>NC_092758.1:85276565-86622637 GCF_047496795.1 Chiloscyllium punctatum
AAAATTAACAAATTTAATCAAATCAAATATGTAACTTATGCACTTGAATAATTATCAGAGACTTCGATCTGGTTAAAGACCTGTTCCTGAGGTGGCATAATATGAAGCAATTTTGCAGCTCCTTCAAGGAGACTTAGTTTTGTAAAGTTTAGATCACTATCAGATCTGCTGTGAACTAGGAGCCAGACAAAGGCTTGATAAAAATATTGATAATAATTCAAAACCAACATGGGCAGGTGTTACCAGAAATATAAAATGCAATTATTATTTCAGATTAGCTAGCATGGTATCATTTATCTTAGCTTCCACAGGCTTCTTAAATCCTGATTTCACTAAAAGATAAAACATTTTTTTATTTAAAGCTGAATAATGCTCCTATATTACGAGATAATGTACTTGGAAAAGATGAGATTTGCACAGAAACATGGATTGTCATGATCCCCACTGATAGTAATAACCAGGACAAGTCAAATTTCAGTGTAAAACCTGGCTTTTAAAGAATCCCTACTGTAAGAAGCAGACCTTTCAGCCCATCAAATCCACACCAACCATCCAAAGGGCATCCACTCAAGACTCTCCCTATCCTACAACCCTGCATTCCTTGTGGCTAACCCACCTAGCCTGCAGATTCCTGGACACTATGGGCAATTTAGCATGGCCAATCCACCCTAACCTGCACATCCCTGGACCGTGGAAGGAAACCAGAGGAAACCCACACAGACATTTGCTCAATACTGGAATTGAACCCAGAACTCTGGCACTGTGAGGAAGCAGTGCTAACCACTGAAGCACCAGTCACTGATACATCACTTATGTTCTGCCAGGGCTTTATAGACCATGACTTCTAATTTTGCTATTTGGTTATCCTAGTGATTAATCACTGAACATATTCACACCAGGCTGCCATTGTACTTTTAACAAAAGGCCATTTTTTTATTGCTGGAAAAACACTGTCAAGTCTTTTCATTTGTACTCATCAAGACAATTCTTAAGATTATTTATGCCAAGGGGAAAACTAACAGTTACAGGGTACATTGTACAAGGGAAGAGTACTGATTGATTAACAAGTAGACTCTGGTATTGGGAGATGTTGAAGAATGCTCCCATTAATGATTGACAGTTAACTGCCAAGCTTTGTTTAAATTTTAAACCAGCCATCTATTTCTTGTGAAGGCCCTGAGAAAACAAATGAGTGAACGGCTGCCATTTATTATGTTGAATCAGAAGCTTTGCAAGTACACGTTCTGTCTGCATACAAAACACAATTATCTGTGCATTCAAATATATTACTTCCAGTGCACACAAGTGTGCCACCCTGCAAGCAGGGATACATTGTTTGATACAATCTACCAGTCTTTGGGATATATAGTTTATGTAGCTGACACTTTACATGCACTGAAACTCATAGACTTCATTTGTGTAACATCTTATTTGTCTTGTAGACAATGATAGCCACCATTCAGATTGCTGCTGCATGGTAGCAGTGTAACATTGCAGTTATGGCTCCTTACCCTTCCAGCACAATCTGAGATATTATGCATACTGTACAGGTCCAAGACTGACCATATTTATACCTTTCATGTGTTTGCACAATGTAGAGCAAGAAATGATCTATCTAGGCTAACCATTATCATCAGAATAGCTCTGATGAGCCCTAATTCAACAGTAAGTTTGCAGGGTGAACAAATGGCTTGTCTCTCATTTGCAAGGTTCCAAATAAGGCCCATATTATAGCACTTGGAACTGTAGGAATCCCAATGTCTAAACTGACCAGTGAAAGTAGGTTTGTTACAGACAATAGTAGGGAATTCCAGTGGCCATTTTTTCCATGGGATAGTAAACTCATTTGACTATTCCATTTCAAATGTGAATTTTCATCGATGAACAGTGTGGAAACAGACCATTTTGACCCAACAAGTCCACACCGATCCTCTGAAGATTATCCCACCCAGACCCATTCACCTACTCTATTACATCCCTTGACTCACATCTAATCTCACATCCTTGAACACTATGGGCAATTTAGCTTGGCCAGTTCACCAAACTTGCACATCTTTGAACTGTGAGAAGAAACCAGATCACCCAGAGGGGACCAACACAGATACGGGGAGAATATGCAAGCTCCACACAGACAGTCACCCGATGCTGAAATTGAACCCAGATCGCTAGTGCTGTGATGCAGCAGTGCTAACCACTGAGCCACCATGCCACTCTTAATTTGAGGGCAGGATGGAACCCATTGAGACATGGAAGGCAATTCTCTCATGCAGCTGTGGAGTTGAATAGAGTAAATTAATTATCTGTTTAACAGAATAATTCAAGGAGGAGGTTAGGTGTCATTCTAATGAAGACCCATAGTATCTTGGATTCCAACATGATACCATTAAAATTGAATTCAGCTGCATGAGTTGCTGAGTTCACTTTGCTGAGTGCAATGAATATTGAGTCAAAAAGTGTGGTGCTGGGAAAGCACATCGGGTCAAGCAGCATTCAAGTAGCAGGAGAGCCGACGTTTCGGGCATAAGCCTTTACTGGTGACTCTCCTGCTCCTCAGATGCTGCCTGACCCGCTGTGCTTTTCTAGCACCACACTTTTCAAATCGGACTCCCCAGCATCTGCAGTCCCCACTTTCTCCAAATGAGTATTGATTCATGCAATGTTGTATTACCCTGTTTATAATGGTGCAGTGTAAATGTCTATGGTTTCCTTATGTTGTGCATTGGTGAAAAACTAGCAATGCCAAATGAGCATTTGGACACTGCACAAGTCCCGTATGATCTTCCGAAACATGAAGAAACCTATCACCATGTAAGTGGAAAACTTGTTTAATGCTGGTTATAGCAAACCACCCAAGCATTTGGCCAGCTTGTGTTGTGTAAATCCAATCATGGATAAGATGGGCTTAAAAGGACATCACTGTGTTTCTTGGGCAACCCATACATATCAGATGCAGAGAGGGTGAACCCTATCAGACCTGTCACCTGGCTGCTTATTGTCCTGAACATATAAGGCTCTGTTCTTCACAGTCAGAAAAAAAAATGTAGACACCCCCAATGTACCTATTTCAACTTCACATTATAGGTGGCATTGTGATACCTTATGTTGGGTATCATTCCACCAGAGAATGAGCATTTCTTGCCATTTACTGGTCCATTTTTCAGGACAATGTCCTGTCCACAATTAACGCACCCAGTATAAAATCTTTTACATACACACACACACACACATGAATATATATACACACAAAAAAACACACATAGTCTGAAGGAGTGAGATTGAGGAAACCAACCATTTCATCACTTTAGTGATTAAATAAAAAAGTCTTCATTTATAATAATCTCCATTTAGGGGCTAATATTTCTCCAATAAAAAGAGCATTCTAAGCTGTTGAGAATTGTTCACTGGGTTCTTTGTTGCTGGTCATCATGGGTATAAAATTGATTATTTCAACAGCTGTTTAAAATTCATGTTGGCTAAACACAAAGTGGACCTTCTTGTAGATATTAATATGTTAATATTTGTTAACTGCAGAACCAATACACAATTCTTTGCAAGAGACCCCCTGCTAGCTATCTGTATAAATGTTAACTCCCTGCAATCATAGAGCGCTCAGTTGTTTGAAACAGATTAATGGACTTCTCAGGGAAGGGTCAAACTAAATAATTCAAATACAAACATCTTGTGGATGGCTGACAACACAACGGAATTTATGAGAATACAACATTAGTGCTATCGTGCAGCAAGATCATCAATGTAACATGGAACTATATTTTATCTTAAAGGTAACTAGTCAGATTCCAATAAAGAATAATAAATTTAAAGTTGAATCAGTAACCTCATGGCAACATAGAGCCACATAATTGAAGAAAGCAAAATTTCTATTTAGTATTGAGAGTTTGTGCATGAGTAGGTAGAGGTCTTTCTGAGGAGGTTAATACAGCTCCAGTTAGATGGGCAATAATGACAAGAGCCTCTGGGTGGAAAAGTGCGGTGCTGGAAAGGCACAGCTGCTCAGGCAGCATCCGAGGAGCAAGAAAGTCGACACTTTGAACATAAGCACTTCATCAAGAATGATAAAGAGCTTACGCTCGAAACATTGACTCTCCTGCTCCTCAGATGCTGCCTGACCGGCTGTGCTTTTCCAGCACCACACATTTTGACCCTGATCTCCAGCATCTGCAGAACTCACTTCCTCTTAGTTGGACAGCCTCTGGGTGTATTGCTGCATCTCAATACATTTATCCAGACACTGGGTAGCAATAGACGTATTCTGCTAGTTTAGTTTGGAAGGTCTGCTTAAGGTACCTTGCAGTACTGTTAAGATTCAGGAACATATCTATCATAAAAGGGGAGGCAGAAGTCGAGTGTTACTATCACTGGACTGTTAATCCAGAAATCCAGGTAATGTTCTGGGGACCCGGGTTCAAATACCACCATGACAGATGGTGGAATTTAGATTCAATAATGAATCAAAAATTAAGAGTCTAATGATGATTACGAATCCATTGTTGGGGAAAAGCCCATCTAGTTCACTAAAGCCCTTTAGGGAAGGAAATTGCTATCCTTACCTGGTCTGGCCTACATGTGACTCCAGACCCACAGTGATGTGGTTGACTCTTAATCCTTTATAGGCAATAAAGAACATGCAATAAGTGTGGGCCTAGCCAGTAATGCCCTCATTCCATGACTGAATTCTAAAAAAAACTACTTTGTAATTGTGATATGGTCATAAATTAAGTGTAATAGAATTCAAAT
Source organism: Chiloscyllium punctatum (assembly GCF_047496795.1). Taxonomy (NCBI): domain Eukaryota; kingdom Metazoa; phylum Chordata; class Chondrichthyes; order Orectolobiformes; family Hemiscylliidae; genus Chiloscyllium; species Chiloscyllium punctatum. The sequence continues at coordinate 85,281,321 of NC_092758.1, forward strand.
AAATGACAAACTTTGTAAGAAACCAATTACGTTGCAAAGTTAACCTGTCATTTTGCTCAAAACATTGCTTTGCAATACTGGAATGCAATTTGCCCTATCTTTAAAACTGCCTTAAATACTCAGTGGTAAACTCCTGGAGCCTTTTATCCTATCCAAGAATTTCAGATTCGGTCCAGTTTGGAGAAATCTATTAGTAAGGGCAATCTGCACTGTGACTTGACAGAGTCACTTGACCTCTTTCGCAAGTGCTTTCAGTTTTGAAAGAGAAAGCATTAAAATTTTTGAAAAATTTTTAGAAAGTTCTAAGTTTGTATTTTAATAATTTATTTTAGTCACGTCATGTAGCCAATCAATGCAACTGCGTAGAATGACATATGAAGAGTAATAGACGAAAGTGAGTACGCAGATGCTGGAGATTAGATTCGAGACTGCGGTGCTAGAAAAGCACAGCAGGGAGGGCAGTATCTGAGGAGCAAGAGAATCGCAAAAGCCCTTCATCAGGAATGAAGAATAATACTTTATGTACAAAACCACAGGCATAGCTGTGATTCAAAATGCTATTTTTCAGTCGGCATATTCAAGAGAGGGCATAAAAAAGAGCTGTGATCAAACTACAGCCATCCCAAGTTTGGGTTCATTGTGAAATCACAGCTACAGTTTGACAGCAGCCTTCCTTGTCACCAGTCTGAGAAAATGTCACTTGTAAGGGACACTCATGCTCATTACAAAAAACGTCATACGATTGATTAGTGCACCAAGTTCTTTCATAATGATACTCAAGTTTAAGGAAAAGCCCAAGTAATTCACTAACGTTTTAAGCTTTCAGTGTTATTACAGAGTTCACAGGTCTAAATCTGGATCGCAATTAACACATTTATATTGTCTCATTAAAAAAAAATTAACCATGGCTCACAGTCTGTCTCAGTACTAACACTCTATTCAAATAAATAGCCTTAATCAGAATTATCCACTTTGTTCCCATACCCCTTTATACTTTTGTCCTTACTCACGTAAACAAAAATCAAAGATTTAAATCAAGTAATTCCTCCAGCTCTCAATGCTAGAAAATATTCCACAGCCTCGTACCTCTAAGGAAGTTTCCCTTGCTCCCACTTAAGAGATTTCTTGTATTTCATCATATGTGGTCTCTCATTCCAAAGCAGTCTTCTTATATCTTTCCTTTGCTATGCTCTCTCATAATTATAATACTTCAATTATGTTTAATATTATAATAACAAAAGCCACAACTTTCTAAGATATTCTCTCCAGTTGTCTTTCCTCATACCTGACAGCCCATTGAAGAATAATTGACTTTTGGATCTGAATGGGCTTCAGGTGAGTTCAAAGGGGACAATATTGCTCAATGCTAAACACTTTTCTGATGTGAGAGTTCGCAGTAAGGATCTGCAGTGGAGTAGGAACAGCAATCTCTGTGTAGCTTCTCAACAGAGAATCCTGAAAATTTTTTAGTAGTCATCTTAATAGCTTGAAGCAATTAAAAAACACTAATACTATTCAATATCCATAGGTTTCAATGGAAATGTCCAGTCTATTATGGACTAGACCAAACCCCCTCAAATTATGTTCAGAAGATAGTCTAGACTCTAACTTTTTCTTGTTTTAAAAGTAAATGTAAGGTGTTGCATTTTGGATGCAGTTCGACCAGTCAATCAATTTGAAGCAAAATACACTTTATTCATACACAATAGTAAAAAGCCAACAAAAGAAACAAGAAATTGAAATAGCTCAACTCTATTGGAAATTTTAACACAATAATAGATTATCAACTACTTCTAATTAACCGTTCTAATACATTAACATCCCATAAACATACCCTTGGCAAAGGCAGGTTCAGTGAAATAGATTGTCTCACATGCAAATCTCCAGTCCAGGAGACAAAAACATCAAGAGAAAACTCTGAGAGTGATAGAGAGAGAAAGGAGAAGGGAGAGATGGTGCTGTTGAACCTTGTTCAAAGTGACAATACCAAGCCTTTGGGGGAAAGGCAATTATGACGCAATTAGGCAAGATTTACAATGCATCAGATGGGGAAGGAAACTGCAGGGAGTAGGCACACTTGAAATGTAGAGCTTATTCAAGGAATAGCTACTGCAGGTCCTTGATAAGTATATACCTAACAGGCAGGGAGGTAGCTGCCGAGAGAGGGAGCCATGGTTTACTAACAAAGTTGAAGCTCTTGTCAAGAGGAAGAAGAAGGATTATGTGAGGATGAGGTGTGAAGGTTCCGTTCGGGGGCTTGAAAGTTATAAGGTCGCCAGAAAAGCTCTAAAGAGAGGGCTCACAAGAACCAGGACGGGACATGAGAGGTTGTTGGTGGATAGGATCAAGGAACACCCTAAGACCTTCTATAGGTATATCAGCACTAAAAGAATGACAAGAGTAAGATTATGGCCAATCAAAGATAGTAGTGGAAAGTCGTGGGTGGAATCTGAGGACATAGGGGAAGTGCTTAATGAATACTGTTTATCAGTATTCACATTAGAAAAGGGCAATGTTAGTGAGAATTCAGAAATACAGGCTATAAGATTAAATGGGATTGAGGTTGACAAAGAGGAAGTTTTAACAATTTTTGTAAGATCTGAAAATAGATAAGACCCCTGGGCCGGATGAGATTTATCTTCAGAATCTCTGGGAAGCCAGGGAGGAGATTGCAGAGCCTTTGGCTTTGATCTTTATGTCATCATTGTCAACAGGGGTAGTGCCAGAAGACTGGATGATAGCGTTGTTTCCTTGTTTAAGAAGGGGACTGAGGACAACCCTGGAAACAATAGGCCAGTGAGCTTTACTTCGGTTGTGGGTATGATGTAGGAAAACGTTATCAGAAATAGGATTTATAATCATCTGGAAAGGAATAATTTGATTAGGGATAGTCAATGCGGTTTTGTGAAGGATAGGTCATGCCTCACTAACCTTATTGAGTTCTTTGAGAAGGTGACAAAACAGGTGGATGAAGGTAAAGTGATTGATGTGGTGTATATGGATTTCAGTGAGGCATTTGATAAGGTTCCACACGGTAGGCTATAGCACATAACATGGAGTTTCGGGATTGAAGGTGATTTAGCGGTTTGGATCAGAAATTGGCTAGCTGAAAGAGGACAGAGGGTGGTGGTTGATGGGAAATGTTCATCCTGGAGCTCAGTTACCAGTGGTGTGCTGCAAGGATCTGTTGGAACCACTGCTGTTTGTCATTTTTACTAATGATCTGGAGGTGGGCGTAGAAGGATGGGTTAGTAAGTTTGCAGATGACACTAAGATAGGCAGAGTTGTGGATAGTGCCGAAGGATGTTGTGGGTTGCAGAGGAACATAGATAAGATGCGGAGCTGGGCTAAGAAGTGACAAATGGAGTTTAATGCAGATCAAGTGTGAGGTAGTTCACTTCGGAAGTAGTAAGAGGAATGCAGAGTACTGGGCTAATGGTAAAATTCTTGGCATTGCAGATGAATAGAGAGAGCTCAGTGCCCAGGTGCATAAATCCCTGAAAGTCGCCACCCAAGTTGATAGGGTTGTTCTGAAGGCATATGGTGCTTTGGCGTTTATTGGTAGAGGGATTGAGTTTCGGACCCACAAGGACATGTTTCAGCTGTACAAGGCACTGGTAAGGCTGCACCTGGAGAATTACATACAGATCTGGTCACCTTATTCTTGGAAGGATGTGGAAGTTTTGGAAAGGGTTCAGAGGACATTTACTCGGATGCTGCCTGGTATTGAGGGAAGGTCTTACGAGGAAAAGCTGAGGGAACGGAAGCTGTTTTTGTTGGAGAGAAGAAGGTTGAGAGGTGACTTAATCAAGACATACGAGATAATCAGAGGGTTAGATAGGGTGGACAGTGAGAGTCTTTTTCCTCGGATGGTGAAGGCTAACACAAGGGGTCATAGCTTTAAATTGAGGGGTGATAGATTTAGGACAGATATCAGGGGTAGGTTCTTTACTCAGAGTAGTCAGGGCATGGAATAGCCTGCCTGCAACAGTAGTAGACTCGCTGACGTTAAGGGCATTTAAATGGGCATTGGACATACATATGGATAATAAAGGAACAGTGTAGGTTAGATGGGCATTGGATTAACTCTGCAGGTCGGTGCAATATCGAGGGCTAAAGGGCCTGTACTGTGCTGTAATGTTCTATGTTCTAAATACTGTATAAATCCTCAGCCCCTTCCTGCACTGGTTTTTCTTGATGACCGTGCTGAGTTAGACACCATCGCCCCCACCATCCCCCCCAATATTTTCCAATTAATATGAGAGTCTGGCCACCTCTTGAAACCATCCAGGTCTTTAATCTACAACCATTTGCCTGGGCAAGCAGAGGTCATGAACTGGTTAAACTATCAATAGTGTCACTGATTTTACAGGAGCGAGGTACAGATCCAGCAACACAGAAACCTCAGAACAGCTTAAATCCACGAATAGCAAATACAATTTGGTGACTATTGCAAGTACTTTGCAATTGCAATAAATGCAGACCTGCCCAACTTGCTGTTTTCCCTACAGTGTGAAAACTGGCCATTCGGCCCAATGAGCTTGCACTGACCCTCCGAAGAGCATCTCCCCCAGACCCATCCCCTGCCCTATCCCTGCATTCCCCATGGCTAACACATCTAACCTGCATATTCCTGGACACTACGGGCAATTTAGCATGGCCAATCCACCTTAACCTGCACATCTTTGCACTGTGGGAGGAAACCAGAGCACCTGGAGGAAACCTGAATAGACACAAGGAGATCATGCAAACTTCACACAGGTAGTCACCTGAGGTTGGACTCGCAACCATGTCCCCGGCGCTGTGAGGCAGCAGTTAACCACAGAGCCACCCTGTTGCTCACACTCTCTTCATTGGTGCCTCAAAACATGGATGATATCTGCCAGATTTGTACTGGCGAACCCTGGATTGCTGAGGTCTTTAGGCAGGGAATAGCTATCCTGGGGAAAGGGGATGGGCAGGTTGGCTACAGAGTTGGGGATTCACAAGTCAGGGAAATGATAATTGCAAGTCCCAAGTCTTTTTCCAAAGAGGATTGGTAGTTAGGTCAAGGTTCCCTTGAATAGCCTCAGATAGCTGCATCATCCTGGGACCCCTATTTTTAAATTATTTTTAAAGCTGGCTGACCATATCCCAAGTTAAGGATCAATCACGAAGAAGCTCATTGCATCATCTTTGAGAAGGGTATCAGAAAAGGTGTCTTAAGATTAAAGGATTAGCAGAGGTTTGGTTTTGGTCTATAGATTGGTTTAATGGACTGGTTCCACAGGATTAAGGTGTATTTCACCAGTTTCCTCATTTCCCCTCCCGTCACCTTATCCAGGTCCAACTTTCCAACTCCGTACCGCCATCATGACCTATCCTACCTGTCCATCTTCCTTCCCACCTATCCGTTCGACCTTCCTCTCTGATCTATCACCATTATCCCAACCTCCATCCATCTATCGCACTCTCAGCTACTGTCCCCCAAGTGCTAACACCCCCTCCTATTTATCTCTTAGCCTCCCACCTACAAGCCTCATTCCTGATGAAGGGCTTACACCCAAAACATTGATTCCTTTGCTCCTCGGATGCTGCCTGACCTGTTGTGCTTTTCCAGCAGCACATTCTCGACCCTTAATAGACTAGTTTATGTACTTTGGATTTCATACGCCTCTTTATTCATCCTGGATGACACATACTACCTGCTCTGAAACTCAGAGAATGCAAGTATTAATCAGACAGCTGCCTATAAAATAAGATGGAATAAAAGTGACTGGATAGTCGTACAATCATCATGTTTCAGACTCCACCTCTTCAAAGCCCTTCTGGTTTGCTGGAGTTAGTCAAAAGTCTCAAGGATTCGAGGCAGAGCAGATTGGGAAAGATTGGTTTGTGAAGGGTTTGTGATCACGGGGCACAGATTTAAGGTATTTGTCAAAAGAAGTCGTGGAAACATGAGGAGAGACCTTTACACACATCGAATGGTTGACACGCACTGCCCTGATTGTGTGAGGCAGCCGAGTTCAATCCAGCCATTTGAGAAGGAATCCGACTGTTGAACATAATTTATGTGCAGGGTGATGGAGAAAACGTGAACAAATTGCAACTCAGTGAAGTGTTCATTTGGAGACCCAATATAGACACAACTTTCTGAATGGCCTGATTCTGAAGCTTGATGCTTCAGTGGGAATCTTCCTTTACCTTAGGGGAAACTCCCCTCCCCCTCAGCTGACAATAAGCAGCAAGAAGAATATATTTTAGCTCTTTTGTACTACCCTGCCCAAGCTATGTTGACCATCATTCAAAGCATGTGAACCATATTCACATTTTATTTTTGCAAATGAGTTCTACAGGTTCCTGCCAAGTTTTAGTATTCCAGTATTACAATAATATAAGGTGCAGATGGATTCCATTTTCAACCTGGGATATCTGACCAGTGGGTCAGTGGTTAACATTGCTGCCTCATGTCGCCAGGGACCCAGGTTTCCAGTCCATCCTTGCGCAAGTGTCTGTGTGGAGTCATAGAGTCATAGAGATGTACAGCACGGAAATAGACCATTCAGTCCAACCCGTCCATGCCGACCAGCTAACCCAACTCAATCTAGTCCCAATTGCCAGCACCCGAGCCATAACCCTCCAAACCCTTCCTATTCATATACACATCCAAATGCCTCTTAAATGTTGCAATTCTACCAGCCTCCACCACTTCCTCTGGCAGCTCATTCCATACAGGTACCACCCGCTGCGTGAAAAAGTTGCCCCGTAGGTCTCTTTTATATCTTTCCCCTCTCACCCTAAACCTATGCCCTCTAGTTCTGGACTCCCCAGCCCCAGGGAAAAGACTTGGCCTATTTACCCTATCCATGCCCCTCAATTTTGTAAACCTCTATAAGGTCACCCTTCAGCCTCCAATTCTCCAGGGAAAACAGCCCCAGCCTGTTCAGCCTCTTCCCTATAGCTCAAACCCTCCAACCCTGGCAACATCCTTGTAAATCTTTTCTGAACCTTTTCAAGTTTCACACCATCCTTCCGATAGGAAGGAGACCAGAACTGCATGTAATATTCCAAAAGTGGTCTGACCAATATCTTGTACAGCCTCAACATGACCTCCCAACTCTTGTACTGAATACTCTGACCGATAAGGGAAAGCATACCAAACGCCTTCTTCACTATCCTATCTACCTGCGACTCCACTTTCAAGGAGCTATGAACCTGCACTCCAAGGTCTCTTTGTTCAGCAACACTCTCTAGGACCTTACTGTTAAGTGTATAAGTCCTGCTAAGATTTGCTTTCCCAAAATGCAGCATCTCACATTTATCTGAATTAAACTCCATCTGCCACTTCTCAGCCCAGTGGCCCATCTGATCAAGATCCTGTTGTAATCTGAGGTAACCCTCTTCGCTGTTCACTACACCTCCAAGTTTGGTGTCATCTGCAACCTTACTAACTGTACCTCTTATGCTCGCATCTAAATCATTTATATAAATGAAGAAAAGTAGTGGACCCAGCACTGATCCTTGTGGCTCTCCACTGGTCACAGGCCTCCAGTCTGAAAAACAACCCTCCACCACCACCCTCTGTCTTCTACCTTTGAGCCAGTTCTGTATCCAAATGGCTAGTTCTTCCTGTATTCCATGAGATCTAACCTGGCTCACCAGTCTCCCATGGGGAATCTTGTCGAACGCCTTACTGAAGTCCATGTAGATCACATCTACCGCTCTGCCCTCATCAATCCTCTTTGTTACTTCTTCAAAAAACTCAATCAAGTTTGTGAGACATGATTTCCCATGCGCAAAGCCATGTTGACTTGCCTTTCCAAATACATGTACATCCTGTCCCTCAAGATTCTCTCCAACAACTTGCCCACCACCGACGTCAGGCTCACTGGTCTATAGTTCCCTGGCTTGTCTTTATCACACTTCTTAAACAGAGGCACCAACTTAGAATTCTAGGTAGTTTGCACATTCTCCCTTGGTCTGCGTGGGTTTACCCGGAGTGCTCCGGTTTCTTCCCACAGTCCAAACGTATCTGCAGGTTAAGTGAATTGGCCATGCCCTAACTTGCTCCATAGTGTCCAGGGATGGGTGGGTTAGCCATGGGAAATGCAGGGTCACAGGGATAGCCGGGATACTCATCGGTGTGGAATCGATGGGCCAAATGGCCTGCTTCCACACTGTGGGGATTCTATTGAAATATTAAATCAAATTCTTTTAAGTCTGAGGAGAAGGGAGCCTCTATAAATCAGCATTAAATTTCAGATTATACCAGACCCTTTAAACACATCAGATTCAGTCTCATGCACACAGCAGCTCGACCGATAAGATGATTAGCCAGTGCCTTTAAATCGATTAAACTTAATTAATGAGCAGTGCTTTACTCTCCTGCAGAGCTGCTTGTTTAACCCTCCCTGGTTACTAGATACAAAATAGTTAGTGCTCTAAGTGCAGTGTCTTTCAGTCAGTGCTATGTCACAGCACAGCAGTCTATACATTCCCCTAAACAGTGTTGCATGATTGAGTGCTCAGCAAAATGGAAGCATATGCTGTATTCGGTAACGGCACGATCAATGAGAGTTAGTCATACTGGCTACAACATCCCAAGTCCAATTGTTCATCTGTGTTAAATGATTCCAGTTAGCATAAGGTAGCAACAACAAAAAAAAACCAGGTAACAGCACATTAGAACATAGAACAGAGAAAAGTACAACACAGAACAGGCCCTTTGGCCCACAATGTTGTGCCGAGGTGTAATCCCAACGTAAAATATCGTAACTTAACCTATGCACCCCTCAATTCACTACTATCCATGTGCATGTCAGCAGTGACTTAAATGTCCCTAATGACTCTGCTTCCACTACCACTGCTGGCAACGCATTCCATGCATTCACAACTCTCTGAGTAAAGAACCTTCCTCTAACATCCCCTCTATACCTTTCTCCAAGTATCTTAAAACTATGACGCCTTGTGCCAGTCAATCCTGCCCTGGGGAAAAGTCTCTGGCTATTGACTGTATCCAGTCCTCTTATTATCTTGCATACTTCAATCAGATCACCTCTCTTTCTACTCCTCTCCACAGAGAAAAGTCCAAACTTAGTCAGCCTCTCTTCTTAAGGCAAGCCCTCCAGTCCTGGCAGCATCCTGGTAAACCTTCTTTGCACCCTCTCAAAACCCTCTGTATCCTTCCTATAGTAAGGTGACCAGAACTGGACACAATATTCCAAGTGTGGTCACACCATGGACTTGTAGAGCTGCAGCAAAACCTCGTGGCTCTTAAACTCGATATCCCGTTAATGAAAGCCAAAACACCAAATGCTTTCTTAACAACCCTATCCACTTGGGTGGCAACTTTGAGGGATCAGCAAATTTCAGGGGGTTGGAGTAACACAGCAAGCCAGGCACCACCAGGGTGTAACTCTTCTTCAGGAATGGTAACACCCGAAGTGTCAACTTCTCCACCTCCTGATGCTGCCTGGCTTGCTGTGATCCTCCAGCCTCCTGCTCCCCTAGCCAAGATGTCCCTATGCAGCTACAACACTGGATCTACTCAACAATATGGAAATTGTACACACAAAAAAGGACAAATTCAACCCAGCCAATTTCCTTCCTTTTAGTCCACTCTTGATCAGCAGTAAAGCGATGGAAGGGGTCATCACCAGTGCTATCTAGCAGCACCTACTCAGCAACAACCTGCTCAGTGACACCCAGCTTGGGTTCCACTAGGGCCACTCAGCTCCTGACCTCATTCCAGACATGAATAGTCGAGCTAAATTCCAATGGGACATTAGAGTGTCAGCCCTTGACATTAAGGTTACATTTGACTGACTGCGGCATCAAAGAGCCCTCACAAAACTAGAGTCGAGGAAAGATCAAGGAAAAAGCTCTGCACTGATTGGAGTCATACCCAGCACAAAGAAAGATAGTTGTGGCTGTTGGTTATCTCAGCTCCAGGACATCTCTACAGGAATTCCACCTGATACTTTACCTATTGGAAGACCCCATAGACATTGTCATGATGCACCCTGGAGTAGGTGTGACTTGAACCCAGGCCCTCTGGCCCAGCAGTACAGATATTATCACTGAGCTCCAGGAGTTGCTCAGCTTAATTTTCCACACATAATGTGATACAGCTGCTTTAATAATTGTTCCTCCAACATAGGTCAGAAATGAGAATTTTCATTGATGACTGCACAATGTTCAATACCATTTGCAACTCCTTAGATACTGTAGCAGTCCATGTTTAAATACAACAAGTCCTGTACAATATCGAGGCTTGGGCTGACAAGTGGCAAGTTATGTTCAGACCAAACAAGTGCCAGGCAATGACCATCTTCATTGAAAGAACATAACCATCACGCCTTGACATTCAAAGGCATTATTATCACCAAGGCCCCCAATATCAATATCCTCAAAGTTAACATTGAGCAGAAACTGAACTGGACTAACCATATAAATCATAGCATCCCTCCAAGTGTGGATGCAGGCCATTTGGCCCATTGAGTTCGCACCAACCCTCTGGAGAACATCCCACCCAAAGCCAAGACCCTACTCTGTCCCCATAACTCTGCACTTCCCACGGCCAATCCACCCTAACCTGCACATCTTTGGACTGTGGAAGGAAACTGGAGCACCCAGAGGAAACCCACGCAGACACAGGGAGAATTTGAAAACTTCAAACAAACAGTTGCCTGAGGGTGGAATCAAATTCTGTCTCTGGCGCTGTGAGACAGCAGTGCTAACCACTGAATCACCATGCAGCCAGGGAAAAGACTAGGAATTCTGCAGTGAGTAACTCACTTCCCATCTCCACAAAGCTTATCCACCATCTACAAGTCACAAGTGAGGGGTATGATAAAATGCTCCCCACTTGCCTGGATGATTGCATTCCCAGAAACACTTAAGAAGTTTTGCTTCATCCAGCAGCCAGATTGATTGGCACCATATCCACAAGCACCCACTCTCTCCACCACCAGCACTCAGTAGCAGCAGTGTGTACCAGGTACGAGGAGCACTGCAGGACTTCACCACAACTCATTGGACATCACCTTTCAAACCAACAACTAAATAGAACTTCAGTAATTCAAAGTGGAAGCCTCATCGTCACCTTCTCAGGGGCAACTAGACATAGGCAATAAATGCAGGCCCAGCCAGCAACACTTGCGTCCCAAGAACGAAAGATAGAATCACATTAGCATTAATACTGGGGCGGCACGGTGACTCAGTGGTTAGCACTGCTGCCTCACAGCGCCAGGGATCCAGGTTCAATTCCAGCCTCGGGCAACTGTCTGTGTGGAGTTTGCACATTCTCCCTGTGTCTGTGTGGGTTTCCTCCGGGTGCTCCGGTTTCTTCCCACAGTCCAAAGATGTGCAGGTCAGGTGAATTGGCCATGCTAAATTGCCCGTAGTGTTAGATGCTTTAGTCAGAAATGGGTCTGGGTGGGTTACTCTTCGGAGGTTCCGGCGTGGACCTTTGGGCCAAAGGGCCTGTTTCCACACTGTAGGGAATCTAATTTCAAGTCCATGAATCTTCCTCAGAGAGTCATATTGAACTGAAAATGCATTTCGCCCATCGCAAATCTGCTGAGTTTTTTCAGTGCTTTCTGTTAAGAATGGTAACCTGGGTATGGTGGTGAGTGAAGTTGCTGTCTGCTATAAATGTTTAGAGCAGAGTGGTGCTGGAAAAGCACAGCAGGTCACACAGCATCCGAGGAACAGGAAAATTGACGTTTCGGGCAAAAGCCCTTCATCAGGAATAGAGGCAGGACGCCTCCAGAGTGGAGAAATAAATTGGGGAGGAGGGCTGGGGAGAAGATAGCAAAGAGTACAATAGGTGAATGGGGGTGGGGATGGAGGTGATAGGTCAGAGAGGAGGGTGGTGGTGGTAGGTCAGAGGGAGGGGTGGAGTGGATAGGTGGTAAGGGAGATTGGCAGGTAGGACAGGTCATGAGGACAGTGCTGAGCTGGAAGGTTGGAACTGGGGTAAGTGGGGGGGGGGGGGGGGGGGGAAATGAGGAAACTGGTGAAGTCCACATTGATGCCATGAGGTTGAAGTATTCTGAGGCGGAAGATGAGGCGTTCTTCCTCCATGCGTCGGGTTGTGAGGGAACGGCGTTGGAGGAGGCCCAGGACCTGCATGTCCTCGGCTGAGTGGGAGGGGGAGTTGAAATCTTAAGCCACGGGGTGGCGGTGTTGATTGGTGCCAGAGTGGTGCTGGAAAAGCACAGCAAGTCAGGCCACATCCGAGGAGCAGGAAAATCGACATTTTGGGCAAAAGCCCTTCATCAGGAATAGACGCAGGAAGCCTCTGTTATAACTGATCTTGCACTGCCTCCAGAGCACCCTTTGGGATGGTCAGCTGAAAACAATATCAGCAACACTTGTGAATAGGCACTTTATCCTCCTTAATCACAAACCTAACACTGGACTTCCTCTTTCACCTTGGACTGGATGTGGACTGTAGCTCACTTGGCAATATTTTTGACAATAAGTGAGAGCATAATTGTCATGATTTGGAGATGCCAGTGTTGGACTGGGGTGTACAAAGTTAAAAAAATCACACAGCACCAGGTTATAGTCCAACAGGTTTATTTGGAAGCACTAGCTTTCGGAGCGCCGCTCCTTTATCAAGTAGTTCTCCACAACCACCTGATGAAGGAGCAGCGCTCCGAACGCTAGTGCTTCCAAATAAACCTGTTGGACTATAACCTGGTGCTGTGTGATTTTTAACTGAGAGCATGATGATTTCAAATCTCAACCCGAAGTCCCGAGCACTTGACACTCCAGTGCCATAGTGAGGCAATATTGACCTACCAGAGATGTTACCTTTTGGATGAAATGGTGAATTGCCTTTTCAAACTGCTGCAATCATAATGGTAAGGTTGGGGAGGGTTGTCAGTACACCCACAATGCTGTTAATAAGTGATTTCCAGAACTTTGACCCAGCAGTGGTATAAGAACACTATGGGCAACTTAGCAAAACAGATGGCGCTGGCGAGCATGAGACCTAGATTTAAATTGAGGGATGGTAGATATAGGTCAGATGTCAGAGGTAGTTTCTTTACTCAGAGAGTCATAGGGGCGTGGAATGCACTGCCTGCAACAGTAGTAAAGTTCTCAGTTGTGTGCCTTCCTGACACAGCACTTCCTCTGGCAGCTCATTCCATACACGCACCAACCTCTGCGTGAAAAAGTTATCCCTTAGGTCCCTTTTAAATGTTTTGGACTCGCCTATCCTGGGGAAAAGACCTTGACTATTCACCCTATCCATTGCCTCTCATGATTTTATAAACCCCTCGGCCTCCAACACTCCAAGGGGAAAAAAACTCAGCCTGTTTAGCCTCTCCCTATACCTCAAATCCTCCAAATCCAGCAACACTTGGTATGTAAAGATCCCCTCCAAGACACACATTACCCTGATTTGGAAATATATCATTGTTCTTAATATATTCACCCCTGACTAATGCACCTAACCTACATACCCCTGAACACCCAGAGGAAACCCATGCACGCAGGGAGAATGTGCAAACTCCACACAGACAGTTGCCCGAGGCTGGAATCGAACCTTGATTAACATTGCAACATCTCCCCCTCTTTTACCATCTTCTCTGTTCTTACCGAAACATCTAAATCCCGGAACCTGCAATAACCATTCTCTGATTACTAAAAAACAGTCATTACAACATTTAAAAGGCATCTGCATGTGTATATGAATAGGAAGGATTTAGAGGGATATGGGCCAAGTGCTGGTGAATGAAACTTGATCAGTTTAGGATATCTGGTCGTCATGGACGGATTGGGCTGAAGTGTCTGCTTCTGTGCTGTACATCTCATTGATTCTATATTGAACCAAGGAACCTGTTGTCCATCAGGTCATTGGAAAAGATTCCATGGCACAATTTTGAAGAACAAGAGGGAATTTCCTGTTCCACTGGCGAATTGTTATTTCAGAATCAATGTCAAGCAATATCAAACTATTTAATCAGTATGGCTTACCGTTGTTGGGACTTCACAACAAGCAAATTAGCTGCTGTGTCGGCTAAGTAACATCACACTTGTCATGACAATACATCTTACTCCAAATTATTTCTGGTCGCATTGAATGTTTAAGTAGTTTTGGTTTGAAGACAATGAAGACAAGCAAGTCAAAAGATGGTTGAGGATGTAAATTTAGTGGGTGTCTGGAAAAAATCTCTGTGTAGTTTATGTGGAGTTTCATATGGATCCCCGGAATGTCCCATGGACTGTCAAGGGAATTTCAGACATCAACACTTCAAAAGTGAGAGATGCCATTCAAAAGAAAACTGAACAGTGACCTCCTGTGGGTTTTGTCCCAGGCATGATCAGGTTGAAAGGCAGACCTGGCTGACAGAAATGTTTATGTTCTACCATTCCAATAATATACAAGAATGGGTGTTAGAAACACTGCAATTACTGGTCGCAGTGTACACGGGAGCTGGTGTGTTAGTGTGCTAGCTCGCAGTTTCAGTTACATTGTGCTGAAGTATACAAAGAAGATACTCAACTGAGAACTCTCTATACATACCTCTGGCTGTGCAGGTAAACGGAAATCATGTTTTATTCTCTGATTGCTAAAAACTAGTCATTAGCAAAGCCACGAAGCAGTTTGAATAAACTCCTGTCAGCTAACCTCAAAGCCAAGAATCTCCAAATAACTAGTTCCACTGCAAAATATAGCCCAATCAGAATCACCCACCTGACTACCACATTGCATTATCCATTCAACATTTATAAGCCAAGGAATGATAATCAGAGAGTGTCGAAGCAGGCCATTTGGCCCCTTCAAATCCACACTGACCTGTCAAAGAGATTCCACCCACACCACCCACTCGCATAACCCCACATTTCTCATATCTAACCCATCTAGCCTGCACATCCCTGGACCCTATGGAGCAATTTAGCATGGCCAATCCACCTAACCTACACATCGTTGGACTGTGAGAGGAAACCCATGCACACACAGTGTGCAAACTCCACACAGATCGTCACCCAAGGCTGGAATCGAACCTGGGTCCCTGATGCTATAAGGCAGCAGTGCTCACCGCTGAGCTACCCTGCTGCCCCCAAAAGTATTTTATTTTCACTTTTTGGACTAGCTGCTCATTTGTAATCTGTGTTTTGTATTTTATTACTTTTTTCACATTCTACTAGCCAACAAACTCAGATTTTCTTCAACTGCAGAAAGCCAGTTCAAAACATTTTGGCTGTGAAATGATATCCCTCAAGGGAAGGGATCCTTTTCCAATTAACTTTGTTGCGATCAACTGAGGGAGGGTTTGAAGAAAGAAGGGGAGTTTGTTCATCCCTCCTTACCAGGGAACCAAACCAATTGGGGACTCTCACTAGTGATTGTAACAGACTCTAATTTAGAAACACCTCATTAGTTGTAAAGCTGTGGAAGCTGCAAAAGTCACAATATAAATTGAAGTTGTTCTTTTCTCTCTGTTGACAAATACACCTATTTCTAATGACACCCAGGACCAAACTGTGGAAGCTTAATTATAATCCAATACAGCAATCACCCCTTCATGGCCATTACAGAATTGCATTGTCAAAAACTGATCTGTTGAACAACACAAGTGCAAATGAACAAGGACAGGGTATCGAAATGCCACAACTATATCACTGAATCAGGAATCCGACGCTTTGCAACAATTCTGAATTCAAACCTCGCCGTAATAATTTGGGGAAGTGAATTCAAATAGTGTTGGCAAAAAGAAATGATTAGATTGTTACAAAAACCTAATTGGTGAATGTCCTGAAGGGGTGAAACGGTACGCAATCTCAAGCCAGTATCAGATGCCAGAGTATTTGTACAAATTCACCACCAATGTTGCATGACTGCAGCAGTTCAGCAAGCAGCAACCCCATCTCTCCCTGTTACCTTCCCAAGGCAACAAGGGATCAGCAAACCAAGAATCTCCAAACAACTAGTTCTACTGCCAAAGTTAACCCTATCACTTTGCATCAATGCTCCTCTCCCAAGAGTATTTCAACTGGACACTTGTTGCACCCATTTCAATTTAAAGTGCGAAAGGTCTCTCTTGAATCCAAGTGAGCAATATTGGACAAAATTACCTTGCTTACTTTGACCAATTAAATGACTCCAGATGAATGAGTAAGCATTTTACACAGCTGAACAAAGCAGAAATCTATTCTGCCTGAGAGCACACAATCAATAAATCACTCACTCGCAATGAAACAAGCATTGAATAACCTGGAGTAATGGAGAATCTCTGCTCAATTTCAACTCAGTGACAAAATAAAAGGTGCTGTCCTCACAAACAAAGGGATATCCACTGAAAATTCATTTCCACAAATTAAAGAAGTTATTCCCTCAGCTGTTCAGATGTAACAGCAATCACAGCTAATGATGCTGTTGACTCTAAATTATAGAGAGGCATGTTGAAGCTGGTTAAATCTCAACCTTTAACTAACAGAAGTCTGAGAGCCTTCACTGGGAATGTTCCCTGACATATTAGTTTGCCAACTTGCTAAGACATGCCTTAGGGCTAAAGAAATGCATGCTTCAAAAATAGATTCTCATTTTCAGAACATTCCCTGCCATTCCTCTTTCAGTTCACAAATTTCAATTCCTCCTGAGGCAAGTTCTATTATAGTCACCAAGAGTACATCCCTGCTTCATGTGTTGATTTGGATACTTACAGAATGCCCCCATTTATTTCCTATTGTTAAAAGCCACATTTTGGGAATGAATGGTAAATGTTGAATAATTAAAGAAAGAAATAACATGCAATGTCAACCACATACTGTGAATACCACCTTTTTGTTTTTTGACTTTTGGACAAAAATTAGAAAAGAAAATTGCACCAAATTGAAAATATTGCAAAAGGAGAGGTCACAGTTTTGAAATAAGTTTCTGGAAGAAATTGAAAGCTGTGTTTACATAGTTGCTTAGCTCAATTAGTTGGGGAGTATTCTAGATTTGTTCAGGGCAGCTTTTTCCTTACACAGTCTGTTGATTGGTTTTACTAACAATTTGAGAATGTACTTTTATTCCTATTTGAGAGTCAGCGGTGTACAGCAGTCAATTACTCTCTTATTGACCATTAGGCAGGCGAACAACCAATCTGTGAACAACAGAAAGACAAGAAGCCTCCAAACTCTTAAAAAGACAACATCCTCTCTCTCTCCTTACAGAAAAGTAGCAAAGAATTAGAAGAAGGTAGATATGATAGTGAAGAACATGCTTGGTATGCTTGCCTTCATTGGTCAGGATTTGGAGACGCCAGTATTGGACTGGGGTGTACAAAGTTAAAACTCACACAACACCAGGTTATAGTCCAACAGATTTATTTGGAAGCACTAGCTTTCATAGCGCTGCTCCTTCATTAGGTGATTGTGGAGAATAAGATTGTAAGATGCATAATTTACAGCAAAAGTTTCCTGTGTGATGCAAGTGAAATTCTATATTGAAAAAGACCCGGATTGTTTGTTAAGTCTCTCATCTTTTAGAATGGCATTATTGGTTTCAGTTCTTTCATACATAAATTGCAATTTTTTTTTTAAGTTATATTCTCAAGTGAACTTTAACTTCACTTTAAAGTTCACTTGAGAATGCAACATTTAAAAAAAGTTTTGCGATTTACATATGAAAGAACTGAAACTAACATTGTCAGTCCAAAAGATGACAGGCTGAACAAACAATCCAGGACTTTTTCAATATATAATTCCAGTTACATCACTTTTCTTGTAAATTCTGTGTCTTACAATCTTATTCTCCATAATCACCCGATGAAGAAGCGGCACTCCGAAAGCTAGTGACTTCAAATAAACCTGTTGGACTATAACCTGGTGTTGTGTGAGTTTTAACTTTATTGGTCAGTGCATCGAGTGTAGGAGTTGGGAGGTCATGTTGCAGATGTACAGAACATTAGTGAGGCCACGTTTGGAAGACTGCATGCAATTCTGGTCTCCTCGCTATAGGAAGGATGTTGTGAAACTTGAAAGGGTGTTGCCAGGGTTGGAGGGTTTGAGCTGTAGGGAGAGGCTGAATAGGCTGGGCTGTTTAGATTAGATTATTTACTGTGTGGAATCAGACCCTTCGGCCCAACAAGTCCACACTGACCCTCCGAAGAGCAATCCACTCAGACCCATTCCTCTACATTTACTCCTCCACCTAACACTACAGGGAATTTAGCATGGCCAATTCACCTAACCTTCACATTTTTGGACTGTGGGAGGAAACAAGAGCATCCGGAGGAAACCCAAGCAGACACAGGGAGAATGTGCAAACTCCACACAGACAGTTGCCTGAGGTGGGAATTGAACCCAGGTCTCTGGCGCTATGAGGCAGCAGTGCTAACCACTGTGCCACCGTGTCGCCCTGGAGCATTGGAGACTGAGGGATGACCTAATAGAGGTTTATAAAATCATGAGGGACATGGATAGGGTAAACTTACAAGGTCTTTTCCAAAGGGTTGGGGAGTCTAAAACTAGATGACATGGGTTTAAGGTGAGAGGGGAAAGATTTAAAAGAGAACTAAGGGGCAGCTATTTCAAGGAGAGGGTGGTGCGTGTATGAGTGATTTGCCAGAGGAAGTGGAGGAGGCTGGTACAATTACAACATTTAAAAGGCATCTGGATGGGTATATGAATAGGAAGGGTTTGGAGGGATATGGGTCAAGTGCTGTCAAACGGGACTAGATTTATTTAGGATATCTGGTCGGCATGGACGAGTTGGACCGAAGGGTCTGTTCCATGCTGTACCTCTCTATGACTCTACGTCTAAGAGCATGATTAGCCGTGCTCCTGGGTGTCATGTGGGACTTTGTCCACGCCAGTCAAACACTGACACCTCCACATCGTGTGCGCACGAAGAACTGAATATTTTTATTGGGTAAGGCTGCACACAAAGCTGCAGTACAGAGCAGTTTAGGAATCCTCGTGCCCGAATCTCAAATGTTGGCATTCACATTCAGCCAATGGGCTTCATTCCAAAGAAAGTGGCATATAAAAATAAGGTTGTCTCGCTAAAACTATGCAAGGCAATTATTATACCACAGATGGAATACTGTGAATAGTCCAGTCCATTTATATAAGAAAAGGTAAACCACCATTGACAACAGTCCAGGGAAGGTTGACTAGATCGATTCTAGTTATGGAGAGATTTGTTTTGAGGACAGGTATGGGTGTACACCATTGGAGTTTCGAAGATCAAGAGGAGACTTCACTGAAACATGTAATACTGTTGCTGGGCAAGGTTGGATTCACTTGTCTACAATCAAGAACCAGAAGATGCAATCTCAGAATAAGGGTTGCAGAGATGAGGAGAACCTTTGTGCCTCAGAGTGTAGCGAATCCATGGAACATTTTTTTACTGTAGTGGGCTGTCCATGGCAAGTCATTATGTGCGTTTAAGTCTGAGATAGACAATTTTTTCATCGGTACGGGAATCAAGCTTTTTGGGGAAAAGGCAGCAAACTGGAACAGAGGTCAATCCAATCAACCACTATCATGTTGAATGGTCAAGTAGTCTTGATGGGCCAAATGGCCTATTTCTGCTTGAACACAGAGTTAGAGTTAATAGCACAGAAACAGACCCTTCAGTCCAACTCGTCCATACTGCCCAGATATCCTAAATTAATCTAGTCCAATTAAGCCCATATCCCTTAAAACCTTTCCTATTCATATATCCATCCATATACCTTCTATATGTTGTAAATGGCAACTCCTCTGGCAGCTTGTTCCATACACTCATCACTCTCTGTTTGTAAAAGATGCCCCTAAAATCCCTTTGTAAATTTTTCCCCGCTCACCTTCAACCAATGCCCTCAAGCTCTGGATTCCCCTGTACAGGGAAAAGGTCCTTGTCTATTCACTCTATCCATGGCCCTCATAATTTTAAGCCCTCTGTAATGTCACTCCTCAGCCTCAGATGCTCCAGGGAAATAACAGTCGCAGCCTGTTCAGCCTCTCCCTACAGCTCAAACCTTCCAATCCTACCAATACTCTTGGAAATCTTTTCTGAGCCCTTTCAAACTTAACAACACCTTTCCTGTAGATGGGAAGCCAGAATTGAACACAGGATCCTAAAAATGGCGTTACTAATGTCCTGTACAGCCACAACATGATATCCCAATTCCTGTACTCCATGCACTGACCAATGAAGGTAAGTATTCCAAATGACTTCTTCACCACCCTGTCTATCTGTGACTCCACTCTGAACCTGCACCCCTGGGTCTCTGGTTGGCAGAGCCTTGCATTAGCTGTATTAGTCCTGCCCTGGCTTCCCTTACCAAAATGCAATCCTTCCCATTTATCTAAATTAAACTCAATTTGCCATTCCTTGGCCCACCAGCCCATCTGATTAAAGTTCTATTGTACTCGGATATAATCTTCTTCACTCCATTCCACCATCTATTTTGGCGTCATCTTCAAACTTAAAATGCCTCCTGTATTCACATCCAAATCATTTACGTAAATGATGAGAAACATCAGCACATCGTTGGTCACAGGCCTCCACTCTGAAAATCAACCCTCTACCACTTCCCTGTCTCCTACCTTTGAGCCAATTTTGTATCCTATTGGCTAGCTCCCCCTGAATTCCATGTGATCTAACCTTGCTAACCAATCCACCATGTGTAACCTTGTCAAACACCTTGCTGAAGTCCACACAGACAAGTTTGTTTGGTTCAATGGGGTAGAATTTAAGTTAAGAGTCTCAATGTGATAACTCACATTTCGTTTGCCTGTGATTAGAACTAATTAATTTGCAATGAATAGCTTCTCCGCTATTTCAAGAACTTTGTCAAGGATTTCTGTTCACCAGAGTTCATCAGGAAAAATGGGGACTTGATTTAGCTTTTGTAATGATCCTGGGGAGTAGTAGAACTACAATATCTGTCTTGGGAAAGTTCAGAGATCTCTTTGTAATATATGAAAACCAGCATAATTTGCCCCCAGGACAGTTCCACAAATTGGAAATTAATAGTTATGAAAGAAAGATGGAGGAAATTACTTGCTCTTCCTGAAATCATGCCACAGAGCCATTTGCACCCATTTGAACAGACAGACAGACAGACAGTGTCTTGTCTCATCTGGAAGACATCACTTTCAACAACACAGCCCTGCAGCGGCAGCTGAGATATTACCTCCTTAATGCATAGAGTGGGACTTGAACCCATTATCTTCTAACACAAAGTTGAAAATGCAACCCCTGAGCCGGCACTGTGATTAAATACAATGAAGTGCAGCATGAGCCATTAGGCATTTTTCAATATCAATTTTTCAAATTATACATGCAGGTAGAGAAACAGAAGATCGCTTGAGCTTCTCGTCTCGAGATATTTCAGCAGGTCACCACCATCACCTTCTCAAGGGACAACAAGGGATGGGCAATAAATACTGGCCCATATCCAGTTAGTGATATGTCAGAAATGTTTCCATTGCTACCTACAAACATTTGTGAACAGTACAATATTGTTCTCTTCTCCAAGGTCAGGAGTTACACAACACCAGTCCAATAGGTGTATTTGAAATCTCAAGCTTTCAGAGCACTGCTCCTTCATGAACCTGACAAAGGGGCAGTGATTCGAAAACTTGTGATTTCAAACAAACCTGTTGGACTGTAGCCTTGTGTCGTGTGACCTCTGTCCTTGTTCATCCCAGTCCAACGCTTCCACGTCATGGTATCTTCTCCAAAGACATTGATTGTGACACAATGTCTCCACAAGTATCAGCAGCTCTCTGTTACTGTACCAACATATTCATTCTTCACATGGGAGTCCAGGCAGTGCGTGCAGACTGGTGTTTTAGATGCCAAACGCAGAGTCCTTGGCTGATATCCATGCATGTACACTTCCTTGCAGGGGTCACTGGAGTGACAAGCTGGGCTGATTTCCACTTTCCCAACCCAAGGGCAATGAGGCCAGTCCTGGTGTTCTGAAAGCTACCCTGATTACGATGTGTTAATGGAGCAAAGACTGGGAAACACAGATGGGAGCCTTCTGATCGGCAGGACTCTGTTCCACACTTCATTTACTAGATGACCCATCAGGTCGGATAAAAATCCAATATTTGCACTTATTCCTCATCAGGGAGGGAGTGCTACATTGTATCAGATCTTGTAAAAAGCAACTAACCTACTATATGTTTTATCACTTGACATAGACTTAATTGTTCTCAGATCAAAGCTTTTCTTCACTTCGGAGATGAACCAGTCCTTGTTTTGATATTTATGCCCCTTCTGAAAGATAATTGTGTCATCAGTGTTTGTGGCAGTTATTCATCCCAACTCAACTACTTTTGCATCATTTGCAGATAATGTGCAAAATAATGTCGGTTTGAACCCTAATTACCTTTACCACTACTTTAAAAACCTCATGCTATTTCTTTTAAATTACATTCATCTGAAGCTGTCACCTCAGCACAAGTATAACATTTTATCCCCTCTTGGTCACCAATGAGTCATTCCACGACCACTCAACTGGTTAATAGAATGACGGTCACATCTGCTCTGAGAGGGATTCTTCTTTGTTTCGAGATTCAGCTAAGAATCCAGTAGTTACATTAACAGCACAGCAAACCTAAAGCTAATACTAGAGATTAAAATAGACCAATGCATTGCCAAAGTGTGCAGTCAAATTATATAGATCAGGTGCTTTCAGGATTCTTGATGCATATTTGCATTTAATTCACTTAACGTTACACGGCCTCCACGAAAATGTATTGTATTTGCATTAAAACACACGATTACTGCTCAAAATAGCCATTTTGTGATCTGCAAATGATTAGGTTTGAACCTAGAGGGCAATCCTCAAGGGTCTATTGTGATTTCTACTGCATGTGTTTTATTTTGCAAAAAAAATGCAAACATTTGCCTCCGATGTCCATCAATCTCCCCTTTTCCTGTACCTGTTAAATTTGTCTGGGTCTCAAAAACATTAAAAGACATATTTGGAACCCAGATTATATTTGCACTGAATAAATGTTAGAAGCCACCTATTTACATTTCCTAAAATAAATTCTCTGAAATGAACTAAATCTAGAATTTAAATAAATTTGCATCAATGTCCATGCAGTAATTTGTTGACAAAACTCTCACTTCCCGTCACTGAGGACAGCAGCACAATGCCACCCCTAAGTTCCTTCATCAATGCTGGGACAAAATAGCTAAAGCTCGCTACCTAACAGCACTATGGGAGCATTTTTACTGCACACAGTCTGCAATGGTTCAAGGAGCTGAACGCTGTGACCTTCTCAAAGACAATAAGTACCCAGATTCCATGAATAAATTAATAAAAGAAATCTAATGGATGTGTCAGACACCAGGCAGCAGAGTGAGGATGTCTGAATAACAAGATGGGCCTTTAGGGGGAGGAATCGGTCACATATCAGAAAAGATTATCAGCTCCATCCCCACATAAAAGCCCCACTACAGCTTTAAAGCTTTCTGTTTTAATCTGGAGGTGTTACTGGAGTGCTTGTCCTTAGAATTTCCTGGCAGTAAAATCTATTTTTAGGATTGACATGACACTCTTCTGCAAAATGCAGAATCTAAAACCAGCCCAAGAGAATTCCTCAAAGGTAAAATTACTAACAGCTGAACATACAGAACGTTCGCCACAAATTGATCAGAACAATAACACAGGACTTAAGAGTTAGGCCAATGACAAAACAGGCGGCTGAAAGCAGAAATGCTGTGGTCATCATACATGTTCAATATTTGACAGTCACCAAAATATTTGGATAGAACAAAGGCTGATAAATGGGAAGTGAAAGTAAGTCTTGACAGAAAAACAACGAAACACTAATATGTACCAGCAAAGCAATTAACCATTTTGAAAGCACAGAATTCAGGGAAATATTCAGCAGTCAAATAAAAATGAAGGGTGGAGAAGACACATAGTTAATTTTAATATTAAAGAAATTATATTGAAGGTAGATAACTAGTAGTGATATAGTAGCATGTCATTCTATTATATCATAAACTGATATTTAGCATCAGTAATGTGCGTCTAACTAATTAAACAATAAGAGAGTTATGATCAGAGTGTAAAAGGCAATTTGCAAAATCGACAAAGTTGTCCTGTGGCAGTTCTGTTTGCTAAAGTAATATTTTGCTTACCCAAGAAAGGAAAACTTCAGAACATCAGGAAAAGATGAAAGTTAAAACCACTCCAGTCTAACACCGGCACCTCCACAACATCAGAACAGGAGTCAGCCCCTTGAGCATGCTCTGCCATTATGGGATTATGGTTGATCTGTGATGTAACTCCACTCACTTGCCCTTGGCCCATATCTAGATTAGAGTGGTGCTGGAAAAGCACAGCAGGTCATTGAACACAGATAGGTACAGCACAGAACAGGCCTTTTGGCCCACGATGTCGTGCCGAGGTGTAATCCCAATGTAAAATATAGTAACTTAACCTACGCACCTCTCAACTCACTGCTGTCGATGTGCATGTTCAGCAGTCGCTTAAATGTCCCTAATGACTCTGCTTCCACCACCACCGCTGACAATGCATTCCATGCATTCACAACTCTCTGCATAAAGAACCTACCTCTGACATCTCCTTTATACCTTCCTCCTAATATCTTCAAACTATGACTTCTCGCACCAATCAATCCTGCCCTGGGGAAAAGTCTCTGGCCATTGATTCTATCTATTCCTCTCATTATTTTGTACACCTCAATCAGGTCTCCTCTCTTCCTCCTCCTCTCCAGAGAGAAAAGTCCGAGCGTATTCAACCTTTCTTCATAAGACAAGCCCTCCAGTCCAGGCAGCATCCTGGTAAACCTTCTTTGCACCCTCTCCGAAGCCTCTGTATCTTTCCTATAGTAGGGCGACCAGAACTGGACACAATATTCCAAGTGTGGTCTCACTAGGGACTTGTAGAGCTGCACCAAAACCTCGCAGGTCTTAAACTCGATCCCCCTATTAATGAAAGCCAAAACACCATATGCTTTCTTAACAACCCTATCCACTTGGGTGGCAACTTTGAGGGATCTACCCAGATCCCTCTGTTCCTCCACACTGCCAAGAATCCTGTCTTTAATCCTACATTCAGCATTCAAGTTTGACCTTCCAAAATGCATCACTTCGCATTTATCCAGGTTGAACACCACCTGCCATTTCTCATACCAGCTCTGCATCCTGTCTATGTCACGCTGCACCCTGCAGTAGCCCTTTATACTATTGACGACACCGCTAACCTCTGTATCATCTGCAAATTTACTAACCCACCCCTCAACCTCCTCATCCAAGTCATTTATAAAAACTACAAAGATCCGAAGCCCAAGAACAGAGCCCTGCAGGACCCCACTCAACACTGTCCTCCAGACAGAATACTTTCCATCTACAAACACTCTCTGCCTTCTGTCAGCCAGCCAATTCTGAATCCAGATAGCCAAATCTCCCTGTATCCCAAACTTTCTGACTTTATAAATGAACCTACCACGTGGAACCCTATCAAATGCCTTGCTGAAGTCCGTATACACCACATCCACTACTCGACCATCATTCATCTTGACACCTCCTCAAAGAACTCAATAAGATTGGTGAGGCATGACCTGTCCCTCACAAAGCCATGCTGACTGCCTTTAATCACACTATGCTTTGCCAAATAGTCATAAATCCTATCCATCAGAATTCTTTCCAAAAATCCTTATTCCTGATGACAGGCTTTTGCCCGAAATGGGGATTTTCCTGCTCCTCGGAAGCTGCCTGACCTGCTGTGCTTTTCCAGCAGCACTCTAATCTAGACTCCGATTTCCAGCATCTGCAGTCCTCACTTTTGCCTTGGCCCATATCCCGTAACACCCTTGCGCCACAGAAATTTCTCTGACTCAGATTTAAAATTAACAACTGATTCAGCATCCACTGCCTTTTGTGCTCGAGAGTTCCAAACACCTCCCACCCTTTGTGTGTTGGAGTGCTTCCTAACATCTATCTTGAGGGGTCTTAATTCTCAGACTATGCTCTATAGTTCTAGAACCTTCAGCCAATTGAAATTGTTTATCTTTATCTCTCATGCCTTTACCTGTTAATATCTTGAAGATGAACTAGGAGAAAGTGAGGACTGCAGATGCTGGACACCAGAGTTGAAAAGTGTGGTGCTGGAAAAGCGTAGCAGGCCAGGCAGCATCCAAGGAGCAGGAGAATCGACATTTCGGGCATAAGCCCTTCTTCAGGAATGAGGCTGGTGTGCCAAGGGGGCTGAGATAAAAGGTTGGGGGGTGGGGAGGGGGGGGGGGGGGGGGGGGGGGCGCTGGGAATACGATAGGTGGAAGGTGGTGAGGGTGATAGGCCAGAGAGGGGATGGGGGTGGAGAGGTCGGGAAGAAAATTGCAGGTCAAGAGGGTGGTGCTGAATCCGCGGTTGAGACTGAGATAAGGGACTGAGATAACATCGATTCCCCTGCTCCTCGGATGCTGCCTGGCCTGCTGTGCTTTTCCAGCACCACACTTTTCAATATCTTAAAAGATTCCAATCAGATCACCCCTCAACCTTCTAAATTCAAGATAACATGAATTCCTCATAACTTAACCCTTCAAATCCAGGCTGGATTGATTCACAGTGCCATAAAAACAGTGGTTAGCTGAACTACTTGATTCCATTTACAAAATGGTGAATGGAAGGGAGTCATCAATAATATAGATCTATTGGTGGATGCAAAGTGAATGATCACTGTATTGATATGTTGCCTTATCCCTGTAGTAACATCTTCAAACAGACCAATATAAGAATCATCATTTTCCATATTAACCAGCTGCAAAAAGAGAAAGACATATGTGGTGCAGACTGGATTTGAAGCTAGTCTCAAAACTCAAAGCATAAGTGGGTAGATAAATAGGTTAGGTTGGATTGGCAATGGAAAATTGCCCATAGCATCCAGGGATGTGCAGCTAGGTGGATTAGCCATGGGAAATGGAGGGTGGGGTGGGGTGGTGTGTCTGGATGGATGCTCTTCGGAAGGTCAGTGTGGACTCAATGGGCCAATGACCTGCTCCCACACTGTAGTGATTGGATGATTCCATAATGTGTGAAGTTGGGTGGGATGTAGCCGTGTGTGTCACCAATCCACCACCACTGAGATTTTACCAATGATGTTGTTGGTCCATCCAAACTTTGAACAAGTAAGGCCTTTGAGTGACCAAATAAGAGTCCCTTCCTGTTCCATCTGATACACCATAGTGGCCTCACTGTAGGATATAGGATTACGGGCAGCAGATGTTTTTGATGTGCCAAAATTAGTTTATGCAGGGTGGAAGCCCGAGCAGAATACCCTTGCAACAATCACTCTGGAAGTGAATAAGGGCTTTGACAATCAATGAGCTAAATCAAGAGTATCGTTGATTGTGTGATGCCCAGAGCTAAATTTTTCCATGTGGGGCTTCCTCAATAGCTGCTGCAGTGTGGCCTTCTGCAATCCTAGCAATGGCCACAATTCCTGATGGCGCTGATGAGACTGTTGAACTGCCTAATTATTGGAGATGGGAAATTCTTTCATCAAGGGGTTTGGCGTGATTCCACCTTCAGTAGGAAACCTTTAGGTGTCTAGACAATTCTATGCCATTCGTGTAACGTCAGAAACTAGAACATGGGTCTTAACGTGGTATTGAAAGATCCAAAAAACATTTATTACAGCTCACTGATTCATACAAACATTACATTTACACATGTCTGGGCTAACATTAAGCAAATCAGTTAGAAACTGCGGTGTGCTTCCTTCTGTGTACCGTGCTTCAAGTGATCAGAGTTGAGATGGACTTTTCTACCCTCATGTTACAATGACGACCTAAATACAGTGTTGATATCATCTGCATGACTTTTAAAGTTATACTGATCAGTGAGACATTCCATAACAGTGTGTAAGTGTCAACTACAGGTAATTAACCATTCGAACAATGTAAAAAGAAGTCAGAGTTTTCACAATTACTGGGGTCTCCCCACCCCAGGTTTCCGGTTGGTGGGTCAGGCCACTGATAGTATCCCAGTCTATGGTAGCAATCTCTGTATCCTTCTCAGTTACTCACACTGTTATCTGAACAGAAGAAAAATTCAACACAACTTCATAACATGCAAGTGAAAATAGGGAGAACTTACATTTTGGAAAGGAGGCTTTTAAAATATGCATATGCAGTAGTGCATTCAGTGGATTAAAAACATCAAGACACTACCCTTATAAATAATGTTGTTTCTTTCTCATATACCTCCTACCCTCTTGCTAATTACACAGTTTCCTTTTAGTCTCTTACTTGTATTCCCTCAGTTCTTCTGTGAGCTCATTCTGTACAGTTCCTCCAACTTCCGAGGTACCATTCTCACATAAGTGATCACCCCCTTCTCCTCTGATTTACTTGCATTTCCACAGCATCCCTTACTCCAGCTCCTGATTTTGCTCATTGGCTGCTGAAGCCCTTACCCACCTCCAGAATAATTGGTGCAAGTTTATTCTGTTTGGGCTTCTGCCCTACACACTCTAAGTCGCAGCTCATCAAAAATTCCTGCTGCCTGTAACCATGTGTCAGACCAACTCCCACACAGCCATGGCTGCTGTGCTTGCTGAATGACAACGACCTTGTTCTCTGAAATCAATTCAAATTTCTCAGCTGTGTTTGGCGTGTTTGGGCTTCAGGACCCTGGAGCAACCTTGTGATGATGTCATGGAGCTGCACATCAGTCAGTGTAAATAGCATATTGTGGATGGAGTTAGAACACAATAGACCAACACTACACAAGAGTACACTATACTCTACAATGAACACATTGATATGTACACAGAAAGAGGAGAGGATAGAATGCAGTGGAGAAGATAGAGTAGAGTAGATGGAATAGAATACATTGATAGAATAGATAGAAATTTAATGTTGCTTGCATTTATGAAAATACAGTAAAATCTGTACATCCTTTCTGAATACAATTATCAAGTCAGTGATAGATATATCTACAGTCACCATGTATAACAGTATTTAGCATTAATAAGATCCTACTTTGAAACATAAGGCTGAAAACATTTCTTGACCTTGCCTTCTCATTAAGCAGTCTGTCCAGTACCCAAACTCAGTGTGGCATCAAACCATAGTCAAAGGTGAAAGGCCCTCTCTCTCCCAATGCTTCAGTCTTCAATCCTCTCAAAACAGTGCTCCTTATTTCCACATCTCTCACCAACAATGCTCTCACTCCACCCATGGTTGAGTGGTTGAGATTTCTTCCATAAGTCCTTACATCTCCCACTTCCCCTTTCCAATCCTCCTGATAAGACCCACCACTGACCAAACTAGCAGACAAAACTCTTCTCTGGCAGAGCTCTATCGCTTCTCTCAGAGGTGCGCCAGGGAATGTTTCTTCTGTATAAAGCACTCTATAATATGGAAGTTGTTCACATTTCGCTATGGGATTTGCTTATTAAAACAGAAACCTGAACCACAGACAGATAGTCAATATATTCAAGCAGAATTTACTGCCCAAACACAGTAGAAGTCTCCCTATAAAATTGGCTGTGTAGACTGTAGACCCTTAGGGGTCTCTCACAGAGTCATAGTCGTAGAGTCAAATAGCGCGGAAACAATCCCTTCGGTCCAACCAGTCAATGCTGAACACAGTTAAAAATGAAAGGTTTGTGAAGATTTGTAGCTCAGTTTGAGGTTTAGGGTGTAGATTTGCTCGTTGAGCTGTAGGTTTGATATCCAGACATTTCATTACCTGGCTAGGTAACATCAGTGGCGACCTCCAAGTGAAGTGAAGCTGTTGTCTCCTGCTTTCTATTAGTATGTTTGTCCTGGATGGGGTTCCTGGGGTTTGTGGTGATGTCATTTCCTGTTTGTTTTCTGAGGGGTTGATGGATGGTATCTAGATCTATGTGCTTATTTATGACGTTGTGGTTGGAGTGCCAGGCCTCTAGGAATTCTCTGGCATGTCTTTGCTTAGCCTGTCCCAGGATAGATATGTTGTCCCAGTTGAAATGGTGGTTTTTTCCTCCGTGTGTAGGGCTACGAGGGAGAGAGGGTCGTGTCTTTTTGTGGCTAACTGGTGTTCATGTATCCTGGTGGCTAACTTTCTTCCTGTTTGTCCTACGTAGTGTTTGTGACAGACCTTGCATGGAATTTTGTAGATGACGTTGGTTTTGTCCATGGGTTGTACTGGGTCTTTTAAGTTTGTTAGTTTTTGTTTGAGAGTGTTGGTGGGTTTGTGTGCTACTAGGATTCCGAGGGGTCTTAGTAGTCTGGCTGTCATTTCTGAAACTTCTTTGATGTATGGTAAAGTGGTTAGGGTTTCTGGCTGTGTCTGGTTTGCTTGTCGTGGTTTGTTCTTGAGGAATCTGCGGACTGTATTTTATTTTTTGGGTGTCCATTCTTCTTGAATACATTGTATAGGTGGTTCTCCTCTGTTTTCCGAAGTTCGTCTGTGCTGCAGTGTGAGGTGGCTTGTTGAAATAGTGTTCTGATACAGCTTTGTCTGTGTGTGTTGGGATGGTTGCTGGTGTAGTTAAGTATTTGGTCAGTGTTTGTCGTTTTTCTGTATATGCAGGTTTGTAGTTCTCCGTTGTCCTTTCTTTCGACTGTGACGTCCAGGAATGTGAGTTTGTTGTCGGTTTCTTCCTCCTTGGTGAACTTTATGCCTGTGAGGGTATTGTTGATGATGTTAAATGTCTCTTCTCTCTTGTTTTGTTTTGTGATGACAAAGGTGTCATCTACGTAGCGGACCCAGATTTGTGGTTTGATGGTTAGTAGGAAATGACATCACCACAAACCCCAGGAACCCCATCCAGGACAAACATATAAATAGAAAGCAAGAGACCCCAGCTTCCCTTCGATTGGAGGTCGCCACTGATGATGTTACCTGGCCAGGTAATGAAACGTCTGGATATCAAACCTTCAGCTCAGTGAGCAAACCTACACCCTAAACAGTTAAAAATCACACACCACCAGGTTATAGTCCAACAAGTTTAATTCAAAACACTAGCTTTTGGAGCGCTGCTCCTTCATCAGGTGGTTGTGGGGTATAAGATTGTAAGGAGAAAGTGAGGACTGCAGATGCTGGAGATCAGAGCTGAAAATGTGTTGCTGGAAAAGCGCAGCAGGTCAGGCAGCATCCAAGGAGCAGGAGAACTGAAGAAGGACTCATGCCCAAACATCAATTCTCCTGCTCCTTGGATGCTGCCTGGCCTGCTGAGCTTTTCCAGCAACACATTTTCAGATAAGATTGTAAGGCACAGGATTTATAGCAAAAACATCACAATGTAAACTTTTGCTATAAATTCTGCATCTTATAATCATCTACTCCACAACCACCTGATGAAGGAACAGTGCTCCAAAAGCTAGTGCTTCCAAATAAACTTGTTGGACCATAACCTGGTGTTGTCTGATTTTTAACTTTGTACACTCCAGTCCAACACCGGCATCTCCAAATCAATGCTGACATAATCTCAAATTAATCCCATCTGCCCGCTCTTGGCTCATACCTTCAACACATTTCCTTTTCATTTACTTATCCAAGTCTAATATATTAAGTGGTGTGACTATGCCGACATCCACCACTTCCTCAGAAGTTCCGCAAATCACTTGCGAAGAGGGATAAAAAAAATTGCCCCCATGTCATTTTTTACAGCTCAAACCTTCCATACCCTGCAACATCCTGGTCAATCTCTTCTGAACCTCTCTAGCTTAATAATATCCTTCCTTATAATTGGGCAACCAGACCTGGTCACAGTATTCCAGAAGAGGCCTCACCAATGACTTGTACAATCTCAACATGACATCCCAACTCCTTTACACAAAGGACTGAAAAATAATGGCAAACTTGCTTAATATCTTTAAACCACCTTGTCTATATGGATGTTTTCAGGTTTAAGAATCCCCTTCCAAGTAATTTCACAAAACATAGTTAGTTAACCAAGGAATTCATGATCAGTACCCTTTAGAGAGAATATGAAACTGAGCAGGAAGAGAAAAAAGTATAAATAGTTTGATAAATCATCATCTCAAATTTATTACTCTTAAAAGGCTAATTCAAATAAAGGCATAAACCCTGGGTAGCTGCAACAAAGCATACAATCTCAAATTTTCCATATGGTAATTAAGGTCAAAGTGTTCATTAAGGCCCGAATAGATGGCTGGGCATATTAATTACCTCAGAATAACCTCCAGTTCCTGCGCTGCAGCCATCAGTATGTTTGATTCCTTTCAGATCACACATGCAAGTTATTTTGAAATTTAAATTAAATTCTTCAAAGGTTGGCCTCTGTAGGGGATTAAAGTTCACTGACCAAGCAGCAGATTAAATTTACTTTAATAAATAAACTGTATTAATATGAATTGTAGGGTCGGTAGAACCCAAGGGAAAATGTACAAATCTGGCTGAATTTGTATTATTCTGGACAGTGAAAGGTACCAAGTCATTCTTCTGGTTTTCAGACAGCACCCTAAAATGATATCGTAACCTCCTGATCAAATTCTTGTCCAGAGGATTTGACTGATAGAAACACTTCTTTAAATCCAAAAGGAGATATGGAAACATGTTTAAAAACTAAACTATATTTACACAATCCATGAATAAAAGCTTTAATTGACACTTCAATGCGCTTTTACTGCAATCCATGTATCCTGCAAATATTTAAATATATTTTTATTTAAATGAAGCTGCATTAGCACATCTCAGGTGTGCTATCAAACCTTACTGTATGGTGGACTGCTTGTGGGAATTGATGTACTTGCAGTGATACACTTCAAGTGCATCAACAGGGAGATCCAACTTTAATTTTAATAGTTACTGTCAAGAAGATCATGACTAAGGCTGGAGAATATATAATATAAAAAGCTACATGTTGGAAATCTGAAATAAAACTGAAAATGCTAGGAAAGTACAAAAGGTGCAAAGGGAAAAGTCATTTGTTAGATCTCAACTGAAAGATACCTACCTAAAACTAATCTCTTCACAAATAGGACATTGGTGAGGCCACTTTTCAAATACTGTATTCACTTCTAGTCTTCCTGCTGGAGGAAAGATGT
The DNA here is from genome assembly GCF_047496795.1 of Chiloscyllium punctatum. Lineage (NCBI taxonomy): Eukaryota > Metazoa > Chordata > Chondrichthyes > Orectolobiformes > Hemiscylliidae > Chiloscyllium > Chiloscyllium punctatum. Next base: position 85,314,291 of record NC_092758.1, read on the forward strand.
TTTGAAACTTGAAAGGGTTCAGAAAAGATTTACAAGGATGTTGCCAGGGTTGGAGGGTTTGAGCAAAAGGGATAGAGTGGATAGGCTGGGGCTGTTTTCCCTCGAGGTTCAGAGGATGTGGAGTGATCTTATAGAGTTAGGACATAAGTTTGCTTGATTTAGAAACTTTAACAGAATCTAGGGGCATGAGCACAAGGTTTCAATTCTTATTGTTTGCTGTGATGAAGTATCCCTCCTGCACAACATAAATGTTAACTCTCACAGAGATTCCCCTGACAAGAACACTGAAAAGAATGCACCCAGCCGCTCAAAACATATTCTGGTTATAGAGGTTTATAAAATCATGAAGGGCCTAGAAAAGCAAAATAATCAAGGTCGTTTCCCCACAGGGTCCAGAATGAGGGGGCATAGGTTTAAGGTGAGAGAGAAAAGGGACCTTAGGGGCAACTTTTTCAGTAGAGTGTGTTGCATGTATGGAATGAGCTGCCAGAGGAAGTGGTGGAGGCTGGTACAATTACAACATTTAAAAGGCATCTGGATGAGTATATGAATAGGAAGGGTTTAGAGGGATATGGGGCAAATGCCAGCAAATGGGACTAGATTAAGGTAAGATATCTGCTTGGCATGGATGATTTGAACCAAAGGGTCTGTTTCTGTGCTGTACAGCTCTATGACTATCTTATCCCATTTCACTTGAATCATGGCATTCTACAGGAAGCATGTTTCTCGATTGTCAACTTATAACTTAACATTATCCCAACACAATGATATAGTTGAAGAATGTATTGCTTATATGCAGTAGTTAGTTTCAATAAATGCTACTGGATTCTCCAATAACATGTAATCTGTACTCAGTTTCTTATATTACACGAGATAATCTACATCAGGCAGAAAGCAAACCGACAACAAAATTTCCTTAAGATCTTTGCAGGACAAGTAAGTATTTGTTTCCTTCATCTAGTCCACACAGTGTAATTGGATTCTTGTGCAATTTTTAAAACATATACTGGACTATTTTTCTGATTATTTGGTTCAAATGCAACCAAATATTTGGTAAGTGAAGGTTCAAAAAGTTCTAATGTGTCTTAAGACACAATTTTAAGTAGATTAGTGCAAACAGGCCCTATGGCCCAACAGGTCCACACCAACCCTCTGAAGAGTAACTCACCCAGACCCATTCCGCCATCTATATTTACCCCTGACTAATGCACCGAACACTCAGGGCAATTTAGCATGACCAATTCACCTGACTTACACATCCTTTGGATTAGTGGGATGAAACCCACACAGACACAGGGAGAACATGCAAAATCCACACAGATAGTCGACCAAGGCAATTGAACCCATGTCCTTGGCTCTGTGAGGCTGCAGTGCTAGCCATTGAATCACCATGCCACCCATGGTAACTTCCTGGTGATCTGAAAACTGCTGTAGTTAGCAGAAACTCAGCTTGGGGATTCAAGTGAACCTGAGTCTTATAGGCAGGGCAAACATTTAACATTACGTGTAAATGAATACAAAATATCACAATAATTCAACTTGTACTGGGCACAATCCATGCTTTATGCTCTGCAAACATTTGCATTGCTTTGGCTACTTTTGGGCAAATTGCACTAAAAAAGACAATGCAATTCAGCATAAACTCTGTTATTTCAAAGAAAGCATGTATTGAAGTAAGAGACAATACAAGAGAGATAGAAAAACGGTCATTAAGCAAATGGCATTCAACTAAACTATGAACTTGACTTTGTGGAAGTGAAGCCCAAGATGGCATTTGACATGACCCTGGCAATATGTCCTCAGCAGAAAGCCTCAAAAATAGAATGTGTGTGTCCAGTCCCCGCGTTACACCCAGCTTCAAGTTCACCTGCACATTATGAAGTCACCAGCCCACCCGCTATAATGACAGGCCAACTGAGCTTATTATAAGTTTGAACGACTCTGAGTCATAGAGTCATAAAGCATGGAAACAGACCCTTCAGTCCACCTCATCCATGCCCACGAGATATCCTAAACTGATCTAGTCCCATTTTCCAGCATTTGGCCCATATCCCTATAAACCCTTCCTATTCATATACCCATCTAGGTGCCTTTTAAATTCTGTAATTGTAACAGCGTCCATCACTTCCTCTGGCAGCTCATTCCAGGCACATACCACCCTCTGTGTGAAAGAGTTGCCCCTCTCATCCCTTTCTCCTCTCATCTTAAGCTTATACCTTCTAGATTGGGACACCCCTATTCTGAGAAAGGAATTTGATATGGAGTTGATTGTACAGACTCTAATGAAGTGTTATCTAGACTCAAAGAAGTTAGCTTACTCTCTCTCTATGGATGTTGCCTGACCCGCTGTGATCTCCAGTATTTGTTGTTTTCTGGATAGAATCCAGCATCTGCAGTAACTTGTTCCTACCTAAAGGGAGCAATCCTTTCATCAGTTTGCTTGATTTACAAACTTAAACAGGATCGGTGGGGGTGGGCGGTGGTGAGGGGTGAGCAGGAGGCTTCAACTCTTATTGTTTGCTGTGATGAAGTATCCCTTCCGCACAACATAAATGTTAGCTCTCACAGAGATTCCCTTGAAGAGAATGCATCCAACTCCCAGCTGCTCAAAACACATCACCGTTCCACTTCACCAAGTTGTGTCATTACTGACTCGTCCTTAACACATTTCTTTTTGAAAAAAGCACCTGCAATTCCCCTGAATAGTGACAATGAAAGTAAATATAGTACACGAGATATGTGAAAAGATTACTTCTTCTTATCGTGCGCCAAATATATTGCACGGTCTACCAGCTAAAAATAATTACCACCCACCGTGCCCCTGGGCTTACATATGAATGAATTGTGTTGACATTTTCTCCTCATTTCTCTCTATGGATTACATCTGGCCATCTGTTCTGCCTAATCATCACTCTTTCTGCTTACAGAACAAAACAGCTTTAGAATATTTATAATATTTATTAAAATCTTGCAGGAAATTTGAATTCTGCAATTTCCCACTGGTGCTACCGCAACGAGATGCAAGTTTCAAGGGCATATATCCCCACCGGCTGACAGTAGACCAGTCACACACATCTGTAATTACAACTCAGCCTCCTGTACCTCATTATTGCACAAATTTATTAACTATCTACATATTGAGACATTAACAGCATGTTTGGGTGGGACACAATTCTCACAGTGACTACAGTAGTCAAGACAGCAAAATCAATGCAGTTCAAAGTGATCACATACCTGCTTGACAGCGTTGTGAGATTCTGCCTCCCCTCCCTTTTTTTTAAAACAAAGCAAAACAGCCCCAAATTTTTGTTTTGCGATGCACTCCTTCCTCCCCACGTGCTCGCAGAACCTTCTTTCACAACCACAGATGTGGTAAATTGAAAGCAATTCATATGATAATGAGACAGAGCTGGGAAACGACAAGAGTCTTTGTGCCTTAGCTCTACAGTTCCTGAATGGAACGCTGGGCGACAGATTGACTGTGGAAGTTACATTTTCCCATCTATACCAAAACGCTTCATCAAAAGTCACTTGGAGAAATCCAGCCTATAGTATTCTTCAGTGCCGCCCTCCCTCTGACCTACACGAGTGAGATCTACTTAACTAGGCCAAGTTTCCTCCTCCTGGGTGCATCTGGTTATCAGCCACTGTTCTGCCCAGGAAGGCAGCACAGGCACCCCAATCGTTCACACCTAGCAACGGTTTGCAGGATAGCAATCGTTAAGCACAACAGTACAGACTAGGTTTTTCCAACCCAGCTTGATGTTAAGAGGTTTACTTTTCACAGAGTAACACTGGGCATTAAAATCATGGGAAAATAATCGGCCACTATTTTCCAAGTTGGGTCCCACTTTATCGTCAAGTGCAGTGACAGAGTTTCCAAAAGCATGTGGGGAGTACAATTGACAGAATTAACCAGAAATCATCACATCGACATTTTTAGTTTCTGATTTACAGCATCTGCAGTCCTTTCAGTTTTTAATCACCTCTACGTTCCCATTTCCATTCCTAATTATCACAGTGCACAGTTACACCTCAGGACACATTGAATTTTAAAATCCCGAGCTCAGGCCATGATGCAGGATCTGTTATTCCTCAAGATGGTTGAGAGTCTTAACTTTGGTTATCTTAAACTTCTATTGTTTCCACTGATATCATCTCCATGGCAAAGGCTCAAATCAAATAGCCTTAAATGACTGAGGTCAAATATTCCACACTTCTCATATACCTGCAGTTCAGAAAATCTTCAAAGTCCTATTTCCCATTGCTCTGAACACACCAGGGATTGTTCAGAAAGAGAGATGCCTGTTATTCATTGATTTGATTAATTGTCACGTGCACCTAAGTACAGTGTAAAGCTTTCTTTGCAAGCAGAAGAGGCAGATCATAGTAAGGCAGAAATGGGTACTGCAGATGCTGGAGATTAGAGTCAAGATTAATGTGGTGCTGCAAAAGCACAGCAGGTCAGGCAGCATCCGAGGAGCAGGAAAATCGACGTTTCGGGCAAAAACCCTCCATCAGGAATGCCTGGTGTTGACGCAAATCATAGTAAGCAAGGATGTTCCGATCATAGGGTGAAAAAAGTCTTAAACAGAAGTATACAGGGCGTGCACTGGGCAAGATCAACATTAACTTCAAATAATGCTGAACTTGCTGAAGAGTCCATTCAGCAGTCTAATAACCATGGGGAAGAAGCTGTTCCTGAACCTGCTGGTGCGTGTTCAGGCTTCTGTATCTTCTGTCCGATGTGAGAGGTTGTAGGAGAGCATTACTGGAGTGGGAGGGGTCTTTGTTGATGTTAGGAGACAGTGAGGACTGCAGATGCTGGAGACCAGAGTTGAGAGTGTGTTGCTGGAAGAGCACAGCAGGTCAGGTAGCATCCGAGGAGTAGGAGAATCCTGCTCCTCAGAAGCTGCCTGACCTGCTGTGCCTTTCCAGCACCACACTCTCATCTTTGAAGAGGTTGGCAGCCTCTCCGCAGCAACAATCGTGGAAATGGAGTCCTTGTATGGAAGGTTGGCTTCCGTGATGGTCTGGGCTGAGCACATGACCTTATGGTCCTGGGCAGAGCAGTTGCCATACGAGGCCATAATGCCCCCAGACAATCTGTTTTCAGTGGCGCATCTGTCGAAGTTGCTGAGGGTCTTTATGGACATGCCAAATTCCCTGAGCTGCCTGAGGAAGAGGTGTTGTTGTGCCTTCTTCACCATCGCATCTATGTGACAGAACCAGGACAGATTGTTGGTGATCTTCACTCCAAGGAACTTGATGCTCTACATCCCCTCAACCTCCATTCTATAAGTGCAGATTCTCCTCCTTTCTTTGTGAAGTCATTGATGAGCTCTTTAGCTTTTCTGATGTCGAGAGACAGGTTGTCATCACTGCATCATACAGAAAGCCCTCCATCTCCCTCCTGTATTCTGAAACTTCATTGTTTGATATCCATCCTACCTCGGTGTCATCAGCAAACTTGCAGATGGTGTTCGTTCAGAATTTGGCATAGAGTCATGGGTGTACAGGGAGTACAGTAGGGGGCTGAGGACACATCCTTGAGGCTCTCCAGTGTTTAGTGTTATCATGGGGGAGGTGCAGTTGTCTATCTTCACTGCTTGTAGTCTGTAGGTCAGAAAGCTGAGGATCCAGTTGCAGAGGATAGAGCTGAGACCTGAGGTTAGTCTGGTGAGGATTGCAGTGTTGAAGAGGAGCGGTAGTTGATAAGCAGGAAGGGTTTCGTGCTAATACCCTTAAAACTGTGGCTGCATTCTTGAAATTCATAATTTTTAGAGTGACTCTGTCAGGATAACAGGTATTTCTCTTTTAGGAAATGGAGGTTTGGATTATTAAGTTTTTCTCATAAAACTCAGTGTAGAACTTGGTGGTGGTAAATGGATTTGATACTTTTGAGACTTGGTACACCAGGTGAATTGGGACAATACTGCCCAGCAACAGGGCTTGGATTGGTTCAAGTTCAATTGATTAGGAGAAAGTGAAGACTGCAGATGCTAGAGAGTTAGAGTTGAAGAGTGCGATACTGGAAAAGCGCAGCAGGTCAGGCAGCATCCGAGGAGCAGGAGAATCAACTTTTTGATGTTGCAGGAAAGATAAAGAGTGAAACCTCAACTCTCCTGCTCCTCGGATGCTGCCTGACCTACTGTGCTTTTCCAGCACCACACTTTTCGACTCAAGTTCAATTGAGCACAGACTTGAAGAGCAGTTGGGACACAGACCTTCAAAAAGACTCTACAGGAAGCAAGATCACTCCCTTCTCTGTTTTATTAAACTGGAAAAGAAATAAACACTCAAACACTTTGTGAAACAAAAGAAAAAAACTTACAAATCAAGCCAACATCCAACTGAGCGGCGACTAACTGAGAATCATCTGCAGTCAGTAACAATGACATATCATTGTGAGAATGATCCCCTCATTCCAACCCTTTATCGCTTTAGTTTTCTTGTTCAGTGATGAAACCTGGCAAGAGCTTCTTTAATCTTAGATTAGGGTAGGAGATGGCCTGGTGGCACTATTGCTAGCTTATTAATTCCAGAGACATAGTTAGGGCCCTGTGGTTGACTCTTAAGCTGTTCTGTGGGCAATTAAGGATGGGCAATAAATGCTGGCCCAGCCACTCGATGCCCTTATCCCTGTAAATGAATAAAACACAGTCATGGTCACAGTTAGGGATTTATCATCCCAGGGATTAAATTGCTCATTTCTCATGATTGCAATGACTTAGCAAATAAGGGGGCATGGCTACCCACACTCAATTTTCTCCAGAGGTACTGACAATTCCCAGAGGTATCCACTGGAGTTAGGACCTGTCAGACCTTCCTCAGCAGAGAAATAGCATTAGATTTGCACTCTATTAGTTGAAATGGAGTTCTTTCAATGGCTAAATCACTCCATTAAATAACAAAAAACAATGCATTTCAAACTTCTAACAGCAAAATATAACATCCTGCACCCTCTCCTGTCGTGGACCCTGACAGAGTGGGGCCCAGAAAGCATGAGATACTGTGCCAAGGGGCTTTTATTTCATTGCTCTGTGGGCCACTTGCTGGGGTCGTGTTTGATCCTGGCTGCATTGATGCCCCAGCCTGAGGGTTTGTTTTTGTTTTGTGGGGGCAATGGTGCCCCTTCCTGTCCACCACAGCCTCTGGAGTCCACTCGTGCCATCACTCCGCAGAACTGATCCTCTTGGTTGGCTGCAGGGCCTTGAACACCTCCTCCAGTCCAGTAGGATACTGGGTTGGAGCTGTACTTGATAGCTTTTCTCTCTTCCCACACCCCTCTAGCTCCAAGGTGTTCCTGTGGTAGATTGTGGCCAGAGGTGGGGGGGGGCAGCACCAGGCTTTGCCCAGTCACAAAGTGATGGTCTGAGGTGGTCAGAATGGATATTAGCAGCTCTCATGTGCTGTTTTGCCCTGGGGGTGGTGGAGTTCCAGGGTTCCAGCCCCAGTGCAGGGAGGGGGGAGTGAAGGGTTGCTGGGGAGTTAGCTATGTCATGTTCAGATGGCTCCATAGGGAGATGGCAGCCTCTCAAGCTGGCATGCTTCAGAGACTTTGGCAGATAATCTGGGACCTGGTGAGTGAGGAAATCCCTGGCACAGGTCTTTGTCTAAGGTGCCCATGTTGGTGAAGCCACAAGTACATCCCACCCAGACCTACCCGCCACCCCCCCCCCCCCCACCTTATTTCCATAAGCCCTTCATGGGGTTTTATCCAATGGCTAAGCCACCTAACCTGCACATCCCTGTGCACTATGGGCAAGTTAGCATGGCCAATCCACCCTAACCTGTCCATCTTTGGACTGTGGGAGGAAACCAGAGAGCAACCAGAGGAAACCCACGCAGACACGGGGAGAATGTGCAAACTCCACACAGACAGTCGCCTGAGGGTGGAATCAAACCCAGGTCCCTGTCATTGTGAGGCAGCAGTGCTAGCCACTGAGCCACCATGATGCTCAATGAGATTTCTAGTCGCAGTTACTTAAAACAAATATCGCTAAATGGGCATGTTAAATGTGGACAAAGACAGGAATGGTGCCTACCTTTCTCGTGCACAGTTGCCAGAAACACCCCTGCAGCACATTCAGAGGCACCTCGGAAAGCTTCCAAAACATGAGCTAAACTTGCAAGGTAGATTTGAAGAGGGAGGTCCCACTACACATTGAAATCCAAATCACAAAATCTATAACTGGTCTCATGACAACAGGAATAGAAATTGCTGGAGAAACTCAGCAGGTCCAGCAGCATCTGTGGAGTCAGAAAGTAGAGCCAATGTTTTGGGTCCAGTGACCCTTCTTCAGAAGTTGACCTGAAACGTTAACTCTGCTTTCTCCCCTCATGTGCTGCCAGACCTGCTGAGTTTCTCCAGCAATTTCTGTTTTTTTGTCGTTTCAGATTTCCAGCATCTGCAGTTTTTTGTGACAACAATTTAGTGGCCGTTCGTTGAAAGGTCCTGTTCCCTCTGCTGGCAGTATCAATTAATTGGCATTGATTTATTGTAGAGTCATCCAGCCATGGAAACAGACCCTTTAGTCCATACTAAACATAATCCCAAACTAAACTAGTCCCACCTGCCTGCTCCTGGCCCATATCCCTCCGAACCTTTCCTATTCATGTACTTATCCAAATGTCTTTTAAATGTTGTAATTGTACCCACATCCACCACTTCCTCAGGAAGTTCATTTCACACACAAACCACCCTCTGTGTAAATAATTTGCCTCTTGTGTCTTTTTAAAATCTCTCTCCTCTCACCTTGAAAATGTGTCCCCAGTTTTGAAATACCCCACTTTAAAGAAAAGGCATCTACCATTAACCCTATCTGTACCCCTCATGACTTTATAAACCTCTGTAAGGTCACCTAACAACTTCCTATGCTCCAATGAAAAGAGTCCCAGCCTTTCCTTATAACTCAAACCCAGCACTATCCTAGTAAATGTCTTCTTAACCCTCTCCAGCTTAATAATATCCTTCCTATAGCTGGGCAACCAGAACTGGGCACACTAGTCCAGAAGAAGTCTCACCAATGTCCTGTATAACCTCAACGTCTCTTCCCAAGTCCTATACTCGGAAGACTGATCTTTAAAGACACAGTATTGTTAACATATAGACAAAATTTCAAATGGTCCCATTTGCTGACAGTTTAGCTGAGAATTCCAGTGGTACTAGTTGACAGTCTAATTCAGCAGCTGCCAATGGTAAAATTCTACTGTTATTATTATTGTCAATACAGTGCTGGAAGCAACATTCACAATGAGCCACGGAAATGGTAAGGGCAGTAAAATTTTCACTCTGCTCCTATTGTTAGAACATAGAACATAGAATGTTCCAGCACAGTACAGGCCCTTCGGCCTTTAATGTTGTGCTGCCCTGTGAAATTAATCTGATGCCCATCTAACCTACACCATTCCATTATTATTCATATGTATGTCCAATGACCACTTAAATTCCCTTAACGTTGGCGAGTCTACTACTGTTGCAGGCAGGCCGTTCCTCGCCTCTACTTCTCTCTGAGTAAAGAAACTACCTCCGACATCTATCACCTCTCAATTTAAAGCTATGACCCCTTGTGTTAGCCTTCACCATCTGAGGAAAAAGGCTCTTACTGTCCACCCTCTGATTATCTTATTCATCTTGAATAGGTCACCTCTCAACCTTCTTCTCTCCAACAAAAACAGTCTAAGTTCCCTCAGCCTTTCCACGTAAGACCTTCCCTCCACACCAGGCAATATCCTAGTAAATCTCCTCTGAACCCTTTCCAAAGCTTCCACATCCTTCCACATCCTTCCTATAATGCAGTGCCCAGATCTGTACACAATACTCCAAGTGCCTTGTGCTGCTGCTGCAGCATGACCTTGTGGCTCTGAAACTCAATCCCCCTACCAATAAACATCAACACACCCTATGCCTTCTTAACAACCCTATCAACCTGGGTGACAAATTTCAGGGATTTATGCAGCTGGACACTGAGATCTCTCTGTTCATCTACACTGCCAAGAATTTTACCATTAGCCCAGTACTCTGCATTCTGGTTACTTCTTCCGAAGTGAACTACCTTACACTTTTCCTCATTAAACTCCATTTGCCACTTCTCAGCCCAGCTCTGCATCTTGTCTATGTCCCTCTGTAACCCACAACATCCTTTGGCACTGTCCACAACTCTGCCTACCTTTGTGTGATCCACAAATTTACTAACCCAAAGAGTAACCCACCCTGACCAAACAGGGTCACATACTAGGCATCAAGCTGCTGTAGTCTGGTGGGACCCCTGATTGTGATGCCAGGTTCAACAAACGAGATTTTAAGACTCCACCTGGCGAGTGTACAAGTCACTGTGTCATAACACCAAGTGATGGAGGGTGTGACAATGACTACATTTGCCCCTGATGAATGGACCTAACCTACACATCCCTGAACACAATGGGCAATTCACCTAACCTGCACATCTTTGGATTATGGGAGGAAACCACATTACCCGGAGGAAACCCATATAGACACGAGAAGAATGTCTGTGTGCAGTTTGGACAGTAGCCAGAGGCTGGAATTGAACCTGGGTCCCTAGTGCTGTGAGGCAGCAGTGCTAACCACTGACAAACTGTGCCACCCATTGTGTCCTGGAGAAAGTGAGGACTACAGATGCTGAAGATCAGAATCAAAAAGTGTGGTGCTGGAAAAGCACAGCAGGTCAGGCAGCATCCGAGGAGCGGGAGAGTCAAAGTTTTGGGCATAATCCCTTCATCATTCCTGATGAAGGGCTTATTCCGAAATATCAACTCTCCTGCTCCTCGGATGCTGCCTGACCTGCTGTGCTTTGCCAATGTCACACATTTTGAGTTTTATTGTTGTGGACCAAATCAAACCCCCTCAAAATATTTTAAGTAGGTATCCCACAGCCTAACTTTTTCTTATTTTAAAGGCAATTGTAAAATGTCTGTTTCAGATGGGATGCAACTGGTCAAACTGGTCAAATGTCGAGCAAAACATAAATAATTTAAACACTGTAGTTAAAAGACAACAAAAGAAAGAAGAACTGAGAATAATTTCACTCTAATCGAAACTGAGCAGAATAATAGATAGAGTAACTGCTACTGATTAACTATTGCAAGAAACGCACCCCTTGGCAAAAAGGCAAATTCAGAAAACAGATTTTCTCACAGATAATGCAATAGGAAGGGAAATCCCAGCTTTTAGTTCTATCTGAGAGAAGGGGAAAAAATAACTTCTACTGCTTCAAGGCTCCAGCAGCTTCTGCTGAAACGAAAAGCTTAACAAAATACTAGAAATCCTGGTGGGTGAGAGCCTGCCACACCATCCAGGCTGCTTCCATTGTTCCAACTTTAAACAAAAATCCCCAAGGCCTCACAAGTTGCTTATGTTACCACAGACTGGTCACCACCTCTTGTCCAAACTCTCTCTGAAAAGAAACCAGGACTAAATACACCTCTTAAAGCCACAGCATCATCACACCCTCCACCACTTGGTGTTATGACACAGTGACTTGTACTCTCGCCTGGTGGGGTCTTAAAATCTCGTTTGTTGAACTTGGCGTTACAATCTGGAGTCCCACCAGCCTACAGCAGCTTGATGCTCAGTATGTGACTGTTTGGTCTGTAGTGCCAGGCAAACGAAGCCTGGATACATCTCGTAAATGGACGTCATTTAACCTGGAGTTACGGATTATTAAAAGCTAACTAAAACAAAATGTGGCTTGAAGAGAATTTCAATGATTCCCTTGTCCAATTGCTCTTCCGTTAAAAGCAGGCATTTCAAAAGCACAACATGACAACACAAATTGAACAATGCTGTTAAAGCTTTTAAAATAGTGAACCAGCAGCATCCACAGAATCCAGAACTGCATGCACTGAACAGGAAGTGATGTGAAGTTACCTCATTAGCAACTGTTAACATAGGAGAAAGTGAGGACTGCAGATGCTGGAGATCAGAATCAAAGGTTGTGGTGCTGGAAAACTACAGCTGGTCAGGCAGCATCCGAGGAGCAGGGGAAATCAATGTTTTGAGCATAAGCTCTTCATCAGGAATGTGGAATGATGGAACATGGAAATACTGATGAAGAGCTTATGCTCAAAACATTGATTCTCCTGCTCCTCGGATCCTGCTTGACCGGCTGTACTTTTCCAGCACCACACATTTTGCAACTGTTAACATGTTTGACTTATTCTAAGGTGGGTTCTCAGGAAAGGTCGGACCCAATATGTTAATTTTCCCACAGTTGCTGCTAGACCTGCTGAGCTTTTCCAGCAAATCCTCTTTTTGTTATACTAAATTGGATTCGCCTTTCATTCAGATGTTCACTACCCTATATTTACTCCTAGTTCTACATTTTAAAGTCTATGTCCATGTATTTAAATTTCTCCATCCTATCTCTCTGAATTTCACCAACCATAATGCCCTTCCATAGTTCCCCATTCCCTCAATTCTGATCTCTTGGGAACATCCTTCAGCTGCTAAGTCTTAAGTTCTGAACTTTTCTGCCTCTCTATTCTCCTTTAAGACACTCCTTAAAACTCAGTTCTTTGTTCAAGGTTTAATGAGGTATAGTTTAGCTTCATATGCAAGTGCCCTGCCCTCCTCAGATTTAACTGTCTTGACATTAGGACTATTGTGCTTCAAAGTATATTGGACTTGAGCCTTATGTTTTAATGCTGTTTTGATTGAGGTAATTAGCTATGAATCAATTAATTAACATAGCACTGACGATTTTTGCTTTGGTGGTATTCCACATGCCTGGTGAGAAAGACAGTTGAGAGCTAGGTGCTGGAAAAGCACAGCCCTTTTGCCTGAAACATTGACTCTCCTGCTTCTTGGATGCTACCTGTCCTGCTGTGCTTTTCCAGCACTCTCAACTCTAATCACCAGCATCTGCAGTCCTCACTTTCACCCTGGTGAAAAATGCAGTCTGTTTGAGGATTATTAATTTTTCTTTCACCCAGTATTTATTTCATGCTTCCTAGCTAAAATATTGTGTGACACAATAAATGTAATAGTCTGAAATTATTCATCATTTCAACATTCTTTCCTTTGACTTGTTTTAACATTTCAAATCCAGAAGTTCTGGAAACATCATCCACTTACATGGTACATTCATATCCATCCGACTGTAGTCTTTCGATACAGGTTGTCCACATGTCATAGCCTTAATAATGATTTTTAGGAACTGAATTGACTTGACTTAAAAATCATATGTCCCTGAGGGGATTTGATACTGTGTGGCATGATGTCTCAGTAGTTAGCACTGCTGCCTCACAATGCCAGGGACTCAGGTTTGATTCCAGCCTTGGACAACAGTCTGTGTGGAGTTTGCACATTCTCCCTGTGTCTGCGTGGGTTTGCTCCAGTTTCCTCTCTCAGTCAAAAGATGAGCAGGTTTGGTGGATTGGCCATGCTAAATTGCCCGTGGCCTGCAGGTTAGGTGGATTGGCCATGCTAAATTGCCCATGGTGTGCAGGCTAGGTGGATTGGCCATGCTAAATTGCCCGTGGCGTGCAAGTTTGGTGGATTGGCCATGCTAAATTTCCCATGGCCTGCAGGTTAGGTGGATTGGCCATGCTAAATTGCCCATGGTGTGCAGGCTAGGTGGATTGGCCATGGGAGAGTGCAGGGTTAATTGTATAGGGTGGGAGCATGGCGGGGAGCAGTCTGGCTTGGATGCTGTTTGGAGGGGTACTATAGACTCGATGGGCTGAATGTACTGTTTCCACACCGTAGGGATTCTACGATTCTTAACACCACCCCACTGAATAAGTATTTGGCTGAGAGATGCTATAATTAGAAAATATGTTTAATTGTCATGGAAGATCATGTCTTATAGTCATTAAATTAAACAGTGTACATATTTTCACAGGAACTGCTGACAACGTTTCTTTGTTTTCTTTGTCAACAGGATGGAATGTTCCTCGTTTTATCATGTACTTTAAAATTCAACCACAGTTAACTTCCTTTGCTCAGTTTCAGCTAGAATATTTCCCTTGTTCCAGCGTAATGCTTTGTTGACATCAAACATGAAAAACTAATAATCTGAACTTGTTAGGAAAAGAGCACAATAAGGTGTTACATTGTTTACATGTTGACTTGTCGGTAAAACAGCTGGAACAGGATCATATAGAACTCACACGAATATCATACCCATCTGATTTTTGCTAATTATCAATCATCTGCGCATCCATGAAATTATACATCACGCAAGAGCTTAGTGTAAGACAAAGGAAAGAAATTACGTTCAGGATTTTGATTTTGCAAAAGCAGTACCAAAGTAAACATTCAATTTTTTAATCAAACAGTCAAGTGTTTAATAGAAATTCTTTGTTGCAGTTTACATAATGAGATGTACTTGGAATCACACAACAGAAAGTGGCCTGTCAAACTCTAATCATCTTTAAGATAATTAGTGCAGCAGTTACATTATTACTTTGCCAACAATGTCCATCCCAAGGCAGCTGAGGTGGCGTTAGTGTATTGAGGGGGATCGGAACTTGAGAGATTGCATTCCTTAATCTCTTCAACGGTAGTGCAGCCAACCCACAAGACATATACTCAAGTAATGATCATTCCCAAATTTTTCAGCAAAAACTTATTCATTTTGCCTCTGCATACCAGGACATTGGTTTAGCTTGATTTCTGGTTTTCAATGCAGAGTGATGCCAACAGTGTGAGTTCAATTCCCGCACCAGTTGCCATGAAGGACTATCCTTTCAAATCTCTCCCCTCACCTGAGGAATGGTGACTCTAAGGTTATAACACCATGTCGCCTCACTCAAATGAGACAGCTACCCTAATAGTTTGGGAGGACTATGGCAACTTTACCATTTTATGATACATGTAGACCAACTCTAGACTTCTGGTACAAATAAAAAACCCACTGACACAGTGGCTCAGTGGTTAGCACTACTGCCTCACAACACCAGGGACCTGGGTTCAATTTCAGCCTCGGGTGACTGTCTGTGTGGAGTTTGCACATTGCGTCCGTGTGGGCTTCCTCCCACAGTCCAAAGGTGTGCAGGCTAGGGTGGATTGGCCATCCTACTAGTGCCCACAGATGTGCAGGATAGGTGGGTTAACCATGGGAAATACAGCTACTGGAATAGGGTGGAGGTGATGGGCCTAATGATATTATCGCTGCACTGTTAATCCAGAAAGCCAGGGCGTGTTCTGGGGACCCAGGTTCGAATCCCACCATGGCAGAGGGTGGAATTTGAATTCAATAAAAATCTGGAATTAAGTGTCTAATGATTGTCAATTATCAGGAAAAACCTATCTGGCTCACTGATGTCCTTCAGGAGAGAAACTGCCATCCTTACCTGGTCTGGCATAGAAGTGACCCAAAGTAGCTGACTCTGAATTGCCTTCTGGGCAATTAGGGATGGGCAATAGCTGCTTGGTTAGTAGGTGATGCCTCTCATTTCAGGAATGAAGTTTAAAAATGGTGTGGGTGGGATGTATACTGGAGGCTTGATGTGGCATTAATGACCTGCATCCAACTAGGGATTCTGTGATCTAGTGCAAATCCCTCTGTACTTACTCCTGGAGTCACTGGCCCGTGATAGTACACTGTCCAAAGCTGCTGATCAATTGCTCATACCTGTATGTGTACTTTTGACTGAATTTCACTACTTTTGGAGGGGAGTTTGGTAGGAACCATCCCCGAGCTGACAGCTCTGAAAACGCAGAGTGATGAGCGGAGGTAGAAATGAACTCCTCTGTAGTTTTACTTGTGTGAGATTCAGCCCCTTACTTATCAATGGAAAAAGCAGTCACAGTAACTCAACATTTGCATGAGTATGTGGAGTACATCTCTGCAGAAGTTTACTTCCTCGAGCAGCTTGTTCATGTCCTGCCAGAGAACACAAATGCCAGGCATGGCCCGGGAACAATAATCTGTGTGCTATGAAGACAAAACTTGCTTTGGTTCTATTGTCACAATAGATTACAACACAGGAGGAATGGCATTTCTGATAGACTGCCAAAGTGTGTGCATTGTAAAGCCATGCTTTTCAACTAACAACTAACCTGTAGTCAACTTCATAAAATTCAGGATCTCAGACCTAATTGAAGCATACAGAGTACTGAATGGCCTGGACAGAATGGATGTTGGGAAGATGTTTCCATTGGTCGGAGAGACTAGGATCTGAGGGCACATCCTTAGAGTAAAGGGAAGAACAGAGATAAGGAGAAACTTCTTCAGTCAGACAGAGTGGTCAATCTACGGAATTCACTGTTACAGAAGGCTGTGGAAGCCAGGTCATTGAATATATTTAAGACTGAGAGATATAGATTCTTGAGTGTCAAGAGGATCAAGGGTTACAGGGAGAACGGGGTTGAGAAATTTAGCAGCCATGATTGAATGGCGGACAAAATCAATGGGTTGGATGGTCTAACTTCTGCTCCTAGATCTTATGGTCTTAATTCCTACAGTGTGGAAGCAGGCCATTCCACCCATTTAGTCCATAACAACCCTCCGAAGAGCACTCACCCATACTCAGTCCCCTAACCCATCCCCACAACTCTACATTTCCCATAGCCAATCCACCTAGTCTGCACATGCCTGGGCACTATGGATAACTTCCCATGGCCCATCTGCCTGACCTGCACATCTTTGGACTGTGGGAGGGAACCCACACAAACACAGGGAGAAAATGTAAACTCCATCCAGAGAAATGCCCGAGGGTGGAATCGAACTCGGGTCCCTGGTGCTTCGAAGCTCCCGGTTCAATGATGTGTAGGCTAGATGGATTGGCTGTGCTAAATTGCCACATAGGGTCCCGCATTATGCAGGTCAGGTGGGTTAGCCATGATAAATGCAAGGTAACGGGAATACAATTGGATGCTGTTTTAAAGGGTCAGTGCAGACTTATTGGGCCGAATGGCATCTTCCTGCACTGTAGGGATTGTATGATTCAGTGATGGCAATAAATGTAACCAATACAAGCTCAAAAACCACTCTAAACAGACTGGACAGTGCAAAATCCAAGCAGGCCTTAAGAGTGGTAAAAGAAATGAATTGGAAACAATTTATGGTGAGGGAAAGTACCTCATCAACGATACATTGTGTAAAACAAAATAATGCTCACTGGACCCTTTTAATTGGATAGAAAAGCAATCTTGTTCATTGCTGGTTCCACACTCGAACAGATAGATTAATGGAACAAGATGAGCCTATTTACAATGCAAGTAGGTGTAAACATTTCCACTGCACTATACACACGCAAAATCATGCAGACCCTTCCTCATACATACTCTCTCTCTCAGGCACACACACACCTCTCCACCCATACTCACACATACACCCTCTCACAGGCATATAATCTGTCATATTCGCACACACATGCATACACACACACACTCCCACTTTCCCACACACAAACTCTCAACCACTCACACACACATACACTCTCTCCCCCACGTGCACATACACATACTCCCATATGCGTGCACACACAAACTCCCACACACAAAAGCACAGAGTCTCTTCCACGTGAGCACACACACACCCTCCCACATGCACACATACACACACACACACTCTTCCACACACATACTCTCCTGCATACACAGGCACTCTCCTGCATGCACGCACGCAAACTTTCCCACATGCACACACACTCTCCCACTCTCCTCACATGCACATACACACTCTCCGACATTCACAAGCACACACTCTCCTGCACACACAGACACTCTCCTGCACACGCGCACACACACACTCCCATGCACATGCACACACACCCACTCTCCTGCGTGCGCACACACACACACACACACACATTACCCCCATGCAGGCACGCACGCGCACACACACACACTCCATCCCACGTGCGCGTACACACACACACAGAGAGTCCACTCCGCATGCGCACACACACACACTCCACTCCCCCCTCGTGTGCGCGCACACACACACACTCACATTCTCTCACACACACACACGCTCTCTCTCAAAACACATGCACACATGCTCTCTCACACACTCTTTCTCTCCCTCTCTCACACACGCACACATGTAAGTCTATGGGGTGAATTTGCATTTGCAGATTTGTATTTACAGATACTTTCTATTTTGTTCAAAAAGCACACAATTTGTAGGAAGGCAGTCCATGTGACATCTTATACATTCCTACTTGGAAATAGAACCAGCCTGACTCAAGGTTGGAATACAGACAGACTCTAACCTCACACCTTTAATGCATTGCCTGAGCTGAGATGTCACTTTTTTAAAATAAAACTTTAAGTTATCTCGAGAATAAGACTTGAAAGCAGTGCTCGGATTTACATATCAATGAATCAAAACCTGCAACTGTTCAAGAGACAAGCACAGAGGATCAAAGCCGAGACCATAAACAGATTCGGAGAAAGGGAGGACTGCAGATGCTGGAGAGTCAGCATTGAAAAGTGTGGCGCTGGAAAAACACAGCAGGTCAGGCAGCATTTGAGGAGTAGGAGAATTTATGCCCAAAACGTCGACTCTCCTGCTCCTCAGATGCTGCCTGACCAGCTGCACTGTTCCAGTCCCATCATAAACAGATTCCCCTGTTGGGTCAGGCAGCATCACTTTGTCAGAATCAATGTCCATTAATGGTTAAGACACTCAAACCCAATTAAAAATAGGAAGAGGAGGAGTGCACATTTTTCTCAACCCTGAGTACCACGACAGGGAATATCAATAGGACAACTCTGCCTTCAGCTACCGGGCATTCTGTTAAGCCCATGTTCTGAGGCAGGGTCGACCTGAAACGTTAACTCTGATTTCCCTCCACAGATGCTGCCAGACCTGCTGAGTTCTTCCAGCAACTTCTGCTTTTGTTTAGCAGTTCTGCCGAGGTTTATTTTACAGCAATGTGGACAGAATTCCCAAGGGAAGTTTGCACAATCCCCTCAACTCCAACCTTCCACCCTCCCTCGCCTTATTCCGCTTCCACTTTTCTGTGAGTAGAAATGCATTATCCTTTCCCAGCACCAACCCCCTTTCTGAGTGGGAATTGGTCTGTGTGTACCACTGGTCACGAGGATATCACAGAGCTGATACAACAGCACCTCGGACACAAGCAAGGGGAGGGAGAAATGGATATTGATTCGCTTTGATTTATTACTGTGCACAGGTTGTCCGGCTAGAATGCAGGTTTTATCAGCGTGAATTGGCTATAACGCAATTGACAAAGTTTGTACATTGTTTGGATAATGCGAACTTCCTACTGAATGGGTCGAGCGATTTTCTATTAGCAATCTTCTACAGCGTGGTTTTCTATAGCAGTTTTCCATAAGGTGATTTTCTATAGCACAAAGTCGCAGAGGAACACAACTGTCACATTACAGCAGGATGACCTGTACCTAGGTACAGTGAAACGTGCTTTCTTGTATGATTTACAAGCAGGTCATGCTGTACAAGTGCATCAGGCTAACAAAACAGAGTGCAGGATACAATGTTACAGCTGCCCAGAAGGTGCAGAGAGAGATCAACACTAACATTGAACTGGTCCATTCAAAAGTCTAATACCAGTGGGGAAGAAGCCAGTTTTGAATCTGTTCGTATGTGAATAGAATGTGATGTGTTTATATCTTCTGCCAAATGGAAGAGGGTGGAAGTGGGTAAAACCGGGGGTAGGGGATGTATTTGATTATACTGGTCTTCTTCCCGAGGCATTGGGGAGCAGAGATGGAGTTGGTGGACAGAAGGCTGGTTTGCGTGATGGAATGGACTGTGTTCACAACAAGAAACAGTTTCAGCATCAGGAGGCTAACCGCATTGAAAACATAGATGTCTTTTGCAGCACTGACACAAAAGGGAAATTCTCTCTACTGCACTGAGCCACACAGCAGCTATGTCAGAGCACAGAAACAAGACATGGACTGGGAGCATGACATGAGGCAGCAGTAAGCCAAAGGGTGGCTCTCATGTGCTGTTTTGCCCTGGGGGTGGTGGAATCCCCGGGGTTCCAGCCCCAGTGTGGGGAGGGGGGAGTGAAAGGCTGCTGGGAGAGTTGGCTATGTCATGTTCAGATGTCTCCACAGGGAGATGGCAGCCTCTCAAGCTGGCATGCTTCAGAGACTTTGGCAAATACTCTGCGATGTGATGAGGGAGGATATCCCTGGCACAGACCTTGGTCATAAGTGCCCATGTTAGTGAAGCCACAAGAGCACCCCACTCAGATCTACCTCCCACCTTATCTCCGTAATCCCTTCATGGGGTTTTAACCCAATGGCTAATCCACCAGCCTGCATATCCCTAGGAACTATGGGCAAGTTAGCATGGCTAATCCACCCTAACCTGCACACCTTTGGACTGTGGGAGGAAATCCACACAGACACGGGAAGAATGTGTAAACTCCACACAGTCACCCGAGGCTGGAATCAAACCTGGGTCCCTGGCGCTGTGAGATACAGATATGAAATATCCAATTGATTGCTGAAATCCCCCATTGGTGAAAATGGTAGGAGACATCCTCAGGGCAGGGAGCTCCAGAATCGGGCCTTCAGCTGTGTTTGGATAAGCCAGGGACCCTCTGTGACGTGCTGAAAATTCAGGCCAACGACTGTCATAAGAAAGTTGCATTTCAATATAAACAGCCACCAAGTGTTGAACAAAACAACTTATTCCATACCTGTTTGTTCTGAAATGGCACATTTGTGAAAAGCAGCTGCAAAGTTTCCACAAACAGGAGATACTGAAAACCCTGTAGGCTAATGCCTGTTCTCCTTTATCATCTAATTGTTTCTTAAATGATCTCAAAGATTTTGTCTCCATTACTTTAAACAGCAATTAATTTAATGTGTGATTACCCTTCTGCATCAACCACTTCTTGAATCCTAAATATGCCTTTCAGCAGAATCAATTTGTTGCTATTGTCCCACAGTCCCAAATTAGCTTGAGGTAATCTTTTGGATTATCCTTCGCAATCTTTTAGGGCCATAACATAACTTCGCAGTTGCTTCTCTTCAAGCACAAGTTTCGAAAGCCTTTTCTCACAGGCTAGGAAAAATGGTCAGTGCCCCCTACCATTGATTGTTCTGAAATAGCGAAAAAGAAATAGAGTCATAGAAATGTACAGCACGGAAACAGACCCTTCGGTCCAACTCGTCCATGCCGACCTAATCTAATCCCATTTGCCAGCACTTGGCCCATATCCCTCTAAACCCTTCCTATTCATATACCCATACGGATGCCTTTTAAATGCTGTAATTGTACCAACCTCCACCACTTCCTCTGGCAGGTCATTCCATACATGCACCACCCTCTGCATGAAAAAGTTGCCCCTTAGGTCCCTTTTAAATGTTTCCCCTCCCATCCTAAACCTATGCGTTCTAGTTCCGGACTCCCCCAACCCATGGACAGGGTATATATTTACCCTATTCATGTCCCTCATGATTTTATAAACCTCTATAAAGGTCACCCCTCAGTCTCTGACCCAGCCCCAACCTATTCAGCCTCTCCCTGTAGCTCAAACCCTCCAAACCTGGTAACATCCTTGTGAATCTATTCTGAACCCTTTCACGTTTCACAACATGCTTCTGATAGGAGGAAGACTGGAATTGCCCACTGAAGAACTTCCACCCTGTTGATACCCTGGGCACTCATTCCTTCCATTAGACTTCTCTTGTAAAGTAATGGTTCAGCTTCTCCCTTCCACATCAGTTAGTTATTTGATGATTCTCTGTGATAGTGCATCTCAGTTAACGTACACCAAGAGTGCATATGCCACATTTCTCCAACCTTTCCTCATTACTCAATCCTCGGTTTGAGTTTGAGTTGAGAGTTGAAGCCATACAGTTCTTGAACAGAAATTGCTGGAAATGCTCAGCAGGTCTGGCAGCATCAGTGGACCCACAGATCCACACACGTCTAAGTGCCTTTGCAATGAACTGCCAACCGGTGATGAACCAAACCTTTTCCATCACCAACACTTATTCAGTTTGTTAATTGCTTCTAGATCAATTTATCTTGAAGGGTTATTCTGCTTGCTGTTTACCATCTGAGTCAATGCACTCTTCCAAAGACGTGCAGGTCACGGGTGGATTGACCATGCTAAATTGCCCCATAGTGTCCAGAGATGTGCAGGTTTGGGTGGATTGACCATGCTAATTGCCGAGGTAAAAACAATGACTGCAGATGCTGAAAACCAAATACTGGATTAGTGGTGCTGGAAGAGCACAGCAGTTCAGGCAGCATCCAAGAAGCAGCGAAATCGACGTTTCGGGCAAAAGCCCTTCATCAGGAACCCCCTAATGTCCAGAGATGTGCAGGCTAGGTGGGTTAGCCCTGGGAAATTCGGGGTTACAGGGATAGGGTTATGACGGGGGTGGGGCGTCTGGGCCGGATGCTGTTTGGAGGGTCAGCGTAGAGATGGGCCGAATGGCCTGCTGTCACACGGTAGGCATTCTATGAATCTAATAGAGTTTTAAAGTCTCAGTTCAAACGTTAGATGCAAAAGAAACGTGGCAGCAATTTATTTGCATGTTCAAATGCAGTGAACAGTTTCATGCTGCGCTGGTTGGCTTTTCAAGAATTTGTTAATTGCTTCACTAAAAAGCACAAACCAATTTACAAACAGCCATTGCTATATGCCATCGGTCCGTAATGCAAATCAGTAAACGGCCCGCTAATCATCACTTTTTCCTTTGATTCGATTTTGGAATGCAACTAATGCAGTATAGTAAAGTAAGTGAACTTCCATCCACATTGCAAGGGAATCTCTCTGGGAAAACAGTATATTTTAATCAGTGCATAAATCACAACATGTTTGGCACATGGAATAGATAAAAAGGGTCGGTGTGTCAAACCCAGTTAATGCACTCGTGAGGAATTTGTCCTCTCACTGCCTCACTCCTAACTGCCTCAGTCCTGACCGAATTGGTGTGCTATTGTTCATCACCCTGTCATGTGCTGGAAATAAGAAAAGAGACAGGTCCTCAGCTCCACCTTAATTGTGCAATATTTGTTCGCGCTGAGAAGTAAAAGGTAATAATTGCTGACCAAAGGGGAGAGAACTAAAACTTGAAGAGCTGCCGCCATACTTCAAGATTTACACAAAGAAAAATCAATGATAAAACCAGCTCTGGCAACGATCATGATTGAGTGGGTGATGTATTGATTGTGCACTGTTCTTTCTCGTCCTGTAATTCCTGGGAAAATGGAGAGAGATCGATGTTCATCACTGTCTTTTATCCTGGTGAGGCATGTGCACTTAGATTATGCAAATATGCAAAATTAGGACAGAATAGACGAATTAGTGTGTGTTGATAGCTGTGTAAAGCATAAGTAATTTTTAATTAAGCAACATTTTAGTCCAGAATTTGCATACAGTAGGCTGATTTTCCACTGGTACTTACACCTGGCTATTACAAAGACCAGATTGATCTCAGTTTTAGTTCACTGGAGATAGGCCACATTTAAAAAGTGTCCAGGTTTCAAGCAGTTCTTTATTTTCTTTTTACACCCCCTTAAGGATTCAATTCCGAATCTCAGTGAAAACGGGAACCAGTCACTATGGTAACTGAGATGTTTCGCAGAGATTAATGAAATGTTCGACTCTGTCATTATGAGGAAGCAACACCCTGGAATGATTTTGGCTGCATATTTAATGAAGCTCACAAAACCACCGGGTTCATCCGTGCCAGCTGCAAAGAAATGTCTCAGTCCATAGAGAGTTAAATAATGTCAATCATGAGTAAACGCACTGGAAAAAAAAATCAATAGCATCAACACCCTGAAGAAAAATACTTAAGAATCAATCATTTCCATCTTAAGGCCTTTGAAATGCTACATAATGTCAAACAAGATCCATTTAATATGCTGGTGTTGATCTCAGCTGAGAGAAAAATATATTTTGCAATGTATGCCTCAAATACTATGGCTGGTATTTTCTCTCTCTATGTACCTTCATGGCTGTAATTAAGAATAAAGGTAGCTAGCCTGAACTGTGCTTACTGTCATTCAGCTCGTGTGGAAAAATAAAGATAATTCCACTCTGCATTTCTTTTTTGTTCTTAATATTTATTGCCTTAGCTGTCTCTAGGGTGAACTTCTTTAAGAGAATACGCAAGGGATCTTGGTTGAGCACTGAAGGCTTTCCCACAGTCAGGGTGGGGATGAGAGGACTGGATGGATTGTAATATTTCTTCTTCTTGAACTATAACAATCTGCTTAGTTAAGAGTCCAACTAATTTTGGACAAATAATTTAGTTTTCTTACGATACTAAACCTAGTTTCACAGTTAAAGCATTTCACAGGATACAAATAAATTAGGCCATTCAGCCCATCGTGTCTTCTCTGTATGTCTTTCTCAACTCCATTCTCCTGCCTTCTCCCTGTAATCTTTGATCCCCTGACTAATCAAGAGCCGATCTATCTCTGTCTTAAATGCAATCATGACTTGGTCTCCACGGCCCTCTGCAGCAATGAGTTCCACAGATTCACCACCCTCTGGCTGAAGAAAATCCTGGATGTAGGTTTGCTCGCTGAGCTGGAAGGTTCATTTTCAGACGTTTCATCACCATATTAGGTAACATCTTCAGTCAGCCTCCAGACAAAAATTATCCTTCCTGCTCAGCGAGCAAACCTACATCCAGAACCTCAACCTGAACTACAAATCTTCTCAAAACTTGCTGAAGAAAATCCTCCTTATCTCTGTTCTAAAGGGTCATCCCTACAATCTGACGCTGTGTCCTCGTCTCTCCTACTAACGGGAACATCTTTAGATTAGATTAGATTACTTACAGTGTTGAAACAGGCCCTTCGGCCCAACAAGTCCACACCGACCCGCCGAAGCACAACCCACCCAAACCTATTCCCCTACATTTACACTACAGGCAATGTAGCATGGCCAATTCACCTAACCTGCACATTTTTGGATTGTGGGAGGAAACCGGAGGAAACCCACGCAGACACGGGGAGAATGTGCAAACTCCATACAGACAGTTGCCTCAGGCGGGAAGTTGAACCCGGGTCTCTGGCACTGTGAGGCAGCAGTGCTAACCACTGTGCCACCGTGCCACCCACACCTTCTCCACATCTACTCTATCCTGGGCCTCTCAGTAAACTTTAGTGAGGTCCTGCCTCATTCTTCTAAACTCCAGTGAGTGCAGACCCTGAGCCCTCAACTGTTCCTCACATGACAAGCCCTTCATTCCCAGGTTCAATATTTGAAACCTAAGGAGAAGTGAGCAATAATGTCTTGATTTCTGCTGCTCATTCTTTTTGTTTCCTATGGGATTCCACATCCAAATAAATCATTGTGCCATTTAATTTCAACTGAAAGCAGCTGCATTTCACCAGATACCCCTAATGGCTAAAATCAGGGTTGTAACTAGAATCTTGAGAGACGTAGAAGAATAGTTGTGCTACTACTTGTCAAACCTATGGGTCAGATTCCCAAAGTATTAGAGATATGTTTAACTTGTATTTCCAAAATGTGCTTTTTAAAAGATGATGTGGAGATGCCGGTGTTGTACGGGGGTGGACAAAGTTAAAATCTCACACCTTTAATACATTGTCTGAGCTGAGATGTCACCTTTTTTATATATAAAATGTTTATTTATCTCAGGATGTGAATTGAATGAAGTTCTGGGTTTTTACATACTAATGAATCAAAACCTGTAACCCATTCTAAAAGATGAAAGACCCAACAGCAATCTAGGTTTGTTCAATATATTGCATCAGTTGTATGACACTTTGATGTTTTGCTATAAATTCTGTGTCCCATGATCCTCCTCCATGAGCTACCTAACAAAGGAGCAGCACTCCAAAAGCTTGTACTTCCAAATAAACCTGTTGGACCAGTTTGTGTGATTTTTAAAAGATACAGCCAAATAAGGGGAGTGGGTGTCTGGAGACAGACTTTTGCGACAGTCCATGGCACACTATCCAGATGCATCACAGCGTGGTTTGGCAACTACTCTTCTTAAGACCACAAGAAACTACAGAGAGTCATGAACACAGCCCAGTCCATCAGCCTTCCATCTATTGACTCTCTCTATACAGGGGAACCTTGGGTATCCAGCATTTCCATTATTAACCGTATTTTGGATTATCCGAACAAGATCGCAAAGGCCTGATGCTTGGCTAACTATGTTATCCAGCACTTGATTGTCCAGCATTCAATTAACCGAGCAAACTACTCCCACCTGTGTCTTTCGGAAAACCAAGGTTCCTCTGTACTTTCCCCAACCTTGTGAAAGCACCCCAACAAGATCAAAGACTTCTCCCAACCTGGTCTGCTCACCTATCTGCTCCACCCTTCCCACTACCTAATCACAAAAACCCCCTACCCGCATCCACCATCCCACCTACCCTACCCCCCCACCCCCCCAGCCCCATTCCCTCCCTCTAATAACGGCCGGGCTCCTTCTCCCTCCCCAGTCCTGATGAAGGGTTGCCTTTCCTGCCCCTCAGATGCTGTGACCTGCTGTGATTTTCCAGCTCTACATCTAGTGACTTCTGGCTCCCAGCATCTGCGGTCCTTACTGTCTCCATACTCTCTTCCACCTTCTTCAGCCGGGGAGAAGATATAAAAGTTTGTATGCACTCACAATTAAATTCAACAACAGCTTTTTCCTCACCATTATTAGACTTCTGAATGAGCCTCTCAAATTTTAAATATAATGTTGATCTTGCTCTCTGTGCACCTTCTCTCCAGCTGGAACATTGTACTCCTCGCTCTGTTTATTACTCTAATGCACTTTGTGTGGTGTGATCTTCCATTTACTGCACACCAAACACTGTACCTGGGCATGTGTGACAATAATAAGATCAAAGCAAATTTTTAAATCTACAGATGCAAAGGGAACTTCAAATGGCAGACTTTGAGAATGGGGGTGGGGGTGTCGTAGGCATAGAGGTGGGTCTTGTAGATGGTGGGCAGACTTTGGGGTATCAGAAGGTAAGTTGCCCTCAGCAATATTCCCAGCCTCTCACCTGCTTTTGTAGATACTGCATTCATGTGGCTGGTCTATTCAATTTCTGGTCAATGATAACCTCCAGGATTTTGACAGTGGGGATTTCAGCAATGGCCACATAATTGAATATTAAGGAATGATGGTTAGATTCTCTCTCATTGGACAGGGTCATTGTCTGGCAGTTGTGGGATGGTGTTTCAATGTCAGAGGAGATGCAAATAATGCTCAATGTTGTACAATTGTCAGTGAACATCCCCACTTCTGGCCTTAGGATAAAGGGAAGGTCATTGATGAAGCAGAGGAAGGGATTATTGGACATACAACACTATCCTGATGACTTCCTATGAATTTGTGACTGAACAGTTAGTAACAGGTAACAACACGCAAAGACAACTCATGCTTAAAGATCATTAATCAAAAAAGATTTTGGAATATCTTTTCCCAATCAAGCAAATAAACATTTAAAGTAGAAGTTAATTCTTTGTACAATAGATCAGTGTGGACCCAGGCTTCCGTACTGGGCAGTTTGAATTGGAAGGAACGTTTCAATGAATATAGGCTTCCTGAAATAATCAAGGACGTTTACCAATAGCCACACTGCTCCAAAGATATCCTGTCTTATCATCTCTCAGAAGCTAGGCAGAGTCAGCCCAGAGTGAACAGAATAACAATATAAGGCACAGCAGAAATAAAAGGCAAGTGGTCTCAATCTTTTTCATTTTCTTCAAATAGAAGTAAACAAAAACTAATATTAATTAGTTAAAAGTACAGAGAGTGTTTGCAGTTCGGTAGATTAGGAATCTGATATGACAGCAATTTTGATCTGGTCGCTGTAAAAAACTGACTCAAAAGTGACTTAAAATCATTATCCCATTCCAAATATTGGTCAGTAGAATTATAGAGTCATACAACACAGAAACAGACCGTATGGTCCAACCAGTCCATGTTGAACATAATCCCAAACTAAACTAGTCCGACCTACCTGCTCCTGGTCCATATCCCTGTAAACTTTTCCTATTCATGCACTTGTATAAATATCTTTTCAATGTTGTAATTGTACCCATGTCCACCACTTCCTCTGGAAATTCATTCTGCACGTGAACCATCCTCTCTGTAAACAACTTGCCATTCATGACTTTTTTGTCCCTCATGTCTCTCTTTTCTCACCTTAAAAGAGGTGCTTGAAAAAAATCTTAAAATCCTCCAGCCTCAGGAAAAGACAATTACCATTAACTTTAGTTATGCGTAACTAAAATCAGAGAATCAGTGATTGAAGAAGAATTATATAGTCTCACCAACTAAGGCAAACAAGATACAGGTGACCCCCATATTCTCTGGTGATACGTTCCAAGACCTACCACAGATGCCCGAAACTACGGATAGTGGCAAACCCTGTCACTTAATTGGGAAAATTACCTCTCCAGCGGCTCCCTGGAATTATTTCTGGAATGTTCCATGTAGTATTTTCAGGCAACAGTAAACCACAGATAACTGAAACCATGGAAACTGAATCCAATAATACGGGGGTTCTACTGTATGCTGCACCCATTAAAAACATCCCTGACCTGATTCAGTCCCGAGTGAGAAAGCTTATAGATAACCTTCCAACTCCATTATCCTGACACCAACTGGGGACTCTAAGCCTGGGTGATTAATGCAATTAATATTTTTCAGAAAGGTTATGGTTATACAGGATAGAGGAATAGATTAGATTAACTAAAGCGTGGAAACAGGCCCTTCGGCCCAACAAGTCCACACCAACCCACTCCCCCTACCCTATATTTACCCTTGACTAACATACATAACCTACACACCCCTGAACACTATGGGCAACTTAGCATGCCCAATTCACCTGGATTGTGGAAAGAAACCCACGCAGACAAGGGGACAATGTGCAAACTTCACACAGACGGTCGCCCGAGGTGGGATTCAAACCCAGGTCCCTGATTTTATGAGGCAACAGTGCTAACCACTGAGCCACCGTGCCACCTCAATCATAGAATCATAGAAATGTAACACACGGTAAGAATCCATTTATCCCATCATGTCCATACTAACTGATCCTTTTAGCTATTGACACATTTAAGCTCTCGGTCTGAAGCGCTGTAAGTTACACAGATCAAATGTAGATTCAAATCCTTTCTGAAGGTTATAAAGCTTACTGCCTCCATCAGTCTTAGATCTTCACAGCCCTCTGGGTGACAAGATTCCTCTTGAATCTCTTTAAACCTCTTACCCTAAGTCTGTGCTCATTGCTTATTGACCCCACGATCAAGGGAAACAGGCCTTTCCTATCCACTCAACCTGCACCCTTCACGAAAACATGCCAACTATGTTCTGTTGGAATAAAAGAGCCTTCTTTCATGAAGGTGATGGCAAACTATTCCAATCATAGGCTGCCAGTGGTTGACACCCCAAATCAAGGGGAGCGGCTCAGTGGTTAGCACTGCTGCCTCACAGCACCAGGGACCCGGGTTTGATTCAGGCCTGGGCATCAGTCTGTGGAGTTTGCACATTCTCCCTGTGTCTATGTGGTTTCCTTTGGGTGCTCCAGTTTCCTCCCACAGTTCCAAAGATTGGCCATGCTAAATTGCCCCAACGTGTTCAGGGGTGTGTAGGTTAGGTGGGTTAGCCATTGGAAATGCAGGGCTCCTGAGATAGAGTGAAATGGATCTAGGTGAGATGCTTTTCAGAGGGTCGCTGAGGACTCAATGGGCTGAATAGCCTGCTTCCACACTGTAGGGATTCTATCATACAACAGACACGACTGCAAAATCACCTTTCCCCAGTGTGGACAGGAAAATGTTCACATTATCTCATCATCTATTTTATGTGCTTTCAACTAAACACTGAATCTTGATTCACAATCACAGCGTTCCCGCTCTCCAGTTGAATTCCACAGACTTGTCTTCAGTGTCACTGTCTTCAAACACGTACTGCAAACACAATGTTCGCATGAACAAAATGTGCACATGAAGCAAACTTTAAAGTTACTCAAGCGATCCAAAGTCAACTTTAGACTTTTCGGACATTGTTTCGGAATGTTGTTCAGTCCTTCATTCCTTGAACGAACTGCAAAATAAAAGTGAATTCTAACCCATCCTCAGCTTTCTGTTGTATCTTTCGCGGAGTAAGACTAACATATACAGGCAAGTAAAAACAATGACTGCAGACGCTGGAAACCAGATTCTGGATTCGTGGTGCTGGAAGAGCACAGCAGTTCAGGCAGCATCCAAGGAGCAGGAGATATACAGGCAGTTATTATTAAACTAACTCTGTTCACACCTGCCGAACAGAAGATAAAAATAAGCTCCCGCAGTACACTGTCACGTGAGAAAGTTGTGCAGGTTAGGCAGGTCATGCTGCAGCTTTATATAACTTTAGTTAGGCTGCACTTGGAATACTGTCAAGGGTGTGGTGCTGGAAATGCGGAAAAGCACAGCAGGTCAGGCAGCATCCCAGGAGCAGGAGAATCAACATTTTGAGCATAAGCCATTTATTAGGAATGACCCTCATTCCTGATGAAGGGTTTATGCCCGAAATGTTTCTTCTCCTGCTCCTGGGATGCTGCCTGACCTGCTGTGCTTTTCCAACATCACACTCCCGATTCTGATTTGCAGCATCTACAGCCCACACTTTCTCCAACTTGGAATATTGTGTACAGTTCTGATCACCACACTATCAGAAGGATGTGGATGCTTTGAAGAGGGTACAGAAAAGGTTTGCCAGGATATCGCCTGGTATGGGGGATTTTAGCTAAGAAGAAAGGTTGGCTAGAGTGGGTTTGTTTTCACCGGAATGCAGGATGTTGAGGGGTGACCTGATAGATACAGTAGAAAGTATGAGGCTTTTCTCAGGGTGGAGAGGTTAATTACTAGGGGACACAGGTTCAAGGTATGAGGGGGGGGATGTTTAAAAGAGATGTGCGAGGCAGGTGTTTCACACAGAGGGTGGTGGGTGACTGGAACATACTGCCAGGGGAGGTGGTGGAAGCAGACACAATAGCAGCATTCGAGAAGCACCTGGTCGAAATAGGGGGATATGGATCCTGTAAGTGAAAACAGTTTTAGTATGGAAGGGCAAAACGTGTCGGCACAGGCTTGGAGGGCCGAAGGGCCTGTTCCAGTGCTGTTCTTAGTTTTTTTTCTCCAAAGTCAGTGGTGAGTCTTGTTCATTGTCACTGACCACAAAATCCAAGTTTCTTTTGACTGATGTCAACTTTCACCTGATTACATTTCTCTGATGCACCTCTGGGATATTTTACATCAACGGTGCTATGTAAATGCTGTAGTCGTAGCTACTTGATTCTGAAGTCTACTTGTACATGCTGAGTCATCAATAGAAGCAAGGCCTCACTGATTCATTTCCCTCTCATTACCCCGGGACTCCAAAGATTATTGCAACAGCCTACTGCTACCCTGAGGGTGGCTAACTTGATGGAAACATGATTTAGAGGAGCCAGAGTTGGACTCACAAAATACCAGGTTACAGTCAAACAGGTTTATTTGGAAGCACGATATTTCGGAGTGCTGCTCCTTCATCAGGTAGTTGATGGAAAGGGGGAGTTGAATATAGAACATCCCTACGAGTGCCTTAATCATAAGCAGCGTATTCTCTGATCAGTTCACTGGGCAATTGTAGCTTTGGTCGCGGCAAAGGGGTGATAGAGCAATTTCAACATTAGAAATCACAGCTAATAATCAGATAGTGACAAACACACTGCTATTCTTTTGTTTAGTTTCATCAGCGATTCAAAATCAACCCTAAAACGGCTAGGTGTAGTAGAAATCACACCACAATTTTCACTTGAGAGCTTGGAACACAGTCCAACATCCTGTCTATGGGAGGGGAAGATTATTTTCAGACAGGCTTGATGACATTTCTTTTCCAGGGAATTTTAAATGAACTGCAGTCAGATAGGGGCTGGAAAGAGGGTCTCTTATTGGAATCCAGAATTCAAGGCTGAATTATTCAATACTTTCTGCCTCTAATTCTATCACATCTTTGCCTTTCTTTTTCTGCCATTGTCTTTTTTTCTCCCTTCCTGACAAGTTAA
Source organism: Chiloscyllium punctatum (assembly GCF_047496795.1). Classification (NCBI taxonomy): domain Eukaryota; kingdom Metazoa; phylum Chordata; class Chondrichthyes; order Orectolobiformes; family Hemiscylliidae; genus Chiloscyllium; species Chiloscyllium punctatum. The sequence goes on from NC_092758.1 coordinate 85,346,249, forward strand.
TGCCAGTCAATGAAAATGTGCAAATTCCACATTCTGAGGTGAACACAGCACCAAGGGAAGATGAATTGCACCAGGCAGGAAAGGTCTGTTGACATTCTTGGAAATGGTTCACAGTTCAGTCCCAGCCCCCAGATCCCATCACTCCCTTGAAATCTGCTAATTAGTAAGAGCATTATCCCCAGTGACAGAAAGTGGGGGAGGGATGCACGGTAGCAGATGGGCTTTGCAAGATAAGCAACGCGTATTAAACTACCAAGTGAGACACCTCTTTAAGACCAGCTAAACAGCAGAATGAGAATTGTAAAGGGCAATTTTCAAATCTGAGAGATTTGAAATCTAAAGTCTGTATATTCAAACGCAGTACAGACAAATATTTGTGATTGACAGTCAATCTCACGACACACTACTTTTGCAAAATATAATGAAGGAAAAACAGGTTAAAGCCAGCTAAACAGCAGAATGAGAATTGTAAAGGAACAATTTTAAAATCTGAGAGATTTGTAATCTAAACTCTGTAGGGTCAAACGCACCACAAACAAATATTTATGACTGGCATTCAATCTCTCAACACTATTTCACAAAATGAAGGAAAAATGGATTATCAATGCATTAACTCTCCAATTTCTTTTTCAAATCAAATTCCCCATTCATATACCTTCTAATTGACTTCAGGTGTAACGCTCCAATGAAAAAAAGTGTTTCATAAAATCAGAGCTCGGAGTTCAAGTCTCACCTGCTCCAGAGGGGTTTAACAACATCCCCGAACAGGTTGATGTAAAAATATTCAAAAAAAATGAGAGCAAGGCTGACCCCTAATTGACCCTGGAATCTAACGAAGGAGCAATTAGTTTCTAATTGATCTGGAATGGGATAACAACTGCATCTCCAATCCTCTGTTCAGCTGTCAATCCACTCAATCACTCCTTGCTTCCAACCATTTGCTCCTGAAATCCTTTCCATTCAGCTGTTTCTCTCCTCCCAGCACAATCACTCTAACATTCTCCTGACCTCCTTATCAATCAGCTCACCGAAAATTCTATTGACTGTATTCAGACTTTGGGTTCCATTTGCTCAAACTCCCCAACATCTCCAACTGTGGATACGATGAGCAGAAGGACCTTTTTCCATACTGTAGGGATGCTAGCCTGTCCTACCTTTACTACATGTAAAATGTCGATTCTAAATGATATTTGAGCAGGAACTCTCCAATTTCAAATCGAATGTTGATCTTGTTTTTGTGCACCTCCTGTGCAGTATAACCTGCATTCCTCACTCTGTGTAAGATCTGTATGTGGAGGTGCAGGTGTTGGACTGGGGTGAACAAAGTTTAAAAAAATCACACGACATCAGGTTATAGTCCAATAGGTTTATTTGGAAGTACAAGCTTTTGGAGTACTGGTCATTTGTCAGGTAGCAACCCGATGAAGAAGCAGCCCTCCAAAAGCTTGTACTTCCAAATAAACCTGGTGGACTATAACCTGGTGTTGTGTGATTTTTAACTAAGATCTGTAATCTGTATGTCCTTGTTTGCTATGATCTGCCAGTACTGCTCGCAAAACTTTTCACTGTCCTTAGATTAGATTACTTGCAGTGTAGAAACAGGCCCAACAAGTCCACACTGTCCCGCTGAAGCACAACCCACCCATACCCCTAACCTAACACTATGCCAATTTAGCATGACCAATACACCTGACCTGCACAGCTTTGGACTGTGGGAGGAAACCGGAGCACCCGGAGGAAACCCACACAGACACAGGGAGAACGTGCAAACTCCACACAGTCAGTCGCCTGAGGCAGGAAATGAACCCGGGTCTCTGGCGCTGTGAGGCAGCAGTGCTAACCACTGTGCCACCGTGCCGCCCACGTGTGACAACAATTAATCAGATCAAACCATTGCTTCGAAATCATGACCAGAAGTGATGATGGCAGAAAATGGTGAATGGGAAAATCAAGACTTTTAACAGTCATGTAAGATTGCCTTTGTATTGTCAATATTTATAAAATGGTTGATGTCACTTCAAATAATTAAATACGCAGCTCTTCAAAAAATCTTTTTACAATACCATCACATTCTCTTAAAATGGAGACATTTTCATCATACATTTGTGCACCACGAGCATTTGACTGGAATTGTCCATTTCCAGGGCACGAGACAAGAATAATTGTCTTGATGTACATGCTGCTCATGTGCGGGGCACTGTTTTCCATGCACCCAAAGTGAACATGATGACCTCAGTCTTAACGACACTGAGCAGTCCTGCTAAAATACAGTGACAGCAGCTACTTCTGTAGGGAATGAAGGGTGTGAGCTAACAAATCGCAGTACCAAATAACCCCAGTCAGACATTCTTTCAGTTGCTGAGGAATCCCATTTGTCCTTCCTAGCAGCAGAATATGTTACAATATAATTTACATCAATCTGCGTGGAATGAGCTGCCAAAGGAAGTGGTGGAGGCTGGTGTAATTACAACATCTGGATGGGTTTACAAGGATATGGGCCAAATGCTAGCAAATGGGACTAGATTGGGTTGGCATATCTGGTTGGCATGGATGAGTTAGACTGAAGGGTCTGTTTCTGTGCAGTACATCTCAATAACTCTAAAACATTTTAATTTTAGACAGATTAATTTTAAACAAGTCAGATATCCTAAATTAATCTAGTACCATTTGCCAGCATTTGATCCATATCCCTCCAAACCCTTCCTATTCATAAACCCATCCAGATGCCTTTTAAATGTTGTCATTGTACCAGCCTCCATCACTTCCTCTGGCAGCTCCTTCCATACATGCACCACCTTCTGCATGAAAAGGTTGACCCTTAGGTCTCTTTTATATCTTTCCCCTCCCACCTTAAACCTACACCTTCCCCTACTCTGGGGAAAAGACCTTGACTATTCACCCTATCCATGTCCTTCATGTTTTAATAACCCTCTGTGGTTGGAATGCCAGGCCTCTAGGAATTCTCTGGTATATCTTTGTGGCAGTCCTTGCATGGAATTTTGTAGATTCCGAGGGGTCTTAGTAGTCTGGCTGTCATTTCTGAAACTTCTTTGATGTATGGTAAAGTGGTTAGGGTTTCTGGCTGTGTTTGGTCTGCTTGTTGAGGTTTGTTTTTGAGGAATCTGCGGACTACATTTTTTTGAGTATCCGTTCTTCTTGAATACATTGTATTGGTGGTTCTCCTCTGTTTTCCAAAGTACGTCTGTGCTGCAGTGTGTGGTGGCTTGTTAGAATAGTGTTCTGATACAGCTTCGTTTGTGTGTGTTGGGATGGTTGCTGGTGTAGTTAAGTATTTGGTCAGTGTTTGTTGGTTTTCTGTATATGCAGGTTTGTAGTTCTCCGTTGTCCTTTCTTTCGACTACGACGTCCAGGAATGTGAGTTTGTTGTCGGTTTCTTCCTCCTTGGTGAACTTTATGCCTGTGAGGGTGTTGTTGATTATGTTAAATGTCTCTTTGATCTTGTTTCATTTTGTGATGACAAAGGTGTCATCTGTGTAGCGGACCCAGAGTTTTGGTTTGATGGTTGGTAGGGCTGTCTGTTCTAGTCTTTGCATTATCGCTTCTGCTAAGAATCCTGATAGCGGAGATCCCACGGGTGTGCCTTTGGTTTGTTTTTACTCGGAATCCTAGTAGCACACAAACCCACCAACACTCTCAAACAAAAACTAACAAACTTAAAAGACCCAGTACAACCCATGGACAAAACCAACGTCACCTACAAAATTCCATGCAAGGACTGCCACAAACACTACATAGGACAAACAGGAAGAAAGTTATCCACCAGGATACACGAACACCAGCTAGCCACAAAAAGACACGACCCTCTCTCTCTCGTAGCCCCTACACACGGAGGAAAAAAAACACCATTTCGACTGGGACAACACATCCATCCTGGGACAGGCCAAGCAAAGACATGCCAGAGAATTCCGAGAGGCCTGGCACTCCAACCACAACGCCATAAACAAACACATAGATCTAGATACCATCTATCAACCCCTCAGAATACAAACAGGAAATGACATCACCACAAACCCCAGGAACCCCATCCAGGACAAACATATAAATAGAAAGCAGGAGACAACAGCTTCACTTCACTTGGAGGTCGCCACTGATGATGTTACCTAGCCAGGTAATGAAACATCTGGATAGAGCAAACCTACACCCTAAATAACTGGAGTGATTTCTTGAAAAGTGGTTATTAAAGGTTCAGTGGATGTTGAAGGTTTTTTTTAAAATAAGGCTTCCTGTAAACATGGGACTGGTGACAATTGCTTGCTTCATTGTCGATCTTGGCGAGGTCTGTTTTGAACAGTGAATGGTGTGGAGGGGTGCCTGGTTTATCTGGTTCAGTTGGACGAATGCCTGCTAAGAACATGCTGAATTAAAAGAAAACTTCTCAAGACCAATCTGTCCAGTTCATCCCTCCCATTTCCAAAATAAAACCCCTCTTGTTGAAAGCAAGGCTAAACCTATTTGTTCTGTCAAAAGAAACAGACCAAGATTTGGGTGGCATGGTGGCTCAGTGATTAGCACTGCTGCCTCACAGCGCCAGGGACCTGGGTTTGATTCCAGCCTCGGGCGACTGTCTGTGTGGAGTTTGCACATTCTCCCTTTGTCTGCGTAAGTTTGCTCCAGTTTCCTCCCACAGTCCAAAGATGTGCAGGTTAGGTGAGTTGGTCATGCTAAATTGCCCATAGAGTTAGGTGCAATAGTCAGGGGTAAATATGGGGAATGGGTCTGGGTGGGTGACTCTTCGGAGGGGCAGTGTGGACTAGTTGGGCTGAAGTGCCTGGTTCCATGCTGTAGGGAATCTAATCTAAAGAAGAATATTTTTTATGAGCAAACTATCTTTGTAAGACTTCAGTGACAATTATGCAAATTAGTGACTTACTCACACCAGGCAAAACAAAAGAACATATTCCAGAATACAGAACAACCTTGATTATCTGATTGAGATGGCCGGAGAATATTTTGTTCAGATAATTGATTGTTCGGACAATGGATACTGTTTTTACGGGACCTTGAGATTCAAATAATCCAAAATTTGGATAACCGAGGTTGTTCTGTATTCTCTTTTATTCTTTTGTCTTCAAGATTTTCTTTTCCAGAAAGCCAATCTCTGCAGAGAAATATTTTTTTCACCCACTTCTGATGAAAAGTTTGTGAGTGTGTTTTAGGGATGATTGAAGAAATCAGCATTTAAATTTCTTTATGATGAAACTATATGTGTTAATCAATTACTGCATTATTGTTAAATAAGTTTTGCCTTATCACAAATGAATACGTCTTTAATTTAGAAACCAGGTGATGAAACGTATTGTTCCAACCCTGGTGGGCCACTCTTTTCATCCTGGCAACTGGAAAATTAACTTTTATTTTATGCCATGATCCATGGTGTAGTGGCACTGAGAAGCAGAAGGTCATCAGGAACATGGGAACAGTGTCATTCCCAAGTTAAACATTCCTGTAACAACATTGGAATATTTTATAGCATTAAATTGCATTTAATGTAGCCCCAATGTGCAGCACTGGATTGATTATCAAACAAATATAGTACTGAGTCAAAAAAGGAGTTGCTTAGAACACAAGTTAAAATAATTAGATGAAATGAGAAGATGTCTTCTTTTAAAAATCTATCTTCAATGAGAGTCATAGAGTTCAAAAACAGACCCTTTGGTTCAACCAGTCCATGCCAACCATAATCCCAAACTTTAGTCCCAACTGTCTGCACTTGACCCATATCCCTCCAAACTTTTCTTATTCATGTACTTATCTAAATGGCTTTTTAAACATTGTAACTGCACCCACATCTACCACTTCCACTGTAAGTTCATTCCACAATAGAGACGTAGAAAGCAAATGGCCTCCAATTGAAACCCTTCCTTCATTATCCCATAGAATACAATATCAGAGGCTGTTCCTCCAAGCTGAAAGGGATCCTCAGGGTACCTGTTGGTCTTCAGAGACTAAGGATTGCACCCAGGGTGTATGCTACCTCTAGAATAAGTATCATCTGTTGTGACTGTACATGCCGCTTTGTGCATGGAAAGTGTTGGCTTGATTTTCTTCTGTCTTCTGCTTTAACATGCCCTCCCTGATTGCAGGCCTCCAGGCATGCTGGTCAGCCGCAAAGGCTTCCCAGGTATCAGTTTAGATCTTGGTCAATTTGAGATCTTGTATGGCATGATGGCTCAGTGGTTAGCACTGCTGCCTCACGGCGCCAGGGACCCGGGTTCGATTTCAGCCTCGAGTGACTGTCTGTGTGGAGTTTGCACATTCTCCCCGTGTCTGCATGGGTTTCCTCCGGGTGCTCCAGTTTCTTCTCACTGTCCAAAGACGTGCAGGTTAGGTGAATTGGCCATGCTAAATTGCCCTATAGTGTCCAGGGATGTGCAGGCCAGGTGGGTTAGCCATGGGAAACGCAGGATTACAGGGATGGGATAGGAGTTGGGATGCTGTTCAGAGGGTTGATGGGCTAAATGGTCTGCTTCCACAGTGTAGAGATTCTATGATATCCTTGTATCACAAATCTGGGTGACCTGTCAACAGTAAGCTCACTGTAAAAGGACACTTTTGGGGAATGCAGCAATCTGACATTCAACTCACAAGACCCAGCCAACAAAGATGTTGAAATACTGTATGCTAATGTACTTCCACATTCAGCATTATCTTGCCAGAAGATACCCAGTAGCCATCTGAGAGAGCAGAGCTGGAAGCTATTCAGTTGTGTTTCTTAGCTTGCATATGTTATATATGCTGGAAGAGAAGGTCCTGAGAATACCACACAGAGCCTTGCATCATCAATGAAGTTTGTGGTTGATCCATAATTGATTTTTAATTTTTAACATGAAAGCTGCAGCTTTGAATTCAGCATCAAGGGATGAGGTGTTGGTAACTGTTGATGAAAGGCACATGAAGCTGTATCAGCGCACCTACCTATCAAAGGTAGGGTGCCAATGGTAATGGTGGGCAGAGACTTTGTATCCTCACCCATAACATTGACCTTACAGATGCTAATTATCAGTCCAAACTATTTGCAGCCCTGGGAGAACCAATCCAAAACACTGACCTACGTGAACTGCAGAATGGATTACAGTTTGGAGACATAAGTAACTCTTGGACTAGAGTTCTTTGGTCTTACTGTACAAGTTGGCTAGCTTACCATCAATTTGGGAGTACACACAGGTGCCTTCACTTCAGTGTCAGATTTTACTGATCACAGAAATTCTACAAATCAGACTGAAAGTTCAAAGAAACTCTAAAGACAGATTTTTAAATGAATTCCTCCAACAGTGTACATCTCCGAGTCTTGCTTGTTAGCTAACAACAGTCATGCATCCAGTATCTCATGGGATTCTATCTGCATTGACCTTGAGGAAGTCAAAAGTTATTAGCTGGACAGGATCACTCCCTTTTAAATACATTTACTTCCTGGCTGATATACTGCTCTGTCTGCTAATAGACTCTGGCTGGGTCTAGGAGTGATGTTGGTAAAATTGCAGGAGTGTTTTGAATGTTAGCAAACATGCTGTCTTATTTAAACAGAGCAAATATTTACTGTATTTCAAGATTTCACCTCTAACATATGTCCTAATGGTCAATTGACCTTACGTTACTTCCCAATAATGGCAGACTATCTTATTCACATTATGCATTAACCCTTTTCACCACATGCCCGCTCAAATCTCTGACTAATCTATTACACCTTCGTAAGCAAGGCTTAAGTGTTGGTGAACACAAGGACACCCTTAAGATATACTGTAAAAGTTATAAGTTCTTTCTTCCTGCCAGTGATATCTTGCTAAAATAGTTTCCAGTGTACTGGTTGTTATTGATCTGTTCTGAGTGTTATGGACAAGGCCAGACCCTGTCAATATATTTTAAGAAGGTAGCTCAGACTGTAACGTTTCCTTATTTTAATGGTAGATGTGAAGTGGTTATTCCAGGAGGGATGCAGCTGGTCAAACCACTCAGCTTTAAACAAAGCAAAATTTATTTAAACACTACAGTTGAGACACAAACAAAAGAAAACAGAATTTAGAATAACTTATCAATTTGAAAACCCAACCAACTAGATACTGCAACTTAAGGAAGGAGCTGTTCTAATCCCCACAACGTCCCATAAACACACCCCTTGGCAAATAATAAATTCAAACATAGGTTCTTACAGCCAGGAGAGATTTCGGACGGGAAAGTCAGACAAGAATCGTCCGCATAAGCATGTAACCTTTTTCACAGTAACAGCTTCACTGCTACCAGCGATTCTGATTGCTTGCTAAAGCAAACCAAACTAGCAAAAAAACCTGGATCTGGAAGAACTGGCCATTCCCCTGCCATTGTTGAAGTAGTCATTTTCAGACATATTGGCAACTCTGCCTTTACAACCTCTCTTGAAAAAAACAAGGACAAAATAACCTGGTTAAAGGGGCAGCCATGTCACATTATGTCTTCAGATTTCATATCTGTTGGGATACAATGTCACCAAACTTGAATTCCTATAAGGTCTCACTATTATGCAATTATTCTTTATACACTAGCCTTCAATATATTCACTAGAAAAACACTGCTAGGACTGGAAATATGAAATAAAAACAGAAAATGCTGGAAACACTCATGTGCAGAGAGAGAAGCCGAGTTAATGGTCAAGTTCTGGTCTTCCATCAGTAAAGCAGGTATTTTAAAATATGATGACAGTTAAAGCAGGTATCATATACAGTCTGCTTGAAGCAATGCTTTCCCTGCACTTCACTCAATCTAGTCTACTGCATTTGCTGCTCACAAGGTGGTCTTCTCTACATTGGGGAAACGAAGTATAGACTGGGTGATCGCTTTGCAGGACACCTATGTCTTGTCTGCAAAAAAGACCCTGAGCTTCCAGCTGCCTGCCACTTCAACACCTCACCCTGTTCCCTGGGTACCATCCTGGTCTCAAGCTTGCTGCAATGCTTTAGTGAAGCTCAGTGCAAGCTGGAAGAACAACATCTCATTTTCCACTTGGGGACCCTGCAGCCTTTTGGACTCAATATTGAGGTCAATACCTTTAGGGCTTGAGCTTCTCCCACATCCTTACCCGAACCCCCACACTCCAGGCCTTGTTATCACATAGTCTATATTACACACTACCTATTATTAGCCACTGACAGTCCCCATTAACAGCTCTCATCCTCCTGGGGTGATCGTCATCTACTCCTTTGTCTGTCTAACTGTTCTTCCCTCTCTTGAGTTCTATCCCTACATCCACCATATCTTCTGCATAAAAACCAACAGTTCCTGGTTACCATCAGATTTGAGGAAAGGTTACTTGACCTGAAATGTTAACTCTCGATTTCCCTCCACAAATGCTGAGCTTTTCCAGCAATTTCTGTTTTTGTTTCTGACTTCCGGCACCTGCAGTTCTTTCGTTTTTCTTTTTATCCTGTGAGGATTTACTGTTTTGATGCGGAATGGAAATTTTAAAATTTTAGAACTACATATTGTTCTGCAGAAACCATTCTCCCAACATTACCAGGGAACGAAAATGGTAACTGTTGCCATATTGCTTTTCAATAACTTTATGTATTTTCGTTGGTCATAAATAAAGAACTGTTAAATATTCCCTTGTTGAAGGAAGTGTGTATTGCAGCAATCAGCACATCCACTGCAGTGGAACACTCTGACCGTTTTTGTTTTAACTCTCTCGGAGTGAGACAGACCAACATCTTATGGCTACTTTCAGAATGGGAACATCTGAAGAAAGCAGTAGAGATCAAAACCAGAAACAATCTATTAACCACATCTGCTAAATCTATTTGGCGTGGTGTTACCAGAACACAACTTGAACCTCACACTTGCTCTATCTTACTCTGCAGCAGAGTACTGTGCACAGCTCCAGAAAAGATCATCCCACACACACACATATATCTTGTTGATACTGCACTGAATGCAACCAAGAGTACCTTAACCAGAATCCTCCACTCAACATTTTAAACATTACTGCCCAAACATCCGCAAAGTCACTAACAAGTTCCTTCTGACAAAAACAGCTATGTCAACTGGCAGGTTTTGAGCTCTTACAGTGGGATTGGTCCTTATTAAACATGTTCTGAACTAGCCGGTGCTCCTCTGCAAATAAGCAGCACGTTGGGACATCAGCGCAACCCTTTACGCCTCTGTGAAGAGACACAAACAATATTTCACATTCCACAGGAGTGTCCCCTCTACAGACTAAATGAGGGACTAATCAACTTAAACTCAACCAATAAGGTGGCTATTGCATTGGCTTCAAAGATTTGCACTCACGATGTAATTAAGGACTGTTTGCCACATGCATTAAAGAAAAAGCCACTCAGCCAAAGATCCCATCTCTGATCTCAATTTAGAATTGGGTTTGTGCAAAGCTTGGTCTTGATGAAGCAATTTTCTCCTCACCCCTGCATTTCACCCAACCACCCCCAATTTTGTTGCAACCTGCAAAGCTGTGGAAGGAATTTCAACAAACCACTAGGATATCAAGGAATAGATTAGCTTGAGGGCACAGAGTGGGGCTGGAAAGATGGGGATGGTTACTTGATGTGGCCTACAACCATGAAACCTATGTGCCTCACTGAAGACTATAGTCCTTCACACCGACCCTTATTGTTAACTGAAAGTGAACTTTAAATGGAGTCATGTGCAGTCTCTTTAAAGAGGTTGGTTCATCATTCCATGATCTGTCTCCTTTTTATTTAAAATTCGCTGGCTAGTCAGCATTAATTGCCCTAATTGTTCAGACGGCAGTTCAGAATCAACCACATTGCTGTGGGCCTGGAGTCACATGTAGGCCAGACCAGGTAAGGATGGCAGTTTCCTTCCCTAAAGGACATTAGTGAACCAGATAGATTTTTCCAACAATCGACACATGGGTCATCATGAGACTCTTCATTTCAGACTTTTTTTTCATTGAATTCAAATTCCCCCATCTGCTGTGGCAGGATTCAAACCTGGGGTCTTCAAACAATATCTGGGTCTCTGGATTAACAGTCCAGTGATAATACCACTAGGCCATCGCCTCCTCCCCATTCAAACCCAAAATGCTCATCTGAAAAGAAAACTGATTTTAGAATGCTTCACCATTGATTGTGTCAGATGGACAATTTTTGCATTAATATACATTGATCTATTTGAATTCAATGTAATATACTTGCCATGAAAACATACCTTTGCTTCATGGCCCTATGGCAAGCTTCATTAGTCACAAAGGACGTTCAATCCTTCATAACAACAATAATGAGAAATAATACATTCACTTTTGCTAGTTTCTGTAATGTGGAACACAGATTTTACTCTTCAAATTGTTTACATTTGCTGTGCATCAGAAGTCTTTGCCCAGAGGGCCTAGTTCTTGCACATTAGGCTGACAACAAGATATCAATTACTTGGCAACAATGTTCTCACACGATATATCGTTGTAAATCAGCCCCTCAAAACTATCCTCAATTCAACTGCAAGGAAACAGTCAAGTAGATCATTTCCTTCAGCAATAGAAATGTCATCTGGCTTCACGCAAAGTAGCAACAATGTGTAACAAAGAAAGTCTAAAGGGTCCATGCACTCTTACAGCACAGTAGTCTCACAGAATGTGCAAAAATATTGTAATTTTCATGGAAAAGCAAAATCCACTTTATCAATATGGAAAGCTCTGAACTCAAGCTCTCTGCATGAGAAGCCATTCTGGTGACATCAGTTATGGGTATCATCCTGTGCACTTTTGGGATTATCCATTAGAAGCTAGGAAGCTAGAATTGAAATTGAGTTGAGTCAATCCATGGTTGACTAACCTGGAAATCCACCACACACATGTGTAACATTTAGCTTGACTTCACAGACCAGAGCATCTCAAATGTAAATCAACTGGCATCCATTGCTTCTAACTGAACCATTTGTTACATCAGACTCTGAACGCGGTTCCCCAATTTATTACAGTTCCGGATGAGATTCCTCACATTAAATGCCAGGGTGAGGAGGGATGAACTGGCTCCCCTTCTAATCACCCACCTCTCGGTTGGTTGCAACAAGGTTAACTTGCAAATCATCCCTTCTCTTGTTGATATCTTTCATCCAGATCAAATGAATTCATGTTTGAAAAAAGTCAATTTAACTAGGCTTTCAAGTTAACAAAACAGTGAATTTATTAGTCACTAAATACAAAAAGAAAGAAATAGCAACATTGGAAATACAAAGTGAGTCCAAACTAAGATTAAAGCTTCTCTGGATGTTTTCTGGAGTGTGTATATTTGAAGGTTGGTATGTGAAATTCAATATTCTTGGTTTTACAGTTAATCGTAACACTTTTGGTTCCTTTTTTATGGTGGCGTGAGGACTCAGTGAAAGAGAGATTCCTTTTACCTGCAATACTGGGAAGATTGGTGAGTGGTTCTTCAACTGTGATCTTCACAACACACTAGTGCTTAAAGACCAACTAAAATCCATAGATGCCTCAGTTCACTAGCACACTTTCTTCCACTTGCACTCATAAACCAGGATTCTCAGTTGTTTTTAAACCTCTGCTTTTGTGTATTCCTGGAAGGGCAAACTATAAAAGATGTCTACAAGAGGTGGCTGTCTGTAGTGACCTGGGGGCTGGGGGCTGGGGGAGATAGTCAGCTCTCTCATCATCTCGTCTTTCTCTGTCTGAGGTTTCCTGACTCTGTGATGGTGGCATGCCATGTATGCCACAAAGGGCTTTTACCAGACAGAACTGAAAATACATCAGTAACATTTTAAAAAATATATATATTCTGTGACAGCCCTCTTTTAAAACACACCTTTTGGAATCAAACGTTAAAAATATCCATAGCACTATGGAGTCCTGAAACATCTTTCTGATATATTCCAGAATACACAAAGACTCTCCTTGATGGTGGTGGGGCAGGGAGTATGTCAATGCCATAGTCATTGTTGTTTTTTTTGGGTATCACAAGTTAATCTTTAAACAAGAGCTGTACCATCTAAGCGTTCCCTTCTCTTTAAAGGATACTATCTAATCAATTTAAACTTAAATCTAAACACCAAAAGACCAGAATGTTCTTAGTTAAACGTGTCTGTGATTATGGAAACAATGATGTACTTTCAAATTCTAGAGTGTTACAGTGAGGTTACTGTGCCTTTATGGAATGATCATTGTACCGTTCATGTTCCACCAACATTCGATGCCGACAAAAATACCCAGAACCCCCAAAACACAGGTGGGACTTCCACATCTTCCATTTTGACGTCAACTTGCCCCCATTCTGACATGGAGGGAGGTTTGAAAATCTAAACCATTACAGAGGAAGGAGGCAAGATGATTCAGGTCTGATCACACTGTTCAGAGATTTTTAAATCCTTGTCTTGGACAGATCGCCAAATCTACTTTACAATGTTGAATCTCAAAAAGGCACATGAACATGATAGATGGATTTATCCGTCACCTGTTATCTACATGTTTCACTGGATTAATTAGAAGATGATTCATTGGGGAATGTGCATGACATGTAAGTTCAATGTGATATAAATCTTTGGCACGGATCATTCAGGATTTAAATTAGAATTCAAGGTGGCAGCTCATCACCACTTACTCAAGGGCAATTAGGGATGAGCAATAGACGCCAGGCATACCTACATCCTAGGACTGAATAAATAAACAACATATATCCACTAACCAAAGCACCAGAAAAAGCAGTTACTGGAAATCTAGGGAAGGTTGAGCAATAATGAAAAAGTGAATACTTTGACACCTACAATCTGATCACCTTTGCACTGAAAAGATTTGCTTTTTTTCCAATATTGTGACAACATCGGACACTTCAAAAGATACATTTTTCCTTCTCTTCCATCCACGTGGTTTATTTTATGTACATCTCCCAAGTTTTGTATTCTTTTATAATTATACAATTCCAACATTTTCTGACGTTTATTGGCTGTATATAAGCTCTCAACAATTGTGTAAAATTTACAACGCAAAAAATGCATCTAAAATCTGTTTGAACTGTAACATGATAGAAACCCGATGGATTAGTGGAAGGTGGTCGGGCCAAAGAGTGTTATCACCCATCTCCTATACCACTTTTGCATGAGATTTATAATTGCCACTGTAATTAAATGATGTGCCCTAACTGTGATACTGCAGTGGTTAAACAGGTTCATTATCAATCCTATTTAAATTCATTAAAAATGATGCCAACCAAATGGCTGGAACTGAATATTTTTAATTTCCAGAAGTACATTCCCAGCGCAAGAAGGGGGAGGGTGAATCAATTACATTATTAACGTGTGCATTCCTTTTCCAACATATTTATTCAGCAAGATAATCTCTGCTCATTTCTTCTGCCGATGAAACTACCAGCAATATGTAAAGCCTATTTCACCATGCATTCATAGAACCGAAGCTCTTAATATTTGACGTCAACAAAACAAATTATATGCTGTTTCCTGTTGCCTGCTTTTTTTTTAAGCATTCATGCCAGTTTTTCCCTCCATGACAGTTTTCCATTTTGTCACCAATTGCTAAAATAACTGTCCACTCTTTTGGCTTACGTAGGTGATTATTTCAATATTTTCCTCCACCTTCGATAAATTTCAGTTTGTTCAGAATGCTCCAGGTTTTTCGAAAACAACCAATGCTGGAAAGGCACCATCCATGGAGAGAGAGCAGGCTAACTTTTCGAGTCTCAGTGACTCTTCAGCAGAGACAAATGAAATGTGGAGGGAGCAGTATTTAGGCGATAGTTTTTTTTTGAGGGGGCTTGCCAGATCTGATTGGATGATGAGACAATCCAAAGCAGCACTGCTGACATGAATGGCTTCTTCCATGGCCATGGTTTCCCACCACCTTGTGGCTGACAGGGCCCTCAACCGTATCTGACCTATTCCCCATGATTCCACCCTTGCCCCTTCCCATCACTCACAACAGCATGTTCGAGTCCCCCTTGTCCTCACTTTTTGTCCCACCAGCCTCCGCGTTCAAAGGATCATTCTTCGCCATTTCATACAACTCCAGCAGAACGCCACCACCAAACACATCGAGTCATTGAGATGTACAGCACAGAAACAGACCCTTCAGTCCAACTCGTCCATGCAGACCAGATATCCCAACCCAATCTAGTCCCATCTGCCAGCACCCGGCCCATATCCCTCCAAACCCTTCCTATTCATATACCCATCCAAATACCTTTTAAATGTTGTAATTGTACTAGCCTCCACCACTTCCTCCGGCAGTTCATTCCATACACATACAACCCTCTGCATGAAAAAGTTGCCCCTTAAGTCTCTTTTATATCTTTCCCCTCTCACCCTAAACGTATACCCTCTGGTTCTGGACTCCCCTCCCCCTATTCCCTATTGTATGGATACAGGCCATTTGGCCCAACAAGTCCACACTGACCCTCCGAAGGGTAACCCATCCAGACCCATTCCTCTACCTTATCTTTCCCCCTGACTAATGCACCTAACACTATGGGCAATTTAGCATGGCCAATTCACCTGACCTGCACATCTTCGGACTGTGGAAAGAAACCCTCACAAACACAGGGAGAATATGCAAACTCCACACAGACAGCCACTCAAGGCAGGAACCAAACCCAGGTCCCTGGTGCTGTGAGGCAGCAGTGCTAACCACTGAGCCACAGTGCCCTCCTTATCTACCCATCCAGATGCCTTTTAAATGCTGTAATTGTACCAGCCTCCACCACTTCCTCTAGCAATCCATTCCACACATGCACCATCCTCCTCTACGTGTAAAGGTTGCCACTTAGGTCCCTTTTAAATCTTTGCCCTCTCACTTTAAACCTATGCCCCTCCAGTTTTGGACTCCCCCACCCTGAGGAAAAGACCTTGGCTATTCATCCTATCCATGCCACTCATGATTTTATAAACCTCAATGAGGTCACCCCTCAGCCTCTAACAGTCCAGGGAAAACAGCCACAGCCTACTCAGCCTCTCCCCCCAGCTCAAACCCTCCAACCTTGGCAACATACTTTTAAATATTTTCTGAATTCTTTCAAGTTTCGCAACGTCCTTCCTATGAGAGGGAGACCAGAACTGAACGCAGAATTCCAAATGTGCCTGTTAAAATGTTTGTTTATAATAGCTGGCTGTAATAAACCTCAATTGGATTCTTCAAAATCACATTATCCAAATTTCAGCTAATTGTATTGAAAGGTGACATGAGCATTGCCACACTGGATAAATACATAACTGAAGACAACACATATTGCTAACAACACCCACATCATAAGAATGAGTTTTAAAACAAAATGTATCAATATTGTACAGCAACAAAAGACAATTGCCAAGACAATACAAAGAATAGATTTCATCAAAATGATTCCCAATGCTTCTGGAATTTTCCCAATGCTTAGCAGAATATAAAATTAACTCCATCTTCATTAGATAGCACTTTAGCTGCAAAGAAGATGAAATTAATAAAAGGGACAGAGCTTTTAAGACCCCCTGATCTTTCAAGTTGC
Organism: Chiloscyllium punctatum; assembly: GCF_047496795.1. Lineage (NCBI taxonomy): Eukaryota > Metazoa > Chordata > Chondrichthyes > Orectolobiformes > Hemiscylliidae > Chiloscyllium > Chiloscyllium punctatum. The sequence goes on from NC_092758.1 coordinate 85,362,712, forward strand.
ACTTGGGGTGGACTGCCAGGCAATGGCTGAATTCTTTTGTTTGAATTTACTAATGAACACGCCGCCATATTTCTGATTAAAATAATTCTAAGTACTGACTTTGAGCAAAAATAGAATACAGTAATCCCACTGAGAACACAGAAACCAGTCTCAAACTGAACTAGAAAGACTCAGCAGATCTGGCAGCATCTGTGGAGAGAAATCAGAGTTAACGTTTCGGGTACAGTGTCCCTTCCTCAGAAGGTAGTCTAATGAGGATGAAAATAGTCAATGGAAATGGGGATCATAGAATCATCAAATCCCTACAGTGTAGAAAAAGGCCATTTGGCCCAACAAGTCCACACTGACTCTCCAAAGAGTATCCCACCCACACCCATTCCTCTTACAATATTACTCTGCATTTCCCCTGACTAATGCACCTAGCCTACACATCCCTGAACACCATGGGCGATGTAGCATGGCCAATTCACCCTAACCTGCACACCTTTGGATTGTAGGAGAAAACCAGAGCACCCGGAGGAAATCCGCACAGACAAGGAGAGAATGTGCAAACTCCACACACGCAGTCACCTGACGCTGAGTTTGGTAAAGAAGATAAAATGAATAAAAGGGACAGAGCTTTTGAGATCCCGATCTCTCAAGTTGCACTTAGTGTGGACTGTCCCCCAAAGGCTGAATTACTTTGTTTGAATCCCAAGGCCAAACTCTCTCTCTGAATATGAAATAATATTTAGTATGAAAAATTAAAGGATGGGGGCAGTGTATTGACATGGACAAAGAACTGGTTGGCAGACAGGAAACACAGGGAGTAAGGGGTCTTCTTCTGAATGACTAGTGGAGTACCTCAGACATTATTGCTTGAACCTCAGATATTAACAATATACATTGAGACTGATTCCTAGGATGGCAGAACTGATGATTGAAGACAGACTGGATTGGTTAGGACAACATTCACTGGAGGTTAGAACAGTTGGGGGGGGCGGAATTTTATAGAAATGTATAAAATTCTAACAGGATTAGATAGGGTAATAAAGAAAGAATGTTCCCAATGACTGGGAACAGCAGTACTAAGGGTCACCTTCTAAGGATATGGGGCACCATTGAAGATTTAGATGAGGAGACAACTCTTCACCCAGAGAGGTTTATCAAGGTTATAAACCTTATACAGGTTTACAAAATCATGAGGGGCATGGATAAGTCTCTTCCCTGCGGTGGAGGAGTCCAGAACTACAGGGCATATGTTTAGGGTGAGAGGGGAAAGATATAAAAGAGACCTAAGGGGCAACTTTTTCACACAGAGGGTGGTACGTGTATGGAATGAGCTGCCAGAGGAATTGAATTGAATTGAATTTATTGTCACATGTACCGACACAGTGAAAAACTTTGTCTTGTGAGCAATACAGGCAGATCACAGAGTTAAGTAGCATCGATAAGTAAATAATAGGTAAACAGTGGCAAAAACAAAAACACAGATACAGGCAAATGTTAAGAGTTTGTGAGTCCATTCAGTATTCTAACAACAGTAGGGTAGAATGTTTCAAAACATGCGTGTGTTCAGGCTTCTGTACCTTCTCCCCGATGGTAGAGGTTGTAGAAAAACATTGTCAGGGTGGGATGTATCTTTGAGAACACTGGCTGCCTTTCCTTGACAGTGGGCCTGGTAGATGGTTTCTATAGATGGGAGGTTGGCCTTAGTGATTATCCGGGTCGAGTTCGCCACTCACTGTAACCGTCTCCGGTCTTGAATGGTACAGTTGCCACACCTGGAAATGGTGGAGGCTGGTACAATTACAACATTTAAAAGGCATTTGGATGGGTATATGAATAGGAAGGGTTTGGAGGGATATGGGCCGGGTGCTGACAAGTGGGACTAGATTGGGTTGGGATATCTGGTCGGCATGGACGAGTTGGACTGAAGGGTGTTCCTGTGCTGTACATCTCTAAGACTCTATGAGAGCGGCAAGTCTATGGATTTCTCTGCCACAGAAAGTAGTTGAGGCCAAAACATTGAATGCTTTCCAGAAGGTGTTAGATAAAGTCGTTAGGGGTAAAGAGAAAGTGGCTATAGGAAACTGAGTTGCACAATCAGCCATGATCATATTGAATAGGGAAGTAGGCCTGAAGGGCCGAATGGTCTAGATCTGCTCCTTTTTCCTAACTTTGGAAAAGATATTCTTACTGCAACTTAGCTCATTTGCTTTCTCCACAACTGAAGTTTGTAACTGCATTATGAGATCAAGAGATTTTCACAGCTATTAACAGGAGCTCATCCATGTGTGTGATCAAACATTTTATCAACAATTCTTCTAAAGTGGTACAAATATATTTATTATTTCATGCCTGAACACTTTTTTTTCCTGCATCCATTTCACGAAACAATTAACACAGAGAGATGAAAGTGAAACAAGATGAGAGGAATGTATAGTCAACATTGGGAGAGAATGAGGTGAACAGTAATGAAATATTTCCATCTGCCAAATGAAAGAATTGAACTTAATTTTAGCCAGGATATATTTTAATAATTGTTAAAAGTAATATGAAAATGTTATTGCTGCTACATCTTCCAGGTTGGGGAATATTTTGTATCATAGCTTGGCGCTGGACTGAGTTCTTTGAACCATCACTCGTCATTCTGCTAAAGTTAGTACTTTGTTACAATCAGAGATGGTTGGACAAGAACACAGCATCATTTTCACCTCCTAACGTATATAGTGGATTACTTAAAATATTTTTAAATCAACCTGTTCAGATATCTTTTAGATTAGATTCCCTACAGTGTAGAAACAAGCCATTCAGCCCAACCAGTCCTCTGAAGAACAACCCACCCAGACCTATTCGCCCTGACTAATGCAAATGCACCTAACTCTATGGGCAATTTAGCATGACTAATTCACCTAACCTGCACATATTTGTACTGTGGGAGGAAACCAGTGCACCTAGAGGAAACCCACGCAAACATGAGGAGAATGTGCAAACTCCACACAGACAGTCACCTGAGGCTGGAATTGAACATGCGTCCCTGGCGCTGTGAGGCAGCAGTGCTAACCACTCACCATGCCACCCTTGATACTATGAGCCACCTTCTTGGCAGGTGAGACTTGGATGTGAACTTTGTGACCCAGAGGCAGGGACATTATCACTGCGTCACCAGACCCTTTAAAGTACAAAGGGAACTATCGGGCATTCCTGGTGATGTGCAAGTATTTCTACCTCTGGGGCAGAAGGTCGAGTCTCACCTGCAAAAGATAAGGTCCATAAAATACATCTGACTGGAAAAGTAGATCATTCACAGAAATGTTCATTTCCTTAAGCAAAATTTCCATCGTATATCACAAGCTAATCTTTGCATTTCCAGATTCAAAGGACCAGGAAACAGTGGTACAGACTCCCGACAGGCCTGAGCTCTGCTCCTTTACATAATATTAGTTTTCCCAAGATGAGTGAGGCAACGCTTGTGCCTAGAGCAGCGGTAATAAGGTGGGATCCATCAATCTCATTTTCTACAGCAAGATCAAAGGCCTTCCCACAACTTTAAAAGGGGCTTAACCGTCGAGTCAGCAACTGTCCACAAATTATCCCAAACAGGCACTATATACGGTGTGTACTACTGGTCACTACAAGATACCTCCATTCAAGTTTTAAAATGCTAATGGGTGGCATGGTGGCTCAGTGGTTAGCACTGCTGCCTCACAGCACCAGGGACCAAGTGCAATTCCAGCCTCGGGTGACTGTCTGTGTGGAATTTGTACACTTTCCCTGTGTCTGTGTGGAATTTGTACACTTTCCCTGTGTCTGTGTGGGTTTCCTCCTGCAATTTAAAGGTGTCCAGGTTAGGGTGGATTGGCCATGCTAAATTGTTCAGGTTAGGTAAACTAGCCATGGAAAATGTGGCATGGGTCTGGGTGGGATGCTCTTCGGAGGGTTGATGTGGACTTGATGGACCTAGTGGCCTGCTTCCACACTTTAGGGATCCTATGATCAATACGTTATATCTAATTTAGCTTGATGATGCAATCCTGGAATGCCACAGTCACCAGCCTACTTTCCATTTGGAATTTGCGTAGTTCACAGTTTTTACTGCCGTTCAATTTCAACAATGGACATTAAGATTAAAATGATTCAATTGGTAACGTACACTACCTCTTGCAGGGACATAACACCAATACTACAAAATAAAATCAATTACGGACATAAACTGGTAATTAAACAGGAAAAAAAATGAAAAGATTTTATTCAAAAGCAAACCCTCTCTTCCAGCAGATGTTGGTAAAATACTGATTGATTTGACAGAGGAGTATATTAAAATCTGTCACAAGCGTCCTGTTCCAGCATCACCATCTCCCAGAAGGGTATTCCCAGACCAATATGGAAGAGAAACAAGGCAGCAGTAACCAGCCCGGAGCAAGAGAAGGCCAGCAAGTCTGCCCAGTAAGCCCACCCCCAGTCACTTCAGGCATGGCTTTCTGTTTTCTCTGACTCTGCTGTCAATCCCCCTCTGGCCAAGTGAACTCCAGAGACCCAGACTTAAAAGAAGAGATTACAACCCTTGAACACACATCGCCCTGAGCAGAAGTTCACCCATGCCATCAACTCCGATGTATTCATCAAGCAGGTCTGCATAATGAAAAAATGCATATGTTGCGCATATAAAATTTCAAAAATCAAATCTACAAGCTGTGACAATTCACTGTACATGCATTATCTCCTCCTAAAATGATGCGCATGTTTGTTCATTATGGCTTCACTCAGTACGTCCCCAACATCCACATCGCCAGGATCAATTATAAATCCGTACACAACTGGTCTGTGGAAGGGTTAGCAGACAACTTTTCCCCACTTGGAATAGTACAAATGCACACATTCCAGTAGAGTTCATTGCATCTCCTTAATTGCATTTCCATCTAGCTGTGTGTCAGAAACAAGCCATCGAACATTGCACACAGTCAGATTAGTCATGGAGATGCTTGTAACTTGAAGCACTTTACCACTGTGGCAGCATCCACAAAGCTGTTCCCGTCCGGTCTGCTGGTCGGAGCATCACTCTGTTCCTTTTAAATGAATGAATGAGAATGAAAATGGAACCATCAAGAATAAAGGCTAACCCTTCATTTACCATGACAGAGAGTTGGACAGGCTTGATTCCTCAATACTCAGACGTATCCAACACGGTTAAATGGATCACCCACAAGTGAATTGATCCATCTGTTTGGATTCTACTGAAAAACTATTGGATCATCACAGGGTGGATGAATTACTACACTTCTTTCTCATTTAGTCCTATTTTATATTCAGGAAACATGTACAGGAAGTGTTGTCACAATCTAAATCTGGAGATAATCCTTAAACTCAAAAGCCAAACAAGTTATTTAGCTACAATCGGTTGCTGGAGGGGTTAAAAAATATCCTCATTATGACGAATTAGTAGAATTTGAGTGCGTTTTACTCTCACATGTCCTTGAGATTGAAAATCCAAACATTGCCAATTTACCACCATCATCTCTTGCTTCATACTTTGAACCATCACATGGTATTGGCCCAGATATGTTCTCATAAAGGGGTTACCAATCACTTCCAGCTACTTATTTAAGCAGTAGGTCAGTTGGCAGCATGCATGCCTTTGCTTCAGAAGATAGCAGGTTCAAATCCCATTCCAGGACTTGGCCACAAAGATCAAAGCTGGCATAAGATTGAGTGTTGCAAAGTTCAAGCCAAAACAGCCTTTTGGATGGACATGAAAGCAATGTTCAAACTCACTCTAATTCCACACCCCCACTTGGATGGGAATCAGAAAAAAGCTCCAATGCACTCTCTTTAACCTGATTGGGAAGTTATCTCTACTGCCCTGAACAATGTCTATCCTTGATTTATTTTTAGAAAGTAATTTATCTATTTGTTATCCCATTGTGAGAGATTGCCGTGAGCAAATTGACTCCTGCATTTCCTATGTTACAACTCTGTCAGACTCTGAAAATGCAGCACAGTGGCTCAGTGGTTAGCACTGCTGCTTCACAGAACAAGGTTCTATTCCTACCTCAGAAGACTGTGTGTGTGGAGTTTGCACATTCTCCCTGTGAGTTTCCTCCCACAACCCAAAAGATGTGCAGATTAGGTGAATTGGCCATGCTAAATTGTCCGTAGTGTTAGATGCATTAGTCGGGGTAAATGTAGGGGAATGGGGCTGGGTTGGTGTAGACTTGTTGGGCCAAATGGCCTGTTTACATACTGGAGGGAATCTAATCTAAATATTTCATTGTCTCAAAGTACATCACAGCCATTCTGTTATCACAAAAGAGACTCTGAAACACAAGCTTCTTTAGCTTTTCAGATATCCTGCATTAGTAAGGGTGCTGGGGTTATTCTTAAGCGAATGCTCTCTGTTCACACAAATCATTCCGTTATAGCCCCCTGGCACTTTCTCAAGGATAACAAGGCATGGGCAGTAAATATCAATGAATTCCACTTCCCAAGAATACATGGGTGGCATGGTGGTTCAATGATTAGCCCTGCTCCCTCACAGTGCCAGGGAGCTGGGTTCAACTCAACCCTCGATCAACTCTGCAGAGTTTGTACATTCTCCCTGTGTCTGCCCGAGTTTCCTCCCACAGTACAAAGATCTGCAGATTAGGTGGATTGGCCATGCTATGTTGCTGCCAGTGTGCAGGCTAAGTGGATTAGCCATTGGAAATTCCTGAAGAAGGGATCATGCCCGAAACGTTGATTCTCCTGCTCCTTGGATGCTGCCTGACCTGCTGCGCTTTTCCAGCAACACATTTTCAGTAGCCATTGGAAATGCAAGGTTACAGGATGGAATGCTGTATGGCTTGGTTCTGCACCATAGGGATTCTGTGATGATTTTTTAAAAAGAGGGCTTTTGTAGCATCCCTATTTTTGTATCAGAAAACCCAGGTTCAAGTCCCACCTGTAACATATCTGAACAGTTAATTAAAATATCTATATTTAAAAAGGGACTGAGGGCAAATGCAGTGAACATTTCAAAACCTCAATGGAAGTTGCCAAATAAAGAATGGAAGATATAACATGGAACTTCCCGGTTGGTCTTCCAATTCTTTTATCTCTCATTTAACTCCTGTCAGAGTTCTAATGTCTGGGTGTAAGAAAGACCACTCAGCTCGTCTCCTGAAAACTTTGCAAAGAATTCTTATAGTCCCCTCTGTTTCTTAAGTGGTAGCACTACTTGGCCAGGGAAGTGTATTCCAGATGTTTCCACCTCCCATGTCTTAACAGCTTTAAGAACTTTCCAATATAAATCCCATCACTATTTTGAACACATGGCACCTTCACTTTATTCTCAAACTTAATTTAAAATGTTCCAGATTTACCTGCTCCCTTATACACCACCAGTAAGATCATCTGACAAACTGAACAATTCTAAGTTTTCCCTCATAATTCCAAGACCTGATACCAGCATTTTCCAAGTGACCACAACTGGAACAATAATAGAATTGCCAACTTTAAGGGCATTTAAATGGTCATTGGGTAGGCATAGGGATGAGAATGGAATAGTGTAGGATAGATCGGCTTCAGGTTGGTTCCACAGGTCTGCACAGCATCAAGGGCCGAAGGGCCTGTTCTGCACTGTAATGTTCTATGTTCTAACTAGACTTGATATGACCAGAGCTCTGTTCAGCTTTCTCAAGATGTTCCCTAACATATATTCAGTTGTGGTCACAAATGTATTTAACTGCACGTCTCATTTAAAGTGAATCTGAATAGAACAGGAAAGAGACACTAACTTATATAGCTTAATGCTGCATCATTGTTGAATCAGACTTTCACATGGGGTAAACATGAGGTCTCTTACGGGAGACACAGATAAAATCACTCCAAGCAGGAGGCCACTCAATCATTTTCACCCAAGAGCTTTCCAATTAGTCCCACACTTCTGCTCTTTCCCCAGAGCCCTGTTGATTTCTGCTTTTCAGGTACATGGCCCAATTTCCGCTGAAAATTACTTTTAAATCCACTCCCAACAACATTTCAGGCAGTGGATGCTAGATCATGGGAAAAAGGAGTTAAGTTCATTAACCACTTTATGGCAACAAATACAACTGAAAGAACTAATACCATTGAAAGATGTGAAATGAAGATTGTGTCACTCAGTAATAATTCCTGTGCTGACTTTAGCCTAAAAATCAATGCAACTTCACAATGCAGTAAAAATGAGTTGACATGCATCCATTTTAAGACCCTAGAAAAATCGTCTGATGGAAGTCAGCCTCTTAAAGCTTCAATATGTCACATGCACAAACTGAATTGATAGCATTAATGGCAAATTGAGCTGTTTATACAGTGTAGAGATTGTAGAACAATGTATAATCTACCAGTCAAGGTGGATTATAAATGCAGGAACGGAGAAACCACATTAAATGCACATTTACAATCGCGAGACAATCATAAGTTTTAAAATTGTGGCCCTCCCCAGAAATGAAATAGGAACTTGAGGAAACAATTATTCACATTTGAAAATGAATGTAGTGGTCACATTAGACCCCCATTTTGAGGTATATAAGATGAGTCAGAGTGATATGTGTTACTTGCAAGATTTACTATTTCTTTCTTCTGAATGCACACGTCGCTGGTTGCGTAACATGCTTCACACGAGTACTGAGCAAGAGAGACAAGGGGGATCCTCTCCGCTGCAACAAAATTATTAACCTCAACTAGGGCTGGTACTGGGGTTTACAACTGATGGACAAACTAGGTGGGAAGGACACTTGCTATTAAATCCATCCAATAACCTGAGAGCTTGTAGTGCATATATCTGAAGACACCTTCATGGCATGTGGGATTCAATCCCATTCTCCTGGTCCAAAGGTTGAGACACTATCACTAAGCTACAATATCACCCTCACTGGTATAAAGACAGGATTGGGTGCAGGTGCAAGAGTCACCTTATTACTTAGGCCATGGATATTTGCTGTTCAGTCCCGGACATAAAGTTGTTGCCATGGAACCAGAGAGTTGCTGATGTTAGAAAGGAAGGTAAATGATAGGGAAGGAAAGAAACAAACAAAAAAGTGAGTACCTGATTTGTTCACCTTTTGCCATTTTCTTTGAATCAGCTTCGCTTCAGACATATAAATGGATGATAAAGAGGCCTATCATTTCACAAGAGGCCTACAAGAGGAGTGGAGGAGATTTCCATCGGAACTATATGACCTAGCTTGATATCAACATTCACACCTTCCTAGTTTGCTTTCAATAAAAATAAATGGCTGGTTAAACACTATTCTGTGTGTAAATCATTCCCTTTCAACAGAAATGGCAAGTTCAACCAAAATAAGATTGAAGTAAGTTACGATTCAGAACATTCACATACAGACAGCCCCACACTGATCTGTAGTCGCTCCTGACCAGTATACTTATTATCCTTCTTGGTTGCATTTTTTTTCACTGAGTGATTTAGTGCTGTGTAATGTCTATACTGATCTACTTCAGGCACTATTTTCAGTGGGTTGTGAATCTCCCGAGACCCCCATCGCCAACAATCATGAAATCGCTCTAATTTCCATATCTACAATTATAAACCATCTTCCATGAACCTAGCACAGATGATATGAACCATAATCTCAGCCTAGAGGTCTATATGAATCATGGTTTAGGAGCAGTACAATCTGACCTTATCTTAAATGCAATGAAACTGAGGGATACTGGGGAAATGGGGGCAGTGGCTAAAAGTAATTAAAACGCATTACTTCAGTGCAATAAAAAGGAGAGAGTTCAAGGTCACATGGCACCCAGAAATAGCCAAGCAGAGATCCATTATGGAAGAACTCATTTAATCTGCTGCCATGCTCGAATCCACATTTCTCATTCTTAACTTTAAAAAAATCGCATTCTCAAAGGGGGACACATTAACAGGCAGTTTCATCCTGACAATACCTATGCAACCAATGATAGCTAATTATGAGGTACTGAGTACTCAGTACACTAAAATGTTCAGTACTGACCTGAGTACAGCATAAAGGAGGCACGGTATGCTCAGAAATATCATTTACAACCAGACAGCGTATTAAAACGTCCCTATTTAAGGAAATGTAACATATTTATGTATTTAATATCTGAAGTGTGGCTAAATAAATCCTCATTTGTATGCTTCTTTTCAAAACAATAAAGATCCTGCCTCATTTTGTTATTTTATTTTTTGGAAAGCTGCACCAAAGTATATTAGAACCGAGCTGTAGTTATCAGCCTTTTCCGGATGCCACTTTATAATGTGCAGCTCCAGGCATTTTCACACTGACATTGCTATAGAGGTAATGAATTCGAAAAGAAGCACATCCATTTTTTTTTATATATATGTATATGACAAATGACTCGATGCTCAAAGAGTTCCATAGCTGTAAATTAATAATGAACCCCATTTGTGAGATGGGCTACAATTTTTAAATGGGAGCTCAAAGCTGCATTAATATCATCATCGACATTTCACTCAAAATGATTTTTTAAAAAAACACGAGCCAGGCCCTGCTGAAGTTTTACCTTGATTGCCACATCACAAACTTAAAAACATGCTGTAAATCCTCAAAATTACAAATCGAGACAGTACTTAAGAGAACACGCCATTGAAAGATGTAACAGGAATTTGTTTCTGTGGTGGGATCTGCATTTTTCACCATGACTGTCAGCAGCACAGGCCCAACCCCACCAACAGCTGCTTCCCAGATACACTACTGTCACAGGGATACTGGCATCAGAAGGGAAAGCAAAACCAAACAGATTGACACTATTTCCTTTGTCTTTAATTTCAAGACGGCTCTACATTTCAATAAAAGCAGAAAAATAATGACTGCAGCAGGAGTCAAATTTACAGGGGAACTATGCAGAATGACTCACTACTAATTCATCGCTCCTACCCAGCCACACAGTTCTCCTTAATTGTTTCTGTGGGATTAAAAGAAAAATCCAATAATTAAATCTGAGAATGTAGGAAAATGGGGAGAAAAGACTCACCATGTGTATGTCCACTGGAGATAAAGGCCTGGATTGCTTAGATCTAAACACATTGCCTGCTCAGATCAGGAGCAGCTGAGCTTTCTGGTGATGCTAATGAACCCACCCTCTCCGGAGAGAATGAGCTCATTGATAGCCTCGAATGCAGCAAGGTTTTCCCTCCTCTCATTGTAGGAGTGTTATCATTACAGCAAAGACAAAGAAAGGCTGCAGAGGCTACCAACACAGGACCTGCAAGCAGACAAGTACCAGTAAAGACAGACTAGGTGTAAACAGAAGCATCAGTATCCTTAAAGTGGCAGCTTTCCTTACTGGATGGGAACTGAATTAATCAAAAATTTACGTTTTCCTCCTTTAAAATATTGCACTTAATTTGTTTTTGACAGGTGCAAAGTTTATCAATTTTCTTTTCCCTTAGTTTGATGTGAGCAACAGACCAGAATCACCTCCTGTCATATTTATGCTGCACATTTTTTGTTTCACTGAACTTATGCCAACAATGAAAGCTGCATGTACTGTAGATGGAACTGGATCTCTGATTGACAAAAGGTATATTCACTTTTTATGGTGTGACTCCAGTCCTGATGTGGATATGTCTGTATGGTGTTGAGTTTAAATTACCTACAGAGTGGAAACAGGCCCTTCAGCCCAACAAGTCCACACCGACCCTCTGAAGAGTAACCCATCCAGACCCATTCCCCTAATTAATGCACCTAATACTATGGGCAATTTATCATGACTAATTCACCTGACCTGCACATCTTTGGATTGTGGGAGGAAACCGGAGCACGCGGAGGAAATCCACACAGACACTGGGAGAATGTGCAAACTCCACACAGACAGTCGCACTGAGCCAAGGTGCAGAAATGGACATTTTCTCACTACCTGAAAGAAGTGCTCTTCGATTACTGGCTGCATGAGTACCATCTGTAGTGGCTTCGGGCAGCACGGTGGTCAATGGTTTGCACTGCTGCCTCACAGCGCCAGGGACCCAGGTTTGATTCCAGCCTCGGGTGACTGTCTGTGTGGAGGTTGCACATTCTCCCCGTGTCTGCATGGGTTTCGTCCCACAGTCCAAAGATGTGCAGGTTAGGGTGAATTGGTCAGGTTGAATTTCCCAAAAGTTCAGGGATGTGTAGGTTAAGCGCATCAGTAAAGGGTAAATGTAGAGTAATCGGGTAGGGGAATGGGTCTGACTGGGTTAATCTTCAGAGGGTTGGTGTGGACTTGTTGGGCTGAAGGGCCTGTTTCCACACTGTAGAAGTTCTATGATCTTCCCAGATGGCCACTCTGACACCTTGTGGTATTTGCCCTAATCACCAGTGTGTGGAGCTTGTTAAGAGTCATTTAAAGATTATTTGACACCATTCTGCCTTTGCTTTCAACCTACCTGATAATTAGTTATGGAGAATATATCACTGTAGAGTATGTGCAATGGAGGCCCAGTTCATAGGTCAAAAGGAAAGTTTGTTACGTGGTATCAAACTATGCAACTAATCAAAAATAGAAGTTGCTGGAAAAGCTCAGCAGGTCCGGCAGCATCTGTGGAGAGAAATCAGAGTTAACGTTTCGGGTCCAGTGACCCTTCCTCAGAACTGATGGTAGCTGGGAAAATGTCGGTGTATATACAGGAAGATAGGGTGGAGGGAATGGGGAAGGAGTAAACAATAGGTAAAGATAGAGTCCCTAACCCACACACCAGGCCTTGTTATCACACAGTCTGCCATTACACACTACATATTGTTAGTCATTAACAGTCACTATCCACTCGTTTGACTGTCCAACTGTTTTTCTGTCTCTTTGGGCTCTATACCCACCTATTGTTTACCCCTTATCCTCTGGGGAATGGCCTTATAGAGGTTTATAAAATCATGAGGGGCATGGATAGAGTGAGCAGTCAACATCTTTCCCCTGAGGTGGGGAAGTCCAGATCTAGAGGGTATAGTTTAGTGTGAGAGGGGAAAGATTTTAAAGAGAACTAAGGGGCAACGTTTTTACTCAGAGGGTGGTACGTGTATGGAATGAGCTACCAGACGATGTGGTGGAGGCTGGTACAATGCCAGCATTTAAAAGGCATCTGGATGGGTATATGAATCGGAAGGGTTTAGAGGGATATGGGCCAAGTGCTAGCAAATAGGACTGGATTAATTTAAGGCATCTGTTGGGCATGGACAAGTTGGACTGAAGAGTCTGTTTCCATGCTGTATATTCGCAATGACTCTTTGAGTCTATGTGGTCTGGCATAATGACTTATATCTTCAAACGCTAGCTGCTCCATCCAAAAATTAAATTTGAACTCTGGGTTTCCACCCAAAGTCTGAGTGTGACATCAAAAGAGCTAATCTGACTTGAACAATAACTCAGCAAGAGAAATCAGAGTTAATGTTTAGGGTCCAGTGACCCTTCCTCAGAACTGATGGCAGCTAGGAAAATGTCGGCTTATATGCAGAAGATAGAATGGGGGTTGGGGGTAAGGAGTAAATGATAGGTTGGGATAGAGCCCAAAGAGAGAGAAGAGCAGTTGGACAGACAAAGGTAACGATCTGGTTGGGAGGATGAATAGCTGTTAATGGAGACTGTTAGTAACTAACAGTGGGTAGTGTGTAATGGCAGACTATATGTTAACAAAATGTGCGGAGTAGGGGTTTCAGACATAGAAGGGTTCATGCCATAAAATTATTGAACTCGATATTGAGAAGGTTGTAGGGTTCCCAGATGGAAAATGAGGTGCTGTCCTTCCAGCTTATGCTGAGCTTCACTAGAGCCCTGCAGCAAGCCTGAGACAGAGATGTTGGTCAGGGAACAGGATGGTGTGTTAAAGTGGCAGGCAGCTCAGGGTCTTTTTTGCCGGCAGAATGTAGATGTTCTGTGAAGCGGTCACCCAGCATACGTTTCGTTTCCCCCAATGTCAAGGAGACCACATTGTGAGTAGCAAATGCAGCAGCCCAGATTGTGGGGAGGGCAGGTAAAGTGCTGCTTCACCTGGAAGGTGTGGTTGGGCCCTTGGATAGTGAGAGGGGAGGAGAGAAATGGGCAGATGTTACACTTTCAGCGGTTGCAGGGGAAGGTGCCCTGGGACTGTGAGGGACGGTGGTGGTGGGGTTGGGGGCTGATGTTGGGAGTGAAGGAGGAGTGGACTAGGGTGTCCCGGAGGGAATGGTCCCTGCGGAAGGCACATAAGGGTGGGGAGGGGACATCTCCTATGTCTGAGCTCCCTACCCCACACACCAGGCCTTGTTATCACATAGTCTGCCAATACACACTACCTATTGTTGGTCACTGACAGTCTCCATTCACAGCAAGTCACCCTCCCAGCCAGATCGTTACCCACTCCTTTGTCTGTCCAACTGCTCTTCTTTCTCTTTGGGCTCTATCCCAACCTATCATTTACTCCTAATCCCCAACCCCCACTCTATCTTCTGCATATGAACCGAAGTTTTCCGAGCTACCAAGAGTTCTGAGGAAGGGTCACTCTGAAACGTTAACTTTGATTTCTCTCCACAGATGCTGCCAGACCTGCTGGGATTTTCCAGCAACTTCTGTTTCTGTTTCCGACTCACAGCATCTGCAGTTTTTTCCGTTTTTATTGAACATTAGCCCTTTCAGTATCATTATACAACATGTCATTCCTGACCTACAGGCATCCAGTCCAGAGAGAAATGGACAGATTGATAGTTGACATCAATGGTAGTCAAGATGATTATTCAATGAGATGGTCTATCTTGCTTTTCGTACTTACAACCCTACTGGCTGTCCTTGGAGATGAAGCACTTAGTCTGTGTCAGTACTCTTCAGGCCTCCTACCACTAGTGGGCACCAGAGATGCACCTTCAATATTCAGAACAGAAACTTATTTTGATGCAATCTTATTCCTTTCAAATTTTGTTTGATGGTCCATTAAGGAGGTGGTGCTTACTAAATCTTTTAATTGATAAATACCTGAGTTTCTTAATATTAAAGATATACAGCTGCACTTTTCAACAAATTGATCTAAACTGGACCACATGATCTATACCCTGGCCCTCCCACCATACTTCATCAAACAAAATCAGCACTTCCTTCTATTTCATACCCTGTCATATATTTATCTATTTCTCCATTAAACACATTTATATTATTCACCACAGCTACCTCATACTTACTTTATATTCTAAGCACTCAGTGCACAGAGAAATTTCTCCTGAATTCCCTATTGGGTTTATTAGTGATGTTTGTATCTTTATGGCCCCTCATTTTGGATTTTCCCACAGCTGGAAGGAACCCTTATATATTTAACCTCTTGAACGCTCTCCATAATTTACAGACCTCTCATCGGAGCTTTTGTTACTCTTACATGAGATGCAGGTGTCACGGCATGTCTAGCATTTACTGTGATTGCTTAAAAAGCCTTGAAGGTGGTGTTAGCCTGTGTTGGTGAAATGATGTGATCCATCTGGTATGTCTAATGGCTTGGGACAACTGCTTGCTAGTCCATTTCAGAGGCAAAAAAAAATCTGCAGATGCTGGAATCCAAAGTAGACAGGCAGGAGGCTAGAAGAACACAGCAAGCCAGGCAGCATCAGGAGGGGGAGAAAACAATGTTTTGAGTGTAACCCTTCTTCAGGACTGGGGGTGGGGGTGAGGGAGCTGCGGATAAAGGGAGAGGGGGTGCAGGGTGGTGAGGTGGGATGAATGAATGCACGTAGAGCTTATGACCTGGTTGGTCAATGGGAGGAATGAATCCTTTTGGTGGATGGAAGGAAGGGTCAAAGAGAGGAAGGTGGGGAGGAGAGATGGGAAAGAGTTGGGGGAGGGGAAGGGAGGCTCAGAGGGCAGTTAAGAATCAAGGATATTGCTGCAGGTCTGGAGTTACTAATAGGCCAGAGCAAGTAAGGACAGCATATTTCCTTTCCTAAAGACTATTAGTGATTCAGGAAGGTTTTTCAGACAATCAATTATTATTTCATGGTCACCATTCTTCAGATTGACTTCCAATACCAGATTTATTAAAGAACTACATTCAACCAGTTGCCATGGTGGGATTTGAACCCATGTCCCTAAAGCATTCCATGATCCCCAATTCTGAGGAAGAGTCACCACACCCAAATCATTAACTCTGAATTCTCTCCACAGATGCTGCCAGACCTGCTGAGCTTTTCCAACAATTTCTGTTTTTGTCCCTAAAGCATTAGCCTGAACCTTTGGATTGCTTGTCCAGTGATTTCATTGACACGACAATATCTGTCATCCTCCTGATTTCTAGAGAAAGGAACCCCAACACTTTCATTGCTATCCATTAGCTTTTGTGTCTCAGTTCTGGTGTCACCCTTGCAAACCTTTTCTTGCATCTTCTCGAGTTGTTATTATCCTTACACTTTTGTGGAAGCTGTTTTTGCTGGCTCGTTTGTTTGCAGAGATTTTGGTCAGTCATGATGTTTCTGTTGCCTGGCTTGGCCCCTTGCCCTGGATGGCCCTAGCCAGCTAGAACATTCCATAACAACCACATAACTTGTCCTTTTGCCACATAACTCATGAACTGTTTATCTGTAGAAAGCACAACTCAACCAAACATTATCAATGGGCGAGTGTAGTGTCTAAAATATGCATTGACTCAAGATCTGAGAGCAATCGCTCGTTATGTACAGTCTCCAACTCGACTGGCGTATGCTCACGTGGACCATCTAGAGACTAGCCTGTGGTTCTCCGTCTGACTGAGAAACTGTCAGCTCGCCATTTGTTGTCCTACGTAAATCCGCAGTGATCCGCTTTGGAGTATTACCAGACCGTACTAAGGAAAGGTGTGCTCCCATTATATCATGCAATAAAGTTTGTCAATGTTCAAGGGCTGAGTCTGGAGAATTTCTTCAACAGCTTTGAATACAGAAATTCCAGACTCTCTCCCTTTGTAAGTGAGAAGAACATGCTTTAATGAGGTCAAGCTGTGGATAGTTAATGTCCTGAGATGCCGTATGAGAACACAATGCTACTTGATTTCTTAATGGTCCAGGATAGTGAATTGAAGCAGTTCCCTTGGGGCAGCGCAGTGGTTAGCCCTGCTGCCTAACAGCGCTAGGGACTCGGGTTCGATTCTAGCCTTAGGCATCCATATGGGTGGACCATAAGACATAGGAGTGGAAGTAAGGCCATTCGGCCCATCGAGTCCACTCCGCCATTCAATCATGGCTGATGGGCATTTCAACTCCGCTGACCCGCATTCTCCCCGTAGCCCTTAATTCCTCGAGACAACAAGAATCTATCAATCTCTGCCTTGAAGACATTTAGCATCCCGGCCTCTACGGCAATGAATCCCACAGGCCCACCACTCTCTGGTTGAAGAAATGTCTCCGCATTTCTGTACTGAATTTACCCCCTCTAATTCTAAGGCTGTGTCCACGGGTCCTAGTCTCCTCACCTAATGGAAACAATTTCCTAGCGTCCACCCTCTCCAAGCTATGTATTATCTTGTACGTCTCTATTAAGTCTCCCCTTAATCTTCTAAACTCCAATGAATACAATCCCAGATTCCTCATATGTTAGACCAACCATTCTAGGGATCATCCGTGTGAATCTCCGCTGGACACGTTCCAGTGCCAGTATGTCCTTCCTGAGGTGTGGGGACCAAAACTGGACACAGTACTCCAAATGGGGCCTAACCAGAGCTTTATAAAGTCTCAGTAGCACAACGGTGCTTTTATATTCCAACCCTCTTGAGATAAGTGACAACATTGCATTCGCTTTCTTAATCACAGACTCAACCTGCATGTTGACCTTTAGAGAATCCTCGACTAGCACTCCCAGATCCCTTTGTACTTTGACTTTACAAATTTTCTCACCGTTTAGAAAGTAGTCGGTGCTTTTATTCTTTTTGCCAAAGTGCAAGACCTCGCATTTGTTCACGTTGAATTCCATCAGCCATTTCCTGGACCACTCTCCCAAACTGTCTAGATCCTTCTGTAGCCTCCCACTTCCTCAGTACTACCTGCCTGTCCACCTAACTTTGTATCATCTGCAAACTTCGCTAGAATGCCCCCAGTCCCTTCATCCAGATCATTAATATATAATACGAACAGCTGTGGCCCCAACACTGAACCCTGCAAGACACCGCTCATCACCGGCTGCCATTCCGAAAAAGAACCTTTTATCCCAACTCTCTGCCTTCTATCAGACAGCCAATCCTCAATCCATCCCAGTAGCTCACCTCGAACACTATGGGCCCTCACCTTGCTCAACAGCCTCCCTTGTGGCACCTTATCAAAGGCCTTTTGGAAGTCTAGATAGACCACATCCACTGGATTTCCCTGGTCTAACCTACTTGTCACCTCTTCAAAGAATACCAACAGGTTTGTCAGGCATGACCTCCCCTTATTAAATCCATGATGACTTGTTCTAATCAGACTCTGCTCTTCTAAGAATTTAGAAACCTCATCCTTATGATGGATTCTAGAATTTTACCAACAACCGAGGTTAGGCTAATTGGCCTATAATTTTCCATCTTTTGTCTTGATCCTTTCTTGAACAAGGGGGTTACAACAGCGATCTTCCAATCATCCGGGACTTTCCCTGACTTCAGTGACTCTTGAAAGATCTCAACCAATGCCTCCGCTATTTCCTCAGCCACCTCCCTCAGAACTCTATGATGTAGCCCATCGGGGCCAGGAGGTTTAGCAATTTTAAGACTTTTTAGCTTTTATAGCACTATCTCTTTTGTAATGGCAACCATACTCAACTCAGCCCCCTGACTCCCTTTAATTGTTGGGATATTACTCATGTCTTCCACTGTGAAAACTGATGCAAAGTACTTGTTAAGTTCTCCTGCTATTTCCTTATCTCCCATCACTAGGCTTCCAGCATCAGTTTGAAGTGGCCCAATGTCTACTTTTGCCTGTCGTTTGTTTCTTATGTATTGAAAGAAACTTTTACTATCATTTCTAATATTACTGGCTAGCCTACCTTCATATTTGATCCTCTCCTTTCTTATTACTCTCTTTGTTATCCTCTGTTTGTTTTTGTAGCCTTCCCAATCTTCTGATTTCCCAGTGCTCTTGGCCACTTTATAGGATCTCTCTTTTTCTTTAATACATTTCCTGAAATGCAGACATTCTCCCAATGTCTGCATAGGTTTCCTTCCACAGACCAAAGATGTGCAGGTTAGGGTGGAATGGCCATGCTAAATTGCCCCAGGATGTACAGGTGAGGTAGGTCTGGCTGGGATGCTCTTTGAATGGTTGGTGTGGATCTGCTGGGCCAAATGGCCTACTTCCACACTATCAAGATTCTGATTCCCTCTATTATTTTCTGTGGTTAGATTCCAACAATTGTCACGAATCCAAGTGGTTGGCTTAGCTTCTGATTGCAGTGAATGAGATTTGGGGTTTATAAACGTGCTATCAAGCGCATTTCTTCAAATAGATTCAGAACACCCAGCCACTGACATCCTTATTAAAACAATGTTTTTCAGCTCTTTGCTTTAACTTGTACAGTTCTTAATTGAAAGCCAACTGGATTTTGACAGCATTAATATCAGACTGGCTGTCAGAACTATCTCCAACATGCTGACAAGGCTAATACACATGGAGAGATTGATACATGTATGCATAATGGCGTATGCATTGAAACACTAAGCTGAGGTCATAACCTTTGTGGAAGTATGAAATTGCCTTTATGTAACTGTGTGAATGTAATTTTGTGGTGCACATACCATGACATATTTTTCCTTCAATTAATGGCACAATTTTTTTCCAACATGCTGCTATTGAAGGGTCCTCTGCATTGTTACGTTACTAATATCTCCCAAACACTTCCAAATAATGTCATAAAATGTTGAGTGACCATTGGTCCCATGACACCCAATTTTCCAGTTTGCAAAGATTACAGATGGCATGCTGATAAAACTGGCTTTTTTATTGAATTATAACATATTAATGCTCATCAATCTATTTGCTTTACCATTGATCAATATTTCCTTCTTAATTTTAACAGCATATGAAGATCATAGAATCCCTACAGTGTGGAAGCAGGTCATTTAGCCCATCGAGTCGACGCTGTTCCTCCAAAATGTATCCCAATCTGACCCATTCCCCCGAAATATTTTCTCTGTATTCCTGCATTTCCCATGACTGTTCTACCTAACCTACACATCCCTGGACACTATGGGCAATTTAACATGGCCAAACCACCTTAGCTGCACATAGAGTCATAGAGATGTACAGCGTGGAAACAGACCTTTCGGTTCAACCCGGCCAGATATCCCAACCCAATTTAGTCCCACCTGCCAGCACCCGGCCCATATCCCTCCAAATCCTTCATATTCACATGCCCATCCCTTTGGAAGGAAACCAGAGCACCCAGAGGAAACCCATACAGACATGAGGAGAATGTGCCAACTCCACACAGACAGTCACCCAAGGATGGAATCGAACCTGGGTCCCTGGCGCTGTGAGGCAACAGTTCATTCCACACATGAACCACTCTCTGTGTAAAAGAGTTGACTCTCATGTTGTTTTAAAATGTTTCTCCTCTCATCTTAAAAATATGGCCCGAGTTTTGATTTCTCCCACCCTAGGGAAAAGACCCTTGTCATTCACCTTACCTGTGTCCCTCATGATTTTATAAACCTGAACAAGTCACTCCTCAACCTCCGACACTTCATTGAATAAAGTCCCAGCCTTTCCATTCTATTTTTCTATCTCAAACCCTACATTCCTGGCACCATCCTGGTAAATCTTTTTGGCCCCTCTCTAGTTTAATAATGTTCTTCCTGTAACAGGGCGACCAGAAGTGGCCTCAGCAATGACCTGCATGAGCACCTTTTGCATTAATAAAGTCATCCTTTTTGTTAATCCCAGCCATGCCTAGTTTATTTGGCTTCTTTTAAAACATAAATTGCCTGGGGTTTAGGAGAACGGTTTCCATAAGGGGAGTGAGATTTGTAAAATGAACCATTTTGCGTCCAACTGAAGTGGTGGACGAATAATCAAGTTCATTCATTCCTTTTGATAGAGAGCTGAACAGTTTGGGGAATCTGTGTGGAACCTTAACATAGAACATAGAAACAAAGAAGATAGAAGCAGGAGTAGGTCATCCAACCCCTGGAGCATGTCATGGTTGGTCAATGAGTTCTGAATCCTAATAACAGCCTTCCCCCCTCCCCACCCCCCACCCCCCCCACAACCCCCATATCCCTTCAGTGCTTTAGCCACAAGAGGCTACATCTACCTCCTTCTTGAAAACTTATCAGTTTCTGGCCTTAACCATGTTCCCTCTCAATGAATTCCTACAGGCACACCACTGGGTCTGAAAAGAAATTTCTCCTTTTCCCAGTTCTAAAGGGTTTTCCCTTTAATCTGAAACCATGACCCCTGGTTCTGGACTCCACCACCATCGGGAACATCCTTCCTGCATCTAATGTGTCCAGTCATTAAAACTTTACAGGGTTCTATGAGATTTCCCCCTCACTCTTCTGGACTCCCAGTGAATACAATCCTTACCACTCAACTTCTCTTCAGATAAGGAGAGCAAAACTGCACACAATGTTCCAGGTGTGGCCTCACTGATGTCCTATATAATTGCAGCAAGACACTGGAGGGAGATCCAGTGGATGTAGTGTACCTGGACTTTCAGAAAGCTTTTGATAAAGTCCCACACAAGAGGTTAGTGAGTAAAATTAGGGCGCACGGTATTGGGGGCAAAGTACTAGATTGGATAGAGAATTGGTTGGCTAATAGGAAACAAAGGGTAGTGATTAACGGCTCCATTTCGGAATGGCAGGCAGTGACCAGTGGGGTACCGCAGGGATTCGTGTTGGGACCGCAGCTTTTTACAATATATGTAAATGATATAGAAGATGGTATCAGCAATAACATTAGCAAATTTGCTGATGATACAAAGCTGGGTGGTAGGGTGAAATGTGATGAGGATGTTAGGAGATTACAGGGTGACCTGGACAAGTTGGGTGAGTGGGCAGATGCATGGCAGATGCAGTTTAATGTGGATAAATGTCTGGTTATCCACTTTGGTGGCAAGAACAGGAAGGCAGATTACTACCTCAATGGTATCAAATTAGGTAAAGGGGCTGTTCAGAGAGATCTGGGTGTTCTTGTCCACCAGTCAATGAAGGCAAGCATGCAGGTACAGCAGGTCGTGAAGAAGGCTAATAGTATGCTGGCCTTCATAACAAGAGGGATTGAGTATAGAAGCAAAGAGGTGCTTCTGCAGCTGTACAGGGCCCTGGTGAGACCACACCTGGAGTACTGTGTACAGTTCTGGTCTCCAAATTTGAGGAAAGACATTCTGGCTATTGAGGGAGTGCAGCGTAGGTTCACGAGGTCAATTCCAGGAATGGCAGGATTGCCTTACACGGAAAGACTGAAGCGACTGGGCTTGTATACCCTTGAGTTTAGAAGACTGAGAGGGGATCTGATTGAAACGTATAGGATTATGAAAGGATTGGACACTCTGGCAGGAGGAAACATATTTCCGCTGATGGGGGAGTGCCGAACCAGAGGACACAACTTAAAAATACGGGGTAGACCATTTAGGACAGAGATGAGGAGAAACTACTTCACCCAGAGAGTGGTGGCTGTGTGGAATGCTTTGCCCCAGAGGGCAGTGGAGGCCCAGTCTCTGGATTCATTTAAGAAAGAATTGGATAGAGCTCTTAAAGATAGTGGAGTCAAGGGTTATGGAGATAAGGCTGGAACAGGATACTGATTGGGAATGATTAGCCATGATCATATTGAATGGCGGTGCAGGCTCGAAGGGCAGAATGGCCTACTCCTGCATCTATTGTCTATTGTCTATTGTCTATTGTTACTGTACTCGAATCCTCTCACTATGAAGGCCGACACACAGTTTAACTGTCTACTACACCGACACACTTTCTTTCAGCATGGGGACATCAAGGTCTCATTGGCCATGTGTCTCCCTCAATTTACAGACATTTGAATAATAATCTGCTTCCTACTTTTGCTACCAAACTGGGTAACCTTACATTTATAAGATTGTACTGCAACTATCATGCATTTACCCACTACCTCCGCCCTGTCTGAGTCACACTGTGACATCCCTGCATCCTTCTCACAGCTCACCCTTCCACCCAGCTTTATGTTAACTGCAAATTTTGAGATATTACATTTAGTCCCTTCATCTAAATCATTAATATATATTGTGAATAGCTGGGATCCAAGTACTGATCCCTGAGGTACCCCACTAGTCACTGCCTGTCATTCAGTAAAAAGGCACATTTATTCTTATAGCTTGGAGGTGCCTGCATTGGACTGGGGTGGACAAAGTTAAAAGTCACACAACACCAGGTTATAGTCAACAGGTTTACTTGGAAGCATTAGCTTTCGGAGTGCTGCTCCTTCAAATACCTATTGAAGGAGCAGTGGTCTGAAGGCTGGTGCTTCCAAATAAATGTGTTGGACTATAACCTGGTGCTGTGTCATTTATTCTTACTCTTTGTTTCCTGTGCGCTAACTGAATTACTATCCAGTTCAATCCATACCAATCATCCTGTGTGCTGTAATTTTACATATTAAATTTTTTTACATGGGACTTTGTCAAAAACCTTCTAAACATTGAAATAAACCCCATTCACTGACTTTTCAAATTGTGGAATCTCACCCAGGAAGGGGTGATCACCATAAGTAGTCATTTTACCAGTGAGATAAGACAGGGTAGATGCAGGGAGGATGTTCCCGATGGTAGGTATGCCCATAACCAGGGGTCACACTCTGAGGATTCGGAGTGGACCATTTTGGACGGATTTGAGGAGATGTTTCTTCACACATTGTGGAATTCATAACCACAGGAAGTAGTTGATGCCAAAACATTGAATGTAGTCAAGAGGTGGTTAAATACAGCACTTGGGGGTGAATAAGATCAAAGGTTATGGGTAAAAAGCAGGATTAGGCTGTTGAGTTGGGCAATCGGCCATGATCGTGATGAATGGCAGAGTAGGCTCGAAGGGCCGAATGGCCTCGTCTTGCTCCTACCTTCCAAGTTGCTATCATCTTTGATAGATTTCATTCTTTATTTGTCATCATGGTGTTTTGCAATGTACTGAAGCCTTTCGACATGAAGACTAACATGCCATCTATTCTTGTCTTTTAGAGTTAGAATTAGAATTAGCTTTATTGTCACATGTACTCAGATGAGTACACTGAAAAACTTATAAGTTGCTCCTTATAGCACTATCTTCAATACAAAGGTCCTCAGGTTCTGCTTTTTCAGTTACAGTGCCTGGAAAAATAGAGAAGTTAAAAAGTCCAGTATTGGAGATTTTAGGAATACGTTGTAAAATGGAGAATAAAAAGGTCAGAACAATGGTCTTCCAACCCAGTTCATGCTGGCATCTCACCTCCAGTCCACACCAGGCCTTGACTCCAGACTCTACCAGGCCTAACTTCCAGACCGCATCAGGCCTAACCTCCAGACCGCACCAGGCCTAACCTCCAGACCGCATCAGGCCTAACCTCCAGACCTTACTAGGCCTAACCTCCAGACCTCACCAGGCCTAACTTCAAAACAGCACAAGGCCTAACCTCCAGACCACACCAGGCCTAACCTCCAGACCATAATGGGCCGAACCTCCAGACCGCACCAGACCTAACCTCCAGACCGCACCAGGCCTAACCTCCAGACCGCACTAGGCCTAACCTCCAAACTGCACCAGACCGAGCCTCTAGACTGCACCAGGCCTAACCTCCAAATTGCACCAGACCGAGCCTCTAGACTGCACCAGGCCTAACCTCCAAATTGCACCAGGCTGAACCTCCAGACAGCACCAGGCCTAACTTCCAGACCACACCAGGCATAACCTCCAAATTGCACAAGGCTGAACCTCCAAACAGCACCAGGTCTAACTTCCAGACCGCACCAGGCCTAACCTCCAGACTGCACTCAGCCTAACCTCCAGATCGCACCAGGCCTAACCTCCAGACTGCACTGGGATTCACCTCAAGGTTCAGAGGCCGAACGTTCGTCCTGGAATCATCTCGAGACCGGAAGTCCATGCTGCAGCCAAGGCAGGCAGAAAGACCACCTGAAGACCACCATGCTGGGCTGGAAGAACCCCTTGGCAGACCAGAAATCCTCTACACCAGGCCGAGTAGACACATCATCGGGTCTGCGCTAGGCCAGGATATCAGAGGCTAGAAGTTCGGATTGTGCAGGATTTTGTTTAAAATGTCAACATATACTTTCCAGTATTATTTAAGAGAACAACCTCAGAGTTATCACTCAGAATTGGTTAGATATGTGGGGGCTTCAGGCCTCATCATTTGGTCAATGTCTCATGGTGTCAACCGACTGATGAAATCTTCTTATTTTGGTAAACTGTGTCCAGATAGTATCACGTGGTGCCTTAATATTAATCACTCCCTCTTTCTACATGTCTGTGTGTGACTAACGAATAATATTCATGTCGGATCCTCTGGTGGCCCCAAGTTGGACTGAATCAAATTCACTCGTTGTGTGAGATGATGGTCATCTCTCCCACCTCCCTCTGCTGCTCACCAGGTCCTTTTCCTTTTCTTTCTTCTTTTTCCGCTTTGCAGCATCTTTGCATCCCAACTTTAAATTTTTAAACTATCCTACCCTCCCTGAAGAATGGAGGCAGGATGAAGGGTGACAAATCACAGCCAGAGCTCGGAACAGGGAGCAGGGTGAGTCTGGGAGTGAGGAGTGGACCAAGTCCCGGAGCTGGGAACAGGGTGAGTCCTGGAGTGGGGAGCAGAGAGAGTCCCCGGAGCAGGGACCAGAGCGAGACACGGAGCTGGGAGCAGAGCGACTGCGGGCCGAGGCCTGGAGTAGGGAGCAGAGAGAGTCCCGGAGCGGGAAACAGGGTGAGTCCCAGATTGGGGAAGCAGAACAAGTTCCAGAGCGGGGAGCAGGGTGAGTCCTGGATGAAGGTCAGCGCATGGAGGTAGGGTGGCCTTCTGTTCTGAAGCCCAATGGGCTTAGACTCATGTTGGAAAAGGACTAGAACTTGACTACTTTAAAGACACTTTTATTCCCATCTGGACTTTCTAAACTCTGTATTCCAATGTTAATTCATTTTGTTTAATACGTCAATTCTGTAACAACAATTAAAGTATCTGCACCTAGGTACCCAGGACCAAACCTGGTGCCGAGAGGCAACAGTACAAACCTTCCCCTGCATTCATTCGGGTGCACGTGACTATAAAGGCTGTTCTAAAGCCTATTCCATTCTGCATCTGAGGCATTTCAAGAGATAGTCACCTCACCAAATGCCTTAAAGTATGATTTCAGCAGTGTTACCTATATAAGTTGGGATGTTTTGGAAAATGGAGAAATGTGAATTGGATTAAACCGCATCCAGAAAGTTGTGTTTGGAAAAGCATGCTTCATGAAGTTGAATATTGAATTGGGTTAGCTGTTGAAGTTCAGTTCAATTGACCTTTTGAAAACCAGTCTTCAGGTCACTAAGTTTGCACCTAAAACCTCATCTAATAAATAAACTCACAATACTAAAATGTGAGCTACACTTTTTTTCTTCCGTTTGCTTTATGAAGAACTTGGCAATTTAACATATGCAAAGCATCTGCTCGCTATACTCTGTACCAAGTGATATAGAATTACGCAGAACATTAAGGAACGGGCCAGTTAACCTGTAGGGATTGTAGTTAGGTCAGCCAGGTGGACCTCATAGAATCTGAGTTCCCTGACTGGGGCTGTTAACCTGGCTGACAGATAGAAACAGGAGTGTCGGGTGTTCTGTTCACTCTGGGAGCTGGCTCTGAGGGAGCCAGGTCAGTGTCAAGGACTCTCTGCATGTGAAAAAAGGCGACTTTGAGACAGGATACCAGCCTCTGTGGAGTTATCACAACCCAATTAGCTAGTATTTATGCTTCACACACATGTTTAAGTTCTTCTTTCTCTTCCCTTTTCAGCACACATTTTTATTTTATTTTCTCTCACCTACACTTCATAGAATCATAGCAACAGTGTAGAAGCAGGCCATTCGGCCCATGACGTCCACACTGATTCTCCAAAGGGCAGCCCACTCAGACCCAACCACCTAGCCTGTCCCTGTAACCCTGCATTTCCCATGGCTAATCCACCTAGCGAGCACATCCCTGGACACTATAGCCAATTTCCCACGGTCAATCCACCCTAATCTGCGCATCTTTGGACTGTGGGAGGAAACCAGAGCACCTAGAGGAAACCCACATGGACACGGGGAGAACTACAAACTTCAGAAAGACAGTCGCCTGAGGCTGGAATCAAATCTGGGCCCCTGGTGCTGTGAGGCAGCAGTGCTAACCACTGAACCACTGTGCTGCCCTGTTGAAACATCAAGGTTTTTTTGTTTCAAACACTTCTTATCGTCACAATTTCTGCATTCGAACCAATATCTGAGTAGAGAATACTTTTTTTTAAATAATCTTTCATGAGATGTGGCTGCTAATGTCTAGACCAGCTTTGCTACCTTTATGTTGCATGCTATTCAACATTTTACAGACTAAGTTAAATATTTCACAGTTATACAAACAATCATTTAACTTTTCAAAGCTAAGATGATGATCTAGGTTTGCAATTGACAGAGTATAATTATGTCAACCAGATCTAACGCTGAGAGCACAGATAGCTGGAGCCGAGTAGGTTGGCACGCTCTCCTGCCTGAAGCAGAAGGGGCAGGCTTAGAACTGATGATCTTATTAAATCCACGGCCATCCCTTCTAAACCATCTCCCAGAAACAGACAAAGCACCTGCACTCACTTGGCACTCTTCTCCAGACAGACTCTCTTTGAAAATGAGCCTATTAATTTTCCAGCAGTCTTATCAATGCGCAAGGCAGCTCCTATACATCTCAGTGCCAAGAATAAGATTTGCCCTGATTCTTTATCATTTAAACTGTCTGGATGAATTATGCACCCTTCATTCAGCTGAAATGTGTCTTAAGACCATAAGACACTGGAGCAGAAATTAAGCATTCAGCCCATTGAGTCTGTTCCACCATTCAATCATGGCTGATCAGTTTCTCATCCCCATTCTCCCACTTTCTCCCCGTAACCATTGATCCCCTTGATACCCAGATGGGCCTTGATACTCTACCTTGATGCACAGCATCTTGTTTTTTTTTATTCATTCACAGGATGAGGGTGCCGCTGGCTGGGTCAACATTTACTGCCCATCCCTAATTGCCCAAAGGCTAGTTAAGAGTCAATCACATTACTGTGTGTCTGGAGTCACATGTAGGCCAGACTGGGTAGGGGCAGTAATTTCTTTCCCTGAAGGACATTAGTGAACCAGATGGGTTTTTTCCCTGACAATAGACAATGGTTTCATGGTCATCATTAGACTCTTAATTCCAGGTTTTTATTGAATTCAAATTCCACCATCTACTATGGCAGGATTTGAATCGAGGTCCCCAGAACATTACTGGGTTGCTACCTTCTCCCCAGCCCCCCTCCCCTCACCCATATATCTCTCCATCCCCCCACCCCATTTATCTCTCCATCCTTTTGCCCGAAATGTTGATTTTCCTGCTCCTCGGATGCTGCCTGACCTGCTGTGCTTTTCCAGCACTACTCTGATCTAAACTCTAGATCAATAGTCCAGCGATAACACCATTGTTGCTGGCTCCATGGAAAGGTTGTGAGGTTTTTGATATAGGCCCACTCATTAGTCTGGCTATGGTAGTGATCTGTTCCATTTTTGGAAAATGTCTGTGGCACAAACCATTTTCTGTGTGACAGAAAGTTGAGTGGAGGTGGCCCAGTTATGGACTGTTAGCGGGTGTCCCTCCCTTCCTATGAATGACCAAGGTTTCATGGCCCCAGGTGTGATGTTACAGAGGTCCACCCAAGCCTGCACCTCAGTGTACAGTGAGCTTCCTGTAACCGTCTTGTGTAAGAGCTTGCTTAGTCGAGTGTGGGCATACAATGAATGAAGACAACTTATCTCCTTCTACCACAAATGATAAGACAACACCCAAAAATTGCCAACACACAGACTGAGCAACAGTCATCTCAGGGCACAAGGAAAGTTGAGTTCAAAAATGATTCCTCTTAAAGCTTAAAAAAAGATTATTTAAAGAAATCACACTGGATTGTGCATATAGTTCCCTTTAAATCTATTTGATTGATATTTCACATTGATATAAACATTATTCTATTTTAAATTATCTATGATATGTCTGTGATAGCTCTGACTGAGCACTAATTGATTTTATATCGAAAAATGTGATTTAGGAAAAGGCCATTTGGCCCCTTAAGCCTGTTCCACCATTCAATAAGATCATGGCTAATCTGATTGTGGTGCAAATCTATCTCCCTGCCTATCCCCAATACCTTCTTAATCCCTTCTGCATCAATAATATATTTTACATTTATCTTAAAAAGAGTCAATGATTTTGTGTTCACTGCATTCTCAAACTCCAGACTCTCAATCCTCTTGGGAGCCTCATCAATCTTTTCTAATTCGTCTTAACCTTCTCCATCTGTGTAACCTTGTGCAGTTCTACAATCCTCCAGGACTGTTTGATAGCTATGTCCTCTTGCACAATTCAGATTTTAGTGATTTCATTGCCAGGTTTTCCTTTCGCTCCTGAACACCCAAAATCAGGAATTCTCCCCATAAACCTCTCCAAGCTTCTCTCCAGATTGATTACTGGGATGGCAGGACTGACATAAGAGGAAAGGTTTAACTGGTTAGGATTATATTAGCTGAAGTATGGAACATCAATGAGGATCTCAAGAACATAGAACTTTACAACATACTACAGGCCCTTCAACCCTCAATGTTGCGCAGACCTGTGGAACCAATCTGAAGCCCTACTAACCTACACAATTCCATGCTCGTCAATGTGCCTATCCAGTGACCATTTAAATGCCCTTAAGGTTGGCCAGTTTACTACTGTTGCAGGCAGTGTGTTCCACGCACCAACTACTCTCTGAGTAAAAAAACTATCTCTGACATCTATATCCATCACCCTTCAATAAAGCTATGCCCCCTCCTGCTAGCCATTGCCACCTGAAGAAAAAGGCTCTCACAGTCCAAAATATCTAACCCACTGGTTATCATATATGAAGTCACCTGAGTCCATAAAATTCTAGGTTACACTAGCTGCAGAAAGAAATGTTCCCAACAACAAGAGTCCAGAGCCAAGGTTCACACTGTAAGGATATTTAGGACTAAGATAAGGAGGATTTACTTTTACCCAGAGAGTGGTTGAGCTTTTGTAATTCCCTACTACAGAAAACATCCAAGGCTAAAACATTGAATAATTTCAGGAAGGCATTGGATACAGCACTTGGGGCTAAAGAGTTCAAAAGATATGGAGAAAAAGTGGGAATGGACTATTGAGTTGGATGGTCAGCCATGTCAACAATGAATGGCGGAGCAGGCTCGAAGGGCTGAATGGCCTACTCGCTGCTATTTTGTATATTTCTAAATACTGGCTGCATACAGTTCTCCAGATGTGAAGCCATAAAGCCCCATACAATTGCAGAATGACTTCCTTCTTCTTGTACTCTACATCCCTTGCAATAGATGCAGATGTGCCATTAACCTCCCTGATTTGCTATCACTGTGTGCTAATCTCTTGTGCAACCCTGTCAATCTACAGAGGATGCTTGATTATCTGAAGGACACGGGCAAGGAGTATTTCATTCAGTTAATCAAATGCCAGATAATTGAGTGCTGGATAACATAGTTAGCCAAGCATCAGGATCTTGCCATCTTGTTTGGATAATCCGAAATTCAGTTAATTGAATGCCGGATAATCGAGGTTCCTCTGTACACACAAGTATCTCTGAACATCTTAACATTTCACATTTTATAAAAATATTCTGTTTTTCTATTCTTTCTATCTCATATATCAACACTTTATACTCCGTCTGCCACGGTAACTGTATCTCTTCGCAATCTCTCGCCTCTTCCTCACAGCTAATGCTACATTGTAATTGAAGAATTAGAAGTACAATTAACTTTATTGTCACATGTACTCAGATGAGAATAGTGAAAAGTTTATAAGTTGTCATTTGTGGCACCATCTTAAGGTACAAAGGTCCCGAAATGCAGCTTCTACAGTCACAGTTCTTAGAAAAATAGTGAAGTAAGAAGTTTAGCATTGCAGATTTTAGGAATAAATGACAAAATGTAGAAAAAAAAGTCCATCCCAGCACCTTGTCCCCAGTCCTCACTAAGTCAGCTTCACCCCGAGGATCAACAGGCCGGGAGAGGGCTCTGGAATCATCTCAAGACTAAGAGATCGCACTGAGGCCTTGCCAGGCCTGAGACACCACCACATACTCCCAGGAGGCCACAACACCAGATTGAGAAAACGCCACGCTGGGCCGCTAGGAGCTTGCCATACCAGGCCGAGACAACGCCACACCAGGCCAAGAGGACACCACATCAGGCTGAGGGAAATACACGCTGGACTGAGAGGACTCCATGGCAGGCTGAGAGGATGCCTTTTCAGGTCGACACAGAGGCCAGGCATTCTAAGGCTAGATGTTCCCAGGCCAGGATTTCTAAGGCTGTGAGTTCGGAGGCCAGAAGTTCGGATGCCAGAGAGTTCAGAGGCTGGGAGTTCCAAGGTAGGGAATTGTAAGGCCAGAAATTCCAAGGCCAGGATTTCTAAGGCTGGGAGTTCTAAAGCTGGGACATCGGAAGCTAGGAGTTTCAAGGCCGGGAATTCTGAGGCCGGGAGTCTCAAGGCCGGGAGTTCCGAGGCCGGGAGTTCCGAGGCTGGGTGTTCCAAGGCCAGGAGTTCCAAAGCTGAGAGTCCTAAGGCTGGGAGCTCCAAGGCCGGGAGTTCTAAGGCTGGGAGTTCAGACGCTGGGAGTTCAGAGGCTGGGCTCTCCAAGGCCAGGAGTCTCAAGGCCGGTAGTTCTGAAGCTGGAAGTTTGGAAGCTGAGAGTTCTAAGGCCAGAGCTCCAAGGCTGGGAGTTGCAAGGCCAGGAATTGGGAGGCTGGGAGTTTGAGGCCGGGAGGTCATTGGTCACGAGGTCATAGTTTGAGAGGTTGGAGCCACAAGGTCAGAGGCTGGGAGTTCTGAGACTGGGAGGCCAGAGGCTGCAAGGTTGTATCATTATATGGTCAGCAAACCTAAACACATAATCCCCTGTCCCTTGATCCAAGTCATTAAAACAGATTGTAAATAATTGTGACCCACTACCAATGCTGATCCTTGCGACACTCCACGAATCACAGCCTGCCAATTTGAAAATGTCCTGTTTATCCCAACCCTCCACTCCCTGTTTGCAAACATATGCTCCCTCCTCATTACCCCCAAATCCACAATCTTTTATCAAGCAGAGTAACACTTTTTTGTGGGACTTTATGAAATGCACTTTGGAAATCCAAATGTGCTATGTCCACTGCTTTCCCTTCATCTAACCATCCTCAAAAGATCTCAAAACATAATTCTAACTTGAAATCCTCTTCATAAAAATCATATTGACTTTGCTGGATCCTGTTAGAATCCGACTGTTTCTCAGAAACAGGTGTCACAGTTACTGGTTTGAAGTTCCTTGTTTCTCTCATCCTTTTTTAAATCGAGGGTTTGCATCAGCACTGTGTCTGTTTTAATATCTCTTTATGTGAGTTGAAGTCACATTTTGCTTGTTAAGGTGAAGTATTTTGTAATGTTTTACTCTGTTAAAAGTTTAATACAGTTGGTTCTGCTTTAATGAAATAGTCCCGTTCTCATGCAATCCTGTGTTATGGGAAAATCGCGTAATAGCAGCACCATTTAAACCAATGGGAACAGAATCACATCATAACCAATACAACGCTTTAAAATTTCACGCTTTAGAAACTGTGTCCCCAGTTCATCAATCGTGTTACAGCAAATTCGTGTTAACGAAGCACACGTTATAGCAGAACGATCTGTACAAACAGAAGTTGTTGTGGGTATAGACTTCCCTTCACACATGTTCATTTGATTAATTTGAATAGAAAGGCATCAGACATTAACTAAGAAAAAATACAAATGCCACCAGTAACAGACATTTCATTGTAGGTTGGATCCATGCTGGTCTGTACCAGGCACGGGTAGCATTTATTGACCTTTCAATCGATTTTTGTCAGATGATAACATTTTTCTCTTCAGATAATTGAACGTATATTGACTGGACTGTCAAATTTTAGTGAGTATTTGTTGTAATACTCTTTTGGCAGCAACAGTAAACATATCTTAAAATTTGTGAAGAACAAGCACAAAGTAGACTGTTTTCTTCAATTCGATGATAGTACAGAGAATGACATATTAACTTGCGTTGAAATAAAACTTTAATAAAGAAATCTACCAAATAGCTTTTGGAAATTATGAGTTTATCATTCAGTTTGGATTCAATGGACTAGCTAGACACCTCAACTCTATCAACATTAAAAACATGTGGATCATCTTTTATCAGCAATATTTAATTATTCTTGCTTAATATAGAATAAAACAATTACTGTAATATCTGAGGTGCATTTTAAATGCATTATCCAGAAAATATACACACATTTCTACTTTTCTAATTGTCCCTGTCTCTATGAAGCAGTTTTGCAGTCATTGGAGTGGGAAATTTAAAGCAGAGCACATACAGGGAGTGAATTTACTATGTACTAATGTCAGGTGCTGGGGCATTCCACAGGGGCATAGTTTATGGCAGCAATTGTTTCATGATGGAACGATTCTGAATATGTCGCTTCAAACCTGCTGTGTTCATCTGCCTTGAAATGTCTTCAGAGTGAACCAGAGATCAGACAGATGTTCCAGCGCATTCGTGCTGATCACCCCCAGAATTACACAGAAGCATTGGATTTGTTGCGTTTATTCCTCCTTTCTTCAGTGTAACTTACAACTCCCACTTCTAGCTGTTGCCAAGACAATGTTCACAAGGAACATCCTTATGGGAATGACTGATACATGCTTATTTCACCCTGCACATATCGCAGTCTGTGCTGATGGTGGTAATCATCTTCCTACCTATCAGAAAGCACAAAAATTTCATGATCTCCGCAAGTCTTGCAGCAGATGACCAGCTGTTTTATACAAATAATTTCCCAGTGCAAAAAAAGCCACTGCCTTCACATATTTCATGAACCAGATGATGAAATAACCACAAAGGAACTAAATTATAGGAGACATTTAGATTATGTTTGATGACACTGAGAAAATTTTGACAACTAATATGTTCCATGATTGATTGCTGACTGTGACACCATCCTGACCAGCCAGCAGTGAAATCATTTGTTTGATGGAGACATTACCAGCGACCACATCAATCTTAGAAACTCTGTCCCTCAAGCAGGGCACTTTAAAATCAGTTTGGGATGTTCAGTTCTTTATAGAGAGACTGCACTCATTGACATAACTATTGCTGGCATTACCCTTAGGAGAAGGGTAATAACAGTCTCATGAAGAGTAGATAACAATGATGCTAACACGAAATCTCCCCAGTCTGTCACTGGGACTCCACCTCCAAGTGGGCACCTTGCTTCCAATGCCACCAGTAGCCCACAGGCCAACTGGAACATTTCAGTCACACCCTCACCAATGGCCTCAACATTACCATGAACGTGTTACCCCACTGTGTGTGGGTAAGTAGCTATTTCCTAAAAAAGAAGGCCTTCCCAAAAGGGTTGTGAAGGAGGGATGGTGCTGGATACCTGTCGGTGGTACCAAAAGCCCCATCCATATGTAACCCACTTCAGCCACATTGGTGAACTGGTGGCAGAATGCTATTATCAATGGTAATTCAGAACCCTGGGCTATTGTTCTGAGGGTGTGGATTCAAGTCTCACCATGACAAATAAAATCAATAAATGTCTGGTGTAAGACAGAAGGGAAGGTGAAGGCCTAGTGATATTATCACTGGACTATTAATCTGAAGACCCAGGTAATGTTGTAGGGACCTGGATTCAAATCAGACCATGACAGATGGTAAAATTTGAATTCAGTAATAATCTGGAATTAAAAGTTTAACGATGACCATGAATCAATTGTCGGGAAAAACCCATCTGTTTTTCTAATGCCTTTTAGTGAAGGAAACTGCCATCTGGCCTACACGTGACTCCAGACTCACAGCAATGTGGTTAACTCTTAACTGCCCTCTGGGCAATTAGGGATGGGCAATAAGTGTCAGGCCTAGCCAGTGATGCCCTCATCCTGTGAATGAATAAAAGTAAAACATGCAGTCATCTGAGGATGACCATGTAACCATTGTCAATTATCATAAAAATCAATCTGTGGTGCTGGAAAAGCATAGCACGTCAGGCAGCATCCGAGGAGCAGAAGAAGGGCTTTTGCCCAAAACATCAATTCTCCTGCTCCTCGGATGCTGCCTGACCCTGACCTCCTGTGCTTTTCCAGCAGCACACTTTCGACTTTGATCTCCAGCATCTGCAGTCCTCACTGTCTCCTGTAAAAATCCATCTGGTTCACCAATGTCCTTTTAACAGGGCAATCTGCCACCTTTACCTGATCAGGCCTACATGTGACTCCAGATGCTTAATAACATGGATGTTGACCCTTGAATCCAATTGGGGATGGACATAAAGTGGTGGCCTAGCCAGCAACGTCCACATCCCATGAATGAATGAGAACACATAATAATACTTCCCTCCAGAGAAGCTAGGTGGCACTATTTACTGCTGAGAGATTATGACAAGTTGTGAAGAGATTCAACATCAAATTACAATGTTGAGTCAATCTGCCTTCAGAACAGAGACATTTTACTTTCACCTGTTACTTTAAACAGTCTACATTTGGGGCAAAAATTGCATCTATGTTCTTTTATATATGAATTCCGAATTTACACCACATTATGTGCTGGAGAGATGCCAATAGAGTAGATGTCTGTAACCAACATTTAATGAGGTGGCATTGCTTGACAGTTTTGGACAGCCGACCTTATTGGGAGCCAGTAGGAAAGGTGAATAGGAGCCCGTTCCTCCCTTTTTATCTGGGAGTTTAACAATTGGGGTATCCCATCTAGAATTAATGTAAATTGGAGACTAGTTGGAACAGCTGTTATGCTTAAATCCATGAAGTGTTGCTTTAAAAGTTCATGGTGCAATTTTAACTTGTACCACCAATCAACAACTTCTGTTTTATCGACCAGATCAGACCCCCTCAAAATATTTTAAGGAGGTAGCCTAGACCTTAACTTCTCTTATTGCAAATGCAAATGCCAAACATTGTGTTCTGGATGCAATTTGATTGGACAAACTGCCAATCTTGAAACAAAACACATTTTATTCACATGGTATGTTTAAAACACAATAAAAGAAAGAAGTAATCAAACTGTTCTGGGATGCTGACCTTTACTCAATTGGAAAACTTAACACAATAATAGGTTATTTAACTACTAAATAGTAACTGATCCAGTGTAGTAAGATCCCATGAACACACCCTTGGCAAAGGCAGATTCCGTAAAATAGACTGTCTCACATGCAATTCTCCAGTCCAGGAGGAAGAACATCAAGAGAAACCTCCAAGAGAGAGAGAAAGAGAGAGAGAGAGAGAAAGAGAGAGAGAGAGAGAGAGAGAGGGAGTGTGGCAGAAAGAGATACTTTGCAACTTCCAAGCCCCGCTTCAAGACCCTAGTAATTCCAACTGAAAAACTAAAACTTATCATCCTAGTTCTGTGGGAGCTTGATCCCATCCATTCATGCTGCTTCTATTGTTCCAACTTAAAAAAAAACACAGTCTCACAAGCTGTTTATTTTGTTTGATTCAAATAGATAGCTCACCACCTCTGTCTTTAAAACCTCTCTGCAAAAAAAGTGGACAAAATACACTTCTGAAAGCTATAATAGCATCACATCTGACTAGTAAATAGTAGTGTTATAACTGAAACAAGATTACCACAACGTGGAGTTGCTAGTGTTGGACTGGGGTGGATGAAGTTAAAAATCACACAACACCAGGTTATAGTCCAACAGGTTTATTTGGAAGTATAAGCTTTCAGAGCGCTGCTCCTTCATCAGGTAGTTAGTGGGCATGATCATAGAACACAGAATTTATTGTAAAAGATCAAAATGTCATATAACTGATGCAATGCATTGAACAAACCTAAATTGCTGCTAAATCTTTAATCACTTGGAATGGGAATGCATGTTTTGATTCATTAATACGTAAATCTCAGAACTTCTTTCAAGTCACATTCTCAAGATAACTTAAGGTTTTATTAAACAAAAGGTGACATCCCAGCTCAGACAATGCATTAAAGGTGTGAGGTTCGAGTCTGTCTGTATTCCAACCTTGAGTCAGACTGGTTCTATTTTCAAAGTAGGAATGTATAAAATGTCACATGGACTGCCTGCCTACAGATTGTGTGCTTTTTGGGCAAAATAGAAAGTATCTGTAAATACAAATCTGAAAATGCAAATTCACCCCATGGACTTACATGTGTGTATGCATGCCATTGTATGTGTGTGAGGGGGAGAGAGAGAGACAGAGAGGGGGGGAGAGAGAGAGAGAGAGAGAGAGAGAGAGAGAAAGACAGAGAGAGAGTGTGTGTGTGCGTGTATCTGTGTGTGTGGTGCAGTGTGTCTGTGTGTCTATGCTTGTGTGGTGCAGTGGGGTCACCTGTAGTGTCACATGAATCCAAGGTCCTGGTTGAGGCCATCCTCATGGCTGCTGAACTGAATTTGGCTATCAACCTCTGCTCAGCCACTCTGTGTTGGTGTGCATCCCAAAGTTGGCCTGGGAGGATGGCCACCCAAAGATCCGAGGTCGAATATTCCTGACCACTGAAGTATTCCCCAACTGGGAGGGAACATCCCTGTCTGGCAATTGTTACATGGTGTCCATTCATCCGTTTTCGTACCATCTTTTGTTATAAGTTCTGTGTCTTATGATCCTGCCCACTAGCTACTTGATGAAGGAGCTGCGCTCCAAAGGTTTGTACTTCCAAATAAACCTGTTGTTCTATAGCCAGGTGTTGTGTGATTTTTAACTTGAACGAAGATTGACACCTGAAGAAAGAAATCCTGAAACTTCAGCTGACTGCTACTGTAATTGGAACACGAGGCCCAGTTCTACAGATTGAGATGTATCAAATATATATTATCAAATTTATTATGAGGGGCATAGATAGAGTCGACATTGGTGGAGGGATCAATGACCAGGGGCATAACTTTAAGGGAAGGGGCAGGTTTTGAGGAGTGTAAGGAAAACCTCTTCTATCTCGAGAGGGGTGGAAATATGGCACTCACTACTTGTTCGGGTGATTGAGACAGAAACTCTCATAACACTTAAGAATCATCCATTTCCCACAGCCAACCATCTAACCTGCTCATCCTTCTACACCATGGGGCAATTTAGCATGGTCAATCTACCTCACCTGCACATCGTTGGACAACATGGACAATTTAACATAGCCAATCCACCTAACCTGCACATCCCTTTACACTATGGGGCAATTTAGCATGGCCAATCTAACTAGCCTGTACATCCCTTTAAACCATGGGGCAATTTAGTATGGAGAAAGTGAGGACTGCAGATGCTGGAGATCAGAGCTGAAAAATGTGTTGCTGGAAAAGCGCAGCAGGTCAGGCAGCATCAAAGGAGCAGGCGAATCAACGTTTTGGGCATAAGCCCTTCTTCAGGATGGCCAATCCATCGAACCTGCACATCCCTTTACACCATGGGGCAATTTAGCATGGTCAATCCAACCTAACCTGCACACCCCTTTAAACCATGGGGCAACTTAGCACGGCCAATCCAACCTAACCTGCACATCCCTTTAAACCATGGGGCAATTTAGCACGGCCAATCCAACCTAACCTGCACATCCCTTTACACCATGGGGCAATTTAGCATAATCAATCCACCCTAACCTGCACATCCCTGGACACTATGGGGTAATTTAGCATGGCCAACCCACCTAACCCACACATCTTTGAACTGTGGGAGGAAACCGGATTACCTGAAGGAAGCCCATGCAGACACGGAGAGAACGTGTGAACTCCACACAGTCACCCAAGGCAGTCAAATGCATCCTGTAAATTGGATAAATTAAAGTCAAATGATTACAAACGGGGGCATCGTTGGATGCTGACTTGCGAAGGTATGAAGAGACATCTATTGACATTGTTAGCAGTTTGCAGGGTTCAGTGTTACTCATATGTCATGCCTCACTCTGCAAATGTATCTAAAACTAAGTGAAGATTGATTTCCGACCTCTCCTTTCACCAACTGGCTGTCAGAGGTTTAACTGTTACCACCACCGGAGCAGTCAAATCTCCGTGGCATCTTACTCCAGAAAAACACAGTGGGACTGCACTGAAAACAAACCATCAGTGGCAGATTACTTGGCACAGGGCCGTGTTGATAAGCTAAGTGAAACAGTAAGGTTAAGAAATTGTTTTAAATTGCTGCAACAAATCTTGCGTGAAGGTTCTTTGAACTCACTGAAGGAAGCTGAGCAGGCCTTAGCAACCCTGGATACCCATTTTCTATGGGTGAGTCAATGATTAAATGAAATATAAATGTAAGCACTGTGCGATTGCATCTTTGGGACCTGCACTTTCTGCCTGTTTATTAGCATACCTAAATAGTAAATGATCCCCAGTGCCACACCAGAGGACAGTTGGCATTGGAAAAGGGAAAAGCTGAACGTCATACATTTATTCAAACTACTGAAAATTTCAAATGTGGTAAATTATAAGACTTGTTTTAATTTTACAAGAACACAATACAAAAGTGATCACACCCACAGCTCTGACTGCTCTTCATTTGATGTTTCTTAATGATAAGTTATCAGATCAGCCATTTTTGTCAATGTGATCATAATCCACAGTTTCTCATCATGTATGCTGTAAAATATTTTACAATTTAAAGTTAGCAGTTAATGGCTTATATACATATACACATATATAAAATATATACATATATGTAACCAATGCCTATTTGCTGTCTGTCTTGGTCTGATTCAAAGCATTGCACTATTTTAATTCATACAGTCTGAATGTAACCAAAACAATGAGGTTTGACCTTCAGCCAACAGTTTAGCAACAGGAACATGAAACTGGCATGAACAAACATGTATGCATGTTTCCAATTTGGATATGGCTAATGCCTGCAGCAATGGTTTGAACTGCTGTGCAGATGTTTTTGTCTGCATTGTAGCATAGTTCTGTGGAATTGTTCAGATGTACTGAATATATTGTGATGATTGCTTCACTGAAGCCGATCTCAGCTCATAGAGTGGTAGAATTCCAACAATGTGGAAACATGTAATTCGGCCCAACAAGTCCACACCAAATCTCCAAAGAGCATCCCACCCAGACTCACCATTCCCCACCCCACCCCCACCCTTTAACCCTTCATTTCCCATGGCTAATCCACCTAACCTACACATCCCGGGACGTTATGGGAAATTTAGCATGACCAATCTACCCTAACCTGTAAACCGGAGCACCCAGTGGAAACCCACGCAGACACGGGGAGAATGTGTAAACTCCACACAGACAGTCACCCAGTGTTGGAATTTGAACCCGAGTCCCTGGCGCTGTGAGGCAGCAGTGCAAGCCACTGTGTGTGTTTGTGTTGTGAATCCTCCCAGACTTTTCTTCCATCCCCACCCCCTCACTGCCCTCCTTGCCTTGTTTCAGGATATGAATGGAGACTTGCAGCCCAGCGCTGATCTAGTTGAACTGAAGCACCAGGGATCAAACTCAAGCACTGTATAAAGATAACCCACTTACAGCGAATATTTCATTCCAGCAACTATGCAGGGTGCCATAGATAAAATAATTCATTTGTAAAAGCAGTTGATATTACATTATCTTTAAAAAGGGGGCTGGAGATGAACAACCAATTCAGCACAAAGGTTTGCAGGTTATACATTCAGGCACTGTGCTTCATTGAGTAACTGATGGTGTGTAGGCTTCACACTGAAATAGCATCTGGTTCTTGTACAGCACCATAGATAGTAATTTTCGAATAACAGCTTCATGTTTCTACTTTACTAACCCCAAGGCTAGGGAGAAGTCTCACATGGTCTTCTTAGTAGTTTTTGAATGCTCAAATATGCTGCTTTATTATCCCACATCATGATGCATAAGAGCTAATTTAATCAACATTTAAACTTTAAGTGTCTGCAGTTCCAATTCTATGATTTAATCTGAAGTATTATTTGGAATAGAACCATATGACTATATTCAGATCAAAACAACATTAAATTCATTCTGAGGGAAGCAACAAACTGTTGTAAGTGTTGGGCCTTCTGCAATTACATGGGGAGGTGTACTGGGGTGGGAAGGTGTTTCGTAATGTGGGAAGAGTGGACAAGAATTTTGTGAAGAGAGCAATCCCTGCAAGATTCTGTCAGGAGACTGGAGGAGGTAACATCTAAATGTAATATTAGTGGAAATGTTCTCAGATTGAAATAGAATTAGTTCGTGATGATGCAAATTGTACTTTCAGAAAGAGCAGATGCAATAAAACAAAAAAAAATCACTTTAATATTTTTTCAACATCTGTTCCTCAGTCAGATCAGTTGATTTCAGCTGGTAATGCTCATTCCTATTAATACTAAAATGCAGCTGTCAGTCCAAACTGCAATTGACGTTTGGCTTTTGGTCAGCATTCCAATGTGGCTGTTAACATACCTGAGGTATTGTGCTGTTAAACAGTGTCAGAAAATAAAATCAACCTGATCACAGTATAATTAAGATGCATTTTGGAAGGGGTTTTGAGGTACGTATACAAGCACCAAACCCACATGACAATTATCAGTTTTGGGAATCAAGAACAGGTCGGTAAGTCTGTACACCAGTTCTGCACAAATGGGTACCTCAGGTTTATAATTTCCCCACAAACTTTAAAACAAACATACTATTACTTGTGATAGTTTGTGTGTGAAGCAGCAACTGTGTATTGTTTCTATATGTCTCTCTTCATCAAAGTCAGGTTAACATCCCATGGCATACCGTGGTTCAATATGAAATGCAAAACAATAAACAAAGAATGATGAATAATTGCTGAATTAGATAGATAGATAGATAGATAGATAGATAGATAGATAGATAGATAGATAGATAGATAGATAGATAGATAGATAGATAGATAGATAGAAATTTGTTGTTACTTGTATTTGTGAAAATGCAGTAAAATGTGTGTAAGTCTCCACAAAAGCAGTTCCTGAAGAAGGGCTTATGCCTGAAACATCGATTCTCCTGCTCCTTGGATGCTGCCTGACCTTCTGCGCTTTTCCAGCAACACATTTTTCAGCTCTAATCTCCAGCATCTGCAGTCCTCACTTTTTCCACAAAAGCAGTGCCATTTCATTGCAGAAATTATACATATATAAAAAAAGACAAAGTTAAGACAAATATCATTCTTGTGTTCATTCCACATCCTCTTGGTTTTGTGAACCGCCAACTGCCCAAGACCAGGGCCTCTCGAAACTGTCAAGGACTGGATCCTGCAAAACACTGCAGAGAGGTTAGGCCTCTTGAAACTACCAAGGACCTGTTGAAACTGCTGAGGACTGGGGGCTTGTCGAAACTGTTGAGGACCGGGGGTTGCTGAAACTGTTGAGGGCCGGGGGTTGATGAAACTGCTGAGGACTGGGGGCTTGTCGAAACTGTTGAGGACCGGGGGTTGTTGAAACTGTTGAGGACCGGGGGTTGTTGTAACTGTTGAGGACCGGGGGCTTGTCAAAACTGTTGAGGACCAATCGAAACTGCTGCACCTCAGCTGCAGAAAGAAGAAAAGATAAATTTGATATAAAAGGACAAATTAAGAAATGATAGTTAAAAAAAAGAAATAATGTAAAGGAAAAATTTATGGGTGGCACGGTGGACAGTGGTTAGCACTGCTGCCTCACAGCGCCAAGGGCTTGGGTTCGATTCCAGTCTTGGCCAACTGTCTGTGTGGAGTTTGCACATTCTCCCCATGTCTGCGTGGGTTTCCTCCGGGTGCTCCGGTTTCCTCCCACAGTCCAAAGATGTGCAGATTAGGTGAATTGGCCATGCTAAATTACCCATAGTGTTAGGTGCATTATTCAGAGAGAAGTGGGTCTGGATGGGTTACTCTTTGGAGGGTCGGTGTGGACTTGTTGGGCGGCAGGGCCAGTTTCCACTCTGTAGGGAATCTAATCTAAAAATGTGGCCAATCAGCCAGAAGGGAGGGGAAGGACCAGGAACCTGAACATTCCCTAACCTCCCGTCTCTGTCATCTCGCTCTGATTTAAATAACAAGCTGTTGACCTTTGTGGATGTGAAATAGCATGATTACATCATGATTGCTTCCAATATCTATGAGATGGAACACAACAACAACCACAACTCAAGTTGTCAGAATCTTGTAGGGT
The DNA here is from genome assembly GCF_047496795.1 of Chiloscyllium punctatum. NCBI lineage: Eukaryota > Metazoa > Chordata > Chondrichthyes > Orectolobiformes > Hemiscylliidae > Chiloscyllium > Chiloscyllium punctatum. Next base: position 85,405,957 of record NC_092758.1, read on the forward strand.
CATGTGTCCCACCCATGGAACAGGAGGTGCGCAGGAATTCAGTGGGATAGCTGACTGGGATGGACAGTCAATTACATTGTCATGGTCAAGGTATCTAACCCATCATGCAGCTGGGGTGGACAGGAAATGGTCAACCTTATAATTACCTCAGGGGATTAATGGTCTACACATTGTATTTAAAGGAGACTTATTCCCTGCCACCCAGCAACATCAACCTCACTGTGTCAATAGACACCTCAAAACCACTGCTTTTGTTAACCAGCAATGTCACTGTGTGAACAGACAACTTGAAACTACTGTTGAATGTTTGATCATACACCAAATACTCCGCCACATCCATCACTCAGCCCAACAGATAAACTCAACCACTGCTGCCAAGGCTCATAATTCACACACCCCCAGATAGTTACAACTGCTGCTGCCACATGCTATTCTGGTGTGACACCTCCCATTCTCCTCCAGTTTTTCTGGGAAATACAGGATGCCCTGTTTCCCACTGATGGTAGTAGGAAGCCCTCCCTCCTGGCCTGTGAATTTCTGACCAATGAGAACACCGTTCTTTGCTCAGCCGCACCCTGTTCTCCATCAATCCAGCCCGGACATCTCCAATCCCAACCTATACATCTGGGAGCTTTGTGTGTTGTCACAGCTATGTCCTCTGTAATCATCCGTTAAGGAGGAGTGAATTAACTCCCCTCCTGTTAGCCCCACATTTTGCCTCAACAAAACATGTAATTATTTTCAATATACAGTTAAATGTCACTCCAATTAAAATGCAGCACCAATCAAAATTAAAGAGCAAATTGCAAGGCTTTCTTAAATGAAGGAAAGACAAATATTCTAACCCTGGGGGAAAAGAAAATTAAAATGCGACACACACAAACGTAGGTGTAAAGTTTGAAAAGAGGAGCTTATCTGGTACAGTAGGGAGTTAATACTATGCACGGTGGCTCAGTGGCTAGCACTGCTGCCTCACAGTGCCAGGGACGCAGGTTCGATTCCAGCCTCGAGTGACTGAGTGTGTGGAGTTTGCACATTCTCCCTGTGCCTGAATGGGTTTCCTCTGGGTGCTCTTCTTTCTTCCCAAAGTCCAAAGATGTGCAAGTTAGGTAAATTGACCAAGTTAAATTGCCCATAGTGTTCAGAGAGAGAGGGAGAGCAAGTCCCAACTTATTTAGTCTTCAGAGCTGAGTAATCGGAGATGCTTCAGAATCCCTACAGTATGGAAAGAGGCCATTTGGCACATCAAGTTCTGCATCAACTCTCCAAAGAGCATCCCAACCTATCCCACATCTCCCATAGCTAACCCACCCAGCCTACACAACCCTGGGCAATGTTGTGGGCAATTTGTCTGGCCAATCCACCCCAACCTGCACATCTTTGGACTGTGGGAGGAAACTGGAGCACCCAGAGGAAACCCATTCAGACACGGGGAGAATGTGCAAACTTCACACAGACAGTCACTTCAGTCCTCAGTTATTTTAGGAACAGATAGAGCTTTGCTTTCGTAGCCTGGGCAGCTGTCTGGCAGAAAAGAGTGTGAGAAAGTGAGGACTGCAGATGCTGGAGATCAGAGTCGAGAAGTGTGGTGCTGGAAAAGCACAGCAGGTCAGGCAGCCTCCGAGGAGCTGGAAAGTCAAGGTTTTGAGCATGAGCTCTTTAACAGAAAAGAGCGGCAATCTGCTGGAGAATGTGCTTAAACTTCAATGGAATGGAAAGGGGCTGAGATCTACCATAAGGCTGTGATCTGGTCTGGCAGATGCCTCCCCAGATGCGAAGGTTTCTTTTAATACACACAAGTGAGACTTCAAGAGTGGAGCTGACCTTACTCAACAACAAATCCAGTATTTATAGAGCACACCAAAACGCAATAAATCAGCCCATCTGCTTCAAAAGAGCTTTATGATGTCACGGAAGGGAATATAAGGGCAGGGAGTTAGCTTTTAAAGAGCCTTTTATAAAGTGGATAAGCAGTCAGAGAGATTAAGGGAGAGGATTCCAGACCCTTGCACCAATGCAACTGAAGATCTGGCCACTAATGGTGGGACATCGTGGAGGTGATGGTCCAGTGGCATTATTGCTTTCCAAATCTTACACAATCTGGGTTTGAATCGCACTAAGATGATGGTGGAATTTGAATTCAATACAAAACAAAACCTGGAATAATGACCATTGTCGATTTTCGGAAAAACACACCTGGTTCACTAACATCCTTGAGAGAAGGGAACTGCCGTCCTTATCTGGTCTGACCTACATGTGACTGCAGGCTAACAATGTATGATTCACTCTTAACTACCCTCTCTGGGTAGGGAGTGATAGGTAACAACCACTGGCCTGGCCAATCATGTCCACATCCCATGAATAAATAGCTAAAACCATGTAAATTAATGTGATGTAGAGGTGCTGGTGTTGGACAAGGGTGGAAAAAGTCAGAAGTCGAGAGTGTGGTGCTGGAAAAGCACAGCAGGTCAGGCAGCATCCGAAGAGTAGGAGAATCGACGTTTCGGTCATAAGCCCTTCATCAGGTGGAAGCGTCGATTTTCCTGCTCCTCAGATGTTGCCTGACCTGCTGTGCTTTTCCAGCACCATACTCTCGACTCTAATCTCAAGCATTTGCAGTCCTCACTTTTGCAAAGTCAGAAGTCACACTGACTTCACTTGACCAGGGAGGAGCGCTCCAAAAGCTTGTGATTTCAAGTAAACCCAATGTTGTGTGACTTCTGACTATGTCTATTAATAGCCATTTTTAACACATTCTTTCAGATTATGTTGTGTGAAAATAAAACGTAAATAAAGAACTGGTAGGGATGTTTACTATCCTTTTTTTCTACAACAGCCAACGCAGTTACTCAGTCCCTGTCTGCACTGTTTCGACACAAACCATGCAGTGTCAAAAAGTGTGGTGCTGGAAAAGCACAGCAGGTCAGGCAGCATCCGAGGAGCAGGAGAGTCGACGTTTCAGGCATAAGCCCTTCATCCAGGCCCGAGACATCAACTCTCCTGCTTCTCAGATGCTGCCTGACTTGCTGTGCCTTTCCAGTGCCACACTTTTTGACTCTGATCTCCAGCATCTGCGGTCCTCACTTTCTCCACATACCATACAGTAAAGACCAGTGACAAACTGAACAGGTTTCTGTACAAACTCAGCAATGAAGTGTGGGGTAGCTGGTAAAATTCGAAGATGCCCACTTTTGTCCCATTTGATACAAAATTGAAATCCTTTGGCTGAACATGTTTTCAGTAAGCTATCATGCCGAAATAAATTTAAATAGGTGCATTTATCAATGCACTGAAATAGTACAAAGAAAAAATTAAATACACTGATAAAAGAAAATAAAAATTAAGACTGTGGACTCAGTCAACAATTGCCAACATGTGTAAATACCTGCTTTAAATGAGGAGAACTGAATTTCTAAAAATCAACAATATAAAATCACTAGTTTCTGACAACTAATTATTCAAACCCTATAATCCAGGTAATGTATCTCCTTTCAGTTTGATGCAACGTGAAACTGGTTAGTCATCACGCTCTGCTCCCACCTAACACATTTCGTTCTGCCTCCCCATCTTGGGATAAACACCTGCCCCCTCATGAATATAGATAGAAACTAGTTCCTGTGAGATATACTTGGGTGTAATCAGTCTGTCGTTTCAAAGTGGAATAAAATGACAATTTCATTGTACATAACCATAGTGCCAGCTGTTATGCACAAGTGCTGACACCAGTAGGAAACACGACCCATAGTTAACTGCATTTAAATAATCTATAATGCATATTTATTTCTCAAGCACATTTCACTTTAGGAACAAAACAAGACTTTCAATTATTCCATATTTATACAATATTAACATCTCCATGTAAAATTCGAAGTCACTTGTTGCTGATAAAACATGGAACAATCACTCTAATGGGCAGGTAATCATTGCTATGTTTTATTTGGAAAGATCAAAGTGTTTTATTCCTTTGCACTTTGCACCAATAGTTTTATAATATTGATAGGTATTTTCCGTCCTCACTCCAAACTTCTCACGCAATTAGATTTAGTCATAGAGATGTACACTACGGAAACAGACCCTTCAGTCCAATTCGTCCATGCCAACCAGATATCCTAAGTTAATCTCGTCCCATTTGCCAACACCCGGCCCATATCCCTGTAAACCCTTCCTATTCATATACCATCCCAATGTCTTTTAAATGTTGCCATTGTACCAGCCTCCACCACTTCCTCTGGCAGTTCATTCCATACACGTACCGCCCTCTGTGTGAAAAAGCTGCCTTGGAGCTCCCTTTTAAATCTTTCCCCTCTCACCTTAAACCTATGCCCTCTAGCTTTGGACCTTGGGGAAAAGAACTTGACTATTTACCCTATCCATGCCCCTCATGATTTTATAAACTTCTACAAGGTCACCCCTCAGCCTCCAACATTTCTGGGAAAGTAACCCCGGCCTGTTCAGCCTCTCCCTTTGGATCTACGCCTGGCAACATCCTTGTAAATCTTTTCGGTACCCTTTCAAGTTTCACAACATCTATCCTATAGCAGGGAGAGCAGAATTAGTTTCTATTTTAATGTAATTGTGAAAGCTTGTGAAAAGTGCCTATATGGCTTTTAGCCCAACTGAAACATTAAGACAAACAGTTGCAAATTATCACTTAGTGGCAAGGTTTTCCTGTGTACAATACTGTAAAGACATCAATCATGCAGTCACACAGACCATTTTCTGAGGAACTGGGAAACCACTAACTAAAGGTTTACTACTTAGCGTGTTCATGCCCCCATCAGTTTTTCTCTTTTGTTTTAAACTCTGAACCCTCTACTCCCACAGCAGCACAGTGGCTCAGTGGTCACCACTGCTGCCTCACAGTGCCAGGACCCCAGGTTCGATTCCATCCTCGGGTGACTGTCTGTGTGGAGTTTGCACATTCTCCCCGTGTCTGCGTGGGTTTCCTCCGGGTGCTCCAGTTTCCTCCCACAGTCCAAAAAATGTGCAGGTCAGGTGAACAGGCCATGCTGAATTGTCCGTAGTTGTTAGGTGCATTAGTCAGAGGGGGGGGGGGGGTGGATTACTCTTCGGAGGGTTGGTGTGGACTTGTTGGACCGAAGGGCCTGTTTCCACACTGTAGGGAATCTAATCCCAGCCTCAGTAGTGATAGAAGCAAAGAGCCCACTTCTAACTCCTCAGCTGGTCACTACCCACACGTAAATCTGGCTGTGACCAATTCACCAAATGAGACTGAGTCATTATCCAGTTGGGGACCTCCTGGATTATGCAGAGTTATTGATGAACAAAAGTATCTGCCGCTTATTAACAATTCAAGGAAAGACTGACTGACCATATCTGTCAAGAAAGTAGTAAAGAATACATGGAAAGTCTGACCATTGGACAAATAATACAAATGGTGTAGATTAGATTTAGGTTTTGATTTTATTGTCATGTGTATACAAGTGAAAAATGCATAATGTCACACATGGCACCATCTGAGGAACCTCGGTGCAAAACCCTTAGATACTAAGTAGAAAAAGAAACCAAGTTTAAAAAGTTAAGCATTACTTTCATAAAATAAGTTGAAAAATAACGAAATGAGGTTTGAGTTAACACTAAAGTCATGGGGGCTATTTTGCTTGCAGATAGCAATTGATAGCAGGAATTCAAAGTTTATTTAAGTAAACAGAATATTAACTCAGGCACTTGCCCCCTGAATTACGCTGGGAGAAATATCAAAAGGGTGATCAGGGTGGATTGATTTCTTTTCCAGATGCACTCATTCTGAGTTTCACGATTGTGTCCTGAATCTTACCCCAGCCGAACCTGCATCAATCAGGGATCTAACGGAGGGAATCCCTTCATTTTATGTCTTTGCAACGTACCAAACAGCACAACTGGACACAAAGCCAGAGGAAGTAATGGGCACACAGTTAGTCTCTACCAATCCAGTAGAAATCTGGAGGAAGTGGTCTGTAACCTGCTGTTGAGAGTTTTAACCAAAATTAGTATGAAGAGGAAGGAAAAGGTGCAATCCCACAACCAGCAGTGTCCTTTGTGCTGATCATAACCTCACTAAACTTGAACTGGTTGCTTGAGTAAGGCAGCAGCTCTGACTTTCCTTTCAGGGACAGGTAGTGGGATGTGGAGGCAAGTGTTTGTTTTATCTCTTTAACTTGCGTTATAAGCAAATGGGCTCCTCCAGACGTAAAAGGGAAATTTCAGACATTCTTGTTATGAGGCTCATTGGATGCGATAATCCTGGCAAACCTCTCTGGAATCCAACTCTGCCACCCACCTTGCATTGGCCAGTGGCTGTGGGCCCTGCAATTTTCTTCTGCACCCTAATTGGACCAGGTCGGGAGTTAAGGAACAAGATATTAATACGAACTAAATGTTTAAACAGCCCAAGCTTCATCTCTGAACTAGAATCAAGAACCAAAATCAGGTCCTTCAGCCCATACCAAGCTTCCAAATAGCATCTCACCCAGGCCCACTCCTCTAGCCCTGTACTTCCTATGGCCAATCCACCCTCACCTGCACATCTTTGGATTGTGGGAGGAAGTCAGAGTACCCTGAGGAAACCCACACAAACAGAGGGAGAATTGCAAACTCCACACAGACAGTCACCTGAGGCTGGAATCGAACCCAAGTCCGTGGCACTGTGAGGCAGCAGTGACCATGCTGCTCCCAGCAATTAGTTGCTCTTAACCCCACAGAGCTAAAATTAGGAGCAAGAAAGAGAATTTTAAACTGTCATTACGAGACAATATGTTGGGGTCAACAGAAAAGTTTGAACGAAGCAGAGAAAGGAAGTGAAGAAATTATAGTTCTGGTGTGTGAATATTTTTGATAGCGTGCTTCAGTTTATATTAAGTAGGCAAGCTGTGAAATTGTGACCAACTTCCAACCCAAATACACACATAATTGTGCAAGCCATATATTCCACAGTTGTGACTTGATCATGAACTAGGAAACTTACATGTGGGAAATCACCTGTGCCACCAATTTCCAAAGAGCTATTCCTGCGTTGGTGTGACAGCTTCAGTCCCCCAGTCAAGGACAGACTCTGTCAATGAATGATTAGTTTTTGAAGGGGTCCAATAGATGAATCTCAAATCAGAATTTAAAAAAAAATTCTTTTGAAAGCCGTGATTGAATCTGCTTACACCACCCTTTCAGGCAATGTGTTCCAGATCTTAACCAGTCATAGCAGCCTGACCTTAAAGTGCATTACCATTTCATGCTGGTAACATTATTGTGCAGTAGACCAACATGCATGTGCTATTAGGATCCAAACTTGCATCTCTTTCGTATAAATATCAACCCTTTCCTAGTCATCACCAATACTGAGGAACGGTTACAGGACCCGCAACATTAAATCTGCTTTCTCTCCACAGGTGCTGCCAGACCTGCAGAGATTTTCCAGCAATTCCTGTTTTTGTTCCTGATTTTCAGCATCTGCAGTTTCTTCTGTTGTGGTTTTGTTAAATTCTTCCCTTAACTGCTCAGAACTCCCCTTTTTAAGGAGAGACAAAATTTGTTCGGACTTCAATCAGTCTTCTTTGAATTGCCAAAAACCTTCTGAACTAAATTTGAAAAGCAACTTGCTCATCCTAGGGTAATGACTTAATGCATACTTTCTCCAGTTGAAAACTGCCACTACAGAAACACACACTCCAAATCATGGTTCTATAAAGACAGACCTAGTTAATGCTTAAAATCCTTAACTCTAAAAAAAAGTACAAAATATAAATAAATTACACATCTGTCACCACAGTGCCTTCACAAGTGATGAGGTAGGAGTTTTCCTAACATAACAAGATTGAAAGCATGTGCCAAGTTGTGACCGGAGAACCTTTCTATGTTGTGATGTTAATGGCTTAGAAGACCACCTCCAAGGCTCATAGACTGTACGAACCAAATTAGCAAACATTCCTGTAGAATGAGTTTTGAGGATGTACTTGGGACAATTTCTTATACCAGCGTGTTCAGGAATCTGTTTTTGGGACAAGCTGTTTTCGACCAGATAATGTCAAAACTCCAATTGGGAGGATGACATATAAACCAATCACTATAACTAGAGAAAATAAAAAGGAATATTAATGGTACTCAAAGCTGAAAACTCCCCTACATCTGATGGTCTGTAATCTCAGGTCATCGAGTCACAGAGTCATAGAGATCTATGGCATGGAAACAGGCCATTCAGCCCAACCTATTCATGTTGCCCAGTTTACACAATTAATCTAGTCCCATTTGCCTGTAATTGATCCATATCCCTCCATTCCTATCCCATTCAGGTACCTGTCCAAATGTTCCTTACTCATTTCCACCACTATCTCTGGCTTGCCCGTTTCAGACTCTCATCACCCTCTGTGTGAAAACATTGCCTATCTGGACCCTTTTGGATCTCTCCCCTCTCGCCTTAAGCCTATGCCCTGTACTTTTAGACTCCCCTACATGGGGAAAAGCTGTTATCCCATAGTCGCTAAGGCACCACCATCCCCTCCCCACCTCACCTTCATCCAGGGCCCCAAACAGTGCTTCAAGGTGAGGCAGAGGTTCACATGTCTCTCTAACAACCTAGTTTACTGCTTCAGGTGCTCCCAATGTGGTCTTCTCTACATTGAGGAGACCAAACTTAAACTTAGGGAACAGTTCACCGAGTACCTCAGCCGGACACACAGGGGCCGACCAAACCTTCCAGTCACCGCCCATTTTAGTTCCCCTTACCGACATGGCCATTCCCGTCCTCCTCCATTGCCACAATGATCCACACCGCAAAGTGGAGGAACAACACCTCATCTTCCGCTTGGGCAGCCTACAGTCTGGAGGACTCAACGTTGAGTTCTCCAATTTTAAATAACCTCTCTCCCCATCCCCCGACTCCCTTCCCAGCCCCTCCCCCTCCCTTTGACTGCTCCCTGCCACTAACCGGATTCATTCCTCCCACTGACCAACCAGGCTGTACCCTCTACCTGTCTTCACCTATCCCCACCTCACCACCCTGCCTCCGCCACCCCCTTTATCTGCAGCTCCCCCCGCACCCATCCCCAGTCTTGAAGAAGGATTGCACCTGAAACGTCGGCTTCTCCACCTCCTGATGCTGCCTGACTTGCTGGGTTCTTCCAGCCTCCTGCCTGTCCACTTTGGATTCCAACGTCTGCAGTTTTTTTTATTGTCTCCAGCAGATGGAATGATGCCAATCAACCCAAACAACTTCACAAGCATGGGAGTGTTTCTTAGACAGTTAACGTGCCTGTGAAGAAAGTACTTTGTTTCAGGGCTGATTGTGTCACATTAGTAAAGTTGGATATCAACTGCAATACAAAAGTAATCAAGTGAAACCGACCAAAATGGTTCAACTCTGATAATATTTTAATGAATAAACAGAATTAAAGGTTAATGCAGAGAACTGCATGCATTACCATGTACTTTACCTTGAAAAATCTCATAGTATATGGGTAAACATGACAGGAATTAACTTCCATTTAATATGAATGCTGAAATTGGGACCAAATGCAATAAATTAATTTCAAAAATATTTGCCATTTTTTCCCCTCTTTGCCTGTCACAGGTTGAGAGTCCAGGGCACAAGTTACACAAAATAAAACAGCCTCACTGTGAATAACTTGGAGTGCCCATCCCATTGAAAGTGACATTCATTGTCCAGTGCCCAACACCTATCCCAAGATATTCTGAAAACTAACTTTTGTACAAAATGTTTGTAAACCTTATCAAAGGAAGGCTGCATCTGCCACAGTAAAGATGGCAAGGGTGTCCTATCATCAAGTAATGTTTTACTTTTCATTTCTCTACGCTGGTGCCAACAGCAAATCTACTGGGTTTTTTCATTCATTCACAGGATGCGGGTGTTGCGTTGGGTTTACTGCCCATTTCTCTTGAGAAGGTGAAGGCAGTAAACTGACTTCTTAAACTGTTACGGTCCTTGAAGTGCAGATATACCCACAGTGCTCTTCGGAAAGAAGTTCCAAAATCTTTGACTCAGCTACAGTGAAGGAACAGCAACGTAGTTCCAAGTCAGGATGTGGTGTGTGGCTTGGAGGGGAACTTGCAGGTAGTGCTGTTCCCATGCATCTGCTGCCCTTGTCCTTCAAAGTAGTAGAGGTTGCAGACTTGGAAGGGCTGTTTCTTTTGAGAAAGATGATACCTCGGCTTTAAAGAAAAACACTTCTTGTGGCATGCTCAGGCAGTGACACCCATCCTGTTTTTGCATTCACTTCCATTAGATAATCTCAGAAACTGTGCTGTCAGACAATACACTTTTTTTAACTTTCTGCTGTCTATCTAACATTTACCCTCAATTTCAGTAATTCATTGAAACTTACCTACTGGAATATTATTTGCCAATCAGTTAACAAATGTAACCAGTTAAACCATAAGGCCATAAGACATAGGAGCAGAAATTAGGCCATTCAGCCCATCGAGTCTGCTCCATCATTCAATCATGGCTGATGGGTTTCTCAACCCCATTCTCCCGCTTTCTTCTCGTAACCCTTGATCCCCTTGACAATCAAGAACCTATCTCTCTCCGCCTTAAATATACTCAATGACCCAGCCTCCACAGCCTTCTGTGGCAGTGAATTCCATAGATTCCCCACTCTCTGGCTGAAGAAATTTCTCCTTACCTGCTTTCTAAAAGGTCTTCCCTTTACTCTAAGGCTATGCTCTCAGCTCCTAGTCTCTCCTACCAATGGAAACACCTACCCAACGTTCACTCTGTCCAGGCCCTTCAGGATTCTGTAAGTTTCTTTGACTGCTGTGTACATACAACCTCGAGAGAGGAGAGGGTGTGAGTGTCAACTGTTGTCAGATTATGCGACCTATTTTCCGTTCAACATAGAGTCATAGAGATATGCAGCATGGAAAGAGAAAAAACTTGTTTAAGTGTTTGACTTTTTTGTTACAAGTCTATGTGCATCGTTACATTCATTGATGAACTTTTAGGCTGGAATAAAGATTTGTTGCACTCAAATCTCAAAGTTAGAATTCTCTCCTATTGGTCTAACCTCAAGGGACAATCTGTAATTTTGAGTCACTTTTGTCTTTTGCATTGTAATTCATAACAAAGCACACATATCCATCAACTTGCTAGTTGACACCCAATTCTTGGCTGACCAACTTTGGAAGCTTTAACTTTGACCCAACCGTGCACCAATAGCAGGTTTCGAAAATGCTGGGGTTGGCCCTGCCAGTTGCGGGCATGAAGAGACTTTCTTTAGTTTAACTCCCAGCATGATTTTAATGAGACAAATCTTTCTCAGAGCAACTCATGTGTGTCTTTTAAAAAAAATACTTTAAGTCTTTGGCTTGGCCCAAAACCCTTGCAAACCTTTCAGTTTCACAGGGATCCTGAGACAGACCTCGTGCATTCGGCTTTTGCCAAACTTTTCTTCAATGTTTCCGTCGGTCCTGCATTTACTGTTCCCTGACCAAGGGTCATGGGCAGTGGAATGTGAATATAGGAGCCTGGAAATGCTGCTGTGCCATTGAAACAGTGACTGTGGGTGCCTGCAACTTGTTCAGGAGCTGGCTTATATCATGGACCACACTCGCGCTGGGTAAATTGCAAGGATTGGGATCAATTGTAAGTATCTTTGGTATTTTTTGCATAATCTGAGCTGTTAATGTTTAGACTGCATTCCTGTGGGCTAAACACAGCAGAATAAATAAAGACTCTGACTCCAGGTCAATGTAAATTTACTCTCATGCTATAATGACAGGATGTGATAAGCGTCCTTTCTTTCTTAAATGAAACTGTATTTCCATCACTGTTATTTACACTTCACAGTTTAGACTCTTGCTTTCTACAGTGCTATATTCCTAAACCTTCCACTGTAGACAAGGAAAGAAAAACTGGAGAATCGATGTTTTGGGCATCAGCCCTTTACCAGGAATGAGGCTTGTGGGCCAGAGGACTGAGAGATAAATGGGAAGGGGAGTGGGGTGGGGGGGGAGAACCCCACACCCCTCCCATTTATCTCTCAACCCCCGGTCCACAGGCCTCATTCCTGATGAAGGGCTTAGGCCCGAAACATCGATTCTCCTGCTCCTTGGATGCTGCCTGACCTGCTGTGCCTTTCCAGCACCACATCTCCAACATCTGCAGTCCTCACTTTCTCCAAGGAAAGAAAAGCTGCCTGTCTCCCAGGTTTTTTCAGACTTTTAGCTTAAACCTATTAAGAATTATTTGGAAGGTGAATTCTGCAATCAGGTCCTGAGTGCAATTTGAGATTAATTGCTGGGTTTTCCCCCAAGCCTCCACTTCGAGCTCACCTGGGAATTGATTTGGTGCAAGATGACTAATTTAGATTAGGTTACATTACAGTTTGGAAACAGGCCCTTTGGCCCAACAAGTCCACACCGACCCGCCGAAGCGCAACCCACCCATACCCCTACATTTACCCCTTACCTAACACTATGGGCAATTTACCATGGCCAATTTACCTAACCTGCACATCTTTGGACTGTGGGAGGAAACCGGAACACCCGGAGGAAACCCACGCAGACACAGGGAGAATGTGCAAACTCCACACAGTCAGTCGCCTGAGGCAGGAATTGAACCCGGGTCTCTGGCGCTGTGGGGCAGCAGTGCTAACCACTGTGCCACCCACACTTACTCTACACTTTTCACATTTCAGACTTACTTCCGAGGTGTTTGAAACTTTTATGGAGAGGGATGCACCAAGATGCTTACAAGCAGCTGTGTGATGCAGTTGCTACCTCCTGTTGTATGTTCAGGCTTTGTGCGCAACTAATGCCTAAAGGGCTATCATTTTTCTTCAGGAAAAAGCATTTGACAAATCCTTCCTTACTTGGCATGGAGGAAACACTGCTTTAAGTTTGTGCATGTTGACACACATCATTACCTTGTGTGATTGTTCCAGATTTAAAAAGACGAACCAAGTAAGTTCTTTTAATTCCCATGATGATTTTTAAGGCCATTTTATTGCAGACAGTGCATTACATTTCATTTTGAATGCTAATCCAATCTTGATTTAATGCTTCATCAATGAAGATAAAGGAAAGCTTAAAGAAGAGCATTTTATCTTTTGATTGGCACTTTCCAAAGTTTATTCTGGACTCCCCTTCCTGAGTTCAACAGCTGCGGGTGAAAGCCACCACATTGCTTTTCTGGATGACAGCTGTTGGTAATGATTCTCTCATTGCCATTTATGCCTCGGCTAAGCACTTTGAAAGACTGTAATGTTTGACTTTTTAGCTTTATTTTTCTTCATTTTTCTACTTAATACTGAGAATTACTCTAACGTTTAACTTTTAACATTGTCAGCGATTTTTGAGAAAATTTGAATTGAATTGAATTTAATTTATTGTCACGTGTACTGAGGCACAGTGAAAAGCTTTGTCCTCCGAGCAATACAGGCAGATCACAGAGTAAAGTAGCATGGAGAGTAAATAATAGGTAAACAGCAGCAAAAACAAATCACAGGTGAATGTTAAGAGTGTGTGAGTCCATTCAGTATTCTAAAAAGAGTAGGGTAGAAACTGTTTTGAACCGGCTGATGCATGTGTTCAGGCTTCTGTACTTTCTCTCTGATGGTAGAGGTTGTAGAAAAACATTGCCAGGGTGGGATGGATCTTTGAGAATACTGGCGGCCTTTCCTTGACAGCGGGCCTGGTAGATGGATTCTATAGATGGGAGGTTGGCCTTTGTGATTGTCTGGGCTGAGTATGTAAGTTAGCTCGCTGAGCTGGAAGGTTTGTTTTCAAATGTTTTGTCACCATGATGAGGTAACATTATTAGTGAGAGTCTCTGGTTCACCAGCGCTTCACCGGAGACTCTCACTGATGATGTTACCTAGTCATGGTGACGAAACGTCTGCAAACAAACCTTCCAGCTCAGCGAGCTAACTAACATAATTTTAACTTTGTTCTTTCTTTCTATCTTGTTCTTATGATTCCATGCCTAGGTACTTGTACCTACGATGGCACCTTGTGTGGCAACATTATACTCTTTTTGCTGTACTCCTGTACTTGAGTACATGTGACAATGGGAATCTAAATCTAAACCTTCTCAACCCATCTTTCATTTCTTTACCAGTCTCACTAACATCCCCTTTTACCTTGAACTATCATTCCTTTTGTCATTTAATCACTCTTGCCCTCTCCTTTTAATGACCTTTCTTTTTTACCTCTGTACACAACTCTTTACTTGCTTAAGAATCTGCAACCTATCGATGGCTTTTAAAAATGTGTTCATGGGATGTGGACATGCCTGGCTATGCCAGCATTTATTGTCCATTACAATTTGTCATGGAGGAAGTAGGGTGAACTGTCTTCTTGAGACATGAAATCTTTGGAGTGTGGTGCAGTTAGACAAAGGACAATCCTGACCCAGTGACAGAGGAAGAATGGCGATATTCCAAGTTAGGATAGTGTTTGATTTGGCGAGGAGCTTGACCTGACCGGCTGTGCTTTTCCAGCACCACACTCTTCAATTCTGATCTCCAGCAGCTGCAGACCTCACTTTCCCTTTCTGTCCGTGGATACAGCCAGACGCATTGAATTGTTCCAGGAACTTCTGCTTTTATTTGTATTGCTGGTAGCTGGTATAGTTCAGTTTCTAGGCAATGACAATCCTTGGGAGGGATAATGAGGGAATTCAGTGATAACAATGCCACTGAATATTAATGAAAGAAGACTGGATTCTCTATTGTCAGAGGTGGTCATTGCCTGACATTTGTGTTCTACGAACATTAATTGCCACTCATCAGCATAAACCCTGATGCTGTGCTGAGCTTATTCCATTTATGGTGTGAAGGTGACAGTGCGGACTGGGGTGGGCAAAATTAAAAATCACACATCACCAGGTTACAGTCCAATGGGTTTACTTGGAAGTACAAGTCTAATTCTGTGTCCTATGATCCTGCCTCACTAGCTACTTGATGAAGGAGCAGCGATCCGAAAGCTAGTGCTTCCAAATAAACCTGTTGGACTATAACCTGGTGTTGTGTGATCTTTAACTTTGTTGCATTTAGGCATGGACTGCTTCAGCATCTGAGGAGTTGCAAATGTGCAGAATGTCGTATCATCATTAGCTAACTTCCCCATTTCTAGTTATTAAGAAGGAGGGAAAGTTATTAATGAAGCAGTTGAAAGATGGTAAAAGCAACAACACTGCAGTGAGGAATACTTGCAGTAATGTCCTGTAGCTGGAGGTGACTGAAATCCAATAATTGCATCCATCTTCCTTTCTGCAGTGCGTGTCTCTAACCACCAGAGAGTATCGTGACGCTGGATCAGAACCCTGAAGTACTCATATGCACATTAAAATTTCAACTCCTGCATGTGTTTGTTAAAAGAGGACAGCTACAGCCAAAAGATGTCTCTGGATGTTAACACACTGACCGTCTGGCCAAGTCTTGGGTGAACCCATGGAATGTCACGCCTGTGCACAGTCAAGGAAACTTCAAACAGAAAGACTAAAAAGGAAGAGATAATGAGAGGCTGCCTACTCAATCTTCACTCAGCAGGAATCCATCGTCTGTAGACAGGTCTGCATTTTATTCCTCCGGGAATATACAAGGGTTCAGAAATGTTTTCATGTGTTAGTGATCTGATGTGTTAACATGTGAACCAGTGGACTGTGAAGTTTACACCCTAAAAATGGTTATTTCCTGTGATGGGGGTGCTTAACAGAGGAAAAGACACTTCCTCTCTCTCAGTGCTGTCAGCCAACAACCATTAAAAGGAAACAGGACAGAAAAATTTAAATTAACCTGCATGGTCAAGAATCTTGAATACATCTGATCACAGATACATGGATAGAAGAGATTTAGAGACACATGGACCCCAAGCAGGCAAATGGGACTGGTTCAGTTTGGAAAACCGAGTTGGAATGGGCAGGTTGGACCAAAGGGCCTGTTTCTGTGCTGTGTAACTCCATAATTGACTACATCAACACAACCCAATGTCATTCAACGGGATGGTACAACATTTTACTTCCTACAACTCAGAGAAGCATTTTAATGCAAAATGTTTATCTTTTTGGATCACTTCTTATTCCGAATGTCCAGATATGAGTGTTGTTCATTGTTTCTTGTCACGTTTTGGAACTAATCAACACACTGTTTTGTTAACTCAATAAAGCCTGGGTCAATTGGGTACTTTTTCACACGTCAACTCATTTGCCGTGAGAGAAAGGCCTCCACAAGGGAAGGGATCCATATTTAGTGAACTTTGTTATGACCAAACAAGTCACAAAGGGAACTAATTCATCCCGTCTCACCCAAGAGCTTAACAATTTGGAGCATCTTATCCAGAACTACAACAGGTTTGGGGCAGCATGCTAGCTCAGTGGTTAGCACTGCTGCCTCACAGCACTACGGACCCAGGTTCAATTCCAGCTTCGGGCGACTGTCTGTGTGGGGTTTGTACGTTCACCCTGTGGCTGCGTAGGTTTCCTCCCACAGTCCAAAGAAGTGCAGGTTAGGTGGATTACGATTCTAAATCCATCTGCGTTTGAGTTCTGAGCTGACTCTGAACCACCACCACTATCACATTGACCCAACTAACGTGGAAGTTGCCATTTCTCAGGTACCATCATTTGCTGTTGGGCCTATGTTGCCTCACGGCTTGCCCTGCCCGCACGCTGGGCTCACTCTCCTCCCTTGAGGGTCTTGCCATTGCCGCCTCAGACACTCAGGAGGCTGGGCCTACTCTTGCCCTCCAGAGGACACTGAGAAAGACTTTTTAAAAAGAAAAGCAGACAAAGGGGTGGCATTGTGGCTCAGTGATTGGCACTGCTGCCTCACGGCACCAGGGACCCGGGTTTGATTCCAGCCTCGAGTGACTGTCTGTGTGGAGTTTGCACATTCTCCCTGTGTCAGTGTAGGTTTCTTCTGGGTGTTCTGGTTTCCTCCCACAATCCAAAAATGTGCAGATGAGGTGGATTGGCTGTGCTAAATAGCCCATAGTGTTCAGGGTTGTGTAGGTTAAGTGCATTAGTCAGGAGTAAATGTAGAGCAATGGGGAATGGTTATGGGTGAGATACTCTTCGAAGGGTTGGAGTGGACTTGTTGGGCCAATGGACCTGTTTCCACACTGTAGGGACTCTATGATTCTAAACAGATGAGCTCTAGGCCAAGAGCCTGGACTCAGTGCTGCTGCTCCGCTGCCTCCATCTTACATGCTTTCCAAGTATTTGTTACATTAAGAGAACAGAATTGCTGTGGGTTTCTATTTTCTCTCTTTAGAACACTACATCTGTTGCAGCTGTAAGTTTTAAAATGTCAATGGACCACATTCCAAGTTGTTAAATCTACTAAACACATGCACACCTCTTTTACTTGGGCCTTTTCCTCAAAGTCCTCTCATTCCCATTGGAACAATTTCCAATGATACTTTAAGGCTTCTCTAAAGCTCATTGTTCTAGTGCAGAAAGTTCAGTAATTTTCAGTGGAGTACAGTGGAGTACATGGTTCCTAATTATCAAGGCTCCTTTTTTCTATTTGCTACGGTTCACAGCATGCAATTCATATCTACTGAAACTTTACTTCTTGTCTAAAATGTGACCAAACATCTATGTTCCAGTGATAATTTTCAGGATTTCCCCGAATCTACCCACGGAGTTTACACTCAGGAAGCTGCAGTATCAAGTGATCGACCATTACTTCCTTTTTTGTTACACTGCTGGGGTTTTCTTAGAATTTACGCCTGATCTAACACTTTTCAAAAGGAAACCGTAACTTTTTCTTTGAATTTTCCTTCTTGAATAACTCTATTTCTAATCAATATAAGCCTTGGGTTACTTAATGAGACTTGCATGTTATCATACTGTACAAGTGGCTAAATCAAAGAGGTTTTGAACTGCCATCATGTCATGAGTTTTAAATGAGTCGGGATACAAGGGGAATTTCCCACAGCTAAAACTGCATCAAGACATGTGAATGGAATCCACGCTTATGCAAATTAGCAGCACATTTTCCTTTATATACACAAATGTTTATGAACTAGTCACGTATTATGTCCAACGTAGGTGTTCAGTAAATCTAAACACACGATGCAGTTATTTCATTCAAATGTAATCGACTAGAAAATGATGTGTAATGGGTGACTACGAGAGGGGGAAGGTAAAGGAAACTGCCCAATCATCATGAGTAAGTTTTATCGATGAGGATGGAACAGACAAGAATGAGAGGCGACAATCAAGGTAGAGATAGAAACTGAGAGAAGCTTTGTCATTGAAATTTCTGGAGCTGAAAACACAAGGTAATTTGAACTCTTTTGCATATGTTAAAACTAGATCAAGATTGGCAAAACAGCTAATTCATGCCAGTGATCTCCTTTTCTTATTAATTGCATTGGTTTCTGCAAAAGTTGTGCAATCTTTACAAATGAGAAGAAATAATTGAGAGGTGACATGGATGCAATCAAATTCGTAAATCTTACCATTTAAAAATGCCCAGAAATTAAATTTTGGAAACAATTAAAAAGGCTTCAGTTTCATGGCAAATATTTATGTTTTATCAAATATGTTAAAGTACTATTTATTAAAATGTTTAATTACACTAGGCACAGAATATTCCAAGATCATATACGTATGACACTTACAGCTATCTCTGTATAGTCTCTTAATATAACAAACATATGGAAATTATATATAATAATCATTAGAGTGTATAGACTTATGAAAATTCATATTGAAAAGGAGAAATAGACCAACAATGTCAAAATTTTTACATGGTTTTATATTTTAAGTTCTTTGGTGAGAAATAGTGATACTTTAAACTTAGTTCTTTAAATATAATTAAAAATGGTAACTTCATATGCGAAAATTTGGGGAAGGCAAATTAATTCACGCCAATAAATCTTTCATCCTTGCAGAGTATTCTTTTAAAAAGTATTCCCATATAATAGAGAAATGAGATCTAATTATCAGAACATTTCAAGATTTTCTCCATTTTAAAATAAGGAGGTTAATTAATGCTACTATTCAAAGGATTGGCCATCTTCTGTCCTGTAGCTCTACTTAAATGTTAACAAAAAAATTTAATTTTTGACAGAAACATGTTCTAAAAAATAGATCTGATTCCAAAATGCTAACTGCCCGTTTTTGGCAGCTCAAACCACTTTCAATACAAGTGGCCATTACGTTTTTTTTAATATTTTGATTCACAAGAAGCTTCCTTGCACTTATTTCTCACGAGTATTTGATTTGCAGCCAGACCCTTCTCCTCACTACTAACACAGTCAATTCACAAGTGGGAGCATTTGCAAAATTGTTCCTTCACCCAAAATTTCTAAATTGTATTGTAGTAGTGTGCGATAAAAGTATTTCCTGGACAAAGAGCATTTAGAGCAAATAGGCAGTAATTTTACTGTTTAAGTACAATACTAAAGGAGACATTTTTGTGGTCAACTTTGGTAAAGTAAAGCATTCTTCACCTCGTTATGAATTATTTTATGTAACTAAAGAGTCATTTCCCTCCAGCTATATTTTAAGATGTCTTTATTTGTACATAAATAACTAACCAGAAAAGTGGTTCTCATTTTTAAAACTCAGATTCTCTTCATTTGGAATAACCCAGCCTTAATTTTCCTTAAATATAGTGGTTTCCCACTTCTTTCAAATAGATTTGGGGTCAGTTTGTGTCACATACGATTGCCAGTTTTTCATTTGCCCCACCTGAACAGTTACCTACTTAGTCAGTTGTAGGTCTATTCTCAAAAGCAAGAGAATTTCTGTGGAATTTTTTTCCAAGGGCATGGTAAGAAACATGAGGTAGGTAGGATTTGAACCTGCATCGTCTAGCCTAGGGGGCAGAGATACTACCACTGCACTGCAAGACTTCAAGGGCATTTTAGATGCTGGTAGCTAACATGAAATAAGAAAGAAAGAATTTACAGAACTAAGTCCACCATTTTCAGGATATCAGCATTAATCATATAGTTGTTATAATCATATAATTTAAATAAAAACTAAATATATTCTGCATACTGTCAACTGGAAAGAAGGTTGGAAAAAATGGTGTGAGCATTATCTGTAGACAGTCGCTTATTCTGGAG
The DNA here is from genome assembly GCF_047496795.1 of Chiloscyllium punctatum. Classification (NCBI taxonomy): domain Eukaryota; kingdom Metazoa; phylum Chordata; class Chondrichthyes; order Orectolobiformes; family Hemiscylliidae; genus Chiloscyllium; species Chiloscyllium punctatum. Next base: position 85,425,988 of record NC_092758.1, read on the forward strand.
GCATTTGTAGCAATCTGGAGGATATCTGGCCAAATGTTTTGAGTAAATGATGTATGTAGTTAAGACAGACAAATGGTAATAAACATAAGGCATCAGTTTACAGACAATTGCACATCACACATCAATGAAGACAATTATTCTACCTTAAATTGTTGCTGACCCACCCCGGCTCCATGTCTCTCTGCAATTAATGATCCATGAACAAAACTGTTCACAGCAGTTGTTCTTTGAAAAGAGAGTGAAGTTTCATGAGCATGATAATATTACAAATTTGACAAAAATACAGAAAGGCATATTCGCATTATGTAACACAGCAGTTTTGTACCCTTCTGTCAGACTGTCTCTGTCCATGTAGAATTTGTGAAGGTACACAAAAGCAGACAGAAGAACCTCATTATTTTGTGAACTGCGTCAGACATTTAAGAAGGCATTGATCCATCACATCGATTATATTGTACAATAATTGACAACAAAATATCTATCATATGAAAGCAACTTAATAGTAAGTTTTTTTTAGGTAGAAACAGTTGAATAGATTGATATTAAAACTACTTGGAATTATAAGGAAGCATATTGCATCCGAATCAATTTGTGCTGAGCATCTTTAACAAATAGGACCCATTGAAAAATGATAATTGCACATAGATCACACCATTATAATCTTATGCTATATCTTGTTCCACATAAAGAATCATAGCTGCAAAATACCTGTATTGTAAAAATGAACTATTTAAGCCATTGTATTACAACAGTTGTAAATGAAACAAGGTAGTCTACAATGTAAGAATTACAGAACTCTTTTTGAGTACATATTTGCGACAAACTAACATTAATATGTCTTTTATGAGCACACTTCATATGGATGCAAGCATAGTTAGTCTGTTCAGATCCCTGTTTACTTGCTACGTCAACCTTTCCCTATCACTACTTACATGAATTTGATATATTTGACTTATTTTTCAAGAAAACTTTGCAAGATGACCATTATATAGAGATCATGTTACTGAAGCCCTCAGATAATATGCACAATTATAGAGTCACAGAGTCATAGAGCACAGAAACAGACCCTTCTATCCAACCAGTCCACGCTGACCATAATCCCAAACTAAGGTAGTCTCACCTACCTGTGCTTGGACCATATTCCTTCAAACCTTTCCTATTCATCAACTTATCCAAATGTATTTTAAATGTTGCAACTGTACCTGTATCTGCCACTTCTCTGGAAGTTAATTCCACACACAAACCACTCTCTGTGTAAAATGTTTGCCTCCCGTGTCCTTTTTATATCTTTCTCCTCTCACCTTAAAAAAATGCTTATGCATCAAAGCCAATAGGACAGATTATTGGGGTTGATTTCCAACATACCTCATGGACATTGAGGATTAATTGCCCATTACAGAATTGCTCAATTTTTATTTCCATTGTAAAGATGGCAAGTGGAAAGTCTGCCCCATTATATTACTTCCATCCAGATCAATTCAGCAACTCATTGCATTCAAGAGTCATCCAGTCAGACTCTTGAGATTCATTATATTATTGATTTAACATAGCACAATTACTGAGCTTCATATATTTGAAGCTAACGTAAGACAAAGAATTGCAGACTTTGGAAATGTGAAGCAAAAGCAGAAATTGCTGGAGAAACTTAGCAAGCCTGGTAGCATTTCAAACTGGTTCTGGAGAAGGTTCAAAATGTTAACTCTGGTTTATGTCCCCAGATGCTACTGAGTTTCTCTGGCAATTTCTGTTTCTGTTTAACTGGAGGTAGGTCATGGATATGAAGGGGAACAGTTACTTTATTTCACAATGGATGATTAATAATTATCTGCTTTGGAAACGGAAAAGCAAGTCAATCAGTACAGCATCTCTGAAGAAAGAGGAGAGGTTTTAGATGTGAGAAAACATTATTTTCTGCATTTGTCACCTTTTGGATCTTGACGAATGTGATGTGCATATCCACCATTCCTTGTGTTTCTCTTCAGAATCCAACATTTTCCCTTGTTGCTCATTCCATTTTATAAACTGACAATATTAATTGAATAAAACCAAATCTTACATCATGGGAATCCATTTTGTTACTTTACTGACCTTAGACTGCAAAATGCCTGCTCCTTGTGACTCTCCTTATCAAGATGACAATGTGATTTAAAAAAAAATTGGTACTTGGTAACAAAGACCTATTGATATTAATGTTACAGATTTTTAGAATACTAGTTCCATTATAAACAAATCAGGACTCAAACTTCCAATATGCCAGACTGACTCCAATTCTTCTTAGACATATTTGGATTTTGTTGACAAATTTGGAGATGTTGTGGACGCCAAAGAAGGTTTCCTCAGAGTCCAACAGGATCTTGATCAGATGGGCCAATGGGCCGAGGAGTGGCAGATGGAGTTTAATTTAGATATATGTGAGGCGCTGCATTTTGGAAAGGCAACTCAGGGCAGTACTTATATACTTAGTGGTAATGTCCTGGGGAGTATTGCTGAACAAAGAGACCTTGGAGTGTAGGTTCATTGTTCCTTGAAATTGGAGTCCCAGTAAGACAGGATAGTGAAGAATACGTTTAGTACGCTTTCCTTTAGTGGTCAGTGCATTGAGCATAGGAGTTGGACATCGTATTGCACCTGTACAGGACATTGGTTAGGCGACTTTTGGAATACTGCTTGCAATTCTGGTCTCCCTGCTATCGGAAGAATGTGTGAAGCTTGAAAGGGTTCGGAAAAGATTACAAGGACATTGCCAGGATTGACGGACTTGAGCTATACGGAAAGGATGAATAGGCTGGGGCTGTTTTCCCTGGAGCATTGGAGGCTGAGGGGTGACTTTACAGAAGGTTTAAAACCATGAGGGGCATGGACAAGGTAAATAGCCAAGATCTTTTTCCCTGGGGTGGGGAAGTCTAGATGGCACAGGTTTAAGGTGAGGGGGGAAAGGCTTAAAAAGGACCTGAGCGGCAACCTTTCCAAGCAGAGGGTGGTGCGTGTATGGAATAAGCTGCCAGAGGAAGTGGTGGATGCTGGTACAATTACAACATTTAACAGGCATTTGGATGGATATATGATTAGGAAGGGCTTAAAAGAATATGGACCAAATGCTGGCAAATGGGACTAGATTCATTTCGGATATCTGGTCAGCATGGATGATTTGGACTGAAGGGTCTGTTTTCATGCTGTAAATCTCTTTGACTCTATAACTAACATTTATTGAATTATAATACAAGTGAGTGATTTTTTAAAGGCTAGTACAGTGACTAAGTAAGAACCAATTACTCTGATGTCAGACTGGGAGTGGCATAACCACTATAGTGTTTTTTAAGTTTAGTGTGGGATGTGGGTGTTGCTGCTTGGGGCAATATTTACTGCCTGTCCTAATTTGCCCCTTGCAAAAGAGACGGTGAGCTGCTTTCTTGAACCGCTGCAGTCCACGTGCTGTGGATTGACCCTCAATTCCCTTCAGGAGGTAATTCCAGGATCGTGACCCAGAGACGGCAATATACTTCCAATTCAGGGTGGTAAGTGGCTTGGAGGGGAACCTGCAGGTGGTGGTGCTCCCATATATCTGCTGCCCTTGTCCTTCTCGATGTTAAGCAGTTGTTGGTTTGGCAGGTGCTGTCTGAGGATCTTTGGTGAATTTCTGCAGTGTATCTTGTAGATAATACAAGAGTTGGTGGGGGCTGGGGGGGGGGGGGGGGGCGTTTGACTGAATGCTTGTAGAAGTGGTGCCAGTCCAGCAGGCTGTAGTGTCCTGGATGGAATCAAGCTTCTTAATTTTGTTGGAGCATCCAAGCAAATGGGGAGCATTCCATCACACTTCTGACACACAGTTAGTATGCAGTTAGCCTTTAAGAGACAGGTTTATGATATCATATCTGTATCACAACACATAAACAGAGGGTTATAAGTGCCTCAGACTCACATCATAACTGGGCCCACTTGATGTATGCCCTGTTGTTGAAAGCATGTTACACATTGTGTCTGAATCACTCAATACTAGCCCATACACAGAAGTGCCGGTGATTGTAGTAGTTGTAGAATTAGGTATTGTAATAAATGTTTATTCAATATTTCTATGTGACCCATACCTAGTTCTTATGACACGGGAGTTAACGTAACTATCGCTGCATTAGATAGAAGAGCCTTTTACTGAATCGCAATTCCAAACCAGAACAGTTGGCAGTTAAACAGCAGGACTGCAGTTCATCCGAAAGTACAAGACTGATCCAGTTGGACGTTTTATGATAATCTAAAAGGATCATATTTCCAGTTTTAACTGAACTTAAATCCTCTCACTGCCATATTACCTGGATTATTTTCCCTGGCCTCTGGGTTACCAATCCAGTAGCATAGCCGTGACGTGACTGTACACGATACTTATTTTCAATGATACAAACTACATTTTGGTCAAAATATTTGCATTTTTGTGTTTTAAACAAAGCAGCATTTAAAAGAAGTAAATGTAATTACATTAAAAATAAAAGGATTGTGGATGCTGGAAATCTAAAATCAATACAGAAAACGCTGGAGGAACTCAGTTGGCCTGGGACCTTCTGTGGGAACCTGACCATGCCCTTCATGATTTTATAAATCCCTATAAGGTCACTCCTCAGCTTCAGAGAAAACAGCCCCAGCCTATTCCAGTTCCAAATAAAATCTTACTGGACTCGAAATGTTAACTCACATTCTCTCCCCACAAGTGCTGCTCGATGTGTTGAGCTTCTCTGGCACTTTCCGTATTTAAGGTAGTTACATTGTGGACCTGTCCAATTAGAGTTTGCAACACAAGACAGAAATCTATCCAGAATGTGAGAGAACATCGTGATTTAGCGACTCACATTTTACATCAGCAAGTTTTTCATTTTACTTCGTGCAAACGTATACATTAAAGTATCTCCTCAATTATGTATAAAAGACAATGACAATTATCTCAAGACTATTTCCCTAGCTGCTTTGTGCCACACATCAGTACAACTGTTAAGTGCTTAGCAGCATTCACATTTCAAAAACTTTGTTGCACCAATATTCTCCAGGTTTTTCCTTGATGGTTTTGCTTTATATGGTTACATTAGTATCTGCAGTCCTGTTACTTCACCACAGTGGCCATTATCCAACTGGTCACTGTTTGCCAGTGGGTGGTATCAGAGCCAGATTATGCCAACACACACACATGTACATTTCCAGCAGGATTAAGTGGCTGGGAAATGGAATGGAACTGTGATAAAGGAGCAAGAAACCTAGCTAAAAGGATTTCTCTGTCATACACCAGGGAAATAGAGTCATAGAGTCAAAGAGATATACAGAAAAGAAACAGATTCGTCGGTCCAACTTGTTCATGCCAACTAGATATCCTGAATTAATCTTGGCCCATAACCCTCTATGCCCTTCCTATTCATGTACCCATCAAGATGCCTTTTAAATGTTGTAATTATACCAGTCTCCACTGCTTCATCCGGCAGCTCATTCCATACACGCGCCACCCTCTGTGTGAAAAGGTTACCCCTCAGGTCTCTTTTAAATTTTTCCCCTCTCACCTTAAACCTATGTCATCTCGTTCTGGACTCCCCCACCCCAGGGAAAAGACCTTGTCTATTCACCCTGTCCTTGCCCCTCATGATTTTATAAGCTCCCATAAGGTCGTCCCTCAGCTCCAGCGAAAACAGCCCCAGTCTATTCAACCTCTCCCTATAGCTCAAACCCTCCAACCCCAGCAACATCCTTGTAAATCTTTTCTGAAGCCTTATCAGAGATATTTTTAAATATTGTGACTGTTGCTCTAGCTTAAACTATTTAATCACATTGTGATGATATAATGGCTTTAAGAGGTATATTTTAACCTTTGTTTTATGGAGAAAGTCTGTTCCAAAACATTAAACAGCTTGTGAGGCCTTGGGTTTTTCTTTTAAGTAGCGAGAAGGGATAGTGTCAAGCTCCCACAGAACCAGGATTTTAGTTTAACTTTCAGTCCCTGTTGGGGTATGGAAGCTGCTAAATATCTCTCCCTGCCAGGCAAAACACCTGAGGTCGCTCTGTCTCTGTCAGAATTTTATCTTGATGTTCTTTCCCACTGGACTGCATGTGAGACAATTGATTTGACTGAATTTGTCTTTGTCATGGGCGTGTTCATGGGATGTTACTATATTGGAACCCAGTTGCTGTTTAGTAGTTAAATAATCTATTATTTGACCTTTAGAGATGTTATTCCAATTTTTCTTACTTTCATTTGTATTTTAACTATTGTGTAAGAGTAAAGTGTGTTTTGATTCAATCCTGGTAGATTGACCAAACAAATTGCATTCTGAACACAATGCCTTCCACTTGTTTTTTCAAAAATAAAAAAAAGTTAAGGTCTAGTCTATTTTCTTGATATATTTTGAGGGGGTTTAGTCTGATCTATAGCCACACACAGACTAAAGTTGAACCTGGTGTCTTTGAATACATAGAACATCATAAACCACTTAAAGGATATAGTGGAGATAGAGGGAATGGAAGGGATCAACTGTTCACTGATAAAGAACTCCACTCTAATGGTAGGAATTTAGCATGCCATTTTCTGAATAGTTGGAATTTTGCAAGAAATTTATCATCAGAAATGATATTTAGCTACGGCTAAAACATCAGGTCATTTGAGATTAAAGGCCTTCCATTTTCTTTACTGCACTTAATCTGAAATACAACCCATCACCACATAATCAATATTTACTCATGGCTCACTTAAATACAGACGCATGTGCAAAAACTCATTAATTGATGGAAAATGCACTAACATCGCCTTAAAAATAAATGCAATCAGTTCAGCTGACGATTGTATTTTGACACTCCTCAACTAATAGCAAGGCCTCAGTAAAGGTTATCTGTACGACAATAATTTACATTTGAAACCTGATAAATCAAAGAGAGTTAACCATTTGTCTTTAGCAGCTAATGCCACTGCAATCTTTCAAAAATCATATCATGTTGTAGCCGTGAGATTAATTTTATGAGGATTCAAAAAGTGTCCCTTTCGCTCTGTTACAAATTAGGAACAAAAATCGAAGACAGATCTGAAGTCAAATTTTCCTTGGACATTCCCTCAGTGTTCTCCATGACATGACTCCCAGTAGTTTTTTTAAATACATTGAAGGTGTCAATGGCTAGGCCAGCATTTATTGCCCACTCCTAATTGCCCAGAGGACAGTTCAGAATCAACCACATTGCTGTGGGTCTGGAGTCACACATATGCCAGATTAGGTAAGGATGACAGTTTCTTTCCCTAAATGCTATTAATGAACCAGATGGGCTTTTCCAACAATTGATCCACAGTCATCATTAGATTCTTCATTCCACATATTTATTGAATTCAAATTCCACCACCTGTCATGGCGGGATTTGATTCCAGATCCCCAGACGTTACCTGAGTCTCTGAATTAACAATCAAGCGTTAATACACTAGGACAGTCTCCCCATATTTCAATGCTGCGTTCTTCAGGCCCCCCCACATGGGTACTATTTTGTGTGAACTAGATGCATTTGGCTCTCTCTCTGACTTACCCTCCTTCCTTCAAGAAACAATTACATGGTAAAGTTCAAGGAGGAATTCAGCACAAAGCTTCCTTTTCCCAGATAAAGGAAACGAGTCCGACTGTGGAGGGTACTCCCTGGATTGTTCCTGCATTCAGCAGCTTTTACCCATATTCTGAAGTAATAAAAGCCGAAAGAAAGAACTGTGGTTGCTGTCAATCAGATGCCGCTGGAAGGGCTTAGCAGGTCTGGCAGCATCAGTGAAGAGAAATCAAAGTTAATGTTTCGGGTCCGGTGACCCTTCCTCAGAACTCACGGATGCCTGTGAGACCTGCTGAGCTTTTCCAGCTACCTCTGTTTTTGTTGCCAAGGTATAACCCTGCTAAAAATTACAATATAAAAGAGGATCACGATTCCTCTCTAGCCCCTGTATGAGTGTAATTGAATGCTGACTATTCAGCTTGGTATGACTAATAATTTGTGGCTGCACAATTTCAAGAAATTTTTTATGCCAGCTGTCGATAGATAAGTACCCACCTCACTTTACAGTGATTTAAGTTCCTTCAGTTCCTCCTACTGTTATGGACCAGGCCAGACCCCTCAAAATATTTCAAGAAAGTAGCTTAGACCCTAACTTTGCTCATTGTTTTAAGCAGGTGGAATGCTAAAATCCTAAGAGGGATGCAACTAGTCAAACCACTCAGTTTTAAACAAAACAGAATTTATTTACAAGATTACCATATAAAAGAGAACAGAAAACAGAACTTAAACTATCCAAAAACCCAACAGACCATTCCAAAGTAATGATGCTGTTCCAAATACTCGCAACAATCCCCATAAACACCCCTTGGCACAAAAGGTAAAATAAAACACAGGGTCTTACAGGAGAGAGAGAGAGAGAGAGAGATGGCAGTATGGAACACCCTCTTCCATGTAGTTGTTTCTTAAATCATCAGCCTCAAGTCTGCCTGACTGTTTTCAGTGAACAGCCAGACTGCCAAAAATCAAATCAAACCAGATAAAAGCTGAGCTGGGAGAACTGGCCATTCCCTTTTCATTGTATCCTTTTTTTAAAACTTGAAAGCCTTTTTTCTGAGGCAGTATCTGTTAGCTATTATCAAATTGGCTCGAAAACCCATCAAAACCTAGACATTTCAGAGCCTGTGTCTTTACCACCTTCCGAAAAAAAAGGATAACGTAACTTTGATAACTGAGCAACATCATCACCTTATCCACTTGCAAATTTAATGGCAGCCATCACAAGTCAGTAGGAGCTAAGAGATTTTTGCATGTCAAATAGTGGATATCCAGTATACTTAGTAGAAATTTGTAAAAAGAGTAAAAAGATCTAGGTCCAAAAAACTGTAAACGAACCTTCCAGCTCAGTGAGTAAACCTACATTCAGAACCTCAACCTGAGCTACAAATCTTCTCAAAACTCTCTAGGTGTAATCCAATTGGAGGGTTGAAAGGAAAGCATTAATGGTGAGGTCTAACCGCAGGTATTATCATCGCAGTAACTGGATGTCAGAATGTTGGAGATTATCTGATATACTCATAGAATGTGGTCCTCCTTGTGCCTTTGTATAGCACTCTACTGACTACGATGTCACATCAGATCCAATGAGATTGGTCAATGGAGAAAAACGATTTTTGCCAAGAGTGTAATTACATATTTTATATCTGGGAGACTTATGCCAATCATTTATTCAGTTGTCTACTAGCAAGTGATGGATATTCAATGTAATCTCTCCTATTCCCATTGGAAAATCATGTGGCTCATCAGTTACGAAGACATGTTGAGTATCCCTCAGACAGGGGGGTTCATAAGGATCATGAGATCACTCCATCCTTATGAGCAATATCTTCTTTGACTTTTGTGCATTTGTTACCCCAAGTTGTGTGCAAGTCATGAAAAGAGACAGAGAGAAAAAGAAAGAGAGGGGTGGAGGGAGAGAGAGGGAGTGAAATTCCTATTATATTAAGTACATTTAACGTTTTGTAAAGTTTTGATATGATGATGTCACAGAATTTTTATTAGCCTTAGTTCGCACTTTCTTGTATTTTGTGAATGTATATTTTTCTGCTCTTCCAGACTTCCCTATAATTACATCCTATTTTGACTAAGGGGTGAAGCCCACAACCAGTTCAGACTGGGCCTGAAGTTTTTGCTGTATCAACAGTGATATTCAGAAAACAAGGTATTTTGGAATGTTGGCACACAGATTGCTAGGTTCACCAAACCCTGGGTTCTGTTCGACGGTTTGAAGGGTAAGTCCCCCAAAATGAAATTTCAGAAAGCTGAGAGAAATGTAAATGGTGGTTACTTTCTGAAATGGGTTCTGGGAAGCCTTGTTAGTTTTTATTTTTAATTTGAGAATAGTATTCCCAAGAAATAGTTTCTCATCTTCTATAAAACAGCATCAGAAAGGGTTAATTACGTGGAATCCCTATAGTATAGAAGCAGGTCATATGGCCTGTTGAATTCACACTGAACCTCCAAAGAGCATCCCATCCAGTCCCAACCCTATAACTCAACATTTCCCATGCTTAATACACTTAACCTGCATAACCCAAGACACTATGGCACAATTTAGCCTGGTCAATCCACCTAACCTGCGCATCTTTAGACTATGAGAGGAAACTGGAGCACCCACAGGAAGTCCACACAGACACAGGGAGAACGTTTCCACCCACAATCCAAAGATGTGCAGGTTAGGTGCATTGCCCATAGTGTTCAGGAATGTGCACACTAGGTGAATTAGTGAGGGGAAATGTAAAAGTAATCGGGTAGGGGAATGGGATGGCCTGATGGCCTGATTCCACACTGTAGGGATTCTTTGATTAGTTCTATGTTGGAGAATGTGTTGCTGGTGCTGTGGGACAGCAGTGCTGGCCATTGAATAACCCCATTACGCAACTATATCCAAGCTGTCAGCACATCAAGTCCATGTAGCTAATAGAACATGTACTTATGCTTAACTTGTGGTTTAGGTTTCATGAGAGACAATTATCTACCTTATTTAGTAGATGTAACAATACTATAAATAGTTCATTAACACCATTTATAAAAGCCTTTATTGTTTATCAAGACTGAACCCAGCTTCTGCCAAAACATCCACGTGGGCGTCCTTTCCCACAAGGCATCAGGAAGACAGGCTGATACCAGTAAGAAGGATACATAGAAGTGAAACAGCCCAAGGCACATGATATTAGCAATGTTAATATGGTGTCAGTGGTGGGTGTTCAGAGACTTAGATTATCGACACACTAATAGAAGGGGGAGGCGAAGGCCTACTGGTTTCAGTGCTGCACTGGTAATCCAGAGACCCAGGTAATATTCCAGGGACCTGGGTTCAAATCCCACCAGAAGCAAGATGTTGGAATTTGAGTTCAATAAAAACCTGGAAAAAGAATCTAAGGTTGATTATGAATCCATGTCAATTGTCAGAAAACCCATCTGGTTCACTAATGCACTTTAGGGAAGGAAACTGCCATCCTTACCTGGTCTGGCCTACATGTGATTTCAGACCCACAGCAGTGTGGTTGACTCTTAACTGCCCTTGGGTAATAAATGCTGGCCCAGCCAGCGACACTCGAATCCTGTGAATGAATGAAGGAAAGTACTCAATTAGAAAAATATTTGTGTGACCAGTTTTAAAGTTACTTATGGCTTGAAGAGTTACTACTTTGAAGAGTAACTTAAAAATACCAAAAGGACTCAGAATTGAGGTGATGCTTGAATGGATCTGCATGCATGCATTTTGAAATCATTCTATGAAGAAGAGTGCTGCATATTTTTGAGGAGGGACACTGGATTTCTCTCTACCCACAACTGCTACAATGTAGCACAGAAAATGACACTGCACATGGAACACTGGGGCAACAGTTGGCTGTCCAGTCTCTCAAAACTATCCCATCATTCAGTAAGGTCAGGGCTAACTTGCACCTTTACTCCATCCCTCAATTTCATCAAGGAGTTTCTGCATGTGTGTACAATTTAGTTGCAGCAACAGGGATGCTAAAGTAAAATAGCGCAATAATCTGAATTTAGTTATTCCGAAATGGAATGTTTATATTCAATTTCTCCTATTGATAAAAAATTGTCTGCTTCCTTTCAACGTCATTTGTTGCTTGGTTCCCACTGAGTATTTATTGTGAGTCATAATGGAAAGGAATGACAGCACTTATAGAGGTCCATATTTTCTCTGTACGACTGAATCATTGGTATATGTCTGAGCAGGATTCCACAGTGTTGTAGTTATCTTCCAGAGCCTCATTCAGTGGGTCACAAGTGACCCTGGTCAATGAAGTCTTCAAGTGTATTAGACCCCGAGTCCCAACTCAGTCTGACCTCAATCCACACCCAGAACGTCTAATGTGTATCTTTGTTTTCATTGTTTGAAACAATTATTTTTTTCTAATCCAGTGATACTTATTATCTTAGCAGAGGTCAGCAAACAGCAGAGATCTGGTGTGTGAGGCTTAGTTCCCAAAACAAAGTGATTTTGATCTCTGATAACAATACAAATGAGTGACTGAAACGGTTAGTGTAGGGATAGGGTTGTCTGTAATAAAACAGAGCCTAATTCCCTGCTGTAATTTGATCTGCCATGGAAAGTATAATCAGGAAAAATCCCCAATCCCAAGTTTAAATGGATAAGATGCCCCTAGGCCTATCATTAAACAGCCAACATGATTAAGTACTACCTGGAATAGATAGCAAATTAGCACATTTTACTAATCACATATTGATATAATCAGTATTCAGACAATTTCTAAAACATGTCATACATCATCTTTACAATTGTAGATAATTAATATATTACGGAACATACCTTAATGAAGGAATATTAATTAGTAAGATATCAACAGGCCAAATCTTAATTCTTTTCCCCCCGAATCACCCATTTAATTTAAACACTCACAGAAATACGAACTGAACTTCAGCAATTTCCATCTAATTGTAAGGGTGTTCATTTCCATTTCTCAAATTGGCTCAAGGTTGAACATTCTATATTTATAGTCCCTACCAACATGCTCTGTCCAAGACAGTACACTATACATATGTTGCTCATTGGCTTCTGTCACCTCTATTCTTCCATAATCGTAATTACTTCGACTTGCAATTTAGCAAAGCATTATTGGACATAAAGTTTAATAAAACTCCATTTGAAGTAATGTTCAAGATTGGGTTCCCTTATACAGCTGCTGCAAGTCATTCTATTTAGCAATCACCTGTTCTACAATACTTTAGGAGAGACCCAACTAGGTATACATAGGAAAGCATTCAAAACAAGCCAACATTCAAATTTCAAGAAAAAGTAATGTGCGTTGATATTGCATTTTGCCTGACCTTTGCGTGCCATTATGGATACCTCAAGTTATTGCAATGTGTAGTCACTGTTGGAACACAGCAAGATGTCACAAGCCAAATGCCAAGAGTGTCTGGTTTAGTAATGTTGGGAACAAATGTTTGACACAGGAGCAGTAACCTTCGTGCAATTATAAGATTGCATCTAACAATATTTAGTTGAAATTTTTCTTCAAACAAGAATTGTATTTTTTGCCATTCTAATCCAGCGAGCAAATCAAGCAGAACTCATGAACTACCTTATGCAGCAAGCTTGTGTAAGCAAATTAAATTATTGGGAATTTACATGAAAACTACAATTTTGCAGAACTTTTGTCGTGGCTTTACCTATAATAAAATACTTCTTAAAAATTCATTTGCAGGATGAGGGCTTGGCTGGCTGATTCAGCATTTATTGACCAGAGGGTAGTTAAGAGTGAACCACATTGCTAATGGTCTGGAGTCACATGTAGGTCAGACCAGGTAAGGATGGCAGTTTCCTTCCCGAAAGGATGTTAGTGAACCAGACAGGTTTTTCAAAATGGCCACCATTCGACTCTCAATTCTTGTTTGTTATTGAATTCAAATTCCATCACCTACTGTGGAAGGATTCAAACCCAGGTTCCCCCAAACATTAGCTGGGTCTCTGGATTAATAGCCCAGTGATGAATTTTGCCCTTCATTGCTAAATGGATTGAGTTTAAAAGCAGGGAAGTTATGTTGCAGCAGTCCAAGGTGCTGGTGAGACCACACCTGGAGTACTGTGTACGGTTTTGGTCTCCTTGCTTGAGAAAGGATGTATTGGCACTGGGCGGGGTACAAAGGAGGTTCACTGGGTTGGTTTGGAATTGATAGGATTGGATTATGAGGAGACACTGAGTAGACTTGGATTGTAGTCGAAGAGTGTAGTGCTGCAAAGGTAGCAGAGAGAATTGATGTTTGGAGCATAAACTTTTCATTCTGAATTCCTGATGAAGAGCTTATGCTCAAAACATCGATTCATCAGCTCCCCGGATGCTGACTGACTGCCTGTGCTTTTCTAGCACCACACTCCTCGACTCTGATCTCCAGCATCTGCAGTCCTCTCTTTCTCCCTAGATTGGGATTATATTCATTGGAATTTAGAATAATTAAGGGGGATCTGTTATGGACCAGGCCAGACCCCCTCAAAACATTTCATGAAATTAGCCCAGACCCTAGGTTTGCTAGTTGCTTTAAGCAGGTGTAACGCTGATATTCCAGAAGGGATGCAGCTGGTCAAGACACTCAGTTTTAAACAAAACAGGATTTATTTACAAGATTACCAGATGAAACACAAACAAAAGAGAACAGAATACAGGATAACTTAACCTATCTGAAAACTCAACAGACAATCCCAACTTAATGATGCTATTCCAAATACTTGCAACAATCCCCATAAACATCCCATGGCACAAAAGGTAAAATCAAACCCAGGGTCTGACAAAAGAGAGAGAGAGAGAGAGAAAGAGAGAGATGGCAGCGTGGAACACCCTCTTCCATGTAGCTGTTTCTTGGTCCAGCAGCCTCATAGCTGCCTGACTGCTTTCAGTGAACAGCCAGATTGCTAAAAAAACAGAGAAAAGTTGAGTTGGGAAAACCGGCCACTCTCCTTTCATTGTACAAGTGTTTTTTGTAAAAACATGAAAGCCTTTTACCTGAAGCAGTATCTGTTAGCTATAATCAAATTGACTCTAAAACCCTTCAAATTTGGCTTTTCAGAGTCTGTGTCTTTTATGGCCCCTCTGAAAAAATGCCAGCGACAGCGTAACCTTGTTAAAAGAGAGGCAACATCACAGATTAGATTAGACTCCCTACAGTGTGAAAACAGGTCCACACCAACCCTCAGAAGAGCAATCCACCCTCTGACTAAGCAACTAACACTGTGTGAAATTTAACATGGTTGATTCACCTAACCTGCACATCTTTGCACTGTGGGAGGAAACCCACACAGTCACGGGGAGAATATGCAAATTCCACATAGACAGTCATCTGAGGTTGGAATCGAACCTGGAGACCCTGGTGTTGTGAGGCAGCAGTGCTAACCACTGAGCCACTGTAAAAACATATAAAACTAGGGAGGGAGTGGATATGGTCACATAGGAACATAAAAACTAAGAGCAGGAGTAGGCCATCTGGCCCCTCGAGCCTGCTCCCCCATTCAATAAGATCAGGGCTGATCTTTTTGTGGCCTCAGCTCCACTTACCCACCCCCTCACTTAATTCCTTTACTGTTCAAAAAATTATCTTAGCTTTAGAAACATCTACTGAAGTAACATCAGCTACTTCATTGGGCAGGGAATTCCATTGACTCACAACCCTCTGGGTGAAGAAGTTCCTTCTCACTTCGGTCCTAAATCTGCTCCCTGTAATTTTGAGACTATGTCCTTGTTTCACCTGCCAGTGGAAACATCCTCTCTACTTCGAATTTATCTATTCCTTTCATAATTTTATATGTTTCTATAAAATCCCCCCTCATTCTTCTCAATTCCAATGAATATAATCCCAGTTTACTCAGTCCCTCCTCCTTAGCCAACCCCCTCAACTCCGGAATCAACCTAGTGAACCTCCTGTGCACCCCCTCCAGTGCCAGTACATCCCTTCTCAAGTAAGGAGACCAAAACTGCACACAGTACTCCAGATGTGGCCTCACCAGCACCCTGTACAGCTGGAATATGACCTCTCTGCTTTTAAACTCAATCCCTTTAGCAATGAAGGACAAAATTCTATTTGCCTTCCTAATTACATGTTGTACCTGCAGACCAACCTTCTTGCACAAGGATATTCATGCACAAGGACACCCAACTCCCTCTGCATAGTTCCAATCTACAATTGAAGTAATAATCCTTTTTACTGTTACTCCTACCAAAATAGATGACTTCACATTTATTAACATTGTATTCCATCCGCCAGACCTTTGCCCACTCAATCAAAGTATCTATGTTCCTCTGCAAGGTTTCACAGTCCTCTGCACACTTTGCACTGCCACTCATCTTAGTGTCACCTGCAAACTTTCACACACTAGACATGGTCCTCAATTACAAAACATATATATGATAGACAGGATGTTTCCACTGGTAGGTGAAACTAGGACAAGAGGGCATAGCTTCAAAAGATGGGGAGCAGGTTTAGGACTGAGTTGAGGAGGAACCTCTTCACCCAGAGGGTTGTGAATCTGTGGAATTCCCTGCCCAGTGAAGCAGTTTAGGCTTCCTTCATTAATGTTTTTAAAGCTAAGATAGATAATATTTTGAACAATAAAGGAATTATGGGTTATGGTGAGCGGGTGGGTGGCTGAGTCCATCAAAAGATCAGCCATGATCTTAGTGAAAGGGGGACCAGGCTCGAAGGGCCAGATGGCCTTCTATTGCTCTTAGTTCTTATGTTCTTATAATATCACCAGGCCATTGGCTCCCTTTGTTCAAACCCAAGAGTACAAATTTCGAGATGAAAAATGGTGCAGTAGTTTTCATAGAATCATAGAATGCCTACGGTGTGGAAACAGGCCACTCGGCCCAACAAGTACACTCCAGCCCTCTGAAGGGGATCCCATCCGGACCACTGAGCCAGTATGCTGCCCAGTTGGTAGAGATGTGGGCCAGTGAAGCTGTCCTTTCTGTGTGAGTTCAGCTGCAGCAAGTGATCACACTCTCCTGCATTCAATGCACTCCCACCCCTTTCAACATCTCATTTCGAAGCTGAGCAGGTGCCACTAATGTTTTACTTAAAATGTTACTTTGGAGACAGGACACCTCCAAGTCTGGGGCACTTTATGTGCCATGTTCTCAACCTGGAAAGCCTCCTTGGCATTCCAGTCTGGAATGCTGTTGAGCCTATTCCGAGGTCAGTAATTGGGACAGCTCTAAAATATTATGAGCGCCCATTTTCCACATGGTGTGGGCTTCAGATGCACATGATCCGATTGCTCTGCTTCTGAAGGGAAATTCCTGTATGTAAAAACATGAACTGGGAAGCATGTTTAAATGGTTCATTTTTAAAACATGTATAGAAAATAACTTAATTAGAGGAAATGAAAGATGGAATTGAGAGAGAGGAAGACGACAGAAAAATGTATTTTTTAAAAATCTTACAAAATGGACATCAAATATTTGCAAACAATAGGTGGGCGACTGAGACACTGAACATTGTTAAAAATTCACTTCCACTTGAATTGATAAATGCACCATAGAAAGGTAGGACTTAAGAGAGGCCCCACCCCCTTCCATTTATCTCTCTACCCACACAAGCTTCATTCCTGATGAAGGGTTTATGCCCGAAACATTGATTCTCCTGCTCTTTGGATGCTGCCTGACCTGCTGTGCTTTTCCAACACCACACTCCCAAATCTGATCTCCAGCATCTGCAGTCCTCACTTTCTCCTAGCAAACAAAACAGACATTTTTGGAGAAACTCGACAGGCCTGGCAGCATCTATCAAGAGAGAAACAGGGTTTTGAGTCCATGACCCCTTCTTCAGAACAGATCTGGACTCAAAACATTAGGTCTGTTTCTCACTCTGCAGTTGCTGGCAAACTTACTGAGTTTCTCCAGAATACTTTCTGTCTTTGTCGGGTTCAGATTTCCAGCATCTGCAGTTTCTTTGTTTTGTTTTAGACTGGGAACCATTCAGTTTTGAAGTGATGATATAGCAGTTTAAACAGAGGTTGGCAATAAACAAGTGACTTGGCAATAATTGAAACATTCCAGAAAATGGGAACGTTCAGTTGGATTTCACAAGTTCAGACAGCAGCAGCTTTTAGCTCGCCCCTTCAGACCCAGTCTCTTAACTTACCATCTTAGCATCGAGCTGCTGTGGACCTTTAGCACGAAAGCCAAAATAGAGAAGCCAAGACAAAATTGAAAATGCTGGCAATGCTCAATACACCAGGCATTGTCTATGGAGGAAGTGAACGCTGATTTTTTATGGTGGCTTTGTAGTCACATCGATTGGGAATTGCATGAAGTTTGGATGCCTCCTTTCTGAAAACTACCGTATATAGATTAGATTACTTACAGTGTGGAAACAGGCCCTTCGGCCCAACAAGTCCACACCGCCCCGCCGAAGCGCAACCCACCCATACCCCTACATCTACCCCTTACCTCACACTACGGGCAATTTAGCGTGGCCAGTTCACCTGACCCTGCACATCTTTGGACTGTGGGAGGAAACCGGAGCAAACCCACGCAGACATGGAGAGAACGTGCAAACTCCACACAGACAGTCGCCTGAGGCGGGAATTGAACCCGGATCTCTGGCGCTGTGAGGCAGCAGTGCTAACCACTGTGCCACCGTGCCGCCCACTCGAGTGATGGTCAATCTCATGTAAAAGTCGAACCCCTATCTTTAGTCAAATATCCTGGAATTGTCCATATATCTCGGGTAAAAGTCGACCCTTGTTCTTCACAGATAACAGATCAACGTTTATGGGCCAATGTGCCGGCCGTCATGACCAGCTCCAGCTTTCTAGTCTACCCGTTGTTCGGCTCTTAGTCTTCCAATCTGCTTGCTGTTGAGATCCACTCCGGGCTTTCAGAATTACCATAATTCATTTTGTTCATGTTCATTTAGAGATCAATTAGGCTTCTGCTAATGACACGGTATGAATTTTGACGGGCATGAATTTCAGCCCCACAAACATCGCATCCATGTAATAGTCAGCCCCATAACTTTAACCTTTAAAAAAATCCAAAACATTTGACTATTATTTGAGTATATATGGTATCTGCAAGTTAACTTTTGAAAAATTCTTTGTGCCACTTCAGTAATGTTGAGAGGTATCTTCATATTCACTTTGTTTATTCACCATTAACAAATATCGAACAGTGCGGCTTAAAGATCAGTGCTGTATTCAGAGGGGGTGGGGGCAAGGTTGAGAAATCTTTGCTACAGCATAGAATTAGAATCCCTACAGTGTGGAAATAGGCCCTTCAGCCCAACAGGTCCACACAGATCCTCCAAAGAGTAACCCATCCAAACCTCTACATTTACCCCCGACTAATGCACATAACCTACACATCCCTGAGCACTATGGGCAATTTAGCATGGCCAATCCACCTAACCTGCACATCCTTTGGACTGTGGGAGGAAACCAGAGCACCTGGAGAAAACTCCACACAGACAGTCACCCGAGGCTGGAATTGAATGTGGGTCTGTGGTGCTGTGAGGCAGCAGTGCTAGCCATCTAGCCACCATGCCACTTCAACCTTTCCACCTTCTGCTGTTTTGAAAACAGGAATGCTGCTGTGTAATTCACAGCCACCCACTGGACATTGACAGGCTAACCCATCTGACAACTACCTCAGGTTATCCCAGTTGGGAAGAAATCAGAGAGAGCGCTCTGATATTCAACAAACCGCTCCTTGACATCAATAGGCCGTACTTCATTTGACTTTAAAAGTTAAAGAATAAATTCGCGAGACAGGTCACAAAGAACATGTACAGGAAAATAATACATCTCTGCCAATGGACTACCATTAAATTGTTTCAGTCATTTTTGTGTGGGTTATTTAAAGATTGCTTTGACTGCTGTGAGGGAGGGCAAAGGGCAGAGGAATTCTGCATCCATCAATGTGTCTTTTTACTGTATGAATCAAAGGGTTCAGAAAACACTTACAAGGATGTTGCCAGGGTTGAGGGTTTGAGCTACAGGGAGAGGCTGAACAGGCTGGGGCTGTTTTCCTGGAGCGTCGGAGGCTGAGAGGTGACCTTATAGAGGTTTGTAAAATCATAAGAGGCTTGGATAGGATAAATAGACGGGGTCTTTTCCCAGTGTTGGGGGAGTCCAGAACTAGCGGGCATAGGTTTAGGGTGAGCGGGGAATGATAGAAAAGGGACCTAAGGGGCAACCTTTTCATGCAGAGGGTGGTGCGTGTGTGGAATGAGCTGCCAGAGGAAGTGGCAGAGGCTGGTACAATAACAAAATTTAAAAGGCATCTGGATGGGTGTATGAGTAGGAAGGGTTCAGAGGGATATGGGCCAAGTGCTGGCAAATGGGACTTGTTTGGGTTGGGATATCTGGTCGGCATGGACGAGTTGGACCGAAGTGTCTGTTTCCATGCTGTACATCTCTTTGACTCTAATTGGAATACAACAGAAAGCATTGACAGCACTTAGAACATTGTACTGGTTTCCTGGAACTCAAGAGCAGCTCCTGGGGACTTCAGTTGGTGAGGAAACGGAACTGTTACTGCACGATGAATTCACTCGCCTTGTTTAATCCAACTGCTTGGCATTTAGATATTTTGACTGCATTGTGCAAGTTCCCGTTCCTACAGCACGCTGGTTATTAAATATTGGTATCAGATCAACAACTGACAATTCAGTTAATTGGCTAGAATTGAAAATTGCCCAGCAGAATTCTTGTCTGCAAAGCAGCAGAAGGTGTTAGCGGTGGAAAGGTATAGTGTATCAGAGCTTTTGCAACCCTGTGCCCCCAGGTTTAGTGGTATTATCACTTGATTATGAATCCCGAGAGCCAGGTAATGTTCTTGGGATTCGGGTTCACATGCTGCCCGGATGGTTGTTGGAAATTTATATTCAGGAACAAAATCTGGAATTAAGAATCAAATGATAACCATGAAACCAATTGCCATCTGGTTCACTAATGTCATTTAGGGAAGGAGATTGACTATTGTTAGGTTAAAAGTTCCAGAAGGGTTCTTTCAGGTCTGATCAAAATAGATATATGAAGACATGTGCACTTTGATACAAAGCAAATTTGTTAGCTTCATCTAATTTAAATATGTGCAATCGAATGAGTGAATCTATTAACTTAAACTACATTGGACATATTCAACAAGCAAGTCTCACGGCGCATCAAGTGATTGGAAATCTATGTGTTTCCCCAGACCCAGTCTGATGGTGAACGGTTCTTCCTGAGTTGGGAAAACTACCCAATATTCTTGCTGTTCTGATTGTGTTGCCATCACTTTTCCCAAAGTACATTCCTTTCTGCAAAAACAGGTCCAGGAGGCTTTGAGTCTTCGTACAACAGTCTGTTCCAAAGACCAGCCACGGTCATCACAATCACCTTCCAGACAAAACATGCTGATTCTTACGTTAAATGTTTTTTAAGT
This sequence comes from Chiloscyllium punctatum, assembly GCF_047496795.1. Lineage (NCBI taxonomy): Eukaryota > Metazoa > Chordata > Chondrichthyes > Orectolobiformes > Hemiscylliidae > Chiloscyllium > Chiloscyllium punctatum. The sequence continues at coordinate 85,446,930 of NC_092758.1, forward strand.
TTACATTAAAGTTTTACATATTTTCCTTCAATTGCTTATTGCCGTGCCCAATTAACCCTTAATGATTCACTCTTAACAATCTGGTTTGGAGGTAACATTGTTAAGCCTGACCCCACACTGACCTAACAGAACATAGAACATAGAACACTACAGTGCATACAGGCCCTTTGGCCCTTGGTGTTGCGCCAATCTGTGAAACCATCCAACCTACAGAATCCCATTTCGTCCATCTGACTATCCAATGACCTTTTAAATACTCTTCCAGTTAGCGAGTCTACTAATGTGACTCCAGATCCACAGCAATGTCGTCCCCTTCTGAAGTATCTAGCAAGGCTTGACAGACAGACCCAAAAAAAAAGCAATGAAACTGACCCAAAATCTCTGTCTCAGAAACAACAATGGCATATTTAGCCTTGCGAACAAGATTGGGAGAGCTCTCTTCCAGACTAGCCAAGCAGCAACAGGAGCATACACAAAAACAATCTGCAACCTCATAGATTCAGAATAGTCCACACATAACCATTGCTATCAAGCTAGCGGATCAACCCTATTTCAATGGAGAGTGCAGGAGGGCATGTCTGGAGCAGCACCAGGCATACCTAAACATGTAGTGTCAACCTCATGAAGCTACAAAGCAGACTACTTGAGTCAAACAGTCAGGGCAGGCAGGGACAAGGTAGGACTAATAAACTAAACTGCATTTATTTCAATATAAGGGGCCTAACAGGGAAGGCAGATGAACTCAGGGCATGGTTAGGACCATGGGAATGGGATATCATAGTAATTACAGAAACATGGCTCAGGGATGGGAAGGACTGGCAGCTTAGTGTTCCAGGATACAAATACTACAGGAAGGATAGAAAGGAAGGGAAGAGAGGAGGGGGTGTGGCATTTTTGATAAGGGATAACATTACAGCTGTGCTGAGGGAGGATATTCCTGGAAATATATCCAGGGAAGTTATTTGGTTGGAACTGAGAAACAAGAAAGGGAAGATAGCCTTATTGGGATTGTATTATAGACCCCCTAATAGTCAGAGGGAAATTGAGAAACAAATTTTTAAGGAGATCTCAGCTATCTGTAAGAAAAATAGGGTGGTTATGGTAAGGGATTTTAACTTTCCAAACATAGATTGGGACTGCCACAGGGTTAAGGGTTGAGATGGAGAGGAATTTCGTAAGTGCGTACAAGACAATTTTCTGATTCAGTGTGTGGATGTACCTACTAGAGAAGGTGCAAACCTTGACCTACTCTTGGGAAATAAGGCAGGACAGGTGACTGAGGTGACAGTGGGGGACCACTTTGGGGCCAGCGACCATAATTCTATTAGATTTAAAATAATGATTGAAAAGGATAGACCAGATCTAAAAGTTGAAGTTCTAAATTGGAGAAAGGCCCATTTTGACGGTGTTAGGCAAGAATTTTCAAAAGCTGATTGGAGGCAGATGTTCGCAGATAAAGGGATGGCTGGAAAATGGGAAGTCTTCAGAAATGAGATAATGAGAATCCAGAGAAAGTATATTCCTGATGGGGTGAAAGAGAAGGCTGGTAGGTATAGGGAATGCTGGATGACGAAAGAAATTGAGGGTTTGGTTTAGAACAAGAAGGAAGCATATGTCAGGTACAGACAGGACAGATCGAGTGAATCCTTAGAAGTGTATAAGGGAAGGAGGAGTATACTTAAGAGGGAGATCAGGAGGGCAAAAAGGGGTCATGAGATAGCTTTGGCAAATAAAATTAAGGAGAATCCAAAGGGTTTTTACAAATACATTAAGGACAAAAGGGTAACTAGGGAGAGAATAGGGCCCCTCAAAGATCAGCAAGGTGGCCTGTGTGTGGAGCTGCAGAAAATGGGGGAGATACTAAATGAGTATTTTGCATCAGCATTTACTGTTGAAAAGGATATGGAAGATATAGACTGTAGGGTAATAGATAGTGACATCTTGCAACATGTCCAGACAGCAGAGGAGGAACTGCTGGATGTCTTGAAATGCATAAAAATGGAGAAATCCCCAGGACCTGATCAAATGTACCCTAGACCTCTGTGGGAAGCTAGAGAAGTGATTGCTGGGCCTCTTGCTGAGATATTTATATCATTGATAGTCACAGTTGAGGTGCTGGAAGACTGGAGGTTGGCAAACATGGTGCCACTGTTTAAGAAGGGTGGTAAGGACAAGCCAGGGAACTATAAACCAGTGAGCCTGACCTCGGTGGTGGGCAAGTTGTTGGAGGGAATCCTGAGGGACAAGATGTACATGTATTTGGAAAGGCAAGGACTGATTAGGGATAGTCAACATGGCTTTGTGTGTGGGAAATCATGTCTCACAAACTTGATTGAGTTTTGGAGAAGTAACAAAGAGGATTGATGAGGGCAGAGCAGTAGATGTGATCTATATGGACTTTGGTAAGGCGTTTGACAAGGTTCCCTATGAGAGACTGATTAGCAAGGTTATATCTCATGGAATACAGGGAGAAATAGCCATTTGGATACAGAACTGGTACAAAGGGAGAAGACAGAGGGTGGTGGTGGAGGGTTGATTTTCAGACTGGAGGCCTGTGACCAGTGAAGTGCCACAAGGATCAGTGCTGGGCGCTCTACTTTTAGTCATTTAGATAAATGATTTGGATGTGACCATAAGAGGTACAGTTAGTAAGTTTGCACATGGCACCAAAATTGGAGGTGTAGTGTACAGCGAAGAGGGTTACCTCAGATTACAACAGGATCTTGACCAGATGGGCCAATGGGCTGAGAAGTGGCAGATGGAATTTAATTCAGATAAATGTGAGGTGCTGCATTTTGAGAAAGCAAATCTTAGCAGGACTTATACACTTAATGGTAAAATCCTAGAGAGTGTTGCTGAACAAAAAGACCTTGGAGTGCAGGTTCCTTGAAAGTGGAGTCGTAGGTACATAGGATAGTGAAGAAGGCGTTTGGTTTGCTTTCCTTTATTGGTCAGAGTATTGAGTACAGGAGTTGGGAGGTTATGTTGCGGCTGTACAGGACATTGGTTAGGCCACTGTTGGAATATTGTGTGCAATTCTGGTCTCCTTCCAATCGGAGATATGTTGTGAAACTTGAAAGGGTTCAGAAAAGATTTGCCAGAGTTGGAAGATTTGAGCTAAAGGAAGAGGCTGAACAGGCTGGGCTGTTTTCCCTGATGCGTCGGAGACTGAGGGGTGACCTTATGGAGGTTTACAAAATTATGAGGGACATGGATAGGGTAAATAGGCAAAGTCTTTTCCCTGGGGTTGGGGAGCCCAGAAGTAGAGGGCATAGGTTTAGGGTGAGAGGGGAAAGATATAAAAGAGACCTTTGGGACAACGTTTTCACACAGAGGGTGGTACATGTATGGAATGAGCTGCCAGAGAAAGTGATGGAGGCTAGTACAATTGCAACATTTAAGAGGCATTTGGATAGGTATATGAATGGGAAGGGTTTGGAGGGATATGGGCTGGGTGCTGGCAGGTGGGAGTAGATTGGGTTGGGATATCTGATCAGCATGGACGGGTTGGACCGAAGGGTCTGTTTCCATACTGTCCATCTCCATGTCTCTATGAGTACCAACATCAAATGGCAACAAATGATGGAAACAGCTAAATAATTCCAAATCCAATAGATGAAATATCGGCTTTGCAGAGCACTTCAGGGAACATCTCTAGGACACCTGCACCAACCAACCCCATCGCCCTGTGGCTGAATGTTTCAATTCCCCTCCCATTCCGCCTAGGACATGCAGGCCCTGGGTCTCTTCAATTGGCAAACCCTAACCACCCGACGCCTGGAGGAAGAATGCCTCATCTTCCGCCGTGGGACCCCCCCCAACCACACGGGATCAATGTGGATTTCACCAGTTTCCTCATTTCCCCTCCCCCCACCTTATCCCAGTTCCAATCTTCCAACTCAGCACCTCCCTCATGACCTGTCCTGCTTGTCCATCTTCCTTCCCACCTATCCACTCCACTCTCCCCTCCGACCTACCACCATCACCCCACCTCCATCTACCTGTTGTACTCCCCGCTACCTTCCTCCCCAGCCCTAACCACCCCCACCACCGCCCCCCCCCCCCCCCCCCCCACCACCCCCACCACCACAACTCCCTCCCAATTTATCTCTCCACCCCCTCAGCTCACAAGCTTCATTCCTGGTGAAGGGCTCTCACCTGAAACTTCGATATTCCTGCTTCTCGGACGCTGCCTGACCTGGTGTGCTTTTCCAGCACCACACTCTCGACTGTAGGCTCTCCAGTCCTGTCATATCCAGCTGTGAATGGTGGAGGACAATTAATCAACTCCGTGGAGGATGAAGAGGCTCCACAAGTATCCCCAATCTAAATGATATAGAATGCAGCATGACGGAACAAAACCTAAGGCTGAAGCATTTGCAGCAATCTTCAGCCAGAAGTGCCGAGTGGATGATCACTCTCGGTCTCCTCCAGCGGCCATGACAGATACCAATCTTCGATTCACTCCATGTGACATCAAGAAATGGTTGGAGACACTGGCCCCTGCAAAGGCTATGGGCCCCTGACAACATTCTGGCAACAGTACTAAAAATTTGTGCTCCAGAACTTGCCAGACCCCTATCCATACTGTCCCAATGCAGTTACAACATTGGCATCTACCCAAAATGTGGAAAATTGCCCAGGTACACCCTGCACACAAACAGCAGCACAAATCCAACTCAACCAATCACTGCGCCATGACTCTACTGTTGCTCATCATTAAAGTGATGGAAGTTATCAGTAAACTATCAAGCAGCACCTGCTCAGCAATAACCTGCTCAGTGACGCCCAGTTTGAGTTCTACCAGGGCTACTCAGCTCCTGACCTCATTCCAGTCTTGGTTCAAACATGGACAAAAGAGCTGAATTCCAGAGGGGAAGGGAGAGAGACAGCCCTTGATACCAAGACCACATTTGACTGAGTGTGGCATCAAGGAGCCCTAGCCAAACTAGACTCAATGAGGAACACAGGGAAAACATTCTGCTGGTTGGAGTCATAGCTGACACATAGAAAGATTGTTATGGTTATTGGAGTTCAGTCATCTTAGCTCCAGGACATCTCTGTAGGAGTTCCTCAGGGTAGTGTCCTAGACCCAACCGTTTTCAGCTGCTTTGCCAATGACCTTCCCTTCATCATAAGGTCAGAAGTGGGGATGTTCATCAAGGATTGCACAATGTTCAGCACCATCCGACTCCTCAGAGACTGAAACAGTTCACGTCCCAACTCAGCAAAACCTGGACAATAATGAAGCTTGGGCTGACAAATACAACACACAAATGCCAGCCAATGACCATCACCAGCAAGAGAGAATCTATCCATTTCCCTTTGCCATTCAATGGTGTCAATCCTGGGAAAACGCGAGGGCTGCAGATGCTGGAGATCAGAGCTTAAAAATGTGTGGCTGGAAAAGTGTAGCAGGTCAGGCAGCATCAAAGGAACTGGAGAATCGACGTTTCAGGCATAAGCCCTTCTTCCTGAACATCAATTCTCCTATTCCTTTGATGTTGCCTGGCCTGCTGTGCTTTTCCAGCAACACATTTTTAAATAAATGGTGTCAATCCTGTCAGGAGTGTGACGGAATACTCCCCACTTGATTGGATGAATGCACCTCCATCAACACTCATGAAACTTGACACCATCCAACACAAAGCAGCCCGCTTGATTGGCACCACACCCACAAGCATCCACTCCCTCCACCATCAGTAGCAGCAGTGTGTACCGTCTACAAGATGCACTGCAGAAATTCACTAAAGCTCCTTATGCAGTACCCTCCATATCCATGACAACACCATGCAAAAGGACAAGGGCAGCTGATATGTGGCAACACCCTCCAAGCCACTCATCAGCTTGACTTGGAAATATATCACCGCCCCTTCAGTTCATTGGGTCAACATCCTGGAATTCCCTCTTCACACTGTATGGACTGCAGCAGTTCAAGAAGGCAGCACACCACCACTTTTTCAAAGGCAGCGAGGATAATAAATGCTGGTGCAGCCTGTGACACCAACATCCCATGAGTGAATAAAAAAAATTGAAACTCAGGAAATAGTGGATAAATTAGCCAGGTATTTTGCATCTGCTTAAACTGTAGAGAGTACAAATATCATCCTTAAAATAACTAAGGTCAGATGTCACACGACACCAGGTTATAGTCCAACAGGTTTATTTGAAGTCACAAGCTTTCGGAGCACTGCCCCTTCATTAAGACCTCACCTGACAAAGGAGGAGAGCTCTGAAAATGATTTCTGAGAAACCTGTTGGACTATAACCTGGTGTCATATGACTTCTGACTTTGCCCATCCCAGTCCAACACCAGCACCTCGTGAAAATAATTAAGTCAACAGGTGAAAGGAAGTGAAGAACTTTAAGGAATTACAAACACCAGTGAAATGGCACTGAAAAAAATTCTTAGAATTAAATGCTGACAACTCTTGAGTTTCTGATGGATCACATACACGAAGCTTCAAAGAAATTGCTGCTGAGATAGTAGACGAATCAGTTTTCCAAAAGTTTGTAGATGCAGAAAAGAACTCATTATATTCATAAACCCATATGTAACATCTCTATTTAAGAAAGAAGGAAGACAGAAAGCATTGAAATTTACACCAGTTAGCTTAATATCTGTCTTTGAGAAAATGCTTTATTCTGCAGGTTACAGGAGGACACTGAGAAAATCTCAATCTGGCCGAGCCAACATGGGTTTTTCTTTTAAAAGGGAAGTTATGTTTGACTAATTTATTCTGGTGATTTGAGGAAGTACACATTATGTGGATAAAGGGAAACCTGTGAATGTGGTGTGCCTGCATTTCTAAAAGACATTTGACAAGGTGCCACATCAAAGGTTACTAGACAAGAGAGAGCTCAGTGTGGAGTGCAACATATCAGCATTAACAGAGGACTTGTTAGCTAACAAGGAACAGAGAGTAGGCGTTAATGAATCTTTTTATCATTAGCTATGAGTGGCCACCCAGAGGAATCTGTGCTGGGCCCTCAACAATTCACAATGTATATAAATGACTGGAATGTAGGTACCAATTGTGAAACTTGCTCATGGTAAAGGGATTAGTAAGAAAGTAAGCTGTGAGAAAGACAAAAGAAGCCTGCAAAAGGATATAAATAGGTCAAGTGAGTGCTAAACAAAATTGCAAAATAGGATATAATACAGTCAAATGCAAACTTGTTCACATTGGCAGAGAAAAAAAACAGATAAGCAGCAGATTATTAAATTGGATAAAGACTCAGGAACTTGGTGATACAGAAGGATCTGGATGTTCCAAAGCAGGAATCACAATAAGTTAGCATGCAGGTTCAGCAAGTGATTAGGTAGACCAATAGAACATAGAACAGTACAGCACAGGAACAGGCTCTTCAGCCCACAATGATGTGCCAAACATGATGTCAAATTAAACTCATCCCTTCTGCCCACCCTTGGCCCATGTCACTCCATTCCTTGCATATTCACGTGTAATCTAAAAGACCCTTAAGTACCCCTATCACATCTGCCTCCACCACCAGCTCCAGCAGTGTGTTTCAGACTCTTATCACTGTCTGTGTAAAAACCTTGCCGCTTAATTCTCCTTTGAACTTTCCCCCTCTTTCCTTAAATTCATGCCCCGTAGTTTTAAACATTTCAACTCTGGGAGAAAAATTCTGACTGTCAACCTTATCCATGCATCTTACAATTTTGTAGACTTCTGTCAAGTCTCTCCTCAGCCTCCGCTGTGGCAGAGAAAACAACCTGAGTTTTTCCAGCCTCTCCTTATAGCTCATACCCTCTAGTCTGGACAGCATCCTGGTAACCCTCTTCAGCACCCTCTGCAAAGCCTCCACATCCTTCCTGTAATGTGGTGCCCAGAACCAAAGTCTTATAGAGCTGCAATACTACAGTCTGACTTCTGCCCTCAATTCCCTGACCAGTAAAGATAATGAAATGTTCTTGTTTATTACAAAAAGGCTAAGTATACAAGTGGGATGCTTTGCTACTATTGCAATAGGTTTTATTCAAATCACACTTAGGAGTCTGTGTACAGTTTTGATTTCCTTATTTAAGGCAGGATAGAATTGCATTATCCAGAGAAACTTCCCTGGACAGATCCCTGAGATGAGGGTTTTGTCTTATCAGGAAAGGTTAGGCTTGAATCCATTGGATGAGAAATTATCTAACTTAAACATGAGACCTGGAGGAGATCTGACCAATGGATCCTGAAAGGAAATTTCCCCTTGTGTGAGAAACTAGAATCAGAGATACAGGTTACAAATAAGGGTTTCCAGTCAAGACAGAGATCAGAGAGTCATGGGGCTGCACAGCAATGAAACAGACCCTTCAATCCAACTTGTCCATGCTGACCAGATATCCTAAATTAATCAAATTCCATTTGCCAGCATTTGCCCACATCCCTCTAAACCTTTCCTATTCAGAGATGTACAGCACAGAAACAGACCCTTCGGTCCAACTCATCCATGCCAACCAGATATCCCAACCCAATCAAGTCCCATTTGTTAGCACTTGGCCCATATCCCTCTGAACCCTTCCTATTCATATACCCATCCAGATGCCTTTTAAATGCTGTAATTGTACCAGCCTCCACCACTTCCTCTGGCAGCTCATTCAACACACGCAACACCCTCTGCGTGAAAAAGTTGCCCCTTAGCTCTCTTTTAAATCTTTCCCCTCTTACCCTAAATCTATGCCCTCTAGTTCTGGACACCCCCACCCTAGAGAAAAGCCCTTGTGCATTTCTCCTATCCATTCCCCTCATGATTTTATAAACCTCTATAAGGTCACCCCTCAGCCTCCGATGCTCCAGGGAAAACAGCCCCAGCCTGTTAGGCCTTTGTGGAGATTGTTTTCCTCAGAAGGTCGAGAGTCTGGGGACCACATTTCCTGAGATAGTGTTGGAAATAGGTTTATTGGATTCTTCCAAAGCAGAGGTAGATCAATTCTTGACTAACAAGGAAGCTAAAGGCGAACAGGAATAAACAAGAGACAGTCGAGTTGAGACCACAAGCAGATTAGCCACAGTTTTATCGAAAGATGGAGTGGGCTCAAAGGGGCAAGTTATTCATTGCTGTTCCATGTTTCTGTGTTCAGATACTGAAGCAACTCAGATCACGTGCAAGGACTGCACAGCACTCTGAAATATGTCACAGCAAAATCTGAAAAACTATTGTACCTCAATAATTTGCTTGGATAGATTTCTAATACAGTATATGCTTCTCCACAGGAATCAAAATTGAACAAAATTCGGAGCTGAATTACTCAAGATGATTTTAGAATGGAACATTGAATAATTGTTGAGAAATGGACTACTTGTTGATGGGAAATATGCAGACTAGGTGCAAGTGATGCATCACGCCTTGTGTCTGTGGGAATCCAGCAATGTGGGTCAGTTCCATGAGCCCTTCTTCCTCCAAGAATCATAGAATCCCTACTGTGTGGAGTAGTCAACCCATCAAGTCCACACCGATTCTCTGAAGATCCATCCCTCTGTCCTTGCATTTCCTGTGGCTGACCCACCCAGCCTGCACATCGCTGGGCACAGCCTCTGTGGGAAGGTAATCATTGAATCCCTACAGTGTGGAAACAGGCCCTTCACCCCAACAAGTCCACACCGACCCTCAACGAGTAACCCACCCAGACCTATTCCCCTACCCTATATTTACCTCTTACTAATGCACCGAGCCTACAGATCCCTGGATACTATGAACAATGTAGCATGGCCAATTCACCTAACCTGCACATCTTTGGATTGTGGAAGGAAACCCACACAGACACAGGGAGAATGGACAAACTCCACACAGACAGTTGCCCGAGGCTGGAATTGAACCTGGATCCCTGGCGCTGTGAGGCAGCTGTGTTAACCACCATGCCATCTAATGAATGAATAAGCCCATTACTGACCTGATGGTTGTGCTGTATCAGGCTTGGTTCTGGTAACAGTTAATGTTCATGTCACATTGTTTCCACCCATTTTATTAATGTCCCTCACTGTCTATCACTGGTGACAGCACCATCTACTCAACTTTTCAGAGGTAACTAATATACCTGTTCCAACTAAGGTTCTAGTAATTATAGCTGACCAAATGTAGTTGTACTTATTGCAATCATGCAAGAAACCTTCTTGTTATAGAGTCAAATTAGTATATCAAGTCAAATTGTTATACTCCAAATTAATCTAGTCTCATTTGCCAGCACTTGGCCTATATCGTTCTAAACCTTTCCTATTCATATACCCATACAGCTGCCTTTTAAATGTTGTCATTATGCCAGCCTCCACCACTTCCTCTGGCAGATCAATCCATAGATGCATCACCCTCTGCATGAAAACGTTGCCTCTTAGGTCCCTTTTAAACTTTCCCCTCTCACCCTAAACCTATGCCCTCCAGTTTTGTAAGCCTCCACCCTGGGGAAAAGACCTTGGCTCTTCACTCTATCGAAGAACAGTGTCTCTCCTGTACTCCAAGGTGGATAATCCTTTACCACTAATCACTACATGGGCCCAGAACAAAACAAAATCAAAGGAGGATTGAGAGCATACAACTACCTGAAAAAAAATACACACCCCTAGAGGTAAATTTCACAGACAAGTTCAGACGAGTGAGGGGGAGTCTCACAGTGATTTATAAAATTCTAACAGGAATGGACAGGATAGATGTTCCCCATGGTGGGTGTGTCCAGAACCAGGGGTCACAGTCTGAGGATTCGGGGTGGACCATTTAGGAAGGAGATGCAGAGACATTCCTTCACCCAAAGAGTGGGGAGCCTGTGGAATTCATTACCACAGGAAGTAGCTGATGCCAAAACTTTGAATGTATTCAAGGGGCGGCTAGGTACAGCATTTGGGGCAAATGGGATCAAAGGTTATGGGGAGAAAGCTGGATTAGGCCATTGAGTTGAGTGATCAGCCATGATCGTGACTAATGGGCGAGCAGGCTCAAAGGACCAAATGGCCTTATCCTGCTCCTATGCTTCCAAGATACTGTAAGGCCAAGTGTGATGTGAGGGGTAAGTTTTTTACACAGGGAATTCTGGACTCTGGAATGTGCTGTCAGGGATGATGGTGGAGTCAGATACAACAGGGGTGTACAAGGACTGTTAGATAAGCACATGAATATGCAAGGAACGGAGGGATATTGACCAAGGGCAGGCAGAAGTTCTGTACAGCATCATGGGCTGAAGTGCCTGTTCCTGTGCTATGCTGTTCTATGTTTTACATTCCATGTGGGGAGTTGTCAGAATTTGCAATGTTGGCAGGAGCATTTTGAAAAGAGATCAACATATTAAAGTCCTTGCACTGGCTATGGGACTCCACAAAAAGACACAGCAAAGTGATTTTCTGCCTTTTGAAACATAGCTGCTGCAGACAATGCAGTTCTGTGACATTAACCTGATGCTCTGTTCATGAGTACCTGATTGCTTTAGGTAATTTGGAAATTTGTCTTTCTCAAGAGCTCCAGCTTTACTCACTTACGTGGTCCAATAAATCAATGTGCAAGAAGTTAAATGAGTATTTCTGAAGATCCAGGCGATACAATCTTCTTGCACTTCAGGACAAAGTTGCTTCAAATGGACTTCAAATTTATTTCTCATTTGAGCAAGTGTGTTTGTTGTCTTGACGACACTGAACATCTTGTACAATTACGTGACATTTGTCCACATCAAAATTCTAATACCTGCCAGTGCTTGACCATACATTGCAAGGAACTTAATAACCTTACTCCCCCAGGACAAAAGAAAACAATGTGAGGAGAGTAAACGTGTACACCTCACAGCAAGAGTGGTGAGAAATATTCTTGAACTGGATTGCATGGAGAACATATCCCCCATATGCGCTCCTTGTTAATTTATCAGGCTGTTCATCTAAACCATCACTTTGTTGCAGTGCTCAAGAATTTTTCCCTTAAATAATACACTGGACAGGCTGATCTATGCAGATCACTGTTTCACTTGCTGCAGTCACTTTGTTTTCTTGAGCACATGCTACGTCTTGAGTCATTTCGCTGGGGCTCAGTGGTTAGTACTACTGCCTCACAGTGCTGGGGACCCAGTTTCAATTCCAGCCTCGGGCAACTGTCTGTGTGGAGTTTGCACATTCTCCCAGTGTCTGTGTGTGGGATTTCTCCTAAGTGGATTGGCCATGGGGAAATGCAGGGATTGTGTGGGATGCTCTTTGGAGAGTCAATGTGGACTCAATGGGCCAAATGGCCTGCAGCCACACTGTAGGGATTCTACGAATCATATTGTACAGAAGAGACATTTCAGTGCATCTAGGCTGCTCCAAACAAAAGATATTCTAAACCTGCAATAGTCAGACTTGACCCATTGCCTTGAAAGTTTGACATTACAAGTACTCGAGCAAGTAGTTTTGTTTTTAAAAGTTTGTTTAGTTACCACATTGACTAACTTCTCAGGCAGACCTTCATTACCCTCAGAGTAAAATAAATCCTTAAAATTCCTCTAAACCTTCTGCCTTTCATCTTAAAATTAAGCCCCTTGATATTGAACCATCAACTAAATTATAAAAGAATACCGTAGAATCCCTCCAGTGTGGAAGCAGGCCATTTGGCCAATCAAGTCCATGCTGACCCTCTGAACAGCACACCTACCCTATCCCTACATTTCCCATGACCAGCCCACTGAGCATGCGCCTCCGTGGACGATTTCCCATGGCCAATCCACCTAACCTGCACATCTTTGGATTGTGGGAGGAAACCCACGCAGACATGGGGAGAATGTGCAAACCCCACACAGACAGTTGCCCGAGGCTGGAATCGAACCTGGGTACCTGGTGCTGTGAGGCTGCAGTGCTAACCACTGAGCCATCGTGCTGCATAGCTGCCTGTAATCCATGCCCCTCATAATTTTGTATGCCCTAGTCAGCTCTCCCCTCGACCTCCTCTTTTCTAAAGAACAAATTATGACTCACCTCCAGGTGCCATTTACTGAACAAGAAATGCAAGACAAAATTGTTTCCCGCTTCAAACCAACTAGAGAAAAATAAGTCTATTTCTGAAAACCTAAGTAGCTAGTTTAAATTTCTTTGGATGAACACTTTGCATCCTGATGCTGTACCTAACCAACTATGTAATAACATTTAGACTTAAAGTGGAACTGAACGGAGAATGACAGAGACTTAAAATTGAACAATTTAGATTATGGTAAGACCGCTTAAATGACGTCATTTCATTTAATTACAGATTTTGATTACTCCGATTACAGAATTAGCACTCTGTCCACGTCCTCAATACTCTCTTTATTGCTGTGGATATTCGGTTCAGTTTTGCACCATTAGGTAATGAGGAGGAAGGTCCATTCAATTATCAAAAGTTATCCATTTGGAAGCACTCCACAGATTGCAGCTGTTCCTAATAAAGGAAACCATAGTCTTACCTATTACTCTTACCAGCAAGTCTATTCTATAGTGATGAGATTCCCTACAGTGTGGAAACAGGCCATTGGGCCCCACCAGTCCACAACGACCCTCCGAAGAGTAACCCACCAAAACCCATTTCCCTTTGACTAATGCACCTGACGCTATGGGGCAGTTTAGCATAGCCAATCCACCAGACCTGCACATCTTTGGATTGTGGGAGGAAACCAAAGCACCCAGAGGGGACCCACACAGACACGGGGAGAATGTGCAAACTCCACACAGACAGTCATTAGAGGCTGGAGTCAAACCTGGGTCCCTGGCACTGTGAGACTGCAGTGCTAACCACTGAGCCACCGTGCCATCCTCAAAGTGGTTGATCATTATTTCAGAAAACAATTTTGCCGGCAATTTGTTTTTCAGTGATTTGAACCAGTTGCCCATCCTCTTAATCTGTTTATTTTGAAGTTGTATTTTACATCTATTGCTCCAATACCACTTACAATCTTATCTACCTCTTGAAATTACCTTCCAAGATTGAAACGTAATTGTTCTTTGTCTAGTTCTCCAGTGGCAAAGATTTGTCTTTTGTCATAAAAGTGACTAAACTTTAAACATTAAACCACAACGCACTTATCTAGCTTGGATAAATAAGGCTTTCTTTCTTTCTCAGTCGCAAGACTATTGATCTTGGTGACAGAACTGGACACACTAATTCAGGCACTGCCTGGCAAACCAGAAAGTTTGACCTTGACTTCTTCTGAGGTGTATTGTACCTTTTAGCTCAACAGCATTATGTGATATGTTCAATGATATGGAGTCAGGAATATTGAGGGTCAAGTGTATGAAGAATTTTTCAACTTCCTTCTAATTCATGTACTTCAATATGGAACATGAAGTCACAGGGTTTATTGTTCCATAATTTGTACCTTAGCCTTGTCTGAATTAAACTGTACTTGTTGTTGCTCGGTCAATATACATATTTTGGAGTTGTTGCACCCTTTCCTTTTATTTGGCTACCCATTCAGGTTTGGTGGATGCGTACAAGCAAGGCAATGTGTTCAGATAAGGTGAATAGCAATGGTCTTTTCCCCAGGGTAGGGAAGTTCAAAACTAGAGGGTAAAGGTTTAAGGTGAGAGCAGAAAGATTTTAAAAAGGATTTGAGGGGCCACTTTTTCACACAGAGGGTGGTGCATGTGTGGAATGAACTGCCAGAGAAAATATCGATGCAGGTACAGTTACAGTATATTTAGAAGACATCTGGACAGGAACACGAATGGGAAAGAGGAAATAAAAATCGGGCTCAGTGGTGAGCACTGCTGCCTCACAGCGCCAGGGACCCAGGTTTGATTCAGCCTTGGGCGACTGTCTGTGTGGAGTTTGCACATTCTCCCAGTGTCTGCGTAGGTTTCCTCCGGGTGCTCCCGTTTCCTCCCACAGTCCAAAGATGCACAGGTTAGGTGATTTGGCCATGCTAAATTGCCCATAGTGTTCAGGGATGTGTAGATTTAGTGCATTAGTCTGGGGAGATATAAGGTAGGGGAATGGGTCTGGGTGGTTTGGTGTGGACCTGTTGGACCCAATGGCCTGTTTCCACACTGTAAGGATTCTGTGAAAGAACTGCGAATACTGTAAATCAGTGACAAAAACAAAAATAGCTGGAAAAACTCATCAGGTCTGGCAGCATCTGTGGAGAGAAATCAGTGTCAACGTTTCAGCTTGAGTGAGGAAGGGTCACTCGATCTGAAACATTAGCTCTGATTTCTCTCCACAGATGCTGCCAGACCTGATGTTTCAGATCGAGTGACCCTTCCTCACTCAAGCCGAAACGTTGACATTGATTTCTCTCCACAGATGCTGCCAGACCTGCTGAACTTTCCCAGCAATATCTGTTTTTGTGTGAGGTTTAGAATGAGGTGGCCAAACACAGGCAAATGGGACAACTCTGGGAAAACTGATCAGCATGGATGAGATGGACTGAAGGGTCTGTTTCCGTGCTGTATTACTCTGTGGCTCTATTAAGCAAAAGTGCTAGTTAAATATTTTGATTGCTTAAGCATGGACAAATCAAAATCGGTTTCACTTTGATTCAGCTCACAGGTACAATGGAGAATGAGTAAATAGGAGAAAAATGATCTAATCACCCAAATCTTTGTTTAAAAAAACATCGACCTGAAACTGGCCAGTACATAATCAATCAAATCATTTTGTAAATTTGGTCTGGACCAGAAATTTAATTCCCAGGGTCTTCTGGGAAGATTCTCCTTTCAGTATCATTAATGTAAAAATTCAGGGCAAAAGACGCAGGAGTTGCTGATGGAACATCACAAAACTCTAGAAGGTGCTTACTTGCTGAGATTTGTTTTAGTTGCAGGAATTTGGAATATTTGTCTGAAAGTTCAGTCCTTGAGTTGAACTGCCTTTTTTTTAACTTTTTGGCTGATGTTCCAGTACTTCCTGATTCATCATTTTTTTTAAAAAAAAGGAGCTAACATCCCTTTAAAATAGCAAAAACTGAAGTTTGATAACGTTTAAGATCAAATGATATTTGTGCAAAGATACTAGCAAGAGTATTTATTGTAGGATTTCATTTAGCTCAGGACAGGAGCAATTGACCTAAAGACCAAAACAACAATTGTGTCTCCTTCTAACCATTTCTGTTGCCTTTTTTGGCTTCTCTATGCATCCATTTTTCAATTTCTCTGTATGCCGTTTACACTTGTTCTTATATCAGAGCTTTATTGGCCACCTTGTTCATAACATCAGAGATGCAAATGGCTATAATTACACAGTGCATCGTTGGAATTCAGGAAATAACATTTGACAGTGTCACAATCTAACTTGGAAATGTACACAACTAATCATATTTTTAAATATATAACATCTAAACAAGACCACCAAACTAACCAATTTTCCAGACTCAGGACCAAAACAACTCATAAGACATTTTGTCAATGATAGATTAAAAATAAATACTTATGTTAACACACTTTAACAAGGACATTGTAAAGAGAAGATTTGTCATCTGTGCACCTTCAACTGCAGCCCTTCAAAACCCCAATCTCCCTTTCTCTCTAACAAAAATAGAAATTTTTGGAAAAGCTCAACAGGTCTGGCAGCATGTGGAGAGAAATCAGAGTTAACGTTTCAGGTCCAGTGCTTCTCTCTCTCTCTCTCTGTGTCTCTCTCAATGTACACATACTGAATTATGATTTGATTTGATCTATTGTAGTAAAATCTAACTAAATACAGTGAAAAGTTTTGCTTTGTGAGCAGTACAGGCAGGTCATAGTAAACAAGGACATACAGATCATAGGGTGCTTAGACAGAGTGAGGCACACAAGGTTACACTGCATAGGAGGGACGCAAAGCAAGATCAATATTAGCAAGAGCAAACTTATTTGAAGTTAGAGAGGTCCATTCAGCAGTCTAATAATAGTGGGGAAGAAGCTGTTTATAAACCTGTTGGTGCACGTGTGTGTGTTCAAGCTTCTGTATCTTCTGCCTGACGGAAGAGGTTGGGAGAGAGTATTACTGGGTTGGGAGGGGTCTTTGATAACATTGGCAGCCTTTCTGTAGCAACAAGATGTGTAAATGGAGTCTATGGAGGGGAGGTTGGCCTCCATGATGGTCTGGGCTGTGCACACAATCCTTGTGTAGTTTCTTACAGTCCTGGGCAGAGCAGTTGCCATACCAGGCCGTTATGCACTGAGATAGATTGCTTTCTATGGGGCATCTGTTGACGTTGGTGAGGATCCTTATGGACATGCAGAATTTCCTGAGCCGCCTGAGGAAGCAGAGGTGTTATTGTGCCTACTTGACTGTCGCATTTATGTGACAAATGGTTGAATACAAAATACGGCTGGAAAAAAATATATACATGTATCAAAAGCCCAAACCACAAAGTGGAAAATTACTTTTTCTCACAGTGCTTTTGATTTTTGCAATGATGAGACACTGTGGGGTTATAATCATCCTTTAATTCAATGCTTGATAAGTTAAACTTTGGTCTTTTCTTTAATGAATTCTATATTTTAAGCTTCTTGGGTTTTCTGTGTTTTAGGAGAAAGTGAGGACGGCAGATGCTGGAGATCAGAGCTGAAAATGTGTTGCTGGAAAGCACAGCAGGTCAGGCAGCATCCAAGGAACAGGAGAATCGATGTTTCAGGCATAAGCCCTTCTTCAGGAGAAGGGCTTATGCCCGAAACCTCGATTCTCCTGTTCTTTGGAGGCTGCCTGACCTGCTGCGCTTTTCCAGCAACACATTTTCAGCTCTTTTCTGTGTTTTACCCCAAATGAAAAGACAGAGAGAGAGGAAGCGAGACTGAGACACTTTTTGTTTGCTAGCTCTGGATGGTTTTCCACAGTTTGTTGCTCTTGGCATATATAACTTTCTTTTATCAAAAAAAAACACTGCAACCCAACCAGAGCACTGTTAGTGGGCAAACTTTCCTTAGTTCCAGCCTGTCAGAGGCGTTCAGACTTGAATTCAATCTCTATTGCTTCCAAAAAGCAACATGGAATTGTGCAGCTCAACAAAATGCAGAGTTATGGGGCAGCATGGTGGCTCAGTGGTTAGCACTGCTGCCTCACAGCACTAGGGTCCCAGGTTCAATTCCAGCCTCAGGCAACTGTAAGTGTGGCATTTGCACATTCGCCCCATGTCTGCATGGGTTTCCTCCCACAGTCCAAAGATGTGCAGATCAGGTGAATCGGCCATGCCAAATTGCCCGTAGTGCTAGATGCATTAGTCAGAGGAGAAATGGGTCTGGGTGGGTTACTCTTCCCCTGCAATCACCGAAAACCCAACACTTACCACTTTATCTCCTCCCACCTCACCATCCAAGTCTCCAAACACATCTTCCGGGTGGAACAGTAATTTGCATGTATTTCTTTCAATCCAGTTCCACTGCCTTTGTTACTCACAATGTGATATTCGCACCATTTGGTGAAACCAAATACAGACTGGGTGGCCACTTTGCGGAACTCTTCCATTCTGTCCACATGAAAGCCATTTCAATGCACCGTCATGCTCTCATGTTCTGTCCTAGGCCGTTGCAGTGTTTCAGATGTTTCAATGTTGCAGTAACAACATTGTGCTTAGGCATTTTGCAGCCTTTAGGACTTGAGATTAAGTTCATGAACTTTAGATTATGATTTCCGTCTCCACTCTGATGAAAAAAAACCTTCCCCATCAGTATTCGATCTACCTGATGGAGTTGGGGCAACCTCAAAGCTTTGCTTTTGTTCTCTATTATTATGGGACACATGGTTCTAGATATTAACCATTTCAATCCTAATCCTACAGATTTCTACCAAGAGGATATAAAAATGGCTGGCGAAATGACTACCAGCCCCATCTTTTCGCTTTGTTATAGCAAATTGCACATTGTTTCTTCTTTAAACATTTCCATAAACTTTTCCACAGTGCCAATAAAAAACACCATGTGTTGCTACTTTTAATCAAACATTAGATCACATAGCACATCCCACATGCTTCATTGATGTGTAGCACTTTTCTTTTGATATGTAAGTAACAGATTTTACCACAAATACTGGATTACAGCCAATGATAACCATGCAACATCTGAGCGACGAAACATGAAGTTACAGTGCACTGTAAAGGCTGCTGAGATATATGCATCGAGTTCCCTCATCAAGTTGATGTTTCCTGCTTGATTTATTTGAGTACACACTTCAAGAACTTCAGTTCTCTAGCAAAGGTGGCTGAAATATAGCGAATAAACAAACATTAACAGAATAAAGAAAAGAAAAAAAAATATATTTAGATGGTGCTATTAATGACCGTAGGATGTCCCAAAGAACTTTACAGATATTTCAGTACTTTCCTTTGAACTGTGCTGACTGTTGTAAGAACATATGCAAAACCGTAAAAATATTGGCAGTCTAGTTTTGTATCAGCAAATTTGCACCAAGCTGTGAATACGATGATCGTCCTTTGTGCAGCCCAAGCCAGTTACTTTCTACTTGGCAATTATCTCAAATTTCTAAATATCTTAGCATTTGCTGCCACACATAGACATGGGAATTGCGTTCACTCACTGAGCAACCCCTATTCCAATCCTTCTGAAGAACTGTTCTAAGAAGCAAAACTTCAGTGTCTCACAATCTTCTTTGCTGCAAAAGTTGAAACATCTCATTTTTGGCAGTATCTTCTCCTGGAACCACCATGTCCCTCTTTTGAGGTAGAGCTAGATTTTTACAAATATGGTATGAAACGTGAACACTGGATGGCCCAAGGATCGTGATTTATTCCTTTGGCATCAGGTCTCTACAAATATAATGCAGTATTTGTATGGAATCAAGCCTGAAGTTTACATTTGGTTGAGGAAATCTTTTGTCTGTCTAATCTATCTCACCACCAGGCCTCCTTCCCCCAAAGATATCCTTTTCTCCAGGAAAGGTCTGTTCAACTGCTTGAGCTGACCCTCTTGCTTCTGTCCCTCATCATCGCCATCTGCTGATGGGAGGTTCCACTACACACACATACATTCACTCAATGCACCTACATGTCAAATAACAGGACGTTGACTCCAGGAATAATCATCACACCAAATTTCCTGCTCCCAAAATGAGTAATTTCATGTATTTGTATCTATTTATTCAGAGGTAACAAGTTAATTAGCTGAGTTTGCAAAATGGAGGGCCAGTTAACCAATCCCATTTTGTCTCTTAACTCATTTTTCTACAGCTATCATGTGAAAAAACTTTTATAGTTATCTTGGAGATTAACAAGTAAAGTTGATGCATCTTCTTCACAAAATCCCTACAGTGTGGAAGCAGGCCATTTGGTACATCAAGTCCACATTGACTCTCTGAAGAGCATCCCACCAAAGCCACCCCACTACTCTATGACCCTGCATTTTGTATGGCTAATCCATCTAACCTGCACATTCCTGGACACTATGGGACAATTTACCATGGCCAATCCATTTCAGCTGGGAGGGAGGAAACTGGAGCACCCGGAGGAAACTGACACAGACACAGGGAGAATGTACAAACTCCACACAGCCAGCTGCCTAAGGGTGGAATCACACCTGAGCCCCTGGTGCTGTGAGGTAGCAATGCTAACCTCTGAGCCATAGAACATAGAACAGTACAGCACAGTACAGGCCCTTCAACCCTCAATGTTGTGCTGGCCTTTTATCCTACTCTAAGATCAGAGTAACTGACATACCCTTCATGGTACTATCTTCTATGTGCTTCTCCAAGAGTAGCTTAAATGTCCCTAATGTATCTGACTCTATTATTACTGCTGACAGTGCATTCCATGCACCCACCATTCTCTGTGCAAAGAACCTACCTCTGTCATCTACCCTAAACCTTCCTCCAATCACTTTAAAATTATGTCCCCTTGTGATAGCCATTTTCACCCTGGGAAAAAAGTCTCTGGCTATCCACTCTATCTATGCTTCTTATCATCTTGCACACCTCTATCAAGTCACCTCTCATCCTTCTTCGCTCCAATGAGAAAAACCCTAGATCCCTCAACCTTCTTTCAAAAGACGCACCCTCCAGTCCAGGCAACATCCTGGTAAAGCTCCTCTGCACCTTCTCTAAA
The DNA here is from genome assembly GCF_047496795.1 of Chiloscyllium punctatum. Classification (NCBI taxonomy): domain Eukaryota; kingdom Metazoa; phylum Chordata; class Chondrichthyes; order Orectolobiformes; family Hemiscylliidae; genus Chiloscyllium; species Chiloscyllium punctatum. The sequence goes on from NC_092758.1 coordinate 85,467,883, forward strand.
GCTTCCACATTCTTCCAATAATGAGGCGACCATCATATGCTAATGAAAGCCACAGTCGTTAACAACAGACTTCACAATATATAGACCTGCTTTTCAAGGGGCAAGCCTTCAGCCTGATGAAAGATGCCTCCAGCTGTGAGAACTGAATTCCATGAGTTGTTCTAACTACTATGTCTCAGCCCATGGTACTCAGTTCTGCAGCTTGGGTGCTTTTTGCCTGCATTCGGCGATATTGGTTGTCAGCAAACTACGTGAATGGGATGAGTAAGCAACTAAAAGTCTGCATCACTTAAAGGCATTTATAAAAATATCAGCACTCTGCAGTGAGTAACACATGGCAAAAATAAAATCACTCTTGTAAATGATGACTCTCAAATACACTTTATCGGTGTTTTTCTTAATGCTTTTTTTCTGCTGGTAATAAAACTTTCTCCTTGAGCAATAATGGTGTCAGAGCCCGGGAACGGTTTACTTCACTATGCATTTATTACAGAGGATTCATTAATCTTGTGGAAGAGGAGACATTTAATGACCAACTTGGGAGGCAATTTCATCAGTTTGAGGAACCCCCTTCAAATTGCTGGTGAATGAAGTGAACTGAGTCAGTGAGCATAGGCATACAGATTTAAATAACAGGCAGTTGAAATTATGATCTATCATGGAAGCTTGACCTATCTCAAATGAGACATAAAGGACTGAAAACAGCTGGAAGAGAGAATAGGGGATAGCTTAAAAAAATCTTGGAGATAAAATTGGAACAAGTGAGGTAGGAGTGTAATGGAACTCCTGCAATGGTTTCACTAACCTGATAGCTACAAGAAAGTACAGCTATTCAGCACACATTGCAGTCTCTCGGCATGAATTGCTATGGAATTGAAGCTGGCCATTCAGCCCATTGAGTCTAGACCAAATCTCCCCTCTCTCTGTAGCCCTGCATATCCCATAGCTAATCCACCTAGCCTGCCCATTTAGGGCAATTTAGCATGGCTAATCCACTCTAACTTGTACATCTTTGGACTGTGGGAGGAAACCAGAGGACCCAGAGGAAACCCACGCAGACACAGGGAGGATATGCAGACTCCACACAGACAGTTGCCCGAGGCTGGAATCAAACCCTGGTGCTGTGAGGCAGCAGTGCGAATCACTGAGCCACCTTGCCACCCAGATTAATTTTCAAATTGTCTGCGACAGTGTAACACCATGATTTTTTTCATACAATTGGTTCTATTAAACTGGTGAGATTGGATTTAACTTGTAAACGTTCGGGGAGATCAGATGACTAATCATTACAGAATATGCGCTTTATTTATCTTTGAAGAATGTGTGAAACCTAAAGTGCAGGGCGATCAGTCATCTTTTTCTGTCCTTACCTCAACTCATATCATGCTACATCTTTGCTTAAGTATTTCCACCTTCAACTAAGAAACCATTTTGTCACAATGCTATCGTTGTAAATCTATAATTTGAAAAGCACATTATGTCTATTAGCAGACAAGAGTATGTTTTTATATAAATAATAAGATTTTTCATTTGTTGCCCTTAAATACAATCATGCCATAAAGTACACCTGAAGAACACAACAACCTGATGAAGGAACGGCGCTCCAGAAGCTAGTGCTTCCAAATAAACCTGTTGGACTATAACCTGGTGCTGTGTGATTTGTAACTAAACTGCTTACTTGGTTCATTGTCACACTTTGTGCTGTGAAATATGACATCATTTTAAAATAAAAGCCAAACATTTCAAAGAAGAAAATGAGATGTTCTGCCATTTTTGTATTTATATGGGCAAGTTTTGTGACCTCAGGACGTAGTGTGAAGTACTTTTATTTTATTTGTCCTCTGGGATATGTACTTGTCTGGCTAGACCAGCGCTTGCTCCCCATCCAGAATTGACCTTAAGAAGGTATTGGTGAGTCACCTTTCTTGAATACCTGGAGTCTGTTTATATATATTAAAAGGGCAAAAATTTCAGGATACTTTACACAGCAACAGCAATATAATAGATTAGAGTGGTGCTGGAAAAGCACAGCAGTTTAAGCAGCATCCGAGGAGCAGTAAAATCAATATTTCGGGCAAAAGCCCTTCATCAGGCTTTTGCCTGAAATGTCGATTTTCCTGCTCCTCGGATGCTGCCTGAACTGCTGTGCTTTTCCAGCACCACTCTAATCTAAACTCTGGTTTCCAGCATTTGCAGTCATCGTTTTCACCTAACAGCAATATAATTCCAAGTGAGGATGAAGTGAGATTTGGAGGAAGTTGTAGGTGATGGCATTCACTGCTACACTTGTCCTTCTCATTGATAAAGGATGTGAGTTTGGAATGTGTTACTAAACACAGTTTGATTAGTTGCCTCAATGCATCTTGCAGATGGTATCCACTGTTGCAATTGTGCACTAGCTATTGAAGGAGTGAGTGAACATTTAAGCTGGTGTATGGGGTACTGAGCAAAGAAGCTTTGTCCTTGGAAGGGTCAACAAACCCGAAACGTTAACTCTGATTTCTCTCCACAGATGCTGCCAGAGTTGCTGAGCTTTTCCTGCAACTTTTCGTTTCTGATTTACAGCATCTGCAGTCCTTTTGGTTTTTATTTAGTCCTGGATAATGTTGAGATTGTTAAATGTTGCTGAAGCTGCACTTATCCAGGAAATTGGAAGGTCTTCTAGCACACACCGGATTTCTGCCTTTTCGACATTGAGCCGGCCTTGAGGAGCTGAATTGTTCACTGCCTTTCATGAAGCACTTTTGTACTGAAGTTGTGTCATTGTAAGAAACATGTTTGTTCTTTGGTGCATGACAATAGAAAACATAAAGGTAGAGAAATCTCCAGGACCGGAGATCCGAGGACATTGAGGGACATTGTAGCAAGTTAGGGAGGAAATTGAGGGTCCCCTGGCAGAAACATTTGTATTACTCTCCATTCCTCTGGTGAAGTACCAGAGGAATGGAGGGTGGCTAATGTTATGCCATTGTATAAGAAAGGCTGTAAGGAGAAGCCTAGAAACTATAAACCAGTGAGTCGGACATCAGGTGGGCAAATTGTTGGAGGTGATTCTGCAAGATAGGATTTACAAGCATTTGGAGAGGCAAGGATTGATTAGGGATAGTCAGCATGGCTTTATGTGAGGAAAATCATGTTTCACAAACTTGGCTGAGTCTTCTTAATGAAGTAACCAAACTGATTGATGAGGGCAGAACGGTAGACATTAGTCAAGGTTTTGACAATTTCTGCACGGTAAACTAATTTGTAAAATTAGATCACATGGGATTCAGGGTGAGCTTGCCGATTGGAATTAAAAATTGGCTTGATGGGAGGTGGCAGAGGGTGGTGGTGGAGGGTTGTTTCTCAGACTGGAGGCTTGTGGCCAGCGGTGTACCACCAGGATTGGTACTGGATCCACTTTGGCTTATCATTTACGTAAATAATTTGGATGAGAATTTAGGAGGCATGGTCAGTAAGTTTGCACATGACACCAAAATTATATATAGTGGTATAGTGGACAATGAAGAAAGTTATCTAAAGTTACAAAGAGATCCGAATCAGTTGTGTCAATGGGCTGAGGAGTGACAGGTAGAATTTAATTTGAAATTAATGTTAAGGCCATAGGTAGTGTTTAAAACAGAGAAACCTAGGAGTTCAGGTACGTTCTCCTTTGAAATTTGCCCCATAGATAGACAGTGAGGTTAAGAAGGAATTTAATATGCTTGCCTTCATTTCTAAGACTTTTGAGTCTAGGAGTTGGGATGTCATGTAGAGGGTGACATTGGTGAGGCCTCTTCTGGAGTACTGTGTATAGTTCTTGCTGCCCTATTATAGGAAGGATATTCTTAAATTGGAGAGGATTCAGAAAAGATTTACCAGGATGTTATCCAAAATGGAGGGTTTAAAATACAAAACAGACTGGAGAAAACTGAGACTCTTTTCCACTGGAGAGGAGGAGGTTGAGGGGTGACCTTATTGAGGTTTATAAAATTATGAAGGGTGTAGATAAGAGGAGTGACAAGGGACTTTTTCCTAAGGTGTTTGTAAGGTGAGAGGAGGAAGATTTAAAAAGGACATGAGAGGCAACTCTTTCACACAGAGTAGTTCGTGTGTGGAATGAACTGCCAGAGAAAATGGCGGTTACAAGTACAGTTACAATGTTTAAAAGGTGTTTGGATAAGTGCATGAATAGGAAAGGAGCAAGAAGCAGGGAGGTGAGACTGGTTTAGTTTGTGATTATGGTTGAGATGAACTGGTTAGACCGAAGGGTGTTTCTCAGTGCTGTATGTTTCCATGATTCTTTGGCAAGAACTCCCACAAATTGCAATGACATAATAATTACATTGTATTAGTGGTGAAAGCTGAGGCAGAAATATTGCAACTCTGGAGTTGCAGTTTCCAATAAATGACTAATGTATAATTGAGTGGGCTATTACCTGTTCAAACCCACAATTTTCTAGGCTGAGTAAAGAAAAGCTGCTATTCCGAACTACATCTCCTGGAGAGCAAAACTCAAACTTGGTAGCAGATAAACTGTATGGACTACGTTTACCCATGTTATTACATGCAACTGAAGGTAGCATAGTGATAATGTCACTGAACAAGTGGCTGAGAAGCTAAAGTGAACACCCTGGGGAAAAATCCGACGACAGTACCTATTGAAATTCAATTAATAAATCAGGAATATAAAAATAATCTTCGCAACGGTATCTAAGAAACCATTGTAGACATTTGCAAATAAAAAGTTCAATAATATCTTTTAGGGTAGGAAGTCTGTCACTTTTACCTGGTCTGGCCTATGTATGACTCCAGTCCAGAGAGTGGTGCTGGAAAAGCACAGCAGCTCAGGCAGCATCCAAGGAGCAGGAGATGATTCAGGCATAAGCCCTTCATCAGAATGATAAAAGGCTTGTGCCCAAAACATCGATTCTGCTGCTTCTCAGATGCTGCCTGAGCTGCTGTTCTTTTCCAGCACCCACACTCTCAACTCTGATCTTCAGCACCTGCAGTCATCATTTTCTCCTATGTATGACTCCAAATCCAGATGAGGTCAATTCTTAGTTGCCCTCTGAAATGGCCTCGCGAGTCACTCGGTTCAAGGGCAATTAGTATTGAATTACAAATGCTGTCCTTGCAGTTATACCCACCCCACAAAAGATCAAGTAGTTGTCTAACATGTGGATTCCCAGTACTCCTTGGTCAGTCATTCTCTCAGGCGCTTGTTTTAACCAATATGCATGGTGAGGAGTTTCAGGCATTAAAATTCTAGAAAATATTACTGATTATTCAGCCTGTCACAAGTACTCACATGTTGAAATATCAAGAATGTTTTAAAATAAATATTTCAATTCAAATAGGTCATGCAATGAGTAGATAAACCTCAAATGTCATGCAGAGCAGCGAGAGACTAACGACAACTCGTCAAGTGAGTGAATCATTGCTGAGTTGGTGTTTTCGTGGGTTAATGTATATTAAGTGTTACATTGGCCTGCTTAGCATCCATTTCTCAACAAAGACTGTTAAAATCAACACATTACCTTGAAGCAGTCTATGGGAGGATGTTGTGTTCAAATGGGCTGCTACGTTTCTTACATTGTAGCAATGGCTCCAGTACTTCACCATCTTGAAGTTCTATTGGTCATCAAGGGTTGTGAAAGATGCAAAATCATCCCCAGTTCTTTCTTTAGTGCAGAAAAAACACAGAAAGATTAATTGTGAAATTAACAAACCGATAGATTGGTGGGTTAGTCTATTAGAAAAGTTCACTCTGTCCTGCTGTTGTAAGCTATCCCATCATTGTAACTGATTATGTTGACAAAGTAATCTACCTTAATAAAAAATCTGAAATTAATCTGAAAAAAAGGCTAAAAATGTCTGAAGTGCCCTGACAAAAACTTTCAAGAAATTATAAGATGGTTAACTTTGTAATTCCTGGGAGCTCCGTTTGATAAAGAGCACTTCTCAAAACCTTGACCCGTCATGAGTCATTTCAGATGCTAAAGAACCTCTGTACTTGCACATTTCCTGTTTTATTTTAGGTCAAATACAAAGATTACCATTACTTTCAACCATAGAAAGTTCCTACTTTTTAAAAAAAACACATGTTCTGGATACTTGTTAACTGTAATCCCAAAGCTGAACTATTAATGTATTGTTGTCTTTTCCAAAGGCAGCTTTTATGATTATGCAGATAAGCAGATTATATTGCAGCCATTGAATTTGGGCATGTCACTCTTGACTGAAGATCACTTGTTTATAACTTTTAAAAGCATTATTTAACTTTGCTTAAAAAAAAGCTGTCCGAAGTACATTTGACTCATTATAAATTTCTGGATAATATTGGAAATTAAAAAGATTGCAAATTTAACAAATGTTGAAAAAAGTGTCAAGAATATGAAGTGGGAATAGGCCATGTGATAAATTGACAGTTGTTTAATAAATTGATGGCTGATTCAATTGTAAACACTGTTCCATTTCACACTAACCCAGCCAACATTTCCATTTGCTTACCAGGAATCTATCCACCTCTGTCTGTTCAGCAAGAGAGATCTGAAGATTCACATCCCCTGAAGAGAGAAAAACAAAAATCAGCTTGTGCTTAAAATGAGCGATTCTTTATTTTATAAAAGTATAGTTCTGGCTGTCAACTTCAATCAATATTATTAGGTTCGTACATCATATTAAAATGAAACCATTGCTAATTTGCATTTGTTTCCTGCAATTTATCAAATAGTTGAAAAATAATTTAGTCTCTCCTAAAGCTCAATCATTCGTCTATCTTAGTACAACTTCAGAATTGTTAATTGTTCCAAATTTCATAGGTTTTAATTAACGGCAATAAATGTGGATTCACAGCTATGTGACACAGATTGGCAGCATTACAGTGGCCAATCCAGAACACTGAACATTAATGGAATTTCATCCCCTTTCCAATATATTTCTGCTTATGCAATGACATAATAATTACATTGTATTAGTGGTGAAAGCTGAGGCAGCACTGCTTCAAGTTTGTAACTGTGTAAAACACTCTCTTGCATTTCCCAGTAACTGACTATTCATGTTCTGAGTGTAGATTCAGGCTGAAAAGAAAAGTAGAGTTATCCTCAGCTTTGGACATGGCTCTCAGACTCTTAACTTTTGTAAAAGCTCCAAATTAGTTCATTCTCCAAATCCAACATTGCTAAAGAAGTCACGACCTGTAACCATCATGTGAAATGTGTCGTTGGACTGGCATTACACAAAGGGCAGATTCCTGATGAAGGGCTTTTGTCTGAAACGTCAATTTTCCTGCTCCTCGGACCTGCTATGCTTTTCCAGAACCACTCTAATCTTGGCATTACACAAAGCCTATACTGATCCCTAGGATGCCTGAAATGTGTGCTGTATTAAGCCAGTGTAATGTCATACTGTAGGACATGTAGATAAGGAAAATCTGTCCATCCTACCTGAGACAGCATGGGAATACTAGAATTGATTTCTGCCTGCCCACATTGGTTTAGGAAAGAGGATACTGCAGTAGAATTTATATTGCTGATCATTTACTGGGAAAGTGTTTTTGGGGCCACAGGCAGTCAGCTCATGGGTGAGTTGTAGAAACTGTCACAGCCACTGGGTACGTGTATGAAGAACTATCAATCAGACCGAGTGGATTGAGACCGAGTCACAGCCATCAGGAACGAGAAAGAAAAAGTAGCATCCTTCTTGCCCATCTTTTGCAGAACTCTGGTACAAAGGCTCAACTTCCAGTGCACCATGGAACAGAGTTAGAAGATTCAGCTTCGTCCATGGTTGCCCTCATGGTAGACTTCCACTTTTAAGCTATTCCAGTACAGAGAGGTATCAAGTTCACCAGCGGTAATTCGTCACAGATTGGAAGAAATTAATGATCAGCTTCCACAATTCAATTTAACTTGAGCTATCTTCCACTGAAATTTAACTATGTTGTATCAACTCATCAACTGAAAAGGACCAAGCAAGCAATTGAACCACTTTCTGTTGTACTTTAAGTGGTCAGAGTTGAAAAGTGTGGTGCTGGAAAAGTACAGCAGGTCAGGCAGCATCTGAGGAGCAGGGGGTTAATGCTTTTCAGGAATGTCCCACACATTCCTGATGAAGGGCTTATGCCTAAAACCTCAAACCTCGATTTTCCTGTTCCTCGGATGCTGCCTGAACATAAGCCCTTCATCAGGAATATCTGGCATATTCCTGATGAAGGGCTTATGCCCAAAATGTCACCTCTCCTGCTCCTTGGATGTTGCCTGACCTGCTGTGCATTTCCATCACCACACTTTTTCAACTCTGACTCTCCAGCATCTGCAGTCCTCACTTTCTACTACTTCGAGTGGTGCATGTTACATTCAGCTGTACAACGGCATTGTAGGTCAACCCAAAGCAGGTGGACTGCAGCAGTTCAAGAAGGCAGCTCACTCCCACCTTCTCAAGAGTCAATTAGGGACATGTAATAAATACTGGCCAGCCAGAGACACCTAAATCCCACAAATGAATAAATTTTTAAAAATTAAAGAAGAAACTACACTGATGTGCACCATCTTGATTTACGTCAAAAGGATAATTTTGCAAAAAGAAAGAAATACAAGAGTTTTAGTGAGAGACCATTTAATATAATAATTGCTACCCTGTCAGACTTCAAGTAAGTACTGCTGTCAGAAAGACACAACAACTAGATTCTGGAGAAAGTAGGCTCATGTGATTGCTGACAACAATTAGCACTTGGTTATTTAAACTAATTAGCTCCTATTAGGCTCATAGGTTCCCATTGTGTGTAAGTGACCTCTTGCACATAGAAACTTGGGAATATGGTTCAAACTGCTTTGCACAGTGCATCACTTGTGCAATCAATTACTTTACTCTTGAGCCTCTTAATGAGATAACTTTGTCTCACAAAGGTTGATATTATGAATAACTGAAAAGAGAAACAGTGCACACACTGATCCTTTGGAAGCCTGCATTCAGTCGAGTGTCACCATTTTATCTACAAACAGTTATAATGAAGGGAAGTCCTGTTTCTGTCAGACTTGGCTTCTATTAACCAAGGGTGTTGAATTTACACTGATGTCCATTAACTAGTAAGGTACAATACTGGTATATAAAAATAGGCAAGAAAAGAAATAACATTGATCCTGATAATAAAGACTTTAATCATAACCCTCTACTGATTAGATTCTCTACAGTGTGGAAACAGGCCCTTCAGCCCAAAGCGACCCTCCAAAGAGTAACCCACCCAGACCCATGTCCCTCTGACTAATGCACCTAACATGCAATTTGGCATGGCCAATTCACCTGAATTACACATCTTTGGACTGTGGGAGGAAACCCACGCAGAGTGAATGTGCAAACTTCACATAGACAGTCACCCAAGGCTGGAATCAAACCTGGGACCCTGGCACTGTGAGGCAGTAATGGTAACCACTGAGCCACTGGTTAGGCAGCTTTTCCTGATTATTATCGTACTTTTTGTTCCATCATCTGTCTGTACCATCCTCATTGTGGGTTCCACTATTGTTACAGCTCCACTATTGTCTACTACAGCAGCATTGACCCATACAACAATACTCATAATTAAATGCGAACTCTGCCTAATTGACCACAATGTGCTTTCCTGTACAAAAGGGATTGGATGGGATATATGTACAGAATGTCATGGAAAGTGAAACTAACCATAGTCCGATAAGTAAATGAGTTCTCCTGAGTCTAAGTATCACCGACAGTCCTTCTGAACTAACATATCTGGGGTCATGACCTTTATTAGGGCTTGCTATCTATATGTGATTAAGTTCATCCAGCATCATTTAAGTTAATATAAATAACATAGGATATGGCCCCTCAAGTTAATTTAGGGAAACAGAATCATGAAACAGGCCGTACCAATTCACTCAAGAAGAAAGTGAGGACTGCAAGATGCTGGAGATTGGAGCTGAAAATGTGTTGCTGGAAAAGCGCAGCAGGTCAGGCAGCATCCAAGGAACAGGAGAATCGACGTTTCGGGCATCCCAGGAACGGAACGTTTCAGAGAACACCTCTGGGGCACCAGGACCAACCAACCCAACCATCCCGTAGCCCAACACTTCAACTCCCCCTCCCACTCCACCAAGGACATGCAGGTCCTTGGACTCCTCCATCGCCAGACCATGGCAACACGATGGTTGGAGGAAGAGCGCCTCATCTTCCGCCTGGGAACCCTCCAACCACAAGGGATGAACTCAGATTTCTCCAGTTTCCTCATTTCCCCTCCCCCCCCCTTGTCTCAGTCAAATCCCTCAAACTCAGCACCGCCTTCCTAACCTGCAATCTTCTTCCTGACCTCTCCGCCCCCACCCCACTCCAGCCTATCACCCTCACCTTGACCTCCCTCCGTCTATCGCATTCCCAACGGCCCTCCCCCAAGTCCCTCCTCCCTACCTTTTATCTTAGCCTGCTGGACACACTTTCCTCATTCCTGAAGAAGGGCTGATGCCCGAAACATCGATTCTCCTGTTCCTTGGATGCTGCCTGACCTGCTGCGCTTTTCCAGCAACACATTTTCAGCTCCGTACCAATTGACTGAACAGCATCCCACACAGACCCATCCCCGACCTTTCCCGTGGCCAATCCACTGAGCCCACACATCCCTGGACAATTTAGCACGGTCAATCCATCTTAACCTGCACATCCTTGGAGTGTGAGTGAAAACCGCAGCACCTGAAGGAAATCCACGCAGACATTGGGAGAATGTAAAAACTCCACGTGGACAGTCACCCGAGGCTGGAATGAAACTCGGGTCCCTGGCGCTGTGAGGCAGCAGTGCTAACCACTGAGCCAGCGTGACGTAGTATTTTCTTATTAATTGCAGAAGCCCCTGCTTTGTATGTGCCTAAGTAAAACCAAGTGCCATCTGAAATACATTTTCAAATGTTTGTTGAGCGTATCAATAGATGTACAGCAGTGTGCACCCGTGAAAACCAAGGGGAAGGCAACAAAGCAGTAACTATGACTAGGAGGTCGTGTTCAAAGTTTTCAAGGCCAATATTATCTGGCTAGACAGACCACAGTGTATCTATTTTCAACAAAGTTGATCTTGACCAGAAACCAAAATATTGTTGACATTTAAATGGGGAGAAACCCAAAATGATGGAACAGATTACACTTCAGTAGTTACTAAAACGTATGTTTTTTTGCAAACTTATGTGGCTAACCAGCAGCAAACCTATTCGTTAATATGAAACTGACTTCAGAACTGTTTTTCAACCAAAAAGTTAACAGAACCCTCAAGAGGATGTGATACACTGACCTGCTTTCAGCTGCATTTATTAGAAAGCCACATAGGAATTATGTCTGGGGGAATGGCTAAACACATCAGATGCACATTATTGCTCTGCAATTTGGACTGGCCCATCACACAGCCTTTATTCAATGGAGATATGTGAGGGAGTTAAGTCAATGGTGAGGCAGCGTCCCTCAGTCTAAAGCCAGTGTAAATTCCAGCATGGATGCAAGAATCAGGTTGCATATGTTAGAGAGCATTGCAGAAACTAATCTCTCACTGGAATACAGGGTATACAGTTAATGGCATGTCACAAAGTTCTTTGTGTGAAGCCAGTTTTATTGTGCAGTGAGAATGAGAGAAACAGTAATCACTACATACACTCTAATGCAAACCAAACGGTCTTCAGTTTATCTCAGAACGCAGATCTTGTAATACTTGCTTTTGACAGAGAAAATAGTTTAAAGTCACTTACATGTCCTTCTCAAGCTGGGGAAAATTTCAGCTATCAGCTTGCCTGAATGCAGGTTAGATCAAGTTTTAATCATAGAATCCTTACATTGTGGGATGCAGGCCATTCAGCCCATCGAGTCCACACCGGCCCTCTGAAGAGCATCCCACCCCTCTCTCCATAACCCTTCATTTCCCACAGCCAACCCCCCCCCCCTAATCTGCACATCTTTGGACTGTGGGAGGAAACCCATACAGACACAGGGAGAATGCACAAAGTCCACACCGACAGTTACCCCAAGGGTGGAATCAAACTTGGGTCCCTAACACTGTGAGGCAGCAGTGCTAACCACTGAGCCACCCTTAAAAGGGATTGTGATCAACCAGCATTCCCCAAAATAAACTTTCTCCTGAGGAAAGATCCAGGAAGTTGAGCTCTCATGAAACACTATGAGCCTGGCATGATTTGAACCATCTTCTGAGCTGGAGTCAGACATACTGCCATCACGACACAAGACCTCACCCAGCAGGATTCCCAATTGGATCTACAGCTTCAATGTCAAATAAGATCATGTGCATTTAACTATTGCAGATTTAACATTTAGTTAAATCTTACAAATCCAGGTTTAAATAATTACTCACAATAACTTTGTTCCCGTGCTAATGTCTTTCAATCTGTATTATAGCAGCGAAATGCTGTAGATGTTGGAAATCTGAAACACAGAAAAAAAAGTCTGTGGAGAGTGAAAGAGGGCTAACTTTTCAAATCAGTTTTCTGATGAAAGATCGAGCAGAAGTTCTGACAAAATGTCATTGATCTGAAACAATAGCTTCTCTCGGTACAGAAACCACCAGATTTGCTTTTTTTTTCTTCAGCAGCATTTTCTGTGGCTATCCTTTTATCAACATTACTGAAACATTTGCCTGTGATTCTTGCTTTGCCGCTGGATTAAATTTTGTTTTGTCCTGGTTCCTTTCAGGGGTGGCTGTCAGCTATTGAAGACTTTCTACTTTCTTTACCTGTAGTGTAGGAGTGCTAAATTTTGTGCTCAAACCTTGACCTTCACAGCACACTGGTAGCCTAATAACACAATCCAGGAAGTTGAGCTTATTATCAGTTTATTACCTTTTATTTGTATTTCAAAAATATACTTTATTCATTAAAAATCTCTGTATATATACATTGCCACAAAAGTAGTTCAGTTCTGTACAGTTGCATATCAAGTAAATGAACAAAACATTGGACTTTGACTCTATCCAAAAAATCAAAGATCTCCCTTACAAACACAGTACTCAGGGTGGCACGGTGACTCAGTGGTTAGCACTGCTTCCTCACAGAGTCAGGGACCTGGGTTTGCTTCCACTCGTGTGGAGTTTGCACATTCTCCCCATGTCTGCATGGGTTTCCTCCGGGTGCTCCAGTTTCCTCCCACAACCCAAAGACGTGCAGGTTAAGTGAATTGGCCATTGTAAATTGCTCATAGTGTTCAGGGATGTGTCGGTTAGGTATCTTCATCAGAGGTAAGGGAAAGGGGGGAGGGGTTACTCTGCAGAGGGTCAGTGTGGACTTGCTGGGCCAAATGGCCTGTTTCCACACTGTAGGGATTCTATTCTAATACTAATATTTAAATACATTTTAGGCGCTAGGAGGGTCCGATAACTGAACAGACTCCCGTTTACCTTCAGCAGGAAGTCCTCAAGTGGTGGCCTTTCCCCACTGTGCCTTGATGGCAGCTGCTGCAAGCTTTAGTGCACCCATCAGCACGTAGTCCTTGACCTTGGAATGTGCCAGTTTACAACACTCAGTCAGGGTCAACTCCTTGTTCTGGAAGACCAACAAGTTTTGGGCAGACCAAAGAGCATCTCTCACCGAGTTGATGGTTGTCCTGGCACAGTCGATGTTTGTCTCAGTGTGCATCCCAGGGAACAGACATAGAGCACAGAGCTGCCCAGGCCAACACAAATCATTGCATCATCCTCCAGATTTCCTTCACAAAGGCACATTCTCCCTGTCAGGGTGAAAGCAACAGATCTGTAGGAGATGGCTTGCTGCTGATAAGGTGTGAGCATTCAGCCCTTTCATTATCTTTTCATTGTTAGTCTTTCTGCTTCCAGTTTCTCTTCATCTATACAGAGATGACATTCCGTGGGCTCACAGTTACTGAATTTACATCCTGAGTTAGCCGTTCTTAAAAAAAGGGAGATATTGGAAATAAAAGTTTAATATTTTCATCAAGTACTTTAGGATTCTGATCTGTCATTATATCAATACTGTTCCACAAACATTTATTTACATTGATGTTCAAATGTTAAATATGTAGGTGCTCATTTTGCGTTTCCAGGCAATCGCGGCAATTAGCAAAGCCTGTGCCACACTGATGCAGGGTCTGACTGGTGCATTGGAGCAGCTTTATTCTACAGCCCAGATCAGTAGTTTCCAAGTGAGTCAACACTGGAGGATATGAGAGGGAAATATTGTGTAGTGTTGAATTTATTTATGTACCAAATGCTTATGAAATTGGCTCCTTAAAAGAACCCTTATACAAGGCAGTCCTGTATAGTTTTAAAGGAGTTAACTTACTTCACAAATGGACCTAAAGATAATGAAAGAGACACCATACACCACACACATACACCATACACCATACACCAGATACCAGACACCAAAACGAGATGGGCGGGCAGTATTTTGTTCAGATAACTCATTGTTTGGATAACTGATCATCATAAACAAAGGAAGCATTTACAGGATCTTGAGATCTTGTTTGGATAATCCGAAATTCGGATAATTGATGTTCAGATAACCGAGGATGTTCTGCACTATGCTGGGATTTCAGTTTCTGGATTAGTGGTGCTGGAAGAGCACAGCAGTTCAGGCAGCATCTGAGGAGCAGTAAAATCGACGTTTCGGGCAAAAGCCCTTCATCAGGAATAAAGGCAGAGAGCCTGAAGCGTGGAGAGGTAAGCTAGAGGAGGGTGGGGGTGGGGAAAAATGTGACGATACAATCTAACTGGGCTCAGAGCCAAGTTGGGTTTTTAGTTTGTTGTCTGAATCACATTCAACTGTAACATATACCTCCAGCCTTTACTGATTCATGCCAGATATTAAGTGCCCATGATCAAAAGAAAATCTAATCCATTAGACTAATATTCACTTAAAGTAAAAACAATGACTGCAGATGCTGGAAACCACAGTCTAGATTAGAGTGGTGCTGGAAAAGCACAGCAGTTCAGGCAGCATCCGAGGAGCAGTCAGAGTGGATTCAGATGGGGTTTGTTGATCAGCTGGCTACTCTCTGGCCTCTGACCAAGCATGAATAATGCCAGGGGAGATTTGTTGCTGTAAATGAAAATGTAAACACACAGAGTGTAGGTTAACCATGCCCATACAATTTAAATTGTTCAACATGATTAGGAATGAGAACACATGGAAAAGCAAAGTGGGGGTCAATCATGTTTAGTGCCATTGAATGCAGGAACACGCTTCCTCTTGGTAATGTCAAATATAGAAGGTACAAAAACAACCAAACCAGTTCCTGTGTCCTTCCTGCAGAGCAGCGTGAGTCAATTATGTTATTGACCATGTGAAACACAAAGGTTCCAATCCAGACCTGACTGAAGAAAGTGATGCAATTGCAACAATAGTTATGGACACTGTCCAGTTTCTTCTGTGGAAATTTTGAAAAATAAAAACATGGTAAATTGCCCGTAGTGTCCAGGGATGTGCAGCTTAGGGTGGATTGACCATGCCAAATTGCCCCATAGTGTCCAGTGATGTGCAGGTTAGGTGAATTAGCCACGGGAAATGCAGGGCTATAGGGATAGGGTCGGGAGGGTGTGCTCTGGGTGGCATGCTCTTCAAATGGTGGCATTGAATCAAGTCGTCTGTTTCCACGCTGTTGGGATTCTATAAATTAACGAGCAAAGTTAAATCCATCATTTCGGAAGTCCAGTTTGTAGCAGGTATATCAAGCTTTTCTATTCAGACTGTGAGCCCCAAGGAAATAAGTAGATGGCTATTGGCAGCCAAGGTTATGAAGTATAGTGAATGAAGTTGAGAAGCCTACCAGCAGGTGGCACCACCTAACTCAATGGCAGCTCGAGTGGAACCTAAGGATTCACGCTGAGCAACCCATTAAAAAAGGAGGTAGTGTTAAACAATATTTTACCCTTCTCTTGAAGACAGCAGCTCATTTTAGGCAAAAGTCAGAAGTCAGATTACCTGCAAAGACTTGTTATTCAGCCTGTCGACACTTTACTAACACTATTTGTGCTTATCTGTTGTCGCTCTTAATTGCCTGGAATTATCTTGCCATTATCTCTCCTCCTGTATATTCCATGCCTAAGCACCTCCCTCCACTTTGCCTGTCAAAGGGGCAGCGCTTCGAAAGTAAGTGATTTCAAATAAACCTGTTGGACTATAACCTGGTTTCGTGTGACTTGTGACTTTGTCCACCCCAGTCCAACACCAGCACCTCCATACCATTCTAGGATACACAGAACAGCTCACCCAAATGGATGGGTTATTTCAACAAAATGCCTCACTGAGGTGAAGGAAATACAAAGACTGACTTCTCATTGCATCAAACAGTGTTAGAGTCATACAGTCAAGCCCTTTGGCCCAATTTAGTCCATGCCGACCAAAATGTCCATCCATGCTAACCACATTTCCCTGCACTTAGTCCATATCCTTCTCATCCTTTCCTATCCATGTATTTGTCCAAATGCCTTTTATATGTTGTTAGTGTATTCACCTCAAACACTTCCGCTGGCAGCTCATTCTATATGCGTATCACCCTCTGTGTAAAAACGTTGCCCCTCAGGTTCCCTTTTATTCTGTTTCCTCTAACCTTAAACTGATGCCCTCTAGTCCTCGATTCCCCAAACCCGGGAAAAAGAATGAGTACGTTCACCCTATCCATGGCTCTCATGATTTTATACACTTTTAGAAGATTCACCCCTTCAGTCTCCTATGCGCTTAAAGAAAAAGTCCTAGTTTGCCCAACCTCTCCCTTCAACTCAGGCCCTTGAGTCCTGGCAACATCCTTGTGAATTTCTTTGGCACTCTTTCCAGTTTAATAATGTCCTACGTATAACAAGGTGACCAAAATTGAACAAAATACTCCAAGTGTGGTCTCACCAATGTCCTGCATGACTGCAATATAACTTCCCAACTTCTATACTCAATACCAGTAATGTGTTGAGACAAGAAGAATTAGCATAACATTGATAGATTGCATATCAGTGCCCTTGCAGACATGTGATTATAGCAGAACTAAAACAATAGTACACTTTCTGATCTTGTCACAACTTTATCTTGTAGCCGAGCAGTCGAAACGTTGTTAGTGCTGACCTCCAGTGAACTAGCCTCCAGAGAGACTTAACCAAAGTCCAAAGCTCCTTCGAACATCCACAGATGATTGTGACTACCTTAGGAATTTTGTAATAATCAAGACAAAGAAGCCAAGATATTGACTCAAAATTAGTTAGAAGAGAAAGCAATAGCCAGAAGATAAAATGTAGAATTAAACTGAGAACATCAAAACCAGGGACATCATTACTGGACCCAAAATGTTAACTCTGATTTCTCTCTGCTGATGCTACCAGACCCGCTGAGATTTTCCAGCAATTTCTGCTTTTGTTTCAGAATTCCAGCATCTGCAGTTATTTTGGGTTTTTATTCTATTTTAAAGTATTCTAGATGGTACTGGCACAACTGCTTACCCATGTAGTAATGCCTTAAATACATGGTCAGCTTTTAAAAAAAACTTTTTTTTAATTTCAAAAATATACTTTATTCATAAAAATGTTTTGATGATCTGAACAATTGGTCATGCCATACATTCGTAAACATTCCATTTCTTTGTATACAGAGATCAGAATTTATCATTTGTATATACAGGTCTGTACGTTTACCAATCATATATCCATATACTTAGCTGAGGCGTCAGCAGAGCCCCCTTACTACGTTGGCCCCCTGTGCTTAGGCAGGCAGACGTTACACGGTGGTCTTTCCCCATCGCACCTTGGCGGCAGCTGCCCCAAGCTTCAGCGCGTCCCTCAACACGTAGTCCTGGACCTTGGAATGTGCCAGTCTGCAACACTCAGTCGGGGTCAGCTCCTTCAGCTGGAAGATCAACAGGTTTCGGACCGTCCAGAGAGCGTCCTTCACCGAGTTGATGATCCTCCAGCCACAGTTGATGTTCGTCTCAGTGTGCGTTCGGGGAACAGACCGTAGAACACAGAGTCCTGTGTCACGGCGCTGCTCGGGATGAACCTCGACAAAAACCACTGCATTCCTTTCCAGACTTCCTTTGCGTAGGCACCTTCCAGAAGGAGGTGTGTGACTGTCTCGTCCCCTCCATGGCCTTTGAGGGCAGCATGCGGTGCGGGAGAGAGTCCGGGCATGCGTAAAGGATCTCACAGGCAGAGCCCTTCTCACCACCAGCCAAGCCATGTCTTGGTGCTTGTTGGAAAGTTCTGGCGATGAGGCATTCTGCCAAATGACATTGACAGTCTGCTCAGGGAACCGCTCGACAGGATCCGCCCTCTCCTTTTCCCGAAGGGTCTCAAGGACACTACGTGCTGACCACTTCTTGATGGACTTGTGGTCAAAGGTGCTTTTCTTCATAAATTTCTCCACGAAGATCAGGTGATACGAACGGTCCAACTACTCAGAGCATTCCGCGGCAGCGAGGCTAGGCCCATCCTTAGAACACTGGGGACAGGTTTTTTTTAATTTCAAAAATATACTTTATTCATAAAATAATTTGATGATCTGTACAGTTGGTCATGCCATACATGCATAAATATTTGCATACAGAGATCAGAATTTATCATTCATATATACAGGTCTGTACGTTTATCAATCATGTATCCATATATTTAGCTGAGGAGTCAGCGGAGCCCAAATGATTGCGTGGGCCCCCCACTGGAGACAGGTAGAACCTCAGTATGTAGTGACACTTTGTGTTTGTGTGCCGGGGATCCACGCACAGCTTGATGCAGCCACACACAAAGGTGGCCATCAGGGTGAGGGTGGCATTTGGTGTGTTTTTTCTCCTGTTGCCCAGAGCTTTGTACATCGAGTCCCTTCAGACCCTGGCCATCTTTGATCTCCATACAAAATGGAAGATAGCCCAGGTAACTGCGATGGCACAGATTCTGGGAAGATGCCAGACCTGTGCCACATATAACAACACTGACAGTGCCTCACACCCGATTACCAGGTTTTTACCCGCGATGGAGAGCGACCGTAGCTTCCATCTGCCCAGTTTCTGCCTCACTTTCTTGATATGCTCCCCCCAAGACTTGGCGCATGCCCCAGCCCCTCCGAACCAAATACCCAGCACCTTCAGGTGGTTGGTCCTGACAGTGAAGGGGATCAAGGATTGGTCAGCCCAGTACCCGAAGAGCATGCCCTCGCTCTTGCCTTGGTTTACCTTGGCCCCCGAGGCCTCTTCGAACTGGTCACACATGCACAAGAGTCTGTGCATGGACAGTGGATCCAAGCAGAAAACGGTGACGTCATCCATGTACAGGGAGGCCTTAACCTGTCGGCCCCCGCTGCCAGGAATAGTCACCCCTCTCAGGCTCGCATCCTTTCTGATGGACTCGGCAAATGGCTCTATGCAGCACACAAACAAGGCAGGAGAGTGAGGGCAGTCCTGCCTGACTCCAGATCTGACTAGGAAGCTATCTGATTCCCACCCATTGATTGAGACTGCACTGACAATGTTGGTGTAGAGCAGTCTGATCCAATTGCAGATTCCCTCCCCAAAGCCCATTTTGGAAAGAACATCTCTCATATACCTGTGTAATATCCTGTCAAAGGCTTTCTCCTGGTCCAGGCTGATGAGGCAGGTGTCCAACCCTCTGTCCTTCACGTAGGCGATCGTATCCCTGAGGAGTGCGAGACTCTCAGCGATCTTCCTGCCCGGTACAGCACAGGTTTGGTCAGGGTGAATCACTGACCCCAGACCTGACCTGGCCCGGTTGGCGATGACCTTTGCCAAGATTTTGTAATCTGCATTTAATAATGAGATTGGTCTCCAATTTCTGATTTCCTCCCTTTCCCCCTTCCGCTTGTAGATGAGGGTGATGATGCCTTTCCTCATGGATTCACTCATGGTACCTGCCCGAAGCATACTGACATACACCTCCAGCAGGTCCTGGCCAATCAAGTCCCACAGAGTGGAATAGAGCTCGACCATAGCTACCATCTGCCCAGTTTCTGCCTCACTTTCTTGATACGCTCCCCCCAAGACTTGGCGCATGACCCAGCCCCTCCGAAGGACTCGAGGGCCTTGGTCAGCTCGTCCAGAGATAGCGGCTGGTCCAGTCTCTTCTACATTGGGGAGACTGGGCGCCTCCCAGCAGAGCACTTCAGGGAACATCTCCGAGGCACCCGCACCAATCAACCAAACCGCCCCGTGGCCCAACATTTCAACTCCCCCTCACACTCTGCCGAGGACATGGAGGTCCTGGGCCTCCTTCACCGCCGCTCCCTCACCACCCGACGCCTGGAGGAAGAATGCCTCATCTTCCGCCTCGGAACACTTCAACCCCAGGGCATCAATGTGGACTTCAACAGCTTCCTCATTTCTCCTTCCCCCACCTCATCCTAGTTTCAAACTTCCAGCTCAGCACTGTCTCCTTGACTTGTCCGACCTGCCTAGCTCCTTTTCCACCTATCCACTCCACCCTCTCCTCCTTGACCTATCACCTTCATCTCCTCCCCCACTCACCCATTGTACTCTATGCTACTCTCTCCCCATCCCCACCCTCCTCTAGCTTATCTCTCCATGCTTCAGACTCACTGCCTTTATTCCTGATGAAGGGCTTTTGCCCGAAACGTTGATTTCGCTGCTCGTTGGATGCTGCCTGAACTGCTGTGCTCTTCCAGCACCACTAATCCAGTATTTGATTTTCAGCATCTGCAGTCATTGTTTTTACCCAGTCTCTTCCATGTTCTGTTGTCTAAGACCTCCGTGATAGAGGACAGGAACGACTGGGAGGCCGCACTATTGGTTGGCTTCGGGTCATACAGACTGGCATAGAAGGATTTGCTGATCCTCATGATGTCAGCCTGAGATGACGTTACCGAGCCATCTTCTTTCTTCAGGCTGCTGAGCACAGAGCTCTCTTTGTGCACCTTCTGGAAGAAGAAATGTGAGCACATCTTGTCCTGCTCCAGCAAGAGTGAAGCTTGCCGGCCCTTCACCTCCTGGAGGTCCTCCATGACATCGACCCCCATCGTCTGCAGGAGGAGCAGGTTCTGCATACTTTCCTGGAGTTGGGACAGTTTTCCCCACCTCTCTCTCGCCTCCTGAACACCTTGAGGATGAAGAACCTCTTGATGTTCCCTTTTACTGTTTCCACCAGTCTGCTGGAGACTCAAACAGGGGCTTCACGGTTCTCCAACCTGCGTAGTCCCTCTTGAGCTCCTCAATGTTTCCCGGGGTCAACAGCTTGGTGTTCAGCTTCCAAGTTCCCTTGCCAGCCTGCTGCTCATCCTGTAGGTGATAGTCGGCCAGCAGGAGGCAGTGGTCAGAAAAGAATACCGGCTTGACGTCGGTGGATCTGACCGATCAGCTTTTAAAAAAAAATCATGGGATGAGGGGGTCACTAGCTAGATCAGTATTTATTGCTCACCCTAATTGCCCAGAGGGCAGTTAAAGAGTCTACCACATTTCTGTGAGTCTGAAGTCATATGTAGGCCAGACCAGGTAAGGATGGCAGTTTCCTTCCCTGAAGGACATTAGTGAACCTGGTGGGTTTCCCTTCAACAATTAGTGATAGATTCATGGTCATCATTAGAATCCTAATTCCATATTTTTATCAAATTCAAATTCCACCATCTGCCATGGCAGGATGCAAACCCAGGTCCCCAGGACATTACCTGGGCTTCTAGATTAACTGTCCAGCATAAATACCACTAGGCCACTGTCTCCCCCAAACAACAAACTACATTGACAATAAAATGTAGAATTGGATTAAAAAGTACCATATGCCCTTACAACACTGGGCTGCACCCAGTTATGAACAAAGCCTGATAGGGTAATTACAAATCCTAAATCTGCCGATTAAACATTCATATTCACGTACGTTCATGAAATTGCTTGGTAAATCATTGAATCCTTGCAGTGCGGAAACAGGCCATTTGGCCCAACAGGTCCACACCAACCCTCTGAAGAATATCCCATCCAGACTCATTTCCCTACCTTATTAATCTACTTTTCCAATCACTAATGTCCCTAACCTGCACAGGCACTCACAGACACACACTCACATGCACACACATGCTCACACAATCTCTCTACCTCACACGCATGCACACATACATAGAACATAGAACATAGAACATTACAGCGCAGTACAGGCCCTTCGGCTCTTGATGTTGCGCCGACCTGTCATACCAATCTGAAGCCCATCTAATCTACACTATTCCATGTACGTCCATATGCTTGTCCAATGACGATTTAAATGTACTTAAAGTTGGCGAATCTACGACCGTTGAAGGCAAAGCAATCCATACCCTTACTACTCTCTGAGTAAAGAAACTACCTCTGACATCTATATCTATCACCCCTCAATTTAAAGCTCTGCCCCCTCGTGCTCACCGTCACTATACTTGGAAAAAGGCTCTCCCTGCCCACCCTATCTAACCCTCTGATTATCTTATATGTCTCTATTAAGTCACCTCTCAACCTTCTTCTCTCCAAGGAAAACAGCCTCAAGTCCCTCAGCCTTACTTTGTAAGACCTTCCCTCCATACCAGGCAACATCCTAGTAAATCTCCTCTGCACTCTTTCCAAACTATAAGTCTATGGGGTGCATTTGCATTTGCGGAATTGTATTTGCAGATACATTCTATTTCGCTCAAAAAGCACACACACACACACACTCAAACTCACTTACACAAACATACACACTCGTACAGACCCTCGTTCCGACAAACACACTCACACTTACACTCACATGCACATACTCCCTCACAGTCAAACTCACTCACAATCTCTCACACAAACACACACACTCATTCACACCCTTTCCTATAAACACATTTACACTTACACTCTCTCACAGGCATATACTCCCTCACACTCACACGGTCTCACACAAACTCACACAGACTCTCTCTCAGACACACACACTTGCACTCAGTGTCTCACAGCATATGCTCCATCACACACTCTCTCTCTCTCAAGCACTCACACTCTTGCACACACTCATACGCATGCTCTCACACACATATACTCCACCATCCCCCCCACACACACATATATAAATCCATGGGGTAAAATTGCAGATTTGAATTTACAGGTACATTCTAATTTGTTCAAAAAGCACACAATTTAAAAGCAGTCAATCAATGTGGCATTTTATGAATTCATTCTTTGGAAATAAAACCAGTCTGACTCCAGGCTGAGATACAAATAGACTTGAAACATGGCCTCACACCTAAAATACATTGTCTGACCTAAAGTGTCACCTTTATTCTGAAGTTATCTTGGGGCAGGAATTTATAATATTAACCAATCGAAACCTGCACCTCCATTCTAACTGATTAAAACTTAATAGTCACCCAGATTGGTTCAATACATTCACATAAGTTGTATGCCTCTTTGATCTTTTACTACAAATTTTGCGTCTGATGTATTCTCTCTCACTAGCTGCCTGAGGAAGGAGCAGGAGCACCGAAAGTCTGTGGTTTCAAATAAACCTGTTGGACTATAACCCAGTGTCGTGTGATTTTTGACTTCATCCACAAAGACAGATCAGGACAGGAAATGCATGGGAGCACAATCATAGAATCCCTACAATGCCGAAAGAGGCCATTCAGCCCATCGAGTCTGCACTGACCCTCCAAAGAGCAAACCAACCAGACCTCTATCCTACTCGCACCTTTCTCATGGCTATACCAACAGGCCTGCATATCCCTGGACACTACATGGCAATTTAGCATGGCTAATCCACATAACTTGTACATCTTTGGACTGTGGGAAGAAACCTGAGGAAACCCAAGCAGACACAGGGAGAACGTGCAAATTCCACACAGACGGTCATCTAAGGCTGGAATTGAACCTGGGTTCGCAGCACTGTGAGCGTATCATTTTTTCCACTGCTGCTACTCACTGTGGCAATAGAAAGCAACAGCTCAAAACTAGCTCCCGGGCCATTGAGGCCCAACTAGTGCTGCTGACAATGTGTGAATGAGTTAAAAGGATGCTTGTTTCTAAAGCTGAGGTTTTCTCACCTTCCATTGTATGTACACTTCTGCATTAAAGAACGAACCTTTATGATCCATCAGGTGTTTATTGTGAGGCAGGGTGTCCCTCAGGGATTGTTTACGTTGCTGGTTCCTCAGACATCTTACTTCTCTCTTAAAAGGTCACTGTGTAGGTGTTGATATAAAGAAGCATCAGTAACACCAACACATTGTGTGCTTCATATGAACACAAACCTATATATGAAACAGGACAAGGCCATTCAGTCAATGAACCCTGCTCCTAATCAATTAGATTGCAGCTGATCTATATCTCAATTCCTTCTCCTCGTGTTGGATCCATTTCTTTAGAAGCCTCTAATGATCATGAAAGATTTCCACAGCCTTTATAAGGACAGGATTTTCCAAGCCTTTTTAGGACAGATTGGAGGCTAGAAACACTGCTGGCAAAATGGGCACTCCGTCTGACCCTTTCCCATGCCCAAGGTCTTGCAACACCGTCAAGCAATGTTGCTAGAGGCAGGAACAACGATGGATCAGCCTGGAGCCTAACTGAGTGATTTCAGTGGCAGGTTGAGGCCCCCTTCTGGTCTCCGTTGGAATTTTAATAGAACCAGGGAACTCTCTGCCACAGAGCAAGGTCACAGAGCAAATTTCCAATGGGCAGGGTGCATGGTCTCCATGTTGGGCAACCTTTGGCCAAAGGGACCTTCCTTCTGCAACAATCCATTTGCCCTCAGGAGACGCCATTTCAATTCCTTGCCTGATCCTGGTGGTGAAGATTTTGTCCATCGATATACACTCTTGCTCAAAAGTGCAGCATCAGCAGTGGGCACCATTTCCCAATGGTCTTCCAATTGACCCTGACCCCAACATGATCTGCTGTTCTAGGATCATTAATAATACAACCGGCCTGGCAGGAGTTACTCTGTAGGTTATAGTCTTCTTGCTGCTGCTGAAGTGAGTTAGGCCTGACACCTCATAAAAATCTTGTCCTGTGGTAGGAAAATAATTCTAGATCTCCATTACCAATTTTAGTGAAAAAGAACACCTGCCATTTCCATTTCAACACAAGTACCCTTCCCCCAGGGGGAAGTGATGGTCTAGTGGTTATTATCACTTGACTATTATTCCAGAGATGCAGATAATATTCTGGGGGACCTGGGTTTGAATCCTGCCATGGCAGATGGTGCAATTTGAATTCAATAAAGATCCATCTAATGATGACCATGAATCAATTGCTGGAGGAATAATCCATCTGGTCCACTAATATTCTTTAGGGAAGGAAATCCACCATCTTTACTCAATCTGGCCTACACGTGACTCCAGACCCAAGCAATGTGGTTAACTCTTAATTGCCCTCTGGGTAATTAAAAATGGACAACAAATGCTAGTCCAGCCAGTGACTCTTACTCATGTGAATGAATATAAAAATTAATTAATACTTTCAGTGTGCCTCCTTTATGTTTGGATTCTCCCAACAGAGGAAAAGGCCAGAGAGGGTGAAACTATCATATCCCTTTATCATATTAAACAATTCAATAAGAATGTGTCATGTCTCACTGATAATCAATTCACCACACTGTTATGAAAATTAAAAATTTTATCATTTTACTCAGTCCCCAATTTACATTTCCGACAGAAAACACAGGCCAGGTTTGTGGACGTAACAGGACTGTGACTTATTTCAAGTAAATAGTGGTTTACCTGTGATTGGGATACATGAATAATTGACATATAACTAGTTAAAATAAGGGGATTTTGTGGTGCAGTGGTAATTTCCAAACCTCTGAGACAAGAGGCCCGGGTTTGAGTGACATGTTCTCCCTAGGTGTGAGGTAACATTCCTAAGCAGGCTGATTCGAAAGTATTTCAAATTTGTTAAAGCTCTAACCAGCCTGTCTGAAGCCGTGTTACACAGGCAAAGGGTTTAAAATAGTGTGGCGGGGGCAGGAATGAGAGCTGTAGGTCAGCAAGTAAAATGACCGAGGAAGAGTCAGAAACCAAGGCCAGTAAGGGTCAGAGGAAGCACAGATAGGGAGAGGTTTCTGGACATGGTGGGGATTGGCGGTCTGAAGTGTAATTGTTTTAATGTGAGGAGTTTGACAAGTAAGGCAAATGAACTTAGAGCTTGGATCAATGCACAAAACAATGATGTTGTAGCTATTACTTCATTGAGACAACACTAACATTCTAACATTCCAGGGTTTAGATATTTCAGGTGTGATAGAGAGGGATGTAAAAGAGATGGGGTAGTTGGGTTACTGATTTGAGAGAATATCATAGCTGTATTGATGATGGGCACCATGTAGAGTGCTCATTCCTGATGAAGGGCTTATGCCTGAAATGTCAATTCTCCTGCTCCTTGGATGCTGCTTGACCTGCTGCGCTTTTCCAGCAACACCCTCTCAACTCTGATCTCCAGCATCTGCAGACCTCATTGTCTCCACAGTGTTGGGCTCATTCAGTGAGGCCAAAAGTCGAGAGCTCAGGAATAGGAAGGGTGCAATCACTTTGATAGGGTTGTACTTCAGGCCTCTCAACAATCAGTAGGTGATAGAGGAACAGATACGTGGATATATTATGGTAAAATGTGAATACAACAGGATGTTGTGTTGAGTAATTTTAATTTTCCCTATACTCAGGTATTGCCAGGGGCTGGTTGAGGGAGAATTTGTTAAGTGTGTCCAGGATAGTTTTTGAAACAATATGTAAAAACTCCAAATAGGGAACAGGACAGACTGGACCTGCTATTGGGGCAAGAGCCCAGCCGTGTGATCACAAGTTTCAGTGGAGGAGCATTTCGGGAACAGTGACTATAATTCTGGATGTTTTAAGTTACTTATGGACGAGGATAAGAGTAGGAGAAAGTGAGGTCTGCAGATGCTCGAGAGTCAGAGTTGAAAAGTGAGGCGCTGGAAAAGCACAGCAGGTCGGGCAGCATCTGAGGGGCAGGGAGAGTTAATGTTTTGGGCATAAGCCCTTCATCAGGAATGTCAGGATAAGAGTAGTCCTTGTGTGAAAGTACTAAACTGGGAGAAGGATAACTACCACAATTTTATGCAGGAACTGGGATATGTCGATTGGGGTCAGCTGTTTGAGAGTAAATCCACATCTGGCATGTGGGAATCTTTTAAAGGCCAGTTGATTAGAGTAGAATAGAGAGTGGCTTTTTATTTGTCATTTCTACCATATACAACTGATACAGTTAAAACAAGACAGTGTTCCTCCAGAACCGAGGGTGCTACATGGACAGCACAAATGATAAAATCATACACAGCATAAAGTGCATAAGAAGTGCAAAATATGCAAGCTCCAGTGTAATAGAAGAATGATAAATAATAGACATTTTTCTAGCAGCAATTCAAACTCGTGCAAAGAATTTCAGATGGGAAAGAGTCCAATCACACTGTGTTAAGGAGCCTGCTGGCTTGGGGGAAGAAACTGTTGCACACGTTCAGGTGATTAGAGTTCAGGACCAGCATTTTCCTGTGAAAATGTAGGATTATGGATGACAAGATTTGGGAATCTTGGATAACAAGAGAAATTGAGAGCTTAGCCAATATGAGAAAGGAAGCACACGTGAGGTTGAGAGAGCTGAAAACACACTGAGCCCTCGTAGAGCACAAAAATAGCAGGAAAAATTCAAACATGGAATTTGGAGGGCTAAAAGGGGTCATTAAATTTCTTTGGTGAACAGGATTAAGGAAAACCCCGAGGTGTTTTATACATGTATAAGGGCCAAGAAGGTAGCTATGGAAAGGGTAACTCCACCTAACGACAAAGGAGGGAATTTATTTGTGGAGCTTGAGGAAGTGGCTCTTAACAAATACTTTGCATCAGTATTCACAATGGAGAAGATTGTGATTGATGGTGAGTGTCCAGGGCAGTATGTTAATATTCTAGAGTATGTCAATATAAAAAAGGAAGAGGTGTGGGGTATTTCAAAAAGCATTAAAATAGATAAGCCTCCAGATGAGATCTACCCCAGAATGCTGAGGGAGACAGGTGAGGAAATTGCTGGGGCCTGTGTATCCTCTTTAGTCCCAGAGGACTGGAGAATAATGAACATTGTTCCTTTATTTAAAAAGGGCAATAGGGATAATCTGGGAAATTACAGACCAGAGCCTTACGTCAGTGGTAGGGAAATTATTGGAAAAGATTCTTAGGGACAGGATTTACTCACATTTGGAAAAAAGGTGGATTTATTAACGATAGGCACCATGGCTTTTTGCAGGGAAGGTTATATCTCACAAGCTTGTATATGACAACGATGATTGATGAGGCCAGGGTGGTACATATTGTCTATATGGGCTTTAGCAATGCCTTTGACAAGGTCCCTCATGGAAGGCTGATATAGAACGTGAACTCACGTAGGATCCATGGTGAGCTGTTAAGATTGACACAGAGTTGGCTTGGTCAAAGAAGATAGGCAGCAGCAATGTTTTTCTGACTGAAAATCAGTGACTGGTAGTGTTTCACAGGGATCAGTGCCAGGACCCTTATTGTTTGGAATGGTATATAAATGATTTTGATGAGAATGCAGATAGCCTGATTAATAAGTCTGTTGATGACACAAGGATTGGGGGAGCAGCACATATTGAGAAGGATTGCAAGAGAATACAGCAGGACGTAGATGGGCTGGAGACTTGAGCAGAGAAGTGGCAGATGGAGTTTAATCCTGACAAAAGCAAGGTGATGCATTTTGGAAGCTCTAATTCAGAAGGGCAGTATACATTAAATGGCAGAACGCTTAATGGCATCAATATGCAGAGAGATCTGGGTGTACAGGTCCACAGTTCCCTGAAAATGGCAACACATCTGGATCAGGTGGTCAAGAAGGCATTTGGCATGCAGGCTCTCTTCAGTATAAAAATTGGCAAATTATATTGCAACTAAACAGAACTTTAGTTAGACCACATTTGGCATTTTGAAAAGCATTCTGGTTGTTGTACTGCAAGAAGGATGTGGAGTCTTTGGAAAGGGAACAGAAACGGTTTACTAGGATGTTATCCAGCTAAGAGGGTATTAGCTTTGGGGAGAGACTGGACCATCCTGATTTGTTTTCACTTGAACATCAAAGGATGAGGGAGAGACCTGATAGAAGCTTATAAAATTATGAGAGGCATGGATAGAATGGGTAGCTAGAGTCTTTTTCACAGGGTAGAAACATTAATTACTAGGGGACATAGGTTTAAGGTAAAAGAGGGTAGGTTTAAAGGACATGGGAGAGACAAATTTTGTTCTTTACACAGAGATTGTTAACTGCCTGGAATGCATTGCCAGTGGAAGAGGTGGAAGCAGATATGACATCAACATTAAAGAGGCATCTTGGCAGACACATGAATAGGCAGGAAATACAGGGAAATGGACTGTGTAGAGGCAAAAGGTTTATAGTTTAGAAAGGCATCATGTGTTGGCATAGTCTTGGTGGGCCGAAGGGCCTGTTCCTGTGCTGTGCTATTCTTTGTAAAAGACAATGTTGTTATGGATGTCGAGGGAAAAAATACAATGGAAACAGTTCAATGGCACCAGTGCTCATGGTTAAATAGAGGGTATCGTTTTGCTTTCTAAGTCCTTTAGTTCTCCAAGTTTTGCCTTGAAGTTTTTCACTACTTCACAGGAGGCACAAAGTGACTGGATCATGAATTATAAAGTCTCTGATTTAAAGATTAGAAATTACTGGAGAGAGACAGAGACAGTCAGACAGACAGACACAAAGACCACCTCCACCTCCAGAGAGTTCAGAGGCTCTCATTGTAACATACACAGCCACAAACTGTTCTGCTGCCCAGGAGCCAATCAGAATGTTGTCATCAGGCTGATGACCGCTGGTACCTACAACTTGTTACAACACCACATAGCAATCAGAAACATATTGCTGGCTGACTCTCACTTTGTCTGCACACTCTGGCACCATACCGCCTCCTCTTACATTCACTAGTGCCCGCACACTTTGCAAAGCACTGCCCATAAGTTTCAGTAACTTGCTTTATTTTAGAAAAAGTACAGCAATCCTTTCTTCGGTCCTTTGTTGCAAAACATTTGCACTCAAAAATCAAGTAAATTTTTCAAAATATATTCTTGGATTTGCACAGAGCGTAAAGTCACTTGGCAGTACTGAATTAGAGTACAGCTTCTAAGCAACATATGCTGACCAAAGAGCTTGTCTTCAGCACATGAGGATAGAATTGCAAGAATACAAAGGAAGAAAATCCCACCCAGGGAACATGGGAATTGGTTGTCAGAAGAGCAACCCTCCCATCCATACCCACTGACATAAGCACATTCAGACTTCATTAGGTTCTGACATGCATATCTCTGGCTGTAATGATTCAGAGACTGGGAAGTTTGGACCATCATATTCCGATGGATCTCCCCATTCCCAAAGGAAACGCTGAAGCAAAACTCTTTACTCAAACCCTTTTGCATTGGAAACAGCACCCGTTCAAAAAGCAGGCTGAAGGCATAATCATATAAAAACACACAAGGGTAACAGCAATAATTTTCAATGGCGATTGGAATTAAATACTCAGACTTGTGGCTCTTTACATTGTACAATATGAAAGCAGGAACAAAGCAGAACAAGCAAGTTCTCAGACCAGCTGTGCATCAGAAAGCTTGTGGTTATAGTGTGGGGACATCTACTGTGCATGTATTGCATTGCAGCAGAGAGGGAACAAAATTCTCATACATCTCCGTTCAAATCAAGTGTCAGTTTTGCTGCTGGCATCTAATGCAGTCCAAGGCAGTATCTTCTTCAAAGTTATTGACAATCTGTTCTGGCCAGAGGCAGCACCTCAAGCATAGGAGATCTGGTTAGTAAGTTTGCAGATGACACCAAAATTGAAGGAGAAGTGGATATCAAAGAAGATTACCTCAGAGTACAACAATAGGATTCAAATGCCTGATTATGTATAAAAATCAAAGATCATTTGCAGAAGGAAGCCATTCAAGTTGTTGTACCCTTGCTGGCTCTCTGCAAGAACAATAAACCTATTCCCACACTCCAGCCTTTCCCCATAATCCTGAAAGTGTTATTTTCTCTGCAGAAAATGTATTCATTTTTGAAGTTCCAAATAAACATCACCAGAGAACACAATTTGAATTTATCTGTGATGTCTTGTATTGTTAAATGACCCATCTAACCACAAGTTCAAACTTGCATAAGATATTGGAAGAGACTTTTAGGTTTTCAAAGTTCCTGTCCTTTCTTCATATCTTTTAGACTGCCCATTTAAACAACTGATTATTCCAGTTAATATTGTTGTAGACATGGGATCAGGCAATTAAAGATGGGAAATGTCCTGGCTTGTCAAACACACATTGGGGAAATAGTACCGAACAGCAAGATCTTCATTCTGGAGGAGGGGTGCAGATGGGTTGGCTTCACAATCTCTATACTACCTTGATCCCCCCATCCACACCTAATAGCCGCTCATACATCTAGGCTAATCCATGGGTCCATCCATCACCATACCCTCTTACAGCCCAATGCCAGCCTAGGGAAAACGCAGGACCCCAAGCCACAACCCTTTGTCTTTATAGTTTCTATGTCAATTGAACATCTATTGTGGATAAATGTCAGGAGCCATGCCAAAATGAAACATAAAACATTCTAAGTATCTAACGTAGTTCATCATACCCAAAAAAGTTCTATTCATAAAAGTTATTCAAAACAGTTAAACTGTAAGTACTTCTCAAAAATAAACTTGAGTCCACAATCCAACAATTAATACGTACATAACTTCTGAGCTGTCAACTCTGATATTACAACCCATTTCTCTTTCCTCCCCACTCTGATAATAACGGGCTGTGGGAAGCAGACAAGCTTTAATAATACTACAGTCTAGGAATGTGTTCACAAACAGCTTTTAACTGCTAAGGAAGTTTTCTTTTAGTTTTCAGACGCAGTGAGCATTGTTCAACTTTTAAAAGGCAGAGGATTTAAATAACTTGATCATTTCTACACAATGTATTGCTCTTCAAGAACATTAATTACTTCTCTAAATATTTGTTACTCCCGCATTATGGGTTGTTTTCTCATGCAAATATAATGCTGAGTACAAAGAGATGTTACTTTAACTAGCCTCACTGAGTCAGGATTTACAGATATAGGAGTTACTGCCTGCCCCAATTTCCTGATTCAGTTCCTACCCACCATTTTGGAAGATCTTTGAGTCTTTATAGTTTTTAGTCCTATCTATTTCAAAAGTCACCTCTGGCAATATATTCGATATTCTAATAACATTTTCAGACAATATTTCTCCCTTTGTTTCCAATTTAAGCCAAAGTACAACCCTTATCTATTTGTTGCTGATCTTACAGCAAAAATAGTGATTGCAATATTAAATGTCACGAGAATGTAAACCACAATGCAACAAATTAACACTTGCCCATTCAATGTGATACAGGAAATGCAGTGTCATTGTGCATTTGTGGCCACACTATTCATTGGTGGTATGCATTAACAGGATGCTCAGAATTACTTATGATTAAAGCTTCTGACCACTTCTTAAAGGAAACAGATATTGCGACTGGAAAAGGTGTGGTAATTGTACTGGAATAGTGTGGGTAGGGGCACACTTTTTCAATACTATTTCCTGCAGGCTGCAAGAACCCATAGTCTACAGTGCTTCCAGCTGTTTCTTGCTGTCACATGGTGTGTATCAAATTGGCTAAAGGCTGGCATCTGTGATACTGGGGACATCAGAAGACCAGATTGGTTAATCTTCTTAGCAATTGTGGTTGAAAACTGTTGCAATTACTTCAGTCTTGTCATTTGCACTGGTGTGTTGAGTCCCTCCACATTGCAAATGGGATCTTTGTGGAGTGTTCTCCTGCACTGAGCTGTTTAATTGGGGCCGCAACGAATTGTGGATGGACTGCAGATCTTAGATCTGATCTATTGGTTGTGTTTAGCTCAGCCTTTCACTTGCTACTTGTGCTGAGTCGCACACAAGTACTTCTGTATTGTAGCTTCACGAGGTTGACTAATCTCATCTTTAGGTACAAGGACAGAAATTGCTAGAAAAGCCCAGCAGATCTGTCAGCATCTGTGGACAAAAGTCAGAGTTAACTTTTCGGGTCAAGTCGCCCTTCCTCAGAATCTTGTTTTTTAGGTACACTGCTCTTGGCATGCCTCCTGCGCACTTCAGGGAGCAGAAAGTGAGGACTGCAGATGCTGGAGATCAGAGCTGAAAAATGTGTTGCTGGAAAAGCGCAGCAGGTCAGGCAGCATCCAAGGAGCAGGAAAATCGACGTTTTGGACATAAGCCCTTCTTCAGGAATGAGGAGGGTGTGCCAAGCAGACTAAGATAAAAGGTAGAGAGGAGGGACTTGGGGAGGGGTGTTGGGAATGCGATAGGTAGAAGGAGGTTAAGGTGAGGGTGATAGGCTGGAGAGGGGGTGGGGGCGGAGAGGTCGGGAAGAAGATTGCAGGTCAAGAAGGCGGTGCTGAGTCCAAAGCTTGGGACTGAGATAAGGTGGGGGGAGGGGAAATGAGGAAGCTGGAGAAATCTGCATTCATCCCTTGTGGTTGGAGAGTTCCTAGGCGGAAGATGAGGCGCTCTTCCTCCAGGCATCGTGTTGCCATGGTCTGGCGATGGAGGAGGCCAAGGACCTGTATGTCCTTGGTGGAGTGGGAGGGGGAAGTTAAAGTGTTCAGCCACAGGGTGGTTGGGTTGGTTGGTGCGGGTGTCCCAGAGATGTTCTCTGAAACATTCTGCAAGTAGGCGGCCTGTCTCCCCAATGTAGAGGAGGCCACATCGGGTGCATAGGATGCAGTAAATGATATGTGTGGAGGTGCAGGTGAATTTGTGACGGATATGGAAGGATCCCCTGGGGCCTTGGAGGGAAGTGAGTGGGGAGGTGTGGGCGCAAGTTTTGCATTTCTTGCGGTTGCAGGGGAAGGTGCCGGGAGTGGAGGTTGGGTTTGTGGGGGGTGTGGACCTGACGAGGGAATCGCGGAGGGAGTGGTCTTTCTGGAATGCTAATAGGGGAGGGGAAGGAAATATATCCTTGGTGGTGGGGTCTGTTTGGAAGTGGTGGAATGACGAAGGATGATACGATGTATCTGGAGGTTGGTGGGGTGATAGGTGAGGACCAGTGGGGTTCTGGCCTGGTGGCGATTGGAGGGGCAGGGTTCAAGGGCAGAGGAGTGGGAAGTGGAGGAGATGTGGTGGAGAGCATTGTCAATCACATCTGAGGGGAAATTGCGGTCTTTGAAGAAGAAGGCCATTTGGGTAGTTCGGTATTGGAAGTGGTCCTCCTGGGAGCAGATACGGCCGAGGCGAAGGAATTGGGAATATGGGATGGGGCAGGGTGGGAGGAGGTGTAATCTAGGTAGCTGTGAGAGACGGTCATTTTATAGTGAATGTCCGTGTTGAGTCGGTCGCCCAAGATAGAAATGGAGAGATCTAGGAAGGGGAGGGAGGAGTCTGAGACGGTCCAGGTAAATTTGAGGTCAGGGTGGAAGATGTTAGTAAAGTGGATGAGCTATTCAACCTCCTCATGGGAGCACGAGGCAGCGCCGATACAGTCACCGATGTAGCGGAGGAAAAGATGTGGGGTGGTGCCAGTGTAGCTGCGGAAGATGGACTGTTCCACATATCCGACAAAGAGGCAGGCATAGTTGGGGCGCCATGCGGGTGCCCATGGCTACTCCTTTGGTTTGGAGCAAGTGGGAGGATTGGAAAGAAAAGTTGTTGAGAGTGAGAACCAGTTCAGTCACTCGAAGGAGGGTGTCAGTGGAAGGGTACTGGTTGGGTCGGGGGGAAAGGAAGAAGTGGAGGGCTTTGAGGCCTTCGTGATGGGGGATGGAGGTGTATAGGGACTGGATGTCCGTGGTGAAGATAAGGCCGGGGAAGCGAACATCATGGAGGAGGTGGAGGGCATGGGTGGCGTCCCGAAAGTAGGTGGGGAGTTCTTAGACTAAGGGGGACAGGACCGTGTCGTGGTATGCAGAGATGAGTTCGGTGGGGAAGGAGCAGGCTGAGACAATGGGTCAGCCGGGGCAGTCAGGTTTGTGGATTTTGGGCAGGAGGTAGAAACGGGCGGTGCAGGGTTGTGGGACGATGAGATTGGAGGCGGCAGATGGGAGATCCCCTGAGGTGATGAGGTTATGGATGGTCTGGGAAATGATGGTTTGGTGGTGGGAGGTGGGGTCATGATTGAGGGGGCAGTAGGAGGAGGTGTCCGCGAGCTGGCGTTTAGCCTCAGCAATGTAAAGATCGGTGCGCCAAACTACCACTGCGCCTCCCTTGACTGCTGGTTTGATAGTGAGGTTGGGGTTGGAGCGGAAGGAGTGGAGGGCTGTATGTTGCGAGGGTGAGAGATTAGAGTGGTTAAGAGGGGCGGACAGGTTGAGGTGGTTAATGTTGCGGTGGCAGTTGGCTATGAAGAGATCGAGGGCAGGTAAGAGGCCAGCACGGGGTGTCCAGGTGGATGGGGTATATTGGAGGCGGGAGAAGGGATCGTCAGAGGGTGCACAAGAATCCTGGCTGAAGATTTAGGCGCGGAAGAATTGTTCGATACCTTGCCGCGTGTTGAACTCGTTAATCCAGGAGCATAGGGGGATGAAGGTGAGGCCTCTGCTGAGGACTGATCTTTCATCCTCAGAGAGGGGGAGGTCTGGAGGGATGGTGAAAAGACGGCAGGGCTGGGAGCAAGGGTCTGGTGTGGGGCTGGAGCTGGGCGTGGGGGCGGAGTTGGGCATTGGGGCAGAGATCAGCGTGGGAGCGGGGTTAGGCGTGGGGGCGGAGATCAGTGCGGGGGCGGAGACGTATGCGGCGTGATCATTGCGCCACATCCACTTCCGCCCTGAGTGACGTCACTGGGGACGGAAGAGGATGCGGCGACGGCAACTCCGGGGGCGGAAGTGGCTGCGGTGATGGCAGAAATGGTGTTGTTCCCGGTGGCTGTGGACCCCGTGGAGGCCGCAAATCTGTCGGCGATGGTCTTCCTGGCGATTGTGGAGGCAGTTGTCTGGGTGGCGATCGTGGAGGCTGCATGGTCGGTGGAGGCAGAAGTGACGTCATGGCTCGCGGCGGCGGTTGCTGCAGCGGCTGCATGGTTAATGGCACCCGAGTGGTTCCAGAGGCCAATGGAAGATTCTGGAACAGTCGAGGAATCTGAAGTGTGGGGGTAAGTACATGAAAGTTTTTGGTACTTACTATCTTTAATTTCCGATATGGCTAGGAAGAACTGTTTGTTTAGTGTATGGATTCTTCTGTGGATGAAGAACAGTAGAGGACCTTTACAGGTCTGTGAGAGTGTAGTCCTGAGCTGGGGTAGGTCTAATTGCAGGGAATGTAGGTAGCAGCGCATGGCTGCAAGCGTGGAACGGAGGATCCGGAGGGAGGTCTGTTGCTGGAGGCTTCGGATTTGTTGTAGGTACTGGTTGTCCTGGTTGGGTCCAAATTTTGTTGGTCTGAACATAGTCCGGAGTCCATGTGGAGTCAGTCGGTTCCATGGACAGGTGCTGAGGAAGGAGATGTGACTGTGGTAGCGAGTCTGTTTGAGAACGTGGCTGAAGAGTTTCAGGGCAGAGGAGGGTGCAGTGACCTGGGGGGTGCAGTGAGAGAGGGACTCACTGAAATCCTTGTAGAGGGAGGAGGAGAGCTTCTTCAAGGAAGGCATCCTTGCAAGAGGATTCGCAGTAGGTTAAAATCAACTAGGAGAAAGTGAGGACTGCAGATGCTGGAGATCAGAGGCTGAAAAATGTGTTGCTGGAAAAGCGCAGCAGGTCAGGCAGCATCAAAGGAGCAGGAAAATCGACGTTTTGGACATAAGCCCTTCTTCAGGAATGAGGAGGGTGTGTCAAGCAGGCTAAGATAAAAGGTAGGGAGGAGGGACTTGTGGGAGGGGCGTTGGGAATGCAAAAGGTGGAAGGAGGTTAAGGTGAGGGTGATAGGCCAGAGAGGGGGTTGGGGTGGAGAGGTCGGGAAGAAGATTGCAGGTTAGGAAGGTGGTGCTGAGTCCGAGGGTTGGGACTGAGATAAGGTGGGGGGGAGGGAAAATGAGAAAACTGGAGAAATCTGCATTCATCCCTTGTGGTTGGAGGGTTTCTAAGCGGAAGATGAGGTGCTTTTCGTCCAGGCGTTGTGTTGCCATGGTCTGGCGATGGAGGAGGCCAACGACCTGCATGTCCTTGGCAGAGTGGGAGGAGGAAAGTTAAAGTGTTCAGCCACAGGGCGGTTGGGTTGGTTGGTGCGGGTGTCCCAGAGGTGTTCTCTGAAATGTTCTGCAAGTAAGGTGGCCTGTCTCCCCAATGTAGAGGAGGCTGCATCAGGTGCAGCAGATTAAGTAAATGATGTGTGTGGAGGTGCAGGTGAATTTATGACAGATATGGAAGGATCCCTTGGGGCCTTGGAGGGAAGTGCACACTTCAGTTAATGTTTGAATATGATTCATCTGCAATATTTTCTAATTTGGCAAACAATGCACAGTTGAACCCTTAACACACCTACTTTCTCCAGTCAAATTATCTGATGTACTCAGTACTTCCAACATTTCCATTTTGTTTTACTCTTACTGCACATGCATATGAGTTGATTAGCATGCAAACACAGAATAACAAAAATACTTAAAGAAAGACCCACATTTATTCTTGAATGACATCTGAATAGATAACATTACAGCAGAAAGAATACAAAGTAGATGAACATTTTCACAAGATAGCCAACATGAAAAACTATCACTGTTAATTTTCTTTATAATCAAAACTTGGGATTTGTAAGAAAACCTCATTTAACTTTTAATTTTGTTGCTGATCTGATATTTCTTTATGATGCTTGTAACTTTCTTCACCATGTTTCACTGCTTCAGTGTTTACTGGAGAATTGAAGCATATAGTCATGTCACACAGGAGAAGCTGGGTCCGCACTGAAATACAATATGGTATCAAAAGTGTTAAGCACTGAACATCAAATTCCTAATAGTTTCAATATTCTAAATTTGATTGTGAAAAATATTAATTGTTATTTGCATTAGTAGTAATTTATTTATTCAGGAATTTATTTTTGCTATTAATAGTTTGAATATTTTCAAAAGGGTTCTTGAAATTCTAGTTTAATTTGTGTAAATACAAGGGCATTGCTAGTATTACAGAATCATTTCCTTCGTGGGATGGTATTCAAATGGTGCTGACTGGACTAGGAGGAGAACAACAATCACTCAGGTAATCCTTGGTCTCACATTAACCCTTAGAATACTAAGTCATTTATACATGTCAAAAAAATCTTAAGCTTCCAAATGCTAAGATTTTATGAACCCTTTGTTAATATTTTAAGGATTATAGAAGAGATATAATAATAAGTACATGACAATTTCTGTAAAAAGGAACATGCTGTTGGACCTTTTTGTCTTGTACTCAGTAGGTACGTGTATGGAATGCGCTGCCAGAGGAAGTGGTGGAGGATAGTACAATTGCAATATTTAAAAGGCACTTGGAATATGTATATGAATAGGAGGGATATGGGCCGGATGCTGGCAGAGGGACTAGATTGGGTTGGGATATCTGGTTGGCATGGATGAGTTGGACCGAAGGGTCTGTTTCCATGCTGTTATCTCTATCACTCTATGACTGACTTAAGAATGCCACATTTCAAAGACTGCAACTTATGAAGTATGGACAAAAGGTTAGCATTGCATTGGTTAGCAAGCTGACTCTGCTTTGTAGAGGTGTTGCCATGGAGAATGTGAGGGGACTTATTGTCCCCCATTTTTTGTTCAATTTAAAAGAAGTTGTAATAGCTGGATACATTCCTGTTGCCTTCAGAGAATAGATACCTGCATCCCAGAAAGCTTTTAGCAAGCCAAACTGAGCAATATTTGAGCTTAAATGATAATCTTAACTCAATTGTTCGTATAATTCTGAAAATATTCAGCAAAAGCTATCCAATAAAGAAATCAAATTTGGAATTAATAAGAACAGCAAAGCATGAAACCTATGTTCAGTTACCAATGGAAACATATTTAAAACTATTTTTACCACTTCTTAACTTTGTGGTAGGAAGCTTGACAAAAAAGTGCTGCTGTTGACCGACATCACAAAAGAAATATAACTTGGAGGCATTCTTCCAACTTCATGACAGCCATATTTCCATGATGTAAGTTACCACCAAGAAATGAGGAACAAGATAATGGGAACATTATCACCTCTGGTGATTTATAATTCTTCCGAGTTCATCCCTTCTTTTCGTTTCCTGAATTACAGCTATTTGTGGGATGTCACTTTTGTTCTATATCATGGAGATGATTACAAAATATGTTCAATTCATCTGCTACCTCCTTATTTTCACTATTAATTCCCCTGACTAACTTTCTAAAGGACCAATGCTTACTTTGTTGATTATTTTCTTTTAAAAATATTTTTAGAAACTTTTATAATGTTTTATACTTTTGGCTGCTTTTTCTTATACTCTGGTTTTTACCTCCTTATTAAATTTTTAGTCATTTCTTGTTTATTTTAATATTCTGTCCAATCTTTTGATGTGCCATCTGTCTTTTGCACAATGGGAAACTTATCTTTTAAGTTTGTTGCTATCTTTACCCAAGCTTCCTATCCAGTATTTTTCAATATTCAGGTATGAATCTATATCATCCTGCAACCATATCTCTGTAATGGCTACCAGAAGACAATTATTTATTTCTAGGTGCACTCTCAATTCATCTGCGCATTCCAATAGACCCTTTTGTTTCATCTCTTTATTCTTTTTGTGAATTACAGTCTTATCTGCTAGTTTACTTTGTACTCTCTAACTTCCTGTCATGGTATTTCAATCTCATTTTTTACAATTTTCTCTTTTGCCTTGTCTCTGCTCTTTGATTTACCAAATCTTCCCAAATTTTCCCAAATATTATTTAGTATAAAATCCTCTCTACTTCCTGAGTTATGTAATTTGTAAAATTGCTGACCTCATCAGGATTCAGGTGGAAACCGTCCTAATAGTACAAATCACACTTTCCTCTGTATTGGTGCCAACATCCTATAAACTGAAACCCACTTCTTCCACACTGGGCTTAGAACCATTCATTCATATCCTATTTGACTGGCTCTGTGCCAACTGGAACAAGACTCAAGTAATAATCCAGAAATGATGTCCTTTGATGCTTTGATTCTTAACTTGGTGCCTGTTTACTCATACTAACTTTGCAGAACCTCTTTCTTTTTCTTGCCTAGGTTGATGGTACCTACATGGAACATGACCACTCGATTTTTGGTCTCTCACTGCACCATCCTCTTCAGCCTTGAGCAGCTCTCCTTAACTCTGGCACCTGGCAGGCAACAGAGCCCTCTGGATTCCAGCTCTTCATTGCAGAGAACAGTGTCAATCCCCCTGACTAGTATGTCCCATACAACCAACACATTCCTTTCTGAATGGCTTCCTGCATCATCTGTTGGCTCATCTACAAGCAAGTCCCCACTCTCTCTAAACAAATGGGAGCATTCCTGGTTAGGGTTTTGGCTAGGAAGTGGATGCATTAGAGTTCTGTGAGTGAAGTTAAAAATCCCTGCTGGGTAAGAGGAACTATCTCAAATAAGTAATGCAAAAAAACAGAATATGAAGCTGGAATCAAAAAAGGGTACATAAGATTCAAAATGAGCATTACCATCTTAGTGGGAAGATGTGAGGCACAGCTACAGTCGGGAAATCAAGGGCCATAAAGGTAATTTAAACCAAGATCACAACATAAGGAGCTTTGCAAAGCATAATTAAGGTGACAAAAGGAACAATTTAAAAAAATACAGAATGTAGTAAAAGGTAGTTAGAAGAGCAGGAAATGCATAATTTAAGCCACAGCTCTAATGAGAAGAATTTCTTAAGATTTCAGAAATAAAGATATATTTAGAAATGTGTGAAAAAGAATGGACTTCATTTATTAGGCCTGAAAAGCAGGAACTTATAAATTTTACCTGCAAGAAGGTGGGAAACCATTACTGGATTGCAGAAAAAGCAGGAAAGCCCTCATTAAGTAGTGTAAATATGCAGCATTATTATTTAACAGAAGTTAACAAAACATCAAAAGAAGGAAAGAAGACAGCATTGTTTATTGCACAAAAGGAAAGTAAAGCAGCATTGCTATTTGCAAAAGCAAATTAACTCAAAGGAAAGTGATTACAGCAGCATTGCAGAATTTAAAAGTTTAAAAGTAAGAATAAATAATTACATTAGGAGGATATAGCAGGAGAAACAATGCAACCTGAAAGTTATAGTATCTGATGGACCAAACAGCACACAGGATTGGGCGTCTTGGAGAAAATAGTTTTTAAGATATAGAATTGTTTCAAACTTAAATACAAAAACAGAAGCTGATAAAATTGTATTTAATAGAACCTACAGGCAATGGTGTTATTAAGCACCAAAATATAAAGAAGGCACAATCTTTTACAATAAGTTCCACAAGCTTTTGACAATTACTTTAAACTGAGGACAATTTTAAAATCTGTCTAATTATCGAGATAAGTATGTCAGAATTGTGCAAAGTCTCCAATTTTAAATCAGAGACTTTTTCATAAGGCCTAGGAACAGGAGAATTGCTCATCAGAAGTTCAAAATTCCCAGGCATAGTCCATGTGTCAAGAATCCTGCAGAGTCTGAACATGCATCTTTGAGGGTATGTCTGATCTCTGATGAGCCACAGAGTTGAAAATCAAGGCCATAAAGCATGTAGAGACTTACTTGATAGAATAGTGGGGAGGAAGATGTTTCTCTTGTCTGGGGTATCTAAAACAAGGGTCTCCCAGAATCAGGGAGTTATCTATCTAAGACTGCAATTAAGAGAAATTCCTTCATTTAGAGGGTCGCGAATCTTTCGAATTCTGTCTCAAACAGCTAAGGATACTCAGTCATTGAAGACAGAGAGAGATTCTCTTAGAATCAAAAACAAATTATCAGAGATTATGAGGATTGCAAGGAATTTGAGTTGAGGTGGAATGGTGAAACAGGTTCAAAGGACCATGTGACCTACTCTTGTTCCTATTTCTTACATTCTTAAGTAATGACGTATATGAAATTAAGGAAAGCAAGTGCTGTCTAGCAATCATATGGGTGCAAGTTATCAACACCTTAAGGAAAGATAGGGAAGGGTTAACCTCAACACAGAAAGGAAAATAGTCTAGAAAATGCAGTTGAAATGAAAATCTATTAGATTAGGCAATGGCAACGCCTTCAGAATATCATAGTTACCATACAGTTGGTTCATATCTTCAAACATTGTGCCCAAGTAGTTAATCATGTCATCAAGTATTTTCTGGTCTTCAGCCATGTAAGAATTACTTACAGGTTCCTTGTTCACCTAATTTAACAAATAAGTATAAATTACTACCCAAAACATTTGATGCATTTTTTTTATGGATAATCGTCAATTTTGTAAATGTGGAGAAAAAAAATATCATGAATATTATAAACACATATCTCAAATTCTCAAGTATACAACTCACTGTGCCAGACTGGAAATTGTGTAATCCAATAACCTTACTGAGTTCAACTTCAGTTGTAAACAGCTTACATTTATGTTATTAATGCTATTCTGAGTTTTGTAAAGGTAACAGAGAGCTGATGAGCGGAAGACTGTTAATGTGGTGAACATAGACTTTGAAAAGATGGTTTATACTTGCCACAAGACCGACTTCCGAAGAAAGTAATAAGTCACGGCATAAAAGGAATGTGGATAAAATATTATCTGAGGGATATAATATAAATATTAGTACTTAATGGGCATTTTTCAAGCTGGAGGAAGGTTTGTAGTGAGTCAGTATTGGACAGGGATCCTTGCTCTTTCTGATGTAAATCACTGATCCAGATCTGGGGATGGAGGATACAATTTCAAATTTTA
Organism: Chiloscyllium punctatum; assembly: GCF_047496795.1. Taxonomy (NCBI): domain Eukaryota; kingdom Metazoa; phylum Chordata; class Chondrichthyes; order Orectolobiformes; family Hemiscylliidae; genus Chiloscyllium; species Chiloscyllium punctatum. The sequence continues at coordinate 85,510,644 of NC_092758.1, forward strand.
TGGATGACTTGGGTTGAATTGTAGAATTGTAAAGCATGTAGAATGGGATAGAACTTAAAAAGAACTTAAATATGTTGGTGGAGTGGAAATATATGTGTGGGTTCAATTCCCACACCAGCTGAAGAACTCTCCTTCTCAACCTCTCCCCTCTCCTGAGATGTGAATATCCTCAGGTTAAACCACCACAAGTCACCTTGCTCTAATCAGAGAGCAGATTTTACTGTTTACCTTAGCTATAGTATGGAATGCAGTGCCTGAAAATATCATAGAGACAGGTTCAATTAAAGTATGCAAGAGGTCACTGGATGAGTATTTAACCAGAGGCAATATACGGGGTAACAGGATAAAAACAAAACAAAAATGAGATTAGTCCCAAAGTTACAATGCTCAGAAAGCAAGTATACACATGATGGGCTGAATCGTGTGTTTCTGCATCTAAGCAATTCTGAGATTCTTTGGCATATTGATTAATTTTAATCAATCAGAATAAGGACTTTATTTTCAATTGAGCATTAAGATTTGTCAAGAAACTGAATTTAGGGTGGCATGGTGGCTCAGTGTTTAGCACTGCTGCCTCACAGTGTTGGGACCTGGGTTCAATTCCACCCTCAGGAAACTGGAGTTTGTGTATTCTCCCTGTGTCGGCGTAGATTTTCTCTCATACTCCAAAGATGTGCAGGTTAGATGGATTGGCCATGTTAAGTTGCTCATCATGTCCAGGGATGTGCTGGTTAGGTGGATTAGCCATGGGAAATGCAGGGTTACAGGGGATGGGATGCTCTTTGGAGGTTTGGTGCAGACTCAATGGGTGAATGACCTGTTTCCACACTGTATGGATTCTGACTGTCGTTTGAACAGTGTAACATAGGGAACCCACAGTTTGAGGTTTTTCCATTACATCATGGACTTTTAACTGTGTGCATCTGACATTAACAACTTGTTCTATGTCCATAAGTCATTGGTGGACATTCTGTCAATTAGGTGGCCAACAATTTGGAGAAAAGCATCGGCCATTAACCAATAGTAATGCTTGCAGAAATTGATCCCAGCACCCAGTGGGCCAATTTTCAGGGAAGAGCCCAGAACTGTTGAAGTTGTCAGATTCAAAACATTAAGTGTTTCTTTCTCTGCAGATCCTGCCAGACATGCTGAGTTTTGCCACACTCTGTTTTTATGTCTGTCCTTAAATGCCCTTGAGAAAGTGGTGGTGAGACACACCGTGAACTGCTGCAATTTGTGTGATAAAGGTACTGTCACAGTGATGTTAGGGTGGGAGTTCCAGGATTTAATCCAGCTATGTGATTTAGTTCTGAATCAGGATGCTGCATTAGGAAAGGAACTGCACTCCGTCAGGCAACTGGAGATTATTCTATCCTGACTTGTGTCTTGAAGATGATAGATGGCCCTTCAGGAGTGAACAGCTGAGTCAATTGCTTCAGAAAATTCAGTCTCTGACATGTTCTTGGACAGTACTTACACAAGTGACTCAGTTAACTTTCTAGTTAATGGTACCCTTCAGGATGTTAATGCTGAGTATTCAACAAAAGGTATTTGTATGTAATAGGTAAATGTAGTTGCAGAAATAAATAAGGTAATTTCAAGACCACTGCATTGGTTTTCTACTTTAAGGAGACTATGAAACAAAAATGCAGAGACATTGTCAAATGTACAGAATAAAGAAATTGCATTTATATTGTGAATTTTACATGCACACTGCATCTCAAAATGCTTGACGTCTTGTCATTATTGTTATGTGGGCAACTGTGGCAGATAATCTGAACAAAGCACCACAAATGATAAAGTTTTATTGATCTGTGTTGGTAGTGAAATAAATGTTGCCTGTAAAACCAGAAGAATTCCACACTGCTTTTTGAAAGCGAAATCTAAAGGAAGTTTTACGTCCAAGCAGTTTACTGCATCTTCTGAATAAACACTAGCTCTGATAATCTCCTGCTGCACCAGTGCCACACTGAGCAAATCTGAATTAAGAGTTGAATTCCAATATTAAAGTCTTTTCATCCACAACGTTCAGAGTCAAAGACATAAAATGTAACCATCAAGCTAAACTAGCATGAAACATTTTAGCTCAGGACCTTGGCTTGTTATAATAGTTGTGAATAGCCTGTTTATAAGAAGGATTTAAAGGTACTGGAAGAGACAATGTAGATTTATTAAAATGTTTTCAGGGATGAGGAATTACAAGTAGAGAACTTTTATTTCATTGAAGCAGAGAAGCTGATGAATAACTTTGTAATATTCTTGCAGATTATGAAGGGTTGTACTATGTTACTGTGTCACACAAATGAACATTGTGTTGAATATGTTTTTGTTATTAGACTCCAAAATGGTTAGAGTGCTTTACCAAAAACCATATTTAATGGGTGATATTAATCACGATCTTCCAGTTTCCTGATAGTCAGAGACAGCATAAACTCCTCAGAAGTCATGATGCAGAGAGAATTGCCCCAGAAATCAAAACTTTCAACAAGTAAATCCATGTTCCATGAAACCCTCTGTAAAATTCTCAAGTTCTTAGTTGGCATCAGTGATTTGAGACAGATCAGACTTGCTTATCTGGACAGTTAAAATATCAGATAGATTAAAACCATGCAACTAACTAATCCCACACCCACATCCCTCGAATAACCCTACTCCTGAATCAACCCAGATCCTCCAATTGACATACAGCCCTCCAACTCCCCTCCCCTAACCCTCTAATGCCATCCTGAAACCCCCAACCCAACTTCAACACCTGCCTCACTGCCAGCCTGCTGCCTAACACATTATCACTGTGCTACCCTACCCACTTACCTCAATCACTCCATTAATTCGAGCATTGAAAAGCTACTATAAAGAACCAAAGCTTTTCATTCTGTTTGTGAATGAACATTCTCGAATATGGCAGTTCATCAAATACTTTTATTAGAAAGGAAAATGTGAAGAGTGCAAGAATGGAATTGAACTAAATGACATATGGAAAAAAATATCAGTGCAGCTTGGGTCCCTGGTGCTGTGAGGCAGCGGTGCTAACCACTGAGTCACCGTGCTGCCCTTTTTTGCATGCTTCCAGTTTAATAACATCCTTTCTATAGCAGGGAGACCAGAATTGTACTCCAAATGTGGCCTGACCAATGTCTTATGCAAGCATAACATGACATCTGAACTCCTGTGCTCAGTGCTCACAGATGAAGGCAAGCATGCCAATCACCTTCACTATCCTGTCTACCTGCAATGCCACTTTTAAGGAACTATGTAGCTTCACCCCTAGATGTCACAATGCTCTCCAGGGTCTTACCATTAACTGTGTAAGTCCTGCCTTGGTTTGTCTTACCAAAATGCATCTTGCATTTATCTAAACTCCAAGTGCCATTCCTCGGTCCACTCGCCCAGTGGATTGAGATCCAAATGGATAAGATTTGAGAAAATTCCAAGCTTTGCCTGCCTGCTTTGGGAAATACTAACTCCATTGATGGGATCTTCTTTGTCTGAGCCTGGATGACAGCTGAAATTGATCCAGTCTGTCTCCAGAGGGTATCACTGCTGCATGGGCAAACTGTTTAAAATGATTACCTTAGTATTATGGCACTATGCCCCAGCTGTAAAATAAAACACAGAAAAACCATTCAGGTCTCACCAATGAACCCTCCCCCTCACACACTCACTCTCTCTCCATACTTAATGAAGAGTATCTCATGCTGTCTGAGGACCCTGATTCCAAGATATAACACTCCCATACCTATCCATCCACTGTACACTGTATTGACTCATTGAATCCCTTTGGGTGGAATCTTCCCAGCCTGTGAATGACATGTGCAATAGCGATTAAGTTAGAAAATTGCGTGAAATGGCCAATGAGGAACTTCTCAATATTGAGAACAAACAGTCCCATTTTCTAACCAATGTTAAATGACAAGGAATGATTCTCACTGGTACGTGGCAAGAAGCTATTTGCATGCAATAACATCTCACTATTAGTTAACCTTGCATCATTATTGTATAATTTCCAACTCTCCCTAACACTGGATAGGAACCAAGTGGTGTAAATTCCTGACTTTGAGCCTACCTGGATGTTCATGGTGGCTCTGCCTTGTTCTTTTGTCTTTCCTCCCTCAGTGAAGACCTCAAAGGTTCATAATACGTCTATGTTGACACAAAGCCAGGCAACTTGTCCTGTTCATATGCAATTGGTCAAGGTATTGAACATGTTTTTATACATCACCAAGTTTCATTTTTTCTTACACTTGCAGCAATTCGTGCCAAAAACATTGTATGTATGTACTTCAAACAAATGGCCAAATTTAAAAGGAATAGCTCTCAGTCAAGAGAGAAACTTTTCAGTTAGAAGGTCCTGGCAGAGTATGTTATCAGCAGCCTCCAATAATATACCATAGGATGGTTACAGTCAGGGGAACCGACAGTTTGGCAGCAGGCCATGTTCAACCTTTAGACCCAGTGCAACCAATCTAGGGATTTGTAGAAAGTCATTTGGGGAGCTGTACAGATATCAGTCAAGGCCCTGATCACTCTTTGTTCAGAGTTGCCTGCCGAAGTTAGTCAAGCGAATAACAGTCAGTCCTAGGGATGCACCCACTAACAGTTAAAAGGGAGGTTTTATCAAGCCAGTGTTACAGAAGGGAAGCTGAGGAACTTCAGTTTTGGGGATTGAAGTCAGCATGCTGGGGTAGCATGGGTTGGGCTATTCAGTTATGAGGGGGAGGCATTACAGTAATGAAAAAGATAATGTGTGAGGGGGAGTTCATTGAAAAACAGTAACACCCTGGCTTCAACGGGGGACAATGGATTGCTATATCTGGCACGTTGACTTGATACGCCTGAAGATAGGGAATAAATTACGAAGTTGAAAGTTTAGACAGACAATTTAGGTGGAAATGTGGGGATGTTCAACCAGAAGATGCGACTGATGGGGAGGACTACCAAGAAGCAACAGTATGTTTCAGGGTTCACTAAAGGTAAGAGGCTGAGCCTGAGACTCACTGCATGAGGAGCAACTGTTGTTTCCACCCATGGTGCTGTAATTTACATTTGTGATGTGGAACTGAAATTGACTGCTATGACATTAGGACTGTTTCCTTCGCAAAGAGAGGGGGCCTCACTTTTCAGCAAAGGGAGTCCCTTCAAAGGTCAACAGAATTACTCAGATACATATTCAGTGAAACTGAAAGACATCTGCAAGCATTACAATTTATACGTGAACCTTAGGCGTGAACTTAGTGTGTGTAGTCCAAACCTTGGTCCCAAGCTCTCTTAACCATATTATGCAGTATCAAGAATCAATACTGGCAATAGCTGTGATACATAAGAAGTGTACTACAACCTGGAAAGATTCATCCTGGTTGTCAAAGTAACAAGTCCCTTCCAAGTTTCTATTCACTTCACTCCTTGAACCATAGAACCCTGCACAGCACTCAGGTTGCTAGGTTCTATACTATCAATGCTGTCATTGTAGCTAGACAACAGATAATGAAAAGTAAACATACATATTAACAATGTAGCAATGTGCATGTCATCTCTGTGCCCTCAGAGGTCATCATCTTCCTACTCCTCCCATTATGTCTCAGTCCCCATAGCTTTGCTGAGTACCAATGGCTACAGTGATGGGGTGCAGGTCTGTCTGTTGGCAGCTCTCCATGGCAGCTGCCAACCTGTCTATGGTCGCAGCCAGAAGCACACACGCAACAAGGGATACAAGGGAGCAAGACAGCAAAATCTCAATGTCAATGCTATCATGTTGAAAACCTTTGCGTTAGTTTGTTCAGTCTGCCAGACAAACATGCCCACTATTTCCTGTGTCTATTTGTGCATTTCATGAAGTCATGAATAGCAAACACGTTGGGATTCTCTCTTGCCTACAGCTGAGGAGATGTGTGGTTTCTGGCAGTCCTGAGTGACCTGGAATATTTCCTCAGTCAACTGGGAAATTGTGGCAGCAGTTAGCTCACTAGCAGGTGCTCTCAACTCCAACCTAACTAATGTGCCACCAAGGTGTCAATATCTGATCTGGTGAAGCATGCAGGATGTAGCTTTGGACTGAATGCTATGAGGCATCTATGCTTATGGCTGTAGGAGACAAAATAGAGAACGTGTCCCCAATAAGGGATAGATGTTCTGGCATGTTAAGAGTATATTCACAGAGGTGATAATTGGAGAGTAGCGCAAAAGTGGAAAATACTTCTTGCTTGTTTATGGAACTTTGATATTTTGGTATTCTCAAAGGACGAGTCCCTGTCCTGGTTGGTGAAGGTTGAGATCTTCTCTTCATATGAGCGTGAGAAAACAAATGTCAGGTGTCCCACCATCCATAGTAACACTTTGAAGCCTGTTGTGTCAATCTTCTCTTCAAATGAAAGGGAGGAAAAAAGTAAGATAAAAGTGGCTTGCTCAACTGTTTGTGCTGGTGGAAGTAGAGGAAAGGCGATGAGGTGTCCCGTGAGAAGGCAGCACAAAGGTCATGCAGGATTAGTAATGTGCGGGTTTGAGATGTATAAGTAAATAAGGGAAGATATTGAACAGTAGTGAAAGTGGTGACCTTGGTGGAAGATAAAGTGAGTGTGAGTTTGCACAGATATGTTAGTGGCACTTACCCTGGTAAAGAAGGCATTAGACAATAGACAATAGGTGCAGAAGTAGGCCATTCTGCCCTTCGAGCCTGCACCACCATTCAATATGATCATGGCTGATCATCCTTAATCAGTATCCTGTTCCTGCCTTATCTCCCTAACCCTTGATTCCACTATCCTTGAGAGCTCTATCCAACTCTTTCTTAAACAAATCCAAAGACTGGGCCTCACTGCCTTCTGCGGCAGAGCATTCCACACACCCACCGCTCTCTGGGTGAGGAAGTTTCTCCTCATCTCTGTCCTAAATGGCCTATCCCTTATTTTTAAGCTGTGTCCTCTGGTTCGGCACTCACCCATCAGCGGAAACATGTTTCCTGCCTCCAGAGTGTCCAATCCTTTAATAATCTTATACGTCTCAATCAGATCCCCTCTCAGTCTTCTAAATTCAAGGATATGCAAGCTCAGTAGCTCCAATCTTTCAACATAAGATAGTCCCGCCATTCCAGGAGTTGACCTCATGAACATTGGTAGCATGAGAATTTTCTGAACTTGCTTATCAAAAAGTTCCCTCGTGCACACTGAAATGCCAGGAACCAGAACTCTTTTAAAAACCTGGCCTGACTCTATTAAAATTATGGAGGAGTGAGACTTGTTTCTTCCACAGCACAGCTAGCCTGGTCAGGAGTGGTAGGTACAGACTTGCAATCCAAACTAGGTTGCAACGTTAAATAGCGTTGGTGAAAATAAGTCCCGGTGTCGGGTAAGGGTTCTTGAATCAGGCTGTCTCTTTAAAGGGTTTCCAAGTCAAATGAATTTGGTGAAATTCTGCACAATTTTTCTATTTTTTCCTTACAATACAAACATTTCCCTGTGCTTCTAGTCTTCCAGATGACAAATAAGCACTGACACAACATGACGGTGACATTATTCCTGGCTGAAGAGCTAAAGTTCTTTCTATTTGGCATTAAAGCTGAGACTGAGAGTGAGTTGACTTCTCTCACTCACTACTGTATGCTGATTTTCAGTAACATTGCCAGCTAATTTAAATGTAATCAATTTCACGGGTGATTCAAACCACTTATTATCTAGCCATCTTGACTGATTTATCTAGATATGGACAATCATAGCAGGCCATGGAGCCAACCTTCCAAATACTTGACATATAACAGGCAATGTCATTCAGTTCTACCACTCAAGTCCATTTCAGATATATTCAACCCAAGGATTGTGTAGTAATAATGATGAGCATGCACTCGGTAATTCACAATTAACAGCAACGTATGTTTGATGAAATGGATTAGGTCCAGGAACCTATTGCCTTAAGGGACAAATCATAGCCTCATTTATGAGGGAGTCAAGAGATCCAAACCTTGCAGAGACTACCATAAAAAGATCTTTTCTGAGTGCAGTTGGATTATAAGGTCAGTGGAGACTAGCCATATGCATGGAATAGCAGCAGAGTATAGTAAAGGAGCGGTAAACACATTATGTTGTACCCTAGACAATGCGGCAAGTCCATGTAACTCTGCTGTAGAGACTCCATAAACGTAACCGTACTACTGTATGACATGGTCTCTGTTCCAGATGCTGGCAGGTTAGATTGACAGGGTCTTCATAGTTCACATAGTTGTCACCAAATGTGTTATTCCATATCCAGAATCTCCTACAATTTCTTTCCACTGTGTACACAACAGAAAACAGACAGAATCATGTAATTGTTGCATTATTTAAGATAATACTAAGTGGCAACTACTGCATCATGTAATTCAAGCAAATAGATTGACTTCAGTCCCACAAGGTTCCAGCTGACAGTCAGAAAAGCCTCTCAGAAACTGAGAGAAACAGAATAGTAGTTAATTACATCCCAGAGTACATAAACATAGAACGGTTAGCACATAAACATAGAACATTACAGCTCATACAGGCCCTTCGGCCCTCAAAGTTGTGCCAATCTGTGAAACTAATCTGAAGCCCATCCAACCTACAGTATTCCATTCTCGTCCATATGCCTATCCAATGACCATTTAAATGCCATTAAAGTTGGTGAGTCTATTACTATTGCAGGCAGGTCATTCCATGCCCCGACTAATCTGAGTAAAGAAACTACCTCTGACATCTGTCCTTTATCTATCACCCCTAAATTTAAAGCTATGTCCCCTTGTGCTAGCCATCACCATCCGAGGAAAGGCTCTCACAGTCCAACCTAAAAAAAAACCCTGATTACCTTATATGTCTCAATTAAGTCACCGCTCAACTTACCTCTCTCTAACGAAACCTGCCTCAAGTCCCTCAGCCTTTCCTCGCAAGACCTTCCTTCCATAACAGGCAACATCCTAGTAAGTCTCCTCTGAACCCTTTCTAAAGCTTCCTCATTCCTCCTATAATGTGGTGACCAGAACTGTACGCAATAATCCAAGTGTGCAGCATGACCTCAAGGTTCTAAACCTCAATCCCTCTACCAATAAAAGCTAACACACCATATGCCTTCTTAACAACTCTATCAATCTGGGTGGCAACTTTCATGGATCTATGTACCTGGACACCGAGATCTCTCTGCTCATCTACACTACCAAGAATCTTACCATTATTCCAGTACTCTGCATTCCTGTTACTCCTTTCAAAGTGAATCACTTCACACTTGTCCATATTAAACTCCATTTGCCACCTCTCAGCCCAGCTCTGTAGCTTATCTATGTTCTTCTGCAATCTACAACATCCTTCAGCATTATTTACAACTCTTAACGACCTTTGTGTCTCCCGCAAGTTTACTCACCCATTCTTCTATGCCCTCATCCAGGTCATTTATAAAAATGACAAACAGCAGTGAACCCAAAATAGATCCTTGCATGACACCACTAGTAATTGAACTCCAGGATAAATATTTCCCATCAACCACAACCCTCTGTCTTCTTTCAGCTGGCCAATTTCTGATCCAAACTGCTAAATCACTCTCAATCCCATGCACTTTGTGCAATAGCCTAGCACGGGGAACCTTACCAAATGCCTTACTAAGATCCAGATACACCACATCAACCACTTTTCCCTCATCCACCTGTTTGGTCATCTTCTCAAAGAAAGTTATGCTCAGGAAAAATATAATGATAACAACAGAAAGAATTACAGTATTGCAAGTATTTTCTTATCAACCTGTTCAGGAATGTTATGGCAAACCTTAGGACAGGTAGAAGCTGAACCCAGGTCTCCTGGCTCAGAGGTAAGGCACTAACGCTGCACTACAAGAGGCCTCAGATAATATTGTACACCTAGTTTGCATCTCATAAAAGTCTATGTTTCTTCATAAATTCCTAGACATATTAAAAGGATGCAAAATTAGCATTGCTGATTTCCTCCTGTACATTAAACAACCAATTTTCACTAAAGCAGTGAAAAGTTATCCTTCTGATGATAATGATATTAAAGTTCCAATGATTGTTTGAATTTATACTGTTTAAATACACTTCCCAACTCCCTAAAATTGTCTGCTCAAAACAAGAGTCCAATCAATAATTATGAAGCTTTTAATATCAATAAAATAAATCAGAAGTGTCAGTACAATACACAAATTGATGTATGCCATGCATATATCAAAGCTGGCAGCTCCACCAAGTTGAATAATGCTGGATCCACTGAATAAGTAACAAATATTAGTGAGTCAAAAATGGCAGAATACAGAATGCAAAATTTAAATGATTATGCTTTTTTTTGTGTCAAACAGTTTCTGACTCATTTTTTTTAGGTTCAGTTAGCATTTCCATGTAGTCCTTTGCCACTGACTCTTTGCAGTTCAGATATGCTTCATTCAATCGCATCATTGATTCCACAACGGAAGGGTCTGTACGTAGGATAACTATGTCATAGGTCATACAAGTTGCTTGTACTAGAAAATGTTAACAAATAATTTAATTAGCAAAATGATGGAAAAAGAACTCTTGCCTAATCTAGCAGTTTTCTTAACATCTGAAAAATAAATATAATTACTGCCGCACAATTCAGTTATGCTTTCAATCCTCATTTTCTTGAATATCATTAAAAAGCCTCAAGTCACACCTTTTTTACTGAGCATTTTAGTAGTGCAGATATGAATAACTTTTCTCACATCTTTAATTATTTGCTGTGCCTTCAGATTCTTATGCACAATATACCAATATCCACACAAGAAGCACATTTTCAAGAATGCACAAACCAAGTCTAGAAAATGTACAAACCTTAGAAGTGATTAGGTATGCAATTTGGCTAAGTACCAGACTCCGTGCAAAAAAATCTTGGCTTTGGATACTCATAGGATTCGTCAGCTTATTTGTTTCGTGACAAAACCATGGCAACAAGTTCCACCATGTGGTCCAAAAGGTCCAGAGTTATTGTTAAAGACAGAAAGTAAGTTGCTGCTGTTTTGATGCTATTGTGAATAGTAGTGCCAGTATTAAAGCTATTTTTGTCCCATCCAAAAAAAGGGACAACAAAATTTGAATGCTTTGTGGGTTTATATTTCCAGTGGGATGGCCACCCTCCATCATTTTTACTTAGATTGGTTTTAGAGGAAGACAAAATGCAGTACAGTCCACATCTGCAATCCCTCTTCCCACCTTCAACCAGTCATGCTCTGCTGCTTCATGAATTTAACTGTTAGGACATTGTGAAAGATTTCTTAGACCATCAACTTTTAGGCTGTTTCTGACCTTTATGCTGCATGTGGAGTCAGCTCCTTAATGGATGAATACCAACATGTACTTGATGATTGGGTCACAACCAAATCTAGAAACACAGACAAGTTCAACAAAGTACATACCAAGTGTGTGAAAATGATTCATTGAAAGACTTATGCAGGTGTTGAAAGCAAGATTAAAATTAATGGATGTACATATTTTTCCACCAATTGGTTCTGAATGTGCTTTGCTCTAGCCTTTTCTTTTCATCAGTGTTTCAGTCACTTCTACAGAAAAAAGACTGAAAACAGTGATGAAATAGAGTTAATTAGAGAAAGTGAACATCATGCAGGTTGAAGAAAGGGGACATCAGGAGAGACCAATGCAACATCCTGTAAGCATAGAAGAACACTTTAAATTTGTGCTCAGGGCACAAATGCTTTGTTTTGTTAAAAGACAATGAGAGGACAGAATAGGAGTTTCGGGAACAGTATAGCAGGAAGGAAAATGACAGGTTTAAAAATGTACTGCTTAAAAACAGTAGACAAATAGATGATTAGCAGGGGTATGGGAACCTAAATTGTACTTCCACTATTCAAGAGGTTGGGAGTAGCGAGGTCAGAAATAAGCTTTCAAGGTCACAAGAGCGCACTGGAAAGCAAGAAGTTGTTTGAAGTGTGTCTAACTTCAATGTCAGGAGCATCCGGAGTAAGGTGGTGAACTTGCAACATGGGCTGGTACCTGGGATTTCGATGTTGTGGCCATTTCGGAGACATGGGTAGAGCAGGGACAGGAATGGTTATTGCAGGTTCCAGGAATCAGATGTTTCAGTAAGAAGAGAGAAGCTGGTAAAAGGCGGGGAGGTGTGGCATTGTTAATCAAGGACAGTATTATGGTGGTAGAAAGGACGTTTGAGTACTCATCTACTGAGGTAGTAGGGGCTGAGGTTAGAAACAGGTAAGGAGAGGTCACCTTGTTGCAGGTTTTCTACAGGCCTTCGAATAGTCCCAGAGATGTAGAGGAAAGGGTAGCAAAGATGATTCTTGATAGGAGCGAGAGTGACAGGGTAGTTTTATGGGGGACTTTAACTTTCCAAATATTGACTGGGAATAGTGTAGTTCAAGTGCTTTAGATGAGTCAGGTTTTGTCCAATGTGTGCAGGAGGGTTTCCTGACACAGTATACAGATGTGTCAACAAGAGGGGTGGCCACATTGGATTCGGTACTGGGTAATGAACCCGGCCAGGTGTTAGATTTGGAGGTAGGTGAGCACTTTGGTGATAGTGACCACAATTCAGTTATGTTTACTTTAGCGATGGAAAGAGGTAGATATATAGCACAGGGCAAGCATTATAGCTGGGGGAAAGGCAATTATGATGCGATTAGGCAAGACATAGGATGCATAGGATGGGCAAGGTAACTGCAGGGGATGGGCACAATTGAAATGTGGAACTTATTCAAGGAACAGCGAGTGCTTGATAAGTATGTACCTGTCAGACAGAGAGGAAGTTGTCAAGCGAGAAAACCATGGTTTACGAAAGCAGTTGAAGCTCTTGTCCAGAGGGAGAAGGAGGCTTATGCTAGGATGAGTTGTGAAGGCTCAGTTAGGGTGCTTGGGAGTGACAATTTAGCCAAGAAAGACCTGAGAAGACAGCTAAGAAGAGCCAGGTGGGGACATGAGAAGTCATTGGTGGATAGGATCAAGGAATATCCTAAGGCTTTCTATAGGTATATCAAGAATAGAAGAATGACTAGAATAAGATTAGAACCAATCAAGGGTAGTAGTGGGAAGTTGTGTGTGGAGTCTGAGGAGATAGGGGAAGCGTTAAATGAATATTTTTCATCTGTATTCACACAGGAAAAAGACAATGTTGTCGAGAAGAATACTGAGATACAGGCTACTAGACTAGATGGGATTGAGGTTCACAAGGAAAAGGTGTTGGCAATTCTGGAAAGTGTGAAAACAGATTAGTCCTCTGGGCCAGATTGGATTTATCCTAGGATTCTCAGGGAAGCCATGGAGGAGATTACAGAGCCTTTGGCTTTAATCGTTATGTTGTCATTGTCTATAGGAATAGAGTTAGAAGACTGGAGGATAGCAAATGTTGTTCCATGTTCAAGAAGGGGAGGAGAGTCAATTCTGGTAAATATAGACCAGTGAGCCTTGCTTTGGTTGTGAGTAAAGTGTTGGAAATGGTTATAAGAGATAGGATTTATAATCGTCTAGAAAGAAATAAGTTGATTAGGGATAGTCAACCTTTGAGAAGGTAACCAAACAGGTGGATAAGGGTAAAGCGGTTGATGTGGTGCATATGTATTTTAATAAGGCGTTTGATAAGGTTTCCCACGGTAGGCTATTGCACAAAATACGGAAGCATGGGATAGAGGGTGATTTTGTGGTTTGGATCAGAAATTGGCTAGCTTAAAAAAGACAGAGGATGAAATATTCCAGATGGGAAATATTCATACTGGAAATCAGTTACTAGTGGTGTACCACAAGGATCGGTTTTGGGTCCACTGCTGTTTGACATTTTTATTAATGGCCTGGATGAGGGCATAGGTGGATGGGTAAGTAAATTTGCAGATCACACTAAGGTTGTTAGAGTTGTAGATAGTACCGAAGGATGTTGTAAGTTACAGAGGGACATAGGGAAGTTGCAGAGCTGGGCTGAGAGTTGGCAAATGGAGTTTAACGCAGAAAAATGTGAGGTGATTCACTTTGGAAGGAGTAATAGGAATGCAGAATACTGGGCTTATGGTAAGGTTCTTGGTAGTGTAGATGAGCAGAGAGATCTCGGTGTCCACGTAATTAGATCTCTGAAAGTTGCCACCCAGGTTGATAGGGCTGTTAAGAAGGCATACGGTGTGTTAGCTTTCATTAGTAGACCAATTGAGTTTCGGAGCCATGAGGTCATGCTGCAGCTGTACAAAACTCTGGTGTGGCCGCAGATTGGTATTGTGTACAGTTCTGGTCACCGCATTATAGGAAGGATGTGGAAGTTTTGGAAAGAGTTCAGAGGAGATTTACTAGGATGTTGCATCGTATGGAGAGAAGGTCTTACAAGAAAAGGCTGAGGGACTTGAGGCTGTTTTTGTTAGAGAGAAGGTTGAGAGGTGACTTAATTGAGATGTAGAAGATAATGAGAGGGTTAGATAGGGTGGACAGTGACAGCCTTTTTCCTTGAATGGTGATGGCTAGCACGAGGGGACATAGCTTTAAATTGAGGGGTGATAGATACAGGACAGATGTCAGAATTAGTTTCTTTACTCAGACAGCAGTAGAGGCGAGGAATGGCCTGCCTGCAACAGTAGTAGAATCACTAAATTTAAAGGCATTTAAATAGTTATTGGATAGACATATGGATGAAAGTGGAATAGTGTAGGTTAGATGAGCTTCAGATTGGTTTCACAGGTCAGCACAACATCGAGGGCAGAAGGGTCTGTACTGTGCTGTAATGTTCTATGTTCTATAAGTGATGGAACAAACTTTTCCATAAACTAACTAGTTATAGATGTGACACAGAAAATTTTCCAAAGGCTATTTGACTAAATGTAGCAATGCCCTGGCATGTGACAGTCACCACGTATCTAATGGATATCTCCGCTTGTTACTTTGATGCACACAATTTTAATTATTTTTAATCATTCATGAGATATGAGCATTGCTGGATATCATTCATTACCCATACTTAATGAGGGAGTTGCATTCTTGAAATGTTGCAGTCCAATCATGGTGTAATACAGCCACAATGCTGATAGGAAGCAAGTACAAGGATTTTAATCCAGCGATGATGAAGGAACATAGAACAAACAGGACAGCACAGTGTTATGAAGTTGATGATATGTACTGTACCTTTAAGAGAGAGTGAATACTGTTCTGAACTTGAGATTACAAGCACCTGTGTTGCTGACTAGATGGCAGTTCCAGAATGTACTGGAAAATTGAAAATATGTAACATTTGGCTATGAAATGGATACCTGAGTTTTGATTGCTGTTTTGACAATAATTTGAATTTAACCAATCATTTAAAATTATGCCCCAGGATATTAAAACGCAATCAAGTTTGAGTTTATTGTTTTGCCAACAGCAAACCAAGATGATGGTCTGATGTTAGGGATATAAAAATGCAGACCTTTTGAAAATTCAGAGAGAGCAATGGCCATCAAGACCGATCCAAGAAATTAGGAAACAATCTTCTATCAAAGGTACGTTTACATATGAAACATATTTGCAGTAAAAATGAAGATGATGACCCAGAGAATTCAGCAGCCAAATGTAATTGTAAAACGTGTATTATTGAAACAGCATATTGTTATGGAGTTGGAGGCAGGTAATAAGCAGTTAGGAGAAAAGGGAGCTTCAAGTTGTGAATATTTGTTGGTTAATTTTCACTTTTAGAGTTCAAAAATATTTTCTTTAAATAGTGGAATTTCGGAGTTCTCTGTCACTCATATTTTACTAGATTACAAGGCAAGGTGAGATTTTCTGGGTGTTTGGTTTAATTAACAGAGGGGTTCACCATGGCATAACAATAAGAACAGGCCTACTGGCCCATGCTTGCACCAAGCATGATGCCATTCAATACTAATCTCATCCGTCTGCACATGATGTGCATCCCTCTAATCACCCCGCCTATTTATGTATCAATCTAAATGCCTTTCAAACATTGTTACTGTATATACTTATATCACCTTCTCTGACAGCATGTTCCAGACACATACCACTTTCTGTTTAAAAAAAAACTTTCCTCACATATCTCCTTTAAACTTCTCCCTCTCACCTTAAACTTATGTCCCTCATATTTGACATTTCCAACCTGGAAAAAAGGCTCCAACTATCTTCCTTATCCTTGCCTCTCATCATTTTATATACTTCTATCTGGTCACCCACAATCTCCGAAGCTCCAGTGAAAGGTATTCAACTTTGTTCAAACTCTCCTTATAGATAATACACTCTAATCCAATTAACATCTCCATTAACCTCTTCAAATCCCTCCTATAATGTGGCAAGTTTTGTACGGCTGCAACATGACTTGTCAACTTTTATATTCAGTGTCCTGATTGATGATGGCAAGCAAGCCTTCTTTACCACCTTATTCAATTGTGTTGCCACTTTGAAGAAACAATGGACAAGATCCCTTTGTTTGCTGCATACTTGTCTCTTGCATGTGACTCCCAAAACATAACATCTCACATTTGTCAAGATTAATCTCCATCAGCCATTACCCTTCCAACTTTCTAACTGATATGTATCTTGCTGTATCCTTTCCACACTACCCACAACTTCATCATTTTCATGTCATCTGCAAACTTACTCATCAGACAACTTATGCTTTCATTCAAATATATAAAATATAAAACAAGTGACAGAGGTCCCAGCACTGCTTGGGTTGTGGAACACTGCTGGTCACAGACCTCCAGTCAGAAAAAAAACCCTCCAAAAGTACTCTTTTCTGCTGTGATCAAGCCACTCTTGTATTCAACTTACCAACTCACTGTGTTTCTAATGTAATTTAATCTTCTGGACCAACATACCATTAAGGACCTTGTCAAATGCTTTTCGAAAGTCCATGTATACAACACTTCACTGCCCTATTCTGATCATTTAGGATAATATCATTTCAACTCAGGATAGTGTGTGGCTTAGTGGGAACATGCAGGTGCTTACATGTATGTTCCTTGTCCTTCAGGGTGGGAGACGTCATGGATTTAGGAGTTGGTGCCAAAACAACATAGGTGAGTTCATGCAGTGCATCAAATTGAACTAAAAATACTAAGTTTGGTTATATTGCTGTAATTCTTGAGTTCCATCACAAGATGGTGGTATTGCTAAACTCAATAACAGAAACACATTTTACAGTTCAAACTAGAATGTGAGTGTTGCACTTCAGAATTTGGAGATGCCGGTGTTGGACTGGGGTGTACAAAGTTAAAAATCACACAACACCAAGTTATAGTCCAACAGGTTTAATTGGAAGCACACTAGCTAGTGTGCTTCCAATTAAACCTGTTGGACTATAACCTGGTGTTGTGTGATTTTTAACGTTGCACTTCAGAGTGGAGTTCTGAAGAAGTAATAACAGATTTGGGACATTAACTTTGTTTCTCTCTTTACAGATGCTGCCAGACCGGCTAAGTTACCTTCTGGAGAGAGCTCGGTTATGGAAGCAGCGGTGGCAACAAGTGTGGCAGTGGCAAGGACACATGGCAGTTGACGACAAAGTGACTGGCAAGCTTGGATGGAGCTTAGCCCAGTGCTGGTGAAAGCATGCCTGGTACTGAGGTGAGCGAGTCGTCATGGGGAAAGCCTAGAGTAGAGCGACTGCAGGCCCATGGCTTTGGAAAGGACTGTAATGTTTAATCTGCAACTTTACAGTTATTCTTAGTAGAAGGTAAAAAATTAAGAAATAGTGATGAACTTATTAGCTTAATTCTTTATTTTCTATTTTTGCACAGAAAATTTTGTACCTATGCATACCTTTGTACTTAAAACAGTGTCGGGAATGGCAACATTGTACACTCTTCACTGTACTCCTGCAGTTAAGTGCATATCACAATAAAACCTAAATCTAAATCTGAAGTTTCTCCAGCATTCTCTGTGCACGCTTCAGATTTCCAGCATGTGCAACATTTTGTCATTAACTGAGTGTTGCTTTGCAGAAATAAAGAACTTCCGTTTATAACATAGTCACACATTCTCAAAAAAATCTTCACAGTTAATTAGTTATTTTTGAAGCCATTTCACTGTTAAGTGGGCAACTTCGGCAGCTAATTTGATAAAGCAAGATCCAACAAGATGACAATCAAGTAGTCTGTTTAAGGTGCTTGGTTTGCTCAATATATCAGATCCCAATTGTGCAGCAGGTGTGTTGTCCCACTTCATTCCCAATATAGGAATTAGTCCAATGCTTTGGGATCTTGCATCCTCTCTTTTAGTGTTATTAACCAGATGATCACTTCCTCAGGGATGTCACAACTTCAGTTATATAGAATACACAGAATCCCGACAGTGTGGAAGTAGGTCCTTCAACACATCAAGTCTATACCAACCCTCTGAACAGCATCCCACCCACACCCACCCCTCTACCCTATCCCTGTAACCCAGCATTTCCCATGGTTAACCCACTCAGCCTGCATGTCCTTGGACACTTTGGGCAACTTAGCATGGCCAACCTACCTAACCTGCACATCTTTGGACTGTGGAAGAAAACCGGAGCACCCAGCGGAAACCTACGCAGACACAGAGAGAATGTGCAAACTCCATAGAGACAGTTGTGATCCACAATTCCCTGAATCTCTCAAACCAGTGTTCCAAAATTCATTCTCTCACATGCTGGAATCTGATTAAAATATGGATACTATATTTCTCACAAAACATACTAATATCCAATAACAGCAGTAACAAACTGCACCTGACAACATCTCCAACTCATTTAACATTTCTTCTAATTCAACCCGTGTATCTTCAAGTAATTTTATGATGTCTTCATGAGTACATGGTATGCCTTCTGCCATCTACAAAAAAATTGAGATCACAATAATTCTCAGAAATAATTTAACAATATTTTAGAATACACTTAAGAACTTACCAGTATTAGTGACTGACTTTTGTGAATCGTTCTTCTGACATTGTAACAAGTCTGATTGGCACTTTCTTAGTTCTTAAGAATTTTAATACACAACAGTTTTGTGTCTAGGTGGAAATGACCTCAAAAATAATCACAGGCCTCTGGAATTTTTCTTTCTTTTATAACACTCCACAGCAAACATTTCTGGGGCTGCAAATATAGTGGTGGTTAGGACTCAGAGTTGTGTGGGGGGTTGGGGGCGGGGGGGGGGGGAGGAGTTGCAGGGAAGGATTGTGGTACATAAAATTCCAATGAGTGTCAGATGCCTGCTGTTTGTATTATCAAATATAAAGGTTTACAAACACCCAAGGTACTAGATGATCCTCAATGTAATTATCTAGCACAGAACAAATGAGCAAACCATATGCAAAGTTTATTAAAAAGCAAAACAAACTTATGTGAACAGATCTTTTTAGAACATAAATGCAACATCCAAGAAACAGTCCAACTTCTCAGTTCTAATTTGAAATGTGCACTAAAGGAAAACTTCAATTAAAAATCCCATGTTTAGTTCCCTCTCTCACAGAGTTTCATTCCTAATCTGGAAAATCTTTCAGGCAATCTTTTCAAAATGCCTAAGTTAAATTAAGTGCAGTCCTTATTTTTAACATTATACTTGCCTATCTGACAATTAATTCTTTGTGGTTTTTCAGAGTCAACACTTTATTTTTCCAAACTGCTTCATCCAACACCACATATTAATGGATCGGCTTTATTTCTATTAAGATTTACACCAAAAACTGAGTTCTGCAAACATTGATGTGTGAATAAATTTCCATTTACTGTGTTGACCGTGACAGATTATTTGCATTCCTCAGTTCTTTCCGGCATTTTCTCTCCCCTTTCAATACACTACATTCAGACAGCCAGGAAAACCTTTTAGCAATATATTGTGAGTCCATAGCTACCTTTATAGGCCTTTTCAGTAGCCTTGGTTTCTCACAGAACAGCCAGCAAGTTTTAAGCTTGCATCAGGTAGCAGCTTGATAGTGATTTCACTATTCCTGCCCCACTGAACTTATCTGAAACCAGTGAACTCTGCATACCTTGACACCGTCCTTTCCCCCTTGGTCTAGGATCTTCCCACATACATTCGGGACACCACCCACGCACTCGACCTCCTCCATGACTTTTGGTTCCCCGGCCCCCAATGCCTCATCTTCTTCATGGACACTCAGTCCCTGTACACATACGTCCGCCATGACGAAGGCTTCCAAGCCCTCCGTTTCTACATCTCCTGCCGACTCAACCAGTACCCTTCCACTGACACACTCATTCAATTAGCTGAACTGTTCCTCACCATCAACAATTTGTACTTTGAATCCTCCCACTTCGTTCAGATCAAAGGGCACCCACATGGGCCCCAGCTGTGAATGCATTATCATCGGGTATGTGCAACAGTCCATCTTCCAGTTACACTGGCACCATTCCCCACCTTTTATCTTGGCTACATCAATGACTGTATCAGCGCCCTCATGCTCCAACGAGGAGGGTGAACAGCTTATCAATTTCACAAATACCTTTCACCCTGACCTCAAGTTCAACTGGGCAATCTCGGACACCTCTCTCCCCTTCCTGGACCTCTCCATCTCTATTTCCAGCAACTGACTCAACGTGGACATCCACTTCAAACCCACTGACATCCACAGCTACCTGGACTACACCTTTTTCCAGCCCCCACCTGTAAAAATGCTATCCCTTACTCCCAATTCCTCTGCATCTGCCACATCTGCTCCCAGGAGGATCAGTTGCACTCCAGAACATCCCAGATGGCCCCCTACTTCAAGGCCCACAATTTCCCCTCCCATGTGGTCAACAATGCCCTCAGCACATCTCTTCCACTTCCCACCTCTCCGTCCTTGAACCCCACCCCTTCAACTGCAACAAGGATAGAACCCCCCAAGAGAGTCACAGAGGGAATGGTCTCTGTGGAATGCTGAAAGGGGTGAGGAGGGAAACAGCTCTCTGGTGATGGGGTCTGACTTTAGGTGACAGAAATGGTCCACTCTCCCCATCACTCCCAACACTTTCCCTTGCCACTTCAAGATGTAAAGAAACTGCACCCACACCTCCCTGCTCACCTCCATCCAAGGTCCTAAAGGATCTTTCCATATCTGGTAGAAATTTTCCTGCACATCCAAAAACCTCATCTACTGTGTCCATTGTTCTCAATGTGGCCTCCTTTACATTGGGGAGATAGGTCGCCAACTTGCAGAAAGTTTCAGAGAACATCTCCGGGACATACGCACTAAACAACTCCACTCCCCTGTGGCCGACGACTTCAACTCTCCCTCCTACTCCGCCAAGGACATGCAAGTCCTGGGCCTCCACTACCGCTAAATCCTAGCCACCTGATAACTAGAGGAAGAACACCTCATCTTCTGCCTTGGGACCCTCCAACCACATGGAAGCAATGTCGATTTCACTAGTTTCCTCATCTCCCCTCCACCCACCTTAACCCAGATTCAACCCTCCACCTAGGCACCACCCTCCTACCCGTCTATCTTCCTTCCACGTATCTGTTCCACCCTATCACAATCATCCCCCCCATGTCCATCCACCTATCGCATTCCCAGCTACCTTCCCACCCTAGCCCCACCCCCTCTGATTTATATCTTAGCCCCTTGCCCTGCACCCCCACCACCCCATATTCCTGATGAGGAGCTTATGCTCAAAATGTCGACTCGCCTGCTTCTCGGATGATGCCTGACCGGCTGTGTTTTTCCAGTGCCACATGTTTTGAGTGTAATGTCACTGAGGAAGTATTCCAGAGGCCGAAACTAATGCTCTGAGACATGGGCTTCAATCTCACCATGGCAATTGGTGAAATTTGAATTCAATAACAACCTCAAAATGAAAAACTAGTCTCATAACAACCATATATTACTGTAGATATCCATCTAGTTCACTAATTGTTTTAAAAGTCTGCTGTCCTTGTCTGATCTTGCCTACATAGACTCCAAACCCATAGCAATGTGGTTGACTTTCAACTGCTCTCCAAAATGGCCAAGAAAGCCACTCAGTTCAAGGAATGGACAATGAATGTTAATCCAGCCAGTGACACTCACATTCCTAGAAAGAATTAAACAAATATAACCTCATTTATTGCTAAAGGGATTTATATTAAATTAATCTGAAATTAATATCTTAATATTACTTCTTTCTTCTTCAAGTTTAACCAGCATGAATTTTAATAAATATATCTACCAGTTTTTAGAATTACTAATTGGTCAAAATTTATGAATATATGCGCATTGATTCATTTCACTTAAAGTCAAGACTACAACGTATATTCCACTTCATTAATATCATTACCAACTGGTCACTAAATTGTCTTTGTTTCATCTTTGCCAAAAGATCAATTTATGACAAGAACTGCCTCATTAATTGTATCAGGAATATGAAGGGCAGCTGTGTGATACCAATGCATACATTTTCCATATATTACACCAAGGGCTCTTCTGGTTCAGTGGTACTGCCCTCCTTCTCGATAGGTCAGCATGGGTTCAATTCCCCTGCTTCAGGTATGTAATAACAGCTGTGAACAGGTTGATTAGAAAAATTATTTTCACATATGCTACCTCTGGCTTATTTGGTACCCCTGGCTAGTGCTAATTTATTGAATTCTTGTGAGCTCAATTTTATCCTCATGCTTAGTTAACTGGACAACAATCCTACTTTCTATCTTTACTTGAGCACAATTCTGGAAGTCACATCCAGGAAGTTCAAGTCTCACAAACCAACTTGGCTATTACCCGATTAATGGCGGAATTGGCCAGGATTCCAACTAACAGCGTCCATCTCTATTCAATACTTGTGTATTGTTGTTATTCACAGTTCTACCATTGAATTATTCTGCTGTTGGATTCTTACAGAATTTTCTCTCTTTCAAGTTTGTGGTGTGACATTATAATGCTCAATAGATTCTTTTATGCCCAACATTGACTATACTTCTGGATATCTCAAGTCTGTAGCTTTCCTTCTAATCAGACGTAGCTCCCCTATTCCTTGTTACATTCAGAGTTAGTTATCAGTTTAAAACATTGTTCTTCCTGCAGTTAATCCCTTTATTTCAGAATGTTGCTTCTGCACACAGTACTAATTTGTCACAAGGCAGCAGGTTATCAAGCAGCTGTTATCTCCTTTTTCCCAGGAAACAGCTTGTTTATGTTGTTTCTTCTCAGGGGTGGTTAATTCGCATGTGCTTTAAATTCCTTTTATCTCAAGAAATAGTTGATTTCAGAAAGAGTTTTTGCTGTTTCTTTCCATGTGAAATGGATTATCTTTGTTGACTTTTTCAATCCATGAAGCTATTAAAGTTTTGAACTCTATCACATCACAACTGTTGGGAATGACTACTGCCCAGTCCTTACAGAGATGAAGTCTCATCTTCATACTGTATTCAGTGGCAAACAGTGTACTAAAATAGGACAGATTTCAAACATCTAGCAACTCAAGACTGGGCATCCATGAAGCATTGTGAGCCATCAGTAGCAGAACATTATCCAACCACAATCTGCAACCTCATGGCACAAAATATTACACCATTCTAACATTACCATCAGAGAGAGATTAACCCTGTTTCAATGAAAAGTGCTGGAAGGCATGCCAGAAACTGCACTAGGCACACCTAAAAATAAGGTGTCAACCTGATGAAGCTCCAACACAGAATTACATGCATGACGAATGCGGGAAACAGCACGCAACAGAAAGGGCTAAGTAATCCCACAACCGATCAGATGTAAGCTCTACAGTCCTGGCACATTCAGTAATGAATAGTGTTGTACAATTAAACAATTAATAGGAGGAGGAGGTTCCACAAATGTCTACATTCTTAATGACGGAGGATCCCACCACATCTTTGTAAAAGACAAGGCTGAAGAATCCAAAGTGTATAATAGCTGATAGATATTTTAGTCCTCCTGAGGCCCCAGACATCACATGATACATCATCAATTTATGTGATACCAATGAAATGGTTGAAGAAATGCAAAGGATATGGGCCCTGTTAACATTTTAGCTATCGTACCGACGACGTATGCTCCTGAACAAACCAAGATACCTAGCCAAATTCTGCAAGTACAGATGCAACATTGGTATCTAAGCAACAATGTGGAAAATTGTCAGGTATGTCCTGTGCACAAAAAGCAAAACAAATTCAACCTGAGAAATTATCAGCCTGTCAATTTACTCTTGACCATTAGTAAACTGATGGAAGAGGTCTTCGACAGTGTTATCAACCAACACTTACAAAGGAACAACCTACTCCCTAATGCTCAGTTTGGATTCCACCAGGGTCACTCAGTTCCTAACCTCATTATAGCCTTGGCTCTAAACATGGACAAAAGAGTAGACAGTGGTTATCCTTGAGATCAAGACAGCATTTGACCAAGTATGACATCAAGGAGACCTAGCAAACCTGGAGCAAATGGGAATTAGTGGACAAATCCTCTGCAGGTTGGCGTCGTGCTTAACATAAGGAAGGATGGCTGTTGGAGGTCAATCATCTTAATCGCATGATATTAATGCTGGAATCCTCATGGCAGATAGAATGTCTATCTGCAAAAAGACAGAATTCAACTATTGTCCATTGATGTTCAACAGTAACTATCAACATTCTCTGAGTAGGAGAACCAGGGTTACCAGTAACTAAAAATGAACTGGTGTATGACACTATGATCAGACATAAGAATATAGTGGCTACAAGAGCAGGGTCTATGAACTCTGCAGTAAATAACTCATCCCTGTTTCCCTAATTCCTGTCCGTTATCTACAAGGCACAATTAAGGGATGCAACAGAACACCATCCATTTGCCTGAATGAGTGAGTACAGCTCCAACTCTCAAGAATCTAGACACCATCCAGGACAAAGCTGCAACTTGACTTGTACCCTGACATTAAATTTCCTTCATGACTGACACAGTGGCAGCAGTACATATAAAGATTGCAATTCTACAGCTTGTACTGGAATAACTCAGCAAGCCTCCTTTGCAAGTGCTTTGCAAATCTATGACCAATACCACAAGGACAGCAGATGCATGGCAACGTGACCATCTGCACGTTTCCCTCCAAGTTGCCTATTGTCCTGGCTTGGAACAATTTTCCTCACTGTTGCTGGCTCCAAATCCTGCACCTCTCTTCCAATGAGCATTGTGGATGTGCCAATATTTAGAAGACAGCAGCGATTCAAAAAGGCAGTTTATCTCCACTTTCAGTGCAAGAAGAGACAGGCAATAAATACTGCCCAAGCCATTGTGCCCAAAACCAGGGCAAAAATCAGGAAAACCATTCTACGTGAAGTGCAAATAATGGTGAAAGCAGAAAATGTAAAATAAAGAGATTGCAGTAAATGTCCAGATCTATAATTATAACATAAGAATTAATTAGCAATTCATTAAAAACTGTTGATCATCAGCACATTGGCAATGAAGAACATTTGCACGGCATTTTGACAGTTGTGAACTATTAATAAGTTACTGATTCAAACAAGTAATCCAAGATGGAAAACGGTAAGAATTTCTGACTGTAACAGGCTGCTTCTTTTTTGAGGTATTTTAGGTGTTGGAGGTGATTTCCTCGAATTCCAGAAGCAACAATTACTGTTTTGTATGCTGTTGCATTGTTTTGGAACTTTGGAAGAAAAAAAAGTCAAATCAACAGCACTTTTAAAAGGGAGAGGTACAGACAAAGGAAGCACATGGTGAGGTCAGTGCAGGAGAGATACAGAGAAAGAAACCAACACTGCTAACTGACACAGCAATGAACCTGCACATTTGCCTTTGTTGTTCAAATTCATGTATCGCTGGACATCGCAGTGCATCTGGGAAAATTAACAGTAAAATTCACAACTAATCTTGGAGGAACCTGTTGGGAGAGGTGACAGCACAGAAACAGATAAGTGAATATTTTAATTGTGGCCTTACAGTAAGTCTGCAGTATTGAGTAGAGTGCATTCTTTCTTGATTAGATGTTATATTGAGATATGTCTCTTGATTAAACTGAAAAATATAAGCCAGAAGTATTAAGTTAACCTGGAGCAGTGTTTTGTAGAGGAATAAGACAGTGCTATTTTCTGCGTCTGTAGATTGAAAGAAACAAAAATGGCCTTTAGTAGAGTGATATGTTCTTCTTGTTGGATGTGGGAGTGTATGTGTTATTGAAAATTATATCTACAATAAATGCTGTTGATTGCAAATCTTATCAGATCAAATGGATCAGTTGGACAGACAGTTAGAGGCAATGAGGAATTTACAAGAGCAAGGGGATGAGATGGATGGCAGTTATAGGAAGGGGAAAAGTTGCAGATACAGTCACATAGATGGATTAACTCCAGGAAAGGTAAGATAGGTAGGCAGATAGTGCAGGAGTCTTCTGTGGCTATCCCCATTTCAAACAAGTGTGCTGTTTTGGAAAATATAGGGGTAATTGATTCTCAGGGGAACGAAGCACGAAAAGCCAGGTTTCTGGTATTGAGACTGGCTCTAATGCAATGAGCGGTATGTCGGGTTCCAAGAAATCGATTGTGTTGGGGGAGTAGTGCTCTTGATAAGGGATATCATTACAGCTGTACTGGGAGAATATTCCCGGAAATACATCCAGCGAAGTTATTTGGGTGGAACTGAGAAATAAGAAAAGGATGATGACCTTTTTTGGGATTGTATTATAGACCCCTAATAGTCAGAGGGAAATTGAGAAACAAACTTGCAAGGAAATCCCAGTTATCTGTAAGAACAATAAGGCGGTTATGGTTGGGGATTTTAACTTTCCAAACATAGACTGGGACTGCCATAGTGTTAAGGGTTTAGATGGAGAGGAATTTAAGTGTGTACAAAAAGATTTTCTGATTCAGGATGTTTAGTATAGAAGGTGCAAAACTTGACCTACTCTTGGGAAATAAGGCAGTGCAGGTGACTGAGGTGTCAGTGCGGGTGGGGGAAGAGTCAGGGGCACTTTGGAGCCAGCAATAATTCTACTACTTCTAAAACAATGATGGAAAAGGATAGTCCAGATCTAAAAGTTGAAGTTCTAAATTGGACAAAGTCCAATTTTGACAGTATTAGGCAAGAACTTTCAAAAGCTGATTGGAGGCAGATGTTTGCAGGGAAAAAGGACGACTAGAAAATGAAAAGCCTTCAGGAATGAGATAACAAGAGCCCAGTGAGTCCAGAGACAGCATATTCAAGTTAGGGTGACAGGAAAGATTGGTAGGTATAGGAAATGATGGATACTAAACAAATTGAGGGTTTGGTTAAGAAAAGGAAGGAAGCATATGTCAGGTATACACAGGTTAGATCGAGTGAGTTGTTAGAAGAGTATAAAGGTAGTAGGAGAATACTTAAGAGAATAATCACGAGGGCAAAAAAGGGAAATGAGATAGCTTTGGCAAATAGAGTTGAGGAGAATCCAAACGGTTTTTACAAATACATTAAAAAACAAAAGGGTAATTAGGGTGAGAATAGGGCTCCTCAAAGCTCAGCAGCCTTTGTGTGGAACTGCAGGAGATGGGGGAGATACTAAACGAGCGTTTTGCATCAGCATTTACTGTGGAGAAGGACATGGACAATATAGAATAGAAGGAAACAGATGGCGACATCTTGAAAAATGCCTGTTACAAAGGAGGAAGTGGTGGATGTCTCGAAATCCTCAGGACCTAATCAGGTGTACCCTAGAACTCCATGGGAAGCTACAGAAGTGATTGCTGGGCCTCTTGCCAAGATATTTGTATCGATAGTCAGGTGTGCTGCTGGAGGACTGGAGGTTGGCTAACATGGTGCCATGGTTTAAGCAAGGTGGTAAGGACAAGCCAGGGAACTATAGGCCAGTGAGCCTGACGTCAATGGTAGGCAAGTTGTTGGAGGGATTCCTGAGGGATAGAGTGTACTCGTATTTGAAAAGGCAAGGGCTGATTAGGGATAGTCAACATGGCTTTTTAAATCAGATTCCCAATAGTATTGAAACCAGCCCTTCGGCCCAACAAATCCACATTGACCCTCCGAAGAGTGACCCACCCAGACCCATTCCTCATATTTGCCCCTGACTAATGCATCTCACACTATGGGCAATTTAGCATGGCCAAATTACCTAACTGCACATTTATGGATTGTGGAAGGAAACTGGAGCACCCAGAGGAAACCCACACAGACACAGGGAGAATGTGCAAACTGCACACAGACAGTTGCCCGAGGCTGAAATTGAACCTGGGTCTCTGGTGCTGTGAGGCAGCATTGCTAACCATTGAGCCAGTGTGCTTTGGCCATGAGAAATCATGTCTCACAAACTTGATTGAGTTTTTTGAAGAAGTAACAAAGAGGATTGATGAGGGCAGAGCAGTGGACATGATCTATATGGACTTCAGTAAGGCATTTGACAAGGTTCCCCAAGGGAGACTGGTTAACAAGGTTAGATCTCATGGCATATAGGAAGAACAAGCCATTTAGATACAGAACTGGCTTAAAGGTAGAAGACAGAGGGTGGTGGTGGAGGACTGGACACCTGTGGCCAGTGGAGTGCCATAAGGATCAGTAATCATGGCAATGTCGATGAGGAGGGCGACTTCGATGTTGGTTTGGAACCGGTTCAGACGGTGGCCATGTGGTGGCAGAGGATGATTGACCCAATGGCAAAGATAGCGCCTGAGGATCAATGACTTTGATGTCAGTTTGGGTCCGGTGTAGACGGCAGCAAAGCGGTGGCAGAGGATTATTGACCCAACAGCAAAGATGGCACTTCAGGATCAGCAACTTCAATGTCAGTTTGGGTCCGGTGTAGACAGCACCGAAGCGGTGAAAGATGGTCATTGACCCAATGGCAAAGGTGATGCATGAGAATTGGGGACTTTAATGTCAGTTTGGGTCCGGTGTGGACGGCAACGAAGTGGTGGCGAAAGGAATGGCAGCACAGACACTGTTGATGGCGATGAGTTGGCTCAGGAACGACAGACTCTCTTCAAGTTACATCCTTTCTCCTCCTTATTCTCAAATTAATCAGAACGGTGCCGCTTCGTGACAACAAATGAAAGCTTTTCACTGCATTTTGTTGTACTGATAATAAAAATTATGTTTTAAATGGTCCTAGTGTTCAGTTGCCAGCTGCAGAAATATTTTGCAACAGTGTGTACATTCCCATCCCATGCCACTGCGTCACTCCAATGCCATCCTATTCACCTCCATTCCCAATTCCCACTGTTTATACTATCCCTGTGCCACACACCTCCCAAATAATTACCCCCCCCCCCAGCAAAACATCCCACTATTGTTAGGGAGGGCAATCAACACCAGATCATCAACATCTTGACTCCAGATTGGAGGAGATTGTGAAGAGTGAGAGAGGGCAGCACGAAATCACATTAACATCCAGCAACTTGAAGAAGGATCCCAAGTGTTGTACTTCAGGACTTGGGTTTGCTGAATAACTTTCTTGGTTTAATTCATTATTAAGCAGCATGGCAGCATCAAAGAAGGTGGAGTCAGGAAACGCACATGAAGGTTGAGAGGGGGTGAGCTTGAATCAGGCAGTGTTTAATCACAGGGCAAGCTGGTTTACTGGATATTCCAGTGAACTGAACTGATTGCAAGGGATATCTGGCTCATGTTAACAGGGAATACGACTGCAATCTTGGGCAGGGGCAGTAACTTGGCTCGACAGCTGATTCGGCCGAGAAGAGAGTTAAATGGTCTTTACAAACCGAGGTCTGAGCATTGTCCAGTGTATGTAAGAGAGGGGCAGTGCTGCACATGAGGAAAAGGTGGTGTCGACGGTGTAATTGGTTGCCGGGGGTGGACGGTACTTTTGCGAGCACCGATATTTCGTGAGGGGAAAGTGATGAAATGTGGCTGCGGTTGGGGATTTGAAGCGGGCGCTGTGTTGCTATTATATTGTTCTGGGAGCGCTACCTGCGGCCGGATGATCGCCGTGTCCTGGGTGTAAGACATGGTGCGTCGCGCTCGACAAAACCCCGACGGACGCCGCTCCTCCCGCCAAAACCAACCGCCAACCGCCGGAGGGCGCGAGAACGGGGCGGGACCAGGCCGTCAGGGGGGGCGGGGTCTGCCTGGAGGAGGGCGTGGTCTCCCGGGCACGGGGAGCTCACAAATGAAGGAGGCGGGATCTAGCTGGAAGGGGCGGTGTCTCCCGGGGAGGGGGCGGGGGCCTGTGTGGAAGGGACGGAACCTCAATCGGGAGGGGGCGGGGTCACACGTGGAGATGAACAAGACGGCCGGAAGGGGCGGGGTCTCCAGGGGACGGGGCGCGGTCTTTCAGGGAGGTGGTCGAGTCTCCGGGGACGGGCGGATTATCAGGTGGGTTGGTCGGTGCCGCCCGGGGACGGGATCTCCAGACGTGGGGGCGTGCGTCTTGCGGTAGAGGGCGGGGTCTCTCATTGAGGAGGCGTGGTTTCCTCGTTAGTAGGCGGGGTTTGAAGGAGTGGGCAGGGCCTTTACACCAGGGGGCGGGACTTCGTTGGAAGTGGGCAGGGTCCTGCTTCGGTGGGCGGGGTCATGAATTGGTTGGCGGGTTGACTGGGAGTGGGCGGGGCATCATGATAGTGGGTGGAGTCTGCGCTGGAGGGGGCGGGGTCTGCGGTTCCTAAGCATCTCCAGCTGGGAGAGATGGCTGTGCAAGTTTTGAGCAGTTGGTGAACCAAAGCCCAATATGTCACTGGAAACATCCCCAAAGCTCTTACCTGAGGCATTGATGAATGCACACTTTGCTGTTTGCTGAGTGTGTTTTTTTTATATATTGCTCCACACAACTTGAAGCTGGTGAGTCGCCATTACAAATGAAATGGTTTCACGGCTTTGTGAGGGGCAGGTCATGCCCAAAAGCCTATGAAAGGATGTGACGAAACACACTGATGGAGTATATGGATTTTAGCAAGGTGTTTGATAAGGTTGCCCATCGTAGGGTCATTCAGAACATAAGGAGGCATGGAATACAAGGAAATCTGGCTCTCTGGATACAGAATTGGCTGGCCCATATAATAGAGGGTGGTGGTAGATAGAAAGTATTCAGGCTTGAGCTCAGTGACCAGTGGTGTTCCACAGGGATCGGTTCTGGAACCTCTGCTCTTTGTGATTTTTATAAATGACTTGGATTAGGAAGTGGAAGGGTGGGTTAGTAAGTTTGCCAATGACATGAAGGTTGGTGGAGGTGTGGATAGTTTGGAAAGCTGTTCTGATTTGCAAAGGGACATTGCCATGACAGGATGCAGAGTTGGGCTTAGAAATGGCAGATGGAGTTCAACCTGGAAAAGTGTGGAGTGATTCATTTTGGAAGGTTGAATTTGCAACATACAGGGTTAAAGGCAGGACACTTGGCAGTGTGGAGGAATCTTGGGGCATATGTCCATAGATCCCTCAAAGTTGCTAGCCAAATTGATTGATATGTTAAGGAGGTATATGTTGGCCTTCATTAGCAGAGGTATTGAGTTTAAGAGCTGTAAGGTTATGCCGCAGGTCTGTAAAACCCTGGTTAGACAACACTTGGAATATTCTGTTCAGTTCTGGTTGCCTCATTATAGGAAGAATGTGGAAGCTTTAGACAGGAGAGATTTACCAGGACGCTGTCTGGACTGGAGGGCTTGTCTTATGAAGTAAGGCTTTTCTCATTGGAGCAAAGAAAGATGAGGGGTGACTTGATAAGGTGTTCAAGATGATGAGGGGCATAGATAGATTGGAGAGCCAAGAGACTTTTCCCCAGGGCGGAAATATCTAACACGAGGGAGCATAACTTTTAAGGTGATTGCGGAAGGTTTAGGGGAGATGTCAGAGGTAGGTTCTTTACACAGAGTAGTGGGTTTGTTGGATGCACTGCCAGCAGGGGTAGTAGAGTCAGATACATTAGGGACATTTAAGCGTCTCTTGGACAGCCACATTGATGATCGTAAAATGAAGGGTATGTAAGTTAGTTTGATCTTAGAGTCGGTTAAACATGCAGCACAACATTGAGGGCTGAAGGGCCTGTGCTGTGTTGTACTATTCTATGTTCTGTGTAACACTGAGTTTGCACCATTTGCATACTAACCTGCAATGCACAGAAAACAAGCCTTTCAAATAAAAGCAAAATATTGCAAATTTTGGAAATATTTGATTTATTCTAGTAACATTGAGTCAGTTATACAGCACGAAACAGACCCTTCAGTCCAACTCATCCATGTCAACCAGATATCCTTAACTAATCTAGTCCCATTTGTCAGCATTTGGACCATATCCCTCTTAACCCTTCAAATTCATGTATCTATCTCGATGCCTTACCATGCCCCTCATGATTTTATACACCTTGATAAGCTCACCCCTCAAACTCTGATGCTGCAGGTGTGTGTGTGTGTGTATGTGTGTGTGTAATCACTTAATTCCTCTAAAATATAGAAATGTGGTCCACGCTTTCTATCAACCTGAGTCTGAAGATCAGATAAAGTGGAAAGTTTATGTGCTGATTTTAACATTTTTAACTTTAGTGGTTTAGTGGCAACTCCTGAGACTAGCACATTTTGATTTCCAGCACATTACTCCAGATGCAGCACGGGTTCATGAGGGGCAGGTCATGCTTAGCAAATCTGTTGGAATACTATGAAGACATTTCAAGCAAGGTGGACAACATGGATGTGGTATACCTAGATTTTCAAAAGGCCTTTGATAAGGTGCCATGCAAAAGGCCGTTGCACATGATAATGATGCATGGCATTATGGGTGAAGTATTAGCATGGATAGGTGATTGGTTGACTAACAGGAAGCAAAGAGTGGAGGTAAATGAGTACTATTCTGGCTGGCAATGAGTAACTAGTGGTGTGCCTCAGGGATCAGTGTTGGGACCTCAATTGTTCACAATTCATGTAGATGATTTGGAGTTGGGGGCCATGTTTAGTGTGTCAAAGTTTATCGATGACATTGAGATGAGTGGCAGAGCAAACTGTAAAACTTTGCAGAAGAACATAGATTCTTTAATTGAGTAGGCAAAGGTATTCCATCTGCCAGAAAATGTTAAATGTGAAGTCATCAATTTTGGTAGCAGTAATAGTAAAAAGGATTATTACTTAAATGGTAAAAGTTGCAGCATGCTGCTATGCAGAGGGACCTGGGTGTCCTTATGCATGAGGCACGGAAGGTTTGTCTGTGGGTACAACAAGTAATTAGGAAGGCAAATGGAATTTTGCCCTTCATTGCTGAAGGGATTGCATTTAAAAGCAGGGAGTTTATGTTGCAGCTGTACAGAGTGCTGGTTAGGCCACGTCTGGAGTACTGCGTGTTTTCTTGAGAAAGGATGTACTGGCATTGGAGGAGGCGCAGAGGAAGTTCCCTGGGTTGATTCTGGAGTTGAGGGCTTTGGTTCATGAGGAGAGGCTGAGCAGACAGATTATATTCATTGGAATTTAGAAGAATGAAGGGGGATCTTGCAGAAACATGTGCAATTATGAAGGGAATAGATAAGATAGAAGTAGAGAAAATGTTTCCACTGGCAGGTGAAATGAGGACAAGAGGGCATAGCCTAAATGATTAGAGGGGACAGATTTAGGACTGAATTGAGAAGGAACTTTTTTACCCAGAGAGTTGTAAATTGATGGAACTCCTTACCCAGTGAAGTTGTTGATGCTACTTCAGTAAATGTTTTTAAATTTAAGATAGTTTTTTTTGAACAACAAAGGAATTAAGAGATACGGTGAGAGGGTGGGTAAGTGGACCTGAGTCCATGAAAAGATCAGCCACGATCTTACTGAATGGGGGAGCAGGCTCAAAGGACCGGGAGGCCTACTCCTGCTCCAAGATCTTACATTCTTATGTTCTTATAGCATGACACTACCTTAAATATCATCAGTAAAATGCCACAATATTATTGAGTTTGTGTATGAGGAAAAAAACTTTAAAACTAAATGCATTTTATGACAAGAATTCTTTTGAAGCCAAACAATTTCCTACACATCATTTCCAAGCTTGCTACAATGATTGAATATATGTTTTATATCTTAGCAAGTTTTGAGAAGATTTGTAGCTCAGGTTGAGGTTCTGGATGTAGGTTTGCTCACTGAGCTGGAAGGTTCATTTTCAGATGTTTCATCACCATACTAGTGAACCTCCAGATGAAGCACTGCTGGTGTTTCCTACTTTCTATTTATATGTTTGGGTTTCCTTGGGTTGGTGGTGTCATTTCCTGTGGTGATGTCATTTCCTATGTTGATGTCATTTCCACTTCTTTTACTCAGGGATGGGTAAATGGGATCCAAGTCAATGTGTTCGTTGATAGAGTTCCAGTCGGAATGCCATGCTTCTAGGAATTCTCGTGGATGTCTGTGTTTGGCTTGTCCTGGGATGGATGTGTTGTTCCAGTCAAAGTGGTGTCCTTCCTCATCTGTGTGTGAGGATACTAGTGAGAGAGGGTCATGTCATTTTGTGGCTAGTTGATGTTCATGTATCCTGGTGGCTAATGTTCTGCCTGTTTGTCCATTGTAGTGTTTGTTACAGTTCTTGCACGGTATTTTTAATTTACAGAATACCATGCAATAACTGCAACCATCACTACATTGGACAAACAGGCAGAAAACTAGCCACCAGGATACATGAGCATCAACTAGCCACAAAATGACATGACCCTCTCTCACTAGTATCCTCACACACAGATGAGGAAGGACACCACTTCGACTCGGACAACACATCCATCCTAGGACAAGCCAAACAGAGACACCCACGAGAATTCCTAGAAGCATGGCATTCCTACCAGAACTCTATCAACAAACATATTGACTTGGATCCCATTTACCACATCCTGGGAAAAAGAAGAGGAAATGACGTCACCACAGAAAATAACACCACCAACCCAAGGAAACCCAAACATATAAATAGAAAGCAGGAAACACCAGCAATGCATCATCTGGAGGCTCACTGAAGATGTTACCTAGTATTGTGACGAAACATCTGAAAATGAACCTTCCAGCTTAGCGAGTAAACCTACATCCAGAATGTTTTATATCTATATTCAATAAAAGATTGTCTTACATTCTACATAACAAAACTGCTTGTATTATTATATATCGGTAAGTCTAGTCTCTCAGTCAGAAATTGTAAAAGAATTCTCTCTGTTATGTTTTAGATTTTTTTCAGACTTGTGAATTTTTTCAGTGAACATTTGGAGCTTGAAAACATGTGAAAATTATACTATAAGAAAAGGTAAACTGTCAATAATACAAGTGAAAGCCATTTTATGACTATGTAGGCAAGAAGTAATTGCAGCAAAGGTAGAGAATAGGTAAAAATTTAATCTAGATTTGTTGGCATACCTGTTGATCTGTCAATCTTTCAGTTCAGTGATAGCCCATCCATTTATTAATAAGCTAAAAATCTACCACATCAAGCTATTTTGTTCACTGTTTGGATCCCACTTTATTCATTTACTGGCTTGTCAGTGTACAGTATTTACTAATCTATGAACATATTGATTCACTGTTGACTGTACCTCAATTCATTCATTAACCAAGCACCATTAAATCATTTTTTTGCATGCCTTTATTGATATCCCATTCTCGAATTTCCCATTTGGAAACATGGTTGAAATTAGGAGTTCACTGATAAAATAAGGTTTATCCTGGTAGTTTCACTGGCTGGTTGATCAATCGTCTTTCCTTCTGGACTTCTGGCTGGTCCACACTCAAAACGAATACTTAACCATGTCATGTTTTGAAAGCGTAAGAATTAACAGCCATCGAGTCTTACAATTGTTTTCAATGGGAACTCTTTAACTATTAATCGTAATATTGTGACCCGCTCAATCACTTATCACAATTAATTTATTTACAATACATTATAGCTTGTGAAGTAGATATTGCAGTGACCAACTGGCATTTTTCGTAAAAACTGAAAGAACTGCAGGTGCTATAAATCAGAAACAAAAACAGTTCTGAGGAAGGGTCAGTGGAGCTGATGTCATTTCCGCTTCTTTTTCTCAGGGGTTGGTAAATGGGATCCAAGTCAATGTGTTCACTCTGATTCTTCTCCCCTGATGCTGCCTGACTTTGTTTCTGATACTTTTTATTTGTATGTGGCTTCCAAGTATAACACAGATTAAGTGCCCGGCAAAGTCACAATTTTGTGTACACACTGCATGTGGATTCCTTAAAAGAGGATTATCTTAAAGGGAAGATGCAACACTTCATAACTGTGGGTGGCACGGTGGCACAGTGGTTCGCACTGCTGCCTCACAGTGCCAGAGACCCGGGTTCAATTCCCGCCTCAAGCGACTGACTGTGTGGAGTTTGCACATTCTCCCCGTGTCTGCGTGGGTTTGCTCCGGTTTCCTCCCACAGTCCAAAAATGTACAGGTCAGGTGAATTGGCCATGCTAAATTGCCTGTAGTGTTAGGCGAAGGGGTAAATGTAGGGGAATGGGTCTGGGTGGGTTGCGCTTTAGCGGGTCGGTGTGGACTTGTTGGGCCGAAGGGTCTGTTTCCACACTGTAAGTAATCTTAATCATAAAGAACAACAATTGCATTTGAACGGGGCTAACTGATGGCATTTTAACATTTCAGCTTACTATGCTTCAGTTTGTCAAATGTGTTAGGAAAAAATATTATTAATGCATTTATCCTGTAAGTAGAAAATAATAGCTTTATACTATATACGATTGTTTCTCAATTATAATGAAATACTGCTGGAAACTGTTCCAAGCTGAGCTTAACACAAACACTTAGTAAGATAATTACCTAGCTTGATGCATGCATTCCCAGAGGGATATCTGAACCTCTGGAATATGAGCAAAAGCTACTCTTTTTGAAAGCCATTTTGTGGCTGCTGCATTGTTGGACTGATTTTGATTTCAAAATAGTCCATGATTAATGGTGCTGGTTGAACGGGGTCTCTGTAGCTTCATGGGTTATGTTTGGAATGCCAGGGTTAATGGGAACTTTTAAATAATTAGATAATACAGCCCTTACAAGTCCAAGGCTTGAAGTTAGCCTCTGATATTTTAGCTGATATCAGGAAATTATTAGAAGCCCTAAAATCAATACCACTTTATGATGGAAGAAGAAAATCAGCCACAATTCCCATTGTTGACATCTAATTATAACTTTAATTATAAAGGTTGTCCCTTTACTATACAACTTGTTGTATTTAGTCATAGAATTGTACAGCAAGGAAACAGACCCTTCGGTCCAACTCTTCCATGCCGACCAGATATCCTAAACTAATCTAGTATCACTTTGCTAGCATTTGGCCCATTTACCCCCCAAAGCCTTCCTACTCTTGTGCCTTTCAAATGTAAACTAACAGCAGAAGCGATCAGCTGTGAAAGTTCACTGCTTGGTCCCACAGCTGTGCAGGTCCACTGATCCTTTTCTTCACTTCTCTCATTGTCCCTGTTTTCCTTTCTTGTTTTAAAGTACCTTGTTTTGATCCTCTTTTTCCAAACAATGCAACAGCTCATAAAACAGTAATTACTGCTCCAAAGAAAATCAAGGAAAAAAGCTCCAACACTGAAACGAAAACCTCAAAAAAAAGGAGCGGCCCTTATACCGGCAACTTCTCCTGTTCTCCATCTTGGATTACCCAGAATCCAATCTTCCAGAATTTCAACGTGGCTACTCAAAAATTTACATTTCAGTTGACATTGAGTAAAGATACCACGGACTCAGTCCCTCAGATAGGAGCCCGTTAATATTCACTATCAAAGCTCAGACGTGAATGTTCCCTCCTTAGATGTTTCTGTCCATGCCCAGTTGTCATCACTTTGTTCCAAAATCCCAGTAAACAGTTAACATATTCAAAAGGTTATTGGAGAACATTGCAGAGAAAACGTCTAATCACATTTTGTTTCTGAAGGAGCAAAACTGCTTGGTTGTTGCAGTTGATATAGGATATAAAAAGCCGAATTGAAAAGTGCAAAGACCAAGAGGGAGATTTTATATTAAATTAGCTGATGATTGCATTCAATTAATTGAATCGTACATTAAAGATACATTAATCCTGCACACCTTCTTATAATATTAAAGTACAGCAGTTCAAGAATTGCGTAAATGTTTCCATTCACCCTGGCACGCTGAAAATAACCCATGAATAGAGAGCCCCTGTTCAACAAGCCTCATTAATCATATTATTTTACAATCAAAATCAGTCACAACAATACAGCAGTCACAAAATGGTTTTCAAATACAGTAGTCTTTGTTCATATTTCAAAGGTTCAAATATCCCTCCGAGAGTCATGCATCAAGCTAGGTGATTAGGTGGACAATTAAGTTACTAAGTGATCATGATCAGCTTCGAGCAGTTTCCAACAGTAGTCATTATAATTAAGAAATAAGCGTACATAATGTAAAGTTATTATTTTTATAGCCTTTACAGATTATACTATTCCATTATCACAACAGCATTATATTGTGAAAGTGCTTAAATATGATATGCGGGAAAACCCCATGCTGAAACATTTATTAGATAGAAAACATTTTTTAAAAAGTTGGCAAGAATATACTGGCTAATTGCATTCTTGAATACAAATGGTGTTTGCGAAAGGACTTGCAAACAGAATTTAGTTTGCGTTTTGGAAAACTATTGTTGGATAAATGAGTCACATACCTAGACTGTTTTTTGTGGCACGGAGGTATTGGAAGATATCATCGAATCATAGAATCCGTACAGCGTGGAGGCAAGCTGTTTGACCCATCAAGTCTATACTAATCCTCTGAAGAGCATCCTACCCACCCATATGGGTGGGAAATGTGCTTTTGTTAAGTGTATTCATACCCAGTGAGCAAAAGGGCGAATAAAAGGGTAATTTTCCGACTCTAAGGTGGTTTTTAACTGTTTGGAGCCATTCACAATGAGATAGGTAGGCAGCACATGAAGGACTAAAATGTTAAAGGAGTGAGTTTTTTGAGTGTGTCTTCAATTTAGCCACAATATTAGAGCTTAAAAATGTGTTGCTGGAAAAGCGCAGCAGGTCAGGCAGCTTCAAAGGAACAGGAGAATCGACATTTCGGGCATAAGCCCTTCTTCAGGAATGAGGAGGGTGTGCCAAGCAGGCTAAGATAAAAGGTAGGGAGGACGGACTTGGGGGAGGGGCGTTAGGAATGCGATAGGTGAAAGGAGGTTAAGGTGAGGGTGATAGGCTGGAGAGGGGGTGGGGGGTGGAGAGGTCGGGAAGAAGAAAAGGTGGCGGGAGGGGAAATGAGAAAGCTGGAGAAATCTGCATTCATTTCCCCTCCCCCCACCTTATCTCAGTCCCAACCCTCAGACTCAGCACCGCCTTCTTGACCTGCAATCTTCTTCCCGACCTCTCTGCCCCCACCCCCTCTCTGGCCAATCACCCCCCCTTACCTCCTTCCACCTATCACATTGCCAACACCCCTCCCCCAAGTCCCTCCTCCCTACCTTTTATCTTAGCTCTGATCTTTAAGCTCTGATCTCCAGCATCTGCAGTTCTCACTTTCTCCTAGTTCACAATATTAGAGACCCATTATTGGGTTTCCAGAAAGTGTGGACCTCATTGTGACCCATATCTATTTGCTGAAGTCACTG
The DNA here is from genome assembly GCF_047496795.1 of Chiloscyllium punctatum. Taxonomy (NCBI): domain Eukaryota; kingdom Metazoa; phylum Chordata; class Chondrichthyes; order Orectolobiformes; family Hemiscylliidae; genus Chiloscyllium; species Chiloscyllium punctatum. The sequence continues at coordinate 85,549,983 of NC_092758.1, forward strand.
GTTTAAGGGAACCATAACAGAACTATCAAAAGGCAACCGTCTACATAAATATTGAATATAAACTGCCCTTCCCCATTTCTCGAATGGACATCATGCTGCAGGTTGTAGAGGGGTGAAATTAGATGAAATTAACATGATACTATCAAGGCAGGTAGATAGAAGGTTCCAAGGGCAAAACCTGAGAGTTGAACATCGAGTCAGCTCTTTGACGTACTCTTGCCTCTGAGCCATCTTGTCAGAGGCATTTACAAGGTGGAAGGTAAGAAGTTCAAAGCCACACAGTAACACTTGAACAGGGAGCCACTTGCAGTACTGTCAGCACATTAAGCAACATATGCTATACTCAGTAAATAAAGGCAATCAATATCCTAGATCTTATAGTGCTTGCTTCCTACTGACATTTGTGGCTAAAGATGATTCGTCATGATCTCTGTTCTTGTTTCACACTCTGTCATCTTCAAACTCTGTGCAAGGATCTTTCTGAATCCTTTCTGTTCTATAGGTTGGTTGTACATGAAATGTTTAACTAACATAATAGAATTTTACTGTATAGAAATGGTGAGGTAAGCTTTATCCACAGGGTATAAAGAACTGTTCTAGAGAGGAGCTAATGTGTCCTAATTTTATTATAAATTCTATGTGTGGATATTTCTGTGGTAGTGAAGTGAACTTAGTCTTAGACTGGGCCTGCTGTGTAACAAGAAACAATCAGATGGAACAAAACTAGCTATGAAGCAATATTTAATTAAAAACTGTTCATCAAGATTGGTCTTCTATTCTGGCAAAGACTTCATCCAGGTACCTTTCTCCACGCGATATCAGTAGCTTAATCCAAATCCAAAAATGTCTGGCTTTGGAGCTACCCAAAGCTTTCCAGCTCTACAATAACAACACCTCCTGTTTATCTCACCTGAGCAGGGACTGTTCCTTTGATCACAGAATCACAGAATTATTATGGAACAGAAGAAAGCTCTCAGCTAATGACTGCTGCAAATGTCAAGACGGTGGCGAAGTGGGTAGGGCCGAGCCAAGGGATCATCTGCTTCCATCTGTTTTCTTTCTATTTCTCCTTCCTTCTTTTTACTTTTTCTCTCTCTTTCGTCCTTGTTTCTTTGTTTCCTTTTTTGTAAGATGGCAGGTGAAGGAGGGCGTCTTCAGTGGCAGCAATAGCAGGATGAGCTAGACAGCGTTCCCACCCCAGGCCCGGGGTCTCCCGGCAAGTGAGGAGCAGGCTGAACCTGTCTTCTCCAGGCCGGCTGCATTCTTTATCTCTCCCTTTCTCTGTTTTTCATCTGATTTTTTTTGTTCACCTTCCCAACGTCCAAGGAGGCCAGAGGGGTGTCAGTGTGGACTCCTGCCTTCTTAGGCCAGATGCATGGACTCCTGGAATGGGACTGGAGTGTTGGCTGCCGTGATGGTGGAATGGAGGACTCCTGGCTGTGCTAGGCCTGGAACGGGGACTGTGGTGGTGTTGGTACCTGGAGTGGGGGGGGCTCCTAGCTGCAGTAGGCCTAGACCGTGGACTGTGGTGGTGCCAGTACCTGGAGTGGGGGGTTCCTAGTTGTGGTAGGCCCAGAGCGTGCACTGTGGTAGTTTTGGTACCCGGAGTGGGGATTTCCGAGTTGTGATAGGCCCGGAGCGTTCACTATGGTGGACTCCTGGGTGTGGTAGGCCCGGTGCGGGGACCTTGTTGAAGCCATGGAGCTATGTTTGGGATACTGGCCAATGAAGATGAACTCTATTAAAGTACTTTCTTTTATTATTCGGGTACCTCAAAATATCTCTGGTTTGTGGCAACAAAACACATTTCACTGTATCTGCCCAGATATATGTGACAACAAATGAATAAAATGAGCATTTTTACATAATGCCATTCTCTTGCCATGTTCTGCTGGCTTCACGCATTATTTCTATTCAAATAATCACCCAATACCCTCTTGAGTGCATCAGTTGAATGTGCCTCGAGCATACTTCCAGACATTGCATTGCAAACCTGAAACAATTAATTTTGTTTGAAAACGTTTTGTCATCTCACATTTGCAAATCACTTTAAGTCTTTGCCACTTCATCCTTGATCCTTTCACAAGCAGAAACAGGTTTTCCCTATCCACTCCACCGCTCCCTTCTTGATTTTGAAAAACTTTTAATCAACGTGTTCGGGGTTGTTATCTCACCCACGCACACAAATACCTCTGGAACAGGTGGGAGTTGAACCTTGGCCTCCCATCCAAGGATGGAGACACTACCACTGCACCAGAAGCGAACCCTTTCAATCTAACTCAAGAACTTTCCACATGTAAATAAAAAGTGACTTTGTAACAGGATACTGGCCTGTGTGGAGCTATTTCATCAAACACCCCCTGGACAGGGACAACAAGGGGTTAAAAATACAGAGAAAGTGTTCCACCCCTTGTTTAAACTCAAAATAAATGAAAAGTCAAGTTGCCACAATACTGCGCCCCACACCACCCCCCCGCCCCATCAAACCCTCCCAGGACAGGGGCAACAAGGGGTTAAAAATAGAATAAATCTCCCTTGATTCTTTCAGGGTGTTCTAAAATAAGTACTAGTTGAGCAGCTCCCCCATATCGAAATAAGACACAAATGGAAAATTTGAACAGAAACCTACAAAATTAAACAGAAACTTACTTAATCAAAATTATATCATCTGGGCTGATGATGTACTCCAGACCCTGTGGTGCCCACCAGTCTCAAAATGCATTGACCATGCTGGTGAGTATCACGTGTCCCCATTGCACCCAACACCCTGTTAACCATTTACCTCCTTTGCTTATCAAGAAGCTAAAGCTTCTTCTGAAGAAAGGTCACTGTGAAGATCTAGACCCCTCCAAAGGGGCATCTTGGTTCAAGGTCGGTCAAAAGAATCACTAGGAGTACCGTCTGTTTAAAGCAAGGTTACCAGTTCAATAAAATAAGGCAGCCTGGCACAGATTTGTCCAGCAACACGGAGGTTTAAAGTTTCTGTGTTCCATGGAGAAATGGCGCAATTATATTTGAAAATTACACATTATTTATATGCTTTTTAAGAAATAATACAGCCTTAGTTACAAGAAAGACAATCACGTATAATAAGGTGACATGATTTACAGCAAGTTAATGCAATGATAATTCCTGCGAAATACTTCTTAATTACAAGAAAAGTCCAATCAACTGTAATATGGTGACATGATTGACAACAGGCTAATCCAATGGTAATCCCTTGGAAAAGAAATCTTATTTATATAAATCATCATGCCATGGTAGGAGTTCAAGGTTAGTTCGAATGGTCAATTAATATGTCAGTATTGACTTTACGAAAACTCTATTGTCCTCGTATCTTAGAATTTCAGCTTAATTCTGCAAATCAGCAGTACAGATTCACAGGGTTCAATCACTATTCTCAGCCATTTTTATAGTATTCTTTTAAATTGAAAAAACATTTTGTGGTTTAAAAAAATCTACATATACTTGTTGCCTAAATTCAAATCTTAGATCCTCATTCCTCCCTTTTGGTCATTCTATGACCACACCATAAAGGCATGAATCAAATTAATCCAATTCAATGGCAGCGAAAAACTACAATACTTTCGCTTTGTCTGAAGGTGAACCCCCAGGGGCAGGCAAAGATGCTTCCGCATCATGATTTAAGTGGAGAAGAAGCATTTTTTGGGTGGAACCAATATTGTCAATAGAAGTTTTTGAGTGGGAGCAGCAGCGGAGGTAAGGCGAACCAGGAAGGCTACAGCTAAGTAGGAGCGGGAGCAGCAGCGGAAGTGACGTGGACCAGAGGGGCTGCCGGGAAGGAAAGTTAAAAATCACACAACACCAGGTTATAGTCCAACAGGTTTAATTGGAAGCACACTAGATTTCGGAGCGATGCTCCTTCATCAGGTGATAGCGGAAGACTCCATCGTAACACAGAATTTATAGCAGAAATTTACAGTGTGATGTAACTGAAATTATACATTAAAAAATTGATTGTCTGTTAAGCCTTTCATCTGTTAGAATACAGTGATAGTTTCACTTCTTTCATGTGTAAATCACAAAACCCTTTTTTTTAAAAGTTGCATTCTCGGGTTAGCTGTTAACAATGGTGATAGCTAGACAATATGTTGAAGGTGTTAGCCCCCTGTGTCCTCTATCTATGTCCTGATGTTTAGATTGATTCTAATCTAAAAAGTGAGATAACAGAGATTTACATAAATTCATGCAGTTTTTGAGCTCAGAGTTCTACATGAATGTATGCAGTTTTTGAGCAAAGTGCAATGTAACTCTGCAAGTACAAAACAATTCAGCGCACAAAATATATGTGTGCATGTGTGTCTTTGTCTGTGTAGGGGTTGTGAGTGTGAGAAAGTGTGTGTGTGTGTGTGTGTGTGTGTGTGTGGGGTGAGTGCAGAGTGTCTTAAGTCTGTGAGGGGGTGCATGTGTGGGAGTGTGTGTGTCTATAAGGGTGTATGTGGGTGTCTGTGTGTACCTGTGTCCGTGTGTGTGTGAGTGTGTGTGTGTGTAGGGATATCTATGTGTATGTGTGTGTAGTGCAATGGTGATCACCTGTAGTGTGACATGAACCCAAGGTCCCGGTTGAGGCCCTCCCTATTGGTACCGAACTTAGCTATCAGCCTCTGCTCGGCCACTTTCCTCTGCTGCCTGTCCCGAAGTCCACCTTGGAGAATGGTCACCCGAAGGTCCGAGGCTGAATGTCCTGGACCACTGAAGTGTTCCCCAACTGGGAGGGAACCCTCCTGTCTGTTGATTGTTGTGCGGTGCCCATTCATCCGTTGTCGTAGCCTTTGCTCGGTTTCCCCAATGTACCATGCCTCCGGGCATCCTTGCCTGCAACGTATAAGATAGACAACGTTGGCTGAGTCACATGAAGGAAGGAAAGGAGTGAGTATAAGCCAGCGACCTTTTTGAGTGGGAGCAGCGGCGGAGGTAAGGCGAACCTGGAAGGCTACAGCTAAGGTAAGGAAGATTTTTAAAATTACTTACCAGCACTACAATTGTAGTGTCTCCCACCCACCCTCCTCCTCTAACCAAGTTAATAAGGTACGGTTCATTTCTAAACCTCCTTTATTGAATATAAGTTTATTACTTGATTTTATAGCAATTGAATTAAGCTTTCTTGTTTAGTATAATGTGGGTGTTCAGATAAGTGGGGTATGGATGCTAGGGCAGTTGCTTGCTCCACCTGCAGAATGTGGCAGGTGGGAGACATGGCACGCGTCTCCGCTGGCTACGTCTGTGGGAAGTGCACCCAACTCCGGTTCCTTGAAAACCGTGTTAGGGAATTGGAGCTGGAGCTGGATGAACTGCAGATCATTCGGGAGGCTGAGGGGGTAATTGAGAGGAGTTACCGGCAGTTGGTCACTCCTGAGGCTCAGGATAAGGATAGATGGGTTACAGTCAGGGGGAGGAAAGGGGACAGACAGACAGTGCAGAGATCCCCTGTGGACATTCCCCTCAGCAATAAGTATATCATTTTGGATACTGCTGGGGAGGATGACCTACCAGAGGAAAGCCATAGTGGTCAGTTCTGTGGCACTGAGCCTCATACTGTGGCCCAGAAGGGAAGGGGGCAGAATAGAGAAGTACTAGTGGTAGGAGACTCGATTGTTAGGAGAATTGACAGGAGATTTTGTGGTCAGGATCGGGATTCTCGGAAGGTATGTTGCCTCCCTGGTGCCAGGGTCCGGGGACGTCTTCGATCGGGTGTATAAGATTCTGAAAGGGGAGGGCGAACAGCCAGAAATCGTGTTACATATCGGCACCAATGATATAGCCAGGAAAAGGATTGAGGATATAAAAAGTGATTTTAGGGAGTTAGGGTGGAAGTTGCAGAGCAGGACGAACAGAGTAGTGTTCTCGGATTTAATACTGGTGCCATGAGATAGCAAGGTGAGGTACAGGGAGCGGGTGCAGCTTAACAAGTGGCTGCGCAGCTGGTGTAGGAGGGAGGGCTTCAGATGTGTAGGTAATTGGAATGCTTTCTAGGGAAGGTGGGACCTGTACATGAAGGACGGGTTGCATCTGAACTGGAAGGGGACCAATGTCCTGGGTGGAAGGTTTGTTCGAGTGGTTCAGGAGGGTTTAAACTAGTATGGCAGGGGGGTGGGAACCTGAGCTATATACCGATGGTGAGAGTTGATGGAGATGAGGCAATAGCAAGAGGGAGCGCAGCCAGTGGGAAGGAATTTCCTGGGAAAGAACCAAGGGATGGGTTAAAGTGTGTTTGCTTTAATGCAAGGAGTATCAGGAATAAAAGTGATGAGCTTTGAGCATGGATTAGTGCCTGGTGCTATGATGTTGTGGCCATAACAGACACATGGGTTTCTCAGGGGCAGGAATGGTTGCTGGATGTTCCAGGGTTTAGAACATTTAGAAAGAATAGAGAGGGGGAAAAAGAGGAGGGTATGTAGCACTGCTAATCAGAGAGGGTATCATAGCTACAGAAGTTACCATTGTCCAGGAGGGTCCGCTTACTGAGTCAGTATGAGTGAAAATTAGGAACAGTAAGGGAGTAGTCACCTCTTTAGGGGTTTACTACAGGCCCCCCAATAGCAGCAGGGAGATCGAAGAAAGCATAGGTTTCTTTTGGAAAAGTGTGAATGTAGTAGAGTTGTTGTAATGGGTGACTTTAACTTTTCCAATATTGATTGGAACCTCCTTCGAGCAGATGGTTTGGAAGAAGCTGTTTTTGTAAGGTGTGTTCAGGAGGGTTTCCTAACTCAGTACGTTGACAAGTCGACGAGAGGAGAGGCCATTTTGGATTTGGTGCTCGACAATGAGCCAGGGCAGGTATCAGATCTTGCGTTGGGAGAGCATTTTGGTGATAGTGACCACAACTGCCTCACATTCTACATAGCTATGGAGAAGGACAGAAGCAGGCACAATGGGAGGATATTTAATTGGGGAAAAGGAAACTATGATGCTATCAGACGTGAGATGGGAAACATGGACCGGGAGCAATTGTTCCATGGAAAGGGCACTATAGACATGTGGAGACTGTTTAAGGAACAGTTGTTGCGAGTGATGCATAAATGTGTTCCTCTGAGGCAGGCAAGAAAGGGCAAGATAAAGGAACCTTGGATGATGAGAGAGGAGGAGCTTCTCATCAAAAGAAAGAAGGCAGTTTACGTAAGGTGGAGGAAGCAAGGGTCTTGCTCAGCTCTAGAGGATTACAGGCAGGCTAGGAAGGAGCTCAAAAATGGTCTGAGGAGAGCCAGGAGGGAGCACAAAAAAGGCTTGGCAGGAAAGTTTAGGGAGAATCCAAAGGCATTTTACACGTATGTGAGGAATAAGTGAATGATCAAAGAAAGAGTAGGGCCGATCAGGGGTAGCATAGGGAACTTGTGTGTAGAGTCTGAGGAGGTAGGGGAAGCCCTAAATGAGTTTTTTGCTTCTGTCTTTAATAAAGAAAAGGGCTTTGTAGTGAATGAAACCATTGAGGAGCAGGTAAGCATGCTGGAACAGATAGAGATTGAGGAAGCTGATGTGCTGAACATTTTGACAAACATTAAGATTGACAAGTCACCAGAGCCAGACCAAATTTGTCCTCAGCTGCTTTGGGAAGTGAGAAATGTGATTGCTTCGCTGCTTGCGAAGATCTTTGCATCTTTGCTCTCCACCGGAGTCGTACCTGAGGACTGGAGGGAGGCAAATGTGATTCCCCTCTTCCAGAAAGGAAATGGGGAAATCCCCGACAATTACAGACCAGTCAGTCTCACATCTGTCGTCTGCAAGGTGTTAGAAAGGATTCTGAGGGATAGGATTAATGACCATCTGGAAGAGCATGGCTTGATTAAATACAGTCAGCACAGCTTTGTGAGGGGCAGGTCATGCCTCACAAATCTTATTGAGTTCTTTGAGGATGTTACTAGACAAGTTGATGAGAGTCGAGTGGTGGATGTGGTGTATATGGACTTCAGCAAGGCATTTGATAAGGTTCCCTATGGTAGGCTCATTCAGAAGGTCAGGAGGAATGGGATACAGGGACATTTAGCTGTCTGGATACAGAATTGGCTGGTCGACAGAAGACAGCGAGTGGTCGTGGAAGGAAAGTATTCTGCCTGGAAGTCAGTGGTGACTGGTGTTCCACAAGGCTCTGTTCTTGGGCCTCTACTCTTTGTAATTTTTATTAATGACTTGGATGAGGAGATTGAAGGATGGGTTAGCAAGTTTGCAGATGACACAAAGGTTGGATGTGTTGTTGACAGTATAGAGGACTGTTGTAGGCTGCAGCGTGACATTGACAGGATGCAGAGATGGGCTGAGAGGTGGCAGATGGAGTTCAACCTAGATAAATGCGAAGTGATGCACCTTGGAAGGTCGAACTTGAAAGTTGAGTACAGGATTAAAGACAGGAGTCTTGGCAGCGTGGAGGAACAGCGGGATCTTGGTGTGCAGGTACATAGATCCTTTAAAATTGCCACCCAAGTGGACAGGGTTGTTAAGAAAGCATATGGTGTTTTGGCTTTCATTAACAGGGGGATTGAATTTAAGAGCTGTGAGATCTAGTTGCAGCTCTCTAAAACTGGTTAGACCGCACTTGGAATACTGTGTCCAGTTCTGGTCTCCATATTATAGGAAAGATGTGGATGCTTTGGAGAGGGTTCAGAGGAGGTTTACCAGGATGCTGCCAGGAATGGAGGGCTTATCTTATGAAGAGAGGTTGACTGAGCTTGGACTTTTGTCATTGGAAAAAAGAAGAAAGAGAGGGGACCTAATTGATGTGTACAAGATAATGATAGGCATAGATAGAGTTAATAGCCAGAGACTTTTCCCCAGGGCAGAAATGACTAACACGAGGGGTCATAGTTTCAAGCTGTTTGGTGGAAAGTGTAGAGGGGATGTCAGAGGCGGGTTCTTTATGCAGAGAGTTGTGAGAGCATGGAATGCATTGCCAGCAGCAGTTGTGGAAGTGAGGTCATTGGGGTTATTTAAGAGACTGCTGGACATGCATATGGTCACAGAAATGTGAGGGTTCGTACATTAGGTTTACCGTACATGAGGATCAATAGTCGGCACAACATCGTGGGCTGAAGGGCCTGTTCTGTGCTGTACTGCTCTATGTTCCATGTTCTAAATTAATATTTTAGCAATAATACACTTAACTATAGCAATACCAACAAATGGATTGGAAATCTTGACTCTGCTCTCTCTCCACAGGTGCTGCCAGACTTGCTGAGTTTCCCCAGCAGTTTCTGTTTCTGTTTTCCAGCATTCAGCTGTTCTTTGTTAAATTTATCTAATTCTGCCTTAAAAATATTCAAAGACTTTGGAATTCCCTTCCTCTAAACACAGTGAAAGTGGAGCTCTTGAATATTTTTAATATTCAACCGATAGATTTTTGATAGCTCTTTCACTGCCTTTAGAGGAAGAGAATTCCAAAGTCACATGACCCTCTGTGGGAAATATAATTACCTTATTTGTTTAAATGGTTCAGCCCTTATTTTGAAACAGTGATCACTATTTCTACGTTCTTTCACATGAGGAAGCATCCTTCTCAAAAGTACCCAGTCAAGACCCATCAGAATCTTTTGTGTGTCAATCATGTCACTGTATATTCAAAATTTAAGCTGGTACATCGGGTCATCCAGCATGGAAACAGACTCTTTGGCCCAACCAGTCCATGTCAACCATAATCTGAAGCTAAACTAGTCCCACCTGCCTGCTTCTAGCCCATATCCCTCCAATCCTTTCCTATTCATGTACTTATCCAAATGTCTTTTCAATGTTGTAACTGTGCCCACATCTACCACTTCCTCAGGAAATTCATTTCACACATGAACCACCCTCAGTGTAATAAATTTGCCCCTCATGTCATTTTTAAATCTCTCTCATTTCACCTTAAAAATATGCCCCCTAGTCTTGAAATCCCTCATCCTAGGGAAAATACACCTACCATTAACCCCATCTATCTTCCTCGTGATTTTATAAACTTCTATAATGTCACCTCTCAACCTCCTACGCACCTCTGGAAAAATACCCAGACTTTCCTTATAACTCAAACCTTCCACACCCGGCAACATCCAGGTAAATCTCTTCTGAACCTCACGAGTTGGTCTGTCCATGTTTCCTCACAAGACAACCTTTTTATTCCAGGGATTGGTCTAGTAAACCTTCTCTGAACTCTTCCCAATGCATTGACATTCTTCTTTGAACGAGACTAAAACTGCACACATTATTCCAAATGGGGTCTCACCAGAGCCTTGTGTAACTGAAGCATAACATCACTAATTTTTCACGCAATTCCTCTTGCAATAAATAATAATATATCACCTTGTTGAAGATGACATAAGGAGAATATAAATGAAACAATGACTGAAAGCTGGGTAGCATGATGACTCAGTGGTGAGCACTGCTGTCTCACAGCGCCAGGGACACGGGTTTGATTCCAGCCTCTGGTGACTGTCTGTGTGGAGTTTGCACATTCTCCCTTTGTCTGCGTGGGTTTCCTCCCATAATCCAAAGATTTGCAGGTTAGGTGAGTCAGCTTTGCTAAATTGCCCATAGTGTTCAGGGATGTGTAGGGTAGGTGCATTAGTAAGGGGAAAATCGAGAGCAGTAGGGGAGTGGGTTACTCTTCAGAGGGTCAGTGTGTACTTGTTGGGCCAAATGGCCTGTTTGCACACTATAGGGATTCAACGGGAAACATTGTTAATGATTCTATGATCAGTTTAAAATGGTTTATGAAAAGTTGAAGTTCATGCTAAGTTTGGAGTTTGTTGAAGATGACATAGGGAGAATATAAATGAAACAATGACTGAAAGCTGGGTAGCATGATGACTCAGCGGTAAGCACTGCTGCCTCACAGCGCCAGAGACCCGGGTTCAATTCCCGCCTCAGGCGACTGACTGTGTGGATTTTGCACGTTCTCCCTGTGTCTGCGTGGGTTTCCTCCAGGTGCTCCGGTTTCCTCCCACAGTCCAAAGATGTGCAGGTCAGGTGAATTGGCCATGCTAAATTGCCTGTAGTGTTAGGTAAGGGGTAGATGTAGGGGTATGGGTGGGTTGCGCTTCGGCGGGTCGGTGTGGACTTGTTGGGCTGAAGGGCCTGTTTTCACACTGTAAGTAATCTAATCTAAAAAAAAACCTTTCCCCATCACTTGCTGTTCTTTCTGCTTGTCTTTTGTGATTAGTGCACTAGGAGACCCAGATCTTTTTTCATCTCAGAGCTCTGCAAACTCTCACTATTTAATTTTTCATCTCAGAGCTCTGCAAACGCTAATTATTTAAATTATATGATTTTTTTATGCTCTTTCTGCCAAAAGGACACTTTCACCTTTTCCAATGTTACATTCTATGACCCAGATCTTTGCTCATTAATGTAACCTATCTCAATTCCCTCTGATCATCAAATCATTAACTATGTTTCCCATTGAATCCCTACAGTGTGGAAACAGGCCATTTGGCCCAACAAGTACACACTGACCCTCTGAAGAGTAACCCACTCCCCTACTGCTCTCGATTTTCCCCTTACTAATGCACCTACCCTACACATCCCTGAACACTATGGGCAATTTAGCAAAGCTGACTCACCTAACCTGCAGATCTTTGGATTATGGGAGGAAACCCACGCAGACAAAGGGAGAATGTGCAAACTCCACACAGACAGTCACCAGAGGCTAGAATCGAACCTGTGTCCCTGGCGCTGTGAGGCAGCAGTGCTCACCACTGAGTCATCATGCTACCCAGCTTTCAGTCATTGTTTCATTTATATTCTCCCTATGTCATCTTCAACAAACTCCAAACTTAGCATGATCTTCAACTTTTCATAAACCATTTTAGACTTTGTCAATCAGACCCTTGGAGAAAGTGAGGACTGCAGATGCTGGAGATCAGAGCTGAAAAATGTGTTGCTGGAAAAGCGCAGCAGTCAGGCAGCATCCAAGGAGCAGGAGAGGTGACGTTTTGGGCATAAGCCCTTCTTCAGGAATGAGGGTGTGCCAAGCAGGCTAAGATAAAAGGTAGGGAGGAGGGACATGGGGGATGGGCACTGGGAATACGATAGGTGGAAGGAGGTTAAGGTGAGGGTGATAGACCGGAGAGAGGGTGGGGGCGGAGAGGTTGGGAAGAAGATTGCAGGTCAATCAGACCCTTTCCTACATATTTAATCTTCTTTAAACTCCCGATCCATTCCAATGAGATTTTGCTTTGTGCGAAAAAGAAATCTTTGCAAGATTGCAGTGGGATAAGCTCGTCCACTCTATCTGCTTTTCTCTTTCCCTTTTTTTGGTCTTCTTTACTAGTTTTCTTTTAGCTGTTTTTTTTTCAGTATTTTTCCATCATCTTACCTTCTGGAGAGTGGCAGCGACGGTATTGGGCTTGTTGAATTTGTCAACCGGTTAAACATTCCTGATGAAGGGCTTATGCCCGAAACGTTGACTCTCCTGCTCCTCAGATGCTGCCTGACCTGGTGTGTGTTTCCAGCGCCACACCTTATCGACTCTGACCCTCCAGTATCTGCAGTCCCTGCTTTCTCCTAGTTGGCGAGATGTCTAGTGTGAGGCAGTGGATCACCCAGGACAGTCGCTGAACTGTCGGTGAGTTCACAACACCCAGCATGTTGGCCGAAGGCCAGGCTGAGGATTGGTGTGGACGGTGAATGAATGGGGCCTGAGATCCCAGGAGCGAGTCCAACGCAGTGATGGAAGACCCCCCCCCCCGCCGACCAAACATCTGCAGCAATGTCAAGAGGAGGGGAGTTCAAGCCAGCCTGGGAAAAGCGCGCCAAAGGGGAGGTGATTGATCCCTTAATAGGAGGTGTGGTCCCATTATGGCTAAGCATTTGGACTGCAACGAACATAGAACATAGACCATTACAGCACAATACAGGCCATTCGGCCCTTGATGTTGCACAACCTGTTGAACCCAAATGAAGCCCATCTCAGAGAGTCATAGAGCCTCTGGTCCAACTCGTCCATGCCGACCAGATATCCCAACCCAATCTAGTCCCATTTGCCAGCACCCGGCCCATATCCCTCCAAACCCTTCCTATTCATATACCATCCAGATGCCTTTTAAATGTTGTAATTGTACCAGCCTCCACCATTTCCTCTGTCAACTCATTCCATACACCCACCACCTTCTTGTGAAAAAGTTGCCCCTTAGGTCTCTTTATATCTTTCCTCTCTCACCCTAAACCTATGCCCTCTTGTTGTGGACTCCCCCACCACATGGAAGAGACTTTGACTATTTATCCTATCCATGCCCCTCATGATTTTATAAACCTCTATAAGGTCACCCCTCAGCCTCTGATACTCCAGGGAAATCAGCCCCAGCCTGTTCAACCTCTCTCTATAGCTCAAAAGTTCCAATCCTGGCAATATCCTTGTAAATCTTTTCTGGAAGATTTCAAGATTTATAACATCCTTCTGATAGGAAGGAGACCAGAATTTAATGCAATATTCCAAAAATGGCCTAACCACTGTCCTGTACAGCTGCAACATGACCTCTCAACTCCTGTACTCAATACTCTGACCAATAAATGAAAGCATACCAAATGCCTTCTTCACCATCCTATCTACCTGTGACTCCACTTTACTATGAACCTGCACTCCAAGGTCTCTTTGTTCAGCAACACTCCCTAGGACCTTACCACTTATTGTATAAGTCCTGCTAAGATTTGTTTTCCCAAAATGCAGCACCTCACATTTATCTAAATTAAACTCCATCTGCCACTCCTCAGCCCATTGGCCCATCTGATCAAGATCCTGTTGTAATCTGAGGTAACCATCTTCGCTGTTCACTACAGCTCCACTATTCCATTATCATCCAATGTTTGAACTCTGCATTTTATTTCTTTACTTTTAGACTCAATACTAAGAAGGACTATAACGTTTAACTTTTAACTTTGTTCCTTATTTCTTTCTACCTTGTTCTTGAGTTTTTGTACCTAGCTACTTGTACCTAAGATGGCGCTGTGTATGGCAACATTGAAAATTTTTCAATGTACTCCTGTTCTTTTGCTCTTCAGTACACGTGACAGTAAAGTCTCAATCTAAAATCTGAATCTAAAAAGAGGCATTTTTGTTTGTTTATGAAATCCCAGCTTAGAGCAGACGTGGCCAGTTCCTGGAACCTATTTCTGGAACTTACAGAACATATATCACAGCCAAATTGCTAACGACACTTCAGAATGAGCAGTGTTGCGCATAATTCAGAAAGACTGAGTTACACATGATTTGATTTCTGACACTGTAGTTGTATGCCAGATAATTGAATGAAGTAGACTGGTAGGTAAAGGTCAGAAAGGATAGAACACAGCAAAAGGAAGTCATCAATTTTCATCTAAATTAAAATTTGGGGGAGATGTAAAATGAGCTATTTATTTGCAATCTATCACACTATCCTAATGAAGGAATGTGTCCTGACATTCAGGAGTTTCTGATCATTCAAATTGATTTGAATTAACTTTCTCAATTTTAATAAATCAGTGAAAATTTATAAATCAGTCATTTGTGAGCTGTTCCGCATCGAGTGATGTTAATAGATTTTTATCGCCTTTGGTTTGAGCATTTCTTTGCAGGAGTTTGAATTGCACATTAGAGGGAATCTGTTTCCCAGTCACCCATCAGCTAGCAGTACAGTGATATAGGGCTAGGTTTACAAGGATGTTGCCAGGGTTGGAGGGTTTGAGCTATAGGGAGAGGCTGAATAGATGGGGGCTGCTTTTCCTGGAGCATCAGAGGCTGAAGAGTGACCTTATAGAGGTTTATAAGATCATGAAGGACATGGATAAGATGAATAACCAAGGTGTTTTTTCCCAGGGCAGGGGAGTCCAAAACTAGAGGGCATAGATTTAAGATGAGAAGGGAAAGATATAACAGGGACCTAAGGAGCAACTTTTTCATACAGAGGTTGGTGCGTGTATGGAATGAGCTGACAGAGGAGGTGGTGGAGGCTGGTACAATGACAACATTTAAAAGGCACCTGAATGGGTGCATGAATAGGAAGGTCTAGTGGGATATATGCCAAACTTTGACAAATGGGACTAAATCAGTATAGGATATCTGGTCAGCATAGACGAGTTGAACCAAAGGGTCTGTTTCTGTGCTGTATGACTCTATAACTCTTCAGAGGCAGTGTTGTAGCATTTATCATACATAGCAGTTTCAAGGATCAACTCTATGTTCAAGCAGGGACAATGTCTGCTTTGATACTAAAGAGTTATGTCATTGAAATATATTAGGGTCAAATTTGCGGCTATTTTGCATATTTCTGCTGTATTTTCAGGAAACATCCACTGGAATGGCCACACAATTGGGATCTTGGACTAAAATAAAGTCCTAAATATGAAGCAGTAGTCCAACAGAGCCATCCATGTTACCTCCCATTTTCAGATGAAGATCAAAACTGGAAGGAACCAGAGGAGCCCAGTTAGGAATGTGAATGTCTGTCAGAACTAGGGCACCTAATTGGCTGCTGGTGGGCACTTTAATGGCATTAGGACCCCGAATGAGGAAATCCCCATTGCCAAGAGCTGTGGGCCAATTAGAGACTCGAAATTCTAGGACTCAATTCACCGAAGATCCTCAGGCAGCACCTTCCCAACCCACGACCATGTCCATCCAGAAGGACGAGGAATGAGGAAATCCCCATATCCAAGAGCTATGGGCCAATCAGAGGCTGGAAATTCTAGTACTCAATTCACCGAAGATCTTCAGACAGCACCTTTCAAACCCACAACCATGTCCATCCAGAAGGACGAGGGCAGCAGATACATGAGAATGTGACCATCTTCCAAGCCACTCACCATCCTGATTTGGAAATATATTGCCATTCCTTCACTGGGTCAAAACCTGGAATTCCCTCCCTAAGCTCACACTTCTGTTCCGTGTACGTCGTGCTATACGCCAACTGCAACTAAATATCCTGATGCCAGACCTCTTCCATTTTGTCAGATCATCTAAATATTACAGAATTGAGCTTAGGGTTTATCATCAGAATATCTACATATTACAGATTGCACTCACTGTGTCTCTGCACAAAGTGTGCTATAGGTATAGGTAATCAGTGTTAACTCCAATTCATTTCAGCTACTGCAGGAACAGGTCCTGAAGTCTTTTTTCTGAATCCCTCCCAATCAGATTCTGAATATAAAAGAACACATTCAGCCTGTCAAAAATAAATGGCTCTTAGAAATATTCACTGTGCTCACAGTACTATCACAAACTTTATACCTCACAGATAGTATTTGAGAGTTTCTTCAAGAAATGTTCATATCATGAACTGAAAACAAAAGAATGCTGGAGATCACAGCGGGTTAGGTAGCATTTAGAGTCTAAAAGAGTTGCAGAATCATCTAAACTCGAAACGTTAGCTTGCTCTCTCCCTATGGAAAAGGTAGAAGTGAGGACAGCAGATGCTGGAAACCAGAGTTTAGATTAGAGTGGTGCTGGAAAAGCACAGCAGGTCAGGCAGCATCCGAGGAGCAGACAAATCGACATTTTGGGCAAAATCCCTTCATCAGGAATGGAGGCAGATAGCCTCCAGGGTGGAGAGGTAAGTGGGGTTGGTAGGAGGGGGTTGGGGCTGGGGAGAAAGTAGCAAAGAGTAGCAGATAGGTGGGAAGGGAGATTGGCAGGTAGGACAGATCATGAGGACAATGTGGACTTCAAACTTTTCCTCATTGCCCCTCCTCCCACCTTACCCCAGTTCCAACTTCCAGCTCAGTACCATCCTTATGACCTGTCCTACCTGCCAATCTCCCTTTCCACCTATTCACTCCACCCTCCTCTCTGACCTATCACCTCCATCCCCACCCCCATTCACCTATTGTACTCTTTGCTACCTTCCCCCACCCTCCTCTCTGACCTATCACCTCCATCCCCACCCCTATTCACCTATTGTACTCTTTGCTACCTTCCCCCACCCTCCTCTCTGACCTATCACCTCCATCCCCACCCCCATTCACCTATTGTACTCTTTGCTACCTTCTCTCCATCCCCCCCCACCACAACCCCACTTATCTCTCCACCCTGGAGGCTCCCCACCTCCATTCCTGATGAAGGGCTTTTGCCTGAAACGTCGATTTTCCTCCTCCTCGGCTGCTATCTGACCAGCTGTGCTTTTCCAGCACCACTCTGATCTGAACTCTCTCCCCATGGATGCTGCTTGACCCACTGTGATCTCCATTACCTTTTGCTTTCAGTTCAAATTCCAGCATCTGCAGTAATTTGCTCCTACATTATATTCATAATATCATCACAGTATGTGACCTGATGGCATAAAGCCCTCCATTTTCACTTGGATCACTTGAAGTATCACACTTCACTAGAACCATGCCCCTCTGTTGTAGCTAATAGCCTAATACTTGCCAAGGCACTTAGATCCGTCAGGAGTCCAATGTATCTATGTAATATTCTGTTGGATAAATGTTAGTTGGATACCATAATACCATAATATCTATGCTCAATTTCTTATGTGAAGGATGGCTCAAAGTCACATAAACACTGCTTAATATTGAATGTTTTTAAGGCAGAGCTATATATTACAGAAACCACATTAAGAATGGCTATCCTTACTGTTTAATAACTGTTCAAAAATGAATTATGAGCCCAGCCCATGCACTAATGGACAAATCAGATCCCAGAATGAAATCTAACATGATATTTAATTTTGTTTTCAACACTTTCCTTGATGTTAGTTCTGTGGTATTTTGCTGTCTTGTTGGTCACCTGTAAGAGCACCAGGCTGCTGATTTGGAACCAACAATAAAACAGAAATTTACTAGACAACTTAACTACAAAGTAAAATAAACCAAGCCACCTCCAAATGATAAAGTGTGAAAGATTTCATAATGAATACACACCTAACAGGATCCCACCTACTCCCTAACACTATCATTTAAAGTCCACAGAAGCTCCTTCCCTATCATATCTGTGTGTTTAACATGACTGCTTCTTGCCAGTTCTGTTTCCATAAGTTGGGAGACCTTTCCCCCGATTACTCTCACAACTGAACCCATAGACTTACTCAACTTTAAATAACCAATGTAGGTTTCTAACCAACCACTCCTGGTCTGAAAGTTTCATAAACTAAACTCATTCACTGAGGTCACTTAATCTCTTAATAGCGCTGAACAATTTCCTTTTTTCTGGAAGAGGCTATACTTACATCGTACTTCAGTCAGGTCTTCATCAAACTGCTCACCAATCTTTCCAATTCCTAGGATTTCAAAGCTAAACTTAATCCTAGATTATTGTACATTCATAAACAAGCTAATTCTTTCAATTCAACAGGAATTTCATTCCAATCATTTTTCCTTGTCCCTCAAAGGTGGTCAATTTCAAGAACTTAGCCCAGACCCTAACTTTGCTAGCTGTTTTAAGCTGGTGTAATACTAATATTCCAGGAGGGATGCAGCTGGTCAAACCTCTCAGTTTCAAACAAAACAGTATTTATTTACAAGATTACCGAATGAAACACAAACAAAAGAGAACAGAATACAGGATAACTTAACATACCCGAAAACCCAACAGATCATCCCAACTTAATGTTGCCGTTCCAAATAATTGCAACAATCCCGGTGCAAACTCTTTGGCGCAAAAGGTAAAATCCAACAGAGGGTCTTACAGGAGAGATGTCAGAGAGAGGGAGGATCAGCATGGAGCTGCTTCTTTGGGTCCAGCAGCTTCACAACTGCCTGACTGCCTTCAGTGAACAGCCAGACCAGACCAAACCAAACCAGAGAAAAGCTGACCTGGGAGATCTGGCCACTCCCCTTTCATTGATGATGTTACCTAGTATGGTGATGAAACATTTGAAAACAAGCTCAGCGCGCTAACTTACATACTTGAAAGCCTTCAGTCTGAGGCTGTACCTGTTAGCGATAATCAAACTGGCCCTAAAACCCATCCAAGCCCAGACTTTTCAGAATATGTGTCTCTTACAACTCCCTGAAAAAAACCAAAGACAACATAACCTTGTTAAAGGAACAGCATCATCACACTGGCTCAGAAGCACCCACTTACGTTTCATCCTATGTACTTTGAATCCACCCAGTACTATAGGTATGTTCAGTGTAATACTTGTCAAAGTTTCATTTCTTGTTTTGTAAATCTTCACAACATAGATCCCTCAAAGTTGTCACCCAAGTTGATAGGATTGTTAAGAAGGCGAATGGTGTGTTGGCTTTCATTCACAGAGGAATTTAGTTGAGGAACCATGAGGTTATGCTGCAGCTCTACAAAACCCTGGTTAAAGTACCATTGGAATACTGTATTCAGTTCTGGTAACCTCATAAAAAGAAAGATGTGGAAGCTTCTGAGAGGATATAGAGGAGATTTACCAGGATGCTGCCTAGACTGTGGGCTTGTCTTATGAAGAAAGGTTGAGGAAGCTAGGGCTTTTCTCATTGGAGAGAAGAAGGATGAGAGGTGACTTGATAGAGGTGCACAAGATGATGAGAGACACAGATAGAGTGGATAGCCAGAAACGCTTTTTCCCTTGGGTGGAAATGGCTATCACGAGGGGGCATAATGTTAAGGTGATTGGAGGAAGGTTTAGGGCAGGTGTCAGAGAGTGGTGAGAACATGGATTGCAGTGGTAGTACAGTCAGATACATTAGGGACATTTAAGTGACTTTTGGATAGGAACATGGATGGTAGTAAAATGAAGGTGAGTTTGATCTTAGAGTTGAATAAAAGATCAGCACAACATCAAGGACTGAAGGGCCTGTACTCTGATGTATTGATCTATGTTTTATAAATAAACTTTGATTTGATTTGTTATCGTGACATGTACCTAGGGAGAGTGAGGAATTTTGTTTTGCGTGCAGTATAGGCAGATCATACCATACAAAGTGCATTTGGGTAATAGAACAGAGAGAGGAATACAATGTTACAGCTGCAGAGAAGGCACACAAAAGCCAGATCAACATTAAATTTTAAATTTGAGAGAGGTTTATTCAGAAGCCTGACACATGCTAGTTTTGAAATTATGGTTCGGAAAGACTCACCTAATTAATTTTTACGTTGCTTCATGAAAACAGACCAATAGCAACATTCCATTAATTTAAAACCCAAGCATGAATAAATTAAACTACTTTCATCACAGCACACTGTTCTATTTTACAGAGCGAGTGATAGATGATCCTGATAAAAGAGCTCTAAATATCTTAAAGGCCAACTATAAATTGAGGCCACACAGAACTAATGTATTTGAAGTTTGCATGGATGATCAGAAAGATTCAACAAAGATCTGGATTTTTCTTAAAGACCAGCTTGAGATTAGATAAAACTTCAGCATTAACAGATTCTGATTCATGTCTGTAATCGCAAGGGTCTATCGACCTGCATCAGAAGAAGACGCAACAAATAACACGTGTTTGACTGTTCCAAAGAGAATCTCATAGAGTCATAGAGTCCCTCAGAGTGGAAACAGGCCCTTTGATCCTACAAGTCCACACTGACCCTTCAAAGAGTAACTCACCCAGACTCATGCCCTTACCCTCCTACCCTATATTCACCCCTCACTAATGCACCTAACCTACACATTTCCTGGATATTATGGGCAATTTAATATGGCCAATCCATCCTAACCTATACATCTTTGGACTGTGGGAGGAAACCAGAGCACCCGGATGAAACGAACGCAGACACGGGGAGAATGTGCAAACTCCACACAGTCACCAGAAATTCCTGGTGCTGTGAGGCAGCAGTGCTAACCACTGAGCCACTGTGAGCCATCTGTCAGAGAATTTCATAGATTTGCATCTACATCAGTTTAAATCTTTAAGAGGGATATTTTAGGGACAAAAAAGGAAGGGGTATATCTTGCATTACCTGAGAATGAAGGCAAGTAAGAAACCATAATGGCAGACAATAATAATTACATACCTTAAGAGCAGCTAACATAATTGCTATTGTTAACAAAGCATGCCAAACCAACTGATACTGTAATCAATGCAATTTGCCTCATCTCCCCAAAGCAATCCAGCATTTCATGATTTCTACTGTTCATGTGACAACAATTGACACTGAGTATGCATGTGTAGAAAGTCCAGTTCCAAAGCCAAGCCACAATCCAGAACAAACAACTAGTGACTCACAAAAGGGTTCTATACCACAACTATGGCATCAAGGAAAGTGTTAAGCAGGTGCATATACGCAAACACATCAATGAGTCAAGCGATTATAAAGCAACTTTGAGTAGGTGACCAGGCTGTCTGTAATGTTAACCTCACACAGCATATCAATGGTATAAGGTGAGCAGAAGTTTTTACAACCATCGGTTTCACAAGTCCTCAAAGCAGAATGACACATGCCGAAATCTGAAACTGGCACAGGAACTACAGTTATAGAGTCATAGAGATGAACAGCACAGAAACAGACTCTTTGCTCCAATGCATTCATGCTGACCAGATATCCTAAATTATTCTAGTCCCATTTGCCAACATTTGGCCCATATCCCTCTAAACCTTCCTATTCACATACCCATCCAGCTAACTTTTAAATGTTGTAATTGTACCAGCATCCTCTTTCAGATCATCCTATACATGAACCACACACTGCATGAAATTGTTGCCCCTTAGGTTCCTTTAAATCTTTCCCCTCTCACCTTAAACCCATGCCGTCTAGGCTTGGACTCCCCTGCCCTGGGGAAAAAAACCTTGACTTTTTACGATTTGGAGATGCCGGTGTTGGACTGGGGTGTACAAAGTTAAAAATCACACGACACCAGGTTATATTCCAACATGTTTAATTGGAAGCACACTCGCTTTCGGAGCGATGCTCCTTCATCAGGTGAAGGAGCGCCGCTCCGAAAGCTAATGTGCTTCCAATTAAACCTGTTGGACTTTAACCTGGTGTTGTGTGGTTTTTAACTTTGACTATTTACAGCATCCATGCCTCTCATGATTTCATAAGCTTCTATAAGGTCACCCCTCAACCTCCAATGCTCCAGGGAAATTAACCCTCACCTATTCAACCTCTCTCTGAAGTTCAAACCCTCCAACCCTGGCAACATCCTTGTAAATCTTTTCTGCATCATTTCAAGTTTAACAACATATTCCCTATAGCAGGGAGACCAGAATTAAACACAGTATTCCAAGACTGGGCTAACCAACATCCTGTACAGCCACAACATGACATCCCAACCCCATACTCAATGTGCTGACCAATAAAGGTGTGGACTAAATGCCATCTTCACTATCCGGTCTTCCTGTGACTCCACTTTTAAAGGACTATGAACCTGCATCCCAAGGTCTCTCGTTCAATGCTGCACAAGACCTTGCCATTAAGTGTATAATCCTTCCCTGGCTTGCCTTACCAAATTACAACACCTCACATTTACCCCAATTCAACTCCATCTGCCATTGCTCAGCTCATTGGCCCATCTGACCAAGGTCTCATTGCATTCTTCACTGTCCAGAGCACAACCAATTTTGGTATCATCTGCAAACTTACTAAACATTCCTCTTGTATTCACGTCTGAATCATTTAGATAAATGACAAAAAGCAGTGGACCCAACATGACTGGTCACAGGCCTCCAGTCTGAAAGACAACCCTCAACCACTACCTTCAAGCCAATTTTGCATCCAGTTAGCTAGTTCTGTCTGGATTCCATGTGATTGCGTCAATACATGAGTGCGTCTTGGTTATTTCTACCTTGTAGGTACCAGGTGTCGCTTCATGGCAGAACTAGCAGTATGCACAGATCTCAGTGCAGTCACAATTCAAGAGATTCAAATGACACAAACCGTGCTGGAACAGACCATGCATGATGCAATCAAATCAGTCAACAGTCTGAAATGTCTGAGTGCAAATTGATTTGATAATCATCAGAAATGTTAAGGGTGATGCAGTCTTACGTTCCATGATAATGTGATCCTCCAAGGGAGTGAAGTTTGCATATTCAGAACAAGGTTCAAGTGGAACTGAGTGAAATAGTGCAGAATGGTATTATTTGTACCACACACATTGGTGTAGCTCCATCATATCATCTTAAAGAAAGTTTGCGTTATAGAAGTTTGCCTAATTCCAAGGCATGGATTAGTGGTGCTGGAAGAGCACAGCAGTTCAGGCAGCATCCAACGAGCAGCAAAATCGACGTTTCGGGCAAAAGCCCTTCATCAGGAATAAAACCCGAAACGTCGATTTCGCTGCTCGTTGGATGCTGCCTGAACTGCTGTGCTCTTCCAGCACCACTAATCCAGAATTTGGTTTCCAGCATCTGCAGTTATTGTTTTTACCTAATTCCAAGGCATCTCAACCTTTCAATTAAAAGGTTTTCATCCAAAATAACAATGCTGGAAAAATTAAATGTTTATTTTTCCAGAGCAAAATTGTTTTCTAAGGCAGTTGCAAAGCACGAATACTAATTGGTTCATTTAGCAGAAGAATCTGAAGTGATCACGGCATTAAGAATCCCATTTGGATGGTGATGTTTCTGACAGTTAACACATTGGCTGCCAGTTAGAGAAGGCATATTTCAGAGGCACATTGACAGGCTTACTGACAATTTACCTAGTTGTATTTTCACAATACAGTGCATGACCACGGCCTTTCACCCACTAATGACATCAGCTCTATAATAAGAATTACTATTGAACAGCACCGAGTGCCAGGTCAATATTAGCCAGATAAACTTCTGTACTCCATTTGCTCCACCACAGAGACCACCCCGATCCAAGAAAGGTTGAAGATGATGAACAAATGTTGCTGCCACAGGATAAAGAGGATCCGTAATGTTGCCTTGGGCTGGTCAAACTCCTCTCACCATATTCCAAATTTTGCAGACAGCATTTCAGAGACTTGCTGAAGAAGGAGTCCTTTGTGTATGACAAGACAAGGGACCAATGCAGCCTCAAATTTCTCAAATAAATTCTGTCAACAGAATCTGACTTATTGCAATACTATGCATCCAGGAGAATTGTGAAGTGGATCATTGCAAAACAGGCTTTTGCAGGATGAAAAACCGGCTAAGTCCAACAGAGAGCAACATCAGACAATAAGACATCGGAGCAGAAATTAGGCCATTCAGCCCCTCAAGTCTGTTCTGCCATTCATTCATGGTTGATAACTTTTTCATCCTCATTCTCCCTCTTTCTCCCCATAACCCTTGATCCCCTTGATATTCAAGAACCTATCTATTTCTGTCTTAAATATACTCAATGGCCTGACCTCCACAGCCTTCTGTAGCAGTGATCACTCTCTGGCTGTACTACCCCAGATCAGCAGATCGAGATGAGTTGTCAAAATTCCAAAACACAGCAAAGAAAGTTGAAACGTTAAACTTGTAAGTTCTGTTTTATCTATCATTATCAAATTGACAACACATGCCTATGTACAGTGATATATAACCATTTAGATATTTTGTAGTTTGGGAAAGGAGGATGTTGTGTTTTGTCTTTTAATTAGTTTGTCATTGTAGCTTTAAGAAACATGCTTAGGTCATCATGATTACATCATAGCGCATGATTTGAGCGTATAAAGTTCTTCTACTCCACCTTATCCCATGATAACTTGAAATATGATATATTATTGAAAGCATGCTCTTCTGTTGTATGTAAATATCAGCTTACTTCGGAATCTTAGGAATGTAACATTTGCATGCAAATAGTTAGCTGTCATAAATGTCTGCTGGATTCTTCAATACCATGACATCCATGTCCAGTATCTCAAGCTGCTACGAGAGAAAGCATTAGATTGCTATATTATCCTGCTGGAGGCAAATTCATATCAGTAGCTATTTTAATGGATTCTCTCAAAGCAAAGCGATGGTGTGTGCAATATGTAATATTACAGATCTCCAGAAACCTATCTCTATCCTCAGTGCTGTTAAAAGGAAAACAAAGATTGAAAAAAGCACAACTTGGAAAGCACAATAATGAAGGGTTCTTTTTCAGTAAATGTGCATTTTGCAATCTGATTTGATGTCCCACTTAGTTGTAACAGTTTTGTGGTTTGAATGTAAGAACAATCATAAGTACTTGCACACATTAATGCTATTTTGTAGAAATAAGCAATCTGTGCCATGCATTTTATGTGCTTTTGGCAGCAATGCAGTTCACTCTGAGGTGCTGATGTGAATATTTTGATCCACTGCTACAGGACGTGAGTTACAACTCGGAATAAGCTCATTCACTCAGTAGGACACTGAAATTAATCATACTTACTTCTCTCACAAAAAAGTGGCTTGTGCCAAAATTCTGACTTATAAGCAGGAAAATGTTGATGAAAGCAAAGATACACTTTAATTACCATTGATTGTGCAAATTATTAGAGCAATTTATAAAACGAAAAAATTATTGGGGGGATTAAAGACAAATTGTGTGTCCCAGCCAAAGGGAAAAAAAAGTACAATTGCACATAATATTAACAGGATTTCTAAAGTTCGGTGCATTGCAGAGGAGAGTAGAAAGTAAGTAAATTTTATTAGATTAGATTAGATTTCCAATTGATTTGAAATATGTTCATTTTTGCTTAAAGGAGCACAAAATTAACATAACTGGTCGATGGAGAGAAGACTTTTTGAATTTTATGCCACCTCATAATGATTTGTTGTACTTGGAGTAGCTTTGTTCATTGTATGGTTTCACACTGTAGGGATTCTATGATTCCATGATTTTAGAATTTTAGAGAATTTTAGAATACAGAAATAATAATGCTTGCACTTAAATAACCCTTTAATGGAGCCAAACATCATGGGTCTCTGGAAAGACTTGATGGCATGTTAATTCAGTGGTTAGTACTGCTGCCTTGCAACACTAGGGACCTGAGTTCAATTCCAACCTTGGGTGACTGCCTGTGTGGAGTTTTCATGTTTTTCCGTGTCTTTGTGGGTTTCCTCCCAGTGCGCTAGTTTCCTCCTACATTCCAAGCCAGGTGGGTTTGCTATGGGAACTGAAGGTTACAGGGATGGGATGGGGTGCTCTTTGGAGGGTTGGTGTTGGCTTATTGGGCTGAATGGCCTGCATTCACACTGTAGGGATTCTAAATCTGCAGAGCAGTGCTATCAAACAAAAATTGATGCTGCACCATATTTGGAAATGTTCGGACAGATATTCCAAAGCTTTGTCAAAGAGATTAGCTTGAAAGAAATAAGCTATCTGAGTCATCATGTTCATGTCAGTGGTTATGGTCTACTGGAGCCCCCTCCAACTTCAGTTAATCTCACAACCACCTTCTATGCGTTACTCCTTCATGTATCCGCCACTCTTCCCTCTAAATACATTTCCTGAGAATTACCCTAAACATTCCATGAACCAGTGAGTTTCAAATTCTTGTCAGTTTTTTAAAAATCAACCTGTTTTTTTAAATCAATGTGTTCAATGATGTTATTGCACACCTCTGGAACAGGAGAGGTTGGAACCCAGGGATAGGAACTCTACTGCTTCACTAGAGCCCCTTTATCAGAAGTTTTAGACATCCCCACAACTGAAAACACCCGATCTTTGTCCATCCCATCAAACACCTTCACAATTTTAAAGGCCTGTAGCATGTATGATGGTATCAGTGGTTAGCACTGCTGCCTCACAGCATAAGGGACCCAGGTTTGATTCCAGCCTCAGGCAACTCTCTGTGTGGAGTTTGCACATTCTCCCCGCATCTGTGTGGATTTCTTCCGGGTGCTCCGGTCTCCTCCCACAATGTGTAGGTTAGGTGGATTAGCCATACTAAATACCCCGTAGTGTTCAGGGATGTGCAGGCTGAATGGGTTCACTGTGGGAGATGCAGGGATGGGTGGGATGCTCTTCAGAGGGTCAGTGTGGACTCAATGGGCCACATGGCCTGCTTTCACACTATAGGGATTCTATAGTTTCCATCTTTGGCCAATCTGTATAATTACCAGTTACTGCTGTCTTTTGCTTTGTAGCCAATTTGTTATCATTTCTGTAACTCATCTCCTGATCCACCTGCTCAGTCCTTGGACATTAATGATTTGTACTGTGAACTCAAAAATTCAGTTTCCAAATTAGGCATGACACTAAATTAGGTTGATAATTAATACTGAGGACAAGCTTAAATAAATTTGCAGGATTGGCAAAATATTGATAAACGAAGTTTGACACAGATATATCTGAGGTTAGTGCTATTTCACTGAAAGAATAGAGAAAGCACTTTCCACTCAGGAGTGATAGGTTTATGCAGGATTGAGCAGCAAAGGAATCTTGCAGCAGAGACATCAGTGATGAAAGTCTGTCTTTATCTGTGCCGTGATGTGGATGTTCTGGTGTTCGACTGGGGTGGACAAAGTCAAAACTCACACAACACCGGGTTATAGTCCAACAGGTTTAATAACCATTGAGGTTTGTTCAATACGTTCATAGAATCATAGAATTCCTACAGTGTGAAAATAGGCCATTTGGCTCAACAAGTCCACACCAACCCTCCGAAGAGTATCCCACCCAGACCCGTTCCCCTGCCCTATTACTCTACATTTGCCCTTGACTAATGCTACTAGCCTACACATCCCTGAACGCTATGGACAATTTAGCATGGCCAATTCACCTAACCTCCACATCTTTAGATTGTGGGAGGAAACTTGTGCGCCAGGAGGAAACCCAAACAGACAAGGGGAGAATATGCAAACTCCACATAGCCAGTCACCTGAGGCTGGAAACGAACCTCTGTCCCTGGCACTGTGAGGCAGCAGAGCTAACCACTGAGCCACATAAGTTGCATGATCCTTTGACCTTTTACTATAAATTCCATCTCCGATGTATTCCCGCTCACTATCTGCCTGAGATAGAAACTAGGGCTCTGAAAGCTCACAGTTTCAAATAAACTTGTTGGATTTTTAACCTAAGGTTGTGTGATTTTTGACTTTATTCGTGCCACAACACTAGGGGGAGTATGTCCTACACACTCGGCTGGCAGTGTCAAACTAAGCTCGGCTAAGCTGTTTCAAATGAAAGATACTCTTAAATGCAGTTTTTCTTTCTCTTACTGAACTATGCACTTTTTTTTCCAAAAGCTAGTCTCAGTTAACTGTCTCCTTTACAACAGAATCAGTGAATGCGGAATGAAGATGTAACTGATCAAACAACAAGCATTTTAACAGTCAGGTTCTTGTACTGGTTATAAAGACACCAGAATTATATACTTAGGGATATTGAAGGAAGTGAGAGTGGAAATTGCAGAGCCACTGACTGTTAATTTTCTACATTTCTTAGACTCAGGGGTGGTAGGAGAGGACTGGAGAATTTGTACTTGCAGAGTTACATTGTACTTTGTTCAAAAACTGCATGAATTCATGTAAAACTCTGTTATCTCATTTTTTCGATTAGAATCAATCTAAGCATCATGGCACAGGCAGGGAACGCAAGGGGCTAACACCTTCAACATATTGTCTAGCTAACACCAATTGTTACAGTTAACCTGAGAATGTAACTTTTAAAAAAAGGTTTTGTGATTTACACATGAAAGAAGTGAAACTATCACGGTATTCAAACAGATGAAAGACTCAACAGACAATCAAGGTATTTTTCAATGTATAATTTCAGTTACATCACACTGTAAACATTTGCTATAAAATCTGTGCCTTACCATTGTGCCCTCAACAACCACCTGATGAAGGAGCGACGCTCCGAAAGCTAGTGTGCTTCCAATTAACCCTGTTGGGCTATAACCTGGTGTTGTGTGATTTTTAACTTTGTACACCCCAGTCCAACACCGGCATCTCCAAATCATGACTTTTGAGGCAAACAGATCTGAAGACTCATGGCACCCTGTGAAAATTGAATTCTCCTGTGTTCAGTCTTCACAACTTCTTATTTTTAAAGAGTGATCACTTGTTTTTGATTCTCTCACAAGAGAATATATCCATCCTGTAAACTGTGATTCATTTCAAAAGGAAGGAAATGCAGAGATAATATTTTTTTAAAAAGGTGCGGTTCTAAACATGGTGCAGGAGCAGAGGGTGTTTGGGTGTTTCTGTGTTTCAGTCACTGAAAGTAGCAGAACTGATTGAGAAGGCGGGTATAAAGCAAAGAGTATCCTTGTTTTATTAAAAGGAGCATAGAATACAAGTGCAAGGAGATTAAATACAGATATGAGACAAGTAGTTTGGCCTCAGCTGGAACTTTGCACTGAGGCTACATTTTAGGGAAGACATTGGAGGGAACATGGAAAAGATACAAGTACTGTTCCAAGAATGAGGAACTTTGGTTATGAAGATAGTTTGGTGAAATTATGACCATTTTCTTTATCAAAAAAAAGACTGAAAAGGAGTTTGATAGGAGTATTCAAAATCATGAGGGCTCCGGGCAGAGTTCCTACCGAGAAACTACTCCCACAGAATTAAACATTAAACGTTTTAACTTAATTGGCAAAGGAAGCAAAAGTGATGTCATAGAATCCCTACATATGTGGAAACATCATTGGGCCCATCAAGTTCACACTGACCCTCCGAAGAGCATACTACCCAGACCCAACCCCCTACTCCATCCTTGCATTTCCCATGGCTAACCCACCTAGCCTGCACATCCCTGGACACTGTTGGCAATTTAGCATGACCATTCGGTTGGGATATCTGGTTGGCATGGACGAGTTGGACCGAAGGATCTGTTTCCATGTTGTACATCTCTATGACTCTATGTCTCTATATTCCACCCTAACCTGCACCTCTTTGGACTCTGGGAGGAAACCGGAGCACCCAGAGGAAACCCATGCAGACATGGGGAGAATGTGCAAACTCCACAAAGACTGTCAGGAATCCAACCTGGCGCTATGAGGCAGCAGTGCTAACCACCGAGCCATCGTGCCGATATGATGTACAAACATTGTTGGTGAGAGCATGGTGGAGGCAAGTTCAGTTGAAGCATTCAAAAGGGAATTGGACTGTTACCTGAAAAAGAAGGATGTGCAGAGTTACATCGAGACAAATGAAGAATGCCATCAGGTGGGATGGTCATTTGAAGAGCTAGCATAGAAACAATGGACCAAGTAACCTCCATCTGCACTGTAAAAATTCTGTGATTATTTTTAATGGTCTGTTTAGATTAGATTAGATTCCCTACAATATGGAAACAGGCCCTCCGGCCCAACAAGTTCATACTGACCCTCTGAAGAGTAACCCACCCAGACCCATTCCCCGACCCTATATTTACCCCTGACTAATGCACCTAACACTATGGGCAATTTAGTGTGGCTAATTCACCTGACCTGCGCAACTTTGGATTGAAATATGGCTTCACCTTAAAATTGAAACAAAATTAATAAAGTCACTCAATATGGAGCTTGACACCATGTTCCAGGACGAAAAGTTCCATTAATACCAACTGAGGTAGTTAGGCATTAGAGAAATTCTTACCACAAAGCCTTTCCAACTTAGCTCCAGAAATGACATCTCAAGGCAGGTAGCAGCCCGTCTCCCCTCCACCCCCCCCCCCCACCTCCACCCCACCACCCCTCCCCCCCAACCCACAAAGCATATCTTCTCTTTACCAACTGAAAAGTATTAAGACGCTGTCCGGAAAGTAACAGTGGTTCAGTGGGTTTCCACCGGGTGCTCTGGTTTCCTCCCATGGTCCAAAGATGTGCAGGTTAGGTTGATTTGGGAAATTGATCATAGTGTTCAGGGATGTTCCAGGTTAGATAGATTAGCCATGGGAAATGCAGGGATGGGTCTGGGTGGGATGCTGTTTGAAATGCCAGTGTGCACTTAGGCTAAGTAGCCTGTTTTAAAGCTGTATGGATTCTATCATCTGACCTCAAACCCTCCTCTCTTTAGCAGGTCCTATTGGAGTCTCTGTAGGCCCAGTATCAAAAAGAAAAGGACATGCTTTTCAAAGGACAAATCAAGAGCCCTGTACATTCCAAATGTGGCTTATCAGTCTTCAGTTTAACTGGGATGTTGGAGGAGGAACTGTTTGAAATGATCATGAAGAATGTACAGGTGTAGGAGTTCAGGAGTTGAAAGAAATTGCCAACTCAGGTCTGCTCCATTTTATAGATTTTGAACTTGTTGAAACAGATGACTGACAGCACTGGCCTCCTCAGAAGGACCACTGAATGGATGGTATGATATATTGAAAAGGCAGCAGTCAAGTTTTCCTGAACAGGAGCAGTGAAAATATTGTCCCTCTGGATCCTTTTGTATCTCTCCCCTCTCACCTTCAACCTCTGCCCTTTAGTTTTAGACTTCTCTACCATGGGGGAGAAGAAGTTAGCTATCTACTTTATCTCTGCCTCTCATGATTTTATAGATCTTTGAAAGGTTAGCCCTCCATCTCCTATGTTCCAGGGAAGCTTGAAGACAGAACTTTGAAAGCTAGAAAATTTACAGTGCAGTAATAAACCGGTTGACACATGGTTTGTGCCAATTGAATCCCACTTGACAGCCCTTGTCATTATTTTTGTCTGTCATTATTTTTATCCATTCATAAGATGTATGTATCACTGACCTGGCTAGCATTTATTGCCTATTCCAATTAGTCATGGAGAAGGTGCTGGTGAGCTGCTCTCTTGAACCAGAAGGGGTATAAGAACACCCAGGGAGAGCTGTTAGGGAAGGAGCTTCAGAAGTTTAAACAAACGATAGTGAAGAAATGACAATATATTTCTGAGACAGGATTGAGTGTGGCTTGGAAGACAATTACAGATGCTGGTGTTCCCATGTGTCTGCTGTCCTCGTCCTTCTATGTTGTCGACATTTTGCGTTTGGAAGGCGCTGCTAATGGAGATTTGATGAGTTACTACCATCTTATAGTTGGTAAAACCCCTGACCCTGAGCATTGGTGGTGGAGGGAGTGAATGTGATCGCCAATAATGTGTTAGTAAAGTGGTTGTTTTGTCCTGGATAGTATCAAGTTTCTTGAGTGTTGTTGGAATTATATCCATGCAGGCACATGGTAAGTGTTTCACCAGACACTAGCTTGCCTGGATGGTGAAATGGGTTGGGGTGGGAGAGTCAGGAGGTGAACTGCTCACCACAGAATTCCTAACCATTGGTGTCCTCTTGTAACCACTGGTTGGTTCAGTTCACTTCTGGCAACTGTTAACACTCGGGGTGTTGATAGCAGGGATTTCTGCAGTAGTAATGCCATTGAATATCAAGGAGCAGCAGTTAGATTTTCTCATGGTGAACGTGATCATTGCCCACCACTTATATGATGCGAATGTTACTTGTCAGCCCAAGGCTTGACATTGATCAGGTCGTGGTGCAGAGGTACACGAGCTGCTTCAGGGTCTGAGAAGTCACAAGTGGTGACACACTCATCAGTGAGCATCTCTGCTTTTGACCTTATGCTGGAGGGAAGGTCATTGATGAAGCAGTTGAAATGGTTGGGTGTTGAAAACTACCCTGAGGATATCCTGCAAGCTATCCTGGAGCTGAGCTGACTGACCTCCAACAACAATGGCTGTCCTAGAGTCATAGAGATGTACAGCATGGAAACAGACCCTTCAGTCCAACCCATCCATGCCAACCAGACATCCCAATCCAATCTAGTCCCACCTGCCAGCACCCGGCCCATGTCCCTCCAAACCCTTCCTATTCATATACCCATCCTAATGCCTTTTAAATGTCGCAATTGTACCAGCCTCCACCACATCCTCTGACAGCTCATTCCACACACGTACTACCCTCTGTGTGAAAACGTTGCCCCATTGGTCTCTTTTATATCTTTCCCCTCCCACCCTAAACCTATGCCCTTTGGTTGTGGACTCCCCCACCCAGGGAAGAGACTTTGTCTATTTAACCTATCCATGCCCCTCATGATTTTATAAACCTCTATAAGGTCACCCCTCAGCCTCCAACGCTCCAGGGAAAACAGCCCCAGCCTATTCAGCCTCTCCCAATAGCTCAAATCCTCCAATCCTGGCCATGATTTGGAGATGCCGGTGTTGGACTAGGGTGGACTAACTCCGAAAGCTAGTGTGCTTCCAATTAAACCTGTTGGACTATAACCTGGTGTTGTGTGATTTTTAATTCCAATCCTGGCAACATCCTTGTAAATCTTTTCCGAACCCTTTCATGTTTCACAACATCTTCCATAGGAAGAAGACCAGATTTGCACGCAATATTCCAAAAGTGGTCTAACCAATGTCCCGAACAGATGCAACATGACCTCCCAACTCCTGTACTCAGTACTCTGACCAATAAAGGAAAGCATACCAAACGCCTTCTTCACTATCCTATCCACCTGCGACTCCACTTTCAAGGTGCTATGAACCTGCACTCCAAGGTCTCTTTCTTCAGCAACACTCCATAGGACCTTACCATTAAGTGTATAAGTCCTGCTAAGATTTGCTTTCCCAAAATGCAGCACCTCGCATTTATCTAAATTAAACTCCATCTGCCACTCTTCAGCCCATGGGCCCAACTGATCACGATCTCATTGTAAGCTGAGGTAACCTTCTTCGCTGTCCACTACGCCTCCAATTTCAGTGTCATCTGCAAACTTATTAACTATGCCTCTAATGCTCACACCCAAATCATTTATATAAATGATGAAAAGTAGTGGACCCAGCACTGATCCTTGTGGCACTCCACTGGTCACAGGCCTCCAGTCTGAAAAACAACCCTCCACCACCACCCTCTGTCTTCTACCTGTGATCCAGTTCTGTATCCAAATGGCTAGTTCTCCCCGCATTCCATGAGATCTAACCTTGCTAAGCAGTCTCTCATGGGGAACCTTGTCGAACGCCTTACTGAAGTTCATATAGATCACATCCACCCCTCTGCCCTCAACAATCCTCTTTGTTACTTCTTCAAAAACCTCAACCAAGTTTGTGAGACATGGTTTCCCATGCGCAAAGCCATGTTGACTTGCCTTTCCAAATACATGTACATCCTGTCCCTCAGGATTCCCCCCAACAACTTGCTCACCACCGATGTCAGATTCACTGGTCTATAGTTCCCTGACTTGTCCTTACCACCCTTCTTAAACAGTGGCACAACGTTAGCCAACCTCCAGTCTTCCAGCACCTCACCTGTGACTATTGATGATACAACTATCTCAGTAAGAGGGCCAGTAATCACTTCCTTAGCTTCCCACAGAGTTCTTGGGTACACCTGATCAGGTCCTGAGGATTTATCAACTTTTATGTATTTCAAGCCATCCAGCACTTGCTCCTTTGTAATATGGACATTTTTCAAGATGTCACCACCTATTTTCCCACATTCTATATCTTCCTTTGTTCTACGAATGACTGCAATTCACGGAACGTTTTCCCCCTGATTATCATTGATTCCAGTCTTTCAAGGGCTCCTTGATAAGATCCATAAAGAACAATTTACAACATCACTTTAATGAGGAAAAGTTTTCACACATTGAAATTGTATTGGACTCCAGGGTAAAACAGATTTTTTTGAAGTAAAAAAAACTGAATAACAAAAATTTTGAATAATTGTAAACAACAGCAATTTTGTATGTAAAAAGAAGCAGATGGCAGGCTTTAATACATATTTATAACCATCAGATCACTACACTTTTTTACCAGACATGGATATTGATAAACTGGAAAATAAATCTCTTTAAATCATTCTGAAATAATTCAGTGTTGCTTCTGTACTGGTGCATTGTATTATGTTAAAAATCACACATTATGTTATGGTCCAACAGGTTGATTTGGAAATACTAGCTCTCAAAGCTTGTACTTACAAATAAATCTGTTGGACTATAACCTGCTGTTGCGTAATTTTTAACTTTGTCCACTCAGTCCAAAACTGGCACTTCCTCAGCATTGTACGAGTGCACAATATTTTATCCAAAATGCACAGGACCAGCTGGTTTTTGGAATTTGGAATTTTTTGAATTTCAGAATTTTTTGAATCGCAGGTGACAGTTTGATGGTAAAAGTTTTTAAAAATCTTACTGGAGGAGCAGACTCACTGAGTAAAAAGGCCCTGAAACAGAATTGAGGCCTACCAGTGTTGGGCCACGCCCCCACACATCGCATCTGAGTGACACGCATCGAGCGGGTGTGGACTTGGGTTAACTGTTTGCACACCAAACAACCTTGTTAATGAGAAAAAAACTTCACAAAAAAACCTTCGGACTTTGGAGCTTTTCGAATTTCGGGATTTCGGATAAAGATTGTCTACCCTTGTCATGTTATTCCTCTATCTTATTTTCATGCTTTTTCTTGCTGCTCCGAAACATAGAGGAAATAGTGCAGTGTTCTGTAACATATAGCACACCACGATATATTTTTGCAAGCATGCACACTTTCTGAGCTCAAGAATAGAATGGTATACAGACTTAATGTCAAAAATGTTGCTGTGCTAACTCTATTACAGTAAATAATTTCATCCCTACGTGTTTCATATTTCTCACAAGTCCTCATCAAAATTACGTTTTTGTAACATAATAATGTATTTATTTATAAAATCCATAAAAAGAGATGGCATTGTGCCTCATAGCGTCAGGGACCCGGGTTCGATAGCACCCTCGGGTGACCGTCTGTGTGGAGTTTGCACAGCTCCCTGTGTCTGTATGGGTTTCCCCCAGGTGCTCCAATTTCCTCCCACAGCCCAAAGATATGCAGGTTGGGAAATGGGGCAATAGGATAGAGGGCTCTGTATGGGTGGGATGCACTTTGGAGAGTCAGTGTGGAGTTGATGGGGCAAATGGCCTGCTTCCACACTGTGGGCATTCTATGAAAATGTCTTTTGAAATAAGGGTGCATTAGTTAAAGAATGACTAACTATTTATTGTCATATGCTGAAGTCAACAATGGACTGTGCAAGCTTCAATATGTGAATTTAAAAAAGAATGCAAAAAATTCAGAGATTTAAATTACACGGTGGCACAGTGGTTAGCACTGCTGCCTCACAGCGCCAGAGACCCGGGTTCAATTCCCTCCTCAGGCGACTGACTGTGTGGAGTTTGCACATTCTCCCCATGTCTGCATGGGTTTCCTCCGGGTGCTCCGGTTTCCTCCCACAGTCCAAAGATGTGCAGGTCAGGTGGATTGGCCATGCTAAATTGCCTGTCGTGTTAGGTGAAGGGGTAAATGTAGGGGAATGGGTCTGGGTGGGTTGCGCTTCGGCGGGTCGGTGTGGACTTGTTGGGCCGAAGGGCCTGTTTCCACACTAGGTAATCTAATCTAATTACTGCAGCTCCATATAATGAGGTTATAAAATCACCAATGACACATGAATATTTGTCAATGTGGATATTGCTAAGGCGTATTGAACTGCACAAAAAAAAAGTATTGCGTATGCTAGATATCTAAAAACAAAGTTCTGGAGAAACTATCTGGGAGCAGCATTGGAGAAAAAGTGTTTATATCTCAAACCCAAAGACACATGTTTAATATCAAAGAGACACAATGAAGACAGAAACCTTGTACATGGCAATGATTAAGGTCAAATGTTTGAATTGACCTCAACACCATTTTTGTCTCCACTTCGTTATCTTTTATCTGTTCTTGCTTTTGCTCAGTAAAGGCAGCAGAGGAAAGCAGAAAAACTCAGTGAAGGGTGCCCTGCGATTCTGTCAGATAAACCTGGTTGGAGCTTTCAGAGGTGATTTTCTTGCAGTTGCTTATGGATTTTCTTCCTTGGAAGATGTGAAAGATCTTATAGTCACATAAGTTTCGCACTTCATAATCGTATTACCTTCGAGTCTTCTGGATTGCTTTAGTCTGTGCTTAAGTTAAAATGTATTGCTTCAACAGACCTTTAGAAAGCAGTCACATTGCCTAATTAACAATTTCCAAATTGATGGACTGCTTATTGGGGACATTTCTTTTCTGCACCGTAGGCTGACTGGCCTCTTGATAATGAGGACAGACCACACGACTCTGACTCCTTAGTGTGGAAACCACATAACCTTTTCACAGCTCCAACCCATTTATCACAGACAATTGAAATTAATCCCCTCTGTTTCTTTCAGACTAACAAGAGACTGTGGGAATGCAGATTGGATTTAGTTTAGAAAGTCATAGAGTCATACAGCACAGAAGCAATCCCTTTGGTCCAACCACTCTGTGCTGGCCATATCCCAAACTAAATTCATTCCACCTGCCTGTTCTTGGCCCAAATCCCTCCAAACATTTTTTATTCATGTACATATCCAAGTGTCTTTTGAACATTCTAACAGTGCCCATATCCATCACTTGTTCATTCCACACACGAACCACTCTGTGTAAAAAAGTTGCCCCTCATGTCTTTTTAAAATTTTTCTCCTCTCACCTTAACAATATGCCCCCAGTCATTAAATCCCCCACCCTAGGGAAAAAGACTCCTGCCGATTCAGCCCTCATAATTTTATAAACTTTGATAAGGTCACCCCTCAATCTCATGCACTCCAGTGAAAAAAAAGTCCCAGTTTATATAGCCTTTCTTGATATTTCAAACCTTCCAGACCCAGCAACACCTTGGTGATTCTCTTTTGAACTCTCTCCAGCTCAATAATATCCTTCCTCTACAGGGAGGATTCAAATTTGTCCAAGTTGCAGATTGAATCCCAATTATAACTACTTACGTTTTAATTAATATTTAATTTTTAATTAAATATTTCAGATATTTTTAGTCATATAAAATTAATGCTGCATGTATAAATAGCTCCAGAAGTTTCATTTCAGGATGCAGGAGATAAAGTTCAGAGAAAACAAATCTCTGAAAGCTCACTTCAAACTTTTGCATGAATTCTCGTTCACATTTTCTGATACACAGGTAAGTTAAACTCAAAGTTAAAAATAAATTTTATTTTTGCTCAAAGATCAGTTGTATTCAATGTTCCATTTTCTACTATATCCAGTCTGCTGTGCTTGCACATTAGACTTTATTTAGATTAGATTCCCTACAGTGTGGAAACAGGCCCTTTGGCCCAACAAGTCCACACTGACTCTCTGTAGAGTAATCCACCCAGACCCAATTCCCTCTGACTAATGCACCTAACACTATGGGCAATTTAGCATGGCCAATCCACCCTAGCATGCACACTTTTGGACTGTGGGAGGCAACTGGAGCACCCAGGCAAAACACACAGACACAGGGAGAATGTGCAAACTCCATCCAGACACTCAACTGAGGCTGGAATTGAACCTGGGTCCCTAGCACTGCAAGACAGCAGTGCTAACCACTGAGTCACCGCTCCATCCTTAAGTATATGCAATAACAATTTACCATTTTATTTTGCAAGTTTCAATTCTTTGAATAATTTTCTATCATTGTTCAGTTTATGATTCAAAAGACTTTGAGAATTCATAATACAATTCAGTCAGTTATGCATAACATTGGAATCGCAATAGACATTCTGCTTAGCAGAGAGACAATTTAAAGCCTGGATTCAGGTACAACAGCCAAGGTGTTCATTCCCAATTGAACTGGACGCCAAATTTCTGGTGTCAATTCTGTCCAATTCTCCGTTTGCAATAATGAATAAGTAAATATAAGAATAAATACTGTGGCAGCAATGTTTTTCCTTCAGCTCTCCCTCCTCCTCCTTTGAACTGACAAAGAGAATCCTAACTTTGTACCTCATACCTCTCTCAAGCCTAAACCTCAAATATGCAGCTCTCTGTCATCATTCTCAGGACACTGGCTAGTGCATAGTAAACAGCGTCCTAGATCTGTCGAGGTAATGTGTCTTCAGGTTGACAGGGCTTTTGCCCAAAACGTCGATTTCCCTGCTCCTCGGATGCTGCCTGACCTGCTGTGCTTTTGCAGCACCACTCTAATCTTGACTCGAATCTCCAACATCTGCAGTATCCACTTTCGACTAGTAGCTTGTTCAGTCACACATTGGATGGTCATATGGCATTCAGTAAGGCACTCTTGTGTTGCGTTGACCTGGTTTCTGATGGGTATTATGAATCAAATTTCAGTGACTACTCCTCGTCTCCTAACTACTACCTCTTAAGTTTGATTGTGGGTCTGAAGTTACCAGGTAGTATGGGCTGATCGCAGGAAGAAACTTGCTGAAATATCTTTGTAGGTGTGCACCATCTGCTGATGCTCCTACAGTTGTCAAATATTCTTGGTTGATCTGGAGGCGTCTGAATTGTCATGTCCCTGCAGCTGATCATGTCTGTGCAAACCCAGAGAAAGAAGCAAAATCAAGAACCTATTTATTCTGACTGGACATCCTTTAATCAAAGTGGATATAATTACTGGCCCTAACACACAAGGCATTAGTCACCTATTTTGCTTTTTAGATTACTTACAGTGTGGAAACAGGCCCATCAAGTCCACACCAACCCGCAACCCACCCCCCCTACATTTACCCCTTCACCTAACACAACAGGCAATTTAGCATGACCAATTCACCTAACCTGCACATTTTTTGGATTGTGGGAGGAAACCCACACAGAGAGTTGCCTGAGGCAGGAATTGAACCCAGGTCTCCTGAGCTGTGAGGCAGCAGTGCTAACCACTGAGCCACCATGCCGCATGTGAAGGTGGCAGCAAGATCCTGAGCATGTTTCTGGAAGAGCCCCGAAAGGATTGAGATGTGGACACGTCAACGTGGGCTATCACACCCATAGTTGTCGGTTCAGGTATTTCTTGGATAACGCGCGTTCCTGTAGCACGATATGGCTATAATGTCACTTAGGAATTAAGCAAGGGTATTTTCGAGAATGCTTATCTCTGTTCGCAATAGCGGGAATCCAGGGGGATTGCTTCGCGTGCTTTGTTCTGCACATGCGCCAATGTCCATGCCAAAGTCTGTGCATACTGTTCTGTGCATGTTGCAGACAAAGCAGCTTTCTGTGAGAGATACATTGAGCAGCTTCCTGTGAAAGGTACACTACTCCTAGATTATCCTTTTCTAAAAAAAAAACGTGGAGGAGTATAGTGACAAGAATGTTAGCTAGAAGTGACCTGGTGATAAAATTGCAGGTAGTGAACGCAAAAGAAAGGCTGTAACACTGGAAGAGAAGCTCGATATTATAAAGCGTTTTGAGCGTAAGGAGAGAATATGTGATATAGCTCACTTAACAGGAATGAGGGGGTCTACTTTATGCACCACGAGGACCCTCTATCCCTGCATTAACAATATTTTTTAAATGTAAGAGGTTAAATTTACTTTTATTCACTGATAAATATGATTTCAACCTTCATTCAGGCTGTGCTACACTTTGCATTAGGCTTTTGGGTCATGTTTGAGTGATCATGAGTGATATTTTTGTTGTTATGCCCCGAACCCCACTTTTCTCACAGGCCCCATTATTTTGATTAAGCGGTTTTCTATTAAGCAACTGGAATGCAACTATGGCATTGCAGGAGAACTACCTGCGACATGTTACTGCTAGGTCCATTAGGGATCAGGTCCTCTCAACAATGAAAACAAATGCTGGTTATCACAGCGGGTCAGGCAGCATCTGCGAAAAGAGACAGAGAGAGAGAGAGAGCAGGGCAGGGTGTCAACTTGTGTCACATCAGGCCGAGGGTCCAGAGTGAAAGATATTGGGTCCCGCAGGCGGGAAAGGTTATCGATTCCAGTAGGTACATGCTAGTGGACGTGCCAGGCCTTTGGAGAATCCGGGGGAGATGGGGTCTGGCTGGGAGAAAGTGAGTACTTCAGATGCTGGTGATCAGAGTCAAAAAGTGTGGTGATGGAAGCATAACAAGTCAGGCAGCATCCGAAAAGCAGGAGAAAAGCATAAGCTCTTCATCAGGAATGTGAGGAGGTTCCCAAGGGGGCTGAGAGATAAATGGGAGGGGGATGGGGTTGGGGGAAGGTAACTGGGAATGAGATAGGTAAATGCAGGTAGGGGGTGATAGTCAGAGTGGAGGGTGGAGTAGATAGGTGGGAAGGAAGATGGACAGGTAGGACAGTTCAAGAGGGTGGTGCCGAGTTAGAGAGTTGGATCTGGAGTGAGATGGTGGAAGGGGAGATGAGGGAACTGGTGAAATCGACATTGATCCCTTGTGGTTGGAGGATCCCAAGGCGGAAGATGAAGCGTTCTTCTTCCAGGCGTCGGTGGCTAGAATTTGCGGAGGATGAGTCCCAGGACTTGCGTGTCCTTGGCGGATTGGGAGGGGGAGTTAAAGTGGTCGGTCACAGGGTGGTGGGATTGTTTAGTGTGTGTGTCCCTGAAATGTTCAGCAAGTTGACGACTTGTCTCCCTAATGTCGAGAAGACCACATCAAAAGCAACAGACGCAGTAGATGACATGTGTAGGGGTGCAGGAAAATCTGTCAGATGTGGAAGGATCCTTTGGGGCCTCGGATGGAGATGAGTGGGGAGGTTTGGGTGCAGGTTTTGCACCTCTTGTGGTGGCAAGGGTAGGTGCTGGGAGTGGAGGATGGGTTGGTGGGGGGCATGGACCTAACAAGGGAGTCACAGAGGGAATGGTCTCTGCAGAATGCAGATATGAGTGGGGAGGGAAATATATCTCTGGTGATGGGGTCTGTTTGTAGGTGGTGGAAATGGTGGATACTGATGTGTTGCATGCGGAGTTTAATGGGGTGGAAGGTGATAACCAGGGGGTTCTGTCACCTGATGCCTAGAGGAAGAGTGTCTCAACTTTTATCTCGGGATCCTCCAACCACATGGGATCAATGTCGATTCACCAGTTTCCTCATCTCCCCTCCCCACCTTATTCCAACCTTCCAATTCGGCACTGTGCTCTTAACCTTTCCTACCTGCCCATCTTCCTTCCTACCCATCCGCTCCAACCTCCACTCTGACCTATCACCAACAACCCTCACCTTCATCTACCTATCGCATTCCCAGCTACCTTTCCCCCAGCCCCACCCTCCTCCTATCTATCTGTCAGCCCCCTTGGGCCCCCCAATATTCGTGACAAAGGGATTATGCTTGAAACATCAACTTCCCTGCTCCTCGAGTGCTGCCTGACCGGCTGTGCTTTTCCAGCACCACACGTCTTGACTATGGGGTTTGGTTGTCCTGTTAGCATTGAAGTCGGGCCAGTCCTTTCAGGAGGTGGTGCAGAGTTTAGGAAGGGGTGAAACGAAATGGGAGGGGGAGCTGGGATCCAGTCGGATTTAAGGGATGTCGGGTCCAACATTTGCGGGATTTTGTCAAGTGCAGGAGTGAGGCCTAGGAAGAGTGGGGGTGGGGGTATGAGACGATGTGTCTGGGTGTGATTCAGCCAGTAGGGTTACGATGTGACAGTTGTGTTGAGTCAAGAATGTATGTCAGTCCTTTGAGTGGGAGGATCTGGTCAAGGGATGGGGTGTGGGGTTGTTACAGTCTGGGAAGGTATGTCTGGACAATCTGTGGTGATTTGGAGTTTGCAATTATATGACTCCTATTAAGCTTAGACCTCTCAGAAGTTACATCTTGAAGGGGCTTTCCCTAAAGATTCAGGATGCGGGGCAAATTCCCACTGGAAAGCTCAAGTTCCTGAGCAATTCCCATGGAGTCTGCTCCGTCAGGTATTCTGCAATGTCTGGATGTGTAGCTTCCATCTGTGCTGCTTCCAGTTACTGTCTGACTATTGGAGTACCGCCTGCTTATATCATAGACAGTGACTTCTGCAAACTGCATTTTCTTGTAGCTCCATTACCTGCAGTCCAGCTACAGGTCTCCGAAGTAGACAAGCAGGAGGCTGGAAGGCCACAGGAAGCCAGGCAGCAACAAGAGATGCAGAAGTCAACGTTTCCAGTATAAGCCTTCTTCACCCCTGAAACATTGACCTCTCCACCTCCTGATGCTGCCTGGCTTGCTGTGTTCTTCCAGCCTCCTGCTTGTCTACCTTGGATTCCAGCATCTGCAGCTTTTTTGTTTTGTCTCTGATCAAGTCTCTGAAGAACAGACCAGTGCTGATGTTGGTGATAAAGGCCCTGAACTAAGGGGGTTAATGCATCATCCATCCTGAAGTGATTAATGTAAGTTCTCACCAATATTACTGTGAACAAACCCTCTCCTACCAGTGGTTCAGAAAGCAGCAAGGTGCACAGAATATGTGTTGCAGTATTTCTGTGAAATTGATTTGGTCCCCTTAGTTGTCATGTGTTCTTGCCTTTCATGCACTGGTAAGTTTCATGAAGTCATAAATCCTGGGAACATACTTTCAAATTTAAAAGTCAGTTATAACATCCTGCCAATTGTATGATTACCTGATATTAATAGATAACTGGCTGTTATGCAGGACAGTGGGCCTGAAAGGGTTAACTTAGAAGCTTTGGCACAGATACACCTCTTGATATAGAAGTAATGTTTCTGTGAGGATCAAGCCACTTTATTTGCTGTTATTCATTATGCACTTCTACAGTCTGTAACCATGCAGCGAAAACCTAGATTCAATCACATCAGAGACAGCAATTTCTCTTACCCAGTGGTTAATGTAGTTAACCAGTCTTAAGCTAATATAACCTGTTTTCCTATTATTATGGAATAAAGTACTTCTCGTTGCTTAAGTATATGCATCTTCTGCCAAAAACTACTTAGTGGTTAATCCTTCACTAATTAACATGAATGTTCCGTGCAGACTAGTATTGTGCAGCAGCAGCAAATTGACTCAACGAGAAGCCTATCATAATCAATTAATAGCTATGGGCATCCCTTCCAACATCTGTCTTTCATGCAGGAGCTAAAGCCACACTATATAAACATAGAAGTCAGAATGTTGAATGCTCCTGGTGTTTTTTTGCTGCTTTGCCCCTCTCCCAGTGCACCCAACCTCATGTGCTCCTCCAGATGAAGGTTTTTGCCGTCTACATTGCCATTAGGGATTAGAAGCTATTCAATAAAACCTTCGGGCCTTTTATGGCTTTCAGAAGAAAGCAGATCTCTGCATTGCAAAGAAAATCATTACCTGGAATGCTTGATAGAAAGGGAATAATTACATGAGAAGCAAAATGTTTAATTGAAGGAGCATCAGTAAATTAAAAAAGAAAGACTCTGTAAGGTCTTGAAATAAAGTTAGAGAGTGAAAGTGTATGTAGTGATGCATGAGGCAGACAAAGCACAGTATTACTTTTGTGTCCATAGATAGTAGTTCCCTGGAACAGGTCGCTGACCTGTCACCAGTCCTGAAGAAGAGTTACACCCGAAACATCAACTTCTCCACCTCCTGATGCTGCCTGGCTTGTTGTGTTCTTCCAGCCTCCTGCCTGGCCACTTTGGATTCCAACATTTGCAGTTCTTTTTCTCTCTTGGCCTGTCATCAGAGGCTGTAGTTTGATCAGTCCGTATCTGACCAGGAGACTGTCCATTGCTGACAGTGTATCATAGTGAATTGGAAGGATTTATATACTGATACTTAACTGTTGACTGATGGAGATATATTCAATAGCTATCAATTCCCACTGCACCACAAGATCTTGGAGAGGAAAAGATTTTGAAGGCAGGGGAAAAGACCTCAGAAGACTTTGATTCCAGGATTACAGAGCAGACAGACTTTGATGGGTTAGAACAAAAAAACTCATCCAAAGACTCTGAAGGCACAAACCTATAAATCTCTGGAGAGAAAAAGCACACAATCAGAATACTTAGATGGGAATCAAGAACAAAACCCAAGGACTGATCTTTGTCAGTCATTGTGACAATTCATTGAGATGGCAGTTCTATTCGAGTCTTTGCCATTGCTTTGACCATTTGATGATACAGAAGGATGATACTGAGGATCAGAAGTAAGAATTCTGGAAGGAGTGCTATCATCAGTTCATCATCAATGGACAGTAAAGAAGATTACAAAGAGATCTTAATCAATTGCGTCAATGGGCTGAAGAGTGGCAAAGGGAGTTTAATTTGGATAAATGCCAGATATTACATTTTGGAAAAAGAAAGGCCAAACCTTTTGCAGCATTTAAAAGGCATCTGGATGGGTATATGCGTTGGAAGGGTTTAGAGGGATAGGGGCCAAGTATTGGCAAATTGGACTAGATTAATTTAGGATATCTGGTTGGCATGGACGAGTTGGGCCAAAGGGTCTGTTTCCATGACTCTATGATTCTATGACATACAATTAAAAAATAGGGCGTTGGGCAATGTTGTAGAGAGATCCTGGGTTAAGGAACATTATTCTTTGAAGTTTGCATCACCTATACATAAGGTGTTCAGACCTTTGAATATAGGATTGGGATGTTATGTTGAGGATGTATAAGACATTGGTGGAGTGCCTTCTGGAGTACTGTGTCCAGTTCTGGTTCCCTT
Organism: Chiloscyllium punctatum; assembly: GCF_047496795.1. NCBI lineage: Eukaryota > Metazoa > Chordata > Chondrichthyes > Orectolobiformes > Hemiscylliidae > Chiloscyllium > Chiloscyllium punctatum. Next base: position 85,594,954 of record NC_092758.1, read on the forward strand.
GTTATGGGAAGGATATTTTAAAGCTGGAGAAGGTTCAGAAAAGGTTTATAGGATGTTGCCAGGAATGCAGGGTTTGAGTTATGAAGAAAGGTTCAATAGGCTGGGACCTTTCTCATTGGAGTGTAGGAGGTTGAGACGTTATTGTAATTTGTAAAATATTAATTGGTATAGATGAGGCAAATGGCAGATGTCTTTTCCCGAGAGTGGGGGACTTCAAGACTGAGGGGCATATTGTTAAAGTGAGAGGAGAAATATTTTAAAAAGACATGAGAGGCAAATTTTTTACTTACAGAATGGTTCATGTGTGGAATGAACTTCCTGAGGAAGTGGTAGATGCAGGTAAAGTTACAACATCTAAAAGGCATTTAGATAAGTACACGAATAAGAAATGTTTGGAAGGATATGAGCCAAGTGCAGGCAGGGAGGGCTAGTTTAGTTTGGGATTATGGTCAACATGGACTGGCTGAAGCAAAGGGTCTGCTGTATGGTTCTATGACTCTATACCTTAACACATATTTATATGCAGTTGGATCAATAGCTGATAAGTCAAAGTGTAGAAGAAAGTAAAGAGTACAATGTCTTAATAAAGAATTAAAAGCATATTGTAACCCCAAAGGAAATTTAGTTATAGACTCTGTAACACTTCACTTCAGCGTTTGGAAGACTCAATCAAAATCTTTGTAATGGATTAATGTCTTGCAGGAGGTTGCAGATGCTGGGTTTTGGAAGATTGATTAAATAGAGATCGCACAGCAGTTTTTGTGAAGGAGGAGGAGTTAATAGCCTTTCTTCATTCCAAGGAGGATTTAACATTGCAAAAGACAATTTACTTCACCACACAAATCAGGGCTCAATATCAGTCAGTATTTCAAGGAAACATTAGTTTGGACACGAGTTACCTATCCCTCCTAAAACCTGCCCCAAAATGTCCGAATGGTCAGACTCAACCTCATCAACAATATTAGTTTACATATAGTTTATATATCAACAAGGTCTGACTTCAAACAGAACCACAAGCACAACAAATATCTAGTAGGCGAACTGAGTGATACATGTATAGCTGGCTGGAACACTTTAGAATGTATTTTAAGCTAACAGGGCCTTCATCATCTCAGAAACAAACTTCCTGCAAGAGGAAAACTTGCGTAATCATCCAACATGGAAAAGGTTCAAAAGGTTAAAGGTGAAGCCAATAATCCTAGATAAGGTCAAGGAAAATCAGAATAGATTCTGAACGGTCAACTTATGGGCCTGAAAGTTTAAAACAGAATTTAGATTTGACACAAGAGCAATGATCTCAGTGCTGGCAGATAGCTTGCCATGGTTAAAGTCTGCAAATGAAACCAACAAATTTAAAGCTCCAAAATCCAGATGGTGCAAATCTTTAGGTGCATGAGCAAATTACCACAAAGCTTAGTTACTGATAACTGCCAGCATGACACCATATATACCAAGGGTGGCACGGTGGCTTAGTGGTTAGCACTGCTGCCTCACAGTGCCAGGGAACTTGGCTTGATTCCTGCCTATGGTGACTGTCTGGGTGGAGTTTGCACATTCTCCCCATGTCTGCATAGGTTTGCTCCAGTTTCCTCCCACAATCCAAAGATGTTCAGGTGAGTTGGCCATACTAAATTGTCCATAGTGATAAGTGCATTAGTCAGGGGTAAATAATGGGTCTGGGTGGGTTACTCTTCTGAGGGTCATTATGGAGTTTTTGGGCTGAAGGGCCTGTTTACACACTGTAGGGTATCTAATCTATTAAGGAACCAGAATGCCTCATTGTTGAGCAGAATTGCATGTATTTGTCTAGGTAACTTAGAGAGAGGGGCTGCAATACTTTAGAAGGATTCACAAGGATATCTGGTTGTCATTTAATATCTGTTATGAAACATAATTTCAGTATGAGTGTTTGACTGAATTCAAAACCACAAATGGGTTCAGAACAGCAGGGTTGATTAAAAAGCTATGCAATAGAAATTTTGGGCTATGAATGCTTGGCTGAGTTTCAAACTGTTTTTGGATTTTGCTCATTGGGGTTGTGGACACAGCTGTCAAAGTAAGCTTGGCTATTCTTCCAGTTTTGTGTACTTTTCTACAACTGTGTTTCACATGAATATTTAATCATGTCATTAGATTTATTAACATCTCAACAATTTTCTAATGTGTCTGTAGTATTTGTGAGTTTTGCACATCCTGAACACCAAGTGGCTGCAAGTGAAAATATGAGGAGTGGGAAGGGTGATGGTGCTAAGAGAAGATGAGCATATATGGAAGCAGCGTTGGGGTGATGGGGTAAAGAGAGTCATTCTGGAACAGGATGGATAAAATGGTTCAGTGGGTGAGATTTAAGGGGATAAACCTTAACATTCAAATTTGCCTGACATTACAGAAAGTGGAGATAGACACTTTGCCAGCCTTAACAACCACATTGATCTTTGCCTCATGACTGATTCACAAGGCAATACCCTTAACTCCAACCTTTCTCTACTGTTTAACCACTGAAAGATAGCTAACAGAACCCTCATCATCTCAGAAACAAACTTCCTGCAAGAGGAAAACTTCCAGCGTACATATTGAAAGTGCATTAGTCAGGTTATCCTGAACAGAAGTGGAGAATAACGGTGCATCATCTTCAGTTGGCATGTGTCCTTGACATGGGCAGTTTGAAGATGAGTATTTTTCTTTGAAGTGATGAGAAGGTGCCACTGTTGGACAAAGTCAGAAGTCAGCCAACACCAGGTTATAGTCCACTGCACCTGAAGAAGGCTTGTGATTTCAAATAAACCTGTTGGACTATAACCTGGTTTCGTGTGACTTCTGACTTTGTCCACCCCATGCCAACACCAGCACATCCACATCAGTTCAAAGTGGAGTTAGTGTAAGTGGGCACTGCCAGGCAGGAGATGCAATTGTAATGTGGGGAAATGACCTAACTTTCAATTCCAACCTCCAAGATGAAAATTCAGCCCTAGATGTAGATAATTTTAATAGACACCTAAAGAATAAGCTGAAGATTTTGTCCTATTCCTGATGAAGGGCTGTGGCCCCAAACGTCGATTTTCTTGCTCCTCGGATGCTGCCTGACCTCTTGTGCTTTTCCAGCAACACACTGTCAACTCTGATCTCCAGCATCTGCAGTCCTTACTTTCTCCCTGAAGATTTTGACCAGCAAGTGGAGGCAAGTGTTTCTACCTGAAAAATGAATGGTATAATATAACTTTTACTCACAAATGGTAATCCATCTTTTGCAGATGCTGCAATCTACCCAATCTTGCTTATGATTAATAAGATTTCATTACTACTGCCAATAATAGTTAAAGTCAAATCATTGCCTGTTAAACTCTACCAAATGATAAGCATAACATCAACCCGGATGCTACAATCCAAAGGATTTACCAGTGTACCATTCAGTACCATAAACTGTGTCTTCTTGCATGGGGTGCGTTAGAAAATAAATTGAGGAATGGAAGAATGCATCATCACGGCATACAACAGTATCTGCAAAGACAGATGGAAGCTAATTTATTTAAGTGAATACGTAAACTGTCCAAATGTAAGCACATCCTGATGTATTGGTACAGTTCTGTAAATTGAGGTCACAAGAGAAAATGGAAGGGATTTAAAGAGCAACAAATCTGGTTACAGGTTTTACTTCACTGAGTTTGAGCAAGATAAATTCTGACATTAAGGAAAAGATTGGAAGTACTTAAATGCTAACTCCATATGCCCTCCAGGCCATATTTGAGGGCAGCAAGCTGACTAAAGAAATTTCTGCTGTCTCATCTTTAAGTAACCACGTATGTGTTTTTCAGTTTACAGATAAAATGTAGCCAGTTATCTACTTTCAGTTTGCACAGCCATTTGCAATTTCCCAGTCAAAAGACTTCTCATGTATTGTAGCTTCCTTCCAGGATTCTCATAATGTGGCTGCTGAATCAGCTGTCAGAGGTGCATTGTTCAGTGCAAGATTTTAATCTCCTTTATTTAGTTAAATTTGGGTTGTCCTCTGAGTTCAGCTTTGTTAAATTGTTTAAAAGAAGAATTTCAACTTTGGAAAGTTGCAGGCACAAACTTAAAATATGCCTTTCTGCAATTTCATCATTTCATCTGACAATGAGTTTAATGAGCCCTTATATAGGAAGTATGGTCCCAGCACATTCAATCACTTAAGAAAGACTGCAATGGTTGAACAGTTAGCTTTATTTACTTTTTCATTTATTACTAAGAAGGACTGTAATGTGTAAATTTTAATATTATTTATTTATTTTTAATGCTTTACTAAAAGTAACTGTAAAGTTTAACTTCGTTCCTTATTTCTTTCTGCCTTGTTCTTAAGTTTGTATATCTCAGTACTTGTGTCTAAGATGACGCCAGGTGAGAACCTTTCACTGTACTATTGAGTGACAATAAGATCTGAGAATCTAAAATCTAACAGAATCTAAAAGCATTTATCATGAGATTTAGATTTTTAAATTTACTAAATATTGTCACTTGTACAGAGGATAATGTTGCCATGTTCCAGCGCTATCGCGGACTTAAAGAATAAGTTACTGAATAAATTGCAGAAAAGGTAAAATACTGAATAAATTAATATTAAATTGATTTTCCTATGACTGAAACAGCTTTAAAAGTTCATCTTTCCTCTTCGTAGCCTTCACATTCTCTCTCCCCCAGTCACTGCCGTCCGACATCGCCCCTGCGGTCTGGCCAATGTATTCCTTTTCTGCCGCGATCAGAACCTTCCATGGCTGCTCTAGATTGATTAGCAAGGTTAGATCTCATGAGATACAGGGAGAACTAGCCATTTGGATATGGAACTGGCTCAAAGATAGAAGACAGAGGGTGGTGGTGGAGGGTTGCCTTTCAGACTGGAGGCCTGTGACCATTAGTGTGTTACAAGGATCGGTGTTGGGTCCACTACTTTTCATGATTTGTATAAATGATTTGGATGTGAACATAGGAGGTAGAACTAGTAAGTTTGTAGATGACACCAAAACTGGAGGTGTAGTGGACGGTGAAGAAGGTTACCTCAGAGTACAACACGACCTTGATCAATTGGGAAAATGGGCTGAGGAGTGGCAGCTAGAGTTTAATTTAGATAAATGTGAGGTGCTGCATTTCGGGAAAGGCAAAGCTTAACAGAACTTATAAACTTAATGGTAAGGTCCTCGGGAGTGTTGCTGAACAAAGAGACCCTGGAATGCAGATTCATAGTGGAATCACAGGTAGATAGGGGAGTGAAGAAAGCATTTATTATGCTTTCCTTTATTGGTCAGAGCACTGAGTATGGGGGTTAGAGGTCATATTGCGGCTGTACATGACATTGGTTTGGCCACTTTTGGAATATTATGTGTAGTTCTATTCTCCCTGTTATAGGAAGGATGTTGTGAAACTTAAAAGGGTTCGGAAAAGGTGTACAAGGATATTGCCATGGTTGGAGGATTTGAGCTATAGCGACAGGTTGGATAGGCTGGGGCTGTTTTCCCTGGAGCATTGTACGCTGAGGGGTGACCTTATCGAGGTTTATAAAATCATGAGGGGCATGGATAGGGTAAATAGACAAGGTCTTTACCCTGGGGTGGGGGAGTCCAGAATTAGAGGGCATAGGTTTAGGGTGAGAGAGGACAGATTTTGAAAAGGACCCAAGGGGAAACATTTTCATGCAAAAACTGGTGCATGTATGGAATAAGCTGCCAGGGGAAATGGTGGAGGGTGGTACAATTACAACATTGAAAAGGCATCTGGATTGGTATCTGAAAAGGAAGGGTTTAGAGGGATATGGGCTAAATGGCAAATGGGAATTTGGGTATCTGGTCAGCATGGACGGGTTAGACTGCAGGGTCTGTTTCCACGCTGTACGTCTCAATGACTCTTGACTGATGGTCACTGACTCCAAGTTAACCATTGGGGTCCTGGCTCCAAATTAACCATTGGGGTTTTGGCTCCGAGTTGACTAATGGGGTCCTATCCCTGAGTTGACCAATGAAGTGCCATAGCTCCAAGTTGACCAATGGGGTCCTGGCTCTGAGTTAACTAATGGGGTGCTGGCTCTGAGTTGACCAATAGGATCCTGGTTCAGAGCTGACTAGTGGGGTGCTGGCTCTGAGCTGACCAACGGGATCCTGGTTCAGAGTTGACTGTTGGATACTCTCTTTTTTTACTTAGAGAAACTAGTTGTCAATAATGTTATTAAGAAGCAGTGGCAGTTACATTCTAGTTGACATGAATAAGCATCGAACTGAGTAAATTCTAAGTTCGGCATACATTTTTAAACATTAAGATGTTGATAGCTTTATCTTAATTTTGCTTTAATGCCTTAGCAACACAATAAGCCAATTACAACATGACATTGCATTCATAAGTCACTTGACTTGAACCCTTGCGACATCAGTGAGGTAAGGTTTGTGATAGCTTGTGTACATGTTTAGATAGTGTTCAACACTGTGTTTGTCACGTACCCCTATTAACAGTAGAAACAAATTTAACTGGTATACAATATTAACTCAATGAGGTAAGCTGTTTTCTTGTATTTTTAACTGTTAGACGACATTGGCTCAATCACATTGTTTTCTTATATCTCCACATGACCTCACTCCAAGTTGACCAATGGGGTCCTCGCTCCAAATTGACCAATGGGGTTACTGGCTTGTCTTCCGTTAGTGCCACCTGAGATGGCTTACTGAACAACAGAAAGATATCACAGCCTTCTCAAACAAAGGTCAATCACTACCTCTGGAGCGGGAGGCCTGGGTTTGAGTCCCACCTACTCCACAGGTGTGCAATAAACTCTCTGAACAGGTTGATTAGAAAAATAAGTTAATAAAAAAATTGGGGTTTGGGTTGCAGCCAATTTGAGCTGCAGTCTGCTGCCCTGATTTTTAGAAGTTACAGTGCAAGGGCCCACATAGTTCACTTGACTATCTGCCTGCCCCATACAATTAGTTTATCCCCAAATGAGCCCACAATTCTTGGCAGATCAGCATTGAAGTGAATTGTCTAGCATAATTACAGCATAACTCTTCCTAACATTTAAACATCAAAACATTCTGAATTAAAACGAAAGCAAAACACTGTGGAAGCTGAAAATCTCAAAGGAAAATGGAAAGTTATGGAAATATTTGTGAAGGGAGAGAGACAGGGTTGACATTTCAGTAGATGGCGCTAGAAAAACATAGCAAGTCAGACAGCATCCGAGGAGCAGGAGAGTCAACTTTTCAGGCTATGCCCCTTTGTCAGGACTCAGCCAGTCCTAAAGAAGGGTTTTGGTCTGAAACGTTGACTTTTCTGCCCCTCAGATGCTGCCTGACCTGTTGTGCTTTTCCAGCTCCACATCTATCGACTGTGGCTTCCAGCATCTGCAGTCCTTCCTGTCTCCCAGGGTTAACATTTTAGCTGGATTAGAAGAGGGAATAGTTGGAGGTATGATAGCTCTTCAGCAAGTGAAAAGGAGGAAGAGTGGGGTCCAAAAAAAAAGGAATGGTCCAGGATAGGTGGAAGAAAGCAGTCAAGAGTGTGATGCTGGAAAAGCACAGCAGATCAGGCAACATCCGAGGAGCAGGAAAATCAACGTTTCAGCCAAAAGCCCTTCATCAGGAAGAAAGCAGTGATTAAATAACAAAAGATTTCATGCTGTGAGGCTAACGGAAGTGCAATAACTCAAGTAAAGAAACAGAAGGTGTGTTAGAACAACGTGAATGTGTAGCATCAGGAATAGCCGCTGGCCAGAAATAAAAGGGAAACTAGAGTGAAAATCAAGACAGAAAAGAACTTAACCAGTTCAGAAAGAGAAAGCACAGTGGGGGCAGAAGGTAAAATCTAAACTGTTCAACTCATTGTTGGGTGTAGAAGATTGGAAAGGTCCATCTGAAAGATGACTTCATGGCTTTATGCTGAACATCACTGCAACATGGCACAGGTGAACAATCACCTTTCCTTTTCTATTTTATTTAATTAACTGGTTATTGTTCTTCCATTCACATCTTTGCTAGATACATCTCTTTTTGTTGACTTGTACCACCATCCCATTTTAGACTTTACACATTAAACCCTTTGATCACTTGTCAATTGGTAGCTAGATATAGCACAGCGTGGGAGGGGGGGGGGGGGCAATGGGACCAAAGGTTATGGGGAGAAAGCAGGAATAGGCCATTGAGTAGGATGATCAGCCATAATTATGATGAATGGCACAGCAGACTTCAAGGGCTGAATGGCCTCCTCCTGCTCCAATCTTCTATGTTTTCATGTTCCACATACACTATCGCAGTTCCTATCATTTTCTTCTTTTTAGCCCCTCGTTCAAGCACTTCCTTAAAATATTTTACAACTCTGACATCCCTGGTTCTGATAAATGGTCATCCACCAAAAATGTTCTAAGCTGAGGTTTGCTCAGGGGTGAGAACCAGGAAACTTGATGCCTCGAGGTCTCACAGTCCTCCCTGGGGCAAAACTAGCGCACATTGGTATTTTGATCAGAGCAGGCCTTTATTGAGCATTGAACCAGCTTTCCTGACCAGTGAAGGAGAGTGGGTGGGCTCTCCAGACTGGGTGAGCCAATCTGCAGTCTTAAAGTTTCAGAGCTGCTCCTGGCCCCAGTATAAGGTGAGGAGCTGAGAGCTTGTTTCAAGAGGAAAGTAACGTTTGAATGAGATCCAATTCTGAAATACAGAAGTAGCCAGTCCAGCACAGTAAGAGGTGTGACCCTCAGCACAGAGGCTTTTGACTGCACCCTTACCCTGGAGCACTTGGAATTTGGTGTCCACCAGGAGTCAGTTGATATACTCCAACTGTCTTTAATTTTGCTGTACATTTACCCCTGACTAATGCACCTAACCTACACATCCCTGAACATGATGGGCAATTCAGCTTGGCCAATCCACCCTAACCTGCACATCTTTGGATTGTGGGAGGAAACCAGAGCAAACCCACACAGAGAACATACAAGCTCCACACAGATAGTTATCTGAGGCTAGAATTGAACCAGGGCCCCTGGTGCTGTGAGGCAGCAGGACTAACCACTAAACCACTTTGCCGTTTCTCTTGTGTAACACAGTAGTTTGATCCATTCTGATCTAAAAACATCTGCAGCTGTTTTTTGCTGCATTCACTTGCCTGTGGTGAAGTGAAAGAAACCTTGAGTAGACACAGTTAGCTGACTGCCTGACGTATTTCAATTATTGACGTCAACAATTGAAAAGATAATGTGTGCGCCTTTGAGTGTTGAACTCTAACTGTTTATACTTCAAACATTATTTTGGCCTGTGCAGCAATTGAATTGTAGTTGCCTTTTCTCTCTGCAATCTTGCAGTTATATTCAGTCAAGATTGATAGCAAAGATGTTTCTACAGTAAAGCTATAGTCATGATGCTTACAATGAAAATAGATTTCATTGTATTCTGTAACTCTTTGTCAAGTGTTTATATTTCAATAGTGGAATATTTCACTATTATAAGAAATAAGATGCTGTATGAAATTTCTGCATAATTTGAATATGCCCATCACATTTCAGGCATGCAACTCATAAATATTGAAACCACCGTGAAAATGGCAACAGCTTTATGTATTGCCATTCAGAGACCTGAAACCAAATTTTCTTTATCAAGAAACCATTAAACTTTGGTTGATCTCAGCTTGCATTTATTCACAGAAAATAGGCTTTGTGGTTTCGAAGCAATGGGCCTCATCTCAATATCAGAATAAGGCATTACGGAATGGTTTATATGGTGGTGAACATTGAGAAAATCAGACAAGATGGAATTATAAAAGCATGCCAGATGTGGTCAGCTTCCTCAGAATGCAATTTGGAAGCATAAGATATATAATAAGTAGCTGTGCAGCTGAGCACAAATAGTGCTGAACTTGCTAACCTTTTGAGTTTGATTAATTGAGATTAAGACCCCCCCAGGACTTCAGTGAGACAATGGTGCTCTGGATGCACTCCATCTGTCTGCTGCTGGCTGAATGTAGAGGAAAACAAATTCCAAGGTTCTGCCCTGCATAATGGGGCACAGTGGCTCAGTGGTTAGCACTGCTGCCTCACAGCGCCAGGGATCCAGGTTCGATTCCAGCCTCGGGTGACTGTCTGTGTGAAGTTTGTACATTCTCCCCATGTCTGTGTGGGTTTCCTCTCAGTGTCCAAAGATATGCAGAATAGGTGATGGGAACTAGATGGACCTTATTGACAATGAGGGTCTTGGTTGGGGTTAGTTAACTTGGGCCAGTCAGGAAAGCCTTGGATAAACAACATAACCAGGAGATTAGAATCTCCTCAGAAAGGGAAAAAAAAAACAACTGGGAGTTTAGAATCACCTCAGTTGAGGATTGACTCTGAGCTGACTAGCAGCAGCCTATGTAATATGTACTAATAAATAAAAGGTGACTTGGCAGGGCTTTTGCCTGCTGTAAACTTTGCACTTAAGGCCTGAACTGGACTCTTTTCTGGATTTCTGTCATTGGGGTATCTGTAAAAGGGCAGAGACGTCTGTGAAAATTCTATACATGTTTTATGTAGTGTCCTTTGTTTTGTGAGATTTTGGGCACCTTATGGTTGTGTCCTTAATTCTCTTGTGTTTTGTTACTGTTGAATTGTATTATGTATTACAATGAATAGAAGAAAAATATACGTAACCAGGACATTAGAATCTCCACAGAAAAGCAAAAGAAAAGAAAAAAATATATATAACCAGGAGATTAGCATCTCCCCAGTTGTGGAGTGACTCCAAGTTGGCTGGCTACAGCCAGTATAATGTGAACTAATAAATAAAGGGTGACTTGGTGACAGGAAATAGCCTCTGTGCAGTTATTTCAATTCTTTCAATCTCTGTTTGATGGGCTAAGCTAAACTTGCTGTGGAAATGCTTAGCTTGAAACATGAAAACAGTGTTAGCCCATAGTCAGGTGAAATGTACTGAGTCAAGGATATGGTCACGGGCATGTTTAATAAACAGAATGTGTAATTTTGTTGTTCAAAAAATACATAATGTTATTCACTCACTCCAACAGTCAAGAAAGTTATAATTTCTTCACAATGGCAACATATCCCAGAACAGAACGTCCCCCCCACTGAAACTCCTCAAATGTCCTTCTGCACAACCCTATTTCCAAATACAAATTGCCTTTGGTATCTACATATGTTATTTTAATCATAGTCGGACTACAATGTGCTCTTGCTTTTAATTTTCCAACCATTACTCAGAGGGAGCACAATTGCAATGCAGTTTAAGAGTACAAACACAGCTTTGTTAAATGTCAGGTGATCTCTCTCTCTCTCTCCCTTCCTCCTTGTCCCTCACCTTTGGTGGTCTACATTGCCCTGGCCAGGCATTACATGTAAATTAATCAACTGGAAAATGCAGACGATTTAATGGTGGCATATAATGAAAAGTGAAAGGTACCACGCGTGATGGAAAGAAGACAAGGAGAGGAGAATCTCCTCAGAAAAGAAAAAGAAAATAAAAAGAAAAGAAAAAAAATACAACCAGGAGAGTAGAATCTCCTCAGTTGAGGATTGACTCTGAGCTGGCTGGCCACAACCAGTGCACTGTGCACTAGTAAATAAAGAGTGACTTGGTGACATGAACTGGCTTCTCTCCAGTTATTTCAGCAGGTTAGGTGGATTGACTATGTTAAATTGTCCAAAATGTCCAGGGACATGCAGACTAGGTGGGTCAGTCATTGGAAAGGTAGGGTCACAGACATAGGGTGGGTCTGGGTGGGATGCCCTTCAGAGGGCCAGTGTTGACTCAATGGGCCTAATGGCCTGCATCCACACTGTAGGGATTCTATGATTCACTGAGGAAAAACTAAAAGAAAAACTGAATTCTATTCAATAAAAGGCAGGAGAATTTACCAAAAGCTAAATCAAGGAGTTAGGTTTTATACAGTCTTACAGAAGAACTAGAAATTGAGGGAATAGTGCTGGAATTCTATTAGTGACACCCAGATCACTGAAGACACAGACTACAATGCTGGCGTGAATGCAGAGGTGATATACTCCAAGAAGACATGGTCAGAGGAGGTGTGGGCTTTGGAAGGATGTTGTAGGAGTGAAGGAAGCTAAAAAAACAAAATAACTCATGTTTATCTACTATCTTTGTTTTCTTGGATCTCAGACAATCCCAATATGTTTTGCAGTCAATCAAGTAGTTTTAAACTGCAGCTATTGTTTTACTGAAGGGAGATGCAGCAGCAATTCTATACACAGCGAGACTCTTAAAACACCAATTGAGTAAATGAACATTAAGTTTGTTTTGTTAATACTGGTTGATTAAAAAGAGCACAGAAGAGTCCAACATAGGAATTGACCTTTCAGCTCACCATATCTATGCTGACCAAGATGCCATTCTAAACTAATCCCATCTACCAGTGCATGGGCCATAACCCTCTATTCTCTGCCTGTCCATGTGTCTATGTACAATCCCCAGAACCTGATCAGGTGTACTGTAGAGCTCTGTGGGAAGCAAGGGCAGTGATTGCTGGCCCCTTGCTGAGATATTTGTATCATCGATAGTCACAGGCAAGGTGCCAGAAGACTGGAGGTTGGCTAACATGGTGCCATTGTTTAAGAAGGGTGGTAAGGATAAACCAGGGAACTATGGACCAGTGAGCCTGACGGCAGTGGTGGGCAAGTTGTTGGAGGGAATCCTGAGGGACAGGATTTACATGTTTTTGGAAAGGTAAGGACTGATTAAGGATAGTCAACATGATTTTGTGCGTGGGAAATCATGTCTCATGAACTTGCTTGAGTTTTTTGAAAAAGTAACAAAAAGGATTGATGAGGGCAAAGCAGTGGACGTGATCTATATGGACTTCAGTAAGGTGTTTGGCAAGATTCCCCATGGGAGACGGTTAGCAAGTTTAGATCACTTGGAATACAGGGAGAACTAGCCATTTGGATACAGAACTGGCACAAAGGTCGAAGACAGAGGGTGGTGGTGGAGGGTTGTTTATCAGACTGGAGGCCTGTGACCAGTAGAGTACCACAAGGATCGGTGCTGGGTCCACTACTTTACATCTTTTACATAAATTATTTGGATGTGAGCATAAGAGGTATATTTAGTAAGTTTGCAGATGACACCGAAATTGGAGGTGTAGTGGACAGCGAAAAAGGTTACCTCAGATTACAATGGGATCTTGATCAGATGGGCCAATGGGCTAAGGAGTGGTAAAGTCCTAGGGAGTGTTGCTGAACAAAGAGACTATGAATGCAGATTGGGTTAGGATATCCGGTCAGCATGGACGAGTTGGACCAAAGGGTCTGTTTCCGTGCTGTACATCTCTATGGCTCTATGACTCTAAATGCCTCTCTAACGTTTGCTATCATATCTGTTTCTACCACCTACCCTGGAAGTGCATTGCACTTCCACCTACCACCCTTGCACAGCTCCTTTAAACTTTTCCCCTCTCCCCTTAAACCTATTCCCCCCCCTAGTATTTGACATTTCCATCCTGGGAAAAGACTCTGACTTTTTACCCTATCCATAATTCCCATAATTTTGTATACTTCTGCCAGATTGCCACTCAGTCTGCTCACGAAAACAATTCAAGTTTGTCCAACTATCTCCTTGTAGCTCATACAATCCAATCCAGACAACATTCTGGCTAACCTCTTTTGCAACATCTCCAAGATATCCCACATGCTTCCTAGAGTGTGTGAGAATGCTGAAGCTTTAAGAGATATTTTGTCCAGGGATTTTTTTTTTAAGTGGAGTTTTAAGGCAGAAGTACTGTGGTGTCTAGTGATTACCTATAAAGTAAACAGCTTTGGAGTTTGTGAGTTCTTTTTGAAAGTTGCAACAATAGAGGCAGCCTGGATGGCTGTGGCCTTCACCTTCTCCCTCACCTTCATCCACCTATTGTTTTCTCAGCTACCTTGCCTGACTCTCACCTCCCCCCCGCCACCTCCTCCCATTTGTCTCTCAGCCCTCGGACCGCAAGCCTCATTCCTGATGAAAAGCTTATACCCGAAACGTCAATTCACCTGCTCCTTGGATTCTCCCTGAACTGCTGTGCTTTCCTGGCAACATAATCTCAATCTTTTGCTCAAGGGTTTGCTTTTGAGATGTTACTATTTTGGAACAGTTAATTAGTATTAGTTACTGTATCTATTATTCCATTAAATTTTTCACTAGAGTAAAGGTATTCTAATTTTTTTTGTTGTACTTTAACTATAGTGCTTAACTACATTGTGATTTACGTAATGTCAAATAGTTTGACCAATCAAATTGCATCAGAAACACAGCATGTTATTTTTGCCTTTAAAATAGAAAAAGGTTAGGGTCTAGGTTGCCATCTTAAAATAGTTTGAGGGGGCCTGGTCTGGTCCATACCAAATGCGGCAACCTGAACTGCACAAAATATTCCAAATGTGCCTAACTAAAGTTTTATTTCGCTGTAACATGACTTGCCAACGTTTATACCGATGAAGGTAAGCATGTTGTACACCTTCTTTACCACCTTAACCACATGTGTTGCCACTTTCGGGAAGCTACGGACTTTGACCCCAAGATCCCTCTGTATATCAATGCTCCTCAGGCTCCTGCCACTTTCTGCGCACTTTTATCTTGCATTTGATCTCCCAAAATGCATCACCTCACACCAACTGTTATTTCTCCATCCACCTTTTCAACTGATTTCTGCCATATCCTTTGACAACCTTCCTCACTATCCATAACTCCAAAAATTTTTGTGTCATCTGCAAACCTACTAATCAGACCACCTATATTTTCATCCAAATAATTCACATATATATAATACTAACAACAGAATCCCAGTACTGATCTTTGTTGGAAATCATTGGTCAGAGACGTATACACCAGAATCTCGATTTTTCGAATGAGACAAGAGGGGAGTAGTTTGTTTTGGTAATTGATCGTTCAGTTAACCAGAAACAAGTGGTAATTTATGAATGCCAGTTATCCGAGCATTTCTCGGTTATCCGGCAATGTACACCATAATACCGATTTAACGATAACTGATCTATCATAAACAAGCAGTAATTTGAGTCCCGGTTAGCAAACAATTCTCAATTATCCAGCAATGCACACCATAATGGCATTTAACTGATAACTGAATGCTGAGTTGCCTAATGCTGTTTTTATGAAACCTTGAGATCTTGTTCGGATAATCCGAAATTCAGATAATTGATGTTCGGATAAGCAAGGTTCTGCTGACGTCAGAGAAATGCCCTCCATAAAAACTCTCTGTGGACAATTGAGATTAAGGACAATTGAGACACTCAACTCCTCCTCCTCCTTAATCTCAACGTGCCCCAGAAATCAACATTTCCCTCCCTAATCTAGTCATCATCTGTGACCTTCTATTTAGTGAATGACAATGAGAAGTACTCATTAAGGACTTCACCCAATTTCTCTGGTTCCACACATAAATTACCTTCATTGTCCTTGAGTGGACCTATTCTTTCTCTCGTTATTCTTTTGCTCCAAGTATACATGTACAATGCTTTAGGATTCTCCTTAATCTTACTTACCAAGGACATTTCATGACACCTTCTAGCTCTCTTAATTCCTTGTTTAATGTCTTTTCTGCTTCCGTTGTATTCCTCAATGGCTTTGACTGATTTTAGTTTCCTAAACCTTACATATGCTTCCTTTGTCTTTTTGGCTAAACTTTCAATATCTCTCGTAATCCAGGATTTCTGAATCTTGCCATCCTTATCTTTCATCCTCACAGGAACATGTTGGTCCTCAATTCTGAACAAGTGATTTTGAAAAGACTCCAACATTGTCAAATATGGATTTACTGTCAAATAGTCAGCTCAATCTAATTTGTTCA
Organism: Chiloscyllium punctatum; assembly: GCF_047496795.1. NCBI lineage: Eukaryota > Metazoa > Chordata > Chondrichthyes > Orectolobiformes > Hemiscylliidae > Chiloscyllium > Chiloscyllium punctatum. The sequence goes on from NC_092758.1 coordinate 85,610,743, forward strand.
GTTCCTGTCTAATACTGTTGTAATTAGCCTTCCCCCACTTTCGCACTTCCATCCAAGGACCAGTCTTATGCTTATCTATAACTATCTTAAAACTAACAGAATTATGATCACTGTTCCCAAAATGATGTCCCACTGAAACTTCAATCAGCTGGCTGAGCTCATTCCCCAATACAAAGTTTAGTACAGTCCTTTCCTTGATGGGACTACCTACATGCTGTTTCAAAATGTAGTCCTGCATGAACCTAATAAATTCTGTCCTATTTAAGCCCTTGGGAGTCCATTTCGATATTAGAGAAGGTAAAATCACCCACAATAACAACTCAGTTGTTGTTACATCTTCTCAGGATCTGCCTAATATCTGTTCTTCTATCTCCCACTGGCTACGGGAGGCCTATTGTATAACAGCATCGAAGTGATTGCGCCTTTCATATTCCTGAGTTTTACGCATATGGCCTCTCTGGATGAGCCCTCCAAGATGTTCCCCCCGAGTGCAGCTGTGGACATTCTCACTAATCAGTAATGCAACTCCCCACCCCTTTTACTTCCCTCCCCATCTCACCTGAAAACATCTAAACCCTGGAACATTGAGCTGCCAGCCCTACCCTTCTCTCAACCAAGTTCCCGTAATGGCTACCACAGCTCCCATGTACTAATCCAGGTTCTAAGCTCATCTTCCTTAACTATTGCATTAAAATAGATAAACTCAGACAGCCAATTCCACCGTGTTCATTAACCTAGCTCTGTCTGTTCTTCCTGTTAGGTTTATTTCATTTAACATTGACCTGCTCCTCCATCACTCCGCACGTTGACACATTGTTCTGGTTCCCACCCACCCCCACCCAAGGAATATTGGCTTTAAAGTAAATGATGTTTCAGTTCTGGAATTTCCTCTCTGAGAGCATTGTGGGTGCCCCACAAGGACTGCAATGTTTCAAGGTAGCAACTTCCCACCAACTACTCAAGGGCAACTAAGGATGGTGACAAATGCTGTCCTAAGCAGTGATAACCTATCCCATGCATGAGTAAAAACAAAGGTTTTACAAAGTCTTACTCCATCTAGAGGACTGTACTTAGTTTTGGGCACTGAACCTAAGGTGTGATTTTTCAATATGAAACCATGGCTTAACGAGTAAAGAAATACTTGCATTTGTCATGAATTTCATGATCACCAAATGTTGAGAATTGTAGCACTGGAAAAGCACAGCAGGTCAGGCAGCATCCAAGGAGCAGGAGAGTCGACATTTCGAGCAAAAGCCCTTCATCAAGAATGTGCTCGGTGAATACTGCCTGACCTGCTGTGCTTTTCAAGCACCACTGTTTTCAATTCTGACTTTCCAGCATCTGCAGTCCTCACTTTCTCCATGATCACCAAATGTCCAGTCATGCTTTGCAGTTAATGAAATACTTGTGAAGCTGCTGTTGCACTGTCGGAAGTGTGACAGCTAATTTGTGCTTACAAAAATTAACAAAGTGATAATGATCAGATTAGCTGTTTTTAAACCAATTAAGGAAGTTAATATTGTCCAGGAGACTGGGTGGATAACTCCACTATGAAGACAGATTGCATATATTTGTAATCTGTTTCTCTGAGGGATTGGGTTTATTGCTATTGTCAAGGCTGATCAATAGCTGTTTTTGTCAGATACTGGTATCATGAAGTGTAGATCAAATGTTTTGAATTATGTACAGATAAGTCATAATCCAATAGAGTGGTGAAACAGGCTAAAAGGTGCTGAATAGGCTTTCCTGGGTCTAATATTCTGCCATCAGTAGAGACATTGGCGGCATCAAGAGAGATAATGGACAAGGTAGAACTTGATGTTTTCTGCACGTTCAAAAGCAACCTTTGTCCCCGGTTTTGAGCAGTTGCTGCCTTCATGAAGTTGTTGGGGGGGAATAATAGTGTGCTCAGAATACGCCAATAATGTGTGTGTGTGTGCGAGTGTGTGTGTGTGTGTGTAGGTTGTGTGTGTGAGTGAGTGTGTGTGTATGTGAGACTGTGAGTGTGTGTGTGAGTACATGTGAGTATGAGTGTGTGTGTGTGTATGTGTGTGTGTCTGTGTGTGTGTGAGTACGTGTGTGTGCGTGTGTGTCTGTGTGTGAGAGTATATGTGTGTGTGTGTAAGTATGTGTGTGAGAGAGAGTCTGTGCGTGTCTGTGTGCGTGTGTGAGAGAGAGGGTTTGTGAGTATGTGTGTGTATGTATGAGAGAGTGTGTGACTGTGTGTGTGTATATGTGTGTGTGTGTGCACACGTGTGCGCACATGCACACCAACACATACGTTATCTCAAATATAATCTATTGTTAAATCATAAAACACATGCATAACTGTATGTTACTTTCTGAACAGAGTGAGATTAAAGGATGAGCACATTAATCAGCAAGGGAGCAATAGCTGTGCCTTTAAATATCATTGGATTTACCTTCATAGGTTACTAAACGATAAGGTAAGTCTTTTCAGGGCATCTCAGGTTTGGTCTGAGCATGTGCTTGTTGTCCACTACATAAAGTGTGCCCACAATAAACAGGCAAAATAATGCTGCACTCTCTGCAAGGGATCAGGGACCTGTGATTCAAGACACATATGTGAAAGGTTTTCTTAGTTCAAAATTAAACTTTTCTAAGGAATCTACAACAAGATTCCAAACTATTAATTTGAGAACTTTGAAGAATGGTCCATTATAGAGTCATACAGTCAGACAGCTCAGAAACAGATCAGCAAGTTTTGAAAAGATTTGTAGCTCAGGTTAAGGTTCTGGATGTGAGTTTGCTCACTGAGCTGAAAGGTAACCTCATACCAGGTAACATCATCAGTGAGCCTCTGGTGAAGCGCTGGTGTTATGTCCCACTTTCTATTTATGTATTTAGTTTTCTTTGGGTTGGTGATATCACTTCTGGTTCTTTTTTCTCAGCGGATGGTATATGGGGTCCAAATTGATGTGCTTGTTGATGGAGTTCCGGTTGGAATGTCATGTTTCTAGGAATTCTCGTGCATGTCTCTGTTTGGCTTGTCCTAGGATAGATCTGTTGTCCCAGTCAAAGTGGTGTTCTTCCCCATCTATATGTAAGAATACTAGTGAGAGAGGGCCATGTATTTTTTGTGGCTAGTTGATGTTCATGTATCCTGATGGCTAGTTTTCTGCCTGTTTGTCCAATTTGGTGCTTATTACAATCCTTGCAAGGTATTTTGTAAATGACATTCATTTTGCTTGTTGTCTGATTAGGGTCTTTTAAGTTCATTAGCTGCTGTTTTAGTGTGTTGGAGACCTTGTGAGCTACCATGATGCTAAAAGGCCTGAGTAGTCTGGAGTCATTTCCAAGATGTCTTTGATGTAGGGGAGAGTGGCTAGGCTTTCTGGACGTGTTTTGTCTGTTTGTTTGGGTTTGTTCCTGAGAATTTGGTGGACTGTGTTTATTGGGTACCCATTCTTTTTGAATATGCTGTATAGGTGATCCTCTTCTGCTTTTAATAGTGTGTCTGTGCTGCAGTGTGTGGTGGCTCATTGAAATAATGTTCTAATGAAGCTTTGTTTGTGGATGTTGGAATGATTGCTTCTCTAGTTCAATATTTTGTCTGTATATGTTGTTTTCCTGTACACACTGGTTTGAAGTTCCCCATTGGCTGTTCACTCTACTGCGACATCTAGGAATAGCAGTTTTTTGTAGCTTTCCTCCTCTTTAGTGAATTTTATGTCAGTGAGGGTATTATTGATGGTCTTGAAGGTTTCCTCTGATTTGCTTCGTTTAGGGATCCCAAAGGTGTTATCCATATAGCGGACCCAAAGTTTGGGTTGGATGGTTGGCAGAGCTGTTTGTTTGAGTGTCTTTTGTTCGAGTCTCTGCATTTCTATTTTTGCTCGGAACACTGATATCAGTAATCCCATGGATGTTCCATTGATTTGCTTGTAGGGCTTGTTATTGAAAGTGAAGTACGTGGTAAGGCATAGGTCCACTAGCTTGACAATGTTGTTGTTGTTGATGAAGTTGGTAGTGTCTGGTGTTTGTGTATTTGGTTCTACTAATAGTATAGTTAGTGTTTCCTTGGCCAGGTTGATGTTGATGGATGTGAACAGGACTGTCACATCAAAGGAGATCATTATTTCATCCTCTTGGTGTCTTTGACAGCATTTGAGATTTCTTGGCTGGAGTGAGTGGAGTGGCCTGAATCCTATACTAAGTATTTTAATCTTCTGTGGAGTTCCTTGGCTAGTCTGGTGTTCCTAGAATTCCTAGAAGCATGGCATTCCAACCAGAACTCTAACAACAAACACATTGATTTGGACCCCAAATACCATCTTCTGAGAAAAAGAATCGGAAATGACTTCACCAAACCAAAAAACATAAATAGAAAGCAGGACATTCCACCAGTGCTTCACCGGAGGCTCACTGATGTGTGTTACCTCATGTGGTGATGAAACGTCTGAAAGTGAACATTCCAGCTCAGCTATCTAACTCATATCCAGAACAGAAACAGATCCTTCGGTTCAACCAGTCCATGCTGACCATGTTCCCAAACTAAACTAGTCCCATCTGCCTGTATTTGGTCCATATCCCTCTAATCCTTTCCTGTTCATATACTGACCATGAAATGTCTTTTCAATGTTGGAACTGTACCAGCATCCATCGCTTCCTCTGGAAGTTAATTCTACATACTTTCTGTGCAAACAAGATTGCCCCTCATGCCCTTTTTAAAACTTTCTACTCTCACCTTAACTGTATGGCTTCTAATTTTGAACTCGTCCACCCTAGGGGAAAAAACCCTGCTAGTCCAAGTCCTATCAGCAACCAGGAATGCCAGAAATTAGCATCTGCGCTGTTAGATTCTGGGGCTGGGAGTTTTCTCTAATCTCAAGGTGTGATGAATGTGATAGAGGAAGTCAGAGAGAGTCTGCTGCATTGGGCTGAATCTCAGGGAGTTTTTTTGGGTCACTGCCGGTTGGATTTTATGAAGAGCTTTTCCACAAGGAGTTTTCTATATCTTACCAAACCTACCTCTTTAATGACCTGCCCTGCCCCTACTGTATCCTCCCTGTCTGATTCAGGCCTCATCTGGTCAGACACATGACTGTGCCCAGTGTGTTGGACTGGTTTTCGAAGCTGCCCTTGACTTTCTGTGCTGGGACCCCTGACTGACGGGATCTTCCATGGGTGAATTTGTGGATGACTCCCCTAAGATGCGGTAGTTTTCTTGCGGCATACACCACGTGTTTGGCGAAGCAAGGTAAGACATGAATACTGCAAATGTCCAGGTAGGCACTAACTTTGCAAGCACTATGAGATAAAGCAAGACGCCCTGGCCCAAACTGTGTAAGCTCTGTTCCTGCCCTAATTTCAGCACAGTGGCCCAGTGGTTAGCACTGCTGCCTCACAGCGCCAGAGACGTGGGTTCGATTCCAGCCTCGGGTGACTATTTGTGTGGAGTTTGCGCATTGTCCCTTTGTCTGTGTGGGTTTCCTCCGGGTGATCTGGTTTCCCCGCACAATCCAAAGATGTGCAGGTTAGGGTGGATTGGCCATGCTAAGTTTCCCCACAGTGTCCAGGGATAGACCAGGTGCATCATCCATGGGAATGCAGGATCGGGTGGGCCTGGGTGGGATGCTGTTTGGAGGGTCGGTGTGGAATTGATAGACCGAATGGCCTGCTTCCACACTGGAGCCACATTTCAGTGCTGAGTGACAGTGTATCCTGGAATTCAGCTCAGTGTATCGTCAGAATCCTGTGAGTGGATCCAAGAGACGCCAAGAGAATTGTGAAGGGTTGGCAAATCTTAGATGCCAACTAGAGGGATATGTACCAAATACAGGCAGATGGGACTAGTTTAGTTTGGGAACATGGTCAGCATGGACTGGTTGAACCGAAGGATCTGTTTCTGTTCTTAGATGAAGGGTGTGTGAAACTGCTCCTGATGGGTGTTGGTGCTGAGTAACATGGAAGTTATTCACAGGCAGCAGAGAGCTCAAGTTGCCAGGTGCCTGCTCCGGCTTGATGAGGAGAATTCTCGACATCTCGCTTCTTGGTGCATTTAGTAGGAAAGGAAGCTGCATTTTAATGAGGCAAACTTGGTCATTAACAAAGCATTAAATATGCAATTATTCCTCTTACTTGGCAGCTCACTGCTGCCTAATAAGAAAATCACCTCAATACCTGGCAGATGTATTAAAAATGCAGAGAGTTGCTTCTGATGGTGAGATAGACCTCCCAGGACCTCTGCGAATCTGTTTTAAATCTTGTCATCGCCCACATCATTCAGGCCCCTATAAAATTCTGCCCTTCATTACTAAATTGAATACAACTTATTATACCACCTACAATGGCACTCACTCAACTTAGAGCAGACGATCTTGTTTCATTTCAACTCCCAGCTATTGCAATACATTTCTGGTACTGTATTCTCTATTTTTCTTCAAAAAAATATATTGACTCAAAATTTGCTGTGTCGGGACAATGAGCACCATTCATTGCTAACATGATCTTCATTGACGTTACGTTGGACATTGAAATGGAAATGGCTGGACACCTGGGACCTGAGAGTATCTCATAAAGAAATTGTGTTAATGGATCATGAATTTAGCAGAATAAAGACTGAATTGGAATAGTAAGTTAGAACGTGAGTTCTTTAAAATCTCCAACAGCAATTAAATCCTGAAGAAATGAGACTCTACACATTGATTTTTGAGATTGTTAAAAGAATGTCATGACTTAAACTAGTTTGATAAACATTCCAAAAACGGAAATAACGGCAGATCCTGTAAATCAGGACAAAAGCAGAAGTTGCTGGGAAAGCTCAGCAGGTCTGGCAGTGTCTGTGAAGAGAAATCAGAGTTAATGTTTCAGGTCGGATGACCCATCCTCTTTTCCAGCAATGTCTGTTTTGGATAAACATTCTGTCGTGAGTTTACTTGATATTGTCATGTAGGTACAAGGGTTCCCTGCAGGCTCGTCTGGCAAAATGATAATGGTAATGGTAATGTAATGTAATGGTAATATAATGTAACGGTAATGTAATGGTAATGGTAATGCAATGTCATGGTAATGGTAATGTAATGTAATGGTATGGTTATGGTAATGGTAATGTAATATAACAGTAATGTAATGGTAATGGTAATGTAATGTGTCACAAAGCTAGTCCCTTTTATCTAAAAGCTGTTCCTTTTCTCAAGGATACTGTGCCCTTGATTTTTTTTCCAGGGGGGTTGTAAATGGGCCGGGCTCCAACTAGACTAGTTTGTACAGAGATAAAAAGGATTTTGAGACGCCTTTTTGTTTATATGTAAACAGATGAGACTTCAGGCCAAAGTGGTCATGTTTTAGAAGTGACCTGTAGAATGAAATGGGAGCGGTCAGCTCTCTAGCAGCTCAGTTCAGTCCAGAACTAGTTGGGCAATCAACAGTGAGATGTGTGAAAACAAGCTCTCTCTCCCTCTCTCTCACTCTCTCTCTTTCTGCTCTTCTAAATCTGTTCCTTTTTTTTACTGTGTTTTCGGGGGCTTTGCTTATTTGGGACTGTTGTGTATGCTCAGAACAGCCTAATTAAGTCTAGTTTGGACAGACTGAGTTCTGTAGGGGTTCTTTTTTCTGTTCTTTGTGTTCAATTGTGTAATTTTGTGAATAAATTTCTGTCTGATTTAAAACCTGGTAGTTATCCTAGCTACCTTACTCTGGATAATTTTCACTGTACACTTACTGAAACAAATTGCAAAGTTATAGCCTGCTTAAGAATGTTTTGAGTGGCCTGGCCTAGTCCATAACAAATAGTAATGGTAATGTAATGGAATGGTAACGATAATGCAATGGTAATGGTAATATAATTGTAATGGTAATTCCCCGCCCCTGAGTTCAAAGGTTTTGGTTAAAATCGCACCTGTTGCAGAAATACCCGAACAGGAAATACAGTCATAGAGATATGCAGCAGGGAAATAGACCCTTTGAACAATTCCTCCATGTTGTCCAGATATCTTAAATTAATCCAATCCCGTTTGTCAGTGTTTGATCCATGTCCCTCTAAACCCTTCCTATTATGTTTACAGGAAGTGTTCACAGGAGTTCCATATATTTTACAGGTGCTGTTTAATAATTTTTCAATTTCTGTAATTATTCGCACAACTGCTATGCATGAAGCTGCTGTGGGAGTCACACACAAATGTTGTGATTCTGACAGCAAATTCTTGACCGAACATCTCATTATCATGTTCTCAAACACATCCACTTATCAAAAATGCAATTATGATTTCTTTACAGAAAGGTATCTGCATGTGTACATGAACATCCACCAAAAAGTGTAGGAAATGTTGGCAAAAAAAAAAAAAAACAGGTGTAGATTTATGAATATAGACACTGTTTATTTTTTGCAATCCAGCTGTTTAAGTAACATCAACAAAGCAGTAACTCTGAAGCGAAGCAGATTCAATGAGGGCATTTAAGGGGGTTTTAGTTAAGCATATGAATATGCAGGGAATGGAGGAATAAGCTCCAATGGAAGCCAGAAGAGATTAGTTTCGTTTGGCACAACATTGTGGGCCGAAGGGCCTGTTCCTGTGCTGTACTGTTCTAGGTTCTAAGCCCTGCAATATTGTATGAAGTGTTTTATACTGTCAAAAATCTATTTTGTGTTTTTCTTTAAGAATCAAACATATAGCAAATTCTCTGATGCTGCTATCACAATGAAATATTACGCAGTCTCGCACGCTTCATCACATTACAACTAACAACTGAGCTTCTTATGATGTTAGTTCAGAGCAATCTCACACTCGGACAAACCTCCAATTCAGTAGGAAATATTACTCAAGTATCTGACATCGCTTCTTGGGAAAATTTCAGTTTAGTAGCTTGGACTGTAACAAAAATAATCAGATAAATCAATGCTCCATCGAAAGAGATGGCAAAAAGCATCATGAATAAAGCTGCGTGCTTGAACTATTGAAACAGATGGTCAACACACCACAGTGATACTCTCTTGAGAATGCTTATATGGACTACATGACTAATAGTACTCAATAGATTTCATTAAATACGAGGAGAGAATAACAAAAGTAGGTATCATCTGTTTAAAATACAGTGTTGCATAATAATGTGGCAGTGACTATAAGCCTCAGTTAGTTGAGTGATAATTTAGGCTACTGATCTGATGGATCAAAATTAATAAATTCCACAAGATAGTAAGTTCTGAATAAAGCTTCACGGAGGGGGGTACATAAGGTTATGATGGAGAGGGTGAATAGAAAGCAGCTCTTCCACTTAATCAAAGGTGAAAAGTGTGGCGCTGGAAAAGCACAGCAGGTCAGGCAGAATCCAAGGAGCAGGAGAGACGACATGTCAGGCATAAGCCCTTCATCAGGAATGTGCTCAGAGACTCTCCTGCTCCTGAGATGCTGCCTGACCCGCTGCGCTTTTCCAGCACCACACTTTTCAACTCTGACTCTCCAGCATCTGCAGTTCTCACATTTTAAATAATGAAGGGTCATAACGTTAAAATATAAGGCAGGAGGTTTGAGAGGGGACTTCAGCAAAAATGTTTCCACTCAGAGGGTGGTCGCAGTCTGGAAAGCTGAAACAAAAACTCAAAGTGCTGGAGATATACAGCAGCTCTGGCAGCATCTTCAGGAAAAGGGTCATTGAGCATGAAATGCTGCCTCTGTGTTCTCTCTATAAATGGTATCAGAGCTACTAAGTTTCTCCAGCAATTTCTGGTTTTGTTTCTCAGTTGTTTGTTCAGTTTCAGGGTCTGGAAATTTTATGGAATCCTTACAGTGTGGAAACAGGCCATTTGGCCCAACAAGTCCACACCGACCCTCCGAAGAGTAACCAACCTAAACCCATTCCCCTACCCTAATACCCCCTATTTACCCCTGACTAATATACCTAACCTACACATCCCTGAACACTGTGGGCAATTTAGCATGGTCAATCCACCCTAATCTGCACATCTTTGGACTGTAGAAGGAAACTGGAGCACCCAGAGGAAACCCATGCAGACACGGGGAGAACATGCAAACTCCACATGGACAGTCGCCCGAGGCTGGAATTGAATCCAGATCCCTGGTGCTGTGAGGCAGCAGTGCTAACCACTGAGCCTCTGTGGTGCCCTCTGTCAGGGAGGATAGTTGATGTGGGAAACCTCACAATCATGAGAAAATATGAAATAGTCACTGCATTACAGGCATTCAAGCAACATATGCAGATTGATTTTGCAGGTCAGGCAATAAATAATTCTAAATGAGGTATTTGAAAATCTTACTCGCCAGTGGCAAGGAGGGGATTTGAAGAATTATTGCATTCAGCCTTTATATACAAGATTAGAAAGTGACAGCAAAGATCAGGAGAGTTTGCAAGGTCCACCTCTTGGAAGAATTAACTTCAGGAGAGACTTCAACTCATCATCAAAATGCCAATAGGTTTTTGATGAAGTTGTCACAAAATGTCACTGCATAGGGCATGCGTTTTCCAAAGAAGAACTCTCAGAAAGGCTAACTGAGTGAAGAATCACGTGAACATCAATTAATACCTTCAGGAAAAGTCTTCAAGGCAAGAAAAGGGGGACCATGCCTTGCTTGAAGATGGACGCCAGCATTAAGCCAGAGAGGCCAGGACAATGTGATTTAACATGATTTAGATGTAGCCAACACTATTGTTCTGGTCAGCAAGTTTTACCAAATCAACAAGATCTGCAACAGATGCAGTTTGTCACAAGTGTTCAGCTCTTCTTCATATCTGCAAAGGACTCTTGGCATCCATATCCAGGAAATCTTATCTCAGAATCCAAGTCAGGCCCCAGGAGTCAGGCCCAACAAGTCCACACTGCCCCGCCGAAGCGCAACCCACCCATACCCCTAACCTAACACTGCGGGCAATTTAGCATGGCCAATTCACCTGACCTGCACATCGTGAGAGGAAACCGGAGCACCCGGAGGAAACCCACGCAGACGCGGGGAGAACGTGCAAACTCCACACAGTCAGTCGCCTGAGGTGGGAATTGAACCCGGGTCTCTGGCGCTGTGAGGCAGCAGTGCCAACCACTGTGCCACCATGCCGCTCTCCTATTTATACACTCAAAAATTTTAACTAGACTTATCAGCCCTTTCATAAATCACTCTCACAGATTATATGAAATTCGAAGAGCACTGTAATCACAATCCTAATGAGAGGTTCTAGCATTTCATTTCTAGGAACATCAAAGGTGAGATTTTCACACAGAGAGGGGTAGAAGTTTGGAACGCGCTGTCGGGGTGGTGGTGGAGGCAGATATGATAGGGGCATTTAAAAGACTTTTGAATAAGTACATCAATGCAAGGACTGGAGGGATATGGACCAAGAGCAGACAGAAGGGATTTGTTTAATTTGGTGTCATGTTCAGCATAATACTGTGGGCTGAAGGGCACATTCCTGTACTGTTCTATGTTCTATGTAACTGATATCATGTTATCTCTCCACTGTCGTCACTCAGACAATTTACTGGAACTTGCGGTACTTCCTATCCAATTTATGATCATCAAATGTTCAGAAACAAAACACGATTTTCATGCTGATCTGCTAAATGGTGAAGGGATTGCCAACCCTATGCCTGGAAGACAATTGTAAATGACCTTGCACAGCAATTAATTCTATGAGACACAGAACATTCTTCTTCAAGGACAGTGGAGAATGAAAAAGGTATGTGACCAGAGAACAGGTAGGGAACAGCCACAACTATGCATTGCACTAAGAACACAAGTCAGAAATCCATTACAAATGGGGGATAACAGCAAAGGTTTCCAAATAATGCAACCAGGCCAGATTGTACATAGCCATGACTGAACAAGGTGCTGCATTGTGAAGGAACAGATACCATCTCAGACCAACGCATGGTACACCATTCATCCACAAAGAGGGTGAGGGAGAAAACTCTACTGGTACTTGTACGTTGATATTGAGTGACTACAATAAACAGCAAGACAACTAGGTGGTCAACTGAGAACAACGTGTACGCCTCTAGGAGGATATTCAATTACCAGATCAGGAGAAGTTTTGCAAACTCTAATGCATTATATTGCAGGTTGAATTATTAATCTTGTTATTCACCTTAGCCAATAATAGGAAGTGGATTGGCTTTCTGTCCAATTAAGAATGACAAGTAGGCACTGGAAAATGGAAGACATATGGGACAAAATGAGACAGCAACAGGGTAGAGGTAGGGAAAATGCCATGGTAACTCACTGCCTCCAACCACACCATCATTGCAGTCCAACGACTTCCCCCACTAATTTGCATTTTCCCGCCTTATCTGCCAAGTATCGCAATAATTTGCTATATTTTTTTCTCACTCTGAATTTTAAAATTCACTTCAAGGACAACCAGGTAAGCAAATCGCAAACTGAAAAGCTCACCTTACCAAATATAAATTAAGCTGCCACAATGAAATTGGCAGCACTTTGCAATACTGGCAGCAGCATTGTAGGGTGCAATCCTGTGCCAATGATCCAGGCTTTGTCCTTTGGTTAGAAACCTGGTGAAAGTGGGTGGAAGGGTGACTCAATGATTAGCATGGCTACATCCGAGCACCAGTGACCTGGGTTCGATTCCAGTCTGTGTCTGCATTGATTTCTTCTGGGTGCTCCGGTTTCCTTCCACAGTCTGAAGATGTGCAAGTTAGGGTGGAGTAGCCATGGGAAATTGCCCCATCCCATTCAGGGATGTGTAGTATAGGTGGGTTAGCCATGGGAAATATGGGGTTATGGAGATAAGGAATGAATATAGATGGGAAGCTCATCAAAGGGTCAGTGTGGGCCGAATGGGTGCTTCCACACTGTAGGGATTTTATGAATGGTGACTCAGAGATTAATTGGGAGTTTCACAGCTTTCCTGCGTATCAAAGGCACAGCCTGTCAAGATTACCAATGGTACACTGGTAAATTGAGGAGGGTTGGTCTGGGGGGTCCCTTATTGTCAGGCACTCAATACCCAATCAGCAGATGTGGATAGCTATTGAAAGCCACCTCTGTGCCCTTGACTGTGATCCTCCTGCGACTCCCTCCCCATGATGCCCCCTCATTCCAGCATCTCCTGAGTCCAAGAAAGCAGTGACAGTGTGTGGAGATTTACCAACGGTGTGCAATGTTCCCAGTTGATGCAGCTTTCAGTGGAGAGCTGTCAATCTCTGATTGGCATTTCTTTTTTGTCATGCCTCCCACAAAGTTGGACGCTGCCAGGGATGGTTGCTACCTGACGGCTGTGTGGCGTAAAAGTGAATTGCCACTTAACAGCCCAAATCTGAATGTTGTCCAGGATCCGCTGTAAATGGACCCTGATTATCACATTGTCTGTGGGAATCATGGAATCGGATCCTGTGTGCTTTTTTAAAAGCTCTTCCAACTCTGTTCTGATGCTCTGAATTCTGAAGAAGGGCCACTGGACCTGAAAAGTTAACTCTGCTTTCTCTCTCCACAGATGTTGAGTTTCCCCAGCAGTTTCTGTTTCTGATTTGTAGCTGTAATAAACAGTGAAATGCTGGCACAGTGCCCTTGGAGTAGGTGCTGAAGAAAGCCTTTTGTTAAAATCTATCTTTGGGGTCCCACTGTTCAGATGCTGATAGAATTCTGACAGCATGGAAGCATTTGGCCCATCAAATCCACACCAGCCCTCCAAAAAGCATCTCATCCATACCCACCCCATCTCTGTAATCCTGCATTTCCCACAGCTAACCCACCCATCCCTGGACACAATGGCCAATTTAGCATGGACAATCCACTTTAATCCACATATCTCTGGACTATGGGAGGAAACCAGAGCACAAAGGACAAATGTGAAAACTCCACACAGACAGTTGCCCAGGGCTGGAATCAAACCAGGGTCTCTGGAGCTATGAGGCAGCAATGATAACCACCGAGCCACTGTGCTACCCCAGCATGGAAGCATGAAAATCTAAATCCTTATCATGTTAACTGCTTCTTTTCCGGTGGCATATGTGGTGCTATGGAACCTGCACTTCAAATACCGTGGGAGTAATATCATTCCTTATCTAACAACATTGTGAGTGTATCTGCATCACATGGATTGCAGTGACTTAAGATAGGGACTCAATGCCCGCATCTCAAGGGTATTTGAGGTGGGCACTAATCGCCGTCTTTGCCTACACCACCCACATCCCATGAATAAATTTTAACAAAAAGCTTTCTTCAGCACCTACTTTAAGGGCACTGTGCCAACATTTCATCATTTATTACAGCTGTAAACAGAGGGATGAATCATGATGGTAGAGGTAAGAGTTAATCTGATGGCTCAGTTTAATATTATCGCAAATGCACTCAAAATGAAAATACTTCAAACTCTCCTGGAAACTCGATCAATTCTTGCCATTATAAGATATTTCATGTTTTAATATAATTTATGAACGTGAATCATAGAATAAATATGAAGAGTCATAAGGATCACAGGGGAACCATAACCTGAAAGCTCAGATGGCACAAGCTTCATCAGTTGCTAATCAAATGCAGTAGAACAGATTGTGAATATAGTACATCATTAATTAGACGTCATTAAGACAATACAGTGAAGAAACATTTGGGAGCCATTTAGCTGTTTTGTTTTAAAGAAAATGTCAATTTCTGAATTGTATAATTCATTTCAAACAACCAAGAGTATAAAGTAACATTTGTAGGTAAATATAGGCACAATATTGCTCACCAATGTTCTTCAAGAGGAAATTCATTCACATAAGTCATCAGTTTTAAAGAAGTGATGTTTATAGGATAGAATAGAATCCCTACAGTGTGGATGCAGGCCATTCAGCCCCTCAAGTCCACACTGCCCCTCTGAAGAGCATCCCCCCCAGAACCAACCACCTACGCCAGCTCTGTAACCCTGCATTTCCTATGGCTAATCCACCTAGCCTGCAAATCTCTGGACACTATGGGCAATTTAGTCTGGCCAATTTACCTAACCTGTGTGAGGAAACCAGAGCATATGAAGGAAATCCACACAGGCACGGGGGAGAACATGCAAACTCCATACAGACAGTCATCCAAGGTGGGAATTGAACCCAGTTCTCTGGTGCTGTGAGACAATAGTGGTTACAACTGTTCCACCCATTTAATTCTTGTCCATTGGATTATTAGTTTACAAAGGGTAAAAACAATGACTACAGATGCTGGAAACCAGATTTTGGATTAGTAGTGCTGGAAGAGCACAGCAGTTCAGGCAGCGTCTGAGGAGCAGCAAAATCGACGTTTCGGGCAAAAGCCCTTCATCAGGAATAAAAATGAAGGGCTTTTGCCCGAAACCTCGATTTCGCTGCTCCTCAGATGCTGCCTGAACTGCTGTGCTCTTCCAGCACCACTAATCCAAAAAATAAATTAGTTCACAAAGATTTGTTTTAGGCTGTATGGCAATTTTCCATGAACATTTTGATGGAAAGTCAATAAACTTTTCCAAAATTGCGAAATCTAAAAATCTCTGAGACTCAAGGCTTTTCTCGAGAAGTTTTTTCTGTTAAATGAGGTTGTTTGGCGTGCGAACACGTGACACCACTCCACACCCACTCAGATGTGATGTGGTGGCGTGGCCCAGCACTGGCAGGCATGAATTCTGTCTCAACACTGGTAGTACTCACATGTGCGTCTGGTGCTCGGTAAGATTCTTTTTATCTCACTGTGAAAATGTCATTCCTTCCAAGATCTGAAAAATTCCCAAAGCTGAAAAACCAGCTGGCCCTGAGGGTATCAGACAAATGATTGTCTACCTGCACTATCATAAGGAGGATTTCTCTCACTATTTGATCCTACCTATTCCAGCTTAATTTAGCAAATTTGTACTGTTGTAATAATGTAGAAACCAGAAAATGTATCAGCCTTGATATTAACATGTTGGCTTCTGATTGGGTGTCGAGAGGCGTGGGATTGATGAACAAAATCCCAACGTTGGCTTGATAGATCAAGAAGTGTGATCTCATATCAGTTGAACAAACTAATGTTGACTTCTGCATCTTTATTGCAGGTATGCACTGGACCACGAGCTGTGATGACACTTTACATTTCATATTTCTTCTTGAACTTGTGTTTCGTACAGCTGTGAGAAAACTCGATTTATGTCAGGTTGTAAGAAAATAGCTGGAGTTGTTTCTTAATGAGAGGGCTTTGAAAAGTCACTCTGAACATTGAACACACTTTTTTAAACAGGATTGCCAGAAATGACATAACAATGTGTACTGTGGTGAATGCTGGCTGCATTGCCCCAAGAGACAACAAGCACTTTTTAGCCCTTATTTGTAAAAGGTATCTTTTTTTCCAAAAAAAGGCTAATACAGCCAAAACTGCATAGGAATAAAGTGGTTGTCCAGAGAGAGAGAGAGAGAGAGAGAGAGAGAAACTGGTGGAATGTAAAATCTTAAGTTGTTAAAATTACACAAACAGACTGGACTGTCATCCCTTGTGACTACAGAGATAACGAGGACCTGATCACTCTTTGCTCAGCATACTGTGGATTATGTTTCAAAGTGCTATAATATTTGCATCTTATTCTTTTTTGAAGAAAACCCAACTCCAAGGATTAAAAAGCCAGCTTCATCACTATTACAGAGGGCTGGTGGGATTGAATATTTTCATGTGAACCAGGCTAGTTTCAAGCATTATTGTGCTGAGAAGGTCACAGTTGAAGAACTATCCCTGCAGTTAGGTGGAAGTGGGTACTGCAGATGCTGGAGATTAGAATCAAGATCAGAGTGGTGCTGGAAAAGCACAGCAGGTCAGGCAGCACTAAAGGAGCAGGAAAATCAACGTATCGGGCATAAGCCCTTCATCAGGAATGAACCTCTGTACCCGTAGTTACCTCTGTGTTGCAGCTAAAGACCCTTTCTAGTCCTGAGTACATATAAAAAGAAAACAGGACAACCAAGGACTCCATCATACACTTTTGAATTCAATCGCATTTGAAAGGCATCAGAGCAACAGAATATCAAGCAACCTGCAACGATGAAGACTGCAAAGCTGACGATTCATCTGTTATGGGCTAGGCCAGTCCCCTCGAAATATTTTAAAGTCAGATGTGATGTGGATATTCCAGATATGATGAAGCTTGTCAAACCACTTGGCTTTAAGCAAAACAGAATTTATTCAAATACCACTGTTGAAACACGAGCAAAAGAAAATGGAATTTTGAATAACTTTATTGGAAAACTTAACTGACCAGATACAGCAACTTAACTAAGGAACTGCTTTAATAAAGTAACATTTCATAAACACAACCCTTGGCAAAATGGTAAATTCAAGCACAGGTTCTTACAGGCAGGAGGGAATAACATCCTAAGAAATTTCAGAGAGAAAAGTCAGTCAGGAAACACTTGCTGAAGCTTGGAACCTTTCTGGACTGCAGTACCTTGTGACTGCTACAGCTATGCAAAACTAGAAGAAACCTGTACTGGGAGAACTGGATATTACTCTGCTATTGTTAACCCAGACACATGGACACCTCTGCCTTTATGACCTCTCCTGAAATAAAAACAAGAACAAAATAACCTTGTCAAAGTAATAGCATCGTCACACACCTAACCTCCACTGCAATAGCTGCAATGTTCAAATATTTGCTTTGGCCTGACAATTTGGAGGCTGAACTGTATATCTGTGTTTTTAAAAGTTTTATTCTTTTGGATTTACATCTTTGTGTATGTGTGATGCATTATTAATTCTTATTGCAATTCGTAATGATCAATCACACCGTTCGTAAACTCAAGAAAGTCTGACCAATTTGGCTCTGTTTGGAAATTAAAGCTTATTTGTTATAGGAAAGAGACATCCACAAAGGAAGGAAGCTCTTTTGAATTAAAATATGGAGTTGGTATCTGAGTCTTGCAGCATTTGCAGTCCTCACTTTCTCCTCCTTGCAGTAGAAATGTCAGACTATTTGGAAGCAGCCTTGACTGACATATACATTTTGAGAGGGTAAAGCAAATAACTTTGACTGTTGCTTATGGGATTAAAGGTAGAAACTACACATGGCAAAATAATTATCACAGAAGAATTTAAAAATTTGCTCCCTACTTGAGCACAAACCCAGAGAGAAAACCATAAGGTTGTAACAATGAGATAGGCAGTGGAAAATACTCATAATTATGAGCTATTACACAAATCCAACTCTTTATTCTATCACCTTCACAAGCCTAAGACAATAAAAATTGGGAATGTGAAAGGAAGACCTGTAATCAGGGACAAGAAGACACAGCTCAGAGAACTGCACATTTCTCAAGTCTGAAGGAAAGGTTGAAACGATGTCAAGTGCTCCTATTATCACTAGGTGGGGGTTGATAAAGTGCTGAAGAAAGCACAGCAGGTCAGGCGGCATCTGAGGAGCAAGAGAGTTGACGTTTCAGGCATAAGCCCTTCTTCAGTCCTGATGAAGGGTTCATGCCCAAAACATTGACTCTCTTACTCCTCAGATACTGCCTGACCTGCTGTGCTTTTTCCAGCATCACACTTTAGCGACTCTGACTTTTCCTCAGCATCTGCAGTCCTCACTATCTCCTATTGTCACAAGGTCGATAGGCAGAGTACAGATTTCTGGTAAAACCAGAGAGATTGTTCATGCATTCAGGGTCAATAGAGCCAATAGAGCCAGCCAGATATCCTAACCCACTCTCATCCCATTTGCCAGCACTTGGCTCATATCCCTCAAAACCCTTTCTCTTCATATACCCATCCAGATGCCTTTTAAATGGTGTAATTGTACCAGCCTCCACCACTTCCTCTGGCAGCTCATTCCATACACGTCCCACCTTCTGGTTTCAGTTTTTCTCTAGTTACTGGGCCCTGAGGATTTGTTAAGTTATGGGCCCATGTAATTTCAAGTCATGCTTCTGATGCACTGTGTACTCATTGTCTCTTTTCCTGTCAGCATCACCAGTTAAATAACTTCCCAAACAAAAAAGCCAAATGAAGTGTGGATGCTGGAAATCAGAAACAAGTTCAAAAGCAGAGTTGCAGTTCTGACCGTAGCTGTGAGAGTGAGCGTAGACACTGCTCAGAGTCCAGAGAAAGTGAACAAGATACCAAATGAGGCAAGTCACAAAGTCATACAGCACAGAAACAGACTGTGTTGAACACAATCCTAAACCGGACTAGTCCCACCTGCCTGTTCCTGGCTGTTATCCCTCCAAACCTTTCCTCTTCATATACTTGCAAAGGTGATCTGGGCAATCTGCATGAAGTATTGAATGGATGAATCTGAAAGGGTAGACATGCAACTACTTGTGAGTGAGTCCAAATTTAGAGACAGGAAATGTAAATGGTAAATAATAATTCCAGTGAAAATTTTAGAAGAAACATTTCCCCATGTCCTGCTTCCAGCACACCTGAGAGAAAATCCAGTCCTCTGCCTCTCACCAGAATCTTACTGCTCGGTGCAGTATTTTAAAAAGAAAATGTTAATATCTGCTACTTTAGTGAGCAAGTTATCAAATAGGCCAAATTTATCAAAGACTGGTGTCGCAGAGCAACAGTAGACAGAACCACTCCTACATTTGTGGATTGCATGATGTAGTCTGCTCCCTGGTGCGTAATGAAGGACCAGATATCATACATCTAGAGACAAGAGCCACTCAAATCTTTTACTGAGGAAAGATGTAACTCCGCCACCAGAGAGTGACAAGAATGCCAAAGTTTTAATAAATGGGGTTCGCGAGAAATGAAACTACTTATCTTGAATAACATGTTTGATTTTAGCTTGGTTGAATTGTTTTTCTCCACTGAACACAGTTACATCCATCAATATCCATGCTGACAATAACTCTATCTCAGAACATTTAAAAATGTCAAGTATTCTAATCACTACCTCTTCATTCTTATACCCTAACAACTCAGTGATTCCACTGAATAAACAAGTTGGGTAAACGATTAGATTTTCCTCAACTTTATTGACATGACAAAATCAATATGAAACAAAATTTATTAGGATTGGAGAAAAAGTATCCCTCTCAAAGCTTTCTGCTGCATTCTGGCTGTGGTCAGACCATAATGTGATTAACTGACCGTGCAACAGATAAATAAAACGATTGCAGGCTGTAATCTAATGAAGCAGTCAGGGTGCTAAATGTGGTATAATGATACTTGAACTTGCCACTGCAATTTATTCCAAGGGCTTGGATTGCTTACATAGACAAAAACAGTTAATAAGGATCAACTGCAGGATGCAACTGAATGGAAAAAAGGTTGAATGGATTATGTTGAGTGAGTTATCATTTGACCTTTCTCCCCTTTGACCTCCAGCCTTGGCTCCAGGATTGCTTCAGTATCAACATGGATCCTGTAAGAATGAAATTCAATTTTTCCAGGGATATAAACCTGGCATCAGTAGCCCAGACACCTGATAGTGGCAGATCTCCCTTCCCACTGACCCTTAAAATGGGAAGTTGGGTCAGTGTACAAAGGAGGAGAAAGTGAGGACTGCAGATGCTGGAGATCAGAGCTTAAAAATATGTTGCTGGAAAAGCGCAGCAGGTCAGGCAGCATCCAAGGAGGAGGAGAATTGATGTTTCGGGCATAAGCCCTTCTTTCGGAATGAGGAGGGTGTGCCAAGCAGGCTAAGATAAAAGGTAGGGAGGAGGGACTTGGGGAGGGGCATTGGGAATTCGATAGGTGGAAGGAGGTCAAGGTGAGGGTGATAGGCCGGAGAGGGGGTGGGGGCGGAGAGGTCGGGAAGAAGATTGCAGGTCAAGAAGGCGGTGCTGAGTCTGAGGGCTGGGCCTGAGAAAAGGTGGGGGGAGGGGAAATGAGGAAACTGGAGAAATCTGCATTCATCCCCTGTGGCTGGAGGGTTCAGTGTATGAAGGGGTGAACAATGTCCTATTATTCTCCTTCCCAGTCCAAACCTTTCACCCCTGCTAAATATGAGGAACAGAATGGACAAGGCATTACCAAAATCAATCTAAAAGGACACTGAAGATTCTAATATTAAAGAGAGAACTATCATATACAGGTATACTCGTGTATAAGTCGATCTCATTTTTAAGTCGATAATTTATTTTTGGCCAAAAAAATCTGGTATTTCCCATATATCTCATGTATACGTCAACCCTAGTTCTTCACAGTTACAGATCAACATTTATGAGTCAGTGTGCCTACCCGTTGTGCTCCACTCTGGCTCTCCAGTCTGCTGGCTGTATCTCTCCATTCTGGGTCTTCCAGTCCATTGGCCACAACGCTCTATTCCAGGTTTTCAGAATTACTCCAGAATTTCAGACAGTACAGGGTGACCACAGTATCAGAGGAGTCGGTTTCAGTTACCCATGGTTTACCACGGTCTGAACATATTACAGGCAGTGTTTCAACCAGGGACTGGGGACTGCCGGGAAGGTAGATTTCCCATTTTATCTATTTTATAGATAAATATTCATTCCCTCAAAAACAATACCTCGTGTATAAGTGGACCCTCTCATTTCAGATTTTTAAAAAATCTGCAAAATTCGACCATGACACGAGTATTTACAGTAATTGACAAATTAGACAAAAGTTGAGAGGATTAGATGCCAGGTTCAGATGGACTGGTCAGAATTCACTTGACAAAATTCAGGGAGAGGGATAGTGTGACTTCAATAAGTTAGTTTATCCTTTTTTTTTGAAGTGGGATTGTAAGGCAGAGGCACCATGCGGTCTACCAGACCCATCAGAGTAAACAGGTTGGGAAGCCTTGAGTTTTTTCTTACAGCCTGAATGGGTGCGGCCAGCTCTCACAGATCCAGATGTTTTGGTTTTTAGGGTTAGCTTTAAGCAGAAGCTATTGGTGTAAGGAATGAGCTGCCAGAGGAAGTGGTGGAGGCTGGTACAATTACAGCATTTAAAAGGCATTTGGATGGGTATATGAATAGGAAGGGTTTGGAGGGGCACGGGTCAAGTGCTGGCAGGTGGGATGAGATTGTGTTAGGACATCTGGTCGGCATGGACAGATTGAACTGAAGTGTCTGTTTCCATGCTGTACGTCTCTATGACTCTATGATTCTATATGTAAATCCCAGAACATTTTTTTAAAGTGACATTCTCAAGTGAACTTTAACAATAGGTGCCATGTTGACCCAGATAATGCATTGAAGGTGTGAGGTACCCTGTGTGGGGCTGTCTGTGTTCCAGTGTTCAGACTAATTCTATTTCTAAAAAAAGAATTTACTGAAGCTTACATGGACTCATGTAGTTTCTGAGCAAAATAAAATATAATTCTACAAGTTCAAATTCACCCCACAACTTATAAATGTGTGTTTGTGTGTGTATGCGTGCACGCATACGGGTGTGTGTGCATGTGGGTATGAGTGTCGGTGAGAGTGTGTGTATATGTGTGTGAGTGTAAAGGGTTAAAAGTCTGTGAGAAGGTACATGCATGGGTGTGAGTGTGGAGTGTATGTGTGAGTGTATGAGAGGGAACTAGGGAACTTGTGTATCAGAGTCTGCATGAGTGTGGAGTTGTTCTGAAAGCTGGGTCTGTTTCAGATTTGGTGGTTGTTTAAAGGCGCGAAGCGATGGTGTGGGGAAGCTATTGGTGAGGTAGTCATCCTCATTGATTATGAGTTGCAGGCTGTGAAGAACATGGCATAGCTTTTCGGTTCCTGGGAAGAACTGGACAACGAAGGGAGCCCTGTCAGTTGCAACTCATGTCTGTCTGCTGAGGAGGTCATTACAGTTTCTCGCATTAATATCTCACTGGCTGCTACTTCTGAATTTTCTCTTCATGTTATTTTTGCCTCCTGTATTCGAGAACTATATGTGAGAATCTATATGTTTGAATTTGCCTTTTTGGCAAGAGGTGTGTTTATGGGATGTCACTATATTGGGACAGTTAATTGGTACGTGTGACTGTACCCTTATACTGTTCATATAAGACAAATTCCAACAGATTCTGTTAAGTTTTCCAATAGAGTTATGCCATTTTAAATTCCTCTATCTTCAGTTGTATTTTAACTACCGGTCTTGGTTCTGTCTTTTTTTATTCTTGTTTATGTACATTATTTCATTTGTTATGCTGGCAGATGGGATGAGATTGTGTTAGGACATCTGGTCGGCATTGAACTGAAGTGTCTGTTTCCATGGTGTACGTCTCTATGACTCTATGATTCTATATGTAAATCCCAGAACATTTTTTTAAAGTGACATTCTCAAGTGAACTTTAACAATAGGTGCCATGTTGACCTAGATAATGCATTGAAGGTGTGAGGTACCCTGTGTGGGGATTGTTATGGATCAGACCAGACCCCTACCTTATGCCTGAAACCTTGACTCTCCTGCTCCTCAGATGCTGCCTGACCTGCTGTGCTTTTCCAGTGCTACACTTTTTGACCCTCAAAGACTGGTGACATGGAACAACAGAAGACAGTAGTATTCTTTGATTTGTGGATTGTATGACTTAGCCCATTCCCTGGTCCTTTTGAAAGAAATCTGGCCCTTCTGCCATTGATCTGTAAACTTGGATTCCTGGACGATGATCTATTTTCAAATAAATAGTGAAATATATTTTACTTTCCATACCATTGTCCACCAACGACAGATTTTTAGTATCAAGAACTGAATGGGAGAATGTACTAATAGATTACATAAATACATAAAAGCCTGCGACATTATAGCATAGATTAAATCTTGTGGGCAATCTATTTGGAGCATCGAAATGCAACAAAGGTGTCAAGTTTCTACATTTATTATCAAGTTTTCCAGGTTTTCAGTAAAATCTACAATTGTTTCAAAGTTCCATGCTATCATTTTGCCATTAAAAGTTATTGCACAGAATAGAATTAATCCTCATAACCTTTCTGAATATATCAGTTTTGAGAGACTCAAGATTCTTCTCTTTTAGCTGCTAAGGACCAGTCACTGGATGAAGGGATGCAGAGGAAAAGAAGTTACATTTTTAACGTTGTGGTAAAGACATTTAAACTCATTTGTAACTCATTCACTGAAGTTTCATTTTCATAGAATCCCAACATTGTGGAAGCAAGTCATTCATCTCAGTGGTTAGCACTGCTACCTCACAGCGCCAGGGACCCGGGTTCGATTCCAGCCTCTGGCGACTGTCTGTGTGGAGTTTGCACACTTTTCCCGTGTCTGCGTGGGTTTCCTCTGGGTGCTCCGGTTTCCTTCCACATCCAAAGATGTGCAGGTTAGGGTGAATTGGCCATGCTAAATTGCCCATAGTATCCAGGGATGTGCAGGCTAGGTAGATTGCCACCGGAGTTGCAGGGATAAGGTGGGTGGGATGCTCTTTGGAGGGTCAGTGTTGGGTCAAATGGTCTATTTCCACACTGTGGGGGTTTTGTGGTTCATTATCAGTCTGCGCCGACCCTCTCAAAAGCATCCCCATGTTTAACCCAGCTAACACACCCAGCTCACTCTTGTACTCAATTCCCTGACCAATAAACACAAGCATAACACACAACTCCTCTCCCACCCTATCTTCTTGTCTGGCCACTTTCAAGGAGCTATGAACTTGAACCCCAAGATCCCTCTGTACATCAATGCTGCTCAAGGTCCCACCATTAATTGTATACATTTCCACAAGATTTGATCTCCCAAAGTGCAGCACCTCACACTTACCCAGATTATCTGCCATTTCTCCATCCACATCTGCAGCGGATCTATATCCTGATGTACCTTTTGATAACCTTCTGCACTATCCACAAGTCCATCAACCCTTGTATTGTCTGCAAATTTACTAACCCACCCATTTTCATTTTCATCCAAGTCATTTATATGTCGAACAAAGAGCAGAGGTCCCAGTACAGATTCCTGCAGACTAGTCACAGACCTCCAGCCTTAAAAATACCCTTCAACCACTACCCCCTGCCCTCTATGGGCAAGCCAATTCTGAATCCATGCGGTCAAGTCCCTAGGGGTGCCATGCATGGCGGCACGGTGGGCGGCACGGTGGCACAGTGGTTAGCACTGCTGCCTCACAGCGCTAGAGACCCGGGTTCAATTCCCACCTCAGGCGACTGACTGTGTGGAGTTTGCACATTCTCCCCGTGTCTGCGTGGGTTTCCTCCGGGTGCTCCGGTTTCCTCCCACAGTCCAAAGATGTGCAGGTCAGGTGAATTGGCTATGCTAAATTGCCCGTAGTGTTAGGTAAGGGGTAGATGTAGGGGTATGGGTGGGTTGCGCTTCGGCGGGGCGGTGTGGACGTGTTGGGCCGAAGGGCCTGTTTCCACACTGTAAGTAATCTAATCTAATCTAATCTTCTGATGAGCCTACCATGAGGAGTCTTGTCGAAAACCTTACTAAAATCCATATCGGCAACATCAACAATTACCTTTATCACCTCCTCAAAAAATACAATCAAGTTAGTCAGACATGACTTATCCTGCACAACACTATGCTGGCTGTCCCTAATTAGGCCATCCTTTTCCAACTGTGCATAAATCCCATCCCTAAGAATTCTCTCCAATTGCTTCCCAACCCCCAATGTGAGACTCACCAGGCTATAGTTTCCTGGATTATCCCTATTTCCCTTCTTGAACAGAGGAAAAATGTTAGCTACTTGCCAATCCTCTGGGATCTCTCCAGAGGCTAATGAGGATACAAAGATCTTCGTCAAGACCCCAGTAATCTCCTCTCTTGCCTCTCTCAATAACTTGGGTTAGACACTTTCGGGCCCTGGGGACTTATCCACATTACTGCTCTTCAACAGACCCAACACCACTTCTTTCTTGATCTCAAAATGCCCTATCATATTAGCATGCTCCACACTAATCTCACTATCCTTCATATCTTTCTCTTGGGTGAATACTGATGCAAAGAACTCATTTCGGATCTCACCCACATCCTCTGTCTCCAAGCACAAGTTCTCTCCTTTATCCTTGAGTGGTCCTACTCTCTTCCTAGTTATCGTCTTATTTTTAATATATGTATAGGATGCCTTGGGATTATCTTTAACTCTACTTGTCAAGGTCATTTCATAGCTTAAAAATGTGTTGCTGGAAAAGCGCAGCAGGTCAGGCAGCATCAAAGGAGAAGGAGAATCCTGAAGAAAGGCCTTAGCCTGAAATGTCGAATCTCCTTCTCCTTTGATGCTGCCTGACCTGCCGCACTTTTCCAGCAACACATTTTTAAGCTCTGATCTCCAGCATCTGCAGTCCTCACTTTCGCAAGGTCATTTCATAGTCCCTCTTCTCTCCTAATTACATTTTGTTTACACTGTCCATGCTGTTTTTTCATCCAAATGTGTTAAATTGTTTGTCTTGTGTCCATCTTAATAATGGTTGAATGTTGTTTGTTTGAAAGTTCAAAAGGGTTTCGGTGAAGTTGCATAAATTAGAAATCCTTTGTTGTTTTCATAAAACCTTAAGTTATCTCGGGAATGTGAATTGAAAGAAGTTCTGGGATTTACATATTAATGAATCAGAATTTACACCCCATTCTTCAGTGATTAAACAGCAATCTAGGTTTGTTCAATAAATGGCATCAGTTGTATGACATTTTGATCTTTTACTATAAATTCCGTGTCCTATGATCCTGCCTTACTAGCTACCTGATGAAGGAGCAGCACTCCAAAATCTAGTGCTTTCAAATAAATCTGTTGGATTATAACCTACTGTTGTGTGACTTTTAACAATCTTTTTACTGTTCTTGTTAAAATTATGTAAGTTATAACCAATAGAGCTATTTTTACTGTCAATAAAGAGTACTCGTGTAATTTGTATTTGTCCTGGGTGGGTAGCAGTCTATCAGGCAAAATTGATGGGTACCATTGAAATTCTTATACAGTTAAACATTTCGTGATGCCATTTGGAGCAGATGGCCATCATTATCAGTGCGTAGTTTTTAAGTTGGATGCAATTCATATTAATATCTCTGAATAAAAATGTCAAAGAATTACCTGCAACATAGCCATTAAATTAAGTTGATTTTTTCCAATGGGTTTGCAGCTTCTCTTTGTAATATTTAATGTGTTTGCTAACATTTGCCACTTTTGATCATTGCGTTGCTGTTGATCGTCTATTCTCAGCCCCTTCTGCTGTAACGTGGACTCTGTTGCACCATCTTGCCCCAGAATCTAGGCAGACAACTGAAGAAATAGTTGCAGTGATGAATATTATTTGATGAGTATTAAAGCATGAATTGCAATGTTACTGTGGCCTCAGTAATCATGTGCTCAGACTCTGCTAGAGGGTTGGAACCTATACAACATTACTTGCTGATGGAATGGGTGCAGGTGCGTAAGAATTCCTGAGCATTGAGAAGGGAGCGGTCAGCAGTAAGCCACTCCTTGACCTGGGTTCTAATCCCTAAACCCCACCCTTGTAAGGATCTCTCACACTGCCCACACTCACCATTGTCATCAGACCCATAAGCCACTTTGACATCAAGCTCCACTATGGCACCAGAAGCAACCAGTGCTCTGGTGGAAATCCCTGGGAGGAAGGACTGTTTCCCCTGAGAAGTATCTATTGTTAAAATTCAGCTCCCACCAGTTCTCTGCTTCATAGATACCCAACACCACTTCTTTCTTGCTTTCAAAATGCCCTATCATATTATCATGCTCCACACTAATCTCACTATCCTCCATATTCTTCCCCTGGGTGAATACCAATGTAAAGTACACGTTTAGGATACACCCACATCCTCTGTCTCCAAGCACAAGTTCCCTCCTTCATCCTCAAGGGTCTTACCTTCTCCCTAGTTATCCTCTTATTTTCAATATATGTGTAGAATGCCTATAGTGTGGGGCAGGTCATTTGGCCCATCAAGTCCACACTGACTTCCAAAGAGCATCCCACCCGGACCCTAACCTACCTACATCCCTAGACACTATAGACAATTTCTCATGGATAATCTACCTAACCTACACATTCCTGGACACTGTGATTAACTTAGCCTGGCTAATCCATTTAGCCTGCACATCTTTGGACTGTGGGAGGAAACCCACACAGGCTTAGGGAGAATGTGCAAACTCCACATAGACAGTCACCCAAGGAGGGAATTGAACCCGGGTCCCTTGCACTGTGAGGCAGCAGTGCTAACCACTGAGCCATCATGCCATCCTTATGCTCCACCTGCTGAATCAATTATTTGTAACTGAGCTGTTAGAATTTATGAGCATTTTTACATTCAGTTTTAAATTGAAAGAAAGAATACATTGGACAAGACACCAGAAGCCTAGTGTAACTCTTCAAAAATCTATTCACGGCAATAAATAAAATCGACCTCCTCCCAAATTAATATCTTCCCCTGTTCTGTGTCTCCTTTGTTTTGTAGCAAAATTACTCAAATGATTGACTGGGGCGATGGAAAAAGTGGCTATAAATTGGCTGCTTTGTTACCTGTAATTTATATAAAAAAAAGTACTGGAGCACTATTTATCTTGCATGAGGACATTTAAAATTAATTTTACTCTATCTTCTGTCACGGTCTTAAAATCTATTTCTGGTGCTTTCTAAGTAAATTACTCATTACAAATTTAGCCTGTGTTACTGGGCTAAATCGATCAGCGGGCATATCATTTTACAAAGTATTTTTTAAAACGTGATACTTCATGAATGCAGACCACTTATCGACAAAATAATAATTGTTAAAACTGCTCTTTTGAGCTTAGTGCCATGGAGCATGTATTACAGCGGGTAAAATGAGTTTCTTTGCTAAACTTTGTGATGCTCCAGGCACAACATTTATGATAGATCAGGAAAACGAGTCATGCAAATGTTGGAAGTTATTTAACAATGAAAACAAATTACAGGGGGAAAAAAACTCAGCAGATCTGGCAGCATCTGTGGAGAGAAATCTGAGTTAACTTTTCAGATCCAGCGACCCTTCCTCAGAAGTAATGGTAGCTAGGATATTTATGGGGGAGAAAGAGGAGATAGAGTAAACAATGGGTGGAGTTAGAGCCCAAAGAAAGAGAAAAACAGTCAGACAGGCACAGGAACACCACCCCGTTCCCTGGCTAACATCTCTGTCTCAGGCTTGTTGCAGTGCTCCAACGAAGCTCTGGAGTGGACAGTGTGGAAGAGTGGTACAGGTTGCAGGGGGACTTGGATAAACTGCAGAATTGGGCTGAGAGGTGGCAAATGGAGTCCAAAGCAGCTAAATGTGAGGTGATGCACTTTGAGAAGAATAACAGGAAGGCAGAGTACTGGGTCAATGGATAAATTCTTGGTAGTGTGGATGCGCTGAGGGATCTTGGAGTTCATGTACATAGATCCCTGAAAGTTGCCACCCAGGTGGATAGTGCTGTTAAGAAGGCATATGGTGTGTTAGGTTTCACTCGAAGAAGAATTGAATTCCGAAGCCACGATATCATGCTGCAACTATACAAAACACTAGTGCAGCCACACTTGGAATATTGTGTACAGTTCTGGTACCCAAATTTCGGGAAGGATGTGGAAGCATTGTAAAAGGTGCAGAGATTTACCAGGATGTTGCCTGGTCTGGAGGGAAGGTCTTATGAGGAAAGGCTGAGAGACTTGAACTTGTTCTCATTGGCAAGAAGAAGGCTAAGATGGGATTTGATAGACACATACAAGATGATCAGATGACTAGATAGGGTAGACAGTGAAAGTCTTTTTCATAGGATGATGACGTCAGCGTGTATGAGGGGGCATAACTACAAATTAAGGGGTAATAGATTTAAGACAGATGTCAGAGGCAGGTTCTTTACGCAGAGAGTGGTAAGGGTGTGGAATGCCCTACCTGCTAATGTAGTCAACTCAGCCACATTAGGGAGATTTAACCAATCCTTAGATGAGAACATGGATGATTTTGGGATAGTGTAGGGGGACGAGCAGAGAATAGTTCACAGGTCAGCGCAATATTGAGGGCCGAAGGCCCTGTTCTGAGCTGTATTGTTCTATGTTCTATGTTCTAAGTTCTATGTTCTAAGCTCAGCGCAAACTGGAAGAACAGCACCTCATTTTCCCACTTGGGAATCCTGCAGCCCTTTGGACTGAATATTGAGTTCAACAGTTCTAGAGCTTGAGACTATATCCTTATCCCAATGCCCACACACCAGACCTTGTCATCACATGGGCTGCTACCACACACAACCAAGAGTCAGCTGCTAATAGTCCCAGTTATCACCTATTCATTCCCCCAGACTGACCTGGAACCATTCCTTTATCTATCCATGTTTTCTTCTTTTCAGGCTCTCTCTCCACCTATTGTTTATTCTTCCACCCCACACCCTACCACGCCACCTTTTCTATAAATATCACTCTTTTCCCAGCTACCATCAGTTTTGAGAAAGCGTCGCTGGACCTGAAATGTTAACTCTGATTTCTTTCCACAGATGCTGCCAGACCTGCTGAGCTTTTTCTAGCAATTTCAGTTTTGGCTTTCATTTCTGATTTCCATTATCTGCAGCTCTTGCCAATTTTTTTGTTTTGTTTAGGAAATTGTTTAACTGGGTGATTCTCACAGGAAGAGAGCTAATCAGTATACAGTGCATCAGAGGTAAGGCTTGAAATTATATGGGCCGGTCACTTGACAAATCCTCAGAGCCCAGTAATCAGAAAAACTGAAAGTCAATCTGAGAAACTTTGCAGAAAATATTTGATTGAACTCTGAGCAGAAATGCCACAGAAAGAACTGAAAGACCGGACAAGCAAGAAACATGTCTAATCTTTCAGACGCACTGTTGAAGTTAATGACAGGATCTGAATCAATGTTGCCCATCCACGAAGCTGACTGGGTGTGGTTCACAAACTGAAGGTAAATCAAATGTGTTGGGGAGGATTGACAGAGTGATGGTCAAAATGTCAAACATTGAATTCCTACAGTTTGAGAACAGGCCATTCAGCCCATCGTACTGACCTTCTGAAGAACATCCCATCCAGACCCACCCCTGCATTTCCTATGGCTAATCCACCAACCCTGCTCACAATGGGCAATTTAGCATCGCAAATCCACCTAACCTGGACACGGTTGGACTGTGAGAGGAAACCGGAACATCCAGAGGAAACCCAGGCAGCACATGGGGGAGCATATGCAAACTCCACACAGACAGTGGCCCAAGGCTGAAATCAAACCAGGATGCAGGTGCAAAGAGGCAGCTGTGCAAATGACTGAGCTGCTAGGCTGCCCCAAGGTCAGGGAGTGAGTTGGAGATTAATCTAAGCATCAAGCATCAATGAGGGGCTTGGACATTCATGGTCCATTCAATTGATTGGTGGTGAGAGATAAGAAGATATCCAGATCAGT
This sequence comes from Chiloscyllium punctatum, assembly GCF_047496795.1. NCBI lineage: Eukaryota > Metazoa > Chordata > Chondrichthyes > Orectolobiformes > Hemiscylliidae > Chiloscyllium > Chiloscyllium punctatum. Next base: position 85,641,861 of record NC_092758.1, read on the forward strand.
TATATCATTATCACAACAAAGTTTATTATGTCGTCTGTCACATTCATATAATTTATTTCTTACAGGATCACTTTCAGGGTAAAGCGGTTGATGTGGTGTATATGGATTTCAGTAAAGTGTTTGATAAGGTTCCCAATGGTAGGCTATTGCACATAATACAAAGGCATGGGATTGAGGGCAATTTAGCAGTTTGGATCAGGAATTGGCTAGCTGAAAGAAGACAGAGGGTGGTGGTTGATGGGAAACGTTCATCCTGAGTTCATTTACCAGTGGTGTGCTGCAAGGATCTGTTTTGGGTTCACTGTTGTTTGTCATTTTTTATAAATGACCTGAATGAGGGCATAGAAGGATGGGTTAGTAAATTTGCGGATGACACTCAGGTCGGTGGAGTTGTGGGTAGTGCCGAAGGATGCTGCAGGTTACAGAGGGGCATAGATAAACTGCAGAGCTGGGCTGAGAGGTGGCAAATGGAGTTTAATGCAGAAAAGTGTGAGGTGATTCACTTTGAAAGAGTAACAGGAATAAAGAGTACTGGACTAATGGTAAGATTTTTGTTAGTATAGATGAGCAGAGATCTCGGTGTTCCTGTACATAGTTCCCCGAAAGTTGCGACCCAGGTTGATAGGTTGTTAAGAAGGCATACGGTGTGTTAGCTTTTATTGGTAGAGGGATTGAGTTTCAGAGCCATGAGGTCATGCTGCAGCTGTACAAAACTCTGGTGCGGCCGCACTTGGAGTATTACATACAGTTCTCATCACCACACTACAGAAAGGATGTGGAAGCACTGGAAAGGGTTCAGAGGAGATTTACTAGGATGTTGCCTAGTATGAAGGGAAGGTCTTATGCATAAAGGCTGAGGCTGTTTTCACTAAGGAGAAGAAGGTTGAGAGGTGACCTAATTGAGACATACAAGATAAACAGAATGTTAGATAGAGTGAACAGTGAGAGCCTTTTTCCTCAGATGGTGATGGCTAGCACGAGGAACGTAGCTTTAAATTGAGGGATGATAGGTATAAGACAGATGTCAGAGGTAGTTTCTTTATTCAGAGAGCAGTTGGGACGTGGAATGCACTGCCTGCTCTCAGGCTTATTCTCTTCGCCTGCATTCTTTTTCTCTTTCTTTTTCTTTCTTCCCCTCCGTTTTTGTTCAAACTTACCTGATAAAGAGACCTCTTCAGCAGGAGGAGGTTGGATGGGAGCTGGAGTGGTGGATGCATTTACTGAGGCAATGCGGCTGCAGAGTCAACCTGGGAAGACTGGAGCAGGACACATGCTTCTGCGTGGAGTGGGAGCCTGGCAGCAGCATGATATGGGCTGGGAAGCCCAGAGTGGAACACTCCTGGCAGCATGGCGTACTGTGTAGTGGAGATGGAAAAGCTTGACTCTGTTTAAGCTTTTGTTTAATTCTAAGTTAATGTGAATGGTGCCTATACAGAAAGACGGTACAGGCCGTACTGCTCTAACACTCATGTCGTAAACACAAATTTACTATGACGTGATCAATGAATTGGGCATGCTGTTTCTAAACTGTGAACTTTTATAATGTGTGTTGGCTGTAATACAATTACATCGCCAACACTTTAAGTGCTGTTTCTAAAGCACTGTTTTTCTATAACGTGGGGTTGCACAAGAGTTCGCCCATTGCGTTACAGAAGAACTATGTGTACACACTTTTTGCTTTATTTTATAACGAATACACGTGACACTAAAAGGATATTTCATTCTTAGGGGAGTGTTGAAAAACCACTTATCCGTGGAGTCCTGTCATTTCTACCTCCCTTCAGCCTCTGTGTTTCTCAAGTCCAGGAAGACCATGCTAGAGATGTTAAATGTAAAAGTCAGTGAAGATTAATTTAGTAAAGCCTGAATTAATAACTCACAGGCACATTCATTGCTGCAACAACTGTTTGTTTTTCTTCAATAATAAAGGTCCGGCCTACACCCAACTATGTATTCTTAAAGAGAACTAGACACAGAACTCTAGAATTAGCCTCCCCATCCACGGACTTTGGCATGAGATGCGTCCCAGTCTCATGGCCATCATCAGCATGGCACAACTCCGTTTCACTTACTGAGGCAGGTCGCACTCAGAGGGGGAGGACCTCTCCATGCAACTTTCTAATTGTACTTTATTCTGATGAAGGTAGCACCAGTGCTGTCCCAAAGAGACAGGCGGAGACTGCCTGAACCGTATGGGTACTGACAAATTGTGCCCAGATCACCAAAGAAAGGCATAATTACAAACAGCAGCATGTTGGAAAATACGTACAGGTTCAAGGTGAGAGGGAATAATTTTCATGCCCCTGAAAATATATTTTTTAAGTTTATTCACAGGGTGTGGGCTAATTATAATCCATTCCCAATCTAATTGTTGTGGGCCCTGGAGTCACATGTAGGCCAGACCAGGTAAGGATGGCAGTTTCCTTCCCTAAAGGACATTAGTGAACCAGGTGGGTTTTTCCCCACTATTAATTCATGGTCATCACTAGATCCTTAATCCCAGATATTTATTGAATTCACTTTCTACCATCTACCATGGCAGGATTTGAAGCCAGGTCCGTCTGTCTGTCTGTCCACCGTCCGTCCATCCATCCATCTGTCCATCCGTCCATCCATCCAACCACGTATCTATCTATTGATCTATTTACCGATTGCCACATGTACTTGTTACGTGAATCTGTTACAAGTTCAGTGAAAAGTGTTGGATAATGTCACCACTATCCAAAAACACAGAAAATAAACCAAAACATAGAACATAAGGGTACAAAGTAAGGAAATAAAGATAAAAGTTTAACATTACAGTGTTTCTTGTGAAATGCTTTAGCCACAGACCTGTCTTTAATTCACTCATTCACGGATGAGGATGTCAGTAGCTGGGGCAACATTTATTTCCCATCCTTAATTGGCCAGAAGGTAGTTTAAGAGTCATCCACATTGCTGTGGGTCTGGAGTCACTCGTAGGCCAGACTAGGTAGGGACAGCAAATTTCCCTCCCTAAAGGGCATAAATGAACCAGATAGGTTTTTCCTGACAATCAGTAATAGATTCATGGACATCACCTTTGAAGAGCAGGTGTGCATGCTGGAATGGATAGAGATAGAGGAAGCTGATGTGCTGAAAATTTTGTCAAACATTAAGATTGACAAGTCGCCAGGCCCAGACCAGATTTGTCCTCGGCTGCTTTGGGAAATGAGAAATGCAATTGCTTCGCCACTTGCGAAGATCTTTGCATCCTCGCTCTCCACTGGAGTCGTACCTGAGGACTGGAGAGAGGCAAATGTAATTCCTCTCTTCAAGAAAGGAAATAGGGAAATCCCTGGAAATTACAGACCAGTAAGTTCTACGCCTGTCATCTGCAAGGTGTTAGAAAGGATTCTGAGGGATAGGATTTATGACCATCTGGAAGAGCATGGCTTGATTAAATGCAGTCAACACGACTTTGTGAGGCACAGGTCATGCCTCACAAACCTTATCGAGTTCTTTGAGGATGTGACTAGAAAAGTTGATGAGGGTCGAGCTGTGGATGTGGTGTATATGGACTTCAGCAAGGCATTTGATAAGGTTCCCCATGGTAGGCTCATTCAGAAGGTCAGGAGGAATGGGATACAGGGGAACTTAGCTGTCTGGATACAGAATTGGCTGGCCAACAGACGACAGTGAGTGGTAGTAGAAGGAAAATATTCTGCCTGGAAGTCTGTGGTGTGTGGTGTTCCACAGGGCTCTGTCCTTGGGCCTCTACTGTTTGTAATTTTTATTAATGACTTGGATGAGGGGATTGAAGGATGGGTGCGCAAGTTTGCAGATGACACAAAGGTTGGAGGTGTCGTTGACAGTATAGAGGGCTGTTGTAGGCTGCAGCGGGACATTGACAGGATGCAGAGATGGGCTGAGAGGTGGCAGATGGAGTTCAACCTAGATAAATGTGAGGTGATGCATTTTGGAAGGTCGAGTTTGAAAGCTGAGTGCAGGATCAAGGATAGGATTCTTGGCAGTGTGGAGGAACAGAGGGATCTTGGTGTGCAGGTACATAGATCACTTAAAATGGCCACCCAAGTGGACAGGGTTGTTAAGAAAGCATATGGTGTTTTGGCTTTCATTAACAGGGGGATTCAGTTTGAGAGTCGTGAGATCTTGTTTGAGCTCTATAAAACTTTGGTTAGACCGCACTTGGAATACTGCGTCCAGTTCTGGTCGCCCTATTATAGGAAAGATGTGGATGCTTTTGAGAGGGTTCAGAGGAGGTTTACCAGGATGCTGCCTGGACTGGAGGGCTTATCTTATGAAGAGAGGTTGACTGAGCTCGGTATTTTTTCATTGGAGAAAAGGAGGAGGAAAGGGTACTTAATTAAGGTATACAAGATAACGAGGGACATAGATAGAGTCGATAGCCAGAGACTATTTCCCAGGGCAGAAATGACTAACATGAGGGGTCATAGTTTAAGCTGGTTGGAGGAAAGTATAGAGGGGATGTCAGAGGTGGGTTCTTTACACAGAGAGTTGTGAGAGCATGGAATGCGTTGCCAACAGCAGTTGTGGAAGCAAGGTCATTGGGGACATTTAAGAGACTACTGGATATACATATGGTCACAGAAATTTGAGGGTGCATACATAAGGATCAGTGGTCGGCACAACATCGTGGGCTGAAGGGCCTGTTCTGTGCTGTAGTGTTCTACGTTCTATTAGACCTTTAATTCCAGAGCTTACTTTTTTTGGATTCAATTTCCACCATCTGCTGTGGGAATATTCGAACCTGTGTCCCCAGGGCATTACCTGGGTCTCTGGATTAATAGTCCAGCAATAATACCACTGGGCCATCACCTCCCCTGCTGTGCCTTGTTCTTATGTTTGCGTGCTTGGCAGAGTTCTGCATAGACTGGGTCCATCTCAAAATAATGAGTGCTCCTCTTCCAACCCAGTCTCCAACAGTGATAGCAGATGATGAGCTAACTGGGAGGAAACAAAACAGGCAAACCATGGAGCAGAGCAGCTGCCTATGGGCTCAGTTGCAGATTGAAAGGAGGTAGGGTTTAATACTTGCAAGCAAAAGTAGTTGGCATGGTCAAGACCCTCATCAGTGCAGAGAAGTTCTAATTATAACACCATTTTAAGAGATTAATTCAGACTTTACAAGATGAATTTTACTAACCTTTAAAGCTAACATGTCCATCCACATTCCCAAACTTGGGAATGGCCGTCTTATAGGAGTCTTGAGATAAAAATGCTTTAGGACAAAGTTTTCTTCCTTGTTGCCAGCTCCTAAATTTGAAACTGAAAATGCAATAAACTCCCCAGGAAATAACATGAAAGGAAATGTAATGCATATTTAAAGGAATATAATCAGCTGAATGCAAGAGGCTGAGAGGGTTTGAGATTTGTTCTGTTTGCATTTCATAAGTGGCAAGAGTTTCTCAAACGTACTGCTCTTTTATGGTATTTTCATCTCTAAGTTTATAACATTTCTGAAACTAATATTAACCAAACTGAATTGCACACTCATACAGTCTGTGAATATAAAGATGCTTGTGGGGTTCAAAAGATACTTTGAATCTAAAAGGATGTGTTTTTCTTATGATAAACTCAAGTCAAACCTGTGCTTTGTTTCTTAGAGTCATAGAGTCATGCAACACTGAAACAGACCTTTCGGTCCAGCCAGTCCACGCCGAACATAATCCCAAACCAAACTAGTCCCATCTGCCTGCTCCTGGCCCATATCCCTCCAAACCCTTCCTGCTCTTGTCCTTATCCAAATGTCTTTTAAATGTTGTAACTGTACCCACATCCATCACTTCTTCTGGAAGTTCATTCCACACACAAACCACTCTCTGTATAAGAAAAAATTGCCTCTCATGTCTTTTTAAAATCTTTCTCCTCTCACCTTAAAAACATGCCCCCTAGTCTTGAAATCCCCCACAGTAGGGAAAAAGAATCTAGCATTCACCTTATCTGTACCCCTCATGATTTTATAAACTTCTATTAGGTCACCTCTCAACCTCCTACCTTCTGGTGAAAAAAGTCCCAGCCTTTCCAACCTCTCCTCATAACTCAAACTCTCCGTACCCGGCAACATACAGGTAAATCTCTTCTGAACCCTCTCCAGATTAATAATATGCTTCCTAAAAGGATGACGAGTTCTAAACACAGTACTCTAAAAGTGGCTTCAACCAATGTCCTGTACTGCCTCAATGTGACGTTCCAACTGCTATACTCAAAGGTCTAAGCCAGACAGCAAATTGACAATCTCAGTAAGATAGCTATTCTGTGAGGTCCACCAAGATTTGTTCGTTTGGCAGCCTACCTTGTCAAACTTAGCTTCATGCCTGGATAATGTAATTTCTTGAACTAGGTTCCAGCCCCATGTTAAATCATCCAAGGGTCTGCTCCAGTGAACTAAATAAGCAAAACATCATGGTTAATTTCAGTAACAGGAAGGAAGTGATGAGATTAGGAAAGTGTTGATTGTAAGTGGTGTTCTTTCCTGTATTCCATTGACTTTGTTTTGATTGAAATGCAATCATGGTCAAATACCTGTTCTAAATTTTTAAAAAATGAAAGAACTGAAGATTTTGGAAATCAGAATCACAAACAGAAATTGCTGGAAAAGCTCAGCAGGCGTGCGGAGAGAAATCAGAATCAACATTTCAGGTCAAGTGACCATTCCTCAGAATATTGGTCTAGTCTACCGTGGTCAGGTGATCTCTATCTTAGGCACACATCCTGTAGGCAGACATAATTGCTTCACTTCAATAAAGTCTTTGTGTTGAACACACTGCTGTATTGTACACTCAAAATCTGGTGTCAGCAGTGGTGCTTTTCCAAAGCTGCCAAAGTAGCTTTCAGAAATATAGCCTTTTTTTCCCCCTTCAAACTCCTGGTTCCTTATATTAATTACACTTGTTTCATTGAGTCATAGAGTCACAGAGATGCACAGCACAGAAACCGACCCTTTGGTCCAATTTGTCCAGACCTAACCCAATCTAGTCCCACCTGCCAGCACCCAGCCCATATCCCTCCAAACCCTTCCTATTCATATACCCATCCAGATACCTTTTAAATGTTGTAATTGTACCAGCCTCCACCACATCCTCTGGCAGCTCATTCCATACACGTACCACCCTCTGCATGAAAAAATTGCCCCTTAGGTCTCTTTTATATCTTTCCTCTCACCCTAAGCCTATGCCCTCTAGTTCTGGACTCCTCCAACCCAGGGAAAAGACTTTGTCTATTTATCCTATCCGTGATCCTCATGATTTTATAAACCTCTATAAGGTCACCCCTCAGCCTTTGATGCTCCAGGGAAGACAGCCCCAGCCTATTCAAGCTTTCCCTATAGTTCAAACCCTCCAACGAAATATTTTGATTTGAAAAGTTAGATTGTTAAATTCATAAAATAATGTCAAGATTGTGTAAGCTGCACATTGATTGACTTCACTAAAAGCAACTATTTTGTTCAATGTCCAGTTTCATTATATTACAGTGTGGAAACAGGCCCTTCAGCCCAACAAGTCCACACTGACCCACTACGGGCAATTTAGCATGGCCAATTCACCTGACCTGCACATCTGTGTCCTGTGGGAGGAAACCCACACAGACACAGTGAAAACGTGCAAACTCCACACAGTCAGTCACCTGAGGTGGGAATTGAACCCAGCTCTCCGGTGCTGTGAGGCACTGTGCTAACCACTGTGCCACCCATTGCATTTGAAATTTTTTTTTAACAGATGATCTGTTCAGCAATAAGGCTATTCCACTTGACACTATATCTGTGCTGATAAAGTGGTTTACTTCAACTGTGATACAGGGAATCATCACTTTTTTTTACAGATTTCAGCATATGATTATCGTCAAGACTGAAGCAAGTAGAACCCTCAGATTCCTCACTGTTACTTCAGTCCTTATTATTTAAGGAATCTGGGTAATTTATTAAACAAGCCAATGCAGACAGTGTGGACACACATTCACTGTCCAACACCACACATTTGAATGAGTTTGAAACTAAAACATTAATTACTCGACTGAAGCTTCTTGTAACTGGAACAATTATGTTAATTACTGGGGTGACATGGTGGCTCAGTGGTTAGCACTGTCACCTTACAGCACCAGGGCCCCAGGTGCGATTCTGCCTTTGGATGATTGTTTGTGTGGAGTTTGCATGTTCTCCCTGTGTCTGTGTGGGTTTCCTACGGGTGCTTTGGTTTCCTTCCATTGCTCCGAGATGTGCAGGTTAAGGTGGATTGGCCATGGGAATACAGGATTAGGGTGGGATGTTCTTTGGAGGATCAGTGTGGACTCAATGGACTGATAGCCTGCTTCCACACTGTAGGGCTTCAATGATTCTAATTCCCTCTTCCTAATCAGTAATACCATTTCTCCTTCTGAATTTTACATAATTTCAAAAGCATTATTCTATTTAGGACAATTCATTAAACAATGATACTTCATTAATTATACATTAATGATCTGGATGAAGAAACTGAGGGCATTCTGGCTAAGTGTTGCAGATGATACTAAGGTAGGTGGAGGGGTAGGTAGCATTGAGGAGGCTGCAGAAGGATTTGGACAGGTAAGGAGACTGGGCAAAGAAGGAGCAGATGGAGTACAATGTGGGAAAGTATGAGGTCGTGCATTTTGGGAGGAAGAATAGGGGCATGGACTATTTTCTAAATGGGGAGAAAATTCAGAAATCTGGAGTACAAAAGGACTTGAGAATCCTGATCCAGGATTCTCTTAAGGTAAACTTGCAGGTTGAGTTGGTAATTAGGAAGGCAAAATCAATGTTATCATTCATCTTGACAGGACTAGAATAGAAAAGTAAGGATGTACTTCTGAGGCTTTATAAGGCTCTGGTCAGACCATATTTAGATTATTGTGAGCAACTTTGGGACTCATACCTCAGGAAAAACGTATTGGCCTGGGAGCAGGTCCAGAGGACATTCACGAGAATGATCCCAGGAATAAAAGGCTTAACATACGAGGAATGTTGGAGGAATCTGGGACTATACGAGATGGAGTTTCGAAGGATGAGGCGGCATCTCACTGAAACTTTGGGACTCATACCTCAGGAAAAACGTATTGGCCTGGGAGCAGGTCCAGAGGACATTCACGAGAATGATCCCAGGAATAAAAGGCTTAACATACGAGGAATGTTGGAGGAATCTGGGACTATACGAGATGGAGTTTCGAAGGATGAGGCGGCATCTCACTGAAACTTTCAGAATACTGTATGGCCTGGACAGAGTGGATGTTGGGAAGCTGTTTCCATTGGTAGGAGGGACAAGGACCTGAAGGCACAGACTTAGAGTGAAGGAAAGACCTTTTAGACCGGAGATAAGGAGAAACTTCTTCAACCAGCGAGTGATTAATGTGTGGAACTCATTGCCACAGCAGGCTGTGGAGGCCTGGCCATTGAGTATATTTAAACGGAGATGGATAAGTTCTTGATTGCCAAAGGGAATCAAACGTTATCGGCAGAAAGCAGGAAAATGGGGTTGAAAAACCTATCAGCCATGATCAAATGGTGGAGCAGATCTGATGGGCCGAATGGCCTAATTTCTGCTCATTTGGTCTTATGGCCTTATTTAAAGTCACAACAAAAGCAACTCTTGATCGCTTCTAAATATTCCTAGGGTTTATCATTCTGTTATTGTTCTTCAATTTCTTTTGTCTATTATAATTGCCAGAGGTATGTCTATTGTCATTCACGTTAACTGTGATTCTCTTTTCATATCATTGTTTTCGGTTCATATCTGGGTGATCTTTCATTGTCACTATTAAATACTCCATCCCTTGTGTTATTGCTCAATGTCCTAGTTAAGCCATGAAAATTAATATTTTCCCAGGAATTCTTTTCAAGGCTTCTAATACCTGTTCCAAAATTGTTTTTCTATCCAAACTCTAGGAGTCTACCTGTACTTGACACCTTAACACAATTAAATCATTTTAAGTTAAGCACTGAATTAGGAATCTCTAGTTCGAATTGTTGCAATTTTGAATATAATTTGTTCAACTTGATTATGCAATAATCTTTAGAATAGGCATCATGTTTTCTAAATCTATTAAAGTCTGCTGTGCCTCATATGCTCTCAGGAGGTCATCTTTTTTATAAGTTTTCACCATAAAATTTAATAGAATTTCTGGATCTTCGTCAGTGTTGAGCCTCCAGCACTGAGAGTACTCTTCACATGATCTTGGTTCCAGTAGGAAGTGACAGTGCCAAGGATAAACTTTGCTTTGTTCCTTGGTAAAGATGTAATCAGTGCTGGCCTTTCCGCTTTATTTTCCCATTTATCGTGATGTTCGGCTTCACAAAATATCAATAGGTTGGTCATATCCTGACACTTTTGAACTTGATTTCAGTCACTCCTCTCCAAAGTAACTCTAATTTCAATTTTTTGGCTGAAAGGAATATTTAGTATCCAATATTCATCTTTAGGTAACTATCCTTTGCCATCGATTATATCATTCAGGATCCAAGCCAGTAAATGAGACAGAGGCCAAGTCAGAGATTAATATGCATACACTCTTAAAGCTCCTCCTGCACACCTGTCCTTACTGCTTCATTTTGCATATAATTTCCTAAACAACTTGCTCAGACATGGTATTATGCTTCTCTTGGAGTAGTTGGAACTTTAGTCCAGGCCAGCTGGCTCAGAGGTAGGGACACTACCATATGACCCCTTGTTCCTTGTTCTAAGAATTTAAAAACAAGGAGCAGGAGTAGGCCATCTGGCCCATCGAGCCTGCTACCCCATTTAATAAGATCATGGCTGATTTTTTCATGGCCTCAGCTCCACTTACCCCCTCACTCACCATAACCCTTAATTCCTTGACTGTTCAAACATCTATTTATCTTTGCCTTAAAAAAATTCAATGAGGTAGCCTCAACTGCTTGACTGGGCAGGGAATTCCACAGATTCTCAACTCTTTGGGTGAAGAAGTTCCTCCTCAATCTGCTCCCCCTTATTTTGAGGCTATGCCCCCTAGTTCGACTTATATCTACCCAGTCAATGATTTAGTCAATTAAACCCAACTGTCTTTTTTTTTTAACTATTTGCCAAAATCACATTTCTTCATGGTGAGATTGTAAGATTTGTGGCTTCTCCGTTCTAACCAACAGTATCTTCAAAGTATTTCAGTTTTGGAAAGAGGAATGGAGCTGAATAGTTTGGGCTCTGGTCTATTATCTCATTGAACTAGCAGGAAATTGCCCTGTCCCTCTGCACAAATATAAGGCTGAGCTGATTAGATGAACACACTTGTGTGATTTCAATGGGATAACTGGTTCAATTTAATTTGTAAATAATAAATATATTATACAGCATCTGAACACTCCTCTACAACCATAAGATATTGATTTGGCAAACAGTATTTCATTCTCACCTCTGTACCAATGCACAGTGAAACATATTAAAATACTTGACATGTTTGTTCAGCCGAGTATTTTTCTCTCCACAGAAGCTACCAGGCTTTCTGAGTTTCTCCAGCACTTCTTTTAAATTTCAGATTTCCAATGTCCATGATGTTTTGCTTTCGCTTCCCTTCCCTTACCTATTCCCAGGTTTGGAGTACAGATAATGCTGCCTTTGTGCTCTGTCACCAACCAATGATCCCATTCTACACCCTCATCCAGCCTACCCTCCATTGACAAAGAATCCCTACAGTGCAGAAGCAGGCCATTCAGCCCACACTGACCTTCTGAAGAAGAGCATCCCACCCAGACCCATCCCATCACTGGGACCCCACATCCTCTATGGCCGATTCACCTGACCTGCACATTATTGGATTTTGGGAGGAAACTGGAGGAAACAGGGAAAGTGTGCAAACTCCACACAGACAGTCACTGTTATGAAGTGTACTGTATCTTTAAGAGAGAGTGAATGCTATTCTGAACTGAGAGATTACAAGCACCTCTGTGATATGACTAAATGGCAGTCCCAGAGTGTACTGGAAAATTGAAAACATGTAACATTTGGCTGTGAAATGAATACCTAAGTTGGTTGCTGTTTTGACAACAATTTGAATTTAACTAATCAGTTTAAATTATGCCTCAGGATACTAGAACCCAATCGAGTTTGAATTTATTGTTTTGCCAACGTCGAACCAAATGAGACGATCCGATATTGGGGATATAAAACTGAAGGTATTTTGAAAATTGGAAACAGAACAACTACCATCAACACAGATCCAAGAAATTAGGAAACACTCTCTATCAAAGATACCTTTTCATATGAAACATATTCGCAGTAAAATGAAAGAAGATGACCCAGGGAGACCTGTAGCTAAGAGAAGACAGACACTGAAGATGACAGTGGCTGTGTGGTTTTGAAATTAATTTGGTGTAATTTTAATAAGTGTCTTATTGGAACAGCATATTGTTATAGAGTTGGAGATAGATAATAAGCAGTGAAGAGAAAGGGGGGACTCAGAGTTGTGAACAGTTGCTTAATGTTCACTTTTCGAGTTAAAGCATAAGTTGATACTATTTTCTTTAAATAGTAGTATTTGGGAGCTCTCTGTGACTGGTATTTTAATAGATTATGAGGTGAACTTTTCTGGGTGTTTGGTTTAATTAACAGAGAGGTTCATTACTATGTTATAACAATTACCCAAGGGTGGGATTGAGCCTGGGTTCCTAGCACTATGAGACAGCAGTGCTAACCACTGAGCCACTGTGACCCTCACCATCCATATTACTGTGAGATTGCTCCTTATTGCAGTGACCACCAAATCTGGCATTCCTTCACAGCAGGACTGAAGGGGACTATGAATGGGGTCATTCATCTTCTAATCATCTCTTCATAATCACTGGGACAGCTTTAAGAGCAAACTTTTCAATGTTATTTGTGATGGAGGGTTTTCCTGAATCTTTACATTACCACAAATCCATGCCCTTAGTTAAGCTGTGATTTTTTGCTTTTATGTTCTTATCTTTGAGTTCTGTAAAATGACAAATGCGTCATCTAGTAGCTTAATATGTCAAAAAAAACATGGGACAGAAGTGAAAAATGATGGATCTCATCTGCTATGAACTAAAAAAAGACTTGTTCCATTGTCTTACGTAGATTACTTTTATGAAAGTTTCTTTCACAGTGCTGAGATTTGATTACTGACTGCGATACATGAATGGAAATAAAATTTTGACCATTCAAAGGGACATAGATTATGCGATAACCAACATCAGTTTCATTCAAAAGATTGAGAGCCATAAACTTTACAAATTGCCTCATTAAGTGTACTGCTCAATGTCATAAACTCATATTTTACTCTTTCATTTCCAGAAGATAATTTGTTGGGAACTCGGAGCATTTTGGAGAGTGCTCCAAAATTATAAATTCTGTCATTTTAGTGGAGACATTACCGTGTTTACTGTATTATTGTACAACAGCCTCTCCTGGAATACTGTGTCCAGTTCTGGTCGCCCTGTTTCGGGAAGGATATTATTAAGCTGGAAAAGGTTTGGAAAAGATCTACCAAGATGTAGTCAGGAATGGAAGGCTTGATTCAGAAGGAGAGGCTGGGACTTTTCTCACTGGAGCACAGGAGGTTGAAGGGAGACTTTATAGAGATTTATAAAATCATGAGGAGTATAGATTAGATTAGATTACTTACAGTGTGGAAACAGGCCCTTCAGCCCAACAAGTCCACACCGCCCCGCCGAAGCGTAACCCACCCATACCCCGACATGTACATCTACATATACCCCTTGCCTAAGGCTACGGGCAATTTAGCATGGCCAATTCACCTGACCTGCACATCTTTGGATTGTGGGAGGAAACCGGAGCACCCGGAGGAAACCCACGCAGACACGGGGAGAATGTGCAAACTCCACACAGTCAGTCGCCTGAGGCGGTGAATTGAACCCGGGTCTCCGGCGCTGTGAGGCAGCAGTGCTAACCACTGTGCCACCGTGCCGCCCGCAGATTAGCTTAAAAGCAGGTGTCTTGTCCCTAGAATTGGGGATTTCAAGACCAGGGGGCATATGTTTAAGGTGAGAGGATGAAGAATTTAATAAGGTAGTACTGTCGACCTTTTTAAGCAGAAATTGTTTTGTATGTAGAATGAACTTCCTGAGGAAGGGATGGATGTGGGTATAGTCACGATGCTTAAAAGACATTTGGATAAGTACATGAATAAGAAAAGTTTGGAGGGATATGGGCCAGGAGCAGGCAGGTGGGACTAGTTTAGTTTTGGATTATGGTTGGCATGGACTGGTTGGGCCAAAGGATCTGTTTCCATGCTGTATGCCTCTCTGGCTCTTTAACAAATTTCAGATTGAGGTGTGACATCTTGGCAATCCATCCACGTATAATTCCTGTCTCTTGTCTTTCACTCTTGCTCTATCTCTGTGAGAGAATCAACAGGCAAGGAAGATAAACAAGTGAGGTAGTCAGAAGTGCAGTTTTCAAGATAGCTGTGTGTAGGGCACAGACACACCATCATGAAAGTCAGAACACAAACAAATAAAAAGGGAGGTATACACGGATGATCCCTGGAATGGTAGGTCTAATGTATGAGGAACGGCTGAGGATCCTGGGATTGTATTCATTGGAGTTTAGAAGATTAAGGGGAGATCTAATAGAAACTTACAAGATAATACATGGCTTGGAGAGGGTGGACGCTAGGAAATTGTTTCCGTTCGGCGAGGAGACTAGGACCCGTGGACACAGCCTTAGAATTAGAGGGGGCAAATTCAGAACAGAAATGCGGAGACATTTCTTCAGCCAGAGAGTGGTGGGCCTGTGGAATTCATTGCCACAGAGTGCAGTGGAGGCTGGGACGCTAAATGTCTTCAAGGCAGAAATTGATAAATTCTTGATGTCACAAGGAATTAAGGGCTACAGGGAGAATGCGGGTAAGTGGAGTTGAAATGCCCATCAGCCATTATTGAATGGCGGAGTGGACTCGATGGGCCGAATGGCCTTACTTCCGCTCCTATGTCTTATGGTCTTATGAAAAAGCAGAAGGTAGATCAGGGAGAAGGCTGTGTTGGTAAGATCCACAGAAACACCTTTCACTGATTCACTTGTTTGCAATTATTCAATTGCTGTTGATTAAACTGGATCCATTGTTGCAAAGAGAAACTTTCTGAAAGGAGAAATTGCTTTTCAATCTTATAAAATGTTATGGCGAGATAATATATTGTGGGGTTTAATTTTATGTTTTCTTATGACTACATCACAGAAATAATACTGGTTAGGCCGCACTTAGAGGATTGTGTTCAATTCTGGTCGACACATTACAGGAAGGATGTGGAGGATTTGGAGAGGATGCAGGAGAGGTTTACCAGGGTGCTGCCTGGATTACAGGATATGAGCTATAAGGAGAGGCAAGAAAAACTCAGGCTGTTTTCTCTGGAGCAGCGGAGGCTGAGGGGAGACTTAATAGGAATTAATAAAATTGTGAGATGCTCAGATAGGGTTGAAGTCAGAATATGCAGGGAATGGGGGGATATGGACCAAGATCAAGCAGAAGGGATTAATTTAATTTGGTGTCATGGTCAGCATAATATTTGTGGGCTGAAGGGCCTGTTCCTGTGCTGTACTGTTCTATGTTCTTAACTTGCCAGAGGATGCTGGAGGGAAAGTCACAATCATGAAAGTGATGCAAGTGCTGTACGATTTATTTGATTTTAACAATTATTTATTTATATTTTACTGACTGCATTGTGACCACTTTCTTGAGGGGTTCTCATGGAGCTGTAGCCAAAATTGTCAGCATAGTATAATATCGTAATTGGGCCAAATAAAAACAGAAAATAAACACACTCAAATCTCTGGAGGACTCAGTATTTGTTGAGGATTCTCGTTTCTTTTAGTCGTGAATTAACCATCACTACTAAGGGTTTACTCACTGTAAGCAAGTCTGTAATACAATGGGAATGAAGCTGCTCATTACACACTTGATCTGAGCCAAAAGGCCAAGAAGCAGCATGGTGGCTCAGTGGTTAGCACTGCTGCCTCACAGCAGCAGGGTCCCAGGTTTGATTCCAGCCTTGGGCAACTGTGGAGTTTGCACATTATCCCCATGTTTGTGTGGGTTTCCTCCAGATGCTTCAGTTTCCTCCCACAGTGTGGGATGTGCAGGCCAGGTGAATTGGCCATGCTAAATTGCCCATAGTGCTAAGTGCATTAGTCAGGGGTAAATATAGGGTAGGGCAATGGGTCTGGGTAGATTATTCTTTGGAAGGTTGGTCTTGGCTTGTTGAGCTGAAGGACCTGTTTCCATACTGTAAGGAATCTAATCTGATTTAGTGTGGAAGCAGGCCATTCGGCCCATTGAATCCACACTGCCCCCTCAAAGGGCATCTTACCCAGACCCACCCCATCCCTGTAACCCCATTTCCCATGGCTAACTCACCTAGCCTGCATATCCCTGGACACGATGGGCAATTTCCTGTGGCCAATCCACCCTAACCTGCAAATGTTTGGATTGTGGGAGGAAACCCAGAACACCTGGAGGAAACCCACACAGACACAGGGGAGAATGTGTAAGCCCCACGCACAGTCACCTGAGGCTGGAATTGAACCCAGGTCCCTGGCACTGCGAGGTGAGCTGTGCTAACCACTGAAACACTGTGCGACCCAAGACTGTTTTTTAACCCAGAAAGTGTTTTTTTTTAAAAAGTGCAAAAGTGAATGTGAACAGAGGCAGTCAGAGCCTATTTGATCAATGAATCATTGCTCATTAACCAACCTAAAAATCTATTCCCTCCACATTAAGCCACACAGTGACTGCACTATGTCCTTTCCACAGGGCACATTGCATCTATTCATAAAACCCATTTCCCTCATCAGATTTTGCAATGTGTTTAAAAAGCCTAATATCACAAGTCCCCCCCAAACATGGTCCTTCCCATTTCTGCGGAGTTGGGAGTTCAGTCCACTTGGATTTCAACCACACATGTGGCTCCCAGATGCAGCTGCCCATTTGCCCATTGACAGCTGCCTATTTGCATGCTGATCTGTCTCCATTGACGTCTTTATGAAGTTAGCCCACTGTGTGGAGCCTGGTATGTTCATAGAATCCCTACAGTGTGGAAACGGCCCAACACATCCCCACTGACCCGCCGAAGAGTGACCCACTCAGACCTATTTCCCTACCCTATTGTCCTTTATTTACCCCTGACTAATGCACCCAACCTATACATCCCTGAACACTATGAAGAATTTAGCATGGCCAATCGACCTGAATCTGCACATCTTTCAATTGTAGGAGGAAACCTGAGCACCTGGAGGAAACCCACACAGAAACAGGGAGAATGTGCAAGCTCCACACAGACAGTCATCTGAGACTGGAATTGAACCCAGGTCCCTGGCACTGTGAGGCAACAGTGCCAGTCACTGAGTACAGATGAGCTTGGAATATGGGTAAGTGATTTTTGAGTGCGAGCCGCAGCTAAGGTAAGACAGTTTGTTTTAAAATTACTTACTGGTAGCGGGCAGCGGTGTTTTTTTTTCTCTTCACAGAAAGAGCGGGAGCAGCAGGGGGAAGTGATGAAGACCAGAGGGGCAGCCGAGACCCGGAAGCAGGTATAGCGTAAGCTTACCTGGGTAGGTTTTTTTCCCTATAAAAGCGTGCAGGAGAAGAACCCGAGGCACTACAGGGCCCTCCTCCTCTAACCTAATAATAAGACCTGTTGTGGGAAGTAGGTAAGTGCTGCATTTTGCTTGTTCTATTCTTTAGACCCAGTTTTTTTTAAAAAAGGTTACTTTTAGAGGGATGGCAGTGAAGGCAGTGCAATGTTCCTCTTGCAACATGTATGAGGTGAGGGATGCCATGGATGTCCCTGCTGATTACACTTGCAGGAAGTGCACCCATCTCCAGCTCCTCCAAGACCGTGTTAGGGAACTGGAGCTGGAGTTGGATGAACTTAGGATCATTCAGGAGGCAGAGGGGGTCATAGATCGGAGCTTTAGGGAAGTAGTTACTCCAAAGATTGCAGACAGATGGGTGACAGTGAGGGGGACTGGGAGGAAGCAGCCAGTGCAGGGACCCCCTGCGGCCGTTCCCCTCAAGAACAAGTATACCGTTTTGGATACTTGTGGAGGGGACGACTTACCCAGGGGTAAGTAATGGGGCTCAGACCTCTGGCACGGAGCCTGTCCCCATTGCTCAGAAGGGAAGGGTGGAGAAGAGCAGAGCAATAGTAATTGGGGACTCAATAGATACAGATAGGCACAGATAGGCGGTTTTGTGGGGGCGAGAGAGACTCACATTTGGTATGTTGCCTCCCAGATGCAAGGGTACGTGATGTCTCTGATCGTGTTTTCCGGGTCCTTAAGGGGGAGGGGGAGCAGCCCGAAGTCATGGTCCACATTGGCACCAACGACATAGGTAGGAGGAGGGGTGAGGATGTTAGACAGGCTTTTAGGGAGCTAGGTTGGAAGCTCAGAGTTAGAACGAACAGAGTTGTTGTCTCTGGTTTGTTACCCGTGCCACTTGATAGAGAGTCGAGGAATAGGGAGAGAGAACAGTTAAATGCGTGGCTACAGGAATGGTGCAGGAGGGAGGGATTCCGGTATTTGGATAATTGGGGTTCTTTCTGGGGAAGGTGGGGCCTCTATAAACAGGATGGTCTACACCTAAACCTGAGGGGCACCAGTATCCTTGGCGGGAGGTTTGCTAGTGCTTTTGGGGGGGGGGGGTTTAAACTAACTCTGCAGGGGCATGGGAACCTAGACTGTAGCTTTAGGGTGCAGGACCTGGAGTGTAGGGAGGAAGGAACATGGCATCAATCTCAAAGGAGGGTGCCTGTAAACAAGAAAGTGGCTTGAAGTGTGTATACTTCAATGCAAGAAGTATACGAAATAAGGTAGGTGAACTTGCAGCGTGGGTCGGTACCTGGGACTTCGATGTTGTGGCTATTACGGAGAATTGGGTAGAGCAGGGACAGGATTGGCTATTGCAGGTTCCAGGGTTTAAATGTTTTAGTAAGGTCAGAAGTGGGGGTAAAAGAGGGGGAGGTGTGGCATTGCTTGTCAAAGATAGTATTACAGCGGTGGAAAGGACGATGGAGGAAGACTCGCCATCTGAGGTAGTTTGGGCTGAGGTTAGGAATAGGAAAGGAGAGGTCACCCTGTTAGGAGTCTTTTACAGGCCTCCTAATAGTCCTAGAAATGTAGAAGAAAGGATTGCGAGGATGATTCAGGAGAAGAGTGAAAGTAATAGGGTGGTTGTTATGAGGGACTTTAACTTTCCTGATATTGATTGGGAAAGCTATAGCTCAAGTTCGTTAGATGGGTTGGTGTTTGTCCAATGTGTGCAGGAGGGTTTCCTGACACAATATGTAGATAGGCCAACAAGAGGTGAGGCCATACTGGATTTGGTTCTGGGTAACGAACCAGGCCAGGTGTTAGAATTAGAGGTAGGTGAGCACTTTGGGGACAGTGACAACTATTCGGTGACTTTTACTTTAGTGATGGAGAGGGATAAGTGTGCACTGCATGGTAAGAGTTATAGCTGGGGGCAGGGAAATTATGATGCGGTGAGGCATGACTTAGGATGCGTGGCTTAGAAAAGTAGGCTTCAAGGCAAGGGCGTAATTGATATGTGGAGCTTGTTCAAGGAGCAACTATTGAGTGTCCTTGATAAGTATGTACCTGTCAGGCAGGGAGGAAAGGGTCGTGTGAGGGAGCCATGGTTTAATAAGGAATTGGAATCCCTTGTTAAATGGAAGAGGGCGGCCTATGTAAAGATGAGGCGTGAAGGTTCAATTGGGGCGATTGAGAGTTATAAGGTAGCCCGGAAGGACCTGAAGAGAGAGCTAAGAGCAGCAAGGAGGGGACATGAAAGGTCCTTAGTTGGTAGGATTAGGGAAAATCCTAAGGCTTTGTATAGGTATGTCGGGAATAAAAGAATGACTAGGGTAGGAATAGGTCTAGTCAAGGATAGTAGTGGGAAGTTGCGTGTGGAGGCTGAAGAGATTGGGGAGACACTGAATGAATACTTTTCATCAGTATTCACTCAGGAACAGAACATTGTTGCTGATGTGAATACTGAGTCATAATTAAGTAGAATGGATTGCTTTGAGGTATGTAGGGAAGAGGTGTTGGAAATTCTGGAAAGGGTAAAACTAGATAAGTCCCCTGGGCCTGATGGCATTTATCCTAGGATTCTCTGGGAAGCAAGGGAGGAGATTGCAGAGCCATTGGCCTTGATTTTTATGCCCTCATTGTCTACAGGAAAAGTGCCAGAAGACTGGAGGCTAGCAAATGTGGTTCCCTTGTTCAAGAAGGGGAGTAGGGATAACCCTAGTAACTATAGGCCGGTGAG
Source organism: Chiloscyllium punctatum (assembly GCF_047496795.1). Lineage (NCBI taxonomy): Eukaryota > Metazoa > Chordata > Chondrichthyes > Orectolobiformes > Hemiscylliidae > Chiloscyllium > Chiloscyllium punctatum. The sequence goes on from NC_092758.1 coordinate 85,662,129, forward strand.
TCTCACTTCTGTTGTGGGCAAAGTCTTAGAGAGAATTGTAAGGGATAGGATTTATGAACATCTGGATAGGAATAATGTGATCAAGGATAGTCAGCATGGTTTTGTGAAGGGCAGGTCGTGCCTCACAAGCCTTATTGAATTCTTTGAGAAGGTGACTAAGGAGGTGGACGAGGGGAAAGCGGTAGATGTGGTGTATATGGATTATAGTAAGGCGTTTGATAAGGTTCCCCATGGTAGGCTACTGCAAAAAATACAGAGGTAAGGCATTGAGGGTGAGTTGGAGGTTTGGATTAGGAATTGGCTGGCTGGAAGAAGACAGAGGGTAGTAGTTGATGGTAAAGGTTCATCTTGGAGTGCCGTTACTAGCGGTGTTCCGCAAGGATCTGTTTTGAGATCATTGCTGTTTGTCATTTTTATAAATGACCTGGAGGAGGGGTTAGAAGGTTGGGTGAGCAAGTTTGTGGATGATACAAAAGTCGGAGGAATTGTTGACAGTGAGGAAGGATGTGTCAGGTTACAGCGGGATATAGATAAGCTGCAGAGCTGGGCAGAAAAGTGGCAAATGGAGTTCAATGTAGGTAAGTGTGAGGTGATTCACTTTGGTAAGAGTAACAAAAAGATGGGGTACTGGGCTAATGGTCGGATACTTGGCAGTGTGGATGAGCAGAGGGATCTTGGTGTCCATGTACACAGATCTTTGAAAGTTGCCACCCAGGTAAATAGTGCGGTGAAGAAGGCATATGGCGTACTGGCTTTTATTGGTAGAGGAATGGAGTTCCGGAGTCCTGACGTCATGTTGCAGTTGTATAAGACTCTGGTGCAGCCACATCTGGAGTATTGTGTACAGTTTTGGTTGCCATACTATAGGAAGGATGTGGAGGCACTGGAACGGGTGCAGAGGAGGTTTACCAGGATGTTGCCTGGTATGGTAGGAAGATCGTATGAGGAAAGGCTGAGGCACTTGGGGCTGTTTTCATTGGAGAAAAGAAGGTTTAGGGGTGACTTGATAGAGGTGTACAAGATGATTAGGGGTTTAGATAGGGTTGACCGTGAGAACCTTTTTCCACGTATGGAGTCAGCTATTACGAGGGGGCGTAGCTTTAAATTAAGGGGTGGTAGGTATAGGACTGATGTTAGGGGTAGGTTCTTTACTCAGCGAGTCGTGAGTTCATGGAATGCCCTGCCAGTAGCAGTGGTGGACTCTCCCTCTTTATGGGCATTTAAGCAGGCATTGGATAGGCATATGGAGGATAGTGGGCTAGTGTCGGTTAAGTGGGCTTGGATCGGCGCAACATCAAGGGCCAAAGGGCCTGTACTGCACTGTATTCTTCTATGTTCTATGTTATATGTTCTAGGTTCATTCTCAGTTGGACAGTTAAGGTACCCTCTGAAAGGCTGAGGTAGCCTGTACATATGGTCCACGGACACCCAGGGTGAGGAAGCAGGAGAGATCCAGGTAAACATTCGGAGGGAGTTTCAAGTACCCTTTTAATTAGAGATTGTCATTACCTTCGGGAGTGGGTGGGATTAGTCAGCCACCTTTCGGGATTGATAACTGCAGAGTTGTTTGTGAAGAAGGTGCAGAGGAGGAGTAACACAACAATACAGCTTATGCACTTTATATTTGCTGATATATTCAGACATCTAATGTGAACAATTTGCTTCTACATCCAGAGCAAACTTTAGCAGGGATCTCTTTGAGGATCATTACATAAAGTGTCAGTCTGCACCTATTGCAGGTGAACCATTCTGAAATCTTTAATAATTTTCTAACTGTGAAGCAAATTACATAAAACAAATGCTTAGGACCATCAATTATATTCAGTAATGTAAATATGTTTCTATATCTTCATCCCTGGAAAAGAGATAAATAATCTTTCACCCAGGATGGGGGTATTTTTAAACAGGATTGATAACTAAAGTGCTTTTAATTTAAAATCTTGTGAAAGCATAGTGGCTCAGTGTGGTTAGTGCTGCTGCCTCACAGCATGAGGGACCCAGATTCAACTCCACCCTCGGGCAAATGTTTGTGTGAAGTTTGCACATTCTCCCGCGTCTGCGTGGGTTTCCTTCAGGTGCTCCGGTTTCCTCTCGTGTTCTAAAGATGTGGAGGCTGGGGTGGATTGGCCATGTTAAATCGCTGACAGTGTCCAAGGATGTGCAGGCTAGGTGGATTGGCTGTGGGATTTACAGATATAAGCTGGGATGCTCTTTGAACAGGCAGTGTGAACTTGATGGGCTGAATGGCCTGCTCCCACACTGTAGGGATTCTATGAAGCTCTGCTGTGAAAACTAAAAAGCAAAGTTTTTGCAGTTTACAGCTTGAAATATATTGGTTGATGTAAATTGGCTGTAATTAATAATTCAGGGGGCAGTAACTGCCTCAAAATGGCTCTGCTAGGTTAATTGCCCTGAGACATTGATGCTCCCTGGATAATTTGATAGGCAAACATTCCCCTGTCACAGGTAGTAGCTCTCTTGATTATGCACATTAGTACCTTCAACTTTAAGAGATGCATGGGTGCATTCTCAACCCTTGTCTCTGACACTAAGTGATTAGAGACAGAATAGAAATTAGGCTTTACTGTCCACTTTAGAATTGCCCTTAAACACCTTTCAAGTATTTGCCTTTATGGAACCAGACAAGGTGAGAGGTCTCCCCTCAGATGCATAAAAATTTGGCACCCATCTTGCCCCATCGCTACTCTGCTTTGTTTTATCCCACATTCCTTCAAATCAGGAACCTGTGTCATCAAATCGTGGCAGTGTGACTCAAGGAACATCGCAACAAATCCTTTGTTGTGCGAACTGGATACCGCAATCTTTCATTTGTACACAAGACATGAGTGTCACTGGCTAGACTAACATTTAATACCCATCATTAATTGCCTAGAGGTTGGGAAGGGGAGTGCAAGAATGGTGGGGGCACATTGTTGTGGGTCTACAGCCACATGTAGGCCAGACCAGGTAAGGATGGCAGATTTCCTTCCCAAAATGGGCATTCATGAATCCAGATGGGTAGCTATTTATTATTGAATTCAAATTTCACCATCTGCAAGGACTGTAACAAACACTACATTGGACAAACAGGCAGAAAACTAGCCACCAGGATACATGAACACCAACTAACCACAAAATGACATGACCCTCTCTCACTAGTATCCTCACATACGGATGAGGAAAGACACCATTTTGACTGGGACAACACATCCATCCTAGGACAAGCCAAACAAAGACACGTACGAGAATTCCTAGAAGCATGGCATTCCAACTGGAACTCTATCAACAAACACATCAAGTTAGACCCCCATCTACCACCCCTGAGAAAAGGAGCAGGAAGTGACTTCACCACAGAAAATAACATCACCACAGGAAATGACATCACCAAACCAATGAAACCCAAACATATAAATAGAAAGCAGGAATTTTCAGCATTGCTTCACATGAGGTCCACTGAAGATGTTACTTAGTAAGGTAATGAAACATCTAAAAATGAACCTTTCAGCTCAGCGAGCAAACCTACATCCAAAGGTAGGTTCATAGGTCTAGGTCAGTTACTCTTCGGAGGGTCGGTGTGTACTTGTTGGAGCAATTCTAATTCTAATGTCACCATTCCTTTGTGATCATATGCATGCCTCTCCAGACTAGAAGGCAAGATGGACTTCTTTACATTTCAGTGACATGAAGCACAAGGTAAGATGACAATCCCAAACCCTGCCTGCTCACTCGGGAAGACATAAAAATCCGGAGACAATACCTTGAATAAAAGCAGGGGATGTCCAACTGTCCTTCATGGCTGAGGCTTGGTTAACAGAACTGTCAATTAAATCACTCCTAAGGACAAATATTCAGAAATCCCAAAGTGTGACATCAAAGTAGCAATGCTCTTCCAGTAATCAATGAATCCCACAAGAGTTTAAAGGAAATTAAAATTGGCAGGAAAATATCAAAATAAATTTTGTTTTTAAGGGTGTGAAATAGTGAGTAGAGTTTAAGCAACAGTACTAATGTCCAATGAGAAGTCATTAAAATGATCTGTCTTAAATGGTGAATTTATTGAATGCAAATACAATTGAGTGATTGACCTGATCTTATGAATGCTAATTATCTTATTATAGAGTCAGAAACTAATTTTTCACTGGAGTGTAGGAGGTTGAGGGGTGACTTTATAGAGGTTTATAAAATCACGAGGGGCATAGATAAAGTGGATGGCAGATGTCATTTCCCTGGGGTGGGGGATTTCAAGACTAGGGACATATTTTTAAGGTGAGAGGAGAAAGATTTTTAAAAATGACATTAAGGGCAACTTTTCTGCATACCGAGTGGTTCGTGTGTGGAATGAATTTCCCAAGGAAGTGGTGGATTCCCGTACAGTTTCAACATTTAAAAGACATTTGGATAAGTACATGAATAAGAAATGTTTGGAGAGATATGGGCAAGTGCAGGCAGCTGGGATTGGTTTAGTTTGGGATTGTGATAGGCATTAGCTTCATTCAAAGATCTGGGATATTATCCAGTGTCCTTGCGAATATTCTCCCAGTAACGAAAGAAATAAAAAAATAATTGGTCATTAATCTCCATGATGTCTGAGTGTCATCACTCTCACAGAATGGCTACTATATTTGCAAAAGTAACAACCTGGACTAATGAAGGAGCCTTTCTATGAAAAGCTGTATTGTGATTATATTTAGATATTATTACAGCCAAAGTTAAATATAGATATTGTATTTTGGTACAATATACAATGGTAAGGTGTATACAATTAATGGTAGGACCTTGGGTAGTATTGTAGAACAGAAGGACCAAGGGGTACAGGTATATAGTTCTTTCAAGTTTCCATCACATATAGACAGCGAGGTTAAAAAGGTGTGTGGCACGCTTGCCTTCATTGCTCAGTCCTTCAAGTTCAGAAGTTAGCAAGTCATGTTGAGATTGTACATTGGTGAGGCCTCTTCTGTAGTACAATGTCCAGTTCTGGTCACCCAGTTATAGGAAGGATGTTATTGAGCTGGAGAGGGTTCAGAGGAGATTTAAAAGAGTGCTACTGGGTATGAAAAGTTATAAAGAAAGGCTGGATAGGCTGGGACTTTTTTCTTTGGAACAGAGGAGGTTGAGAGGTGGCCTTAAAGAGGTTTATAAAATAATCAGGGCTGTCGATAGAGTTAATGTGAGTTCAAGGTTTAGGAGAAGATTTGTAGCTCGGGTGCTTGTTGTTGTGGTTCTGTTCGCTGAGCTGGGAATTTGTGTTGCAGATGTTTCGTCCCCTGTCTAGGTGACATCCTCAGTGCTTGGGAGCCTCCTGTGAAGCGCTTCTGTGATGTTTCCTCTGGCATTTATAGTGACTTGTACCTGCCGCTTCCGGTTGTCAGTTCCAGCTGTCCGTTGCAGTGGCCGGTGTATTGAGTCCAGGTCGATGTGCTTATTGATTGAATCTGTGGATGAGTGCCATGCCTCTAGGAATTCCCTGGCTGTTCTCTGTTTGGCTTGTCCGATAATGGTAGTGTTGTCCCAGTCGAACTTATGTTGCTTGTCATCTGCACGTGTGACTACTAAGGATAGCTGGTCATGTCGTTTCGTGGCTAGTTGGTGTTCATGGATGCGGATCGTTAGCTGTCTTCCTGTTTGTCCTATGTAGTGTTTTGTACAATCCTTGCATGGGATTTTGTACACTACATTTTGCTCATGCTGGGTATCGGGTCGTTTGTTCTGGTGAGTTGTTGTCTGAGAGTGGCTGTTGGTTTGTGTGCTGTTATGAGTCCTAGTGGTCGCAGTAGTCTGGCTGTCAGTTCAGAAATGTTCTTGATGTATGTTCTGTATACCTTTGTGGCTAGTCCTTTGGGTTGTGATATGTCCTCATTCCGTTGTCTTTCCCTTAGGCATCTGTTGATGAAATTGCGCGGGTATCCATTTTTGGCGAATACATTGTAGAGGTGTTCTTCTTCCTCTTTTTGCAGTTCTGGTGTACTGCAGTGTGTTGTGGCCCTTTTGAACAGTGTCTTGATGCAACTTCTTTTGTGTGTTTTGGGGTGGTTGCTTTCGTAGTTTAGGACTTGGTCTGTGTGTGTGGCTTTCCTGTAAACCTTTGTGGTGAATTCTCTGTTCGGTGTTCTCTGTACCATCACGTCTAGGAATGGGAGTTGGTTGTCCTTTTCTTCCTCTCTCGTGAATCGGATTCCTGTGAGTGTGGCGTTGATGATCCGGTGTGTGTTCTCTATTTCTGTGTTTTTAATAATTACAAAGGTATCATCTACATATCTGACCCAGAGTTTGGGTTGAATTTGCAGTAATACATACTCCACAACTCAGCCAAGTCCCAGGGTGCACTGAAATATGTTTTACCACCTCCAGCCAAATCTCTCAGTTGCAGTACCATCTGTGAGCCTGGGAAATGTTAGAAATTTCTTGACGTAGTAGATGTGTGGATCAGCATCCAAGCACAAAACTAGATTGCTACTATACTTTTATAAACACAATTGGATGACTATCTGGTTAAGAATTCATAAAAGGCACTGAGGATTAGTATAGCCGCATATATTCACATTCTTGAAACTAATACATCGTGCACCTCCAGAAATGGAGGCATCACCAAAGAAATGTAACTTGACAACTCTGATTTATACAGTATGGAATATTTGATTGATATCTTGGAAATTTGCTAGATCATACCAAAGGCAAGGTCAAAACCTTATCTTGACGGTTTACTATAGGTTGTCATTGCTCTTCTGAGTAAATGCAGATGATAAGAACACATGAGAAAACAAATTGTATCTATACTGTGAAATGAATATGCTTAATGGACTAAATGGCCTTGTGTTGTGTCCTAAGAATAGAGCAGGGTGATTGAGAATGATAGCAACAGAGGCAGAATAGATCAGAGTGGGACAACAGATTGTGTGCAGGGAATAACCGAGACAAGCCATAGGCAAAAGCGAAGGAGAGAACGGGCATTGGTGCAAAAATAAATAGAAAGTGGGACATGCATGAGGCTCAGAAAAGACTGATTTAGCTGCCTGACAGCCAAAAAGATAGGAAAAGGACCCACTTGTGACAGACGATGTCAGTCCAAGCTTGACTCAAAGAAAGACTGAAGAAACTTTCATGTTCAGTTCTGCAATGTTATATTTAATAAACAGTGCATGAAAGATAAATCCAGGGCACTATTTCACACTGACTTGTGACTGCAAGATAAGGAGCCCCAGGTTCAAGCTAATGCAAGTTAAATTTAGGACTGATGCTCGGAAGAATGATCAAAATGGGGGAGGAACATTTATGAATAAGGATAAATGGAGGGTCTGTATTATTGGGTTTGGCGCTGGATATTCTCTTCCACTCCTTCAGAGGATTTACAGCCCATACAATTTGAAAAATGCATTTGTCTGTTTAAGCTCGAGGTGAATTTGAGCAAGGCAGTTATTCAGCAGCTTTCTGAAATGGATCACATTTCACCACATGATTCACCATTCTTTTCATGGGTAGATTAAACCAATGTCTTCTCATCCCACACCCTGGGCCATGAAGGAAAGACAGGCCATTTAAAGAAACAACATTAGGCACAATAAAGTTTATTACATTTGCTCTTCTATTCATAACAATAAAAGCATGCTATCCCATTTGGCTACTGAATTATTGAAAATGTCTATTTACTGCAATATATACCTGCATTGTAACCTTAATAAAGCTGATCCAAATAATGACTTCAAATTAATAATTTCATATAGAAAAACATATACTTCTGCTCATATGTAAACATAAAGCATTTTTTAAATGGAAGAACAAGTCAAATTTCAACCATACAACTGGGATTCCAAACCAGTGGGGGAATATTATAGGGTCTGACTGTCAATGGACCACAGCGTGAAATGTGGCAGAGTCATACAGAAGCCCAGTAAGGCTTATATATTGAGGTCAGGAATGATGTGTTGCATCTTTTAACTGAGTTCCAGCCGTCAAGGTCAAATTCCCGCTGGGGAGTGTTGAGCTGCCTATTCAGGGGTATCGCTGCTTGTTAAATACCTCATTAACTGAGCATCTCATCTTATTAATGATGTGGAGGTGAGGGTGTTACACTGGGGTGGACCACGTTAAAAATCACACAACACCAGGTTATAGTCCAACAGGTTTACAAGCTTTCAGAGCGCTGCTCCTTCAATGAAACTTGTACTTCCAAATAAACCTGTTGGACTGTAACCTGGTGTTGTGTGATTTTTAACATTTAAAAGGCATCTGGATGGGTATATGAATAGGAAAGGCTTAGAGGGATATCTGCCAAGTGCTGGCAAATGGGATTAAATTAATTCAGAACATCTGGTCGGCATGGACGGATTGGACCAAAGGGTCTGTTTCTGTGCTGTACAAAACTCAAAGACTCTATAAATGGAGACATTGTCCACCCATTGTTTTAACAATCTTGCAATACTTGGGAATAGCGAACATTTATTTGCAGGCACCAAGCTTTCAGAGCGCTGCTCCTTCATCAGGTAACTAGTTACCTGATGAAAAAGTGGTGCTCTGAAAGCTAGTGCTTGCAAATAAATCTGTTGGACTATAACCTGGTATTGCATGATTTTTAACTTCATCTTATTAATGTGCAGGTTCTTTAACTACCACGCACCACAAGCAAACTAAACACCAAGGATTCTCACTATGGAAGTTTTTTTTTATTCATTCACAGGATGTGGGCATCACTGGCAGCATTTATTGTCCAACCCTAATTGCCCAGAGGGCATTTAAGAATCAACAACTTTGCTGTGTGTCTGGAGTCACATGTAGACCAGACTGGGTAAGGATGGCAGCTTCCTTCACTGAAGGACATTAGTGAACTAGATGGGTTTTTTTTGAAAATTGACAGTGGATTCATAGTCATCATTAGACTCTTAATTCCAGTTTGTATTGATTTCCACCATCTGCCATGGCAGGATTCGAACCAGGGTCCCCAGAACATTACTTGGGTCTCTGGATTAACAATCCAGTGATGATGACATTTGGTCATTGCCTCCCAGCAGGTCCCTGGTCATCGCTAGTTGTGAAAAGCCTCTCTGTTGCTCGCGACAGAACCAGCATCTCAAGGCATGAGTCATGGGCATCACTTGCTCATCAGTCTCACCCACGGATGTTGACAGCTGATATTTGCCAACCCCTTAGGGTCCTCATGCCCCTCTCTGACCTACCTGCAGCAATCTACTCCTGTACTGCAGAGTGAATTTATGTCTGAATTCTGGATGAGCTTTGATTGTCACGTGCACTCCCTCGCACAAGGACAGTGAAGAGTTTATAAGCAGCCACTTTTACAATGCCAGCATCATGGTACAAAGCAGGAAACTAAAGAAAGCAGATTGAGAAGTTAAATGTTACATTCTTACTAGAATTAATGAATATGAATGAATATCCTTCATTGTCACTTGTACTCCAGTACAGAGGTACAGTGAAGAGTTTTTACAATGGCTGCCTTTTAATGGCGCCATCTTAGGTACAAGTGCCTCACATAAGGTGAGTAAGAATTAGAGTAAGAAAAAAAGTAGTGAAAGGAGAAAAGAAAAAACTGGAAGAAATACAAATAGAAGCTGACAGAGCAGCTGACCACCCGCTGAGCTGCCATTCCGCTGCCACCTTGCTCTGATCCCAGAATGCACCAGCAACTTACGTTAAAAGGCTGCTGTAAGGAGGCCTTGGGCAGGGCACCCAGCTCACATTAGACCAAGCTGTCCCTCACAGTCTTTCACTTGCTCCCATAATGCTCACACCTATGTTAGAGCAAACATCTGAACGTCAATAATTGTTCATGGAGTGAAAGACTCAAAGAAGATAAACACTCACACATCAAACTCTGCCTGGAATAAGCTATTAAGAGATAAGGACAAACATAGTGTGGAAGCAGGCCATTCAGCCCATGACGTTCACACTAACCCTCTGAGGAACATCCCACCCAAACCCCCTCCCCCAACTTATCCCCGTAACTCTGCATTTCCCATGGTTAATCCATCTAGCCTGCACATCCCTGGAAACTATGGGTGATTTTGCAATCCACCCTAGGCCAATCCACCCTAACCGGCACATCTTTGGATCGCGGGAGGAAACCAAAGCACTCAGAGGAAACCCACACAGACACGGGGAGAATGTGCAAACTCCACACAGGCAGCCGCCCGAGACTGAAATCGAAGCCAGGTCCCTGGCACTGTGAGGCAGCAGCGCTAACAATTGTGTTGCCCTTGAAAGCCTATACAGGAATTGAAAGCAATTAGCCATGTCTGGGAATAGTAGCTGCATAAATGAAGCTGTATTATCAATTTTTAGTACTTTGGATTATCAGGCCCCGAAAGCCTTTAACCCCATTCCTTTCCCCAGCACCATTTACTCACCAGTACCATTTTCCTTCAATTCTGCCAATTCACCAAATTAACCTTGGTTCCCTCTCATTTCTGGAAAGTTTTCCGAATGCCAGGCTGGGAATTGCAATTGTCACCTTGGCGACTGCAGCTGAGCAGTCTAAAAATGAACTAAAAATGAAGCCTTTTCTGGTTTACAGATTGTTGTGGGAGAAATTGGTTCCTGTCTCATGGCGTAAGTGAGGACTGCAGATGCTGGAGATCAGAGCTTGAAAATGTGTTGCTGGAAAAGCGCAGCAGGTCAGGCAGCATCCAAGGAGCAGGAGAATCGACGTTTCAGGGGCTCATGCCCGAAACGTCGATTCTCCTGCTCCTTGGATGCTGCCTGACCTGCTGCGCTTTTCCAGCAACACATTTTCAGCTCCTGTCTCATTGCACCAGTACTAAGGTAAGTGCAATCTTTATCACGGGGTGAGACCTCTTCTGAGCTGTGAGGGGTCAATGTTTGGCTTCCATCTCTGGGCATGTGGTGAGGGTTTTAAACTCAACAGTGGGAACAAATTTAGAGATATATGCAAAATGAAAGGGTACAGAAAAAGCAGGAGGGAAAAGGATTAACTTGGGAAATAACAGAACACAGTAGAAAGGGATAAGCAGTACAAATCTAAAAGTGAGTCAACACGTAAGACTAGAGATTACAAAAAAAAATGAAAGGACAAAATTAATAGCTCTATGACTAAATGCAGATAACATTCAGAACAAAACTGATTAGCCTGGTGGTGCAAATAAAAGTAAATATGTATCATAAAATTGCCATTGCAGAATTTAGTTGCAACCTGATACAGATTTTGACCTGAACATTGAAGGGTACATGAAGGAAGGAAGGACAGGAAGCTATGAAAAAGTCGAGAAGTGACACAGTTAATTAATGATGATCGAAGCACATTAGTAATTGGAGTCAAGAAAATATAAAGGCAAGAGATCACTGTAAGGAGTGGTCCCTGTCAGTAATCACACGTTAGGATGGAATATAAAGGAAGAAATAAGGGAAACTTGTCAGAAAAGTATGGTGATAATCATCAGGGAGGTGGAGAAGTCAATGCTATGGGTATTAACCCTTCTTTAGTCTTGAAGAAGGGTTAATACCCAAAACATCGACTTCTTCACCCCCTGATGCTGCCTGGCTTGCTGTGTTCTTCCAGCCTCCTGCTTGTCTACTTTGGATTCCAGCATCAGCAGTGCTTTTGTCTCTAACCATAGTGATAATCATGGAGGATTTTAATCTACATGAAACTGGATAAATCAGATTGGCAAAAGTAGCCTAGACGAAAAGTTCAGAGAATGTTTTTGGGATCATTTCATAGAACAGCATGTAGAACTGACCAGGGGACATGCTTTCTTGGATCTGGTACTGGACAACAGGATTGGATGAATTAATTATCTCACAGTAAAGGCATCCCTAGGTTACAGCAATTCTAACATCATCACTTTCTACATTAACTTTGAGAGAGAAAAGAGTGGGCCAAAGACTAGTATTTAAACTGAAATGTTGCAATTATGAGGGCGTGAAAGCAGAGCAGGCTAAAGTGAACTGGAACGTTAAATTGAGATAGGGATTAATAGAAATGCAATTGTGGGTATTTAAGGGGATATTTTGGAATGTGTGTAATAGATGCATTTCATTGAGAGAGAGAAATTCCAAAAGGAAGTCACTTCATCTACAGTTAACTGGAAAAGTTAAAGACTGCATCAAACTTAAAGAGGAAGCATATAACTGTGCAAAGATAGGTAGTAGTTCAGAAGATTGTGAAATTGATGGAGCACACTGCTGGACAGAGAGATTTCCATTGCTTTAACTGATGACTGCTTAACAGCAAGGCAACCTGCCTGGTTGTATAGCTGTACTAATCAGCAAGAAAATGCAAGGCAAGGCAAGAAATAAAAGCTGTGAGTTTGCGAGTAGGTGCTTGCTGAATGAATCCTAAAACAGCAAGCAAGCAGACTGGTCCAATCAGTGAGCTGGATTAGTACCCCTGTATGCAACATATTGGCCGTGCTAAATTGCCCATAGTGTACAGGGACATGCAGGTTATGTGCCTTAGTCCGGGGACATGTGGGTTAATAGGGTAAGGGAAGGGGTCTGGGTGGGTTCTGCTTCGGAGAGTTGGTGTGGACTTGTTGGGCCAAATGGCCTGTTTCCACTCTGTAGGGATTCTATGATCTATATCCCCGCTGCAGCCTCTCAGTGGGTCAGTGCATGTCTACGTGTTCATCAGAGAGATGCCGTGATGGAGATGAAAGGTTGGCAAATGCCAGATGCCAACTGGCTGTTGATGAGGAGTGCGTTCAGCTGGTGATGTGGATCATACACTGAGCAATACGGAGCCTCATGGCAGCCAGTGGCCTGCTGAAGCTGCCAGGGCCACACTTGTAGTTCCACATTGAGAATTCCTGTTCAGCTTGGTAAGGTAGGGAGCTGAATATTAGTGAAGCAAACTGGGTTGTTAATAAGATAGGTAGCAAGCAAAAATAACCACGCATGGTAACTTGGTGCTACCCAGTGAGAAACTCACCACACAACCTGACAAATATATAAAATATTGAGTGAGTTGCTCCCAATGTAGGCCTTCTTATTTGATTCTGTCGGTGATCTCGCCAAATTACTCAGACCCCTTAAACTGACAGTCTTTATCTCCTTATTGAGGTTTGTAAAGTCATGGATAGGATGAATAGCCAAGTCTTTTCCCCAAGGTAGGAGAGTCCAAAACTAGAGGTCATAGTGTAACGTGAGAGGGGAAAGATTTAAAAAGGATCTGAGGGGCAACTGTTTCATGCAGAGGGTAGTGCGCTTATGGAATGAGCTGGCAGAGAAAGTGGTGGAGGCTGGTACAATTACAACATTTAAAAGGCATCTGGATGATTATATGAATAGGAAAGGGTTTAGAGGAATGAGCCAAATGCTGGTAAATGGGACGGGTTCAGATTACGATGTCTGATTCGCATGGATGGGTTAGACCAATGTGTCTGTTCCTGCTCTATGACCCTTCCTCAAAAGCAACGGAGGTTCAGTGTTTGAATATCATTGAGACAGGTACGGATATTGTTTTGGTAAGCAAGAGATTGGAAGGTTATTGAGGGTAGGCAGGAACTGAAGGTTATTCTCAGGTCAGCCATGATCTTATGAAAGGTGGAGTGTATTCGAGGGGCTAGAGGGTTCCTAACAGTTTATCCTTGCCAGTTGCCCAAGCCTGTCATTTTAATTCTCCACCATCTCCTGATCCCTACCCATGGCCTGCTGTACTGTCCTACTGAGGCTCAATATAACTTACAGGAACATCTTTTACTTAATTGAATAAAATAATCAAACCTTCAGGACACATCATTGAATTCAACAACATCAGGCTGTAAGCTTTGTCCTCCATTTTGTCTCTCTTTCTTGCTTGTTTCATTCGCGTACTTTCTTGTCACACCTTCTGGTTTTCATATTTCTCTTCTTACACCATCTCCATTCTTTCTTTGCCCTGTAAGATTAACTCTTCAGTACTTCTGAACAAGGTTCACAGGATCTGTAATGCTAGCTCTGCTTCCTCTCCACGGGTGCTGCCAGACCTGCTGAGCTTTTCCAGCAATTTCTGATTTTGCTAACTCTTCTGTCAATCGGTCTCTCGTCTTCCAGCCAATCCCAGACCCTTGTTTTACCCTTGGCCCACTTACCCAAGCTCGAAAACTATTACATATTTAACTTTTCTCCCAGATCTGACACAAAGTCACTGACTTGAAATACTAACTCTGGTTCTCCCTTCTCTACATAGACATTATCTAACTGATTGATGTCTGCTTTTCTCTTCTGAGCATTTCTTGCTTTTGTTTTAGATTTCCGGCATCCAAAAGTATTTTGCTTTTAGATCAATCAAGTATGCTGCACAGTCTCTTACATTTTGTGCCTTTTTTGACAGCATTACTTAGCTTTTTGGCTCAGTTGTTCTGGGGCAATGGTCCTCCCGTTTCACACAAAATTGGAAGAGAGGGCAGTATGGTGGCTGTGGCTCAGTGGTTAGTACTGCGGCCTCACTTTTCCAGGGTCCCAGATTCGATACCAGCCTTGGGCGACGGTCTGCGTGGAGTTTGCACATTCACCCCGTGTCTGCGCGGGTTTCCACCGGGTGCTCTGGTTTCCTCCCACAATCTAAAGATATGCAAGTCAGGTAAACTGGCCTATGCTAAATTGCCCATAGTGTTAGGCGTATTAGTCAGAGGGAGATGGGTCTGGGTGGTTTACCCTCCGGAGGGTCGGTGTGGACTGGTTGGACCTAAGGGCCTGTTTCCACACTGTAGGGAATCAAATCTAATGTTGATAAAGTTTCATTTGCACACTTTCATTTGGCTCTGTGTCAGTGCAACAGCTTGATTGTAAATGTGGAGATGTATTCTTAATATGATACTTCAATGGTTGCCAAAACCCATATTCGACAAGCTGTGCTTCCATTATATATGGGCTACGAAACAAACAATTCTGCTCCAGACCTTGAACTTTTCAAACAGGTCTGTCCATATGTGAACAAGGTAGGTCAGTGATAAATGAGAGTAAATTGAGAATTATTCATTGTCCTGACTTGTGAACTCTTTTGGAAAGCACAGTGCTTGATATTTATTTATTTGGCTACATACAAAGGTAAATGCATTTCCCTGCATGACAAAGAAACCCTCGTTTGGGTTACAAAGACACTTTCTGTTGTTCTCCTGTTATTAAAGTCGCTGAAATAAAGAGAGCATAGAACGGCTAGATTGGACTGAGTTAATGAATATCCAACAATTTTGCTTCCAACAGACAGACAAGGGTTCAATGTCGCAGTTGGGGCGAGATGAACTGCGTTGTTTTTTTTTAAACAGAAAAAATCTGTTCACACGATCCAAAAGCTGCATTTCTCCTGTCTGTGGCTTTCCTGTTTATTTAACTATGAGCTTGGCTCAGTAGCTACGCTCTCACTTCTTAAACAAGAGACAGCAGATTCAAATCCACTGCCAGGATTCCATCAGGTGATCTGAGCTGTCACAAGGTGGTGAAAGAGAGGCACTTGCTGCAAGTGTCCAGGCTGACTTGGATCCACCACCCCAGAAACGGAGAAATACGCAGTTAACCAGTTTAGCTCAGTTGGCTGGATTGTTGGTTTGCAGAAGCAGTGTGGTGCCAACAACAAGGGTTCAGTTCCCATCACTGGTTTGAGGTGACCACGAAGGACTCTCCTTCTCAACCTCAGATTAAATCACCACCAGTTGCTTCTCTCTAACGAGAGAGCTGCCCCAATGGCCTGGGAAGACTACAATGCACAGTTAACTGGTGCCACGTCAATGTAATGAAACTAGCACAGCAACGTTATGAAGAATGAGTGCTGCATCTTGACAGTGCTGCTCCTCATGGCCCTGTGGCTGAATCCACCAGCGAGAGGCAAGAGAAAAGCAATGCCTGATCACTGCTTCACTCCTGGAAGTTAACACACAAGTTTAAAAGACCAAGCTGACTTCTGGCCGATACCGTGAGAGAAGTGATTCCTAAGCAATGAGCCAAGCCACAGCATGGGTGAACAAAGTTAAAAGTCACACAACACCAGGTTATAGTCCAACAGGTTTATGTGGAAGTACTAGCTTTTGGAGCGCTGCTTCTTCATCAGGTGGTTGTGGAGCATAAGATCATAAGAAACAGAATTTATAGCAAAATGGTTACAGTGTCGTGCAACTGAAATGATATATTGAACAAACCTGGATTTTTGTGAGTTCTTAATCTTCTAGATTGGATTGCAGGTTTCAATTCAACTTTGAAATAAACCTGTTGGACTTTAACCTGGTGTTGTGTGATTTTTAACTTTGTCCACCCCAGTCCAACACCGGTACCTCCACATCACAACACATGAGAAAAGTAGACTCCAACAGTATGTGGAGGTCTTCGGAGACAACTCTTGATTCTGGAAAGGTTACTGACACATGCTGATAAGGCGATGGGACCGCAGAATCCCAGAGGTTGAAGCAACTAATTTGGGAAATAATCTGTAGAGAATGGCTTACTGTTGATCATCCCATTATTATCTCACGAGAGTCCAGTCTGTTTTGATTTGCCTTACCCCCTTCAGAAAGCATCCCTCTCTGAAAGCTAGTGCTTCCAATTAAACCTGTTGGGCTGTAACATGGTGTTGTGTGAATTTTAACTTTGTACATCCCAGTCCAACACTGGCACCTCTAAATCATCACCCCTTCAGAATGGTTTGTGTTTTGATGTTCCCCTCATATTTAGGTATGACACTCCAGAGATCCCTTCCTCCAGACTGTCACTGAATTCACATTTGGTTTTATTTACTACATCAGTCCCCCTGTTGGAAAACACATTGTGGAATGATGAGGTCTCAAGCTCCATGGTACTTTGGTGTTCCCGGCCACAGTTATGACAAGTTTGCAAGGTCAGAGGTCACATGTGGAGGATCTGGATGCAGTACCACGAGGAGTTCAATGATCGCACATGAGTGTCAGCTTCAAACCTACATCTTGAAGCGTTCTCACACCACTGCCAGCTCTTCAGGCACCTCTTCACAAAAACATATGGCATACCACTCACTGACATGCCTCCCACTCTCTTTCAGGATGCAATCAGGCACAATTGGAAGTGGCAGGAGCAAACTGGTGACAGAGAATGGGATTTGTTGGAGACAGCGAGGTTGAGAGGGGCGTGTCTGCTTATTCCTGCCATCGTGGAGAGGTTAGGTATTGGTTATTATGGGAATATTCATTGCTGACCCCATGAGCACTAGCGAGGCGAAATCCATAATGATAGCCTCATGCCCCTACCCCCTCTCAAACCCCACAAACCAGAAAATATTTACAATAATGTTGCCAAGTCAAGAGTGTGATCCTGGAAAAACACAGCAGGTCAGACAGCATTCGAGGAGCAGAAAAATTGATGTTTCGGGCATATATCCTTCAACAGGAATGATTCTTGATGTAGTGCTAATACACGAAGTGTCAATTCTCCTACTCCTCGGATGTTGCCTTACCTGTGCTTTTCCAGCATCACACTCTCGACTCTGATCTCCAGCATCTGCAGTCCTCACTTTCTCCCTGATGTTGCTAGGTGTTGCATTTTGGTAGGGCAAATCAGGATAGGACTTATACACTTATTGACAGGGTCCTGGGGATTGCTGTCCTTGGAGTTGAGGTTCATAGTTCTTTGAAAGTGGAGTTACAGGTAGATAAGGTAGTGAAGAAGGCGTTTGTTGGTCACTCGCATTGAGTAGAGGAGTTGGGAGGTCATGTTGCGGCTGTACAGGATATTGGTTAAGCCACTTCTGGAATACTGTATTTAGTTCTGGTCTCCCTGCTGGAGGAAGGATGTTGTAACACTTGAAAGGGTTCAGAAAAGATTTACAAGGATGTTGCCAGGTTTGGAGGGTTTGAGCTACAGGGAGAGGCTGAATAGGCTGGGACTGTTTTCCCTGGAGGGTCGGAGGCTGAGGGGTGACCTTATAGAGGTTTACAAAATTATGAGGGGCATGGATAGGCATTTTCCTCAAGATGAGAGAGTCCAAAACTAGACGGCTTAGGTTTAAGGTGAGCAGGTGAAGATTTTAAAAGGTACTTGAGGGGCAACTTTTTCATGCGGAGGTTGGTGCGTGAGTTGCCAGAGGAGGTGGGTGAAAGCTGGTACAATTGCAACATTTAAAAAGTATCTGCATGGGTATATGAATAGGAAGGGTTTAGAGTGATATGGGCCAAGTGCTGACAAATGGGATGAGATTAATTTAGAATATCTGGTCGGCATGGACGTGTTGGACTGAAGGGTCTGTTTCCGTGTTGTACATCTGAATGACTCTAATTACCCCAATCTCTAATTCCCTTTTGGCATCCAAGTTGCTGATGGTGTAAAGTTAACAGCAAGCCGAGGTTGGAGAGCAGTGCTCCGAATTGGCAGCACCATTGTTATATGATCATTGTACACTGATTGGCATTGACCCCTGTGTGCTGTTGTGACATTGGGTGACTATGTGCTGAAGTGGTGGACCAATGTGCTCATTTTATGGTCCATATATTTTCAGAAGATGCAGAACACCAAGTAAAAGAAAATATCATTAATCTTGCTTAAAACTCCGGTCAGAGAAATAAAACAAAAGTAATTTGGGTCACTCAGTGAAATTTTGATATATTATGCGTGATAGTCAAATTGACAGCTTTTATAAAAACTAACAGGAAACGTATCATTCTTGAGTCTGCATGTTATTAGTTGTGATCAATAGTGATTGGTCATGTCCAAGATATCTCCAAATATAAACTGTTATAAACAAGTGCGGTTTAATATTTTAGAACTGAATTTTAAAAATTGCTTTCAAAAAAATCCCTAACATGGCACAGTTTGATTAATCCTGATAAAAATGTGATAATTGCAACATTAATAATTATTTTCATCTTTTTTTTAATGGAAGTGTTTAGATCAGCAGTGCGTAACCTAATTTTAAGTTAGTGAAAATTACTTTGTAGATGGCACAAAATGCAGCTGTGGTGTGTCAGTGGTGAATGTTCGTGGTGGTGGATGAGTTGCTAATTATTTGGGCTGCTTTATCCGAAATGGTGTTAATCAAGTTTTCGATTGTGGAAATGTTAATTGACACCTATCCGTCCAAACTTGAATGCTACCCAGGTGTTGCTGCTTGAAGCATGAAGTGTTTAATAATGCCGGAATTGCGGATATAACTCAACAGCATGCAAAACTGTAAGATAAACAAGTATCCTTAGTTCTGACTTTTTGATGGAGCAAAGTTTACAGATGAACACTGCACTGAGGAACTCCTAAAGTGACTTGCAATATGAAGTAATATACATTAAACACTGCAAATGGTAAGATTTGTTATGCAGTATACCAACTTCTAAAGGTTTTGATAGTTTGATCCTACAAAGTAAAAGAGCAAAAGAAGTGGTGGAGGCTGGTACAATTATATCATAAAAAGGCATGTGGATGGGGATATGAATCGGGAGGGTTTAGAGGGATATAGACTAAATTCTGACAGTTGGGACTAGATTTATTTAGAATATCTGGATGAGTTGAACTCAAGGATTTGTTTCCATGCTGTACATCTTTATGACTCCATGATTCGATGTAAAGATTATTCTGATGCGGGAATATGATTCTACAAAATAGGGATAGGGTCATCGAACATAAAAGGGAAGAGGTGATGGTAAATATTTACGTGATATTTGACCACAGTTAAATTGACATAAATTCTGGGCACTCCACCAGACAACGGATATTAGAGTTCTGGGAAGGTCACAATAATGTTTGACTGGAATTATACCAAGAGTTCAAGTTATAGTTACAAAGAAAAGCTGGGGCTTTTCCCACCGCAACAGACAGGCGATGAGGATTAAACTGGGAACAGCGTGGATGTTTAAATAATTATGACTTGGCTTCAGAGATAAATGCCTGTTCTCACTGATGAAACAGTAACATTTCAGAGGATTATCATTGGAAGGTTCAAGAAATTAGAGACTTTTTTTTCCACAGGCAGCCACTTGGACATTGAATGCCTTGGTGCAGCGACTGAGACTATTAGGTGTCCAAATCTAAGCTGCAGGGGAATTAGACAAGGATGTAATTATAACAAACATTGATGGGGACAGAATGGACAATCATGATGAGATTAGACAGCTCCACATGAAGTAGACTAACAGCCCTAACGTAGGAGAATATGCACTATAACATGGGCCTGAAGTTGACAAAAATTGTGGTGGAAACCAGGATCCTGATGTTTCCACCCCACTCCCCATCCCCAAAACAGAGCACCTATCATTTTGTGCAGGAGGTGAGTTGAAGAAAATGATAACAGGCTCGAAGTGCACATGCAAATGTGTATGCTAAAATGGAGTTGCCTCAGGCAGTCCTGATTTTCACTAACGCGACATCCAAATCATGATGCTTTTGACCACTATCCAAACATAGCAGAGCTTTTGGAGAGATCTTGTACCTTTTGCTAGGGTAAGTTACTCATTTGGATATAATCCTTGAGTACCTTTGGGGAGATAGGGATACCCTTTAAGTGAAGTAAAGTACACTTTCTGAGTGGCAAGTCCCATTTTGAGAGAGGCAGCATGTTTTTATATTGATAAAAGTAGACATGAATGTGCATGGAAACTGTATAAATTAATTGAAACGGTCAAGAAAACAACTGAAAAGATTTTTCAAAAGAATCCATCAACCGCACAAAAGAAATAGTGATAAAGCTTTTGTAAATGGCGATAGATCTGTTGACAGGAATCAACAGTAGAGCTATCAAAGGATTTCTCAACAAAGGTCACAATAGAAGCTATCTAAAGAGTTATCCGAAGGATCTGAAAACTGAATTGTCAGAAGGAGCTGTCAACAGGTCTGTCAAAGGGAGTTATCGAAAAGAAGTATCAGAAGGAGTTGTTAACTAAGCTCTCAAAACCAGCTGCCAGAGAAAAAGCTGTCAGAAAGAGCTGTCAAATGCTGAAACAGCCATCAGATTTTCAAAACTTCCCTTTAAACATGCCAGAAAACTGCAATATTCAAAAGTCAGTGTTCACCGTTTCACAGTCTGTTGACATCAGCCTAAGGGTAATCACAATAGGAGTAATACTACATGACTTATTCCATGACATTTATTATCACAGGAGGGTACCTGTAAGTCCATGGATTGATTGAAAAATTCACGTTGTTTGACACTGAAATGTGACCATGAATTTTCAATGCTTGCTTCTGGATGGGATAAAATAAGACGACTGCAGACAGTCAGAGTTTTTAATTTTGAAAGACAGAATTTATCAATAAATGTTTAAGATGCATGGCTCATTAGCGTTTATAGTCATACCCATTAATCTATCAGACTCAATAGATTGGATTTTTAGGCTCCTATCAAGATAGGGACTGCTGGGCTGGAGGGGAGGAGGGGAGATGTACATATAAACAGGCTCCGTGTTAATTTTTTTATACCAATCTTGATACCGAGTTCTAACCAATCAGGAAGTTTCATTACATAAACTTTGACACCAAGGGAGCTGTCTTTTCTTTGATCTGCCTTATTTTCCTTTCTAAGAAAAAAATCTGTCTTTGCTTTGGACCCAAGCCAGTTCTCCTCCAAAACTGCTCAAAAAATTTCCAGTCTCTGGGTTTTTCTAAATTAGCATTGTTCTTGATGACCCTAAGCCAAAATGCCTTTCAATGCTTACTTCCTACTGTAAACCCAACAGCAAAATATCTCCCAATGGACTTGCAATAAATTGTTCTCTAACACATAGGTCATTGTTCCCGAAAGACTCTTTGCTCCTGAATTTATGTTTTTCTAAACCCCTTCACAAAAGTAACTAATACCCATTTGCCACTAGTTGAAAATTGAAACTATATTAATAAATCACCACATCTTTCATCACCATATGTTTTCTCTGGAGCAACTGAAGCTGAGGAGAGACTTGATAGAAGTTTATAAAATGTTGAGATGCATTGATAGGGTTGATGGTCAGAACTTTTTCCCAGAGTTGAAATGTTTAAAACTAGGGGGCATGCATTTAAGGTGAGAAGGAGAAAGCTCAAAGGAGATGGGAGGGGCAAGTATATTACACAGAGAGTGGTAGGAATCTAGAATGCACAGCTTGGGTGATGGTGGAGGCAGATATGATGGGGGTGTTGAGGGGACCTTTAGATAAACACATGATTATGCAGGGATTGGAGGGCTATGGATCAAAGGCAGGCAGAAGGGATTAGTTTAATTTGGTGTCATCTTTGGCATAATATTGTGGGCCAAAGGGCCTGTTCCTGTGCTGTACAATTCGATGTTCCATATGTTTTTGTTTTAACAGGGCAATTTTATGTTCTGTTGTTTATTTGTCTATTGTACATTTTAAAGTCACAGGCTAATAGTAAAGAGGAAATGGTATTAATTTAGCAACTATGTAAATGATAGTCTTTTTTTTAATACCGTGGAAGGTTTTGCTTAGAGTTGTAACGATTAAAGAACTTCTTTCAGTACAATAGAAACCCAAGGCTCATGGACTAAATTGGTACTGAACCAGACAACATGATAGTACAGAAGCTACTAACAATTGCAACACACATCATGTTCAGGAACGGTAATCCATTTATGCTTGAAATGTTTTTAATCAAATTAAAACATTCATTCAGATGGTCCTTTCAGGTGCAGTAGCTAAATGAAGCTGTTCATATATCAAGTGACAACAATTTAATTCCTAGGATCATTACTTCTTCATGAGAACATTCTTATATCTTCAGTTTTGTCAGAAAAAAACTCACATAAAATGCTGGAAATTCTCAGCATATTGACAGAATCTGTG
The DNA here is from genome assembly GCF_047496795.1 of Chiloscyllium punctatum. Lineage (NCBI taxonomy): Eukaryota > Metazoa > Chordata > Chondrichthyes > Orectolobiformes > Hemiscylliidae > Chiloscyllium > Chiloscyllium punctatum. Next base: position 85,684,790 of record NC_092758.1, read on the forward strand.
AAGAGAAAGAGTTTGCATTTCAGACCTGTGCCCTTTCATCAAAACTAGGAAATGTTAGGAAGAGAAACAACTTTGAGAAGTAAAATGGAGAGGAGAGGGCAGTGTTGAGAAGAACAAAATGGAAGGTCTGAGATAGTGTGGAAGGCTGGAGGCATTAAATAACAAAAGTTTTTATCATAGAATCCCTAACAGTGTGAAAGCAGCCATTTGGCCCATCAAATGTACACTCTCCTCCAAAGACCATCCCACGCAGATCCACTCCATCCCTGTAAACCTGCACTTTCCATGACTAATCCACCAAGCCTGCACATCCTTGGACACTACGTGCAATCCACCTGACCAGCACAGGTTGAGATTGTGGGAGGAAATCCACACAGACACGGGGAGAATGTGCAAACTCCACACAGTCACCCAAGCATGATATCAAACCCGGGGCCCTGAAACTATGAGGCAGCCGTGCTAACCACTGAGCCACCATGTGCCACCCAACATATTGCCCAACTGAAGGGGATGGTAAAAGAACAAATAAAATAAGAACAGAGTCCTCAGTTTTATCCCCTTACAGTTTCACTTCAATCAATTTCCATTGTGGACATAATATTGCACTACATTTACACTGGCATAAGCCACATTTAAGTAGTCAGCTGGCTCGGTTTAAAACTCATATTACTTGTACAAGACAGGCAAGCACAGAGCATGTATGCTCTGAGTGCATTGCTTGTGAATAAACAGGGTATCCCTTTGGAGAGCACAGTTACTCTGGAGAGATGGTCCTGGGAAGCCTTGAGGATGGGATAGTGTCAGGTCTTCTTTGGGACCGTTAACTGCAGCAAAGATCGTGTATGAGTGTGAGTGGTGATGCTGATGGACAGATTAGGGATGTACAGAGTTTGAGTCAGATAGGAATAGGGATAGGTCAGCGTGAGGAATAATATCCAGGAATAGGCTTGAAAAGGCAGCCATGGTTTGGAACTGAAGTGCATCAGCTTCCAGGAGAAAGCACATTCTTGGTAGCTTTAATGTCCTGCTTAGATAATTGAATCCTTTCACAAGAGTGTTGTCGATATCTTGTGCTGTCATAACGGGAGGTCAACACTTGCTTGAGTGAACAGCAACCAGCTTTATCATATGTAGCTATTTCCAGTGAATGCTAAGAGAGGATAGAGTCAAGATTTGAGTGGTGCTGGAAAAGCATAGCAGGTCAGGCAGCATCCGAGGAGCAGGAAAAGCCGTTTGCCTGAAACATCGATTTTCCTCCTACTCGGATACTGCCTAACCTGCTATGCTTTTCCAGCACCACTCTAACCTTGACTCTGATCTTCAGCATCTGCAGTACTCACTTTCGCTTAGAGGATATCCTATCTGGAGTTCTACTGAGCTGGACTCCAGTTCCATGTGATCTGACATTACCAAGATCCAGCTCCTTTCAAACATGCTCAGTAGTGATATCCAAACTAAAGACCAGTTTCTTTTACCTGACCTGGGGCATCACCATTTTGTATTTGTTCAGTATTCCCACTTGCTCCTTCCTCCTGCTGTTAAGGATCAGTTTGTCCCTCCTTATCCCAGCAGCACAGCATTTCTACACTCTCTTTGACTTTCTAAGTCAAAAATCACACAACACCAGGTTATAGTCCATCAGGTTTATTTGGAAGCACTAGCTTGTGAAGTGCTGCTTCTTCACCAAGTGGCTGTGGAGCAGGATCATAAGACACAGAATTGATAGCAACAGGATTGCAGTGTCATGGAATGTAATATTAAACAAATTTAGCCTCAGTCTTTTATCTTTTAGAATGATTGTGTTCGTTTCCGTCCCTTCATTTGTAAATCCCAGACCTTTTTTAAAGTTACATTCTCAAGATAGCTAGAACAATAAGTGCCATCTCAGCTCAGATAATGATGATGATGATGATTTTGACTTTGTACTTGCCATTCAAATAATTTTTTTCTAACCTTCACCTCCAACTGCATCAAATTTGGAGAGTCCCTTTAAATACCAGAGAGGACATCCTGCTGGGGTAGGCTATCATCATTGGTTGGGAACCCTGATGTCATCTTTCAGTGCAGTGCCTGAGTTAAACACCCACTGACATTCTTACACCCAGGTTTTCCATGCACTGTTGGATCCCCCCCTTCCACCATATTATAAATGGAGAAGCCAGCACAACATAGATATGTCATTAACCTCTTAATTCTGTTCCTCTCTCTACAGATGCTTCCTGACTGCTGCGTATTACCCATTTAATTTCTATTTTGGATTTCCTGCCTCATCTGTGTTTTGTTCTTAATTTAGCCTGTGTCTGTTTTGTTTGGATTGACTGATTAATGAGGCAGTAATTAGAAACTCTAATTTGGTCCCACCTCATTTCTCAAATGTGACAGGTTATACTTCAACTGTATTTGAATGACTGGTTCTGTATTTTAAGTGTAGCTTTCTTTGTCCACACATCTTGTTTATGTCTCTATTTATTCAATATATTCTATTTGCTTACCGTTTATTCCCCCCCCCCCCCCTTATACCTATGTAACTAAAGAATGCATCAATTGGTTTCAGGTTGCTGAAATCGTTCTGTCCTTGGCCCTAATGAGCTTAGCTCTGCTTGACTTGCATTGATCTCACAATGCTATCAATCAACACCCAAACAAATTCCCACTGCTACAATGAACTGCAAGTGGTTAATTGTGTTACTATTGCCAACACCACATTCCACCTAATTGACTTGCTGTCAGAAAGTGAACTGGGACTGAGCAGAGTTAAAGCAATGCTAATGACAAGAAAGCAAATCCTTTCAGTGAGAAAGAACAATTTTCCACAGGAGGGAAATAAATCTACTCATCGGTAAACTGTGCTCTGATTTGGTGCACATGCTTTCAATTGAAAACATTTTATTAATATAATGAAAGGGGCAAATAGAGTCATAGAGATGGACAGAATGCCATGGAAACACCCCTTCAGTCCACCTTGTCCACACCAAATGGATACTCTAAATTAATCTAGTCCCATTTATCAGCACTTTTAGGTTAGATACTCGACAGTGTGGAAACAGGCCCTCTGGCCCAACAAGTCCACACCGACCCTACGGAGAGTAACCCACACAGTCCCATTTCCCTCTGACTAATGCACCTATCACTACGAGCAATTTAGCAAGGCCAATTTATCTGGCCTGCACATCTTTGGACTGTGGGAGGAAACCAGAGCACCTGGAGGGAACCCAAGCAGACAATGGGAGAATGTGCAAACTCCACACAGACAGTCACCCAAGGCTGGAATTGAACCTGGGACCCTGGTGCTGTGAGGCAGCAGTGCTAACCACTGAGTCACCGTGCCACCCCTTATGGCAAAATCCCTCAGAACCCATCCTATTCATATATGCATCCAGATGCCTTTTAAATGCTGCAACCTCCACCACTTCCTCTGGCAGCTCATTTCATACACGCACCACTCTCTTCATGAAAAAGTTGCCACTTACATCCCTTTTATATTTTTCTCCTCTTACCCTAAACCTATGGCCTCTAGTTTTGGACTTCCCTAACATGGGGAAAAGCCCTTGCCTATATACCCTATCCATGTCCCTTATGATTTTATAAACCTCTATAAGGCCAGCCCTCAGCCTCCAATGCTCCAGGGGAAAATAGCCCCAGCCTATTCAGCCTCTCCCTGTCGCTCAAACCTTCCAATCCCAGCAACATCTTTATCAGTCTTTTCTGAACCCTTTCGAGTTTCACAGCATCTTTCCTGTAGCAGGGAGATCAGAAATGAACACAGTGTTCCAATAGTGGCCCAACCAATGTCCTCTACAGCCACTACATGACCTCCCAACTCCTATACTCAATGCCCTGACCAATAAAGGCAAGCATACTAAACGCCTCCTTCACTATCTTATCTAACTGCGACTCCACTTTCTGTGAACTATGAACCTTGCTGCATGGTCTCTTTGCTTGGCAACACTCCCCAAAACCTTACATTAATTGTTTAAATCCTGCCCTGATTTGCTCTACCAAAATGCAGCAGCTCAAATGTACCTAAATTAAACTCTATCTGGCATTCCTCAGCCTGGATGTAAGTTTGCTCGCTGAGCTATAACTCTTCTGAAAACAAACCTTCCAGCTTAGCGAGCAAACTTACATCCAGAACCTCAACCTGAGCTACAAATCTTCTCAAAACTCGCTAATGTTTTGTGGTAAGCATAAATTATACAAGAGAGATGGTTTGCACCTTAATAGGTTGGGGATCAGTATTCTGGCAGACAGGTTTGCTACTGCAACACAGCTACGTTTAAACAAAGTAGCAGGGGAGAGTGGACAAACTGGATGTTTAAGAAGGAAATTGAAGGGAAACTTAGAACAAGGAAAGTCAAGAAAGACAACTGTATCAATGAAGCAGAAAACTCAAAAAGGGATCATGCTGTAAGGTTGAGTGAAATAGGAGTTGATGGGAAGGGTGAGGGCAGTAACAAATTAAAAATACTATACATGAATGCACGAAGCATTAGAAATAAGATGGATGAGCTTGAGGCTCTTTTGGAAACTGGCAGATACAATATTGTGGGGATAACTGAGACGTGGCTACAAATGAACAGGGCCTGGGAAATGAATATTCAAGGCTACACGTGCTATTGTAAGGACAGACTGATGAGCAGAGGGGGTGGGGTGGCCATGTTGGTAAGGGATGATATTCAGTCCCTTGCACGGGAGGACCTAGATTCAGGGGATGTAGAGTCAGTGTGGATAGAGCTGAGAAATTCTAAGGGTAAAAAGACCCTCTTGGGAGTTATCTACAGGCTCCCAAACAGTAGTCTGGATGTCGGAAGTAAGTTGAATCAGGAGCTGAAATCGGCCTGTCGCAAAGATGTTACTACAGTTGTTATGGGGGATTTTAACATGCAGGTAGACTGGGAGAATCAGGATGATATTGGACCTCCAAGAAAGAGACTTTGTGGAGTACCTCAGAGATGGATTCTTAGAACAGCTGGTGCTAGAGCCGACCAGGGATAAGACAATTCTGGATCTGGTATTGTGCAATGAACCAGAATTAATCAGGGACCTCAAAGTGAAGGAGCCATTGGGAAGTAGTGACCATAATACAATAAGCTTCAATCTGCAATTTGAGAGGGAGAGGGTACAATCGGTAGTGACAATATTTCAGTTGAATAAAGGGAACTATGGAGCTATGAGGGAGGACATGTCCAAAGTTCAATGGTGCAATACCTTAGCAGGGACGATGGTGGAGGAACAATGGCAGATATTTCTGTGTATAATGCAGAAGATGCAGGATCAGTTCACTCCAAAAAGGAAAAAAAGATCCTAAGAGGAGGCATGGGTAGCCATGGCTTAAGAGGGAAGTTAAGAAACATATAAAGTTAAAAGAGAAAAAGTATAACATAGCAAAGATTAGTGGGAAAATGGAGGACTGGGAAGCTTTTAAAGAACAACAGAGGATTACTAAGAAGGAAATACGCAGAGAAAAAATGAGGTACGAAGGTAAACTGGCCAAAAATATAAAGGAGGATTGTAAAAGCTTTTTTAGATATGTGAAAGGCAAAAAAATGGTTAAGACTAAAATTGGGGCCTTGAAGACAGAAACAGGGGAATATATTACGGGGAACAAAGAAATGGCAGAAGAATTGAATTGGTACTTCAGATCTGTGTTCACTGGGGAAGACACAAGCAATCTCCATGAGGAACAGTGGCTGAAGGACCTGAACTGAAGGGAATTTATATTTGCCAGGAATTGGTGTTGGAGAAACTGTTAGGTCTGAAGGTTGATAAGTCCCCGGGGCCTGATGGTCTACATCCCAGGGTACTGAAGGAGGTGGCTCGAGAAATCGTGGATGTGTTGGTGATTATTTTCCAGAGTTCGATTGATTTGGGATCAGTTCCTGCGGTTTTGAGGGTGGCTAATGTTGTACCACTTTTTAAGAAAGGTGGGAGAGAGAAAGCAGGAAATTATAGACCAGTTAGTCTGACCTCAGTGGTGGCAAAGATGCTGGAGTCCATTATAAAGGATGAAATTACGATACATCTGGATAGTAGTAACAGGATAGGTCAGAGTCAGCATGCTTGACTAATCTTCTGGAATTTTTTTGAGGATGTAACTCTGAAGATGGACGAGGGAGATCCAGTAGATGTAGTGTAACTGGACTTTCAGAATACTTTTGATAAAGTCCCACATAGGAGGTTAGTGAGCAAAATTAGGGCGCATGGTATTGGGGGCAAAGTACTAACTTGGATTGAACGTTGGTTGGCTGTTAGGAAACAAAGGGTAGTGATAAACGGCTCCATTTCGGAATGGCAGGCAGTGACCAGTGGGGTACCGCAGGGATCAGTGCTGGGACCGCAGCCTTTTACAATATATATTAATGATATAGAAGATGGTATTAGTAAAACCATTAGCAAATTGGTTCAGGTGGCAGGGTGAAATGTGAGGAGGATGTTAGGAGATTACAGAGTGACCTGGACAAGTTAGGTGAGTGGTCAGATGCATGGCAGATGCAGTTTAATGTGGATAAATGTATGGTTATCCACTTTGGTGGCAAGAACAGGAAGGCAGATTACTACCTAAATGGAATCAATTTAGGTAAAGGGGCAGTACAGAGAGATCTGGGTGTTCTTGTACACCAGTCAATGAAGTTAAGCATGCAGGTACAGCAGGTAGTGAAGAAGGCTAATAGCATGCTGGCCTTCATAACAAGAGGGATTGAGTCTAGAAGCAAAGATGTTCTTCTGCAGCTGTACAGGGCCCTAGTGAGACCACACCTGGAGTATTGTGTGCAGTTCTGGTCTCCAAATTTGAGGAAAGACATTCTGGCTATTGACAGAGTGCAGCGTAGGTTCACGAGGTCAATTCCTGGAACGGCGGGATTACCTTACGCTGAAAGACTCGAGCGACTGGGCTAGTATGCCCTTGAGTTTAGAAGACTGAGAGAGGATCCGATTGAGACATATAAGATTATTAAAGGATTGGACACTCTGGAGGCAGGAAACATGTTTCCGCTGATGGGTGAGTGCCGAACCAGAGGACACAGCTTAAAAATACTGGGTAGACCATTTAGGACAGAGATGAGGAGAAACCTCTTCACCCAGAGAGTGGTGGCTGTGTGGAATGCTCTGCCCCAGAGGGCAGTGGAGAACCAGTCTTTGGATTCATTTAAGAAAGAGTTGGATAGAGCTCTCAAGGATAGTGGTATCAAGGGTTATGGAAATAAGGCAGGAACAGAATACTGATTAAGGATGATCAGCCATGATCGTATTGAACGGTGGTGCAGGCTCGAAGGGCAGAATGGCCTACTCCTGCACCTATTGTCTATTGTCTAATTCTTCGGCCTATTTGCCCATCTGATCAAGATCCTGTTATACTTTGAAGTACTCTTCTTCACTGTCCAACTTTGGTGTCATCTGTAAACTCACTAACCATAACTGTTATGCTCACATCAAAATCATTTATATAAATGATGAACAGCAGTGGACCCAGCACTGATCCGTGTGGCACTCCACTGGTCACAGGCCTCCAGTCTGAAAAGCAACCCTCCTCTACCACCCTCTGTCTCCTACCTTCAAATTAGTTTTCTATCCAATTGGTAGCTCTCCAGGGATTCCATGTGATCTAACCTTTTCAAATTCATGATGCTTCTATAACACATATTAGCAAGTGTTCAAAGTTATTAATAATTAGTTATGCCATTCCTTTATGTGTCACATGTCTATGTGTTACAGGCGGCCACTGGAAACCTATTGGGAGGAGAAACCCAACTGTTTCTGCCCATCTAAGTTTGAGTCTTTGAGCCAACTGTCACCCTCCAACTTCTGGCCATTCGTAGCCAACCAATTGGGAGAAGATCAGAGTGTTATGACATGCATGTCGCAAACCCTCTCTCCCAACAAGCTCACATCACCACCAAATCTGATAAAACAAGTGTAACAAGTGGTATAAACTACCTCTCACGCACTGTCCCCCCTTCCAAATCTGTTATAAGGAAGTGGGTAAATGAAACAAAGTCCTCTCACTCACTCTGTAATCCATGAGTAAGAAAGTATTTATCTAACAGTGAACAAATTAACAGAACCACTAACAAACTGAACAATTTCTCTCTAACTCCCAACTATTCCCTCATAAAACAAAATCTCAATGGTACACTGTTCCAATAAAATGCAAATCCTACTTTCACAATATACAATAAAAATTTAGTCTCTCAAAATTACATCTAGGATACATCTTCCAAAATGCTCCTCTCTCTCTTCGCTGATCTTCTTTCAGGTACACCTCTCTCCTTAGAATTCTTGCGCATGGAATGTTCTCTATGTGAATTCTTCTGTCTGGAAGGTTAGCTAAGCGTGCCGTGGTACCTTTATTAATTAGATGGTGCTTTCTCTGAGAGAACGTTGTTATCTCTTAGCGGATGACAGTTGGCTCTCACCAATTTTCCAAATGCTCTCATCCTTTATACCATTGATGACCTATCAATGTTTTTACAATCAGATTAGTTCTAGGTTGTCAAAACTGTTATGGACCAGGCCAGAACACCCAAAACTTTTCAAGACCCTAACTTTGTTAGTCGTTTTAAGCAGGTGTAACACGGACCTTCCAGGAGGGATGCAGTTGGTCAAACCACGTAGTTTTAGACAAAACAGAATTTATTGAATGAAACAGAAACAAAAGAGAACAGAATACCAAACAACATCACCCAACAGATCATCCCAAATTAATGATGCTCTTCCAAATAATTGCAACAATCTGCTAAACACCCCCTTGGCACAAAAGGCAACATCGAATCCAAGGTCGTACAGGAGAGATGTCAGAGAGAGGAAAGATCGGCATGGACCTGCTTCTTTAGGTCCAGCAGTTTCACAACTGACTGACTGCCTTCAGTGAACAGCCAGACCAGACCAAACCAAACCAGAGAAAAGCTGAGCTGGGAGAACTGACCACTCCCCTTTAATTGCACAAATTTAGTCCTGTTAAAAAAAAATAAACTTGAAAGCCTTTCCCTGAGTCAGTATATGCTAGCTATAATCAAACTGGCCCCAAAACCCTTCAACCCTAGACTTTTCAGAGTCTGTGTCTTTTACGACCTCTCTGAAAAAAAACCAAGGACAATATAACCTTGTTAAAGGAGCAGCATCACCATAAAAACCATCAGATTTAAATTTAGTAGGTTTTTGTTAGCTAAGTGCTTGGTTTGAATTGATTGCCTAAATTTGGAAAGACTTATCTTGGTAAAAATACTACTTGGCTGTTCGATATGAATAGTTTCAATTCAGGCATTTTCTGTGCACCTGCACTTTAAGCAGCTGTTCAGACATTCATTTTAACTTTAACAGCTCTCTCCTTCAAATTCTTGCACAGGGAATGTTCTCTCTGTGAATTCTTCTGTCTGGAACATTAGCTAAGCATACTGAGGTATCTTTATTAATTAGATGGTGCTTTTTCTGAGAGTTGAAAGTTGTTAACTCTTGGCTGATGACAGTTTTAAAGGGACCATGTAATGCTTTCCTCTACTTTACAATTTTACAATTTTGCACACACCAACTTCGCAATAAGAGGCCAAAGCTGTAACCTTCATATTTGTAAGTGCTTGTTTCACACCAATTCCTTTGTCAGTATTCTACTGTGGGGAACTTAATGATTGCTTTCAGATGTTGTTAGTAAAATACATGAGGCCTTCACACTTGTCATAACCAGCTGGGTTGTCCACAGCACGTTCAGTGAATTGTGAATTCATTTTTTAATAATTTAAAAACAGCAAGCAGCAAAACCTTAGTTTTAAAGCAAGATCAAAAGTTAGCTCATTGCACAACTGTTGTCAAAAGTTATTAAGTAAAGGCATGTTCTAATTATTAGATGAAATATAGATTTAAAGATTAAAAGTAAATATGGATAAAAGATACTTAAAAAGATGAAACTCAGTTCAGTCCATTATTGTTGCAGACCCATTACTTGCTTGAAAATTTGTCTTTGGAGCTGAAAAGTTTGGAAAGTTGAAGACAGAATTTGACAGCTGTCATGGGTTCTAATTTTGAGAAGTTAGGAGGTAAAATAACTCCACAAAGGCCGCTATCCCATCACCTTTATTTACACATGAATAATAAGAGGAACCTCGATTATCCAAAGGACACGGGTGGGGAGTATTTCCCTCAGTTAATTGAATTCCAGAGGATCAAATGCCAGATAACATAGTTTAGCTGAGCACTGGGACATTGCGTTCTTGCCGGACAATCTGATTTTCAGATTATCGAATGCCAGATAATCAAGGTTCCTCTGTACATGACACTGATGCAGCTCTCTCAGAGCCAGCTCTCAGTGTGAGCAGAACCCCTGACACTCCTGTTTATACTTGTCAGCCAAAGTTCCTGTTTGGACCAAGTCAACAGCCCCAATCAGGGAACTCAGATTCTATGCGGCCCATCGAGCTGATCTCGTTACAATCACTGCAGGAGGATTGCTGTGCAAGTGGAATTGGCAGAACAGATGACAGCAAAAGTAAAAATGCCCACAGACCGTGAAAGAAAGCATGAATATAATGAAGATTCAAACAATATAAAAAACACAGACTTAAAGACTGGCAGATTAATGAGCAGGGCTTTTGCCCGAAACATCGATTTTCCTGCTCCTCGGATGCTACCTGACCTGCTGTGTTTTTCCAGCACCACTCTGATGTAAATTCTGGTTTCCAGCATCTGCAGTCCTCACTTTTGCCTAGATTAATGAGCAACTTTGACCAAGGAGAACCAATGGATGTTATCTACCTGGACTTCAAGAAGGCCTTTGAAAAGGTGCCACACAGGAGTCTACTGAGTAAGGTAAGGGCCCATGGTACTAGAGGCAAGTTGCTAGCATGGACAGAAGCTTGGCTGTCTGGCAGGAAGCCAAAAGTGGGGATAAAAGGTCCTTCTCGGGATGGCAGCTGATCTCAATTGATGTTCCGCAAGGCTCAGTGTTGGGAGCACAACTTTTCACTTCATACATTAACGATCTAGATGGAGGAACTGAGGGGATTCTGGCTAGGTTTGCAGATAATAAGAAGATAGGTAGAGGGACAGGTAGGATTGAGGAGGTGGGGAGGCTGCAGAAGGATTTGGACAGGTTAGGAAAGTGGGCAAAAAAATGACAGGTGGAGTACAATGTGGGAAAATGTGAGGTCATGCACCTTGGTAGGAAGAATAGAGGCATGGACTATTTTCTAAATGAGGAGAAAATTCAGAAATCCAAAGCGCAAAGAGACTTGAGAGTTCTCGGCCAGGAGTCTCTCAAAGTAAACTTGCACTTGAGTCAATAGTTAGGAAGGCAAATGCAATGATGGCATTCATTTTGAGAGGACTTGAACATAAAAACAGGGATGTACTTCTGAGGTTCTATCAGGCAGGGGGATCTAATTGAAACATACAGAATCCTGAACTGCCTGGACAAAGTGGATGTTGGGAAGATGTTTCCTTTGGTAGGAGAGACTAGGACCTGAGGGCACAGCCTTAGAGTAAAGGGAAGACCTTTTAGAATGAAGATAAGGAGAAATGAACACATTTTCAGCTGTGTTCATATATAGCTTTTTAATTTTTGCATTGTGTAATAAACTTGTAATCATTTTTAATAATCACTGTCAGCCTCATGTGCATTGATAACCATCCCAAGGCTCCAAGGGATCCTTCCATATCTGCCACAAATTCACCTGCACCTCCACATGCATCATTTATTTCATCCGCTGCACCCGATGTGGCCTCCTCTACATTGGGGAGACAGGCCACATACTTGCGGAACGTTTCAGAGAACACCTCTGGGACACCCGGACTAACCAACCCAACCACCCATGGCTCATCACTTCAACTCCCCCTCCCACTCCACCAAGGACATGCAGGTCCTTGGAATCCTCCATCGCCAGACCATAGCAACACGACGCCTGGAGATAGAGCGCCTCATCTTCCGCCTAGGAACCCTCCAACCACAAGGGATGAACTCAGATTTCTCCAGTTTCCTCATTTCCCCTCCCCCCACCTTGTCTCAGTCAAATCCCTCGAACTCAGCACCGTCTTCCTAACCTGCAATCTTCTTCCTGACCTCTCTGCCCCCACCCCACTCTGGCCTATCACACTCACCTTGACTTCCTTCCATCTACCGCATTTCCAACGCCCCTCCCCCAAGTCCCTCCTCCCTACCTTTTATCTTAGCCTGCTGGACACACTTTCCTCATTCCTGAAGAAGGGCTCATGCCCGAAACGTCGATTCTCCTGCTCCTTGGATGTTGCCTGACCTGCTACGTTTTTCCAGTAACACATTTTCAGCTCTGATCTCCAGCATCTGCAGTCCTCACTTTCTCCTCCTATATATGAACACACATGAGTTTAGAAAGATCTTTACATAATGAGCAAAAATAAACATTCAACCTCTTTACATCAATATCTTTTTCAAAAAAATCCTTTGTTACCTTGTTAATTCCTTATTTAATTGGTTCTTTTTAGTTTTGGTGGCTTAGATACTTCTTTCGGTTTCTGATGACCTAGGCTGCTTTTCAATTCTAACAGCTAGGAGACTTCCAAAAATAATCTTGGTAAGATACTGTTCTTCTGAAATGAAACCTGATTCTACTAAAACAAAAACTGATTTTCTTGAACCAAACTGAAACTATGAGTAACGTCGGGCTGATTATGTTTCAAGGAGAAAGCGGGGATTGCAGATGCTGGAGGTCAGAGTCGAGAGTGTGGAAAAACACAGCAGGTCAGGCAGCATCCGAGGAGCAGGAGAATGGCCATTTTGGGCATAAGCCCTTCATCAGGATTCCTCGGATGCTGCCTGACCTGCTGTGCTTTTCCAGAACTGATTGTTTTTCTGTATGGTGCAAAAATTCAACTTGGCAATTTGAAGTACTGCACGCAGTTCCAGTCACCCTGCTGTAGAAAGGATATTATTAAACTACAGAAGGTGCAGAAAAGATTTATTAGGATGCTACTGAGCTGGAAGGTTTGAGCTATAATGAGAGGTTGGATAGGCTGGGATATTTTTTTCCCTGGAGCGTGGCAGCCTGAGAGATGACCTTATAGAGGTTGATAAAATCATGAGAGGCATGAGTACAGTCAACAGCTTTTTCCAGTGGTAGAGGAGTCTAAAACTAGAGGTTTAAGGTGAGAGGGGACAGATACAAAAGGGTCCAGTGAGGTAATTTTTTCACACAGAGGGCTACCAGAGGTAGTGGTGGAGGCGAGTACAACTTTGTCACTTAAGAAACAGTTGGACAGGAACATGAATGGGATAGGGATGGAGTGATATGGGCCAAAAGCATGCAAATGGGACTAAATTAATTGTGAAAACTGGGTGGAATGGACTGTTGGGCCAAAGGGCCATAGCTGTACTGTAGACTTCTATAATTCTATGACTCTATACACTTAATCAATTAATAGCGTAGTTATTTCACCAATAAAAACACTTACTTAGAACTGCAACAACCTGCCCCCTGTGGCTCCACTTTCAAGGAACTATGAACCTGCACCCCAATGTCTCTTTGTTCCACAGCACTCCCCAAGACTCTAACATTAAGTGGATAAGTCCTGCCCTGATTTGCCTTTCCAAAATGCAACACCACACATTTATCTAAATTAAATTAAGTTCCATCTTCCAGTCCCCTGCCCAGCAGATCAAGGTCCCATTGTATGCTGAGGTAACCTTCTTCACTGTCCACGACATGACCAAATTTGTTGTCATCTGCAAACTTGCTAACTATACCTCCTATGTTCACATCCAAATCATTTATGTAAATGACAACAAGTAGTGGACCCAGCACCAATCCTTGTGGCACACCACTGGTCATAGGCCTCCAGTCTGTAAAACAACCTTCCACCATCACCCTCTATCTCCATTTTGTATCCAAATAGCTAGCTCTCCTTGGATTCCATGTGCTCTCAACTTGCTAACCAATCTACCATGTAGATCCTTGTCGAACACCTTGCTGAAGTCCAGATAGATTACTTCTCCATGATCTTATTTATGAAAGCAAGACTCACTAGAAATTCCAGTGGCAAAATAAAATGTTGGATTAGTACTGTATCAAGTTTTTGATTGACATGAATGGAAAACAGCTAAAAGTAAAAGAACGATCTGGAATTAAAGAAGTTGCTCAATGTTAATTGTTTCATTAAATGATCCTCTAAAATGAAATAATGTTTATTTTAGTTCAAAGCACATAATCATAAATGATGGTTAAATATAATGCATACTTTCCTTTAATGTATTTAAGTTGGAAAAATATAATTGCCTAATGCCTTGGAGTGCAGGTTCATAGCTCCTGGAGTCACTGGTAGATAAGATAGTGAAGAAGTTGTTTAATACGCTTTCTTCTATTGGTCAGTGCATTGAGTGTGTTATGAAGATGTGGATGTACTGTATCTTTAAGAGGGTTAAAAACTAGCAGAACTACCTGACAACACCAAGTGTTCTGAACAAGATACAGTGTAACATGTGGTACAGCAGCTAGTGTCGCTGGTTGCCTGGAGATGACAAAACAAATTTGAATTCAGCCAATCAGTTTAAATTATACCCCCAAGAAAATACCAAACTCCAATCAGGTTTGAATTTAGAATATTGACAATATCAAAAGCCAATGACACAATCTGATGCTTTGGAGGTGTAAGACAGGGGAAAATTGAACAGTTGGGGGAGAACTGCCAAAAGACCACCAGATGTAGACTGCTCATAAGGACTGTCTGAGAGTTACCTGTCTACAGAAGGAGGTTGCACAGAGAAAAACATCGACACTGACCTGGAGAGCAAATCTACATGAAGAGGATTCGACAGCTAGCTAGTTTTGAAATTTGAATTTTTCAGTAAATCTTAATCAGGAGTTTTATTGGACTAGTGTTATAGAAGAGAAAGTAAAAGATAGGATAGTAAAAGATAGTAAAGGAAGGAGTTGTAAATAGTTGTTAGTTAATTATTCTCTGTTAAAAATTAAGAAATAGAGTTGTTAATTTGTACTTTAAATAGTTCTTGGCCTCTCAAAGTTTCACACATTACTGCACAGGATAAATATTTTTTGTATTGTTGGTTTAAGTTAACAAGGGAGAGTTTACCCCGTGTCACAACAAGTATTGGAGTTGGGAGGCCATGTTGCAGCTGTACGGATGTTGGTCAGACCAATTTTGGAATACTGTGTGCAGTTCTGGTCTCCCTGGTATTGGAAAGATGTTGTTCAACTTGAAAGAGTTCAGAAAAGATTTACAAGGATGTTGCCAGGGTTGAGCTATAAGGAGAGGCTGAATAGACTGGGGCTGTTTTCCCTGGGGTGTCAGAGATTGAGAGGTGACCTTATAGAGATTTATAAAATCATGAAGGGCATGGATAGGATAAATAAACAAAATCTTTTCCCTGGGTTGCAGGGGTCCAAAACTAGAGGGCATTGCTTTAACGTGAGAGGGGAAAGATTTAAAAGGAATCTAAGTAACAACTTTTTCAGCGAGTGGTACGTGTATGGAATGAGCTGCCAGAGGAAGTGGTGGAGGCTGGTACAATTCCAACATTTAAAAGGCATCTGGATGGGTATATGAGTAAGAAGGGTTCAGAGAGATATGGGCCAAATACTGTCAAATGGGATGAGATTATTTTAGGATATCTGGTTGCTGTGGATGAGTTGAACAGAAGGATCTGTTTCTGCGCTATACGTCTCTATAACTCTATGAGTCTATGTTTTGTGCTGTCTTTGTTGTAGTTATCTTTGTATGTTGCCAAATAATGTTTTATTCTGTCGATTTCCTCAGTCAAAATATAGTAAGATAAATTTTTAACTTGTGACCAGCTAATACCCAGCTGCTCTACTACCACAATATGAAAATTTATTTGCTTGAAATGACTGGCTTATTTATTAAGCAGTTAAGTTGAATAATTTTGGTTGTAATGTCACCCAAATAGTTAAGTAAGTTGGATAAATTAGAAAATGGTCATTTGCAACAAATTGTATTCAAAACTTTGAACTTGAAAGTCTACCCGCTTAGACCTAATGATGGAAGTGTAGAAATGATCTTTAAAAAGACATCAAATAAGGTTGAACAGAATTTTATCATACTCCAGTTTGCAGGTAACACTAAAATGGGCAGTATCGTGGACAGTCAGGAAGGTTATCAGAAATTGCAGCAGGACCTTGATAAGCTGAGGAAGTGGGCCAAGAAATGGCAAATGGAGTTTAATATAAATAAGTGTGAGGTTTTGCATTTTGGAAAGTCAAATCAAAGTAGGAGTTTCATGGTGAATGGTAGGGCCTTAAGGAGTGTAGTGGAACAGAGGGATCTTGGAGTTCAGGTTCACAGTTCTCTGAAAGTGGAGTCACAAGTGAACATAGCAGTGAAGAAAGCTTTTGGCACTCTGGCCTTCATGAGTCAGGGCATTGAGTATAGAAGTTTGGAAATTATGTTGCAGTTGTACAGGATGTTGGTGAGGCCACATTTGGAGCATTCTGTTCAGTTTTACATAGAACATTACAGCACAGTACAGGCCCTTTGCCCCTCAATTTTGCACTGACCTGTGAAACCAATCTGAAGCCCATCTAACCTCCACTATTCCATTATCATCCATATGTTTATCCAATGACCATTTAAATGCCCTTAATTTTGGTGAGTCTACTACTGTTGCAGACAGGGCATTCCACGCACTTTGTATTCTCTGAGTAAAGTATCCCCTTTGACATCTGTCCTATGTGTATCCCCTCTCAATTTAAAGCTATATCTCTTCATGCTAGCCATCACCAGCCAAGGAAAATGGCTTTCACTGTCCACCCTCTCTAATCCTCTGATCATCTTATATGCCTTTTATAAAGTCATCCCTTAATCTTCTTCTCTCTAACAAAACTCATAAAACTTTCCCTCCATACCAGGCAACATCCTAATAAATCTCCTCTGAACCCTTTCCAATACTTCCACATCCTTCCTATAATGCGGTGACCAAAACTGTACGCAATACTCTAAGTGCAGCCACACCAGAGTTTTGTACAGTTGCAGCATGACCTCATGGCTCTGAAACTCAATCCCTCTACCAACAAAAGCAAACACACCGTATGCCTCCTTAACAACCCTATCAACCTGGATGGCAACCTTCAAGGATCTGTGTACCTGGACACCGAGATCTCTGTTCATCCACACTACCAAGAATCTTACCATTAGCCCAGTACTCTGTATTCCTGTTACTCCTGGCAAAGTGAATCATCTCACACTTTTCAGCATTAAACTCCATTTGCCACCTCTCAGCCCAGCTCTGCAGCTTATCTATGTCCCTCTGTAACCTGTAACATCCTTCTGCGCTATCAACAACACCACCAACCTTAGTGTCATCCGCAAATTTACTAACCCATCCTCTACACCCTCATCCAGGTCATTTAGAAAAATGACAAACAGCAGTGGACTCAAAACAGATCCTTGTGATACACCACTAGTAACTGAGCTCCAGGATAAACATTTCCCATCAGCCACCACCCTCTGTCTTCTTTCAGCTAGCCAATTTCTGATCCAAACCGCTCAATCCAATGCCTCCATATTTTGTGCATTAGCTTACCACAAAGAATCTTATCAAATGCTTTACTGAAGTCCATATACACCACATCAACCGCTTTACCCTTATCCAGTTGTTTGGTCACCTTCTCAAATAACTCAATAAGGTTCGTGAGGCATGATCTACCCTTCACAAAACTGTGTTGACTAGCCCTAATCAAATTATTCCTTTCTAGATGATTATAATTCCTATTTTTTATAATCCATTCCAAAACTTTGCCCACAACAAAAGTAAGGCTCACTGGTCTATAATTACCAGGGTGGTCTCTACTCCTCTTTTTGAACAAGGGGACAACATTTGCTATCCTCCAGTCTTTTGGCACTACTCCTGTAGACAATAATGATATAATGATCAAAGCCAAAGGCTCTGTAATCTCTTCCCTAGCTTCCCGGAGAATCCTGGGATAAATATCATCTGGCCCAAGGGACGTATCTATTTTCACACTTTTGAGAACTATTAACACCTCCTCCTTATGGACCTCAATCCCATCTAGTCTATTAGCTTGTATCTCAGCATTCTCCTTGACAATGTTGTCTGTTTCCCATAAGACATAGGAGTGGAAGTAAGGCCATTCGGCCCATTGAGTCCACTCTGCCATTCAATCATGGCTGCTGGGCACTTCAACTCCACTTACCCGCATTCTCCCCGTAGCCCTTAATTCCCCGAGACAAAAAGAATCTATCAATCTCTGACTATCAATCTGTCAATTCCCGTGTGAATACTGACCAAAAATATTCATTTAGAGCCTTTCCTATCTCCTCAGATTCCACGCACAACTTCCCACTACTGTCCTTGATTGGCCCTAATCTCACCCTGGTCATTATTTTATTCCTGACATATCTCTAAAAAACGTTAGGGTTTTCCTTGATCCTACCTGTCAAAGACTTTTCATGTACCCTCCTGGCTCTTCTTAGCTCTCCCTTTAGATCCATTCTAGCTATTCTGTAACTTTCAAGCGCCTGAACTGAGCCTTCCATGTCTCATTTTTACATAAGTCTCCTTCTTCCTCTTGACAAGAGATTAAATTTCTTTAGTCAACACGGTTCCCTCACTCGACCACTTCCTCCCTGCCTGACAGGTCCATACTTATCAAGTTCATGTAATAGCTGTTCTTTTGAACAAGCTCCACATTTCAATTGTGCCCATTCCCTGCAATTTCCTTCCCCATCCTAGGTATCCTAAATCTTGCCTAATCGCATCATAATTGCCTTTCTCCTAGCTATAACTCATTCCCTGCAGTATATACCTAAACCTTTTGCCGACGACGTGCTCCTCACTTTCACCGACCCGGCTGACCTGGGGAGGATGCGCAAGTGCCAGGCCGTGTACTCGGCAGCGTCTTCCGCCAGGATCAACTGGGCCAAATATTCCGGACTACTGGTCGGTCCGTGGCGGGTGGACTCTCTGCCGGAGGAGTTACGGAGGTTCAGCTGGAGTACCACCCATCTCCTCTACCTGGGGGTCTACCTCAGCCCGGCTGAAGAATCCTGGCCGGCCAACTGGCAGGAGCTGGAGGCCAAAGTCTCGGCTCGCCTAGGCCGCTGGACAGGACTGCTCCGAGTGCTATCTTACAGGAGTCGAGTGCTGGTCATAAATCAGCTGGTGGCCGCCATGCTGTGGTACCGGCTGGTCACTTTGGTCCCTCCTCCTGGCTTTGTTGCTGACATCCAGAGAACGTTGGTCGACTTCTTCTGGGACAAGAAGATGCACTGGGTCGCCACGCAGGTTCTGAGTCTCCCTATTGAGGAGGGTGGTCAGTCGCTGGTGTGCATCCGCACCCAAGTCACGACGTTCCGCCTTCAGACCTTGCGGCGATACCTTTACGTCGAGCCTCCTCCTAGGTGGTTGGCCCTGGCGACGTATTTTTTCCGCCAGGTGCGTAACCTCAACTACGACACGCAGCTCTTGTTCATCGACTGTGACGGTTTGGAGGTCGCCCTCAAGATGTTGCCTGTCTTTTACCAGGACCTGATCACTGTCTGGAACATGGTCGAATCGCGTCGCGCCTACTCTCCAGCTGGAGTAGCGGCTGTCGTCAGGGAGCCATTGCTCAGGAATCCGCACCTCCGTACTCGCGGGTTCGAGTGGCTGTCGGAGGGGAGGGCTGTGGCGGCGAGGGCGACCAGGGTTCGGGACGTGCTGGGTGCTGGGGGCCTGGGCTGGACGCTGCCGCAGGACATAGCGAGCAGGGCAGCGGTAGACGTCTGGTACGTGGCCACCGCCATCCGACGCCTTAAAACGGCGGTGCTCGGACCCAACGTAGTGCACCAGTTGGAGGACGCTCAGGTGTGCGGTGGGATCCCGTCCGCGCTCACCCCAGCCCGGACGGAATTTCACATTGGCCCCAAGGTCCCGTACTTCCCGCGGGAGCCTGTGCCCCACAACCTGAGCCGCCTCCGGAATTTTAATTTTGTTTCTTTCAGGGATGTCAAAACAAAGGCCCTGTATAGACTACTGCTGCACACCGTCCACCTCTTCTCCCTCATCCACCGCCCGGACACGCCTTGGCGTGCCCATTTGCCACCGGGCGGTGGGGATCCCCAGTGGAGGGCTCTCTACGTGGGAGTCCTCCCCCTTTCTCTTGGGGATCTGGGGTGGAGGGTGCTGCACGCAGCAGTCCCCTGCAACCGCAGATTGCGGTGGTTCACGGACTCCCAGCCCAACTGCTTGTTCTGTGGCGCTGTGGAGTCCGTGGACCATGTATATATTGGGTGTGGGCGTTTGCACTCCCTTTTTGATTTTCTCAAAAACCTCCTCCTCTGCTTTTGGTTGCACTTCAGTCCCACGTTCCTGATCTTCGGGCACCCGGTACGGAGGAGGGAGGGCAGGTCCGAGGACCTCCTCATGGGTCTGCTCCTGGGCCTGGCCAAACTGGCCAGGCAGCGGGCCGTGGAGGGGGTCGTCAGGGCTGACTGCCTGCCCCTCTTCCGCGGTTACGTTAGGGCCGACTGCCTGCCCCTCTTCCAGGGTTACGTTAGAGCCCGGGTGTCCTTGGAGAAGGAGCACGTGGTGTCCACCAACACCCTGGAGTTGTTCAGGGAGAGGTGGGCGCCGCAGGGAGTGGAGTGTATTATTTCCCCCTCCAACTCTATTTTGATTTAGTCCCTACCCTCCCCTTCACTGTTTGATCACACAGCATTGCCCTTTGATGTGAAGGGCAGTGCTTGTCACTGGCCACTCGGGTGTTTTTCCTATCTTCCTGGGGGTGGAAATCGAATAAAAATTCGTGCACCTTGTGTCTTTCACTGTGTCTCACACCTACGCACACACTATAGGTGCTGGGGAAAAAATAAGCACTACCGCAGTTAGGCGGTAGTGTGGGGGTTTAAAGAGAAAAGGAAAAAAAAAGTGAAAAAAAAATAATATACCTAAACCTTTCCATTGGTAAACTAAATGCAACCGAATTGTGGTCACTATCACAAAAGTGCTCACCTACCTCCAAATCTGACACCTGGCCGGGTTCGTTACCCAGTACCAAATTCAATGTGGCCTCGCCCCTTGTTGGCCTGTCTACATACTGTGTCCGGAAACCCTCCTGCACACATTGGACAAAAACTGAAGTACTCAAACTATCACATTTCCAGTCAATATTTGGAAAGTTAAAGCCCCCAACAATACCCTGTTCTTCTCACTCCTATCCAGAATTGTCTTTGTTATTCTTTCCTCTACATCTCTGGAACTGTTCAACGGCCGATAAAAATCTCCCAACAGAGTTACGTCTCCTTTCCTGTTTCTAATCTCAGCCCATACTACCTCAGTAGACGAGCCCTCAAACATCCTTTCTGGCACTGCAATACTGTCCTTGATTAACAATGGGAGAAAGTGAGGACTGCAGATGCTGGAGATCAGAGCAGAAAAATGTGTTGCTGGAAAAGCGCAGCAGGTCAGGCAGCATTAAAGGAGCAGGAGAATCGATGTTTCGGGCATAAGCCCTTCTTCAGGAATCACTCCTGAAGAAGGGCTTATGCCCGAAGCCTTGATTAACAATGCCAAAGCTACCCCTTTTTTGCCATCTTTTCTGTTCCTACTGAAACATCTAAATCCTGGAACCTGCAATAACCATTCCTGTCCCTGTTCTATCCATGTCTCCGAAATGGCCACAACATTGAAGTCCCAGGTACCAACCCATGCTGTAAGTTTATCCACCTTATTCCAGATGCTCCTGGCGTTGAAGTAGACACACTTCAAACCACCTTCCTGCTTGCCATTACACTTCTGAGATCTTGTAACCTTATTCATGACCTCATTACTCTCAAACACCTGTACACTGGAACTACAATTTCGATTTCCATCCCCCCGCTGAATTAGATTAAACCCTCCCGGATAGCATTAGCAAATTCCACCCCCCCCCCCCAGGGATATTGGTACCCCTCTGATTCAGGTGTAGACCATCTATTTGTAGAGGCCCCACCTATTCCAGAATGAGCCCCAATTATCCAAGTATCCAAAACCCTCCGTCCTGCACCATCCCTGTAACGATATGTTCAACTCCTCTCTCTCCTTATTCCTCACCTCGCTAGCACGTAACACGTGTAACAAACCAGAGATAACATCTCTGTTTGTTTTAGCTCTAAGCTTCCGCCCTAACTCCCTAAATTTCTGCCCTATATCCCCAAACCTTTTCCAACCGATGTTGTTAGTCCCTATGTGGACCACAACCTGGGGCTGTTGCCCCTCCCCCCCAGGATCCCGAAAACGCGATCAGAGACATCACAGACCCTGGCACCTGGGAGGCAACACACCAACCGTGAGTCTCTCTTGTTCCCACAGAAGCTTCTATCTGTCCCCCTAACTATGGAGTCCCCAGTGACGAATGCTCTGCTCATCTTCCCCTTTCCCTTCTGAGCAACAGGGACTGACTCTGTGTCAGAGACCTGTACACCATGGCTTATCCCCTGGTAAGTTATCCCCCTCAACAGTACACAAAACAGTATACTTGTTATACAGGGCAAGGGCCACAGGGGATCCCTGTACTGATTGCTTCTTACCCCTTCTAACAGTCATCCAGCTAACAGTTACCCACAGTTAAGTGACTGTTAGAGGGGTAAGAAGCAATCAGTGCAGGGATCCCCTGTAGCTGCTCCCTTGTGTTGATCACATTTTTCTTTCGAGTGTTGGAGACTGAGGAGAAATCTTACAGAAGTTTATAAGATCATGAGAGGCATGGACAGGCTGAATGCACTCTGTCTATTTCCTAGGTTTGGAGAATCGAGGATGATAGGGCATCATTTTAAGGTGACAGGGGAAAGAATAAAAGAGAGCCTTAGGGGGAGCTTCTATATGGTATGCATATAGAATAAGCTGCCAGCGGAAGTGGTTGAGGCAGGTACATTAACAACATTTAAAAGACATTTGGACAAATACATCGATAGGAAAGGATATGGGCCAAGTGCAGGGAAACGGGGTTAAGCGTGGATGGACAACTTGGTCGGCATGGACCTGTTTGGATCTGTCTTGGTGTTATAGGGCATGGACAAGTTGGACCGAAGGGTCTGTTTCCGTGCTGTGTATCTCTATGACTCTGTGATTCTCTGGCATGATTTCCAAACAGATTGATTGTACATAGATATTTTTGATGAACATGTTACTCAGCTTACCATGTTTATAACTGTTGTTTCAAATCAGAGTATACGCTGGCAACCATTACCATGCTCACCATTATTAATGCATGTTATTATACCTCTCTCTTAATTTCTCAGTGTCAGTGCACCAATACTCATCAACAGGGTTGTTTCTGAAATGACACTTAAACAGACTGATGTACCAAGCATGTGTTTCTGGCCTATCGATTGTCCTGGTATTTTGCATGGTTCTCTCCCTGATAACCAACCAGCCTGATTAAAATTGCAATTATGGACCTGAACCAGATCAGTTGATTGTCCCTGTATGACAGGTTTTCAACAACTTCGACAACCAGCAAGACATACAACTAACAACTTGAAAGGAATTGCCGTGCCACTTGTCCTACAATCTGTTTTTTCTGCAAACTTCACTTCACTTTGCTCCTAATGTAACATTTAACCTGTTCACCCAGAAACAATCATATATTTACATTTATTTGTGGGATGTGGGCATTACTGGCTACACCAGTATTTATTGCCTATCCCTCACTACACTCCTTTTTTCTGTAGGTAAACCTACAATGCTGTTAGGGAGGGAATTCCAGGATTTTGACCCAGTAACAGTGAGGAAACGGCTTTACATTTCCAAGTTAGGATGTTAAGCAGCTTGGAAGGGAGCTTACCAGTTGTGGTGTTCCCATGTATCGGCGACTACTTGTCCTTTAAATGGTAGTGATTGTGGATTTGAAAGTCCTATCTATGGAAAGATGGTGAACTTTGGTTGTGCATCTTATAGATGGTACGCACTGCCACTTCTGAACATCAGTGGCAGAGGTAGTGGATGTTTGTGGATGTGGTGCCAATCAAGATTGATTTGTTGAATGTTGTTGGAGTTGCACTCATCCAGGTAAGTGGAGAGCAGGAGGTAATTTGGACAAATTAGTAAGGTAACACATTGATAATACCTTGACGAAAAATCATGAGATTCACTTTTTTTTCTCCAGTGTTCTTCTTGCCCTTACTGCTCAGAAGTTAATCTATTCCTCAACATGCTGCTTCAGGAGGATCTGTCACCTGATTGGTTCCAACCTCATCGTTATTATTATGTGTTAGCTATGCAAGACAGTTGCCAACTGCGGTGGCTATCAAACTTTATCTTACTCATATCCCATTTCCACATGCATACAATTCCATCATGCCACAGAAAGCATTCTGTCCAGATGCTTCAAGGCTTGGTATGGCAACTGCTTTGTTCAGGACTGTAAGAAACTACAGAAAGTTTCAAACATAGCCCAGTCCATCACACAAACCCAACCTTCCATCCACTGACTCCATCTACACTTCCCACTGCATCGGGTAGGCAGCCAACATCATCAAAGACCCCTCCCACCCCAGTTATAATCTCTCCCAACCTCTTCCATCAGGCAGAAGACACAAAAGTTTTAACACAGATTCAATAACTATTTCTTCCTCGCTGTTATTAGACTACTGAATGGAACTCTCAATTTTTTAATATAATGTTGATCTTGCTCTCTGTGCACCTTCTCTGCAGCTGTAACATTGTATTCCTCGCTCTGTTCTATTACCCTAATGCATTTTGTATGGTATGATCTGCCTGTAATGCACACAAAACAAACCTTTTCACTGTACTTAGGTACATGTGAAGTAATAAATCAAATCAAAATTAAAAAACTTCCTTGACATTCCTCTCTCAACTCTCTCAAGAAGAAAAGATGGACAATTTATGTCATTCAAGATGCCTGTGATGAAACCATATTCATGAGCATCTGTTATGAGAAATTTGGCATATCCATTTGTAAGACTTGGATGCAAGAGAGTGGCAGCTTGAATTATTTGTCAAGACATTCCTTCCTTTACCCATTACATAAGCTGAACAAGTTACGCCTTATCATGCTTGAGTCATATCCAAAGAAAACGAGAATAGCAACAATGACACAAATCACACAAGTCCATATGTGAGCTGCTTTATGCACAGGGGGAAAGGGAAAGTGCCCAGGAATCATGGGCAGGAGGATGACGCAATGAGGAAGTCAACAAAGTAAAATGTATGGACAATAAATCCCAAAAAAACGCAGAACAAATTATTGGGAAGGAATTTGATTGCAGCACCTGCTGGGTATTCCATTGGTACAAACATTCCATTGTTTCAGGCTATACACAGCACAAAGGAAGATGGGTTTGAATGCTGGATGCCAATTCACTCAAGGACATCACTGCAGGAGTTTCATCCAGAAGAATGAATTTTAAATTAGATTACAGTTTATTGGCTGAATTTGAACAATCCTTACAGCGTTACTATTGACCGAATGAGCCCAAGGTGGCCACTGACTGGTGGGAACTGGTGGTAATGCCTGAAAATACCAAACAGCTGCATGACAGTTTGAGAAGGAAAGAAGAGAACAAACATAGAACAGTACAGCCCAATACAGGCCTTTGGTCCCCGTTGTTGTACCGACGTTTTATCCTACTCAAAGATCAGACTAACCTACATAACCTTCTTTTACTATCATCCATATGGCTATCCAAGAGTTCCTCAAATGTCACTAATGTATCTGACTCTACTACCACTGCTGGCAGTGCATTCCATGCACCCACCTATCTCTGTGTAAAGAACCTATGTCTTACATCTCCCCTAAACCTTCCTCCAATCACCTTAAAATTATGACCCCTTGTGTTAGCCATTTTGGCCCTGGGTAAAAAGTCTCCAGCTATCCACTCTATCTATGCCTCTCATCATCTTGTACACCTCTATCAAGTCACCTCTCATCCTTCTTCGCTACAATGAGAAAAGACCTACCTCCCTCAATCTTTCTTCATAAGACATGTCCCCCGGTCCAAGCAGCATCTTGGTTAATCTCCTCTGTACCCTCTCTAGTGCCTCCACATCCTTCCTATAATGAGCCGACAAGAACTGATCACAATATTCCAAGTGTGGTTGAACCAGGACTCGATAGAGTTGCAGCATAATCTCGTGACTTTTAAACTCAATCCCCCTACAAATGAAAGCCAACACACCTTATGCCTTCTTAACAACCCTATCAACTTAGTGGGAAATTTGAGGGATCTTACGTGGACCCCAAGATCTTACTGTTCCTCTACACTGCAAGAATCCTGCCTTTAACCTTATATTCTGCATTCAAATTTGACCTTCCAAAATGAATCACTTCACACTTTTTCAGGTTGAAATCCATCTGCCACTTCTCAGTCCAATTCTGCATCCTGTCAATGTCTTGTTGCAAACTACAACAGCCCTCCACACTGTTCACAACTCCACCAACCTTTGTGTCCTCGGCAAACTTTCTAACCCACCCTCCCACTTCCTCAACTAAGTCATTTATAAAAATCACAAAGGTCCCAGAACAGATCCCTGCAGAACACCACTGGTCACCGAGCTCCAAGCTGAATGCTTTCCACCAACTACCACCCTCTGTCTTCTATGGCCCAGCCAATTCTGTATCCAAACAGCCAAACTTCCTTGTATTTCATGCCTCCTTACTTTCTGAATAAGCCTTCCATGGGCAATCTTATCAAATGCCTCACTAAAAATCCATGTAAACCACATCCAATGTTCTACCTTCATCGATATGTTTTGTCATATCCTCAAAGAATGCAATAAGGTCTGTGATGCATGACCTGCCCTTCACAAAGCCATGCTAATGATCTCTAAACAAGCTATGCTTTTCCAAATAATCATAAATCCTGTCTCTCAGAATCTTCTCCAATGTATGGCCATCACCGACATAAGACTGACTGGTCTGTAATTCCCAGGGTTTTCCCTATTCTCTTTCTTGAACAAGGGAATAATTTTTGCCACCCTCCAGTCATTTGGTACTATTTCAGTGGACAGTGAGGATGCAAAGATCATTGCTAAAAGGTGCCGTTATCTTCCCTCACTTCCTGTAGTAACTTAAAGTATATCTGGCCTGGCCCAGGGGACTTCTTGATCCTTATGTTTTTCAAAATTTCTTGCACATCCTTCTTCTTAACATCAACCTGTTCAAGCATATCAGCCTGTTTCATGCTGTCCTCACAAATGACAAGGTCCCTCTCACTAGTGAATACTGAGGTAAAGTGTTCATTAAGGACCTCCCCTACCTCCTCTGACTCCAGGCGCAAATTCCCTCCATAATCCCTGATTGGCCCCACCTTCACTCCGGTCATCCTCTTGTTCCTCAAATAAATGTAGAATGCTTTGGAGCTTTCCTTAATCCTACTCGCCAAGGCTCTCTCATTCTCCCTTCTAGCTCTTCTAAGTCCATTCTTCAGTTCCTTCCTGGCTACCTTGTAACCCTCGAGAGCCCTCTCAGATCCTTGCTTTCTCAACCTTAAGTCAGCTTCTTTCTTAGACTTGACTAGATGTTCCACATCTCCTGACACTCAAGGTTCCTTTACCCTACCATCCCTTCCTTGCCTCAGTGGGATAAACCCATTAGCACTTGCAGCAAATGCTCCCCAATTAACCTTCACATTTCTGTCATGCATTTCCCTGAGAATATCTGTTCCCAGTTTATTCTCCACAGTTCCTGCCTAATAGCAATATAGTTCTCCCTCTCCTAATTAAATACTTCCCTATACCATCTGCTCCTATCCCTCTTCATGAATATAGTAAAAGTCATGGAGTTGTGATCACTATCACCGAAATGCTCTCCCACCGAGAGATCTGACACCTGACCTGGTTCATTGCCAAGCACCAAATCCAATATGGCCTCCCTTCTAGTTGGCCTATCGACATATTGAGTCAAAGATCAAAGAAAATTAATTTGTTTTTCTCTACATGTCCCTACATATCATTACCCCTAGGCGGGTCCTCTTTCCCAGTCTTACCCATGTCTTGATGCCAAGCTGGATTACAAGCCCAAACATTAGAAAGAAAACATGGCCTTCTGCACTCTCATTATAGTGAACAGTGCTGACTCTACAGTCCTCTATTACCATAACATTTATATTTACAAGTCTGGCTTGAATAGATTTCTGTACCTCCATGCCATGGTAAGCGCATCTTGCAGATGTACTCTCATCCATATAAACTCCAAAACTCTGAAAGCCAATTGTAAAGGATGAAGCAGGTGAGACTAGGACAAGAGAGCATAGCCTCACAATTAGGGGGAGCAGGTTTAGGGCTGAATTGAGGAGAAACTTCTTCACCCAGAGGGTTGTGAATCTATGGAACTTCCTGCCCAGTGAAGTGGTTGAGTCTTCCTCAATATATGTTTTTAAAGCTAAGATAGATAATTTCTTGAACAGTAAAGGAATTATGTTGAGAGGCCGGGTGGGTGGAGCTGAGGCCATGAAAAGATCAGCCATGATCTTGCTGAATGGCAGAGCGGGGTCAAAGGGACAGATGGGCCTATTCCTGTAGCTAGTTCTTTTGTTCTTATATAAGCTCATCTACACTACCCTTTCAATGCACATATCAGCCACACTTGCAGCGGCATTCTTTTATCCCTGACTACTGAACAAATCAGGTGATCCTAACCTAAGGACTATGACTGTCTCTTGGAACAAAGCTTCCTTCTTCCTGATACATCCTGTTGTCTTTAACTTGGCTTGCAGCTCATTGAGTTTGAGTCAAGTCTCCTCACCTGCATACACTTGCTGCAGATGTGGTTTCCTCACTGGCATCCATCAGCTCTCAAATAATATAGTTGTGACACTCGTGATCAAAATTCCTTTTTGTCTGACCTGAAGAACCCTGAAGATTGGTTATAAATAAAACTGTTTTGAGAAGATTTGTAGCTCAGGTTGAGGTTTTGGATGACGGTTTGCTCGCTGAGCTGCAAGGTTGATTTCCAGACATTTAGGACAAGCCAAACAAAGACACGCATGAGAATTCCTAGAAGCATTGCATTCCAACCGTAACTCTATCAACAAACACATCGAGTTAGACCCCATCTACCATCCCCCAAGAAAAGGAACAGGAAGTGACTTCACCACAGGAAATAACATCACCACAGGAAATGATATCACCAAACCCAAAGAACCCCAAACATATAAATAGAAAGCAGGAATGTTCAGCATTGCTTCGCCTGAGGTCCACTGAAGATGTTACCTTGTAAGGTAACAAAATGTCTGGAAATGAACCTTTCAGCTCAGCGAGCAAAGCTACATCCAAAACTGTTCATGTCTTCCAGTCAAGTGCTTCCAACCTTGGCCCCTTTAAGACCTCCATTTTTATGACAGGTGGAGAAGTTTCCTTTTCTGTTCTTATATTCCCACAACAATTAATCTTTGGTGTTTTCTTCAAAGCATAGTTATTTTCTCTTTCCTGGAGTTCAACCAGATATTACCAGCCTCGCTCTTCCACACTGAGCAGGGAATAAGTGCACACAGAAGAATCAATTGATGGAACTAGAGTAATGATCGAAATGCACAGTCTGAACACTTGAAACTACACTGCTGGGAATTAAAGAGAAACTCTGCAAACTAGGCAGTCAAGAGTTCTTCTTTAAACAGAATCTCAGCTGCTGAAGAGGAAAGCTTTCCGAAGTTTGACGCCAGAGATTTGCAGAGTTTTGTCTCTCAACAACTGGTTGACAGTGAACACTTTGGATCCCAGAACTCTAACAAAGAGGTGGTGTCTTGATTATCAATTAAAGTGGTCTCTCCTGGTGCACTGCTCTGACTATACTTTCAGGACAAACTCCTCAACAGTCCACTTGTGATTTGCATTAGATATGAAGATAAGTGAATAATGAAATATGAGAGGTTGCGATAACAGAATTAACTTGAGGCTCAGTGTGATTGTCAAAGAACTCCTACCGGCTATTCTGCCCATCGGATCCGTACCAACCTACTGAAGAGCTTCCCACCCAGACCCAATTGCCTACCCTATCCTTATAACCCTGCATTCCCATGGTTAACCCACAAAACAATCCATCAATGTAAAGCAGGTCCTAAAACATGTTGTGGGCAGGTTCCAGCTAATAGGGGGCTGCATTATTTGTCTGTAGGTTGGCCATCAATTCAAAGTACATCACAATGTGGTATCTATTACATTTTATATGCAGTTTTCCACCAATGTTGACCAACAATGTGTCAAAATATTCCCCCCACAAATTCTGTAACCATGTAGTTTGAGAGTGTATAATGGACCCAAGGGTCTGTGCTGTAACCATTCCATGATTCTATGTGGACATTGAATGAGCTGTGGTCAGGACTGATGATGATACATCAGCTATCAAAACTACATCAGCAGAGAATGCTAACATAGGTTATCAAAGGAACAACATTCCTAGTCTGAGCCAGTATCTTTGGGAGGAGTGAATTTTACAAAATGGGGAAAAACAGTGCCTTTAGCCATTCTGATGATGAACTTTCTTAGCACATCTTCTAATTCTATCATGAGATCATAACCTCTTTGCATGATCCACCATTAATAATCTCAGTGTGCTTCTGTAATCATATAATAGATCGTCTCTGTCTTCCAACTCGGAGTAAGGTATGTTTGGCACTGAATAGAAACATTGACTTCAACACAAGCAAAAGTATCTGCAGAGTCAGTTTAAATAGATCTGTTAATTGAAATCTATTAATCCAGAGTGAATTTCTATGCTTTTAATCAATACCGTTCTGGTCTTCCAAATCAGTAAGTCCAAGAGTTTTGGAAGTTGCAAAATTAATTGCATGAAGGATTGATTCTGTGCTCAATAATGCAACCAATAAAGTCCGTAGGGACTATTAAATGATGTTATGCTCTGCAAGCATTCTGAAGCTTTTCAGAAAGCACAGCTCACTGAACTGGGCGCACAGATACATGAATTTAAGTAGAGCAACAATTCTCAATGTTATTGGAGGTCTCACAAGTAGTTTATAAGGGATTTCAGAGGAGTAGTAATAGGAATGACATTAAATGTGCATTCCATTGGCCCTGCATTCAGATTCCACAATGGTCACTGTGGGAGTTTAAATTCAATGAACAAATCTGGAATATAAACTTAGTTTAACTAATGGTGTGCATGACAATAATCAACAATTGTAAAAATCCAACTGTTTTTTCTAATGCTCTTTGGAGAAGGAAATCTGCCCTCCATCTCTGGTCTGGCTGACATATGACTAGAATCCCACAACAATGCAGCTAATTCTTAGCAGCCCTGTGAAATAGTTGAAAAGTGTGGCACTGGAAAAGCACAGCAGGTCAGGCAGCATCTGTGGAGCAGGAAAATCGATGTTTTGGGCATAAGCCCTTCATCAGGAATGAGGCTGGGAACCTCGGGTGGGGAGAGATAACTGGGAGGGAGGTGGGGCTGGGGGAAGGTAACTGAGAATGCAATAGGTAGATGGAGGTTGGGGAGAAGGTGATAGATCGGAGAGGAGGGTGGAATGGATAAATGGGAAAGACAATGGACAGGTCAAGAGAGTGGTGTCCAGTTGGAGGCTTGGGGCTGGGATAATGTGGGAGGAGCGGAAATAAGGAAACTGGTGAAGTCCACATTGCTCCCGTGTAGTTGGAGGGTCCCAAGGCAGAAGATGAGGTGTTCTTCCTCCAGGCGTTGTTGGGTGGTTAGGGTTAGGCGATGGACAAGGCCCAGGACCTACATGTCCTTGGTGGAGTGGGTGGGGGAGTTGAAGTGTTCAGCCACGGGGGTGGTGAGGTTGTTTGCTGCAGGTGCCCCAGAGATGTTCTCTGAAACAATCCGCAAGTTGACGTCCTGTCGTTCTCTCTCTCTCTTTCTCTGACACACACTTTCTCCGTGCCCTGTGAAATAGCTAAGCAAGCAAAGGTTACATCCATTCCCCTAGAAATAAATCAAGATAAAAGTGGAAATTAGGGTCTGATGTCAACTTGTAATTTCAGATTGACAACCTCTTGCATCTCTATTGATCCCATGTGGAAGTGTGTGATGTTATTCCTCTGCTTACTCCTTCTATGTTTAAAGTGAATGCTGACCTGTCTTGCAGGACTTTGCTAGGTATTTGGCATTTTTGTTTCAAAATTGCAAATATAAAATTAGAATATCTAACCTTTTTTAAAGTGAATCCATTTTTGCTTCCTTTTACTTTGTTTTATGACAACTTACTGTTGCGTTGGTGATAATTGTTCGATAAATTATTTAGCAAGCCCATTTCTCTGTAAATTCTTAGATGTTGAAACAGGCGAGGTGTTTCTTTACAGGCCCAGAAGGCAGATAAAGTGATACTTTATTTTATTTATTCATTTCTGGGAGATGGGTCTCACTGGCTGGGCCCAGAATTTATTGCCCATCCCTAGTTGCCCCCTTGTGAAGGTGGGGGTGAGCTGCCTTCTTGAACCGCTGAAGTCCACCTGCTGTGGGTTGACCCACAATGCCATTGGGAGGGAATTCCAGGATTTTGACTCAGTGACAGTGAAATAACAGCGATATATTTCCAAGTCAGGATGGGGAGCAGCTTGGAGAGGAACTTGAAGGTGGTGGTATTCCCATGTATTCCCATGTATCTGATACAGGGGAATACCACCTGTATTTTAACTGTAGAGTAAGACTGAACTAAGACTATAGTGTGTTTTGCTTAAAGCTGAGAAGAGTAACCAATAGAATTACATTGGAAACACAGCACCTTACATGTGTCCTTCTCGACAGAAGTGGTCATGGGTTTGGAAGATGCTGTCTGAGGATTTTGGTAAATTTCTGCATCTTGCAGATGGTACACACTGCTGCTTCTGAGCGTCAGTGGCAGAGGGAGTGAATGCTTGTTGATGTGGTGCCAATCAAGCGGGTTGCTTTGACCTGGATGGTGTCAAACTTCTTGAATGTTGTTGGAGCTGCACTCATCCAGGCAAATAGGGAGTATTTGATCACACTCCTGTCTTGTGCCTTCTAGATGGTGGACAGACTTTGGGGAGTCAGGAGGTGAGTTACTCGCTGCAGTATTCCTAGCCTCTGACCTTCTCTTATAGCCACTGTGTTTATGTGATGAGTCCAGTTGAGTTTCTGATCAATGACAATCTCCAGGTTGTTGATAGTAGGGGATTCAGTGATGATAACATCATTGAATGTCAAGGTGTAATTACATTGTCTCTTATTAGTGATAGTCATTGTCTGGCATTTGTGGGCCGCTTGTCAGTACAAGCCTGGATATTGCCCAGGCCTTGTTGCTTTGGACTGCTTCGATATCTGAGGAGTCGTGAATGGTGCTGAACATTGTGCAATCATTGGCCAACATCCCCACTTCTGACCTTATGATGGAAGGAAGGTCATTGATCAAGCATCTCAGGGCAGCACTGTGGCACAGTGGCTAGAACTGCTGCCTTATAGCACCAGAGACCTGGGTTCAATTCCCACCTCAGGCAACTGTCTGTGTGGACTTTGCACATTCTCCCTGTGTCTGTGCGGGTTTGCTCCCACAGTCCAAAAATGTACAGGTTAGGTGAAATGGCCATGCTAAATTGCCCGCAGTGTTAGGGGAATATTTCTGGATGAGTTGCTTTTTGGAGGGTTGGTGTGGACTTGTTGGGCCGAAGGGCCTGTTTCCACACTGTAAGTAATCTCTAAGTCTCAAGGTGGTTGAGCTTAGGACACTACATTGATGAATTCCTGCAGAAATGTCCTGGAGCTGAGATGACTGACCCTCCACAACCATCTTCCTTTGTGCCAGGTATGACTCTAACCAGCAGAGAGTTTGCCCCCAATACCCATTGATGCCAGTTTTGCTCAGGCTCCTTGATGCCACACTTGGTCGAATGCAGCCTTGATGTCAAGGGCTGTTACTCTTCCCTCCCCTCTGGTATTCAGCTGTTTTGTCCATGTTTGACCCAAGGCTGTAATGAGGTCAGGAGCTGAGTGACCCTGGTGGAACCCAAAGTGTGAGTCACTGAGCAGGTTATTGCTGAGCAGATGCTGCTTGATAGCACTGTCGATGACACCTTCCATCACTTTATTGATGAGCGAGAGTAGACTGATTGGCCAAATAGGATTTGTCCTGTTTTTTAGGTACAGGACATACGTAGGCAATGTTCTATATTGTCATGTAGATACCAGTGTTGTGAATGTACTGAAACAGCTTGGCTAGGGGAGAGGCAAATTCTGAAGCACAAGTCTTCAGTTTGACACAATTCATATTCGGTCACTTTTATCCCAAGAGTCAAAACTAAGTGTCAACATCCAGGGGATTACCATTTATCAGAAACTGAACTGGACTCTCCAGAGAGTGTGGGAACATGGTCTTGGATCTCAATGCAGGGCAGTTGACTCTGAGGAGCTGGCATCAATACCTCAGGAAATTCAAACTCTTGATGAGATTTCTCAAAGTCAGTAAATACATCTTCCAAAAAACCTCATAGCTACTGCCCCAGTAGCACACTCAATGCATCACTCCCCCATCTACAATATTAGATTACTTACAGTGTGGAAACAGGCCCTTCGGCCCAACAAGTCCACACCGCCCCGCCGAAGCGCAATCCACCCATACCCCTACATCTACCCCTTACCTAACACTACAGGCAATTTAGCAAGGCCAATTCACCTGACCTGCACATCTTTGGACTGTGGGAGGAAACCGGAGCACCCGGAGGAAACCCACGCAGACACGGGGAGAACGTGCAAACTCCACACAGTCAGTCGCCTGAGGCGGGAATTGAACCCGGGTCTCTGGCTCTGTGAGGCAGCAGTGCTAACCACTGTGCCACCCAACAAAACACTCCACCTTGCCCTCATACTCATTTCAATGGTGTCAGTCTCACATCAGCTGTCTCCACAGACCTTCAGCATTTGCAGACATGTCCCCCAAACACAGTGAAAAAACCATCACTGAGAACCCTACCCTCTCGCTCTTGTGAGACAATGTCACCCACAACTGATGGAGCAGATCCGATGGGTGAGGAGGACATCTGTGGGCGGCACGGTGGCACAGCGGTTAGCACTGCTGCCACACAGCGCCAGAGATCCGGGTTCACTTCCCGCCTCAGGCGACTGACTGTGTGGAGTTTGCACATTCTCCCTGTGTCTACGTGGGTTTCCTCCGGGTGCTCCGGTTTCCTCCCACAGTCCAAAAGATGTGCAGGTCAGGTGAATTGGCCATGCTAAATTGCCCATAGAGTTAGGTAAGGGGTAGATGTAGGGGTATGGGTGGGTTGCGCTTCAGAGGGTCGGTGTGGACTTGTTGGGCCAAAGGGCCTGTTTCCACACTGTAAGTAATCTAATCTAATCTAATCTAATCTGCATTTCCTGGCTGATGTTGAGGAGAAGTGCTGACCCAAGTAATGAGGCCCATGACTCTGGCAGGGCAGAGAACAAAGGATGTGCTGGGATCTTATCTCCAAGATGCCCCCTTCTCAACTGCCCCCCACACACAACCTACCACAATCCCTTCCCACTTTGAACCAACCTTTCCCCTCCAGGTTTCCTGCACCCAGGCATCTGCCCAGTCATAGCATATCCACCAGGAAGAGAGCGAGAGAGCACAACCCCACAGTGCCAATGAATAGACTCCATCTCTTTGTTCTGAGACTCACGTCCAACGAGACCAGATAGTGGCACTATGTGTACCCGAGCATGATGCTGGTATCCGAGCCCGGAGAATCATTGGGCACTAGCAGGCTACTTCTACATCAAGAGGAAAGAATGTTCTACGTACTGACTCAGTGAGGGGCCAGGTCACAGATCTTCACAGGACTTGGATGAGGATTTCAGAGGGGGCAGACAACAGAGGAGCATGAATGAGGATGCATATTGAGATGCTGCTTGCATTGTACTAGCTTCCAGGCAGCCTCTTGGGACCGTGCAGGAGTGTGGACGAGTTTAGCTTTATGATCCTTCTTGCTCCAGACTATCAGACAGAGCTTCCCCTGTTAGGTCTCACTGACTTGGTGTGGTTTCAGAGACCCCGCTGCTACAGCCCCCATACAGTCTTTGTGTGTGCACGTTGGTGTGCTCAGCTGTCTTGATACAGTGTTGCCATCAATTTTAGTTCTACTCCTTTTAAATAAATGTCAAACAGGTTTAATGCAGATTGCAGGGTTAAAGGCGGGATTCTTAGCAGTGTGGAGGAACAGAGGGATCTTAGGCTCCACATCCATAGATCCCTCAAAGTTGATACCCAAGTTGATTGGATTGTTGAGACGGCATATGGTGTGTTGGCTTTCATTAACAGGGAGTTGAGTTTAAGAGCCGTGAGGTTATGCTGCAGCTCTATAAAGCCCTGGTTAGGCCACACTTGGAATACTGTGTTCAGTTCTGGTCGCCTCATTATAAGTAGAATGGAAGCTTTCGAGAGGGTGGAGAGGAGATTTATCAGGATGCTGTCTGGACTGGAGGGCACATCTTATGAAACAGGGTTGAGGGAGCAAGGGCTTTTCTCTGGAACAAAGAAGGATGAGAGGTGATGTGACATAGAGACATAGATGAGAGACACATGATGAGAGACATAGATAGCGACTTTTTCCCAGGGTGGAAATGGCGATTGTTATGAAGTGTAAGGCGTACTGTACCTTTAAGAGAGTTCAAAAACTAGCAAGGATTTAGAGAGGCATAGAGAGTCTGGAACAAGGTAACAATGAAATGCTTGGTCAGAACAACTAGAAATGGCTGGGTTGCTATGAGAGAGAAACACATTCAAATTCGGCCAATCAGTTTAAATTATGCCTCAAGATACCAAACTCCAATCAAGTTTGAATTTAGAATGTTGATAATATTAAAACCAATGAAAAAAGCCAATGTTTTGGGGTATAAATATCAGACGTTTTGAATGGTTACCCAGAGTGGCAAAGAGCAGCCAAGTACCAACAACTAGAGAGACACTGATTGTAGAAGCATCTGCTCTCTTAAAGGTACCTTTATCTAGCGACAACCTGTGAAACAGAATCCCAAAGAAGAAGGAAAGAATATCTCCAGGAAAATTTACAGAGGACACTTGGCAGAGGTGAACGGTTTTGAAACGTCATTAAATTCTTTGTAAATTGTAATTGGGATTTTTTATCGGACCAGTATTGTAAAGGGGAATTGTAGAGAAAGGTGTTGCAAATAGCTGTTAGTTAATTATTCTCTGTTAGACTTTTTAAAAAGTGGTTAATTTTTACTTAAAGTAATAACTTTTGGGATAGTTCTTTGCCTCTTGAATTTTAACAGATTATAGCACAGGATGAATCTTTTCTGTGTTGCTGGTTTAAATTAGCAGAGGGGTTTACCCTCTGTCATAGCACTATCACAAGGAGGCATCATTTTAAGGTGATTGGAGAAAAGTTTGGGGTGGATGTAAGAGGTGCTTTCTTTGTGTAGCAAGTGGTGGGTGTTTGGAATACACTAACACCGGTGGTAGTAGAGTCAGATACATGAGAGACATTTAAGCAACTCTTTGATAGGCACATGGAAGATAGTACAATGAAGGTTATGTAGGTTAGTCTGATCTTAAAATAGGATTAAAGGCCAGCACATCGAGTGTCAAAGGGCCTGTGCTGTGCTGTACGGTTCTATGTTTATGTTCTAGTTTTAAACAGCTGTCATGAGGATGGACACTGTAACAAAAGAAAAATCAGTGGAAACTTAACAAGATGTTGTTACCAGGAATCATGTGTGTCTCATCCAACCTTTCTTCTGGATATTTGGAGGTGTGTTATGACACACTGCTGTAATGGGCAGGACTTTACCCCAGGTCTTCTGGCTGAACGGTCAGGAGACTACTAACATGGCAAGTGAGTGTGTTGACTGGGTCAGAAGTGTGTTGAGCGGTTCCAGTTTGTAAATCGTGTTTCCAGTTGGCCACATGTTTGACACCACATTCTAGCCAGATGGGGAATTTCTGCTTCACAAACCGGTTGCCTATGTGAGAGCTCATCCCAGTAGGAGGCGCCACACAGAGGCAGCTGGAGTAGCTACATGGAACTTCAAGGGTTTCCATCTTCAACAGCAACAGCTCCAATGGCACCATTTAATCTAAGTGTCATCTGGATGGCACCTTGTGTAATTACAAATCCATATATCGAGATTATCCCATAATACAGCAACACTGCCATGACCTGAATTTGTCTTCTAAAAACTAATTCATGAATTCCTGAGAGAATTAATCCTGGTGTCATAGAATGTTATGAACCAACTTTCCAGTAATATGTTCAATTAGAATGGCTTTGATGACATTAATGGCTCTTAAATTTGTTAATACAGCATAATAGTTCCCTTTATTACAAATATTGAGCAGAATTGTTCTCCAGGAGGCATGAATAGTTCTTAACACATTCATAACTACAAAGCCTTTTGTCACTATTCACAAGTTTAAACTTGTGGAATGTGACAATGAACCCCATTATTCCAGCTTTGTGGAAGAAGGTAATATAAATATTTGGGGCATAAATCTCCATCATGAATCTTTTTGTTTTCAAAATACACACAGCTGAGTTTACTAGTTTAAACAATCCATTACTGAGTTTTCAATAAGAGTAATTGGGGTTCAGTAGACCATTCATTATATTTTATTGTCTTGCCTCAGTTTCTGAATGTTGGGTCAGGCATCATATCTTAGGAGGGGTGGCTAACGTTAAAATATATTGTGCTCAGACAAAGTATCAACATAGAAAAGACATTTCGACCTTCCTTATTATGCCTGACATTGTGAGTCATTGAGTTCTAAAATTTTACAACTCAGAAAAAGGCCCTTTGGTGCACTGCGTCCACACTGGTATCAAGAATCTCTCTACTCTAGACTCATTTCCAGCACTTGGCCCATAGCCTCGTATGCTGAGACACTTCAAGTGACCATCGAAATACTTACAGAGTCATACAGCCATACAGCACAGAAACAGACCTTTGGTCCAACCAGTCCATGCCAAACAAAGTCCCAAACTAAACTCGTCTCACCTGCCTGCTCCTGGCCCATATCCCTCCAAACCTTTCCTATTCATATGTACTTTTCCAAATGCCTTATAAACATTGTAACTGTACCCACACCCACCACTTCCTTAGGAAGCTCATTCCACACGCAAACCACCCTCTGTGTAAAAATGTTACCCCTCATGTTTTTTTTTTAAATCTTGCTCCTCTCACCTTAAAAATGTGCCCCCTTGTCTTGAAATTCCCCATCCTAGGAAAAAGACAACTATCATTAACCCCATCTCTCGCCCTCATTTATAAACTTCCATAAGGCTGTGGTACCGGCTGGTCACTTTGGTCCCTCCTCCTGGCTTTGTCGCTGACATCCAGAGAACGTTGGCCGACTTCTTCTGGGACAAAAAAGATGCACTGGATCGCTGCGCAGGTCCTGAGTCTCCCTATTGAGGAGGGCGGTCAGTCACTGGTGTGCGTCCGCACCCAGGTCGCGAAGTTCCGCCTTCAGACCTTGCGGCGATACCTTTACGTAGAGCCTGGTCCTAGGTGGTGCGCCCTGGCGACGTATTTTTTCAGCCAGGTGCGTAACCTCAACTACGGCACGCAGCTCTTGTTCGTCGACCGTGACGGTTTGGAGGTCGCCCTCAAGACGTTGCCTGTCTTTTACCAGGACCTGATCACTGTCTGGAACATGGTCGAATCGTGTCGCGTCTACCCTCCGGCTGGAGTAGCGGCTGTCGTCAGGGAGCCATTGCTCAGGAATCCGCACCTCCGTACTCGCGGGTTCGAGTGGCTGTCGGAGGGGAGGGCCGTGGCGGTGAGGGTGACCAGGGTCGGGGACGTGCTGGGTACCGGGGGCCTGGGCTGGACGCTGCCGCAGGACATAGCGAGCAGGGCAGCGGTAGACGTCCGGTACGTGGCCACCGCCATCCGACGCCTTAAAACGGCAGTGCTCGGACCCGACGTAGTGCACCAGTTGGAGGACGCTCAGGTGTGTGGTGGGATCCCATCCGCGCTCACCCCAGCCCGGACGGAATTTCACATTGACCCCAAGGTCCCGTACTTCCCGCAGGAGCCTGTGCCCCACAACCAGAGCCGCCTCCAGAATTTTAATTTTGTTCCCTTCCAGGGGGTAAAAAGGAGGGCCCTATGTAGACTGCTGCTGCACACCGTCCACCTCTTCTCCCTCATCCACCGCCCGGACACGCCTTGGCGTGCCCATTTGCCACCGGGTGGTGGGGATCCCCAGTGGAGGGCTATCTATGCAGGAGTCCTCCCCCTTTCTCTCGGGGATCTGGGGTGGAGGGTGCTGCACGCAGCAGTCCCCTGTAACCGCAGGTTGCGGTGGTTCACGGACTCCCAGCCCGACTGCTTGTTCTGTGGCGCTGTGGAGTCCGTGGACCATGTATATATTGGGTGTGGGCGTTTGCACTCCCTTTTTGATTTTCTTAAAAACCTCCTCCTCTGCTTTTGGTTACACTTCAGTCCCACGCTCCTGATCTTCGGGCACCCGGTACGGAGGAGGGAGGGCAGGTCCGAAGACCTCCTCGTGGGTCTGCTCCTGGGCCTGGCCAAACTGGCCATCAACAGGTCCAGGCAGCGGGCCGTGGAGGGGGTCGTTAGGGCCGACTGCCTGCCCCTCTTCCGGGGTTACGTTAGAGCCTGGGTGTCCTTGGAGAAGGAGCACGCGGTGTCCACCAACACCCTGGAGTTGTTCAGGGAGAGGTGGGCGCCGCAGGGAGTGGAGTGTATTACTTCCCTCTCCAACTCTATTTTGATTTAGTCCCTCCCCTCCCCTTTCACTGTTTTGATCACACAGCATTGCCCTTTGATGAGAAGGGCAGTGCTTGTCACTGGCCATTCGGGTGTTTTCCTATCTGCCTGGTGGTGGAAACTGAATAAAGATTCGTGCACCTTGTGTCTCTCACTGTGTCTCACACCTACGCACACACATCATGGGTGCTGGGGAAAATTAAGCACTACCGCAGTTAGGGGTAGTGTGGGTGTTAATAAAAAGGGAAAAAAAAAACTTCCATAAGGTTACCTCTCAACCTCTCACACTCCAGTGAGAAAAGTCCCAGCCTATCCAACCTCTCCTTATAACTCAAACCTTTCATACCTGTCAACATCCTGCTAAATCTATTCTAAACCCTCTCCAGCTTTTAATAATATCTTTCTATAACTGGGTGACTAGAACTTGTCACAGTATTCCAGACGAGGCCTCACCAATGTCCTGTACAATCTCAACAGGACTTCCCAACTCCTCTACTCAAATGACTGAGCTATGAAGTCAAGAGTGTTATGCTGGTTCCTCCCTCTGCCATCCTTTCAGGCAGTGAGTTCCAAATGCCCACCACCCTTTGAGAGAAAAAAGGTTCTTCCTTAACTCTCTCAAAACCTCCTGCCCTTACCTTAAAACTATGCCCTCTGATTATTTATTCCCCTACTCAGGGAAAAAGTTTTTTTTTCCTATCTATCCAATATATGCCTCTCACAATTTATTCTCCATTAATTTACTCAGCGAGATTAAATTTTATGACACTGAAAAAAAGAAAACTTTAATTAAAGCATGCCCTGCGTTTCCAAAGAGTGGTGAATCTGTGGAATCCACTGCCACAGAAGGCTGCAGAGGCCAGGTCATTGAGTGTATGATAGTTAGATAGATGGATAGGTGGATAGATGGATGGATGGATGGATGGATGGATGGATGGATAGATAGATAGACAGATAGATAGATGGATAGATAGAGAGATGGATGGATAGAGGGATAGGTGGATAGATAGGTGGATAGGTGGATAGGTGGACAGATAGATGGATGGATGGATAGGTGGATAGATAGAGGGATAGGTGGATAAATAGATAGATGGATAGATAGATAGATAGATAGATAGAGGGATAGGTGGATAGATGGATAGATAGGTAGATGGATAGATAGATGGATAGATAGATAGATAGAGGGATAGGTGGATAGATAGATAGATGGATGGATGGATAGGTGAATAGATAGATGGATGGATGTATAGATGGATAGATAGATAGATAGATGGATAGGTGGGTAGATAGATAGATAGATAGGTGAGTAGATAGATGGATGGATGGATAGTTGGGTAGATAGATAGATAGATGGATAGGTGGATAGATAGATGGATGGATAGGTGGATAGATAGATGGATGGATGGATGGATGGATAGATGGATAGATGGATAGATGGATAGATGGATAGATAGATAGATAGATAGAGGGATAGGTAGATAGATAGATAGATAGATGGATGGATAGATAGGTGAATAGATAGATGGATGGATGTATAGATGGATAGATAAATAGATAGATAGATAGGTGGGTAGATAGAAAGATAGATAGATGGATAGGTGGATAGATAGATAGATAGATGGATAGATAGGTGGGTAGATAGAAAGATAGATGGATAGATAGGTGGGTAGATAGATAGATAGATAGGTGGGTAGATAGATAGATAGGTGGGTAGATAGATAGATAGATAGATAGATAGGTGGACGGATGGAATCTTGATTGTCAAGTTGATCACTTGTTACAGGGAGAAAGCGGGAGAATGGGGTCGGGAAACGTATCAGCCATGATTGAATGGCAGAGCAGACTCAATGGGCTGAATGGCCTCACGTCTGCTCCCGTGTCGTACGGTCTTATGTTCTCACCTTAAATGTGAGGAATGTCTCTATGCACAGGAGTCATTGTGGGCGAAAAGGGCTAACTTCCAAACGAGTAAAAAGGTATGTGATTCATCTACAATGATTAATTACATTGTAGGCAGATGATTAACTTCATGTCTCCTCTAGCTAGTATTCCTCAATTTGCTGCATCAGCTGTGGATTTGATATCGCCTTCTGTGGCAGAGTGCTGCGTAAAGGCAGCCGACACTTCTTAAAAGGGAGAAACATTGTGGCTGCAAGAAGTTGAAGAGATTGTTTTGAAAGACATTCTGAACTCAGATATTTTAAGCGAAGGCTGAGCATGTGACCAAGACCATTCATAAAATACACTGAATGTCTTTGCAGAAGAGCTGGCAAAATGGAATACTGTTCTGTTTGTGAAGGAAGGAGGGAGTCCTTCAGGTGTATGCTTACGAGGTCGTAGAAAGTAGAATATCAGCAACATCGTTCCAAGAACATACATTCAATGCAAAATAATATGTATCCAATTCACTCAAGTTGTCAAAGTGGGTTTCCCTTCTAATTCTAGAGAATATAGAAAGCATGGTTAGTAAGTTAGTGAATGACACCAAGTTTGGTGGTATTGTGGACAGTGAAGAAGATCTAAGATTACGAAGAGATCTTGATCGATTAGGCCAATGGGCTGCAGAGGGGAATTTAATTTGGATAAACGCAAGGTATTGCATTTTGATAAAACAAGCGAAGGTAAGACTTATATGATTAAAAGTAAGCCCTTGGGCTGTGCTGTTCGAACAGGGAGACCTAGCGGTTCAGGTATATAATTCTTTGAAGTTTGCCTCACATATCGACAGGCTGGTTAAGAAGGCATTTAGCACACTTGCCTTCACTGTTCAGACCTTTGAGCATCGGAGTTGGGACCTTATGTTGACTTCTTACAGGACATTGGTAAGGCCTCTTCTGGAATACTCTGTCCAGTTCTGGTCACCCAGTTATAGGAATGATATGATTAAGCTGGAGGAGGGTCTGGAGTGATTTACTAAGATGTTGCCGGGAATGGAGGGTTTGAGAGAAAAGGAGAGGCAGAATAGGCTGGAACCTTTTTCACTGGAGCATGGGAGGTTGAGGGGTGACATTATAGAGGTTTATAAATTCATGAGGGGCATAGATAAAGTGAATGGTAATTGCCTTTTCCCTAGGCTGGGGAATTTCACTGTAATCATTGGAAAGTAGAAGAATTATGAGGGATCTCACAGAAACCTACAGCATTGTAATTGGACTAGACAGGGTAAATGCAAGAAGGATGTTCCTGGTATCTGGAGAGATTGAAGACCGGTCACAGTCTCAGGATGGAGGGTAAGCCATTTTTACCAAGGTGAAGAAGAAATGTCTTCATCCAGAGAGTGGGGAGCCTGAGGAATTCTCTGCCACAGAGAGCGATTGAGGCCGAAACATTGAATGTTTTCAAGAAGGAGATAGATTTACTTCATCAGGTTAAAAGGATCAAAGGGTACAGGGAGAACGTGGGAACAGGGGACTGAATTGGATGGTCACTTATGACCATACTGAATGGCAGAGGAGGCTTGAAAGAGCTGGATGGCCCACCTTTGCTCCTGTTTCCTATGTTTCAATGTTTAAAGGCAAATCCATTGGCCAGGCAAGATTATTGACGGCAGCAGATTTTCTTTTGAAGAGTCAGCACGTGTTGTCTGTGTTGAAATTGTTAAGTGCTAACCTTTGGGGAGGCAATGGCCTAGTGCCATTATCAGTGGACTATTAATCCAGAAACCCAGGTAATGTTCTGGGGTCTCGGGTTCAAATCTTGCCATGGCAGATAGTGGAATTTGAATTTAATAAATTTATGGAATTAAGAGTCTAATGGCGACCATGAACCGATATTGGGAAAACCTATCTGGTTCTCTAATGCTCTTTAGGGAAAGAAGCTGCCATCCTTACCTGGTCCGGCCGACATGTGTCTCCAGACCCACAGTAATGTGGT
Source organism: Chiloscyllium punctatum (assembly GCF_047496795.1). Taxonomy (NCBI): domain Eukaryota; kingdom Metazoa; phylum Chordata; class Chondrichthyes; order Orectolobiformes; family Hemiscylliidae; genus Chiloscyllium; species Chiloscyllium punctatum. The sequence continues at coordinate 85,729,258 of NC_092758.1, forward strand.
TGACACTTAGTTGCCATAAGGACAATCAGGGATGGGCAATAAATACTGGTCTAGCCAGCGATGCCCCCACCATGGGAATGAATAAATTAATCCCATTGTCACAAAACCACTTTTCACAATTATTTTGCAGGATGGGACATTCATTCCAGCACATTGTGCTCAGCTTTGGAATTGTTCTCAGAAACTCTATTAATACAGACAGCTGACTTGCCCAGAGGGGATAGAAAGCTATTACCGAGACTGCTCCAACACGCAATTGTAAAACTGTCATTGTACCATTTACAGTAATTACCTTGCTCTCTCTTATTTCAAATTTCCTTCAAGAGAAGTAAGATTATTTTAAAAAGATATCTGACAGGGGCTGTCTGCAAATTCGCAACAGGAATGAATTTTGATGAATGCTTATCTGCTCTGTCAAAATATTAGAACTACACCTGCATGTTGTAGCAGCATACAAATTGGAATACATATTAGCCTGGGATCCAGAATCCACTTAATTACTGTATCCGTTCCCCCAAAGAATAATTGGATATGAGGTGTATTACCCGAGTATACATGTACTGACTCAAACCCGGTGTGTTTAAAGCAGATAATACAGGGAATATTTCAGCCTTAGCTTCTCTTTGCTCTTCCTAAACCCAAGAATTCTATTGGATTCCCAGAAATCTGGCAGTGTAACTGAGGATTCCGGTAATGTTATGTGGTGGGAGACCAGAAGCAGCTCCTAGGAGGTTGTCCAGTGTGAGATTTGATTGATTTATCAACTTGTCCATCTTGTTTCAGAATATAGTGTCTCCAGTCTCCAGCTTAAATCATAGAAAACTAAATCAAAAGATAGAATATAAAGGCAGAAAAATAAAGAAAGTGCCCAGCCTTACACTCCCTCCTGTTAAGGGCTCTGTCATGGGCAATGGACTTGGTATCCAGGCATGAGCCCCCTTCATCGCCACCACTGGACTGAAAGTTGCCATTCTTCACCGCCATCTTGCACCCACTGATGCCTTCACCACTGTGAGTCCTCACTACCGATGCTGCCGGACACCACATCAGCTCAAATTTGCCTCAACTACCATGAGTGGGCTTCGGGCCTGCTTCGTCAAAGCAGCCACTACTGAGCCCAAGCTTGCCTCTGTCGCCACCTCCTTGAATGTGTGCTGGAAGCAGATACCACCAGGAATCCAAACTTGCCTCCAAGGTCACCTCATCGATTCCATGCAGCTGGGCCCACTCCAGTCCATGCTGCTGGGCCCACTCCAGTCCATGCTGCAGGGTCCATTCCAATCTGTGCTGCTGGGCCCACTCCAGTCCGTGCTGCTGGGCCCACTCCAGTCCATGCTGCTGGGCCCACTCCAGTCCATGCTGCAGGGTCCATTCCAATCTGTGCTGCTGGGCCCACTCCAGTCCGTGCTGCTGGGCCTACTCCAGTCCATGCTGCAGGGCCCACTCCAGTCCGTACTGCTGGGCCCAATCCAGTCCATGTGGCAGGGTCCATTCCATTCTGTGCTGCTGGACCCACTCCAGTCTATACTGTTGGGCCCACGATAGTCCATGCAGCTGGGCCCACACCAGTCTGTGCTGGTGGCCCCATTCCAGTCTGTGCTGCTGGGCCCACTCCAGTCTGTGCTGCTGGACCCACTCCAGTTTATACTGCTGGGCCCACTACAGTCAATGCTTCTGGCCCACGCCAGTCTGTGCTGCTGGGGTCTCCTGCTGCCGATGCCATCACTGCAAAAGAGCCCTTCACCAAGAGGTAAGTAAGATAAAATAGAAGAAAAAATAATGAGAGAAGAGAGAAAATGAAGGAAAGAATTGAAAAGGAAAGTGGATGAGTCCCAGGCTCAGAAGCCCTACTCCACCACCATCTTACAGGAATTTTTTACAATGAATGGAGAGTGAGGTTTTGGAGGCTCTGAGGTCAACTGAATAGAACAGCATTTGTCCCCCAGTGTTTGGCTGGTGGAAACTTTCTCTTGTTGACGATAGGCAGTCAGAAAATATAATGGATACCCAGAGACTAGAATCATGGTGGAAGAGAAAGGCTGAATGACATCAGCACATATTTGCAAATTGAATTGATATTTACAAATCAATGCTGTCAAAAGACAATACGGAAGGGCCAAGGGATGAAACAGGAAGATAGACCAACAGTGACCATCTAGGGATAACCAGCAATATGGAGGTGCTGGTGTTGGACTGGGGTGGACAAAGTTAAAAATCACACAGCATCAAGTTATAGTCCAACAGGTTTATTTGGAAGCACTAGATTTTGGAGTGCTGCTCCTTCATTAGGTAGCTAGTGGGGCCCCTGGTGAAGGAGCAGTGTTCCAAAAGCTTGCACTTCCAAACAAATCTGTTGGACTATAACCTGGTATTGTGTGATTTTTAACCTTGGAGGGATAAGGCAAGCAATAATACGTGATGTGTTGACCACAGAAAAAAACAAAATGGTGGTGCCTAATGGTAGATCATAGAAGATCACTGATGCAGAAAGATGCAGTTACCACATCATCTCAAAGGCCATGAAGGGGTCAGAGGTGCGAAATATGCCTTATTATTACTGAATATTAACAGAGATTTTGAACTGTTGATGTGAGTCCTTCCTGAAAGGAAATAGGTAAAAACAATGACTGCAGATGCTGGAAACAAGAGTCTCGATTAGAGTGGTGCTGGAAAAACACAGCAGTTCAGGCAGCATCCGAGGAGCAGTAAAATCGATGTTTCGGGCAAAAGCCCTTCATCAGGAATACAGGTAGAGTGCCTGATAGGGTGGAGAGATAAATGAGAGGAGGGTGGGGAGAAAGTAGCATAGGTGAGTGGGGGAGGGGATGAAGGTGATAGGTCAGGGAGGAGGGGGGAGGGGGGAGTGGATAGGTGGAAAAGAAGATAGGCAGGTAGGACAAGTCATAGCATGGTTGAAGTGCATCAGGGCAGAGGAAATGACCTGGGAGTTGCAGTGGGAGAGGGATTCCCTGAGATTTTTGTAGAGAGAGGAGGAAAATAGGGTCTGATTGGTGACCATAAGGGATACACTTTATAAAGGTGGTTTAGTAACACAGTTTTCAGAATGGTAAAAGGTAGAATTGGCATAACCCCACTCTCTCATCAGACAGATACCTCTGGTGGTGGTTTAACCTGAGGGTCACATAGGCAAAGGCTGAGAAGGTGGGCTGTTCCTGGTAACCTCAGCCAATGAAGGATCTGAATCCACACAACTGGCATCTGTCTGCATTACAAACTGAGCTAACCAAGGGCGGAGGGGACAAGGAGTAAAATTGAAAAGCTGAGATAGTAAACTGACAGAAAACAGAGACCACTCATGGAAAACTGTGCACTATTCTGGTTCCTATACGCTGGAAGGAATAACACCAGAGAAAAGGTGCAAAAAGGATTTATTGAAATGATGCCTGAGACTGAGAACAATGCAATCCAGTCAGGAAAGATTGGTTCTGCTGGGACACACTTTAAGATTCCATCGAGGTCCTGTGATGAACCAAATTTCATATCAGGCAGAATAGAGGCAGTCTGAGGTATTGCACCGACTCAGCCACACAAGGCAAAAGGCATAAAGGGACTGCAAGCTTCGAATCACATTATTCAACAATAAAAATTTACAGGGAATATTGTGGAGAGATGATTTTGCAGGGATCTTTAAGATTCAGAAAGGGTTGACATGGAGGAAATTTTTCCAGTTATGGGTAATAACAAGGGCTAGAAATATGTGGCAATCATCAATAAATTCAATAGGAAATTCAGAAGAAATCTGTAAAAGGAACTTGCTTTCACAAGGAATAAACATGATGACCAGCATTATTTTATTTAATTGTCGCACCTAAACAAAGAGGGAGAGAATGATTTGATTTGATTTGATTTGATCTGATTTGAGTTATTATTGATACATGTACTTAGATACAGTGAAAACTTATGCTTTTGTATGTAGTATAGGCAGATCATACCATACAAAGTTCATCAGGGTAGCAGAACAAAGTGCAGAATACAGAGCTACAGCCGCAGAGAAACGCTACATTGGAAAGGCCCATTCAAAAGTCTAACAACAGGAGGGAAGAAGCTGTTCTTGAATCTGTCAAGCTCAAGTGTTGTATAAACACTCACGTACACCTGTGAGCTTGAATGGCCTGTTTCTGAACTGTAAATAATTAAATATATCTGTGAAATACCTGACGAGAGGAAACAGTTGATGCCTTGGCCAAGGGGAAATATTCACATGATCAGTCTGGGGTTGGTCGGGAGGATGAATTGTACTCGGACAGCTAAGGAAGCTTGTGTACATATGGCCAATGGTGGATGGGAGTGTGGATACAGGTGAGGCTGGAGCATGGGGAAATCAATGAAGGGGCACACGAAGTGACAGATGCAGTCTGGGAACAGAAAGTGAATAGGGTTTGTTTCATTTATTCTAAATTGTATGTGACTTATCTTGACCTGTTCATTTCTGATAATAATGTTGCTTAAAATGACCCCTTAACTTGGTTACATCCATTGGATAATTGAAGCACTTTGCTTTCTCCTGAAATTCATTGAGATAGAGTCATATAGCACGGAAAAAGACCCTTCAGTCCAACTCATCCACACCGACCAAATTTCCCAACTAAACTGGTCCAACTTACTCGTGTTTGGCCCATATCCCTCTGAACCGTTCCTATTCATGTACTTAGCAAAATGTCTTTTGAATGTTGTAACTCTACCTGCACCCACCACTTCCTCTGGCAGTCCATTGATTTTTTAAGATGGCGGCAGCATCAGGATAGGAAGTGTTTGGGTTTTGTGTCCATTTGCTCCCGCTCACCTGGCTGACCACATTCCTCTTTGTTCATTTTTGTTTCTTCTTTGCTCTTTTGCATCAAAGTTCGCCTATTCTTTTCTGTGCCACGGTGGAAGAAGGCGGTTGTGAGGGCCTGTTGCTATGACGACAGTGTGGTGGATCCAATGTCCATCCCTTGTGGCTGCAGCCTTTACCGAAGGCTCCATCCGATATCGGTCTGATCCATTCCTCCTGGCAGAGGTTACAGCGGCGGGGGGTGGGAGAGTGAAGGGGGAAGTCAGGGGTCACTATAGTGTTGGCGACATGATGGTTCTCCTCCACTCTTCTTGGTTTTGGCGGCTTTGGGCCGCGATGGCTTCAGCGATGTCTTCAACACTGGTGACTCGGTCTGTCCCTCCTTGGTGCAGCGGTGAGGCAGTTGCTTCGGTGTCGGTTTTGGCCTTGGAAGTGTGGTAGGTCCGGTCCAGAAATCCTCGCTTTGGTGACAGTGTCCCTTAGCCGCTCCAGAAACCCGGAGCCGCGGAGGGGGGAGAGGGGATAAATGATGAACTTTGTCTCAGTTATTTTTTTTTGTAATTTCTGTAAATAAGATGATGCCAAATTGTGGCGACTTATACACATCTCGCTGCATGTTTATAAACACAAGCGAGAGTAAGTTGCAATTCTATTCTCTTCTATTCATTCCACATACGCGAGTGAAAAAGTTAGCCCTCAGGTCCCTTCTAAATCTTTCCTCTCACATCTTAAAAATATACCCTCTTGTTTTGAAGCCCCCTATCCTAGGGAAAGGACCTTTGCTATTTGTTTACTGAGTGAATATCAGTTTGGTCAAATCAATATGAGAATCCTGACCATGTGAGGCATTGGTAAAACATTGAAATGCATTGACATAGGACAAGGGAGAGCAGGAAGGTCATTTTCATTGATTTGAACTGTTTTGCTTTGTTGAATATGATGTCCTGGCTATGTTGGGAAGGAACATTTGTATCACACAAGGTTCTATGAGTCCTATTGAACGGTATAGAATTATTGTTAACTACTTGGCAATATCTTTTACTATTGAGATGATGAATGAGCAATGCTCATTTTCAAGTCCAAGTCATTTTCAAGTCAATACCAAAGCTTAGAATCCAAAATGTCAATAGAATCTGGACAAACATTGTAGGGGAGTAGGTGGGGTTGTCTCGGGATAGTGAAAAGTAAAGCTATTCTCTGGGATTATGGTTGACCACGTTTCACATCTAGATTCCATTGTACCTGTTAATGCTGCTACTAAGTGCTATGTTCACTCCAAAAAACCAGGAGCCTGGTTCTGGCCAGCTCGCACCAGAAACAGGAACCCTACCAGGTTGGGCATTCATGCTTACAAGAAATAAAGCGTTGCTTTTTGCTTTAGTTGCCAGGTAACTCTAGTGAAAAATCAAGACGAACTGAACATCTGAGTTTTCGGAAACGCCAGCCCATTGATTGGGCTGGTAGTGTCAGGAGCGAGTCTGCTCTAGTCAATTGGAGCTCCATAGGTAGCAAACTAAGGGGTCACCTGCGATAACATTGCCACGTTCATCCCTCTGCAATCAAGGGTGAGCTTTGGGCTTGCTTTCTACCCTGATGTCATGCTCCCGATACTCCCAGTAAAATTCAGGCAGGTTTCACGTCAGGCATAGTTACTGTCAGGGAGAAGACATCATAGGGACATTGGAGCAAATTGCTTTGTGGAAGGCAAAACTAGTCAGAGAGACGGGTCAAATCATTGGTGCTTTTGGGACGTCAATTTTCAAAATATTGTTTGAGTAACCAGCTTCCCGGTGTTGCTTGTTCAGATAAAATTTGATGTAATTTCTGAGTCTTATTTTCAGTAATGAGTGAAATAGGGCCTTGTGTCAAACAGGGCTGGTTTGAACAAAGCTTTGTTATTATCTTACAGGGAGATAAGGTGAACAGTTATGTCAACAGCTTAGAGTAGATTAATTTTTTTTATTGCAATGGGGCTCCACAGTTATTTGGATATTTCCCAGCAGCATTATTGCAATTACTGTAAGGCAGCAGAGTGTCAGATTGACATTAATTCCAGTGACTCACAGCATGATAAAATCTCAATGGAAAACAACAAATGCTGGAGATCACAGTGGGTCAGACAGCATCCATGGAGAGAGAGCGAGCTAACGTTTCAAGTCTAGATGACTCTTCATCATCAGAGCTGAAGTGAAGTGTGGAGGGGCAGCATTTATGCAATAGTTGGGGGGAGGAGAGAGAGTATAGGAATGAAGGGGTGCCGGGTGCTGGTGGAGAAAAGATGTTGATAGTTCAGATTAAGTGATTAGAATGTGAGAATGGTAGAACAATGGTGTGTCTAACTGCCAGACTGGGAAGAGCAGACAGTCCCATTGGAGTGGGGGTGGGGGTTGGTGTGAAGAGGACATGGTGACAGAAAACTTAACAAGTAAAGTTAAAATAAAGGGAAGGAATGGGGATAGGTTCACAGTCTGAAGATGTTGAACTCAGTATTAAGTCCAGAATTCTGCAAAGTGCCTAGTCTAAAGATGAGATGTGGTCCCTCCAGTTTGCGCTGGGATTCACTGGAACACTGCAGGATGTCGAGGACAGACATGTGGGGCATGTGAGCAGGATGCTGGGTTAAAATGACCGGCTACAAGTAGGGCGAGGTAATGCTTGTTCTGCAAAGTGGTCACCCGGTCTGCATTTGATTTCTCCAATGTGGAGTAGACCACACTGGGTGCAGTGAATAACCTCAGCTTCAACCACGCTTTCACAAAACATACAGCACCTCAGAAGTAACAATTCTTCTGGTATTTCATCAGGAACACATGTATCTATGCTCAATTAATCTGGTTTTGCAATGTACTCTGGGATTGATTCATAGAGTCATAGAGATGTATAGCATGGAAACAGACCCTTCGGTCCAACCTGACCAGATATCCCAACCCAATCTCATCCCACCTGACAGCGTCCGGCCCATATCCCTCCAAACCCTTCCTATTCATATACCCATCCAAATGCCTCTTAAATGTTGCAATTGTACCAGCCTCCACCACTTCCTCCGGCAGCTCATTCCATACACGTACCACCCTCTGTGTGAAAATCTATTTATTTATATGTTGTTGTTTTACATGGGAGTGGATGACAAACTGGGAGTCCTAAGTGTTGACATCTCAGGTACTTACAGCCATTGGTATGATGTTGGTCAACTTTCCAGTGTCCCTGAAGGTGAGGTTGCAGACAAGGGAGAGAGGCACATTCATCATTTGTTCTCATCACTTCTGTCCCTTAATAGAATGGTTGATTTTAATTTGGCTGTGGTGTGTTTCCATATCCTTTTATTGGGTGGCATCAATTGGAAAGTGATAGATAGTGGGCAGCACGGTGGCACAGTGGTTAGCACTGCTGCCTCACAGCGCCAGAGACCCGGGTTCAATTCCCGCCTCAGGCGACTGACTGTGTGGAGTTTGCACATTCTCCCCGTGTCTGCGTGGGTTTCTTCCAGGTGCTCCGGTTTCCTCCCACATCACAAAGATGTGCAGGTCAAGTGAATTGGCCATGCTAAATTGCCTGTAGTGTTAGGTAAGGGGTAGATGTAGGGGTATGGGTGGGTTGTGCTTCGGCGGGTCGGTGTGGACTTGTTGGGCCGAAGGGCCTGTTTCCACACTGTAAGTAATCTAATAATGCACTCACTTAAGTTGAGATAAGAAATATTATTGATTCAAAAGTTCAAACCTGGGGGCCTGGTCTTTGCAACTTCACACGCATACAAATACACAAGAAAAGTACAGCAAAGAGTTATATGACAAGGAATAAATTAAATCAAAAATCTAAATTTTAAGTCATGTGTTTTAGAGTTCAGCTTTTAAAATTCAAGTATGTCCAGATGGCTAAAGTGAGGATGTTGTAGAACTGCTGGAAAGTATGAGATAACACAACAAGATGAAGTTGATTGACGGAGAATTTGTTTGCTTTACGTAGATGTAGGATATTCCAAAACTAGAATTTGAGGAGATTAGGTGGCATAACTACCAACCTCAAGTCCTGTAGGTGGTCTTGTAGACATGTGAGCTGTTAAAAACAGACAGAAACAGAGGCGCAGAAATGTACAATGAATTTTGGTGATGTGACATTGTCCATGGATGAATCAGTTAGGTTAGTGAGACTAGTTTTTCCATGCCTCTTGCATGGTGAAAAGCCATTCAACACCAGGTTATAGTCCCGCAGGTTTATTTGAAACACTAGCTTTCGGAGTGCTTCCAAATAAACCTGTAGGACGATAATCTGGTGTTACATGATTTTTAACTTTGTACACCCCAGTCCAACACTGACACCTCCAAATCAAAAGCCGTTGTTCACTTCAGCAGTTAGATTGGTGGCTGTTAGCATTTCTGCCAATTTAATTAATTTTGGCAAGTCTTCATTTTTACTGGTGCCAGTTAGGAAATGGAATGTCTGTGCTTTCATTGACTCAAAGTGTGTTTACAGTGTCCATGCAATTAACAGGTGAAACACTCCCTCAGGGTTTGCTCTGTTTGGGTTTGAACCCGCAACTACTGTTGGAAGTTTTTAGACTATGGTAAACGAGTAAATCATGTGATCTGTGGCAGCCATTTGGAAGTCCATCAAAGTACATTGGTTAAGTCATTTTGGAATTTTGTGTGCCATTCTGGTCTCCCTCCAGCAGGAAGAATGTTGTAAAACGTGAAAGCATTCAGAAATGATTTACAATGATGTTGCTGGGGTTGGAGGATTTGAACTATGGGGAGAGGCTGAATATCTGGTCAGTACAGACAAGTTAGACCAAAAGGTCTGTTTCTGTGCTGTACATCACTATGACACTATGATTCTATAATTTACAGTCTTTCAAGACTGAGGATATAAAACAGTACAGGTAATCCTCGATAGTTACAACCCTGTTTAGTGAAACTGGTATTCAAAATGCACAGTCCCATGCAAATGTTCAGGTTACATACCTGGAACATAAAGTCAAGCACAGAATACAAGCACATTAATGTAGAACACCAAAATAGCCATGAAGAAAAGAACATTGATTCAGGTTTCCTGTCTCATCTACAAGATTGTTGATCTGGAGATGGAGGCTGTGAATCTGCAGCTGAGTTGTCTGCAACTTGAAGATTGACTATCATCAGACTACTTTGGAGCAGAAGAACTGAGTCATCTCCAGGACAGTTTTTAATAACTTATCCAACCTTAACCAAGGCAAGCAACTGAACAAACAGAGCTGGAGAAGGAGGAACATGCACAGGAAGCTGAGTTTTAGTCTGCATTGATTCCTTATCATTGCTGAGGTTGGGTTAGATCTCATCAATCAGGTGTGCATTATTGGAACAAATGGGTAATAAGGTAAATAAACCATGTTTTATTGAAACTGCAGAAATGATGAATTGTGGATTACCAGTATCCATCAATCCCCTAGACAAAGTGAGAGTGAGAAACAAGGGCAAAAGTGGCTTTCTCACATTCCAGAAGGAAACCCTGGAAGTTGCTCCACAATCCCATTGGCACAGCACAAGAAATGATGCCAATTTGGTCTGCCTTATTTTAGGCAACTGAAAAGTAAATAAATAGAAAATGAAAAGCCTGCTAAAGCTGTCCCTGAGAAAAACTGCTGCAGAAGGCACATTTACAGCTGTCTTTACCACCACAGACATGAATCTAGTGCCAATAACATCATGTCTCAGGGGGCTGCCTGGAAAGATTGCCAGAATCTGTTCCCAAATATCAGGGCCCAAGCCAGGCTGACCAAACTTGCCTCTTTGTTCCACAACTAATGTGGACTCGAAAATCCAGGAAATCATTTCACAGTCCCAATAGTTACATCGTAGAGTTATGGAGATGTACAGAATGAAAACAGACCCTTCGGTCCAACCCATCCATGCCGACCAGATATCCTAACCTAATCTAGTCCTATTTGCCAGCACTTGGCCCATATCCCTCTAAACCCTTCCTATTCATGTACCCATCCAGATGCCTTTTAAATGCTGTAATGGTACCACTTCCCCTGGCAGCTCATTCCATGCACACACCACCCTCTGTGTGAAAAAGTTGCCCCTGAGGTCACCTTTAATCTTTCCCTTCTCACCCTAAACCTATGCTGTCTAGTTCTGGATTCCCTCATGCCAGGGAAAAGACTTTCTCTATTTAGCCTATTCATGCCCCTCATGACTTTTTAAACCTCTATGAAGTGTTAAATTAATCTGATCCCATTTGCTAGCACTTGGCCCATACCCCTCTAAACCCTTTCTATTCAAATACCCATACAGATGCCTTTTAAATGTTGCAATTATACCAGCCTCCTCTGGCAGCTCATTCACCACCCATACATACATACACCACCCTCTGCGTGGAAAAGTTGCCATTTAGGTCCCTTATTAATTTTTCCCTTCTCACCCTTAACCAATGCCCTCTAGTTCTGGACTAACTTCTTGCTTTGTTCTGAAAGGTGGTCACATTGCTCATCTTTAACTGGAAAGAACCAGGTTTGGAAGCCACTTTCCCAACCCAGCACGATAGCTTCTGAAGAGGAAGACGCCACTCTCACAATCTCCTTGAACTCTACACCAGCAGTGAAGGAGTGTTCAGAAACAGCTAAGGACCACGATTTCTTTCTTAGACTCAGTAGTGATTAACTAATTTCTTATATAAACCAACATTTTCCCAGCTACCAAAACAGAAGTTCCTGGAAAATCTCAGCAGGTCTGGCAGTATCTTATTACAGATTTCTTACAGTGTGGAAACAGGCCCTTCGGCCCAACAAGTCCACACCGATCTGCCAAAGCGCAACCCACCCAGACCCATTCCCCTACATTTACCTTCACTTAACACTACGGGCAATTTAGCATGGCCAATTCACCTGACCTGCACATTTTTAGACTGTGGGAGGAAACCGGAGCACCCAGAGGAAGCCCACGCAGACACAGGGAGAATGTGCAAACTCCGCACAGTCAGTCAATCTGTGAAGAGAAATCAGGGTCACCTGATCCGAAACGTTATCTCTGATTTCTCTCCGCAGATGCTGCCAGACCTGCTGAGCTTTTCCAGCAACTTCTGTTTCTGTTCCTGATTTACAGCATCTGCAGTCCTTTCGGTTTTTACTTTGATGTTGTGACCTGAAGGGCTTATGCCCGAAACGTCGATCCTGCTGCTCCTCGGTTGCTGCCTGACCTGCTGTGCTTTTCCAGCGCCACACTCTCAACTCTGGCCTCCAGCATCTGCAGTCCTCACTTTCTCCAAGCAGTTGCTCAACAATGCTCACATCAACCTTTCCCTCACCATTTCCACAATAAAGATACCCTTCACCAAATTCTGGAATCCATCCAAGTCAAAGAGGTAGGTAATACCAAGAGGGTGACTTGACCCATTGCAGTGATACTTCAATTCCTGATGCCTCAACCTCAATCCAGAGACATTCCAACTCAACAATAAGGAGGCTGCTAAATTTGGAATGAATCTATCTCTTGGTTTATATCCAATGTGACATATCTGATCCCTAAAAAGGCTATCGTTACATTGACGTCCATTGTCAAATATGATTTCTTCAGATAGACTGAATATTGCACTCATTGTGTCTGCCTCAGACATGCTTAAAGTGTCCCTTAGCTATCCAACAACTAGAAATACAGAGAAGTATTCAGTTACAAGGAAAAAAGTCATAGTAGTGTACAGTCAATACATATGTGGAGATTTCGGGGCTGGATTTCCAGACGGGGCCCATTACACTGCCACGGCCAAAACCGACACCGAAGCCACTGCCTCACCACCGCAACAAGGAGGGACAGACCGGACCCACCGAGTCACCAACGCTGAAGACATCACTGAAGCCATCACTGCCCGAAGCTGCCACATTGCTGCCAAAACCATGAGGAGAGGAGGGGAACCACAGTGTCGCTGATGCTATGCCAACCAACCCCCCCTCTCCCTGAAACCCCCCCCTCCCCACCCCCCCCCCCCCCCCCCCCACTGCTGAAACCTCTTCTTGATGTTCCTGAGTTTCGCAAATGCTATTAGTTTGCAGGAGAATTATAATAGCAAGACCACTCTGTCTGAAGACGCGATGATGAAGCTGCCCTGCTTCTTTAAGAATTCAGACCTGTGCCGTTTTCAGTGGTGGCTCAAGTTCTTTTTCTTTGTATTTAGGATTCGCACCTGAAATTGTTTCAATGCTCCTGCAGCTCCTACAGTTCTGCCCCATGGATCACTGATCTGGTTAGCTCACAAATCAGATACTCACTCCATTTTCATAGTCTTCCGTTTGTCAGGATTTAACTTCTGTACAGCTTTGAATCTTGTCTAAGTATTTTCCTTTTGGTTTTGTGACAATGCTGCCATTTTAAAAAGGTTATTTTGTCCTTATTTGGAGATGTCAGTGTTGGACTGGGGTGTGCAAAGTTAAAAATCATGCAACACCAGGTTATAGTCCAACAGGTTTATTTGGAAGCACTAGCTTTTGGAGCGCTGCTCCTTTATCAGGTGGTTGTGGAGTATAAGATTGTAAGGAACAGAATTATAGCAAAAACATCACAATGTAAACTTTTGCTATAAATTCTGCGTCTTACAATCTTATACTCCACAATCACCTGATGAAGCAATGGTGCTCCGAAAGCTAGTGCTTCCAAATAAACCTGTTGGACTATAACCTGGTGTTGTGTGATTTTTAACTTTATTTTGTCCTTGGTTTTTTTGTAGAGAGGTCGTGAAGGCAGAGGTACCAAAGAATCTAGTTTAACACTGGAAGAAAAATGACCATTTCTCCTAATTCAGGTATCTCTTCTTTGTTTTTTTTTTAGCTGTCACAGTCACAAGATGTGTGAGTCCAGGAGTGTCGCAATCTTCAGGAAAGGATTCCTCTGCAACTAGAATAGAGCACATGACATTTACCTTTAAAATAAGAAAAAGTTAGGGTCTAGGCTACCTGCTTAAAATATTTTGAGGGGGTCTGGTCTGATGCATAATGTTGGTATACTCAGTTCTTGAAGCAGTATCTCAACACAAATAAAAACATCATTTCATCTCCATCAAAGTGCATCTACCACAAATGTACTATCAAATAAACATATCATCTTGCGGGAGGTGAAGCAGCTTTTCATTAACATAATAGTTCTCTCCCCTGCCCTCACACACAAAGGTGTGTTCATATACTTTTGATTGATTGGGACAATTTCACTCTTGAACTGCTCTTTCGAAGTCAATGTTCTATCAAAGTACAATCCAGTAATGGAATTCCCATCTCAGTAATGTGTTTTGTACTGAAACACATTACTGAGATAAGAATTACATCACGAGATAACGAGAACAGTTTTCTATTAATTGCCTGTGATACTGAGTTGCTGAATATGATTTATGTGCATCTGTTTCTTCCCTGAGCTGTAGCAGTCCTCCTTTTGGAGAAAAGGTCTTGACCCTTAATGTTCCAAAATAGCATTCACGTTCTATATTCTACAGATCGGAAAGTGTGGACTAGTCAAATAGCACTGATATTCTGTTGAATAAAAGTGTTTTATTGTAGATTGATACATTATAGGAATGTTTTCCAATAGTTGATAAACTGATTGGTCTTTCACTTTATTTACATAATGTGTACATGCATGAACAGTTTTATTTAGTCATTAACTTCTGGCAAACACTAAGAGTTCTGAAAGTCAGGAAGAGGAAGATTCATTATATTGGATAGGCAATTTTCCAGTAACTTACTCATTTATTGATGAACGTTCAGTAATGATGCAGCAAACCTGCTTAATATCTCATTCGACCGCTACACAGATCCCCTGCAATACCACACTTTGACATACATACCCACAACGAATCAACAACATGTTACATTGACAATAAAATAATACAAATTACAATCTTAATTGCAAACCAAAAGCATATCTTTTAAAGAAAATCCTCACAATACTCCCTGGTGTCTAAAATCAAGTTTGAGATGACACTCAAACTGTTCTTTTTGTTTATGTTTATAATGTTTTATGAGCTCACAGATTGCAATGTTGTAATTCAATTTCTTTTAAACATCATCCTGTGTGTACTTTTATACTCAAGTGTTTGATAATGTCTGAACATAATTAGAAAACGCGCCAGTCCCCATGCATAAACGCCACTTCCATTGTAGATAAGGACTGGAAAATTTTGCAAATCGATCATCACTTCTCTGAAAACAGGTTGATCCATTATCAAACATCACCTTGACTAACGCTCATGCATTGGTGAAAGGTCAACTGTAGCAAATTAAGTAACATTTCATTCATGCTGTGGTCCTTGCTATTGGAAAATCCAAGGCCAGAGATCTACTTAAAAACAAATCTCCTTACTGTAGTCAAGGCTTTATCTCTGGGTATGAGGTGTATATTCCTTTGATTAGCAGACATTTCATCACAAAAATATGGACATCATTTGCAAACCCAGCTTTTATTCCCCATATCCAGAGAACTGAGTGATGAAGGGCTTATGCTCGAAACATCGATTCTCCTGCTCCTCAGATGCTGCCTGACCTGCTGTGCTTTTCTAGCACCGCACTCTTTGACTCTTTGACCTCCAGCATCTACAGTCCTCACTTTCTCCCAGAGAACTGAATGGCTTGCTTGATCATTTCGGTGTACAGTTAGGAGTCAACCATACTGCTAAAAATGGGGAAAATTCAAGGCAGAATATCAGATTTCCTCTCCTGAAAGGCAGTAGAGGAAATATTGAAATAATCTAGTAGATTCACAGCAACTTTGTTGACATGGCATCAGTTTATTATTGTTGGCAGTGATTAAACTTCTGGCATTGCCTGGTCACTCTTCTCAGGCCAATGGGTAAAAATGGAGACATTTCTTCTATGCATGCAAGAAAATAAAGCAGTCAAGTTTCCACTGACATGGGATCAGATAGCCTTTGTGCTGTCTCATGATGAAAGGACATCAGGTATTAGATCAGATTCCCTACAGTGTGGAAACAGGCCCTTCGGCCCAATCAGTCCACACTGACCCTCCAAAGAGTAACCTAACCAGACCCATTTCTCTCTGACTAATGCACCTAGCACTATGGGTAATTTAGCATGGCCAATTCACCTGACCTGCACATCTTTGGACGGTGGGTGGAAACCCATGTAGACACGGGGAGAATGTGCAAACTCCACAAAGGCAGTTGCCCAAGGCTGGAACTGAACCTTGGACCCTGGTGCTATGAGGCAGTAGTGCTAACCACTGAGCCACCATGCCACTTTGTGCAAGCTAATCAATTCGTTAAGGGAGAGAAGATGCAGAAGTTGATCAAAGACTTATGCCTGAGAGATGACAATATTTTAAAATGTGCAATTAAAGGAGTAGCACATATTTGCCAAGTATCAGATCTTGACTGCTACCTCTTGGACCACATCAAAAAGGACAAATGTACCTTGGCCTTTCTCATCATTCTCAGCGACAGCAAAATCCCAATGCATGCTTCATGGTTGTTCTCAGGATGTGGGCATCACTGGCTATTATCTTTGATGGTGATCTACTTTCTTGAAGTATGGCTGTCCATGTGTGAGAAGCACATTCACAATGATAGGCAATTCAAGGATTCTAGTTCTGTGGCGACAAAGGAATGTGGCCTTATTCCCAAGTGGTTTGTAACTTTGAAGGGAATTTGCAGTTGGTCATATTCCCATATGCATAATGTCCTTGCTCTCCTGAATGGTAGAGTTTACAGTTACTTTAGATTCTGTGGCAGTTGCTACAAAGCATCTTGCACATGGTGTACTCTGTTACTGATGAGCTGGTGGAGAGAATGAGCATTTAGTTGAGATTGTTAGGGTGCCAGTCAAGTGAACTACTTTGTCCTGGATGCATTAAGATTTTGGGAATGTCAGAGCTGAAAGCATCCACTCCCGCTATAACACTCCAAACCTGTGCCTTTTAAATGGTGGACAAGTTTTGCACTGCTGCCTCACAGCGTCGGGGACCTAGGTTCAATTCCTGCCTCGGGCGACTGTCTGTGTGGAGATTGCACATTCTCCCCGCGGCTGTGTGAGTTTTCTCCAGGTTCTCCGGTTTCTTCCCACAGTCCAAAGATGTGCAGGTTAGGTGAATTGGCCATGCTAAATTGTCCATAGTGTTAGGTGCATTTGTCAGGGGTACATATGGGGAATGGGTCTGGGTGGGTTACTCTTCAGAGGGTCGGTATGTTGGGGCGAAGGGCCTGTTTCCATACTGTAGGTAATGTAATCTAATCTAATCTATAACAGAATACCCAGGGTCTTAACTTACCCCTAGAGCCACAGGGGTTAGTTCAGCTTCTGGGAGAAAGCAAGGACTACAGATGCTGGAGATCAGAGTTGAAGAGTGTGGTGCGAGAAAAACAGAGCTGGTCAGGCAGCATCCCAGGGCAGGAGAATTGATATTTCGAGCGCAAGCTCTTGATCAGGAATCAGTTTCTAGTCAATAGTGATTCCAGGTTCTTAGAACATAGAACATAGAAGATTACAGCGCAGTACATGAGCTTTGGCCCTCAGTGTTACACTTATCTGTGAAACCAATCTGAAGCCCATCTAACCTACAGTATTCCATTCTCGTCCACATGCCTATCCAATGACCATTTAAATGCCCTTAAAGTTGGTGAGTCTACTACTGTTGCAGGCAGTGTGTTCCACGCCTCTACTAATCTCTGAGTAAAGAAACTATCTCTGACATCTGTCCCATATCTATCACCTCTCAATTTAATGCTATGTCCCCTTGTGCTAGCCATCACCAGCTGAGGAAAAAGGCTCTCACTATCGAATCTTCTGATTATCTTATATGTCTCAATTAAGTCACCTTTCAACCTTCTTCTCTCTAACGAAAACAGCCTCAAGTCCCTCAGCCTTTCCTCGTAAGACCTTATCTCCATACCAGGCAACATCCTGGTAAATCTCTTCTGAACCCTTTCCAAAACTTCCACATTCTTCCTATAATACAGTGACTAGAATTGTAAGCAATATTCCAAGTGTGGCCACACCAGAGTTTTGTACAGCTGTAGTATGATCTCATGGCTCCAAAACTCAATCCCTCTACTAATAAAAGCTAACACACCGTATGCCTTCTTAAAAACCCTGTCAACCTGGGTGGCAACTTTCAAGGTTCTATGTACCTGGACACAAAGATCTTTCTGCTCATCTACACGACCAAGAATCTTGGGTTTAGCCCAGTACTTTGCATTCTTGTTATTCCTTCCAAAGTGAATCACCTCGCATTTTTCTGCATTAAACTCCACTTGCCACCTCTCAGCCCAGCTCTGCAGCTTATCTATGTTCCTCTGTAACCTACAACATCCTTTTTCACTATCCACAACTCCCCTGACCTTAATGCCATCCACAAATTTATTAACCCTTCCTTCTACACCCTCATCCAGATCATTTATAAACAGCGATGGACCCAAAACAGATCCTTGTGGTACACCACTAGTAACTGAACTCCAAGATGAATATTTCCCGTCAACTACCACGCTCTGTCTTCTTTCAGTGAGCCAATTTCTGATCTAAACCACTAAATCACCCTCAAACCCATGCCTCTGTATTTTGTTCAATAGCCTACCATAGAGAACCTTATCAAATGCCTTACTGAAATCCATATACACCACACCAACTTCTTTATTCTCATCCACCTGTTTGGTCACCTTCTCAAAGAATTCAATAAGGTTTGTGAGGCATGACTTACCCTTCCCAAAACCATGTTGACTATCCCTAATTAACTTATTCCTTTCTAGATGATTATAAATCCTATCTCTTATAACCTTTTCCAACATTTTACCTACAACCGAAGTAAGGCTCACAGGTCTATAATTTCCAGAGTTGTCTCTCCTCCCCTTCTTGAACAAGGGAACAACATTTGCTATCCTCCAGTCTTCTCGCACTATTCCTGTAGCCAATGACAACATAAAGATCAAGGCCAAAAGCTCGGTAATGTCTTCCCTGGCTTCCCAGAGAATCCTAGGATAAATCCCATCTGGCCCAGAGGACGTATCTATTTTTAAACTTTACAGAATTGCTAACACCTCCTCCTTGTGAACCTCAATCCCATCTAGTCTAGGAGCCTGTATTTGTCTCGACAACATTGTCTTTTTCCTATGTGAATACTGATGAAAAATATTCATTTAGCGCTTCCCCAGTTCCTCTGACTCCACCCACAACTTCCCACTACTATACTTGACTGGCTCTAATCTTACTATAGTCATTCTTTTATTTCTGGGATACCTATAGAAAGCCTTAAGATATTCCTTGATCCTATCCACCAAAGACTTCTCATGACCCCTCATGGCTCTTCTTAGCTCTCTCTTTAGGTCTTTCCTGACTAACTTGTAACTCTCAAGCCCCCTATTTGAGCCATCACATCTCATCCTAACTAAGCCTTCTTTTTCCTCTGGACAAGAGATTCAACTTCCTTTGTAAAACAGGGCTCCCGTGCTCGAATACTTCCTCTCTGTGGTATATACCCAGCCCTTTCCATCACTAAAGTAAAACATAACCAAATTGGGCTCACTCTAATCAAAGTGCTCACCTATTTCCAAATCTAACACCTGGCCTGGTTGATTACCCAGTACCAAATCCAAAATGGCTTTGTCCCTTGTTGACCTGTCTGCATACTGTGTCAGGAAACCGTCCTGCATACATTGGACAAAAATTGACCCATCTACAGTATTTGAACTTAACTTTCCAAAAATTGACTGAGAATACTTAAAGCCCCTGTAACAACTACCCTGTTACTCTCGCTCCTATTCAGATTTGTCCTTGCTATTATTTCCTCTGCATATCTGGAACTATTCGGAAGCCTGTAGAAAACTCCCAACAGGGTGACCTCTCCTCTCCTGTTTCTAACCTCAGCCCATACTACCTCAGTAGACGAGTTCTCAAACAGCCTTTCTGCCACCATAGTACTATCCTTGACTAACAATGCCACACAATCCCCCTACACCCCCTTTTGCCATCTTCTCTGTTCTTACTGAAACATCTAAATCTCAGAACCTGCAATAACCATTCTTGTCCCTGCTCTATTCATGTCTCCGAAATGGCCACAACATCAAAGTCCCAGGTACCAACCCACGCTGTAATTTCACTCACCTTATTCTGGATGCACCTGGCATTGAAATAGACACGCATCAAACCAACGTCTTGCTTGCGGGTGCACCCTTCCAACCTTGAAACCTTTTTTCTGACTTCACTACTCTCAACCTCTTGTACACTTGAAATACAATTTCAGTTCCCATCGCCCTGCTGAATTAGTTTGAACCCACCTGAAGAGCAGATTCCCACTCCAGGATATTGGTACCCCTCTGTTTCAGGTGAAGATCATCCTGTTTATAGAGATCCCACCTACCCAAAAAAGCCCTCCAATTATCTAGGAATCCAAAACCCTCCCTTCCTGCACCATTCCTGTATCCCCGTGTTCAACTCCTCCCTCACCCTATTCCTTGCCTCATTACCATGTAGCACAGGCAACAGACCCGAAATATCAACTCTGTTTGTTCTAGCTCTAAGCTTCCACCCTAGCTCCCTGAATTTCTGCCTTAAATCCCCATCTCTCCTCCTACCAATGTCATTGGTGCCTATGTGGACCACAACGTGCGGCTGCTCCCCCTCCCCGTCAAATATCCTAAAAACGCAATCTTAATAGTGAGAGATTCAACACTAGTAGCTAGTGAAGTCTGGACATTAGGTATATTCAAGAAAGAGATTGATAACTTTTCAGAGGTGTCAGGGAGCATGGGCCAAAAGTACAAAAATGGAGTTGAGATGAAGGATCTGCCATGATGTTACTGAATGGCAGATCTGTCTCGGGATAGATTGAAGATGTTGGGACTGTTCTCCTTGGAGAAGAAAAAGATGAGAGCAGATTTGATTGAATGTTACAAAATCGTGAGCAACCTGGATAGAGTGGATGGTAAAAGGAACAAGAATGAGAGGAAATAGATTTCAAGTGATGTGGAAATGAAGCAAGGATGATGTGAGATAAAACTTATACACAGAGGAAATGATTATGAGATGGAATGCATTGCCTGAAAATGTGGTAGAGGGAGGTTCAATTGAGACATTTAAGAATGGTTATTTGTACAGAAATGGTGTGCAGGGATGTAGGAAAACTGGTACTTGGGAATGAAACTGGTGCAGGTACAATGGCCATTGCAACAATTCTGCGATTCTCTGAATGTATTCTCCGGGTGCTAACTTTTTGCTCTATTCTTTTCTCTCCCGAAGCTAATTTGAGTTATTTGTTTCCAAAAGCCATTGTTTTGTCATGTCCAACTGTTTCGTTAACCTCCCCCCACCACCACCCCCAGTTTGAGTGGAAGTGGACGAGCCTCCTGGCAGTGGCAGGAGAAATTAATTTAATTAAGAAGGAAATAGAATTGCGAGAAATTTGTGAAATAAATAGAGCGTGGAGGCGATCAGAAAAAAAAGTTAAAGCTAAAAAGAATGACAGCATGGAATAAAATGCTTTCAGAAGGCAGTTTCAATTAAACTTGTTTGTAGATTATTGGCTAAGTGATTCGATTTGGGGACATTATATTTCTCTGTGTTTACTTAAAGGTTCAAAGTCCAATTGCAACATTTGAGTCTTGATTAAGTCTGGAAAGGGATCAGAGCAATTGGAAGGTAAGGAAAACAGACTAATTCCAGGTACCAATGAGCTGGAAATAAATACATTCAAAGTTCCAACGCTGTGGGAAAGGGAATGAATGAATTAAATACCATCTTGTCCGTTGGAGATGTTAAATGTCTGAAGTGGGTGTTTAAAAAGAAAGAATGTGGCCATGGGAACATCACGAGGACCACACTGTGAATTATGGTTAGCCCAAGTCTGCTTTCCACAAAGTGTTGTCTACTATTTAAAAACACCAAAGAACCACAAATGCTGGAAATCAGAAACAAAATCAGAAATTGCTGGGAACAATTCAGTAGGTCTGGCAGCATCTGTGGAGAGAAATCAGAGTTAACATTTCAGGTCCAGTGGCCTTTTCTCGAAAACCGACTTTGAAGAAGTCAAGAAGGGTCTGATGAAAGGTCACTGGACCCCAAGTTTTAACTCTGCTTTCACTCCACAGATGCTGCCAGACCTGCTGAGCTTCTCCTGCAATTTCTGGTTTTGTTGCCTACTGCATGATCTGTTGTCCTTGAAATCGATAACTTGCTCATTGCACCTCTCTCAAAGCCTTGCCTCAAAATGTTGTCTTTTCAAAACAAGATGTGCAAATATCTGCACTGTGGGAGTGGCTCCTCATGTTCTAACCTCGCAAGATCAACGTTTTTCTTAATGGAACAATGAGCTGCTGCCTTCAGGGCCAAAATCGAATTTGTAGCACAACTTCCCTTGAGTCTCCTATGGCATTTTCTTTAGAAGAGCATTAATCAGTTGAATTATTCTTCTTGCCATCATATTACATTCTTCACTATAAAAGCATCCCTTATGAAAAGGTACGATTCTGGTAGGCTACACATACAATAAGTCTTCTATGTTTATTATGCTGCATTGTCTGATTACTTACATCCTCAATTTCACTTTTTATGCAATCCTTAGAAGTGTGTTGCCTTTAATTTGAGCACAAACAGCACAACCTCAGTCTAGCTCCTTACACATAGTAAGGCAAATCAGATAGGACTTACACTGTTATTGACAATAGACAGTAGACAATAGACAATAGGTGCAGGAGTAGGCCATTCTGCCCTTCGAGCCTGCACCACCATTCAATATGATCATGGCTGATTATCCTTAATCAGTATCCTGTTCCTGCCTTATCTCCCTAACCCTTGATTCCACAATCCTTGAGCGCTCTATCCAGCTCTTTCTTAAATGAATCCAGAGACTGGGACTCCACTGCCCTCTGGGGCAGAACATTCCACACAGCCACCACTCTCTGGGTGAAGAAGTTTCTCCTCATCTCTGTCCTAAATGGTCTACCCAGTATTTTTAAGCTGTGTCCTCTGGTTCAGCACTCACCCATCAGTGGAAACATGTTTCCTGCCTCCAGAATGTCCAATCCTTTAATAATCTTATATGTCTAAATCAGATCCTCTCTCAGTCTTCTAAACTCAAGGGTATACTAGCCCAGTCGCTCGAGTCTTTCAGTGTAAGGTAATCCCGCCGTTCCAGGAATAGACCTCGTGAATCTACGCTGCACTCCCTCAATAGCCAGAATGTCTTTCCTCAAATTTGGAGACCAGAACTGCACACAGTACTCCAAGTATGGTCTCACCAGAGCCCTGTACAGCTGCAGAAGAACCTCTTTGCTTCTAGACTCGATCCCTCTTGTTATGAAGGCCAGCATGCTATTAGCCTTCTTCACTACCTGCTGTACCTGCATGCTTACCTTCATTGACTGGTGGACAAGAACACCCAGATCTCTTTGTATTGCCCCTTTACCTAAATTGATTCCATTTAGGTAGTAGTCTGCCTTCCTGTTCTTGCCACCAAAGTGGATAACCATACATTTATCCACATTAAACTGCATCTGCCATGCATCTGACCACTCACCTAACTTGTCCAGGTTACCCTGTAATCTCCTAACATCCTCCTCACATTTCACCCTGCCACCTAGCTTAGTATCATCAGCAAATTTGCTAATGTTATTGCTGATACCATCTTCTATATATTAATACATATTGTAAAAAGCTGCGGTCCCAGCACTGATCCCTGCGGTACCCCACTGGTCACTGCCTGCCATTCTGAAATGGAGCCGTTTATCACTGCTCTTTGTTTCCTGTCAGCCAATCAACTTTCAATCCAAGTTAGTACTTTGCCCCCAATACCTTGTGCCCTAATTTTGCTCACTAACTTCCTATGTGGGACTTTATCAAAAGCTTTCTGAAAGTTCAGGTACACTACATCTACTGGATCTCCCTCATCCATCTTCAGAGTTACATCCTCAAATAATTCCATAAGATTAGTCAAGCATGATTTCCCCTTCATAAATCCATGCTGACTCTGACCTATCCTGTTACTACTATCCAGATGTGTCATAATTTCATCCTTTATAATAGACTCCAGCATCTTTCCCACCACTGAGGTCAGACTAACTGGTCTATCATTTCCTGCTTTCTCTCTCCCACCTTTCTTAAAGAGTGGTACAACATTAACCACCCTCAAATCCACAGGAACTGATCCCGAATCTATCGAACTCTGGAAAATAATCACCAACGCATCCACGATTTCTCGAGCCACCTCCTTCAGTACCCTGGGATGTAGACCATCAGGCCCCGGGGACTTATCAACCTTCAGACCTAACAGTCTCTCCAACACCAAATCCTGGCAAATATAAATTCCCTTCAGTTCAGGTCCTTCAGCCACTGTTACCTCAGGAAGATTGCTTGTGTCTTCCCCAGTGAGCACAGATCTGAAGTACCAATTCAATTCTTCTGCCAATTCTTTGTTCCCTGTAATATATTCCCCTGTTTCTGTCTTCAAGGGCCCAATTTTCGTCTTAACCATTTTTTTGCCTTTCACATACCTAAAAAAGCTTTTACTATCCTCCTTTATATTATTGGCCAGTTTACCTTCGTACCTCATTTTTTCTCTGCGTATTTCCTTCTTAGTAATCCCCTGTTGTTCTTTAAAAGCTTCCCAGTCCTCCGTTTTCCCACTTATCTTTGCTATGTTATACTTTTTCTCTTTTAACTTTATATGTTTCTTAACTTCCCTCGTCAGTCATAGCCACCCATGCCTCCTCTTAGGATCTCTCTTCCTTTTTGGAATGAACTGATCCTGCATCTTCGCCGTTATACACAGAAATATCCACCACTGCCATCCCTGCTAAGGTATTGCACCATTGAACTTTGGCCAGATCCTCCCTCATAGCTCCATAGTTCCCTTTATTCAACAGAAATATTGTCACTTCCGATTGTACCCTCTCCCTCTCAAATTGCAGATTGAAGCTTATTGTATTATGGTCACTACTTGCCAATGGCTCCTTCACTTCGAGGCCCCTGACCAATTCTGGTTCGTTGCACAATACCAAATCCAGAATTGTCTTTTCCCTGGTCGGCTCTAGCACCAGCTGTTCTAAGAATCCATCTCGGAGGCACTCCACAAAGTCTCTTTCTTGAGGTCCAATACCATCCTGATCCTCCCAGTCTACCTGCATGTTGAAATGCCCCATAACAACTGTAGTAACATCTTTGCGACAGGCCAATTTCAGCTCCTGATTCAACTTACATCCGACATCCAGACTACTGTTTGGGAGCCTGTAGATAACTCCCAAGAGGGTCTTTTTACCCTTAGAATTTCTCAGGTCTATCCACACTGACTCTACATCCCCTGATTCTAGGTCCCCCCATGCAAGGGACTGAATATCATCCCTTACCAACAAGGCCACCCCACCCCCTCTGCCCGTCAGTCTGTCCTTACGATAGCACGTGTAGCCTTGAATGTTCATTTCCCAGGCCCTGTCCACTTGAAGCCACGTCTCAGTTATCCCCACAATATTGTATCTGCCAGTTTCCAAAAGAGCCTCAAGCTCATCCATCTTATGTCTAATGCTTCGTGCATTCATGTATAGTATTTTTAATTTGTTACTGCCCTCACCCTTCCCATCAACTCCTATTTCACTCAACCTTACAGCATGATCCCTTTCTGAGTTTTCTGCCTCATTGACACAGTTGTCTTTCCTGACTTCCCTTGTTCTAACTTTCTCTTCAATTTCCTTCTTAAACATCCAGTTTGTCCCCTCATCACCCCCCTCCCCCCCCCCCGCCCCGCCCCCCACTTCTTAGTTTAAACGCAGCTGTGTTGCAGTAGCAATCCTGCCTGCCAGAATGCTGGTCCGTAACCTATTAAGGTGCAAACCGTCTCTCTTGTATAATTTATGCTTACCACAAAGCATGCCCCAATGATCCAAGAATTTAAATCCTTGCCTCCTCCACCAGTTCCCCAGCCACACATTCAAGTCCATTATCTCCCTGTTTCTGGCCTCACCAGCCCGAGGAGCTGGAAGCAAACCGGAGATAACCACCTCGGACGTCCTGCTTTTCAGCCTTCTTCCTAGTTCTCCGAAGTCCCGCTGTGGTATGTTCCTCCTCTTCTTCCCGACATCATTTGTGTCGACATGTACCACCACCTCTGGCTCTTCACCTTCGTCCTTGAGGATTTTCTTCACTCTGTCTGTGATGGTAGCTACCTGGGGAATGTTGATGAACAGAGGGACTTAGAGGTGCAGGTACATAGTTCCTTGAAAGCAGCATCACCGGTTGATAGGGTAGTGAAGACGCCATTTGGCATGCTTGCCTTCATTGGTCAGAACATTGAGTACAGGGTTGTGATTGTGCAGGACATTGGTCAGGCCACATTTGAAGCACTGTACACAGTTCTGGTACCAAGAATTTGAGTTTCATAGAAAGGCAGGGTAGGTTGGTGCTTTTTCCCTGGAGTGTCAGAGACTGAGAGGTGACTTTATAGAAGTTTATAAAATCACGAGAGGCATGGATAGGGTGAATAATCAAGGTCTTTTCCCCAAGGTGGGGGAGTCCAAGACTAAAGGGCATAGTTTGAGGCTGAGAAAGGAAAGTTTTAAAAAGGATCCAAGAGGCAACCTTTTCACATTGGGGGTGGTTCTTGTATGGAATGAGCTGCCAAAAGAAGAGGTAGATGGACGTACAGTTACAAGATTTAAAATAACAGTTGAACAGCTACATGAATAGGGGAGGTTTGAAGGGGGATATAGGCTAAACATGGGGCTAGTTCAGTAATTCTTGTGTTCTTATGGTCAGCATGAATCTGGTGGACTGAAGGGTCTGCTTCCATGCTGTATGACTCTATGACTCACAACACCGCTACCACTACTATAAATTCATTTCATGACACACCTCGGGACCTTGAACCCAGCCCTTCTGAGCCCAAGGCAGGGACACTGCTGCTCGACTACAGATGCCCTCAGCACCACTGTTATATTGTGCTATTAACATAATACAAGGTGCTTCACAGGAGCATTATAAAATAAGACATGTCACTACGCTACATGGGAAATTATGAGAGATAACCATAGGCTTGAATTAAGAGGTTTTTTTTTAATGGAGCATCTTATCGGAGGAAAGTGCGGTCGCAAGACAGAGGCGTAGATGGCAACTCTGGGGCTCAGAACTCAGGCAATTGAAGGCATGGTGACCAATGGTGCAGCAATTACTATTGGGAATGCACAGCAGTTCAATGTATTTCAGTGAACACAGGTGTGATGCAGATGACCCTCCTTCCAAATGGAATCATCCTTACCGATAATGATGGAAATTACTTCATCATACAGATACAGCCTATTTCTGCTGTTGGCTCACAAATAATAACAGCAAGTAAACCCAAGGGTTTAGTTACCAAGTATCAGCCAAACAGAGACCCCAATGTTTTACAAGTCATTCAGTTCAACCACAATAATTTCTTGCTGTTTTGTTTGTCATTTTGAATGGAACAAAGTACCTTCATTCCTGGATCAGAAATTATTTGTTCATGTTTTTGTTCCATTCACATTTCTTAAGTTCTTTGTCATTCCCAAATTGTGAAGGGATTTTGTTTCTCCATGGAAGCAGTTATTGAGAGAAAAAGAGGTAAGTAGTGAATCAGAGACAAAATAAGAGTGTCTTTAGAGAAAGAGTTAATGTTTCGACTCTTCAGAACATTTTTTCAGAACTCATCTTCCAACACTTCTCAGTTCTGAAGAAGATTCCTATTGAATTTGAAATGCTAACTCTGTTTCTGTCTCCACCACTGTTGTCAGAAATTTGGATTTTCTCCAGCATTCTCTGTGTTCATTTCAGATTTCTAGTGCAGTGATTGTAACAAACTCAGCCAGATGGACCTCACAGGGTATGCTCAGTTCTGATGAAGAGTAATCTAGACTCGAAGTGTTAGCTTGCTCTCTCTCCATGGATGCTGCCTGACCCCCTGTGACTTCCAGCATTCGTTGCTTGCAGTACAGATTCCAGTGTCTGCAGTAACCTGCTCCCTCATAGAATATGAGTTCCCTGATTGGAGCAGTTCCTGTGGTCCAAATGGGGAGCCCTGGCTGACAGATATAAACAGAAGTGTCAGAGGTTCAGCACTGAAGGAAAGAAGTCAATGGTTTCTCTCCACGTTGCAAGGTTAGGTATCTCTGTGTTACAAAACATTGACAGGACCACCACTCACAAACTCTGCCATTGCACTGGCAACTCACTGATGGTCATAGGCAACAACTCTTGTTATTACAGGCATCACATTTACCCCACTGTTCTCACCCTCCTCATCTTCCCAAATTACAAACACTTCCTTGCCGCTGCCCTTCCCATTCACTCACTGGGCACATCTCATAGTCATAGAGTTGTACAGCACAGAAACAGTCCCTCTGGTCCAACCAGCCCAAGCCAACCATAATCCCAAAACTAAACCAGTCCCACCTGCTTGATCCATATCCCTTCAAACCTTTCCTGTTCATGTACTTATTGAAATGTCTGCCCCAGACAGAGCCTCCAGTTTCCAAAGTTTTCACTCTGACCTTGAATGAAAAGAACAGTAACTGACTTCATCCAATTTGTAGGTAGTGTCAGCGTTCGTGTGAAGTTGTTGCAAAGTTGCCTGTTGTTATGGACCAGGCCAGACCACCTCAAAACATTTCAGGAAAGTAACCCAGACCCTAACTTTGCTAGTTGTTTTAAGCAGGTGTAACACAAATATTCCAGGAGGGATTCAGCTGGTGAAACCATTCAGTTTTAAACAAAACAAAATTTATTTGCAAGATTACTGAATGAAACACAACAAAAGAGAACAGAATACAGAATAACTTAACCTAATCCAAAAACCCAACTCAATGATGCTGTTCCCAAGACGTGCAACAATCCCTGTAAACACCCCTTGGTGTGAAAGGTAAAAACCAACACAGGTTCTCACAGGAGAGGTATCAGAGAGAGTACCAGCCTGGACCTGCTTCTATGAGTCCAGCAGCCTCAGAACACTACTACTAAAACCAAACCAAACCCGAGACAAACTGAGCTTGGAGATGTAGCCACTCCCCTTTCATTGTGCAAGTGTTTTTTTCAAACTTGAAAGCCTGTTGCCTGAGGCAGTATCTGTTAGCTGTAATCAAACTGGCCCAAAAAACCTTCAACTTGTACTTTTCGGAGTTTGTGTCTTTTACAACCTCTCTGAAAAAGAAACAAAGGACAGTATAATCCTGTTAAAGTAACAGCTTCATCACACTGTTGACCCAGAATGGCTATATTCCAACTTTGTGTTTTAACAGTGAGCTGCAGGCATACCTCAGGCGTAAGGCTATCCTCCCCCTCACTCCCCATTCTGGTTCCCTTTTGTGTTGTTGCCCCTGTGGCTCCAGTCTCCTCTGTTTCCATTCAGCCCCTTTCCTGCTGGGCCCATGGTTTAGTGAATTCTCGATGGCCCTACACCTTTCTGATGGAGAGATTAGTGTGAATACGACCAGCAAGGACCTCCTCCACAGAACTCCTGGATATCTCCTGTTTTCTATGTGGTCCCAACCTTCTATCTAGAATTGTTACCATGACCGCAAAAATTCCCTCTGCATTCGAGTGCAATGAGACCCCACTGTAGACTTGATTTGCCCATTATTAATCTGGGTTCTCCATTACAAGTTTTGCAACACAACCTCAGTGCTAGAACACCTTATTGCTAGTGTGTTAATCCAATCTGCTAATGTTTCAAGCAACTGACAGAAAGTATTTGGTTAGTCTATGATAGACATGATGAATAAGTGGAAAGTACATTTATATTGATTCTTTCATGTCCCAAAATATTTTGCGTTTCATAAAATAATTTGCAAGTGTTATAATGTAGGAAACATAGCAAACTCCCACAAGCAGCAACGTGGTAACATATAAACTTCTTTTAATGAATTTAGAATTGGAATTAGTTTGATTGTCACGTGCTCAAGTACAGGGGTACAGTGAAAAGTGTGCAATGTTGCCATCCTGCTGTACCGTTTTAGTTACAAAATCTTAGTGATAAAGGGGAAAAATAAAGAAATTAAGTTATGGAAACAAAAACAGAAGTTGCTGGAAAAGCTTAGCAGGTCCAGCAGCATCTGCGGAGAGAAATCAGAGTTAACATTCCAGGTTCCTTCCTAAGAACTGATTGTAGCTAGGAAAATGTTGATTTACATGCAGAAAATAGAGTGGGGATAGAGCCTAAAGAGAGAGAAGTGCAATTGGACAGACAAAGGAGTGAGTAACAATCAGGCTGGGAGGGTCAATACCTGTTAATGGAGACTTTCAGTGACTAACAGTATGCAGTGTGTAATGGCAGACTACATGATAACAAAGTCTTGTGTGTGTGTGTGTGTGTGTGTGTGTGTTTGTGTTTGTGTTGGGGAGTTCACACCCAAAGGTTATGTCCTAAGATCTCCCACCGCCCACCAGGAACATAAACCCGACTCCCTCCACCCGCCAGGAACACAAACCCAACTCCCTCCACCCGTCAGGAACACAAACCCAACTCCCTCTACCCACCAGGAACACAAACCCAACCCCCTCTACCCACCGGGAACACAAACCCAACTCTCACTACCCACCGGGAACACAAACCCAACTGCCACCACCAGGAACACAAACCTGACACCTCTGCCCACCGGGAACACAAACCTGACTCCCTCTACCCGCCAAGAACACAAACCCGACTCTCTCTACCCACCGGGAACACAAACCCGACCTCCTCCAACCACCAGGAACACAAACGTGACACCCTCTGCCCACCAGGAACACAAACCCGACTCCCTCTACCCACCAGGAACAAAAACCCGACTTTCTCTACCCATCAGGAACACAAACCCAACTCTCTCCATCCGCCAGGAACACAAACCCAACTCCCTCTACCCACCAGGAACCCGCTGGAAACACAAGTCCGAATTCGTCTGCCTGCCAGGAAACAAATCTGAGTTCCTCTGCCCATCAGGTACAAAACTGCCGCCTGACATGATGGACACCTCAATGCTGTCCGAGGTCTCCATGGAAAGTAGGTGAGGTTAAAATGCCAGAAAAAAAAAGATGGAGAAAGAAACAAAGGTAAAGGCGGGCGGAGCAGATGATCTCATGGGCGGCACAGTGGCACAGTGGTTAGCACTGCTGCCTCACAGCGCTAGAGACCCGGGTTCAATTTCCGCCTCAGGCAACTGTCTGTGTGGAGTTTGCACATTCTATTCGTGTCTGCGTGGGTTTGCTCTGGGTGCTCTGATTTCCTCCCACAGTCCAAAAATATGCAGGCCATGCTAAATTGCCTGTAGTGTTAGGTGAAGGGGTAAATGTAGGGGAATAGGTCTGGGTGGGTTGCTCTTCAGAGGGTCAGTGTGGACTTGTTGGGCCGAAGGGCCTGTTTCCACACTGTAGGGAATGTAATCTCTGGGCTGAGGAGCCTGTACACTGCCTTGAAACTCTACCGCCATCTTGCCAGCTTCACCTCAAATCCACACTGGGCCCCAACATGCCATCCAAGGACGAGAGGTATGTAGAAAGACAAAAGAAAATACAAAAAAGTATGTTGTGATTGGAACCAGGTGCATCCTGTTGACTGTGAGATCCTTGATTTGAGCTGTTAACCTAGGCCAATCAGGGAGCCCTGGCTGGCAGATACAAACAGGGGACCTTTTGATGTTTTCAAAAACCTCCTCCTCTGCTTTTGGCTGCTCTTCAGTCCCACGCTCCTGATCTTTGGGCACCCAATACAGAGGAGGGAGGGCATGTCTGAAGACCAGGTCTGCTCCTGGGCCTGGCCAAACTGGCCATCAACAGGTCGAGGCAGCGGGCCGTGGAGGGGGCCGTTAGGGCCGACTGCCTGCCCCTCTTCCACGGTTACGTTAGGGCCTGGGTGTCCTTGGAGAAGGAGCACGCAATGTCCACCAACACCCTGGAGTTGTTCAGGGAGAGGTGGGCGCCGCAGGGAGTGGAGTGCATCATTTCTCCCTCCAACTCTATTTTGATTTAGTCCCTACCCTCCCCTTCACTGTTTTGATCACACAGCATTGCCCTTTTGATGTGAAGGGCAGTGCTTGTCACTGGCCACGCGGGTGTTTTTCATATATTCCTGGTGGTGGAAATTGAATAAAGATTCGTGCCCTTTGTGTCTTTCACTGTGTCTCACACCTGCACACACATACCATGGGTGCTGGATAAGCACTACCGCAGTTAGGCGGTAGTGTGGGGGTTAAAAAAGAAAAAAAGGGTAGTAAAAGAAAAAAAAAACAAGGGATATTCCCTACCCTCCCCTTCACTTTTTTATTCACGTTGGCATTGCCCTTGATGTGAAGGGCAGTGCTTGTCACTGGCCACTCGGGTGTTTTCCTATCTTCCTGGTGGTGGAAATTGAATAAAGATCCGTGCACCTTGTGTCTCTCACTGTGTCTCACACCTGCACACACACACCATGGGTGCTGGGGTAAAATAAGCACTACCGCAGTTAGGCGGTAGTGTGGGGGTTAATATATAAACCAGAGCTACACACACAGCATAAAGAAAAAAAAATAAACAGGAGTATCCTCATCCAAGTCTATTTTAATTTAATCCCTGTCCTCCCCTTCACTGTTTGATCACACAGCATTGCCCTTTGATAAGAAAAAAAACAAAGAAAAAGAAAAGTAAAAAACAAACAAACAAGGGACTCAGTGTCTCCTCACTTCAGGGGGCTGACTCCAAGCCAGCTGGCTACTGCCTGTGTACTGAGCACATGTAAATAAAGGGGGACTGGGTGACAGAATAGCAGCCTCTGTGCGGCTATTTCGAAAAGGAAAGAACCTGACGGAGCAGACATTCTCTGGCTCAGGAGCTCAACTCTGCCGCCATCTTGAAATCTTCAATTGATGGAGAAATATGGTTCAGAGCACCCAGGGTCACTTAGCTGCTCTTCTTTCGAAATAATATCACGGGACGTTTTACACCCACCTGAGAGAAGCGATGGTGGTCCGTTTCAAGCTTCATGAATAAAAATGGCAAGGAGGTGACTGTAGGGGGCTGATTCTATACCTTTCAAATGGAATTAAGCAATTATTAATAATCAAATGAATCAACCTGGAAAGGTATAGTTCAGTGACTTATTGTTAAATGTATTTATGAAAATACAGTAGAACTCCTGTATTTGTGAATTCGGTTTCCACAGTTTCAATTATCCGCAGTTTACCACGGCCCAAAAATATTACATGGAACATTCCAGAAATAATTCCAAGAGGATGCCGGGGTGGTAAATGTCCCATTTAAATGATAGGGCTCGCTACTATCCGCAGTAGGTCTTGGAATGTATCATCCATGGATACGAAGGAGACACCTGTCCAGCCAAATGTGTATAAGTCACCATAATTAATCCAACACCACTGTAGTCACGAGTTACTGAGGAAATGAAGCACTCAAAGTTAAGACAAATTTCATTTTATGTTCCAACCATGCCTTCATGATTTCATAAGTGGCTATGGGATGCACCTTATTTTATAGCTATCCAAAGCTCTTCCTGAGGGCACAACGACCTCCAGTAGAAAATATATGAAACAAAATAAAGGATGCTGCCGGTCATGTGAGAGGGAGCGGATGGGGCCCAAACTCTCCCTACCTTGCCATCTCGAAAAAATTGCTGTCTTATTAAGGAAGGGTAGATCTCAAATTATTACAAGTATATCAAGAAAATGGCCATTGTGCTGCTATCTTGTATTCTGCTTCTGTGCAGGACGCCCTTCAAACAAACTAATTAGACGACACACTCCATTTCAATGCAAAGCAATCTTGGTTTTGCATCAACAGAGTATACCCCCAAATTGGAATTACTAAGCAGATCCTCATTTGCAATTTAACAAGCAGAATGAGGTCTTCGGGAAAATAGCCTTGCCACATCTAACTTATCACACTTAACTGCACTTTTAAAAACATTTCTATGTGGCTCTTTCCATAGTTGATACTCTGCTTGGTTTAGAGGTTTTCACAGGAAGATTCAAAGACTTTTCATCTCTGTCACATCTCATACATTGGAAACAAGAAGACGGTGGTGCAATTTCATTTTGGTATTTACCTGCAGAATGCAAATAGAAATGAGAGATAAAGTCAGCATTTGCAAGTGCACGGTTTGTTGTGCAAAGGGTTTATTTTTAGTATGTTGGATCTGGATTTTTGCACATTCCAAATGACACTGCAATCACCCTTGCCCATCAACGAGAGGTGTGAGAGCTCTCTCAGTAGGACTGGATGGTCTCAAAACGTTTGGCTGAGTGATTAGGTTCACATAAGATTTGTTTTCTGAACAGAAGTTCTGTTTGATACTGAAAGGAAATTGTTGACTTTGCTTCAATGAAATCTTAAAGTGGTTGTAGTAAATGATTCTTTCTGCGATCTTTTTCATCAATGTTTAAATGCTCAAAGTTGAGACTCATGAAGTGTTTGAAGTCTTTCTATTGATTCTTTATTGGTCTGTTTGAGATATCCTTTTATACGGTGCCCAAACAGCAATTTTTTTTCCAAGTTTTTCAAATGGGCGTACTTTTGCTGAGCAGATCTGCACATTTCATTGTCACCATAAGATTAATTGATTCTGGACATATTATAGACAGGATTAGTAGACATGGGAAGGCATGCATGGATAGGATGAGAAGCTCTGAATTGAATTGAATTGAATTAGCTTTATTCACACATACTCAATGAGTATAGTATCTGTTGCCACTTACAGCACCATCTTCAGTCCAAAGGCACCTAGGTACAGCTTCTTCAGTTATATCTTAGGAAATAGAGGAATAAAATGTCCAGCATTGCAGAATTAAAAGTTCAAAGCTGTGGTCTTCCAACCCATACCATGTCTGACGCCTAGTATCTAGTATGCCTGTCTCCAGACTGTGCCAGACTTCACAGGAGTGAAGGACACAACACTGGGGTACTGGGGGGGGGGGGGGGAGTGTTGCTCTGGGATGCTGGTGCACCAGGCCAGGAGGTGCCCACAGGAGGCTGGTACACCAGGCTGGGAAGCCAGCATTGGAGGCTGGTGCACCAGGCCAGGACGTGCCCACGAAAGGCTGGTACACCAGGCCGGGAAAGCACTTTTGGAGGCTGGTACACCAGGCCAGGACATGCCCACAGGAGGTTGGTGCACTAAGCTGGGGTTTGTGGGAGGAAACTGGAGCACCGGAGCAAACCTATACAGACATAGAGAGAATGTGTAAACTCCACACAGACATACTATAAGTAAAGATGGCTACTAAAACAATCATTTTGAAGCATAAGATTTATCTCACACTTCTGATGGCAAGCTGTGATTTTGCAAACATTCAAAATAATCCAGTCAGGTAATTAGATGGATCACGTATACTGTACATCCTTCTTTACATTGTCAATAACTTCTGGATCTCTGAGTGTTGATTCCTCTGCTGTGCAATGCAATGTCACATTCCTACATTATTCCCAACAGGTTGCACTGATGAAGAAATGGTTAGAAACTCTGGGCCAGCATTTAAATGTGTTGCTTATATTTGTAATTGTGTTTTGAACAGTGTGCTCCTTATTCCTTTGATAAGTATTCCAATTATCTTTATAAACTAAAATAAATACTTGCAAAGTACTTATACAATGCTTTTTTTGTCCCCAAGGCAAATGGAAAACATTTGCGCCTTTTTCAATTAGATTTCAGTTACTGTTGAGCAGCTATTGGGTCTGAGACACACAAACTAGAAAGCATCCAATTTCTGGGGATGCTGTGGAGTGTTTCTTGAATGTGCAGGTCTTTCTGCTTGAGGGATGGGAGTTAATAGCCACTGGGACTACCTGACACTAGACCAAGTGCCACTCAATCTGAAAAACGCTGACTTCTGAAGTGAACAGCTTTTGCTTATAAATGTTCGCTATTCCCATGTATTGCAAGGTTGTTAATACAATGGATGGGCAATATCTCCACTTATAGAGTCATAAAGTTTTGTACAGCACGGAAACAGACCCTTTGGTCCAACCCATTCATGCCGACCAGATATCCTAAATTGATCTAGTCCCATTTGCCAGCACTTGGCTCATATCCCTCTAATACCCTTCCTATTCATGTACCCATCCAGATGTTTTCTAAATGTTAAAAATCACACAACATCATGTTACAGTCCAACAGGTTTATTTGGAAGTGCAAGCTTTGTTGAAGGAGCAGTGCTCCGAAAGCTTGTAAACCTGTCGGACTATAACCTGGTGTTGTGTGATTTTTAATTTGGTCCACCCCAATCCAACACTGGCTCCTCCACATCATGACTACCTTTTAAATGCTGTAATTGTACCAGGCTTCACTACCTTCTCTGGCAGCTCAGTCCACACTTGCACCATCTTATACGTAAAAAGATTGCCCCTTAGCTCCCTTTTGACTCTATTCCCTTATTCTGAACCTGTGTCCCCTTGTAGTTGACCTTAACACCCTGGAGAAAAGGTCTATTCACCCTTTCTATGGCTCTCATAATTTTGTAAACCTCCATCAGTTTGGCCAACAGCCTGTGACTTTCCAGCGAAAACAATCTGCGTTTATCCAACCTCTCTTCATAATTGAAACCCTCCAGACCAGGCAACATCCTAGTAAATCTTCTTTGCAGCTGCTCCAAAGCATCCATGTCCTTGTAGTAGTGTGACCACTAGAACCGCACACAATATTCCAAACGTGGCCTCTCTCTTTCCTCTCTCTCTGTTACATTAATTCAACAGTAATTTTGCTAATTGAAGAAGCAGTCTAGGTTTGCAGGCTTAGTGACTCATACTGGGAGATAGCAGCAATTTTAGCGCATGCATGTTGCTTCCATTCCTTCAGTAGCACATTGGAGTTTGAAAACCTATGTTTGAGCAAAGCAGAGAATTTGAGGCAAATCAGTAAGGGTGAGTACTCATAGAAATGTTCAGCAATCTGAATGAACAGCCCAAGAGAAAATTGTAGACGAGTAAATCCAGTCATAGAGTCTGACAGCATGGAAATAGGTCCTTCGGCCCAACTAAAATGTCTATGCTACTAAATTCCATTTCGCTGCACTAGGCCTGTATCCTTCGACACCTTTCTGCTCCATTTATTTGTCCAAATGCCTTTTAAATCTTTTTAATGTACCTCCTCAACCCAGTCTGCTTCAGCTTATTCCATATGTATACTATCCTCTGTGTAAAATAGTTTCCCCTCTAACCTTAAACCAATGCCCTCAAATACTTGAGTGCCCAACCCTTGGAAAAAGACTGAGTGCGTTCACCCTCTCTATGCCTCTCATGATCTTATACACTTTGATAAGATCCCCCCTCAGTCTCCTATGCTCTAAAAAAAAATGTAACTTGCCCAACCTCTCCCTGAAACACAGACCCTTGAGTCCTGGCAACATCCTTGTAAATTTCTTCTGCATTCTTTCCAGTTTAATAACATCCTTCATAGAACAAGGTGACCAAAACTGAATACA
This sequence comes from Chiloscyllium punctatum, assembly GCF_047496795.1. NCBI lineage: Eukaryota > Metazoa > Chordata > Chondrichthyes > Orectolobiformes > Hemiscylliidae > Chiloscyllium > Chiloscyllium punctatum. The sequence goes on from NC_092758.1 coordinate 85,766,381, forward strand.
GTACTCCACAGAGAAAGCAAGGACTGTTGATGGAGATCAGAGTCGAGAATGTGGTGCTGGAAAAGCACAGCAGGTCAGGCAGCATCCGAGGAGCTGGAGAGTCGATGTTTCATAAATAAGCCTTTCATCAGGAATGAGGCTTGCTAGCCGAGGGGGTAGAGAGATAAATGCGAGGGGGATGGAGATGGGAGCAAGGTAGCTGAGAGTACGATTGGTGGATGGAGGTAGGGTAATGGTAATAAGTCCTTCGACACCTTTCTGCTCCATTTATTTGTCCAAATGCCTTTTAAATCTTTTTAATGTACCTCCTCAACCCAGTCTGCTTCAGCTTATTCCATATGTATACTATCCTCTGTGTAAAATAGTTTCCCCTCTAACCTTAAACCAATGCCCTCAAATACTTGAGTGCCCAACCCTTGGAAAAAGACTGAGTGCGTTCACCCTCTCTATGCCTCTCATGATCTTATACACTTTGATAAGATCCCCCCTCAGTCTCCTATGCTCTAAAAAAAAATGTAACTTGCCCAACCTCTCCCTGAAACACAGATCCTTGAGTCCTGGCAACATCCTTGTAAATTTCTTCTGCATTCTTTCCAGTTTAATAACATCCTTCATAGAACAAGGTGACCAAAACTGAATACAGTACTCCACAGAGAAAGCAAGGACTGTTGATGGAGATCAGAGTCGAGAATGTGGTGCTGGAAAAGCACAGCAGGTCAGGCAGCATCCGAGGAGCTGGAGAGTCGATGTTTCATAAATAAGCCTTTCATCAGGAATGAGGCTTGCTAGCCGAGGGGGTAGAGAGATAAATGCGAGGGGGATGGAGATGGGAGCAAGGTAGCTGAGAGTACGATTGGTGGATGGAGGTACGGTAATGGTAATAAGTCCAACAGGAGGGTGGAGCGGATAGGTGGGAATGAAGATGGACAGGTAGAACAGGTCATGCCGAGTTAGCAGGTTGGATCACATGTATTACTTACTGTATCCATTGCTCCCAATGCAGTCTCCTCTACATAAGGAAGACATTACGCCTACTTGAAGAGTGCTTCAGAGAATATCTCCAGGCCACACGCACGAATCAACCCCACTGCCCCGTGGCTGATCACTTTAACTCCCCCTCCCACTCTGCCAAGGACACTCAGGTGCTGAGCCTCCTCCACCTTCAAGCCCTAACCACTCAACACCCGGAGGAGCAACGTCTCCTTGGGACCCTCCAACTGCACAGGATTAATGTGCATTTCACCAGTTTCCTCATTTCCCCTCCCCCAATCTTATCCCAGATCCAACCCTCCAACTCAGCACTGCCCTCATGACCTGAACATCTTCCTTCTCACCTATCCACTCTACCTTCCTCTCTGACCTATCACCAATACCCCCACCTTCATCTACCTATCGCACTCTCAGCTATTTTACTTCCAAGCCACCCCCTCCCATTTATCTCTCAGCCCCTGGCCCACAAGCCTCATTCCTGATGAAGGGCTTTTGCCCAAAACATTGATTGTCCTGCCCCTGGATGTTGCCTGACCGGCTGTGCTTTTCCAGCACCACAGTATTGAGAATGCTCCAAGTGCAGCCTCACCAACAGTCTGTACAACTGCAACATAACTTCCCAATGTCTATACTCAACACCCTTACTGATGAAGGCCAGTGTGCCATAAGCTTTCTTCACTGACCTGTCTACCTGTAAATCCACTTTCTAAGAACAGTGCAGCTGATCTCCAAGGTCCCTCTGTTTGACTACACTCCTGAAGGCCCTACCATTCACCATGAAACTCCTATCTTGATTTGACTTTCCAAAATTTTGGATTAGTGGTGCTGGAAGAGCACAGCAGTTCAGGCAGCATCTGAGGAGCAGCAAAATCGACGTTTCGGGCAAAAGCCCTTCATCACGAAGGGCTTTTGCCTGAAACGTCGATTTTGCTGCTCCTCAGATGCTGCCTAATTGCTGTGCTCTTCCAGCACCACTAATCCAAAATCTGGTTTCCAGCATCTGCAGTCATTGTTTTTCTCAACGAGGTAAAAACAATGACTGCAGATGCTGAAAATCAAATACTGGATTAGTGGTGCTGGAAGAGCACAGCAGTTCAGGCTGCTCTTTGGATGCTGCCTGAACTGCTGTGCTCTTCCAGCACCACTAATCCAGTATTTGTTTTTACCTAGTTGACTTTCCAAAATGCAGGATCTCACTCTTTTCAATATTAAACTCCATTTACCATTTTTGGGCCCGGTCACGAAGGTAAAGTTAGTGGTGCCAGTATTCAGCCACCATTTCCAGAGAGCTCTGTTTAGCCTGAGGACCCAATGAAACATTCTCCAACTTCACAAGGAACTGAATACATCCCATTCAACCATGTGCGGTATTACCAGGCCAGTGAGCGGGAGAAAGCACTGTCAGCTGGTAAAACTGTCCATCCATGTAAGGTGGATGGAGTAGCCAGATGGGATTAGCTTAATTCCCACACACGAACAAACCAACCATCAGTTACACCGAGGTACCTCCTCCACTTGGACACACACGCCACTCTGCTCCAGTTGAAGCAAAGACCTCCTCCCTGTCTCAGCCACTGAACACAGAAGGTTCAGCAGTGGGCACGGAGAATCGCCACAACATTTCCGAATCCAGCGCAAACGAAAACAAAAACACTTGCCAAAAATATTAAAAATGTAAGCAACAATGTCCTCACTGACCAAAGTTTAAGCTTTCACCCACAATCGAGATGGAAACATCTAAGCCAGGTGCCACATTTTAATGTCTAACTAAGCAGAAAATGGGGCTCTTTTCCCTTTTCAATGATTCCAGACTCTAAGGGATGCAATGGTCTAGTGGTATTATCACTGGGCAGTTAATCCAGAGACCCAGCAAATGTTCTGAGGGCCTGGGCTTGAATCCTGTTATGGGATTCCCAATTAATCCCAATATATACAGAGGAACCTTGAATATCCGAAGGACACAGGCGGGGAGTATTTTGTTTGGTTAACCAAATGCTGGATAACACAGTTGGCTAAGCATTGGGACGCTGGGATCTTGTTCGGATAATTCGAAATTCGATTAATCGAATGTCGGATCATTGAGGTTCCTCTGTATTTGGAATGAAGAGTCTAATAGTGACCTTGAACCCATTGCTGGGGAAAAATCCTTGTGGGTCTCTAATGTCCTTCAGGGAAGGAAATCACCAACCTAGCCTGGTTGTCATTTGACTGCAGACCCACAGCAATGGGGTTGACTCTTAACTGCATCTTGGCAATTGGGATGGGCAATAAACATTGGTCTAGCTAGTGACATCCCCATCCCACAAATAAACTATGCCAGTAGAGTCAAGAAACCCTATGAAGCTGCATTTTTATAAAAAAAAACAAGACTTAAATTAATTTATTTTCATATTCATTGATGGGCTATGGGTGTCACTGACTAGGACAGTATTTATTGTCCATCCTCTAATTGCCCTGGAGAGGACAGTGATGAGCTGTCTTCTTGAAGCACTGCAAATGCGGGGTGCATATCAACCCTCAGTGCTGTTAGGAAGGGAGTTGACCCAGCAGCACTGAACGAACAGTGATATATTTACAAATCAGGGCGATGAGTATATGGTCTCTTCCATGATCACTGGACACCTATCTCAAAGTGGTTCACAGCCAATGAAGTACATTTTGGAGCATATATTATAAGAAGAATTCATGCTAGCATTGTCAGGATAAAATCAAATATCATAAGCTCCTTATGCGGAAGAAGTCTACATTTCCCCCAAGATCATTGCCATTTCTGATTAGGATGGAGGCTAGATAGTATCAAAAACACAGAAGTGGCTGGAAAAGGCTCAGCAGGTCAGGCAGCATCTTGGAGAGACATCAGAGTCAATGTATCGAGCTGAGTGACTCTTACTCAGAACTCCTCAGAAGCTAGACAGTCTTTGGAAGATCAGTTGGTGGACAAGACTGCAGAAGGTGTTTGTGGTGAGGGAATGGCCCAGGTAGATAATGGTCAGTCAGAGTAGATGGTGCTCAGGAAGTTAAAGAGCAGGGACAGAGAAATAGATGGTTGGCAGGAGCAGACAGTGGTCCATGCAGATAATGGTTCAGCAGTGCAATCACCGGGGCATTGGGTTGATGTCCAAATAATGTCTTTCCTTAACATGTGTGTGGTTACAATACTAGGGAGAGGATGGACTTGTTGCTTGGTTTCTGTTGATGGTCAGGGGTCCAGTGGTCATTGGTGGGAAAGAATGGTGCTCAGGGTTGGATCCAATCTCAGGTGGGAGTCTGATGGTTGCCATTGCGATCAGTGATTGTGTGCATGGTGTAGGAGAAGATGATTGGGTATTTAATGGTCGTTCGGAAACAGAAGGTGGGGGTGTGTTTCCAATATTGAGAGATGGAGATGGTACTGGAACAGATATTGTGGAAGGTAGTGGACCATACAGCTCATTGGTCTTGGATGGAAAACATTTCCCATTAAATAGTATTGAGTTCCTATTGGGGAACAATTGCATGGTGCAGGTTGATATCTGGTTCATCCAAGAGGAGAGACAGCATGCATGCAGTGAATAATAAATGTTTGATTATGTGGCACATGTGTAGCATATATCTTTGTTCCATGTCAATCATAAGACATCTCCAGGACTGTTCAGGCATTGGAACCACAACGCTCCCAAATTAGATACAATGGTGCCTACAAATTTGGACAATGGCTACTTTCTAATTTGTTGCAGTCCTCCTTAGTTAATGTGGCTGCTTCCCTCTATTTACAGTCATTTGGAAATGCAGAGATTGTGTTTTTCATTCAAAGTGCAAAATAATATAAATAGTGAGCAATAGTGTACCCAACACTGACTATCATTAGGTGGATTGGTCGTGCTACATTATCCTATAGTGTCCAGGGATGTGTAGTTTAGCTGGATTGACCATGCTAAATTATCCTACAGTGTCTATCTACGGGAGGATATAGATAAACTGGAGAGTTGGACGAAAAAGTGGCAGATGGTTTTAAATCCAGAAAAATGTGGAGGTGAGCAGTGGTGTTCCACTGGGGTCAGTGCTGGGGCCACTGTTGTTTGTGATATATATAAATGATCTGGAAGAGGGCACTGTTGGTATGATCAGCAAGTTTGCAGATGACACAAAGATTGGTGGAGTAGCAGAAAGCATAGGGACTGTCAGAGAATACAGGAGGATATAGATAGACTGGAGAGTTCGGTGGAAAAGTGGCAGATGGTTTTCGATTCGAGAAAAATATGAGGTGATGCATTTAGGCAAGACTAATTCTAGAGCAAATTATACAATGAGCGGAAGAGCCCTGGGAAAAGTTGATGGGCAGAGAGATCTGGGAGTGCTGGTCCATTGTACCCTGAAAGTTGCTGCACAGGTGGATAGAGTGGTCAAGAAGGCATATAGTATGCTTGCCTTAATTGGACGGGATATTGAGTACAAGAGCTGGCAAGTCATGTTAACATTGTACAAGACATTGGTTCAGCCGCATTTAGAATACTATGTTCAGTTCTGGTCGCCACATTACCAAAAGGATGTGGACGCTTTGGAAAGGGTGCAGAGAGGGTTTATGAGGATGTTGCCTGGTATGGAAGGTGCTAGCTATGAAGAGAGGTTGAGTAGGTAAGGTTTGTTTTCATTAGAAAAAAGGAAATTGAGGGGGACCTGTTTGAGGTTTACAAAATCATGAAGGGTAGAGACAGGGTAGATAGAGACAAGCTTTTTCCCAGGGTGAAGGAATCAGTAACGAGAGGTCACGCTTTCAAGGTGAGAGGTGGAAAGTTTAAGGGGGATGCACGCTTTAAGTACTTCACACAGAGTGCTGGGCGTTTGGAATACGTTGCCAGCAGAGGTGGTAGAGGCAGGCACTGTAGATTCATTTAAGATGTGTTTGGACAAATGCATAAGTTGGTGGGGAGCAGAGGGATACAGATGTTTAGGAATTGGGCGACTGGTTTAGACAGTAGATTTGGATCGGCTCAGGCTTGGAGGACTGAATGGCCTGTTCCTGGGCTGTAAATTTTCTTATGTCTTTGTTTGTTTTTGACCAGGGATGTGTATATTAGGTAGATTGGCCGTGCTAAGTTGCCCTATAGTGTCCAGGGATGGACAGGTTGGGTGAATTGGCCATGCGAAATTGCCCATAGTGTCCAAGGATGTGCAGTTTAGGTGGATTGGCCATGCTACATTGCCCCATAGTGTCTAGGGATATGTAGGTTAGATGGATTGGCCATACTAAATTGCCCCATGGTGTCCAGGGATGTTTAGGTTAGGTGGATTGTCCATGCTAAATTGCCCCACAATGTCCAGGGATGGAGAGGTTAGGTGGATTGGCCGTGCTAAATTACCCCATAGTGTCCAGAGATGTGTAGGTTTGGTGGATTAGTCATGGAAAATGCAGAGATAAAGTAGAGGGGGTGTGTCTGAGTGGGATGCTCTTCAGAGGGTCAGTGTGGACTCGATGGGCCAAAGGGCCTGCTTCCAAAATGTTGGGATTCTATGATACGAAGGACCATCACAAGCCTGCTACCAGAGGTCCAGCATAGGCTGATGAAACTAAGGAAAGAAATTCGACTTTTCGACTCTGATGAAATTAAGGACCTATTTTTTAAATGAAAGGAGATATGGGACATTGAACATTGATGGAGTTGTGAGAAATTGTGTTAATCTCAGGTTGACCCTATATTTAATTTTACAGGATAGTTGCACTGTACCACACAGGTCATATTGCAACCCCAGGGATATCAAGTCATTAGGACAGGAGCCCGAAGGCCATCTGGGGTTGAGTTATTCAGATTTTCAGACTATAACAAAGTTTCCAGGGTTGAAGGCAGCTTTTCTCCTGCAGCTTCAAGAGATGTGAGGAATTGACTGGAAAACCAAGTGGAGGAGCTCGTCTGATAGTATTGCAATTCCTTCGAGTATTAACCTAACATTTGTTGGACTTGCCAGCATAATGTTTTTTTTTAAATAGAATCCCTGCAGTGTGGGAACAGGCCATTTGGCCCAACAAGTCCACACTGACCCTCTGTCAAGTATCCCACCCAAACCCATTCCTTTACCCTATTACTCTACATTTACCCTTAACTAACACATCCATGACCACTTTGGGCAATTTAGCATTGCCAATTCACCTAACCTGCACATCTTTTGATTGTGGGAGAAAACCCACGCAGACATGGGGAGAATATGCTAACTCCACGCAGTCACCCGAGGCCAGAATCGCACCCAGGTCCCTGGTGCTTTGAGGTAGCAGTGCTAATCACTGAGCCACCATGCCACCCATTAAAAGAAGCTAAATGAAATGAGGAGAAGGAAAAACATATGAAGCCTGATGTTGACCTAATGATTAGAAAGAGCACTGGTTTTAATATGTTTTTGTGTTTTTGGTGAAGGAATGTGACTGAGTGCTGTAACTCAACAGTGATGATTGAAACTTACAGTACACAAAGAGACCTGGAAAGAGTGAATGTGGAGGAAATGTTTCCACTAATAGGAGAGACAAGGACCTGTGAGCACAGCCTCAGGACGTCGAGATGACCCTTTAGAAATGATGAGGACTAATTTCTTCAGCCAGAGGGTGGTGGTGACTCTATGGAACCCATTACCATAGAGGGCTGTGGAAGCCAAGTCATTGATTGTATTTAAATAAATTATTGATTACTAAGGGGCTGAAGATTTATGGGGAGAAGGTAGGAGAAAGGGGTTGAGAAACCTATCAGCTATAACCTTCCCTGGTGGTCTTATGTTTAGGCTTTGGCACTCTTGCTGCTGCAACCTGGGCTTAATTCCTGGTCAGGAAGTCAGGATTTATTCAATTCCAGCCTCGGGTGACTGTCTATGTGGGGTTTATGCATTCTCTACATGTCTGCATGGGTTTCCTCTGGGTGCTCTGGTTTCCTCCCGCAGGTTAGGGTAGATTGATTGTGCTAAATTGCCCCATAGTGTCCAGGAATGTGCAGGTTAGGTGGGTTAGCTATACAAGATTCCATGGATAAGGTGGGAGGGTGGGTCCAGATAGAATGCTCTTTAGAGAGTTTGGTGTGGACTCTACTGGATGAATGGCATCTTCCACACTGTAGGGAGTTTATGATTCTATGGTCAAATGGCAGAGTGGGCTCAATGGGCTGAATGATCTAATTCTGATCCTATATCTTATGGTCTAAGGAAGTGAACTGTCACACAAATTCTTGAAAAGCTGGAGTTCTGTTGAAAACAGACACAGCGAATCAGATGTGATAATGCCAATTGTTTGTCAGCTAAATATGTGATTGTCATGGAATTGTGCTGTGATTGGATAACATTAAGCGTGAGCAAGCTAAAGGTCAGAGTTCATTAAAAGCAAGAGATAGGCCTCTTTCCAGAGAAAGTCTGAATGAGCTGTGGGTGATGACATGCTTGTGGTGCTTGTCAGTGGTTAACTGATCACTCACTAAACCCTAGACAGTGTAAACGTTGGATTGCCCACCTCATTTGCATGAAGAAAAGGGACAAAGAGAACTTATCTCAGAGCTAGCTCAGGAAGAAGGGCATCTGATCAGTGGCTGGAGATTAGGACAGAGCTGATTAATCACTTTTTCTGGTCTGAACCTCAGCCCTGTATAGGTTAGGTGAATTGATCAGGCTAAATTGTCCATAGTGTTCAAGGATGTGTACGTGAGGTTTATTAGCCGGGCCTTTGCCAGAAATGTCGGCTCTCCTACTTCTTAGATGTTGCCTGAACTGCTGTGCTTTTCTAACACTGCACTCTTGACTTTGATCTCCAGCATCTGCAGTCCTCACTTTCTCCTGGTTAGGTGCATTAGTCAGGGGTAAACGAAGGGCAAAAGGTCTGGCTGGGTTACTCTTCAGAGGGTCAGTGTGAAGTTGTTGGGCCGAAGGGCCTGTTTCCATACTGTAGGGATTCTATGCATTCAAGATTACATAAACAAGTTGACTTGAGATTGTAAGAATTGTAAGCATTGTAAGCATAGTATTTTTGCATATTTTTATTTGCAGTTTACTTTGCTTTAATAAAGTACATTTGGGTAGCTTCTATGGCTAGAACTGCTTTGGGTTATAGATGCCCTGAAGTAAACCTGATCTCAGAGTCACTACAGTATGGAAAGAGGCTATTCAGCCCATCAAGTCCACACCGACCTTCTGAAGAGCACCCATTCTTTTAACCCTGCATTTCCTATGGCTAATTTACCTAGCTGGCACACTATGGGCAATTTAGCGTGGCCAATCACCCTTGGATTGTGGGAGGAAACCAGAGCCCACAATGAAACCCACGCAGACACGGGGAGAATTTGCAAACTCCACAAACAGTCACTCAAGGGTGGAATCGCGCATGAGTCCCTGGCGCGCTGTGAGGCATCAGTGCTAACAGCTGAGCTGATGTGCCGTCCCTGATGGGCCAGGGAATTTGGGAAATGACTTGTCGAAATGTGGAGTGGCTATTAACAGATAGAGATATGTGATGGTGCTGCAGCTTTCATTACTGCCACACGTAAAGTTATACACAAAGCCAACTTTCATCCCTGGTTGCAAATGTTTCAGAGACAGCTCAAACCCTCACCTGCTCTTGGATAAATCTTTTGAATCCTAAGTAGCTCTCACAGACACACAGCAGCATCCTCTGGTAAATACCTTCCTCACCTTTTCCTCAGTGAAGCAGCAGAATAATGGATAGCGTGGTGTCAAAGTGTAACCAATGTGAAGCAAATACTCAGAAAAAAATCTTATTCGAAACTTCTTATTCATTGCTATACTGTTCATCATAAGGCACTGCATTATATTTCAGCATTCTCCAGACTTGGGAACTGGGGTCAGCTGGGTGTGACATACAGACACTGTCAGTAACCACACACAATGGGGAATTAGGAGACTACACACAGAATGACATCGGGCAGAGCTACCAAGTCAGTTTCCTGAACCCCCTCCAGACCAGTAGAGATTCCAACAAGTACAAAACTGATCCTAACAGCAAACAGCAGTAAATGTTAAACCAATCTTTCCAATTTATCAGCTATCTTTAGTGAGAAGTCTGCTCTGAATGAAATGGCCAAAAAATACCTACACAGCAGACAAATGTCACCCAAGGAAGGGGTTGTGGGGCGATAATGGCAGGCGAGAAATAACCTTATTCTTTTCTGGTTTTCCAAAATCACCAGAGGTGGGTTTGGACAGAAGGTTCATAGATTGGGTTGGGATATCTGGTCAGCATGGGTCCGAAGGGTCTGTTTCCATGCTGTACATCTCGATGACTCTATGTTTAAAATCAAGGTAAGAAGACAAGGTATTTTCCCTGGGATAGGGGAGTCCAGAACTAGAGAGCATAGGTTTAGGGTGAGAGGGGAAAGGTTTAAAAGGGACCTAAGGGGCAACTTTTTCACGCAGAGGATGGTGCATATATGGAATGGGTTGCCAGAGGAAGTGGTGGAGGCTGGTACAATCACAGCATTTAAAAGGCTTCTGGATGGGTCTATGAATAGGAAGGGTTAGAGGGATATGCCAACACTTGACAAATGGCACTAGATTAATTTAGGATATCTGGTCGGCATTGTCAAGTTGGACTAAGTTTAGCCTGTCTCTGTGCTGTACATGTCTATGACTCGATGACTCAATTAGTCTATGGAGGAGTGTGTCCACATTTGGTGCCACATTTTGTGAAAAAGGTGAATGCATTGGAGAATTTGCAGAAAAGATTTTTGAGAATGATTCCAGAGATGACAAACTTAATTCCCATGGATACGTTAGAGAAACCAGGGCTGAACTCCTTTCGAGAGGCTCTGCCTCACAGAGCCAGAGACCCGGGTTCAATTCCCGCCTCAGGCGACTGACTGTGTGGAGTTTGCACGTTCTCCCCGTGTCTGCGTGGGTTTCCTCCGGGTGCTCCGGTTTCCTCCCACAGTCCAAAGATGTGCAGGTCAGGTGAATTGGCCATGCTAAAATTGCCCGTAGTGTTAGGTAAGGGGTAGATGTAGATGTAGGGGTATGGGTGGGTTACGCTTCGGCGGGGCGGTGTGGACTTATTGGGCCGAAGGGCCTGTTTCCACACTGTAAGTAATCTAATCTAATCTAATCTAAAGTTATCAGGCTTGAGATTAGATAGATTTGTTCAAAATCATGAAGACTCTGGACATGAAGAGTAAAGAAAAAGGGAAAATTGTTCACATTTGGAGAAGGGTGAAAGACCAAAATGTCAGATTTAAGGTGTTTGGGAAAAGAATCAAAGGCAACGAAGGCGAAGCTTTTTTTTACCATGGTGTGTGGTTAAGAGCTGGTACATGCATTACCTGGGACTGTGGTAAAGACACATTCAATCACAAGGAACTGGATTGTTATCCGAAAAAAAAACTAAAATGGCTGGCAGAGGAACAGGGACAGAGTTGCTCTTGCAAGAAGCCAGCACAGACATAAAGAGTCAGATAGCCTCTGTCTGTTGTATAAAAAAAATCTATGAAATAAAACCCCCTGCGAGTGAGAATTAAGTGCACAGTTTAATGCTTGCTTGTAATTTAAGGAATTGATCCATTTGTAACGTGATTTGCATAAGTAAATCTTAGCTATAGAGTCTGCTTTAACTACAACAGTGCAACATCCCAGGGAAAACAAAAGATTTAATTATGCAGTGCAGTCAACTCAAAATACCAAGGGCAACAGGAAGAAAGTGATTAAATATCTTTTAATGGATCAAAAGGCAGGAGGCAAGCAAGCTCTGTTGTTCACTTAACCAATGAACTCACTGTTAAAGTGATGCCAGTGGACTGATGTTTAACACAAGCTATGAACTTTCCATCGGAGAGTTTGATAAAATGACAGAGTATATTGGTGCAGGAGGGATGTGGTTCTTGTGTTTTGAAGGATCTGTATTAACTTGCACTGTTGATATCAACAGTAATGCTCCTAGCCTCTGAATTTACAACCAAACAGCCAAAAGCAAGATGTTTAAAGGCAGGCAGCCGTGAGGTTTCAGTTCGGAAATGGTGGGGAATGATACTAGTGGGAGTGCAAAAATGGTGACGCTGACGGGAGCATTGTGTTTGAGGAAAAGGTCAGAGAGAAACATTGTCCTGGCAAAGAATTTCAGTCCAAAACGTTGACTTTCCTGCTCCTCATATGCTGTCTGATCTGCTGTGCTCTTCCAGCTCCATCTCTGTTGATTAAGTTTGTACACTGATTTTTTTACCTTTTCAGTCTGTTGCTCCAATCCATTCCTGTTGAAATTCCAAATATCTATAGTCCGATGAATGCATAGTTCTGAATTATTGAGTTTGAATCAACAGCACAAAATTGCTGCCGATTTACCATTCACGCAAATTAAAGTGATGATTCCTGACCGGGATTTCCTAGAGTAGATTGGTATCCACAAGGAGCACTGTGTCAGAAATTCTAACTGATATATTTTCAGTAGCAAGTAGTAGATTCCCTATTAAACTCTTTGTCATCATCAAATATTCAAAAATAGCAATCTAGTTTTGTTCAATATGTCACTCAGTTGTATGACAGTATGACCTTTTGCTATAAATTCTATGTCCTTTGATCCTGTCCCACAGCTACCTGAAGAACGAGCAGCGCTCTGAAATCTAGTGCTTCAAAATAAGCCTGTTGGACTATAACCTGGTGGTGTGTGATTTTTAACTTTATCGACCTCAGTCCAACACCAGCACCCTCCATATAATTTCTCAGTGATGCTTGGTTTGGTTTCCACTGAGCGGTGATCAGTTCCTAACCCCATTACAGCCTTGGTTCACACATGGACAAAAGCAATGAATACCACAGGCAAGATGAGAGTGACTGTCTTTGATATGAAGGCCGTGTTTGACCGAGTGTGGCGTGAAGGTGCCAGAGCAAATGTCGCGTCAATGCGAATTGGTGGGAAAGCTCTCTGTTGGTTGGGGTCATACCTGGCAAAAAGGAAGATGTTTATGGTTGTTGATGGTCAGTCATCTCAGCTCCAGGACATCTCTGCAGGAGTTCCTCAGAGTAGTTCCCAGCACCCCACTCCCCTCAAACCTGGAGACAGCTTGCCATTCTCAGCTGCTTCATCGACAACCTTCCCTCCATTATAAAGTCAGAAGTGGGGGTGTTCGTTGAAGATTGCACAATGTTCAGCACCATTCACAATTCCAAACAGACCAAGAACAGGAAATATCCAGGCTTGGTCTAGCTAGTGTCAAGTAACAAGTGCCAGGCAATGACCACATTGAACGTCATAGAAATTATCACAGCTCCTTAGCACTCGGTATCCACCTCCAAATTTAACAGAGGCACTCCAAGGGACAAATAGCCAACCCACACCTCAGACAAGAGTGAGCTAGTGATTGGCACATTGGAGCACCATTACTTGTAAGTTCTCCTCCAAGTCACACCAACACCACCCACGCACTCCCCTGACACCCCCCGCAAACCTGGAAACAACTTGCCATTCCGTAATTGTTTCTGGGTCAAAATCCAAGGATGTTTGGTAAAGCAGAACTCTGAGTGCACACATCACACAAAGAACTGTCACTGTTCTCCTACTTTTACACTATCACCTTCTCAAATGCAATTAAGCATGGGCAACAATGCTGGCCTTGACGTGCGATGAGTAAATTAAAATAGACTCAAATGCATTCAAAACTACTCAGGGTACCAGACAATCAGGTACAAGATGGCACCTACAATGGCTAAATCAGACAGATCATGAAAGTCCTAAATTCAATTACCAATCAGTGCTAGTTTTTCTTAAATAAGTCAGATGACAAGGCTTTAATGTCATTGATTCAAATATGTCATGGCTTATGTCCTGCTTTACAATTCATTCAATCCCACTGAAGTAAGAAAGAAAGAAACACTTTTGTTATTTAATGCCTTTCATGACCTTCAGCCAACTCAAAGCATTTTACTGTCAGTGAATTCGTTTTGACATTAAAAGTAAACTCCTTGGTCTGCTCTCTCTTCAGAGAGAGACAACTGGTGATGGATTAACCTGGGAGTCAGGCCCGGAGAGTGATGTTGAGGAGACACCTTTAGGGTGACCTCAGCTGGTCTGGGAATTGAACCCAAGTTGTTGGCATCACTCTGCACTATAAACAGCTCTCTAGCCAACTGACCATTATCACCACCGTAAAGACGGAAATATGGCAGCCAATTTCTGCATAACCATCTCCCACAAACAGAAATGAAATGAAAGCCGAAATTGTCTGATTTAAGTGCTTGTTAAGACATGCATTTTGTCCAAGACATAATGGAGGATCTCCTATTCTGATGTTGGAATAGTGCCGTAGGATGCTATTGGCCTAAGTGAGTGGACAGATGAGGTCTTAGATAATTTTTCATCGTAGAAATGGCATGTTCAAAAATGCAGTTTTCTTTCAGTGCTGCAGAGAAAGCCTGCTTAGATTTTGGACTGAAGGCTCTCGTGTGGAACTAGAATCCTCCTAAAGTTCTAGTTCAATAGTGAGATTGCATGTATTAATTCAAAACTGATACATCACTGTGTGTATTTTTGCAGCCATCAGTTCAGGGCAGAGTCATGTTCAATGTGATGTATCCAACATTCAAATAAAGAATAGCAACTTGTTTTACATACTGGATGAGTGCTGTCTGTGGGGTCAAATCCTAGTCAGAAGTAGGGAAGGAAAAGATTATAGGTGGATCAAAGCCATTGTCAGAATCAGGGATGTAAATTCTTAATTTTGACTGCCTTTTGGCCAAGGGAAAATTACAACTAGCAACACACACTGTCTGATGCGCCAAGTTTAGCAGAAAAGTGGAAACCCTTTTTATATAGTGTTCATTTCACCAAAACACACACACTCCAGTCTGTTGGTTTTACTCATGCAGGAAGTGGAAAAAAGATTGAGCTTTTCGATATGATTTCAAGATACGAGTCCTAATCCAACAGCATAAAAGTTAACATAGCTATTTCGCCCATGCAAGGATTTAGAAATTTGGAAAAAAAAATGTAAATTTTATCAAGTAAATTAGGGACAGCAGTGGTTAAACTCACTGACTAATTGCACTAATTAGTCTTTGATGCTTGAGTCTTTGATGGTCTGTTAATGTCAGTGAAGGTACATTCTAATTAAAATTTCCCCTATGACAGATTGTGGATTTGCATTGGGAGGTTTGTTTTATATTGAGTTACTCAGGGGAAAGATTGGTCTCAGATTGGAATGAAAGCCTAAAGAGTCAGAGGATTTTGGGGACCATCTGGTGATTCCAAATGAAGGTGGGGGAATGAGAATTGAAGAAAATGGTGTTGGATAATGAAGAACAACAGCACTCAGTATTTATAATGACGGTAAGGAGAGTTCAGAAGTCTCTTTAAAAAAAGAATGAGCGAACTAGCCAATAATGAAATATTATGAATGAATAAAGATTAAGGAGAAATTGAAAATTCAACAAAAGAAAATGTATGGACAATAACGGAGCAAATAACAGAAGGGAATAACAGATTAAGAAAACTAATGGAAAAACATTGAAGAGCTACAAAATTGAATATCAATGAACACAAAAGGAAATGAAGTATTTTACTGACTCATAAATAACAAAAGAAAGATCAAGGCCATTATAGAATGAAGAGCTCTGGCTCACAAATCATGTTGGCTAAGTGACAGAAACATTAAAGATATTTGGAATATTATTTACTAAGGACATATTATTTACTGAGGATAGCAAATGTGGTTCCCTTGTTCAAGAAGGGGAGTAGGGATAACCCTAGTAACTATAGGCCGGTGAGTCTCACTTCTGTTGTGGGCAAAGTCTTAGAGAGAATTGTAAGGGATAGGATTTATGAACATCTGGATAGGAATAATGTGATCAAGGATAGTCAGCATGGTTTTGTGAAGGGCAGGTCGTGCCTCACAAACCTTATTGAATTCTTTGAGAAGGTGACTAAGGAGGGGGACAAGGGTAAAGTGGTAGATGTGGTGTATATAGATTTTAGTAAGGCGTTTGATAAGGTTCCCCATGGTAGGCTACTGCAAAAAATACGGAGGTATGGCATTGAGGGTGAGTTGGAGGTTTGGATTAGGAATTGGCTGGCTGGAAGAAGACAGAGGGTAGTAGTTGATGGTAATGGTTCATCTTGGAGTACAGTTACTGGTGGTGTTCCGCAAGGATCTGTTTTGGGACCATTACTGTTTGTCATTTTTATAAATGACCTGGAGGAGGGGCTAGAAGGTTGGGTGAGCAAGTTTGCAGATGATACGAAAGTCGGTGGAGTTGTTGACAGTGTGGAAGGATGTGTCAGGTTACAGCGGGATATAGATAAGCTGCAGAGCTGGGCAGAAAGGTGGCAAATGGAGTTCAATATAGGTAAGTGTGAAGTGATTCACTTTGGTAAGAGTAACAAGAAGATGGGGTACTGGGCTAATGGTCGGATACTTGGTAGTGTGGATGAGCAGAGGGATCTTGGTGTCCATGTACACAGATCTTTGAAAGTTACCACCCAGGTAAATAGTACTGTGAAGAAGGCATATGGTGTACTGGCTTTTATTGGTAGAGGAATTGAGTTCCGGAGTCCTGAGGTCATGTTGCAGTTGTATAAGACTCTGGTGCGGCCACATCTGGAGTATTGTGTGCAGTTTTGGTCGCCATACTATAGGAAGAATGTGGAGGCACTGGAACGGGTGCAGAGGAGGTTTACCAGGAAGTTGCCCGGTATGGTAGGAAGATCGTATGAGGAAAGGCTGAGGCACTTGGGGCTGTTTTCATTGGAGAAAAGAAGGTTTAGGGGTGACTTGATAGAGGTGTACAAGATGATTAGGGGTTTAGATAGGGTTGACCATGAGAACCTTTTTCCACGTATGGAGTCAGCTATTACAAGGGGGTAATTAAGGGGCTTTAAATTAAGGGGTGGTAGGTATAGGACAGATGTTAGGGGTAGATTCTTTACTCAGCGAGTCGTGAGTTCATGGAATGCCCTGCCAGTAGCAGTGGTGGACTCTCCCTCTTTATGGGCATTTAAACAGGCATTGGATAGGCATATGGAGCATAGTGGGCTAGTGTAGGTTAGGTGGGCTTGGATCGGCGCAACATCAAGGGCCAAAGGGCCTGTACTGCACTGTATTTTTCTATGTTCTATGTTCTATGACACAAACAAGGAGTACATAATAATTGTATAGAAAAATAAAACAAAAAATGTGTGGATAGAGGAATATATGATTCACTCATGAAATTTAGTGAGGATAATAACCTGTTCTGGATGACTTGCATACACATTGAAAGATAGAGTCATAGAGGCCTAGAGATGTACAGCATGGAAAAAGACTATGCTGACCAGGTATCCTAAGTTAATTTAGTCCCATTTGCCAGCATTTGGCCCATATCACTCTAACTCCTTCTTATTCATGTACCCTCCCAGATGCCTTTGCCAGCCTCCACCAATTCCTCTGTTAGGTCATTCCATACATTATCCACCGTCTGTGTGAAAAGGTTGTGTTTTAGGTCCCTTTATATCTTCCCCTCTCAAATTAAAACTATGCTTTCTACTTTTGGACTCCCCCACCCCAGGGAAAAGACCTTGTCTACTCACCCTATCCATTCTATAAATCACTATAAGGTTCCCCTCAGCCTCCGATGCTCCAGGGAAAACAGCCCCAGCCTATTCAGCCTCTCCCTATATAAAGTTCAACCCTCCAGCCCTGGCAACATCCATGTAAATCTTTTCTGAAACCTTTCAAGTTTCACAACACGCTTCCTATAACAGGGAGACCAGAATTGCATGTCGTAGACAAAAAGTGGCCGAACAGCCGCAGCATGACCTCCTAACCCCTGTACTCAATATTCTGACCAATAAAGGCAAGCATACCAAACGCCGTCTTCACTATCATATCTCCCTGTGTCTCCACTTTCAAGGAAATATGAACCAGAACTCCAAGGTCTCTTTGTTCAGTAACACTCCTCAGGACCTTAACTATTAAATGTATAAGTCCTGGCCCGATTTTCCTTTCCAAACTGCAGCACCTCACATTTATCTGAATTAAACCCAATCTGCCACTTCTCAGTGCATTGGCCCATCTGATCAAGATCCCATTGTACTTGATGGTAACCTTTTTCTCTGTCCCCTTTACCTCCAATTTTGGTGTCATCTGCAAACTTACTAACTCTACCTCTTATGTCACATCCAAATCATTTATGTAAATGATGAAAAGTAGTGGACCCAGCATCGATCCTTGTGGCACTCCACTAGTCACAGGCCTCCAGTCTGAAAAACAACCCTCCACCACCACCCTCTGTCTTCTACCTCTGAGCCAGTTCTGTATCCAAATGGTCAGTTCTTCCTGTATTCCGCGTGATCTAATCTTACTAACCAGTCTACCATGAGGAACCTTATCGAATGCCTTACTGATGTCCATATCGATCATGTCCCCTGTTCTGCCCTCATCAATCCTCTTTGCTTTTTCTTCAAAATACTCAGTCTATTTCATGAAATATGATTTCCCATGCACAAAGCCATGTTGATTAACCCTAATCAGTTCCTGTCTTTCCAAATATATGTAAATCCTGTCCCTCAGAATTTCCTCCACCGACATCAGGCTCACCGGTCTATAGTTCCCTGGCTTTTCCTTACCATCTATCTGAAATAGTGTCACCACTTAGCCAACCTCCAGTCTTCTGGTGCCTCACCTGTGGCTATCGATGATACAAATATCACAGTTGAGAAGAGGTAGCAAAGCCACTTTTTTTTAGAAACATCGATGTGACAAAAATGGATCATGCCAAAGCACTGGCAGATCACTTCAAGCAGTTTATATATTTCGAAAGGGTGATCAAACTATTCCAAAGGTGGATAAGTTTGTTTCGTGTTAGTGATAGGAAAAATATTGGTATCTTTATTTTTGAAAAACAGGCTAATCAATTACCGCAGTACGTGTTTGCTGTTTGTTTAATTAATTAATTGAATGTATGCTAACAAGACTGAGGATCCTTTCTGGGGTAAAGAGACCACAATTACACTGATTTCCAGGTGAGTTCTTGACAATGTCTACATAATTGCACATATATCCTTACATTTTGAGGTTATTATAATGATTAGCACACCATTGCTGTATCAACAATTTAACTTTCTGTGAACCACCCACAAAGACATCCAATTCTCTTTTGTCCTCAAACAAATTCAGGTGTTGGAGTTACAAATATTGGTAGTTGAATGAGAGACCACTTTAAGAGTGAAGACGTCAAGAATAGAAACTGTTAATATGAATGAATGAATGAATGAATTAGTTTTAATGTCAAATGTACTCAAATGAAAAGTTCATAAGTCACCACTTACAGTGCCATCTTAAGTACAGAGCACCTAGGTACAATCCTTGGTTACAGAGTAGAGAAATGAAGAAAGAAGTGTTACATTGCAGCTATACAGTTTAACCAGAGGTCAGAAAAACAAGAAAGAAGTTAAAAAGACAAACGTCACTGTTTATCTCCAAAGGCTCTCCACAGCAGACCAGAGCAGAGGGGCTGACTATTGGCTTCTGCCATGCTCCATACTGGGCCACTGGACCACTGGCATCCCCTTTCCAGCCATTGCTCATTTAAGCCCCTGCTCCGACTGCTGGTGTCTCCACTCTGGTCGCTGAGGTCTCCGACAACCTCTCTTTGGGAACCGGAAGTCAGAGTCCAAGTAGCCGAGGCCAAGAGAAGGGAGGAGAGAGGGAGAGAAAATCAAAAATAAAGAAAAGGAATGGGTGGGGTGGAGGAGTTCCAGCTGAAGCATCCTACTCTCCCGCCACTTTACTCGAATATAGCCTTCCCTTCCATCAGTTGCAGTACTGTTTACCAAACCGCATGGTTACTGTGCATTAAAGCTTTCACATTCGCAACAACTCTGCTTCTAAATTTGTCAACAGAATTGCTATTCGACTACAAATTTTTAAAGAGATTATTTTAAGTTAACAGAAGGTACAAGTTTAAAGTAAGATTATCTCCAACCCAACTCTGTATGTCCCCTACACTTATTCTGAATTCCCAGTTTGCACCATGACAAGAGATTGCAGTCACTGCTTTCAACATCTCCATGTCATTCTGGGATCCTTCCTTTCCATTGTGTTTTCCCATTGCTATAATTTGTGGCATGTGAAATCAGAATTGGCAAGTCAACATCATTTATTTGCAAACATGTTGACTAACCGATGTTTGTGAGAGTCAAGACTGGAGAATGGAGTGAGAGTGAAATCAGCAACAGATACTCAACGTGCTAACGAGAGGTAAGAATGAAATGAAAAGAAAGGGGAAAACAGTTTTGACCTGAGAAGAAGTATTAATTTTCTCCTTTAAGCCTTCATAATGCCCCCAAATGGTTTAAAAATTTAAAATCTCGTTAACTCTGTTCCACCTCAAAATATTTTCAGTGATGTATCTAGAAATAGTATTGTGTTTTATAGATAGTTATCATTATCTGTTACTTCCAATGAATATTATCAAATGATAGTGTTGAGTACCCACAAAAGTTATTTGATATCAGATGAGCAGGTCATCAGTTTGAGTCCGAAAACTCACTTTAAACCAACCTTTTGATTGTTGCCCCTGTATGCATATTCTGTTTTTGGTAACTATTTCCATTCATTCCCAACTGTGATGGATCCAAATACTTTTCCATTTTGGTCATCTCTTTGACAACATCGTGCACTCTTGCCTCAAGTGCAACATGAGTTAGAAGCAGAATATAGATTTCTCTTCCCCAGCCTCAACTCTGTGTGTGTCTCCACTGACCTCAGGCAAACAACTCCCTGCTGCACATTTGCGAAGATTTCATTTCCCCAGATCCAACCATTGCTCCCTGCTTTCTGTGAGCATGCCAATCTCTGTTAAACAAGAACTATTTTTACGTTGTTTATCCAAGCCCATTGGGAATGAGTTTGATATTGCTAAAACTTGCTTTACAAGGAACTTTTCATACTGACAGATAAAGACTTTAATCCTGTTTTTCTAGGCAGGATTCAAATGCGAGAGCCATAAATAAAAGACGGTCTGGTAGCTTTAGTGTGCAACCCGGTCACTCTTTTGTAAATCATTCATTATTTATTCAAATATTCTTTTAGATTCCACTGGACTAATCTTTGAGAATTACAAAATTTAATTGAATCTTCATCCTATTTTTGGTGCTAATCCAATTTGTATAACTATTTACCATATTTTTTGTGAAATACCAAATATGGAAATCAGCTGTCCTGTGCGTTGATTGATAGCACTACAACAAAAAATTAACATTACTCTGGAGTCCACTCAGGGATGCATTTCAAGTTATTTTGATATATATTGCAAGAATGCCGACATCATAAATTGTACTATAGAGATTTCTAAACAAGTTGCATACAAATGAGTCAGACCTTTAATTATATTATCATTTTTGTTAAAGTGTTTGATCAACCTTGTCTACTTTATCCAGGAACACTATACATAGAGTTTCCATTATTTTGATATACAGTTACTAAATTATTATTTCTCAATCTTTTCAATGCCTAATAATGAGACCATTCAAAATTGTTCTTTGAACTTCAACTTACGGCTTTGGAAATTGCAGCTAAACTCTTCTGATGATTGACACAGAATTTATCTGTTGTCATTCTTGGCTGAATTAACTCAGGGGGCTAAATTGATAAAATAATAAAGAGGGAGACCATTAGTATGGGTGTAAAATCTCGCAATAAATAAGAAATCAGACAGTTAAAGAGCTTTTGCAAGTAGTGTCCCTGCCTCTGAGACAGGAGGCTTGAGTTCAAGTTCCACTTAGTCATAGAATCATAAAGATATACAGCATGGAATCAGACCAGACATCCCAACCCAATCTACTCCCACCTGCCAGCACTTGGCCCACATCCCTCTAAATCCATCTTATTCCATCCAGGTGCTTTTTAAATGCTGTAATTGTATCAGCCTCCACAACCTCCTCTGGCAGCTCATTCCATACACACAGCACCCTCTGTATGAAAAGTTTGCTCCTTAGGTATACTTTTAATCTTTCCCCTCTCACATTAAACCTATGTCGTCTAATTTTGGACAAACCAATCCTCAGGAAAAGAACTTAGCTATTCATTCTATCCATGCCCCTCATGATTGTATAAACGTCTATAAGGTGACCCCTCAACTTCCAATGTTCCAGAGAAAATAGCCCCAGCTAATTTAGCCTCTCGCTATAGCTCAACCTTCCAGCCCTGGCAACATCCTTGTAAATCTTTTCTGAACCCTTTCAAGTTTCACTTCATCCTTCCTATAGCAGGGAGAGCGGAATTGCACACGGTATTCCAAAGTGCCCTAACCAATGTCCTGTACAGCTGCAACATGACCTCCCGACTCCTGTACTCAATGCTCTGACCAATAAATGAAAGCATACCAAATGCCTTCTTCACTATCCTATCTACCTGTGACTCTACTTTCAAGGAACTATGAAACTGCACTCCAGGTCTTTTTGTCCAGCAACACTCCCCAGGACTTTACCATTAAGTGTGTAAGTCCTGCCCTGATTTGCCTTTCCAAATTGCAGCACCTCAAATTTATCTAAACTCCATCTGCCACTCCTCAGCCCTTTGACCCATCTGATCAAGATCCCACTGTACTCTGAGGTAACCTTCTTTGCCATTCACTACACCTCCAATTTCAGTGTCATCTGCAAACTTACTAACCTTATCTATGTTCACATCCAAATCATTTATATAAATGATGTAAAACAGTGGATCCAGCATTGATTGTTGGGGCACACTGCTGGTCACAGGCCTCCAGTCTGAAAAGCAACCTTACACTACTACCTGAGCGAGTTTTGAGAAGATTTGTAGCTCATGTTGAGGTTCTGGATGTAGGTTTGCTCACTGAGCTGGAAGGTTCATTTCCAGACGTTTCGTCACCCTACGAGGTAACATCTTCAGTGGGCCTCCAGGCGAAGCACTGTTGATAATTCCTGCTTTCTATTTATATGTTTGGGTTTCTTTGTGTTGGTGATGTCATTTCCTGTGGATACTTCTGAGAGAGGGTCATGTTGTTTTGTGGCTAGTTGATGTTCATGTATCCTGGTGGCTAGTTTTCTGCCTGTTTGTCCAATGCAGTGCTTGTTACAGTCCCTGCACAGTATTTTGTAACCTTACATACAGATAAGAAAGGACACCACTTCGACTAGGACAACACATCCATTCTAGAATAAGCCAAACAAAGACACACACGAGAATTCCTAGAAGCATGGCATTCCAACCGGAACTCTATCAACAAACACATCGAGTTAGACCCCATCTACCACCCCCTGAGAAAAAGAACAGGAAATGACATCACCACAGGAAATGATGTCACCACACTCCCGAGGCTGGAATCGAGCCACTATGCATGCCAGGTGGTAGACTTACAGCCTCTGTGGAGAGGCACAGAGTACAAGGGCAGAACTTGAGTATTTCCCTATTTGTCTCCCACAAGGGGAATGGGATGTGTGTATTCAACAGTCCTTTCCTCCCTGGCTTGACTCATGGCTGGCACAGTTACCATCAAGATGTAGAAACTCACACCTTACCAGCTGCTGCTCCAGTAGTTGGATAAATGTACATGTCATCTTGGTCAAAATGTATGCCCACAGGTCACCAATTGCTGTGTGGTTGCCATCAACCCCTGCCAGGGCACATTTCATTTTGAAAGGCATGGCCATGCCTACCATCTGGCTGACTTCCTGCCCCTTCTCTGCTCAGATGCCCTGTTTTGGAGTCTCGGACTGGGAATGCTGTTTGCTCTTCTCATAGTTTTCTGCCTGCCAGATAGTATTTGACTGATTTAGGTCTGTTATAGATCATGCCATACCCCCTCAAAATATTTCAAGAAGGTAGCCTAGATCTTAACTATTTCTAGTTTGAAAGGCAAATGTAAAATGGATATTACAGGTATGTTGCAGCTGGTCAAACCACTCAGCTTTCAGCAAAACAAAATTTATTTAAACAACATGGTTGAAGCACAAAAGAAACTGAAATTTCTAATAACTTAACTATTGGAAAACTTAGGTGCAGATACTGGAGATCGGAGTTGAGAGTGTGGTGCTGGAAAAGCACAACGGATTAGGCAGCATCTGAGGAGCAGGAGAATCAATGTTTCGGGCAAAAGTCCTTCATCAGGAATGAATGAAAACTTAACCAACCCGATACAGTCACAATTACTAAATAACTGTTCCAATATAGTAACATTCCATAAACACACACCTTGGCAAAATGGTAAATTCAAACAAAGATTCTCACAGGCAGGAGGGGACAACATCCATAGAGAGAGATTTCAGAAGAAAGTCAAAGGAATCCTTTACTTCAGCCTGCAACTCTGCTGGACTCACACATCTTGTGACTGCTACAGCTAAAACCAAACTAGAAAAAATCTGAACAGGGAGAACAGACCACTCCCCTTCCATTGTGAAACAAAACTCTTCAGCACCTCTGCCTTTATGATCTCCCTTCGGAAAAACCAGGACAAGATAGCCTTTTCAAAGTGACAGCATTGTCACACATCGTTAAAAGATGGTGGGGCAGGAGGTGACAAAACTTGTACTTATGGTGTAGATCCCTATGCCCCCACTCCCCCTTCAATATTCACCCCTTTGAAATATTTTAGACAGTATGGAAAGTGACCATTTCATACAAGCATGGAAATTTATATTCCCGGAACAGGCCTGTAACGATTCTTTCAACCTTATATAAGTTTATAAAACCGTGAGGGGCATGGATAGGGTTAATGGTAGTTGACATTTCCCTGGAATGGGAGATCTCAAGACAAGGGGGCACATATTTAAGGTGAGAGGGGAGAGATTTTAAAAAAGATACGGGGTCAATTTTTTTTTTTACACAGAGGGTGGTTCATGTGTGGAATGAACTTCCAAAGGAACTGGTGGATGTGAGCACAATTACAATACAGTTAGATAGGTATATGAATAAGAAAGGTTTGGGAGATATGCCCAGGAGCAGGTAGGTGGGACGACTTTAGTTTGGGATTATGTTTGGCACAGACTGGTTGGACTGAAGGGTCTGTTTCCGTGCTGTATGATTCAATGACAGTGAATCCAAGGAATTGGGAAAAATGGGATTGAGACCAGAACAACGTTAACCACGATCTTATTGAATGACAGAGCAACCTAACTCCTATGTTTCTCTAAGATTGAGAGCACTTCAAGGACTGGTGATGTGTTTTGGTACATTCTGTTTGCTTTCAATACTTCCATTTCGAATGAAATATTCTCTTCAGGGACGCTTTTTGAAGGTTGCAGTCTTTTCTCAAACTCTTGGGGAGTTGGTTTCCTGAAACACGTACTGTCCCCTCAATGCAAGCTGACACCTGCTATTGGTCCATTTCAGGGTAAGGCAGCAAATCAAGCGTATTAAATAGATTTGCAATGTTTATGCAGGAAACTGACTGCAGCAACATAAATATATTCAAAGGATGAAAGTTGAAAAAGATACCTTTGGTCTTTATATCAATCTGAATTATTAGTAAATTATTTAACATTCCCACCTGAATCATCTCAGGCACAGCAAGTTGTTTTAGTTTTAAAGATTTCTCTTTTTTTCTATTCCCCTTTGAAAAATCAGACAGAGTAAGCTTCCCAAGCTGGAGTTGAGGCAAAAAAGGGTTTGAATTGTCCAGCAGGGAGCTCCTGATCTGACCACACTCTGACCTGTCTAAAGTTTTATAGGAGGGAGACATCAAAGGGTAAACCTGCCCTTAGGCATTTAACTGATCAATTGTTGGCCACTTAGAATCATAGAATCCCTAAAGTATGGAAAGAAGCCATTTGGCCCATCGAGCCTGTACTGACTGTCCGGAGAGGAGCTCACTGAGTCCCAGCCTTCGATATGCCTGTGTTTCCCATGGCCAATCCATCGAATCTGCACATCTTTGGATTGTGGGAAGAAATCGGAGCACTCGGATGAAACCCACGCAGACATGGGGAGAATGTGCGAACTGCACACAGACAGTCACCCGAGGGTGGAATCAAACACAGGTCCCTGGTGCTGTGAGGCAGCAATGTAGGTCTTTTTAATAGTGCTAGACATTGGTGGGAATGCAATTCATCATTAACTTGGAACATCACTTCTTTACCAATATAAGTAAAGTTTGCTACATTGAGAGTTTCAGTTTTCAAAGAAATTGAAAGAGGGATGCACTATCAAATTATAACAATTTAAGCCTTCTTTCATAATTGAGAAAATGTCAGTTCAAATGAGCAATAATCTAAGGCAGAAATGTGAACATCATCTATTCTGGGATAACATGGTTTTTGGAGTGTGATGTCATGCCTCACTGACTTATCAAATTACTTTGAAGAGATGATGGATGGTCAGTGCACTGAGTATAGGAGTTGGGAGGTCTTGTTGCAGCTGCACAGGGCATTGGTTAGGTCACTTTTGGAATATTGCATGCAATTCTGGTCTCCTTCCTGTTGGAAGGATGTTGTGAAACTTGAAAGGGTTCAGAAAAGGTTTACAAGGATGTTGCCAGGGTTGGAGGGTTTGAACTATAGGGAGAGGCTGAACAGGCTGGGGCTGTTTTCGCTGGAAAGTTCGAGGCTGAGGTTTATGAAATTGTGAGGGGCATGGATAGGATAAATAGACAAAGCCTTTCCCTGGGGTGGGGGAGTCCAGAGCTAGAGGGAATAGGGTTAAAGTGAGAAGGGAAAGATATAATAGGGACCTAAGAGACAATGTTTTCACGCAGAGGGTGGTGCGTGTATGGAATGAGCTGCCAGAGGATGTGGTGGAGGCTGGGACAATTGCAACATTTAAAAGGCATCTGGATGGGTATATGAATAGGAAGGGTTTAGAGGGATATAAGCTAAGTGCTGGCAAATTGGACTAGATTAGGTTAGGATATCTGGTCGGCATGGATGAGTTGGACTGAAGGGTTGGTTCTGTGCTGTACATCTCTATGACTCTATGACTCTATGGCTCTATGACCCATTACTAAAACTGCTCTGTCTGGTATTTCCCCATATAGCAAGGAGTGCAAGCCAATGTGGAAACCCTAGCAACTTCAGAAATACAGAGGAACCTCGATTATCCAGCATTCGATTATCCAAATATCGGATTATCTGGCAGGACCACAAGGTCCCAATGCTCGACTAAACTATGTTATCTGGCATTTGATTATTGGGATTTCAATTAACTGAACAAAATACTGCCCGCCCGTGTCCTTCAGATAATCAAGGTTCTGAGTAGACCATTCAGCCCCTCGAGCCTATTCCACTATTCAACGAGATCATGGTTGATCTGTGGCTAAACTCCATAAACCTACCTTTAACCCACGTCCCTTAATACATTTCCTTATCAAACTCTATCTGCCGCAGATTTAAAATTAGGTCTGATCCAGCATCCACCGCAATTTGTGGACGGGAGGGTTTTAAATCTCTACCATCCCATAGCTGCACAAGTTGTTTTTGGCAGAGGTATGTTGGAGAAAGCTATCCTTCACCAGTGCCTTGGGGTACTGAAGGCATCTGCTTCATGATTACCCCTCTCCCAGCATTATCAATCCGGTCTCCCACATTACCATCCCCACTTTAGTGTGACTCCTGACCTCAGACTTACCTGAGCACTTCAGTGGGGTATCACTGCCTGAAGTCTCATTTACAGCTACCACTCCCAGTGGTGCTGCTAGGCCATAAAGACGTCAGACATCGAAGATTAAATTTTAGATTAGATTCCCTACAGTGTGGAAACAGGCCCTTCGGCCCAACAAGTCCACACTGACCCTCCAAAGAGCAACCTCAGTTCTCTCTGATGAATTCACCGAACACAATGTGCAATTTAGCATGGCCAATCTACCTGATTGGCACATCATTGGATTGTGGAAGGAAACTGGAGACCCAGGGGAAACCCACACAGACACGAGGAGAATGTGCAAACTCCACACAGACAGTCGCCCAAGGCTGAAATCGAAGGCGGGTCCCTGGCGCTGTAAGGCGAGACTGCCTTCCTAGATAGGGATAAAAGACTCACCTTTAGATTACTTAGAGTGTGGAAACAGGCCCTTCGGCCCAACAAGTCCACACCAACCCATACCCCTAACACTACGGGCAATTTAGCATGGCCAATTCACCTGACCTGCACATCTTTGGACTGTGGGAGGAAACCAGAGCAAACCCACGCAGACACAGGGAGAATGTGCAAACTCCACACAGACAGTTGCCTGAGGCAGGAATTGAACCCATGTCTCTGGCGCTGTGAGGTAGCAGTGCTAACCACTGTGCCACCGTGCCACCCTAAAGCAATGAAAGCTCAATCCATTGATTGGTAGGCAACTGGACTGTTTCTTTGCAATTAAAAATGGCATGTTAGTGACCATTGAGGACGCTCAGTCCCACAATTAAATAAACCATTGGTAAATTCTGCCAATGTCTATTTAAAGAGTATTTTTACAAATGTAATGAACAGAACTTATAACCAAAACTCTCCTAGATTCTCTAGCATTGTGTAATAAATTGGTAATATTGATCCAAATGATTTCCCCAGATGTGACTCAAGCATCTCCACTCTCGCCAAGAGCAGTGGTCTCACTGTGGGTTGCCATAAACTTGCTGCAGCATTAACGAAAGGTCACAGAGTAATAAGGAAAGTTATCTGGAAAGGACTAGTCATTCATCGAGACACCTTTCTGCATGTTATTCAGTACCAATTCATTTGGGTTTTTTCATGTACAAAATTCTACAACATGTAGGCCTTCCTTCTTTAGATTAGGTTCACACTTTTACACTGCTTCATCTGTTTCTTCTGAGGACGAGCTCTCCAATGAAGCAGACAGTCATGTGGGTGGTTCAGATAGGGCAGAGCAGGGGGAAGAATTGGCTTTCCAGCAACCGAGGGCTATCTGCATTCCAACAATCTGAAACTGGTGTGGCACAGTGGTTCAGTGGTTAGCACTGCTGTCTCACAGCGCCAGCGGCTCGGGTTTGATTCCCGCCTCAGGCAACTGCCTGTATGAATTTTGCACATTCTCCCCTGTGTCTTTTTTGGTTTCCCCCTACAGGCCAGGTGAATTGGCCATGCTAAATTGCCCATCGTGCTAGGTGCATCAGTCAGGGGTAAGTGTAAGGAAATGACCCAGGATGGGTTACTCTTCGGAGGGTCGGTATGGTCTTATTGTTCCAAAGGTGTCTGCTTCCACACTGTAGGACATCTTATCTAATGTAAGAAATGTCCTGACCGTCTTAGATTCCATTGAAATCACTTATTTCAATTCCATTGAAATAAATGCTGCGCCACTGGGTGAGGTGAAACATTCTGCAAATTCTTGGATTAAAATAGTTGCACCAATCATTACATTTGCATCAGAAATTCAGTTAGATTGGAATTAAGGCCTCAAGTTGGTGCCAAAGATATTAGTCCAAGTCTCTCCATTTGAAATCCTTATTTAGCCACAGCAATGGCTGTGGAGCGAGAGAGAGGAGGAACCTGCTGAAAAATTAATTTGACTTTGACTTCCAAAACATCTTCCCAATTTCTTTCATGCTCAAAATAGTTATGTAGGAGCTCTCTGTGAGTGTATTAGCCTTGACAAGATTTAGTCCCTTTATACAGAACAGATGTGACTGACTGATTATCTAATGAGGAATCAGTTTGTACTGACTGTACAAACTATTCCTAATAGGTATCATTGCTTGGATTACAAATCATGAAATTCATGCCAGAATTGACAATCATATTAAACAATAAAAAGTAGTCCAAGTGGAGGTCATGATTTCAGTTGGTGGGAGTTGTCATCTCAGTGGACATAACTAGTTGACTATTTCTCTTTGGAGAGTATGACATGCTTTGATAGTGATTCCAATAGGCATCTTTTGCAGAAATTGTAATTTGAGGTGATTTACACAACAGCTAATTAAAGCTATTACTTTTTCTTCCACTTAAGTGATGAAGTTTGAGTAAAGCTTGGAACTGTGTATTTGCAGGCATTGCCTACTGGACATTGACTGCACTGGAAATGACAACAGTACGGTTAAAAAAAGGGTATAATTCAGTAGATGTAGGCTGAAATGTTAATGTTACCTTCTTGAGTTCCGCTTACCTCAGGCCATCAAAAATTAGAAGCAACAAGATCATAATATTCATAAAACCCCCACAGGGTGGAAACAGACCCTTCAGCCCAACAAGTCCACACAGGACCTCTGAAGGGTAACCAACCAAGATCCATTCCCATCCCTCTTCTCCTAACTAATGCACCTAGCCTGCACACTATGGACAATTTCCCATGACCAATCCACCCTAACCTGCACATCTTTGGACTGTGAGAGGAAACCCATGCAGACACGGGGAGGACTTACCAATCGCACACAAACAGTCACCCAAGGCTGGAATCAAACCCAGGTCCCTGGTGCTATGAGGCAGTAGTGCTAACCACTGAGCCACTGTGCCAACACTCATAGTATATCTTAATAACTTGTAACCCCCTTGCATGTACAAGAAATTGAATAGTTTTTTTTCTGTTCACTTGTGAGATGTGAATGTTGCTGGCTGGACAGCACTTATCGCATGTCCCTAGTTGCCCTTAAGAAGGTGGTGGTGAACTGCCCTCTTGAACCTTCTGCAGTTGATATACGACAGGTTAGGGGGCAGTACAGTAGCTCAATGGTTAGCACTGCTGCCTCAGGTTCAATTTCCACCTTGGGTGACTGTCTATGTGGAGTTTGCACATTCTCCCTATGTCTTTGTGGGTTTCCTAAAACAATCCAAAGATGTACCTGTTAGGTGAATTGTTCATGCTAAATTGTCCATAGTGTTAGGTGCATTAATCAGGGGTAAATGTCGGGGAATGGTTCTGGCTGGGTTAGTTTCCAGAGGGTTGGTGTGGACCTGTTGGGTCAAAGGACTTACTTCCCTACGGTAGGGAATCTAATCTAAAGTTAATTGACAATGTAATTGGGGAGGGAATCCCAGAATTTTGACTCAGCAACATTGAAAGAACGGTGATATATTTCCATGTCCTGGCTTGTGACGGAAGTGGCATGTGGTAGTGCTCCTTTGTTCTTTCCGATAGAAGTGGTACTGAGTTTAGAATGAATTGTCTATGCTCCTTTGGTGAATTTCTGCTGCGCATTTTATAAATGGTGCACATTGCTGCGACTGGTCATTGCTGATGGTGGGAGTGGATGCTTGTGGATGTGGTGCCAATCAAGTGGGCTATTTTTTCCTGGATGGTGTCCAGTGTTACTGGAACTGTGCACAAGCAGACAAGTGGACATTATTTCAGAATACTCCTGACTTGAGCCTTGAAGGTGTGGACAGGCTTTGGGGACTCAGAAGGTGAGTTATTCACCAAAGTATTTCTAGACCCTGATCTGCTCTTCGGCCATTGTGTTTAGTGGTGAGTCCAGTTGAGTTTCTGGTCAATGATAACCCCTAAGATGTTGATAGTGGGAGATTGAGTGATGGTAACACCATTGAATGTCATGAAGAAGTGGTTAGCTTGTGCCTTAATGATCATTGCCTGGCTTTTGTGTGGCATGAATGGCTATAAAACCATTTCTGGGGTTGTAGAGTCAACATCATCTTAATTGGCACAAAAAATTGGGGAAAAATATGACTTTGTACGCTTCACTTTGAGTAGATTTATCCATTCCTTACCATCACCTCCTCTTGAGGAGAATTCCAATCCCATTTATTTTTGAAATCTGTTCTGGTTGAAAAAAAAAGGTTTATGGGAATCGCTCACTAAGTATGTTTACAGGAATGAATTCCAAAGGATTTGAGCCACCTATGGGATTATAACGCCTAATGTCTAAAATAGATGCTGCAGTACTCTGTAATTCTTGGACACAATACAAGACTAGACTGAGTACTTTATCAGAAAACAGCAAGGCATCCATTTTTGAGGCACTGGTACCTGTTCATTGAGAAGGGAGAGAGAGTGGACGAAACATTGGGCTATGAAGAAGACAAGTCAATAGTTCAATGTTTGAATCTCGGATTAAATTATTTCAAGATTAACTTTATCAGATTTATGTAATCAGTAACTTTGCACTGATTTATAAAGTTTGAGCATGTTCTCGAAGTTGAATATAAGCTGTATTAGAAAGACTTTGATCTTGCCTTGCATGTGAAATGAATGAGAAGAAAATTTCAACAAAGACATGAGGGGTAACTTTCTTACACAGTGAGTCTGTTGTTTGTGCAATCAAGTTCCAGAGGAAGTAGGGAAGTGGTGAATGCAAGTACAGCTAAAAAGGCATTTAAAGGCATTTGGATAAGTACAACGAATAGGAAAGATTTGGAGAGATATGGGCCAAAGCAGGCAAGTAAGACTAGTTTGGTTTGAGAATATGGTCAGCATGAACTGGTTGGACTGAAGGGTGTGTTCAATGTTGTATGACACTATGACTATAACTATGACTATAACTTCACACAAAGGTAAATTAATCCTGATTTCAGGTGTGATGTTTACCATAAAGTTAATCATGCCAGTATTTAAGATGTATCCAATGTGGTTTGATTTTTCTTTTTGTCTTTCCATTTTACATTTCCAGTACACGAGGCACAGATAGATATCTGCTCTCTTCCTCTTCATAGTCTGTAGGTTTTGTACGGAATGAGATGTATTTTTTCTTACCTTTTTAGTGGAGTGTCATTCACATTAAATCAGCAACATGCTTCTGGGAGTTTTAAAGCGAAAGGTTATTCATTCTTGAATACTTGACCCAAATTAATACAAAGTACACACCCTATTGCAGTGCATTTCCTCATAAGGATAGCACATTTTTACAGACTACAGTTAATGCAGTCTCTGATTATGCTTCTTGAATCTTCCGTGTGGAGGATCTTATCATTTCTTGAATGGATTCAATGATTTAAAGCTGAAGTGAGCATCGTGTGAATCAAAAGCTTTCCAGTAACGTGATTTTTTTATAGTTAAATACCCAGGAGTTCAGTTCTTTTTGTAATATTGTCACCGAAATATAACACAAATGAAGTATATGTATTCAATGCAACTGTAGATTTCTGGTGGATTTATTTACAGGTAAACTAACCATACAGATAACAGTCTATGCCTCCAGTGCTATAGTGCAGGAATCCTGTGGTCCTGTAATAACATACATTGCTCTTAAAGGCAAATTGTATCCAAGTTGACAACACAACCGTTCTCAGGTGAACTTTGAAACTGGAACATGTTGAGTACTTGGACTGCTTGATCACGAGTGGTCATTTCACTTTCTGGATACCAGGCTGGTTGTCAAATAATCTAAACTCTGGTTTCCAGCATCTCCAGTCCTCACTTTTGCCTAAATGATAGATCCACTGAGTGCAGTCCATGGACCAGTTTTGATCACAGAGCACAGGGTTAACACTCCTTAGTCTAACCCAAACTAATTTGGTCGCACTCATATTATTCCAGCTATTTTGTTTGTCTCCAGCGTCATCTTATTTTTGAATATTTGCAATTATCTCTCTGTCTTAACTAATCGGTTCATACATCATTCCTTCACTTGTTATTCAGCCTGTCGACACTTCAATCACACTATTTGTATTTATCTGATGACACTCTTAAATAGCTGGAATTATCTTGCCATTACCTCTCTGCCTATATATTCCATGCCTGTCCGCTTCCCTCCACTTCACCTGATGAAGGAGCAGCACTCCAAAAGCTTGTGATTTTAAATAAACTTGTTGGACTATATCTTGGTGTCATATGATTTCTGATTTTCATGACTCCTCAGATACAGAAGCAGTCCATGTTCAAATGCAGCAAGATCGGGACAATATCCAGGATTGGGCTAACAAGTGGCAAGTAATATTCATGCAAGTAACATAAATGTCAAGCAATGACCATCCCCAATAAGCGCCCCCCCCCCCACCCCCCCATGCCCGACAGTCAATGGTGTTACCATCAGTGAAACCCTCACTATCAACATCCTTGGATTAACATTGACAAGAGACTAAATGGGCTCACCACATAAACACAGTGGCTACAAGAGCAGGCCAAGAATACTGTGGCAAGTAACTGATCTCCTGATTCTCCACAGACTGTCCACCATCTACCAAGTCAGGAGTAGGACCACAAATGCCTAAATGGGCCCAGCTCCAGCAACAATGAAGAAGCTTGAGACCATTCAGGACAAAGCAATACATGTCGTTGGCATCTTATCCATAAACATCCACTCCCTCTACATGGATGCTCAGTAGCAGCAGTGCATACTCTGTACAAGACACATTGCAGAATTCACCAAGGTTCCTTAGACAGCACCTTCCAAACTCAGGATCACTTCCATGAGAAGGACAAGGACAGCAGAGACATGGAAACACCACCCCTTACAAGTTCTCCTCCAAGCCATTCACCATCCTGACTTGAAAATATTGTTATGTACCAGATCAGAGAATCAAAAGTATACTATGGAGGTAGACTAGACCCTAACTTCCTAATTGTTTTAAAAGGAAAGTGTATGATGCAGTGTTCCAGATGTAATACACCACTACGCTTTAATCAAAATGCACATTATTCTCTCAACAACCAAAATACAAAAAAAAAAGAATTGACATAACTTTATTGAAATACTGAACAAGATAATGTATTATTTAACCACAAATCATCAATTACTCCAATATAGGCAGCATCTCATAGACACACCCTGGGCAAAGGCAATTCAGCATAAGTTATTATCCTCATGTGCTGTCTGTCTCCAATCCTGAAAAAAAACATCAATTTGATTTTTAGGAGGAAGCCTCTATGTCTAAGACTTCACTGTAGCAGCAGAGAACTCAAACTGTTACCTTTGGCAGACAACAAGAAGCACCAACTAACTAAAAACAAAATTAAAGTCTTTTGGGTCTCTGCGAGAGCCTGGCCATGCCCACTCATAATTCCTTTGTCTTAGTTTAACAAAAAAGCACTCAGGTAGAAATCAAAGCTGTTTACTAACTGCCTGTCTGAAGGAGATGTTTTGGTACCACTGTGACAACAAGAGAAACAGGAGGGAACACATCTCTTAAAGGCACAGTTCATCAAAATATATTGCCATTCCTTCACTGTCACTGAGAACAAAACCTCTAACAGCAAGGGGGTCTACCTACAGTACTTGGACTGCAGGGATTCAAGAAGGCAGCTTACCACCACCTTCTCAACTGAAACTAGGGATGGGCAATAAATGCTGGCCCATCCAGCAACACCCACGTCTCATGAGTGAATTTAAAAAAATGTGTTGCTTGTGCTGTACTTCCAAGCGCATGTTGAAGTGGTCAGTAATCATATGATCGTGCATATGAAAAGCGTGTACAACCATGTGGGGTGTAAAGTGCTGGTTGTCAGCACTAGGAAGCAGAGGTAATCCCAGGCGACATTGAAAAGGAGCCAAGTTGCCACAAAGCATGGGGATAACGCACAATCTCACAGGCTGCACAGGGGCACAGAACTGATTCCCTCTCACTTTAAACTGTGATTATAATGTGTACAAGATCAACTTGCAATGATGCCATGTGTGGGTGATTTATGTCTAGGAAGGCAAAGTCCCAGCATTTACCATCTTCTCATGTCTTTCTGTGACATACCTGGTGTTGCATCGATTGGACTGAGGTCCAATGGCATCTGAACATACAAGCAAGGATCTTTGTGAAGGTCCACCATTTACTAGTATAATGGCTGTTCTGATTTTAACCTATACTCTGTATTCCTGCATATTCCCAATAATCTTATACCCCTTTGTTAATCAAGGATTGATCTATCGCTGCCTTAAAACTATGAAAAGATTCTGCATTCGCGGTCTTTTTGAGGAAGGACATTTACAACCCTCACGTAATTGTTTTCCTTGTGTCTGTTGCAAAAAGGAGATCCCTTATTTTTTAAACAGTAACCGCTAGTTCTAGAATCTCACAGAAGAGGAAACCTTCTTTCAACATTCATCCGGTCAAGCCCCCTTAGGTTTCAATTAAGTCATCACTGACTCCTCTAAACCTCAGACGATACAGGTCTAGCCTTTACTCATAAGGCATTCTTTTCATTCCAGGTGTTAGTCTAGTGTTGCTCAGACCTTTGAGTAGAGGAGTTTGGACGTCATATTGAGGTTGTCCAGGACATTGATGAGGTGTCTTCTGAAGTATTCTTGTAGTTCTGGTTACCCTGTTATAAGAAGGATGTTACTAAGTTAGAGAGGTGTTATGATGGCAAGAGGCCCTTGTTAGTTAATATTCTCTGTTAGACTTAAAGAAATAAAGTTGGTAATTCTTACTTTAAATAGTGACTTTTGGGACAGTTCTTTGCAACTTGAATGTTAACAGCTTACAGCACAAGATGAATCTTTTCTGTGCAGCTGGTTTTATTTAGCAGAGGGCTTTGCCCCACATCATAACAGATGCTCAGAAGAGATTGACCAGGATGTTGCCAGAAATGGAGGGTTTGAGTCATAAGGAGAGGCGAGAGGGACATTTTGCCCTGGAGTGTAGGAAGTTATAGAGGTTTATAACATCATGAAGGGTATAGATACAGTGAATGGCGAGTGTATTTCTCCTCAGGTGGGGGATTTCAAAACTAGAGGATTAGGGGACTTTGTAAACTTTTCACTGTACTCATTTGAGTGCATGTGACAATAAAGCTAATTCATATTTTTTAAGGTGAGAGGAGAAAGGTTTAAAAAGACATGAGGGACAACTTTTTAACACAACATGTGGCTCGTGTGTGGAATGAGCTTCCAGAGGAAGTAGTTGGTGCAGGTACAAAGTTACAACATTTAAAATACATTTGGATAGGTACATGAGTAGGAAATGTTTGGAGGGATATGGGAAAGGAGCAGGCAGCTGGGACTAGTTTGGTTTGGGATTATGTTTGGCATGGACTGGTTGGGCCGAATGCTCTGTTCCCATGTTGCATGACTCTATGACTCACGACCCTCCGAGGAAAAGAAAATTGTCCTATCTGTCTTAATTGTCCCATCTGTTTTATTTTTGAACAGTTGCCATTAGTTCTAGATTTTTTCATAAGAGGAAACATCCTCCCCATATGGACACTCACGGTGCAGGCTATAATATTTTCATTTAGATGAAAAATTGATGAGCTAACAGAGTAGATGAGAAAGGGCCTTTTTCAAATTAGCATGCAGTAATTAGTTTTGCCCCAACAGAGATTAGTACTGGGAGTTCAACATGTTGCAATTTATACAAATAAAGTAGGTGAAGAGACAGAAGGTACATTTGCTCATGAAACAAAGATAGATAGATAACAAAATTATGAAGACGACATAAGGAGGCCACAAAAGGGTACAGGTAAGTTAAGCAAGTGTGCAAAGAACTGACAAATGGAGTATAATGTTGGACCATGTGAAGTTGTCAAGATCCCATGGGATTTTGTGTGTTTCCATCAAGTCACCTCACACTATTCTCTGCCCAGCAGATAAAAATTTTGCCTGTGCAATCTTTCCTCATAAGACAACCCACCCATATTTGGTAAACCTTCTCTGAATTATTTCCAAAATGCCTCCTACTCGTGTATTTAATTCCCCTCGATTTAAATGGCAACATTCTACAAGCTTGCTGATTTACTCAGTGAACCTGCAAACCAACCTTTTGTGATTCAAGCACAAGGATGCCCAGATCCCTTTGCATCTCAGAGTTTCTCAATCTCTCACCAATATCCCAAAAGGAAATGTTAGTAAAACTTGGCAATGTCACATGCTGATCTGACTCTTCTTGTATTCTTCCACCAGTGAGCTCCTGTACTATCAGTTTCTGCTTTTTTGAGTATTAATAGTGAGTGGAGGGGTTAACTTTTTTTCTCTCTGGGAGGCTTCCTTTCGATGTTTTTTCCTGCCAAAATCGACAACTTCACATGGTCCAACATTATACTCCATTTGTCAGTTCTTTGCACACTTGCTTAACTTACCTGTACCCTTTTGTGGCCTCCTTATGTCGTCTTCATAATTTTGTTACCTATCTATCTTTGTTTCATTAGCAAATGTACCTTCTGTCTCTTCACCTACTTTATTTGTATAAATTGCAACATGTTGAACTCCCAGTACTAATCTCTGTTGGGGCAAAACTAATTACTGCATGCTAATTTGAAAAAGGTCCTTTCTCATCTACTCTGTTAGCTCATCAATTTTTCATCTAAATGAAAATATTATAGCCTGCACCGTGAGTATTTATTCCACAATAACATTTATAGCACTTCATCTGGAAACATAAATACTTTACATTCACCAGTGTCCCTTTATCCATATAACATGCAGATAATGGAAAGAATTGACACCTCCACCATTAGTTTTCTTCATATTTAACAGAGAACATTTGGCTGAAAATATCATGTACTCTTAAAAAACCAAAAAAACACATCAAATTAAAAAATTTGTAGTGCTATAATTTATGCATCTGTGGGATGTGGACATTGCTGGTTATTTTTGTCCATTGTTAATTTTTCTTAAGAAGGTCTTGAGCTCTCTTGAGCTGTTTTGATTTTGTAGATAAGCTCACTGGGCTGTTAGGAAGGGAGATGCATGGCTTTGACCCTGCAACAGTTGTAGGTTTTGCAGATTAGGATGACCGTAAACTTTGGAGGGAATCTTGATGATGCTTTTGTGCAAATTTTATTACCCCATACTGTTGTCAAAAGTAAATCTTAAACCTTCAGTTCCTACAATCTTCATTCAGAAATATCTGTAACTACTGCAATCTGTGTGCAATCTACATTTTTCATCTCGTGCCAATGATTGGGAGTGCGGTTGGCAACCAGTTTGAGATGTGAGTCCACGTGCCTTTGCTTTCAATTTTATGACTTAGAACATAGAACATAGAACATAGAACAATACAGCACAAAACAGGCCCTTCAGCCCACAATGTTGTGCCGAATATTTGTCCTATCTTAAGCACCTATACATGTACCTATCCAATTGCCGCTTAAAGGTCACCAATGATTCTGACACTGCCACTCCCACAGGCAGCGCATTCCATGCCCCCACCACTCTCTGGGTAAAGAACCTACCCCTGAGATCCCCCCTATACCTTCCACCCTTCACCTTAAATTTATGTCCCCTTGTAACACTCTGTTGTACCCGGGGAAAAAGTCTCTGACTGTCTACTCTATCTATTCCCCTGATCATCTTATAAACCTCTATCAAGTCACCCCTCATCCTTCGTCGTTCCAATGAGAAAAGGCCTAGCACTCTCAACCTATCATTGTACGACCTATTCTCCATTCCAGGCAACATCCTGGTAAATCTCCTCTGCACCCTCTCCAAAGCTTCCACATCTTTCTGAAAGTGAGGTGACCAGAACTGCACACAGTACTCCAAATGTGGCCTTACCAAGGTCCCGTACAGCTGCAAATGTGTTTTCACACATCATGGAATTTGACTTAAAGCTCCTCATGAATGATCAAACTCTTGTAGCTTGTGTTGGTTATTAGATTATCTTCTTATCCATGAGCAGCTTCACAGGTCACAATATTTATCTTACTTTTAGTACACCTTCTTTGCAGCCATTGCCTTGGTCTGTTCAGTCACCGTGTGATCTGTATGCCATTGTATGTTATGATCTGCCCGTGTAGCACAGAAAACAAAACTTTTCACTGTATTTAGGTATATGGTATGATAATGAATCAAATCAAATCAGAAGGTTGGAAGCAACATCAGACTCCAGTCAGCCTGAAGAGTTCTGGGCTAGGATAAGGTTAGGGGTAATTGCTACAAAGGAACTCATTTACAACACGGTGAGATGGTTCAGCAACAATTTGTTCTTGGGCTTTTACACGGAAGATAACCATGTAGATCAAAGGCTAAGCTGACTCTCTGTGGAACTATATCAAATCTATGTAATCACTTCCAGGAAAGAGAAGGGGTTGTCTAGTCAGATTGTCAAGAATTGGGCAATTCTGTAACTAAGTGAAAGTGCGCATTTTTTTCACAAATTTGTGACAAACTTAAAATTAGTCTGGCAATAGTGAGCTGAAAAATGTGTTGCTGGAAAAGCGCATTCCTGAAGAAGGGCTTATACCCGATACATCAATTTTCCTGCTCCTTGGATGCTGCCTGACCTGCTGCGCTTTTCCAGCAACACATTTTCAGCTCTGATCTCCAGCATCTGCAGTCCTCACTTTCTCCTGGCAATAGTGAGGTCCAGGTGGAAGGAAAGTGAAGAGACTAAGGAAGCAGGCATCAGGGTAAAGGTAATGAAAATCAACAATTAAGAGATGGAGTTGGATTGTTAATTGGCTGTGGGAGCAAGGCCAAGAGCAGATGTACTTTGAAAGTAGTTGCAGTGATAGTAAGAAGGTCAGCCAGGTGGATCTTATAGAATCTGAGTTCCCTGATTGGGGACTGTTAACCTGGTCCAATCAGGGAGCCCTAGCTGACAGATAGAAACAGGAGTGTCAGAGGTTCTGCTCACTCTGACAGCTGGCTCCAAGGAAGTCGGATCAGTGTCAAATACAATGCACGTGTAAATAAAGGGTGACTTGGTGATGGAATACCAGTTTCTGGGGAGTTAATTCTGTAGTATTCCTGGATAGCATGTTAATCTTCCAATATCTCAAGAACATCCTGCAATTTTCAAAGTGAGGCAGGGTTGGAGGAGCCAGTAGCTCGCATTCCTCCAATTAATGGCTTTATGCATGTAGCTGGGACTGTGCACTGCCCCTTTAAGATACCGGTCCAGGTGACCTTGAGAATGGAGCTTGGGGCCAGTTTAGGTCTGACTGTGTAGCTGTAAATTTGCTTAATAAAGGCTTTCAGACTTGTTCAGAATCTGGAGATGGACGAGTGTAACATTTTCAAATGTACACATGGGAAATTCAAATGATCTGGGACATAAAAGGGGAGGAGGCGTGGCCTTGTTAGTTAAGGATAGTATAGCGGTGGCTGATGAGGACTCATCTACTGAGGTGGTGTGGGCTGAGGTTAGAAACGGAGAGGAGAGGAGACACTGCTCGAAGTTTTTTATAGGCCTCCGCGGAGTTCCAGGGAGGTGGAAGAGAGGATTAGCAAAAGTATTCTGAGTAGGTGTGAAAGGAACAGGGTGGTCATTACGGGGGACTTTAACTTCCCCAACATTGACTGGAAATGCTATAACTCTAGTACGTCAGATGGGTCTGTTTTTGTCCAATGTGTACAAGAGTGTTTCCTGACACAGTACGTTGAAGGGCCGACAAGAGGGGAGGCCACACTGGATCTGGTGCTTGGTAATGACCCAGGCCAGGTGTTTGATTTAGTTGTAGGTGAGCACTTTCTAGAGAGTGACCATAATTCAGCTACGTTTAGTTTAGCGATGGAAAGGGATCGGTACATGCCACAGGGCAAGAGTTATCGATGGGGCAAAGGCAATTATAATGCGATTAGGCAGAAATTAGGATGAATAGAATGGGGTAGCAAAATGCAGGGGATGGGGACAATGGAAATGTGGAGCTGGTTTAATGAACAGATATTGCGTGTCCTTGGTAGGTATGTCCCTGTCAGACAGGGAGGAAGTGATAAGGTAAAGGAAGTATGGTTTACAACAGAAATTGCATCTCTTGTTGTGAAGAAGAAGGAAGCTTATGTGTTGATAAGACAAGATGGTTCAGATGAGGTGATGGAGAGTTACAGATCAGCTAGGAAGGATTTAAAGAGAGAGTTAAGAAGAGCAAAGAGATGACATGAGCAGTCTTTAGCAAATAGAATAAAGGAGAACCCTAAAGCTTTCTATAGGTATGTGAGGAATAAAAGGATCATTAGGGTAGGAATAGGGCCAGTCAAAGACAGAAGTGAGATGTTGGGTGTGGACCCTGTAGAAATCAGAGAGGTGCTAAATGAACATTTCTCATTGGTTTTCACTCAGGAAAAGGAGAATATTGTAGAGGAGAAGGATGAAGTACAAGATATTAAACTAGAAAGGATTGAGGTTAGTTATGAACAGGTGTTATCAATTCTAGAAGGAGTGAAAGTAGACAAGTCCCCTGGGCCAGATGGGATTTATCTGAGGATTCTCTGGGAAGCAAGGGAGGAGATAGCAGAGCCTTTGGCTTTGATCCTTGAGTCGTCATTGTCTACAGGTTTGGTACCAGAGGACTGGAGGATTGCAAGTGTTGTGCCCTTGTTCAAGAAGGGCAACAGAGATAACCCAGGCAATTATAGACCAGTGAGCCTTATTTCTTTTGTAGGGAAGGTTTTGGAAAGGATTATAAGAGATAAGATTTATTATCATCTAGCAAACAACAATTTGATTTCAGATAGTCAACATGGTTTCGTCAAGGGCAGGCCGTGTCTCACAAATCTCACTGATTTTTTTGAGAAGGTGACCAAGCATGTAGATGAAGGTAGGGCAGTTGATGTGGTATACATGGACTTCAGTAAAGCCTTTGACAAGGTTCCACATGGTAGGCTGATGGAGAAAATGCAGAGACATGGGATTGAGGTTGATTTAGCAGTTTGGATTAGAAACTGGCTTTCTGAAAGAAGGCAGCGAGTGGTGGTTGATGGAAAATATTCAGCCTGGAGTCCGGTTACTAGTGGTGTATCACAAGGATCTGTTCTGGGACCACAGCTGTTTGTCATTTTTATAAATGACTTAGACGCAGGCATAGGTGGATGGATTAGTAAATTTGCAGCCGACACAAAAGTCGGTGGAGTAGTGGACAGTGTGGAAGAATGTTAGTTACAGGGGGACTTGGATAAATTGCAAAATTGGGCTGAAAGGTGGCAAATGGAGTTCAATGTAGCTAAATATGAGGTGATGCACTTTGGGAAGAATAAGAGGAAAGCAGAGTACTGGATCAATGGAAAGATTCTTGGTAGTATGGACCTGCAGAGGGATTTTGGAGTCCATGTACATAGATCCCTGAAAGTTGCCACCCAGGTGGATAATGCTGTTAAGAAGGTATACGGTATGTTAGGTTTCATTCGTAGAGGGATTGAGTTCCGGAGCTGCAATATCATGCTGCAACTATACAAAATGCTGGTGCGGCCACACTTGGAAAATTGTGTACAGATCTGGTCCCCATATTTCAGAAAGGATGTGGAAACATTGGAAAAGGTGCAGAGGAGATTTACCGGGATGTTGCCTGGTCTGGAGGGAAGGTCTTAAGAGGAAAAGCTGAGAGACTTGAACCTGTTCTCATTGGCAAGAAAAAGGCGAAGAGGAGATTTGATAGAGACATACAAGATGATCAAAGAATTAGATAGGGTAGACAGTGACAGTCATTTTCCTAGGATGATGACGTCAGCGTGTATGAGGGGACATAACTACAAATTGAGGGATGATAGATTTAGGATAGATGTCAGAGACAGGTTCTTTACACAGAGAGTGGTAAGGGTGTGGAATACACTACCTGCTAATGTAGTCAACTCAGCCAAATTAGGGAGATTTAAAGAATCCTTGGATAAGCACATTGATGATTTTGGGATAGCGTAGGGGGACGAGCTGAGAATAGTTTACAGGTCGGCGCAACATTGAGGGCCGAAGGGCCTGTTCTGTGCTGTGTTCTATGTTCTCTGTTCTATGTTAGTTGTTGCTGTTTTTCAGTTTTGAGGGGGGAAATAAAATGAAAGTCAGACTGAGGAACCTGAGTTAGCATTGCATGAGCATAACGGAATAAGTGCTGGGCTGGTTAGTGTTTTGATTTTCAAACACACAGTGAGGCTGCTTGACCTGCATGGGTTACAGCAAGTCCAGTCATCTGCCTTCACACCTCACCCTGCAGTATGTACCCTCTGGTATTTTGGTGTCTAATTATAAGTTAATAAAATACCACGAGGTAGGCTTGTAGGAACTTGAATCAGGAACAGTTTGTTAAGCATATTTACAGCTATACAGTCAAACCTAGACAGCCCCAAGCTCCATTCTCTAGATCACCTGGCCTGCTCTCTTAAAGGGGCAGCACATACCCCAACTCCATGCATAAATCCCATCACCCATTATTTCAAAAACTCTTATATATACAACAATGATAAATGTTCTGCAGGCATCGTAATCCACATATCTACATGGTTGGGAATATTTACAAGCAGGGAGGATGACTGCTCCCCATCCATGCAAGCCAACCCTCCCATCGTCTACATTGACAGGATCAGTCTCTCAAGGGGATGGTGG
This sequence comes from Chiloscyllium punctatum, assembly GCF_047496795.1. NCBI lineage: Eukaryota > Metazoa > Chordata > Chondrichthyes > Orectolobiformes > Hemiscylliidae > Chiloscyllium > Chiloscyllium punctatum. The sequence goes on from NC_092758.1 coordinate 85,810,303, forward strand.
TTCTAGAATGCCAGCTCCTTGCCTTGGGAGGCTTTCTGGTGTTTTCTCCCAGACTTGCGGAAGCTTCACTCCACTGACGACCTCTGGTCAGGAAACCTAGAAACAGTCCATGCAATGATCTTATTGAATGGTGGAGCAGTCTCGATGGGCCAGATGGCCTATTCCTGCTCCTGGCTTCTGTGTTCTTATGTAAATAGGATGCGAATGTCACGGTTCAGTCAAAGAGCCAAAGCATAAGCCTGGTACCTGTCGGAATATAGTTAGGAGCTGCTAAGAGATTGAGACAAATGAGGTTTGAAGAATAGGCTGGTATAAGCAATTAGAGTCAAAGAATGTGGTGCTGGGAAAGCACAGCTGGTCAGGCAGCAGCTAAGGAACAGGAGAGTCGACATTTCAAGCATAAGCTCTTCATTCCTGATGAGGACCTTATGCTCGGAATGTCAACTCTCCTGTCCCTCGGATGCTGCCTGACCTGCTGTGCTTTCCCAGAACCACACTCTTCAACTCTGATCTCCAGCATCTGCAGTCCTCACTTTCTCCTGGTATAAGCGACTAACATTAGGTTCATATAAATAAATAAGAATAGAGTTGGGCTTATACACTGCTGCCTTCCATCAGGTTTCAAGTCATGTGATCTAATAATGTTGTAGAGCTCCTTGTGCACATGCTCAGTCACTATTACAGTGCTAGTACCATTAACCCTTAACTCTACCCTGACAGATCAACGGATTCTCCAGTCTCACCTGTTATATGGGTCTGTTGTGTTTTGATTTTGCCCAACACTTCAGCACGATAACCTCTTGGCAGAACAGAGTTCACCTATGTTCATTACTCTGGCGCTGCAGCCATTGAATATTTCCAGCTTTTTCTACTCACAATTTCCAGTATCCACAATTTCTTCTGCTTTTCTTTGGCCCTTCGCCAGTTTGCAGTTTAACATTAATGGATGTACGTGGAGCTGCTTTCAATTTTATTCGAACTGCACATCTCTTTCCACTGGGACCTTTGTGAATGATTACAGTGCTCTGCCAGGCTGACAGAATATTGAAACGATATGTCTAATGTGTCTATCAACAACGGCTAACAACCTTTGAGGATTTTTTAAAAAATTCTAGTGTTGATATCTTTCCTTTCTTTGAACTAATTATTTGTATTTTTTAAAATTAGTGTCATTTTTAGATGTTAATCACTGCTTCTTTGTCACTTCTTCTGAATCTGATTACAATTCTGGTGTGCGGTTTATTGATTTATAATTTGAATGAGAGACTTTGTTGATCTGGAACAGGAAATAGGATTTTTCTTTTTAGAAATACTGAAAACCTTACCTATTTTCCTCGCTGTCTTTTTTGGTCTTCCCTGTTTTAAATCCATTTGGACTCAACTTTCTGAAACATTCCCTGATCATACAATGGTTCATTTTGAGAGACAAGAAATAAATTCATTGATATAGGGCCTTTCCCAAGAAGTTTCAGAAGAGTTTTGAAGCCAGTTAGACCTTTTGTAAAGGTGCTTTAAAGCAAATGGAATATGAAAATGGTAATGTTTCAGTGCAGTGCACAAGTCTTTGAAGAGACTACATCTCGAAGTGCCCTGTTTCGGTTTTCTTATCCGAAAATATGTGATCATGTCGGAATCAGTTCAGAGGAGGTTCACTTTGACTCATTCTTGTGTGAGGCTGCCCTTAAACAAGGTTATGTTGCCCTTGGTTTTTTTCAAGAGGGGTTGTAAAGGCAGTGATGCCGAAATGGCTAACAGACACTGTCTAGGTCAACAATCAAAGGAGGCCTTAAGGTTCTTTTTAAAAGCAGTTGCATAATGACAGGAGAGTGGCCAGTTCTCCCTGTTCAAGTATTTTCTAGTTTGGTTTAGTTTTAGCATGCAATCAATAAACAAAAAACTGCTGGGGACCTAGAGAAGCAGCCACAGTGAAAAGGGTTCCATGTTTCAACAGATGTTTCTTGCCTGAGCTTTCTCTCTGAAACCTGTCCTGTCTGTAAGAGCCTGTGTTTGAATTGATCTTTTTTAAGAGGTGCGTTTCTGGGAAGTTGCAGGGATTGAAGCAGCTCTGTTAAGTTGCGATATCGTGTCAGTTGCATTTCAAAATAAGTTGTTATTCTAAATTCTGTTTTCTTTTTGTTTAAATAAATTATGTTTTGTTTAAAGCTGAGTGGTTTAACCAGCTGCATCGCTCCTGGAATATCCACTATACATCTGCCTTTACAAAAAATAACGAGTAAGAGTTTGGCAACCTTCTTAAAATGGCATAAGGTGGTCAGGCCTGGTCCATAACTCTCGGGATGAGAGACTTATGGCGATGGATTGAACAGATTGACCTATATCCATTGGCATATCGAAAAATGAGAGGTGAACTTCTTGAAACACATAGTTTCCTGGGGGTACTTGACAGAGAGGGCATGGATGGGATGGAGGTAAAATGCTGTGGATGCTGGAAATCAGAAACAAACACAGAAAATGCTAGAGAAACACAACAGATCTGACAGCATCTGTGGCTGCACTCATATTCACGCTCACACACTCACATGCACATGTTCACACTCTCTCCACACAAACACACACTCACACTTGTATTCTCTCCCACACACTCACACACACACACTCTCTCTCCTCACATGCACACACACACAAATATAAGTCTATGAGGCGAATTTGCATTTGCAGAATTTTAATTGCAGGTACATTCTATTTTGTTCAAAAAGCGCACAATCTGCAGGCAGTCAATCCATGTAACATTTTATAAATACAACCAGTCTGGCTCAAGACTGGATACAGACAGACTCTAAGCTCACACCTTTAATGCATTGTTTGAGCTGAGATGTCATTTTTAAAATAAAACCTTAAATTATCTCGAGGATGTGACTTGAAAGAAGTTCTGGTATTTACATATTAATGAATCGAAACCTGCAACCCATTCTAAAAGATGAAAGACTTAACAGCAATCTAGATACTGTTATATGTGGGCGACACAGTGGCACAGTGGTTAGCACTGCTGCCTCACAGCGCCAGAGACCCAGGTTCAATTCCCGCCTCAGGTGACTGACTGTGTGGAGTTTGCACATTCTCCCAGTGTCTGCATGGGTTTCCTCCCACAGTCCAAAAATGTGCAGGTTAGGTGAATTGGCCATGCTAAATTGCGATGAGGTAAATGTGGGTGGTGGGTCGGTGTGGACTTGTTGGACCGAAGGGCCTGTTTCCCACTGTAAGTAATCTAATCATGTCATTTCAGTTGCGTGACACTGGGATCGTTTGCTATAAATTCTGTGTCTTATGATCCTGTTCCACAGCTACCTGATGAAGGAACAGTGCTCTGAAAGCTAGTACCTCCACATAAACCTGAAGGACTATAATCTGGTATTGTGTGATTCTTAACAGCATCTGTGGAGAAAGAGTTAAATTCAGAATTGAGGAGAAGAGTTTTAAAGGACTTGAAACAGTTTTTCTCTCTCTACAGATGTTGCCAAACCTGCCAAGGTTTTCTAGTATCCCCTGTGGATACTGGAGAGATGTTTCCTTTTGCAGAGTAAGTCTACCTAGATAACACACTTTAAGAATAAAAGATCTCCCTTTTAAGATTGATAATAAAAGGGGATTTTATTTCCCCTCAGAAGATCACTCACCTGTGGAATTCTCTTTACTAAGAAGCAGTAGATGCTGGGTCACTGAATTTATTTAAGTCTGAGTCACATTGACAAAGTCGGAAGTCACACTGCACCAGGTTATAGTCCAACAGGTTTATTTGAAATCACAGTATCTAATAGAATTTAACAATACTTGTTAGTTCTGGTCCCTTCTGAATGCGTGATTGGTTTTTAATTAGAAATTTTTTTTTTAAAAGAGGCAGCCCTTTGGCTCAGTGGTTAGCACTGCTGCCTCACAGCACCAGGGCCCTGGGTTCGATTCCACCTTTGGGTGACTTCTGTGTAGAGTTTGCACATTATCTCCCACAGTCCAAAGATGTACAGGTTAGTTGATTTGGCCAGGCTAAATTGTCCACAGTGTACAGGGATGCACAAGTTAGTTGCATTAGCCAAGGGTAAAAGTAGGGTAGAGGGAATGGGTCTGGGTGGGAAACTGTTTTGAGGGTCGGTGTGCACTTGTTGGGCCAAAGGGCTTGTGTTCACGCCGTAGGGATTGTATACAAGCTTTCAGAACACTGCTCCAAGAGCTTGCCTTTTCAAATAAACTTGTTGGACTATAACCTGGTGTTCTGGATTAGACTGCTGCTGGAAGAGCACAGCAGTTCAGGCAGCATCCGAGGAGCAGGAAAATTGACTTTTCGGGCAAAAGCCCGTCATCAGGATTAGAGGCAGAGTGCCTACAGGGTGGAGAGGTAAATGAGAGGAGGGTGGGGGTGGGGAGAAAGTAGCATAGAGTACAATAGGTGAGTGGGGGTGAGGAGGGTGGGGAGGAGGGTGGAGTGAATAGGTATAACCTGGGGTTGTGTGATTTCTGACTTTGCCCACCCCATTCCAACACCAGCCTCCACATCATGAGTTGGATTGAATTTTGATAGACGAGAGATTTGGGGAAGTGCGGGCACTGGAGTTGACATCACAACCCCAGGTTAGCATGAACGTTTTGATGGTGGAGCAGGCTTGATGGGCTGAATGCCCTGCTCCAGCTGCTATGTTCCTTGTTATTATTGTCAGGGCAGGAAGGTTGACAGGTTGGTTTGAGCGCACAGTGAGTTCCCACTTCCTGGATAATGATGAGATGCTTTGTTGCGATGTTGTCTGAGAGATACATATTGGCCAGGACACCAGAGTCCTCTGTTTCGCAAGTGATGTTCCTCATTCTTGATGAAGGACTTAAGACTGAAATGTCGACTCTCCTGCTCTTTGGATGCTGCCTGACCTGCGGTGCTTTCCCAGTACCGCACGTTTCAACTTCCTCATACTTTATGTCATTGGAAAGCTTTCATTGGCCTCTCACACTTCCAACAGTGCATTGGACAGGAATGTAGCTTGCATTTGAACTAGAGTCTCTGGACAATGCTGTCCCTCCAAAAAGCTTTGTTTTGAAGTGAGGGTTTAATGGTCTGATATTTTTACTTATTGCTTGTGTACATTTCTGCAAGAGTAAAATGTGTGGCACTGGAAAAGCACAGCAAATCAGGCAGCATCTGAGGAGCAGGGATATGGATAGTTTGGGCTTAAGCCCTTCATCAGGAATGTGGAGGGAGAAGGGGATTGAGGGGAAAATAGGGGGATGGAGGTGGGGGTTGGGGGGAAGGTAGGTGCGAAGGCAATAGGTGGATGCAGGTGAGGGATGATGGTGATAGGTCAGCGGGGAAATCAAGGTCAGCTATGATACTCTGGTGAGCACTTTCTTATTGAGTTGTGAAATGGTGCCATAAACATTTTAAAGAGGGCACATCATTTATTTCATATGCCTATTTGATGCATTTATCGAGTGGATGTAGTTGTCAGTGAATAGCTGACTCATACCGGCGTAATGGAGACAGTGAGGTCTGCAGATGTTGGAGATCAGAGTTGAGAGTGTGATGCAGGAAAAGCACAGCAGGTCAGGCAGCATCCGAGGAGCAGGAAAAAAAACCTCGAATTTCCTGCTCCCCAGCTGCTGCTGGACCTGCTGTGCTTTTCCAGCATCACACTCTCAACTCCTACAGGCATGATACCCAGTCTATACTGAGACAGGAGGGATGGCAGAAGACAGTACATTTTGGTTAATCCCCCTGAATTAGAGAAAAGGCAGATCTCTCAGTGTTTCCACTACTGTTCACCACTGATTAACCTTTGCTGGAACTGTGGACATTTAAAAAGCAGGGGATGGGTTGAGGCGGTCCCAAACAAACATCCGAAAGCTGTTACCACACAAACGGGGGCAGGAGCAAAACATACCTAACCTCTCAGAGCAGCCAGAAGGCCTGTCAGAAGTCGTAGGTTCAACCCCCCCCCACCCCACCTCCCCCCCCATCTAATGTTAAGGAAACTTCAGAGTCTGAGATGGATGCAGCCTTAATACCGATACTGGAGGAAGAAGAGGAACAAATCTTCACAGGGCGGGCTGCAACAGACGGGCTGTGGTCCTCCCTGTGTCGGAGTCCGGGCCAGAGTAACCGGACCTGGGGTGAAAATGTTGCAGGAAAAGCTACAAGAGGTGGCACAATCAGTTCGTGCACTTGGCTGTTAACTAAAAGGATGGTGGTTGAAGCCTACCCAGGGACTCATTTTGACTGGCACGGTGGCTCAGTGGTTGGCACTGCTGCCTCACAGCACCAGGGACACGGGTTCGATTCCCAACTTGTGTGACTGTCAGTGTGGAGTTTGCACACTCTCCCCGTGTCTGCATGGGTTTCCTCCCACATTCCAAAAAGATGCGCAGGTTAAGTGAATTGGCCATGCTAAATTGCCCATAGTGTGAGGTGCATTAGTCAGGGGTAAATGTAGAAGAATTGCTCTGGGTGGGTTACTCTTCGGAGGGTCAGTATGGACTTGTTGGGTCAAAGGGCCTGTTTCCATGCTGAAGGGAATCTAATCAAATCTAATACTGTCTGTTTAGGCAGCACGATGGCTCAGTAGTTAGCACTGCCGATTCATTGCACCAGGGGCCCAGGTTCGATTCCAGCTCGGGTGACTGTGTGGAGTTTACATGTTCTCCTGGTGTCTGCATGGGTGCTCCAGTTGCCTCTCACAGACCAAAAATGTGCAGGTGAGTTGAATTGGCCATGGCAAATTGCCCATAGTTTGGGTGGGATTCTCTTCGGAGGGTTGGTGTAGACTTGTTGGGCCAAAGGGCCTGTTTTCACACAATCGGGATTCTAATCCTAGGTGCATGGTTTAAATAGTGATTTATTGGGATGTGGGGAGAGTGAGGACTGCAAAAAGACCAAGTCTACACCCCCAGACTGCGTGGTGTGGAGTGGAGGGCTGGGGTGGAATGTAGTGATTGGGACCAGGTAGATGTCATTGACTGTATTGATTGGAGTTGTTAACTTGGGCCAATCAGAAAGCCCTGGCTGACCATCATAAATGATCACGCATCATTGTGACCTTTGAAATGAGGGGCATTGCTTGTCACTGGCCACTTAGGAGGTGTTTCCTTTCTTCCTGGTGGTGAAAATTGAATAAAGATTCGTGCACTTTGTGTCTTTTCACTGTGTCTCACACCTGCACACACACACCATGGGTGCTGGGGAATAAAAATAAGCACTACCGCACTTAGGAAAAAAAAAAAAAAAAATAAATAAATAAACAGGAGTGTGACCCCGCGTGTCCTTGGAGAAGGAGCACGCGGTGTCCACCGACACCCTAAAAAAAAGAAGAAAAAGAAAAAAAAATAAAAAAAAATAAATAAACAGGGGAGTTTAGTCCCTACCCTCCCCTTCACTGTTTTGCTAAAAAAAAAGAAAAGAAAAAAAAGAAAAAATAAACAGGAGTCTTTGATTTAGTCCCTACCCTCCCCTTCACTATTTTGCTCACAAAAAAAAGAAGAAAAAAAAAGAAAAAAAAAGAAAAAAAAATGATCACGCATCATTGTGACCTTTGAAATGAGGGGCATTGCTTGTCACTGGCCACTTAGGAGGTGTTTCCTTTCTTCCTGGTGGTGGAAATTGAATAAAGATTCGTGCACTTTGTGTCTTTCACTGTGTTTCACACCTGCACACACACACCATGGGTGCTGGGGAAAAAAAAGAAAGAAAAAAAACATATAAAAAGGGTGATTGTTACAAAAAAAAGAAAAAAAAAGAAAAAAAAATAAACAGGGGATTCCCCCTTCACGTTTTTGATCACGCATCATTGTGGCCTTTGAAATGAGGGGCATTGCTTGTCACTGGCCACTTAGGAGGTGTTTCCTTTCTTCCTGGTGGTGGAAATTTGAATAAAGATTTGTGCACTTTGTGTCTTTCACTGTGTCGCACATCTACACACACGCACACACACCATGGGTGCTGGGGAAAAAATAAGCACTACCGCAGTTAGGCGGTAGTGTGGGGGGTTTTAAAAAAATAAATAAATAAAAAAGAAAAAGAAAAAGAAAAAGAAAAAAAAAGAATAAACAGGAAGGAAAAAAACAGGGGATTCCCCCTTCACGTTTTTGATCGCGCATCATTGTGACCTTTGAAATGAGGGGCATTGCTTGTCACTGGCCACTTAGGAGGTGTTTCCTTTCTTCCTGGTGGTGGAAATTTGAATAAAGATTCGTGCACCTTGTGTCTTTCACTGTGTCTCACACCTGCACACACACAACATGGGTGCTGGGGAAAAAAATAAGCACTACCACAGTTAGGCGGTAGTGTGGAGGTTAAAGAAAAAAAAGAAAATAATAACCAGAAAAAAAACAGGAGCGTGATCACAAAAAAAAACAGGGGATGCCCCCTTCACGTTTTTGATCATGCATCATTGTGGCCTTTGAAATGAGGGGCATTGCTTGTCACTGGCCACTTGAATGTTTCCTTTCTTCCTGGTGGTGGAAATTTTAATAAAGATTCGTGCACCTTGTGTCTTTCACTGTGTCTCACACCTGCACACACACCATGGGTGCTGGGAGAAAACGTAAGCGCTACAGCAGTTACTCCTTTTTTTTACTTTGTGAAAAGGACAAGTACTCTGGTTTGCCTCCTTTTTATTTTGCACATATTTGCACTTATTTGGTGTTTGGACTGAGCCACTGTGAGAAAATCCATCTTTCCAGCTGAGCTATTCCTGTGGGTAGGCTTGGCCCTTTGTTGGTGGACTAGGCCTCTGTAAGGACTGAACACCTGTGTGTTCTGGGAGGTGAGCATTTGCTGCATCGTGGAGTGGATTCTGTCTTAGGGATGAGACTCTGCCTTTGGAACTGGACCAAACCACTGTGAGTTAACTGCACCTTTGCAATGAACTGTGCTCCTGTGAGAGGACCTGGTCCTCTGTGGATGGGGAGGGTCAAGATTAGAGTGATGCTGGAAAAGCACAGCAGGTCAGGCAGCATCGATGAGGAGCAGGAAAATCGATGTTTCTGGCAAAAGCTCTTCATCAGGAAATTTTGCCTGAAACATCGATTTTCCTGCTCCTCGGATGCTGCCTGACTTACTGTGCTTTTCCAGCATCACTCTAATCTCCAGCATCTGCAGTGCCCACTTTCACCTCTGTGGATGGACCAGGCCTCTGTGGAGACTGAACACGTGTGTGTGTGTGTGTGTGTGTGTGAACGCACGCGCTGTGGGGTTTGCATTTGCTGCCTTCAGGAATGGACTCTGCCTTCAGTTGTCAACCCTGTTTTTGGCAATGGACCCTGCATACTGGAGTAGACTCTGTTCCTGGGAATGAACTGTGCATTCTGAAGAGAATTGTTTATGGTAATGGACTCTGTTTGTTGGAAACTGACTGTCTTTTTGCTTTGTTTGATTTATCACCTGCACTGTCTTGTGTGTCCCACGGTCTGGCAGGCCTCATTGTGAGCTGGGAGGCTCATAGGTCACCCCGAAAGCCGAAGGGGGGTAGGCTGTTCTGAGTGCTGTCATCCTGAGAAGGGTAATTGAGATGGGCTGTCCTAGAGGTGGCCAGAAGGTGTGACAGGGTGAATCGAGAGCCGGAAGGGGCATGGGGGCAAGCTGCCTTAGAGTGGCGGGAAGGTGGGAGGGATGGGAGGCTTGCTGGGGGGGAGGGGGTACTATATTCTATGTACTGTTTCTTATCTAATTGGACTGTCTTGTGTGCATTTGTTACTGTTTCTTCTGTGTTACTGAAGGTGGGATTTGAGGTTTGTCCTCATTTCCCTGGAATCTGGTTGAACGGTGGGGTTTGGGGCCTGGCTTTGCTGCTCCTCTCCCTTGTAAATTGCTGTTTCTCTGTATACAGCTGTTAATGTTAATTATTGCTTGTAACTTGTACTGTTTAATAAAATAAAAAATAAATAGGGAATTTAGTATCTCCTCAGTACAGGGGACTGACTTTGAGCTGGCTGGCCACAGTCAGTATACAGCGCCCAAGTAAATAAAGGGTGACTTGGTGATGGGATACCGGCCTCTGCAGTTATTTCAAGAATGAAAATATTGCACTCAGCTGTTGTCAAACAACTAACTAATGGTCTCGAAATAGCTTTCTGCAGGATCCTAGACCTGATCTAGTGCCCCTATATATATCTGAATCTGATTCAACCCAAATCTTTTGGTTGCCATAAGGACTGTGACTTTGGATTCTATCCTACATTGCTAATAGTTTGCTTCCTTAGACAATGCTATTTCCATTTTTGGTGTGATGCATCTGGACCAGAGCCCACTTTATGAGTTTCTGTTGCCTGACACTTGAGAGTTCCAATAAACTGTTTTATTTACATGTTATTACATACGTTACTGATCTCTGTAATATAGCTTCCTAATGCAGATTACTTTATCTTTCTCCCTGTGACCAAGTGCATTCTCATTATGCTCTAATAAATCTTCCCATATTGGAGTTTACAATTTCAGAGGAGGAAGAGGAATGTTTAGGGAAATTGTAATTTAAAATGGCTGCCTACCAACGTCACTCAGATGACTAACCTCAAAACTGCAACAGAAGGGTTGCTCCTCAGAAGGTGAGAAGTGACCTTCTGTCTGCTTTTGAATTTCTAATTTCAAATCATTTGCAAAATTCATTATGTATTAACGCACCCAGTGTAAAATTCAGCAACCAACATGATGGATGTATCCAGCACTCAGGAAGGGGAATATTCCCAAGGTGGGAATTCATGCCAGAATTGAAGGCTGCTCCAATATCCACAAGCAACAACTTTGTTAGCCTTCAGACATTGATGTATGAGCCATATCTGACATATTTCTTCATTATCCTGATGTAGCCTATCCTGATACCTCAACTTGAAACCCATTTAACAAGGGAATTTTCAGAGCACTTTAAGCTGAGCAATTGCTGCAAAGCAAGAGCTACAGAAATAAAGTTGTCAAGTATGATTTGATACAAGTGGAAGAAATGCAAGAATTTGCTGTACGTTTCTGTAACTTTGATGCCTGGTTAGTAATTTCTTTCTGCGTCAGAGCAGCGTAGTGGTGATTTTCATATGTAAAACACTGAAAAGGTATTGTCCAATAAATCTGTTAATCAATACCATTGTGAAGCTGAGAGGGAATAGAGAGCACATGTGAAATCTTGAATGTTGTTCTGTGTTCGTTCAACCCTTATTTTATTAAGAAAATGTCTTCTTCCTGATGCACAGCCACACAGAGGCCAACAATTTCCCACAGCTTTTTCTTAAAAATAAATTATTTGGATGAAAGCATTGCTTGCAACGTCCAGATTGAATTGCTCAACCTCAAAGCTCTTTGTGGTGACAAATTTCAATCCACTGCAGTCCATGTGTTGATGCTCACATGATGGTGTTCATCATAGAATCCTTACAGTGTAGAAGCAGGCCATTCAGCCCATCAAATCCACACCAACCCTCCAAAGAGCATCCCACCCAAACCCAACCTCCCCAACCCCATTCTTGTAACCCTGCATTTCCCAAGGCTAATCCAACTAACCTGCTCACTATGAGGCAATTTAGCATGGCCAATCCACCTAACCTGTTTGTCTTCCAACTGTGGGAGGAAACCCACACTGACGCTGGGAGAATCTGCAAGCTCCATGCAGTTAGTCACCCGAGGGTGGAATTGAACCCGTATCCCTGGCGCTGTGAGGCAGTGGTACAAACTCCTGAGCCACATGCTGTCCCATCAGTAAGGAATAGGGAATACCAGTATGTTATCTCAGCAACGGTGAATGAATAGTAATATGTTTGCCGTATGTGCTTTCAAACATTTCATGTATTAGAAAACTTTACCCAAATGTTCTTGCCTCTGAGGCAAAGAGGCACAGAATTCAGTTACTGGTTCAACTCAAATCACAAAATATTCCTTATTCAAACACCACATCAGCATTTCCCAATTTCCCACAATATTTACTCCCTCTTTATCTCTATCCCTCAGGGAAAAGGATATCGCTCACACTTATCCACCTGATTGAGCTCCACTACCAGAATCTCCTCCCTTTCCAATGTCAGGCTGGCTCTCTTGCACAAAGGTGGTTCTGGTAGGTCAGGGTGGGCCTTCTCCTGGGCTTTCTTAGGCTGTTGCACAGTTTTCTGCCACAAGTCCAGATGTGAGTCTTCGTTGAGTGGGCTGAATTCCAGGTGTATGCTTTTATCCGAGTCGCCCCAGACCTTCCTGAATATTCTGTGGACTTTGCCCAATGGGCGTCACGGTGGCACAGTGGTTAGCACTGCTGCCTCACAGCGCCAGAGACCCGGGTTCAATTCCCGCCTCAGGCGACTGACTGTGTGGAGTTTGCACGTTCTCCCCGTGTCTGCGTGGGTTTCCTCCGGGTGCTCTGGTTTCCTCCCACAGTCCAAAGATGTGCAGGTCAGGTGAATTGACCATCCTAAATTGCCCGTAGTGTAGGTAAGAGGTAGATGTAGGGGTATGGGTGGGTTGCGCTTCGGTGGGGCGGTGTGGACTTGTTGGGCCGAAGGGCCTGTTTCCACACTGTAAGTAATCTAATCAAATGGGGTCATGAGTAGGGTTCAAAGCATCCAATGGGAGCATGTCCACACTCTTCACTGTTGCCATGATGGGGAGGTACAGAGTGTATGTCCTCAGGCATTGGCTGGAAGTCAAGGTGCCAGAAAGTCTGATCTATACTTCCCTAGTACACAATCCTTGGGCTGGTTGTAACTGAACCATTGTGATCTCTCTGACCTTGGTTTTCACTGGTCTCATGAGACAGTACAGACACTACGACAATGGATGAATGGATAGCGCACAACAATTACCAAACAGGGATGGTTCCCTCCCAGTCGGGGAACACTTCAGCAATCAGGGACAATCAGTCTCCGATCTTCGGGTAAGCGTCCTCCAAGACAGACTCCAAGATATACAGCAATGCAAAATCGCTGAGCAGAGACTGATAGCTAAATTCACCCACTTTGGGACAAGCAACAACGCAGAGTGGCTGAGTAGAAGCTGATAGCAAAGTTTGGTACCCATGGAAATGGCCTCAACTGGGACTTTGGGTTCATGTCACAGTACAGGTAACCCACTGTACATTACACACACACACACACGCACATGCACACTCAATCTGTTGCCCCTACATGTACACATATAAGCTTATGAGGAAAATTTGTTTTTTTCAGAATTACATTTTATTTTGCTGTATGAATCTATGTAAAACTCTGGAACTACACAGAGGGTTTATCAGTCTGACACAGCACTGGGATGATTTGGAGGTGCTGGCGCTGGACTGGGGTGTACAAAGTTAAAACTCACACAACACCAGGTTTATTTGGAAGCACTAGCTTTCGGAACACTGTTCCTTCATCAGGAAGTTGATGAACCATCTGATAAAGGAGCAGCGCTCCGAAAGCTAGTGCTTCCAAATAAGCCTTTTGGACTATAACCTGGTATTGTGCTATTTTTAACTTTGTCCACCCCAGTCCAACACCGGCAGCTCCAGTTCACTGTGAAGAAGAGTTACCCAATGGGTAGGGACTTCTTCTGAGTCTGGTGGACCAACAGAAGGTCTTGCTAGGAGATATTGAACACCAGACGGTCTATTTTTAAGGGGAGATGAGAACAAGGGTGTGCCTGGCTTCACAGGGCCCTCTCTCTCCAAACATTCACAGGTTAGTTAGAAAACTTTAGTTAGCCAACTGAGCCACAATTATGGCGGCAGCCTTCAGCTGCAGCTCTAAGCCAACTTGGAGTAATGGTTTCACACCCACCCTATCCAAACTCCTTCACAACCACCGACTCTCGTCCGTCACTGGGAGTCTGCCTCCAGTCAACTACTCAGCTCCCCAATGCCTCTAAAAACTTGGTGTCAGACTGGAACATTCCAGTTGGTCTCCAATAATCATCTTTAACAGGTCTTTAATGAGGTTAATTGGCTACTTGTCATTGATAGAGGATAGCCCTATTGCTGCTTTCTTTCCTATTCACCAGCACCACTCCTGTCCTGAACCACCCAACATTGGGGAACTGGTCTAGGAGCAAGGGAGGCTGGAACCAGGGAACCACGCAGAACTGAATTATGATAAATATCTATCAAAGACCCAAGTACGTACTGGAGGTATCCTTGTAATAAGGGAAACAGTCTCTCATTCAGAGAAACTCTTTTCTAACACATCAAGCCTTCAACAAGGAAAGCTTTATATCAACATTTCAGTCGAGTTCAACCAACATTAGAGTTCATCGTCCCACATAAACAGCACAAAACCAGTTACAGTTGTCAATCAAACTGTGAAATGGCAAGCATCTCGCCATGATAATGGATGGCTGTGAGAATTAACAATTATACAACATCAGGTTATAGCCCTTCCAAATAAACCTGTTGGACTATAACCTGGTATGCAATTTTTAACTTTATCCACCCCAGTCCAACACTGGTACCTTTACATGATGGCTGTGAAATCAATCATAGAGCAGTAATCTGGCATTGTAAATCCTCAGGCTTATGTCAACAAACAGAGTCGAGTGTTTTAACACTGTGGATGGTTTTCTTTTGCAATACCTCACGGACTGCATTTGTAAATACTTTTACACTTCTGACAACTGATTTTGGCAGGTTTGTTAACATTTACAACAAACTTGACAGTAATAAATTTTTGCAATTACTTGTACATTCATGCCAATTTTTAACAATTCCCAAAGGGCACCCCAGCTATGTGTCTCTGGAAAAAAAATCCAAAGGTGTCTTTTATCCCTCCAAAATGATTTCCTAGATGTCCAAATTAATCTATAAATTATTCTGTGCAGGTCAAATTCACACAATAAATGTCACACAAAAACTGAAACCAAAATCAAATTTTGGTGGAGGTAGCTTATGATTTGATAATCGGGTGTCTCTGTAAATAATGCATGGGTGACACACTGGAAAGAACATGTGCTGGGAAGTGACTCCAGATCATTTCTTTCATGTTGGATCTTTCATGTTGGAGAGCGCCTCTGTCATACCAGAAGCATGGGCCATATATCTCATGTTCTCTTCTTTTATTTCTTGTTGTCCTCAGGAGTGTTGCTGAACAAAGAGACCTTGGAGTGCAGGTTCATAGCTCCTTGAAAGTGGAGTCACAGGTTGATAGGAGAGTGAGGAAGGCGTTTGGTATGTTTTCCTATATTGGTCAGAGTATTGAGTACAGGAGTTGGGAGGTCATGTTGTGGCTGTACAGGACATTGATTAGGCCACTTTTAGAATAATGCGTGCAATTCTGGTCTCCTTCTTATCGGAAAGATGTTGTGAAACTTGAAGGAGTTCAGAAAAGATTTACGCGGATGTTGCCAGGCTGGGAGGATTTGAGTTATAGGGAGAGGCTGAACAGGCTGGGGCTGTTTTCCCTGGAGCTTCAAAGGCTGAGAGGTGACCTTATAGAGGTTTATAAAATTATGAGGGGCATTGATAGGGTAAATGGACAAGGTCTTTTCCCTGGGGTGGGGGGAGTCTAGAACTAGAGGGCATAGGTTTAGGGTGAGAGGGGAAAAGTATGAAAGAGACCTTAGGGGCAACTTTTTCATGCAGAGGGTGGGACATCTATGGAATGAGCTGCCAGAGGAAGTAGTGGAGGCTGGTACAATTACAGCATTTAAAAAGCATCTGGATGGGTTTGTGAATAGGAAGGATTTGGAGGGATATGGGCCGGGTGCTGGCAGGTGGGAAGAGATTGGGTTGAGATATCTGGTTGGCATGGACGAGTTGGACTGAAGGGTCTGCTTCCGTGCTGTACATCTCTATGACTCTATGACTGTACTAATATCTATTTCTTTCTTGCGCCAAGTCCAATTCAATGTACCATATTCAGAAACAAGGAAAATGCCATATAGCTTCTGTCAGCTTAAATCCTTGTATGGCTGAATGGAAACCTAATTTCCACGGGAAGTGTTAAGACTATGATCAGCTGAGAGTCTTACTTAATCCAAACATTACAAATCTGTTCTCTCTCCATGCCAGAGAGCTGCTGAGCTTCACCTGCAATTTCTGTTTTTTTATAGAATCCCTACAGTGCAGAAGCAGGCCATTCAGCCCATACTGATCCTCCAAAGAGCATCCCAACCCTATGCCTGTAGCCCTGCATTTCCCATACATTTCTGAGCACAATGGACTATTTAGCACAGCCAATCCACCTAATCTGCACACCTTTGCGCTATGGGAGGTAACTCGCACAGGCACGAGGAGAACATACAAGGTCCACACAGACAGTCAGCTGAGGCTGGAATTGAACCCAAGTTCCTGGTGCTGTGAGGCAGCAGTGCTAACCACTGATCCACCATGCTGCCCTAAGTTTGTTTCAGATCTCCAGCATCTGCTTTATTCACGAGGTAGAAATTTCTTTCTGCTGAGTCTGATATGGTTGGATAACATTCCAGTTTAAAGTTAAAAATCACACAACACCAGGTTATAGTCCAACAGGTTTAATTGGAAGCACACTAGCTTTCGGAGCGATGCTCCTTCATCTGATGACAATCACCTGATGATGGAGCGTCGCTCTGAAAGCTAGTGTGCTTCCAATTAAACCTGTTGGACCATAAACTGGTGTTGTGTGATTTTTAACTTCGTACGCCCCAGTCCAACACCAGCATCTCCGAATCATTCCAGTTTAATGTTTTAATCAAACTGTTAACATTGTAAACTGCATGCTAGCCCAAGTGCTATGGTACTGGAGCAACAATCCCAGGGTTATGTATTCAAATCCCACAAGAGCAACCTGTGATCATGAACACTATAATTCTGGTCTATAACGATGACAAAAAATGATCTTGGTAGTTTTCTGAACAATTACTCAACCACGCACCTACTCCACACATTGACCCTTGGCCATGCAATAGAATGGGCCAATTGCAGTCCACTGTAACATCAGGATATTTAAGATTAGACCATCATTTTTTTTTGTGCTCCCCATACCCTAATGAGAAATAAAAGAACTCCTCCAATTTAATCAATTTGTTAAAAGCAGCAACCACAGAAAATTAACAATGACGCCTGAGAAGCTGAAAGGTATAAGAATTGAAAATGCCACCAAGATATTTCTGCTGTCAAGAACTTGGAGATTTTGAGAGTGAGCATCACCAATGTCATAAAGTGCAGCACTTGAAAGTTGACACCATATCTGCACTGCTTTTTCACGACTGAACATTTCAGTTTATATTTACTCGGCTATAGTTTGGTTTTATTTTTAATAATTTTTGTGCAGCCATTTTCTGGAGCCTTTAAATCTGCAGTGTCATGGTGTTGAACTTGTAACATCCGCTCAAAAATCACTTTAAATCTTCCTGGTTCTGGTGAACTTTTGTATCCTTGTGAAACGTTATATTGCTAGTTGGTAATAAATATACTTTTGAAGAGTGTTCTATGTGCAGTTGTACTACTGAAACTGTCACAGCTTGAACAGTAACCTAATTTAGTTTTCCCATTGGACTCCTACAAAAAAATCAGTCCAGCCCCAATTTATACTGAGTCCAAGGTATTACAATAGATGTTTGTTCTCTACAATTTGCCTGTTAATTATTATTCAGTTAGCTTGTACTGTTTTATGTCATCTAAACATTATTTCACATCTTTTCTGTAGAGCACACTAGCAAATAAGAGCTGTGCGTTATTAATTCAATTCCCAAATCTTCATGATATACACTGAAATGTACAATATGCACTGTTTCAAAGGTAGTCAGCTTCTCTGAGTTTAGTGCTCAATTTTTGCAATTGATAAAAAAGTTACGAAACTTCATATTAATGCTACTTTTATTACACCCCCCAGTATAACACAAAATGATTTGAAAATGAATTGCTTTGTATGTGCAGTCACCATTATAATGGAAGCGAAAAACAATGTTTATGAAGTAACTTCACAAAGTTGTGTTCTGTAAAAACCAAATGATCTTAGCAATCAATAAATCTGTTTCTGTTGGTTGAAGGATAAGTGATGGATAGGATATCAGTCCAGTTAGTTGCTCTTACACATTAATGGTAAAGTCCAGGGGACTGTTCCTGAACAAAGTGACCTAGGAATGCAGGTTCATTGTTCAGTGACAGTAAAGTCCCAGGTAGATAGAATAGTGAAGAAGGTGTTTAGTATGATTGCTCTTATTGGTCAGTGCATTGAGTATAAGAGTCAAGATTAGAGTAGTGCTAGAAAAACACAGCAGGTCAGGCAGCATCTGAGGAGCAGGAAAATCAACGTTTCGGGCAAGAGGCCTTCATTAAGAATGAATATAGGAGTTGGAATGTCATGTTGCAGCTGTATAGGACATTGTATAGGCCACTACTGGAGTATTGCATGCAATTCTGGCCTCCTGGATATAGGCAGAATGTTATGAAACTTGAAAAGATTCCGAAATAATTTGCAAGGCTGTTGCCAGGGTTGGAGGGTTTCAGCTTTTGGGAGAGGCTGAATAGACTAGGGTTGTTTTCTCTGGAGCGTCAGAGGCTGAGGGGTGACCTTATAGAGGTTTATAAAATTATGAGGGGCATGGAAAGGATAAATAGACAAGGTCTTTTGCCTGGGGTGGGGGAGTCCAAACTAGAGGGCAAAGGTTTAAGTTGAGAGGGGAAAGATTTAAAAGGGACTGAGGGGGCAATTGTTTTCACACAGAGAGTGGTGAGTGTACAGAATGAGCTGCCAATGGAAGTAGTGGAGGCTGGTACAGTACAATTACAGCATTTAAAAAACTTCTTGAATTGCATATGAATCAGAAGGGTTTGGAGGGATATGGGCCAAATGCTGACAAATGGAACTAGATATCTGGTCGGAATGGCCAAGATGCACCGAAAGTTCTGCTTCTGTGCTGCACATCTCTATGACTCTGCAATGAATATTTCCACCTCTGTAATGTTGCCTAACTTCACCCCATCTTAGCTCTTCTGTTGCTGAGACTCTCATTTATGCCTCTGTTACTTACAGAATTAGCTATTTTCTGACACGTGCCCCTTAGTCTACCCTCTGAAAATGTGAGATCATCCAACATTTCACCAGGCTTTTAATACCACACAATCAAGTCTCGTTCTCCTTTCAATCTGTGCTCACTAACATACCTTGACTTCCAGCAACGTCTTGGTGTTAAAATTTTCAGTCCTGGTTTCAGATCCCTTCATGGCTTCACCCTTCCTTACCTCTGTAACCTCCTCCAGGTACATAACTCTCTGAGAGACCTGCACTTGCCTAATTTTGGCCACTTGTGCATCTCTACTTACGACATCCCTCAAGATCTCTTTGCTTTCAGTTATCTGACCTCACTTCTCATTGTGCATTGCTGCAGATTGGGTTTGACCTGATGCTCTTGCAAAGTGTTTGGAAGTTTAATTACATTTGGGCCCTACGTCAGTATAAATTGTTGGTGGTGTACGGTGCTATCCTTGAAACAGAAAAAAACACATTCAGACGGTGTCTGATTCGCAAAACTGTATTATAATATTTGTGGGCCATCCACTATGATTGCAAGCAGTATTCCTAATGTCGAGCCTAAACCCAAGGTTCATCGCAACATAGAATGCCTGTGGAAACAGGCCCTTCGGCCCAACATGTCCACACTGACCCTCCAAAGAGTATCCCACCCAAACCCATTCCCCTACTCTATTATTCCACATTTACCCCTGACAAATGCTTAGCTTACACATCCCTGAACACTATGGTCAATTTAGCATGGCCAATTCACCCTAACCTGCACATCCTTCGACTGTGGGAGGAAACCAGAGCACCCGGAGGAAACCTGCACAGACATGGGGAGAATGTGCAAACTCCACACAGACAGTGACCCGACACTGGAATCAAACCCAGGCCCCTGGCGCTGTGAGGCAGCAGTGCTAACCACTGAATCACCGTGCTGCACAAGGCTGTCTGATGTGGAAGATGGAGAGAAACCCCCTTTGCCAATCTGAAGTGGAAAAAAAAGACACTTTGAGAAGGATGCAGGAAGTTCCAACTTGTCTGAACGAGGGCCATTTCAGTTAAACTCTATAGGATGAATTTTATCAATCTTCGGTTGACATTAATGGAATCATGGTGCTGCAGGGGCACCAGGTAAACAGCAGACAGTGACATCAGCATGGCTGTATTTCTGCTGCTGGGAATATTTCCTACAGACACCAGCAAGGTGCACATTACCTGTCTCTTCAAAGTCTCTCTGTGATACCTGAGTGAGTTCTCAGAGCCAGTTGCTTCATGACCCCCAAAGGAGGGTATAAGCGAAGGGAGTTACCCCCAAGATACCATCTCTGCACCCCTCCACCCATTTATGGAGTTCGCCTACAATGACAGAGTTCTGCCTCTTAGAACTATCCTAAATTTGAATCTGTCCCAATAAAATCAAAATACTGCGGATGCTGGAAATCTGAAATCAGCATAGAAAATGCTGGAGAAACACAGAAGAAAATGATGATTTGGAGGTGCTCAGGGGATTGGACTGGAGTGTACAAAGTTAAAAATCACATAACACCAGGTTATAGTCCAACAGAGTCATACCGGGCTCAACCTTAACTCTGTTTCTCTTTCCACAGATTTGGAGATGCCAGTGTAGGACTGGGACGTACAAATAAACCTGTTGGACTGTAACCTGGTGCTGTGTGATTTTTAATTTAATTAATTTGAACAGTTTTAATTAAACCCTCATCATGTAATTCTTATACCTGTCATGTTATTGCAGTCACTTATTTTGTCTCTTGCACCATTTTAGTTTTGACTATTTGTCATGATTTGGAGGAGCCAGTGTTGCACTGGGGTGTACAATGTTAAAAATCACATAACACCAGGTTATAGTCCAACAGAGTCATACTGGGCTCAACCTTAGTTCTGTTTCTCTCTCCACAGATTTGGAGATGCCAGTGTTGGACTGGGACATACAAAGTTAAAAATCACACAACACCAGGTTATAGTCCAACAGGTTTATTTGGAAGCACTAGCTTTTGAAGCGCTGATCCTTCCTCAGGTGGTTGTGGACTATAAGATCATACGACACAGAATTTATAACAAAAGTTTACAGTGTAATGTAACTGAAATTATATATTGAAAAAGACCTGGATTGTTTGTTAAGTCTTGAACACGTTGGTTTCAGTTCTTTCATATATAAATCGCAGAACTTTTTTAAAGTTACATTCTCAAGTGAACTTAAACAATTGGCGTCATGTCGGCCCAAATAATGCATTTAAGGTGTGAGGTGACCTGTGTGAGACTGTGCCACAACGTTCAGACTGATTCTCGTCTAAAAAAGGGATTTACAGAATCTTATGTGGATTCATGCAGTTTTTGTGGAGTGAGCTACCAGAGGAAGCATTAGATTCAGGTACAGTTACAACAATTAAAAGAGATTTGGAATGGTACATGAACAGGAAAGGTTTAGAGGGTATATTAAATAAATACCAGAAGAGTCATGGATGCTGTAAATCAGAAACTTCAACAGAAATTGCTGGAAAAGCTCAGTCGGTCTGGCAGCATTTGTGGAGAGAAAATGAGTCTGGTGACCCTTCCTTAGAATGTTTTAACCTGAATCTTCTGAAACATTAACTCTGATTTCCCTCCACAGATGCTGCTGCATCTGCTGAGCTTTTCCAGTAGTTTCTGTTTTTGTTTAAGGTTTACGGGGATATTGGCCAAATGCAGGCGAGTGGAACTAGTTTAGTTAGGGAAACTTGGTCGGCATGGATAGATTGTACCGAAGGGTCTGTTTCCATGTTGTATCACTCTAGAGCTCTCCATAATGGCGCCAATGAGGTTCCTGAGCAGCTCCAATTGAATCAGCAATGTCAAACTATCCTCAATTGGATGGGGCTCCTGTGGGTGACTAGTTCAAGCGCTGCCTCTGGTGAAACTGCCAAACTGGTCCACCGCCAACAAGTATGTGTTGGGAACAAGTGTCTTGATGTCAGATTCACAAAGTCCATGGGGTCTAGAGCTTCAAGATACGGTCTGTATAAAGCAGGTCAGCAATCGGATCTGAAATTAGGGCAAAATTGTATTTGATGTGAAAAGAATGCCCTTTATATCTTGACAGCAATTTTGTGCATTTGTCTTTGATGAATTCTGTTATTAGCTGGTTGACCTGTATAAAAACGATCAGGCTATTATCATGCTGTTATTTTTCCACACTTGTTTTTTCTTTATTTAATGATACAAGTATCTGTGTTATTATCCCTTTGATCACAATTTGCAACCTTGTTTCAAATGATATTTCAGTTCAGATATAGTTCAGACCTCAGAGATAATATTCATTCTGTTTTATGGAATTTTATGAATGCGATCTTCATTTATTCAATTGTTGCTTTATGTAACATTGATAAATCTGAAAAATACACAATGAGGCTTGCCTGGTTCATTTGATGAAGTTGTTCAATCAGAATAAACTAAAAAATACTGGAAATTGGCATCGACTGACTTGTGTTTACTCAAGGGAATAAGAAGCAAGCTTAAGAAAGTTAAACTGTTTCTCAATCTCACACAAGAAATGGTGTCTCTAATAACTACCTGGTACATTTTGCCTCAGTAAATTGGAAACCTGTAAATGCACTGATTCATTTTATTAGCTCTAGCGTGTATGGTTATGTTTTAAGCATGATTTGTTTCTCTGTTTGGGGCATATAATGAGAATAGTCACCTTATTTTGCACTAATGCTGCAAATTCCAGCATCCAGTGTCTGTGCTCAGTAGCGACATTGTTGACCATGCCCTATGCACTCCAAAGCACGTAAGGTCTGACTCCAAGAGGTCAGTTTTCTTCAAGAGGAGTCTTGTACCTTTGGAAAACAACTGCTTTGAAAAGCTTGAACTCTGGTTGTTTCAAGGTCAGATCTCATTTTAAAGTTGTTGTCAAACTTTTGAAGTTTACAACGCCTCATGAACCTTTTGTTGTTTGCTATGTGTGACTTGCTGTCATGTTTCTCTGAATCTCTCTTTTTTTCTATTGAATCTGTAATAAATCTGGTGTCAACTGTGTCATAATAACCTTGTGTCTGTGTCATGAGCAGAGTTGGGTAGTCACAAGTTTATTTCAGAAAGTTGGTTGAACTAAGCAAATTTATTTCCAAAAAGAATCCATGTACCTGTGGCTTTGAAATTTTAGGAGTTGTTATTTTGATGTTTTGCCTAACCAAAATTGATTAATTTTATAGTCTCTTAAGAAGCAAAGTTCTATGAAAGCTGCAAGTTGGGCACCAGTGTGGTAGCTCAGAGGTTAGCACTGCTGCCTCACTGTAGCAGGGGCCTGGGTTCAATCCCAGCCTCAGGTGATTGTCAGTGTGAAGTTTGCACATTCTCCCTGTGTCTGTGTGGGTTTCCTCCCACAGGCCAAAGATGTGCTGGTTATGTGGGTTGACCAGGCTTGAAAATTGCCCTGTAATGTCTGAGCATGTGTGGATTAGCCATGGTAAATGGGGGGGGGTTACAGGGATAGGGCAGTGGCCTGGGTGGGAATGCTCTTCAGGTGATGGGTTGACTAGCATGTTTCCATGCTGTAGGATTCTGTGAATGGCTTTGTGTTTAAATATTGACTGGCAATTCAATCAGATTCAAACACAGAAAGAAGAATTTGTTTGAATAAAATACATTTGATCACTTGACTTTCTTCGCTGACAGTATTTATTCATGCAAATGTTTGACACATGTCACAAACTGAGAATGACCGATTATTACAAACTGGATTTCATTTTCAGCTGGATCTTGGGATGATATATTCCCATTTGCAATAAGAATTTGACTATGAAGACATTTGGTGGCGTCCACTCTGCCTTTTCCAATCCTCTCCTCGTTCATTATGCAAGCTGGGCATGGGGCACAATTTCTTGGGAATGTGACCTGTGAGACAGAACATCTGTTCACAACTGGCACCTTCCATCTTCCAAAGTGCTAGCGATGTGTTGAAACTCAGTGAGGAACAAGTTCTCGCGCTGTGCTGCTCAGCCCAAAACTCACAATAGAAAGGTGAGCCCGCTCCCTGTTTCTCAGACAAAGATCTGGAGCTATTGTTGGCCAGGGAGCTGGGAAGGAGAGCATGCTTTCCCCTTCAGATAGCTACAAGAGGCTATTCCATAAGTCACAGCAAACCTGGACAGAAATGACAGCCTACAGCTGGGTCCCATGTGAAGTGGGTCACCCAGCAATACAGGAAAGACGTTAAAGATCATCCTTCCTCATAAGAGTAAGGGCCATCATCATTTTTTAGCTATCTCTTACTCACATGTTCACTGCATATGCATGTCTTGAATGCTAGTGGACCATAACTCTAAGTGTTGCCACATCCACTTGAAGTGCTCCCATCCACCTCACCCTCTATAACTAAGCTTACCTGACCTCTGCACCACCTGGTCATTCACTGGGTACACCTCACATGCAAGACCACCAAGTCCTTTTTGAATCCACTGAGTGTCATGGAGTCATACAGCACGAAATCAGACTCCTCGGTTCAATCAGTCTATACCAACCATAATCCCAAACTAAACTAGTCCCACCTGCTTGACTATCCTTCCAAACCTTTCTTATTCATGTACTTATCTAAATATCTTTTAAACATTATAACTGTGCCCACATCCACCACTTCCTCTGGAAGTTCATTCCACACATGAACCACTTTCTGAGTAAAATAATTTCCCTCATACCTTTTCCAAATCTTTCTCCTCTCTCCTTAAAAATATGTCCCCTATTCTTGAAATCCCCACCTTCGGGAAAAGGCGCCTACTATTCAACTTCTCTGTACCCTTCATGATTTTGTAAACCTCTATAAGGTTGTCCTTCAACTTCCTACACTCCAGTGAATAAAGACCCAGCCTATCTGATCTTTCTTTATAACTCAAGCCCACCATACCCAGCAACATCCTGGTAAATTTATTCTGAACCCTTTCCAGTTATTGATACTCAATCACGTTCAATGTCTCCCTTGTCTCATTGCAATCTTCAAAGATCTGAGGTAAGATCTTATGCAGAGCAATTCCTTTGTCTCCTCTGCTTCACGAAGTGTTCTTTCCAAAAAACTCAATAAAACAATAGTGGGCGGCATGGTGGCACAGTGGTTAGCACTGCTGCCTCACAGCGCTGGAGACCTGGGTTCAATTCCCACCTCAGGTGACTGACTGTGTGGAGTTTGCACGTTCTCCCTGTGTCTGCGTGGGTTTCCTCCCACAGTCCAACGATGTGCGGGTCAGGTGAATTGGCCATGCTAAATTGCCCATCGTGTTAGGTAAGGGGTAAATGTAGGGGTATGGGTGGGTTGCACTTCGGCAGGTCAGTGTGGACTTGTTGGGCCGAAGGGCCTGTTTCCACACTATAATATAATCTGAAAAAAAGAAATATGTTCAGTTAGTGATATTCCGAATAACACATCTTCATTAAATGCAGATCAATATTTATTGCCTGTTTCTTAAGTGTGTTTGAGAAAGTGTCAGTATACCATTGAACTGCTGCAGTTTCCGATGTCAATATATCACTGCAGTGACAGTAAGCAGGAAATTCTAGGATTTTGACCCAACATTGACTAATGAACGACCGTAGGTTTCCACGTCAGGATTTAATGTGATATGAAGGGGAACATATGGGTGGTGATGTTTCCATACTTGCAATTGCTCCTGTCCTCGACAATAGAGTTTGTAGATATGACAGATACTGCAATGTGGAGATCAGAGTCGAGAGTGTGATGCTGGAAAAGCACACCTGGTGATGCAGCATCCGAGGAGCAGGAGAATCGACGTTTCGGGCAAGAGCCCTTCATCATTCCTGATGCAGGGCTTATGCCTGAAACTTCGATTCTCCTGCTCCTCAGGTGGAGCCTGACCAGGTGTGCTTTTCCAGCACCACACTGTAGATACTGCAATGTGTTTTTTGAATGGTACATATTGTATTCAAATTGCATCAAGGGAGTAAATATTTCAGCGTTCACTGTTTCAAGTTTTTACATCCCGTTGTTAGCTCTCCAGTCAACTCAGATTTGTTCAAGCACTTGTTAACGCTGCCTTTGATGTTAAATGCCAATAACTTTTCTGCAGCTGATTTCAAACTGGCAGGTTTGGCAGGTCCCTCATTTCTTGCTCTTTCATTTATGGGATGCGTTTCCTGATGGCTAGGACGGCATTTATTGTTCATTCCTAATTTCGCTTGAGTGATTTGTTTGGCCTTTTCAGAGGGCAGTTAAGTATCAATCACATTATTTTGGCTTTGAATTTGCATGCTGGTGAAACTAGGTAAGGATGACAGATTTCCTTCCCTAAAGACCATTCAGTGAACCAGATAGGTTTTCACAGCAATCAATGATAGTTGTAATGGTCACTGTGACTAACATTAGATTTTACAGCCAGATTTATAAAATACATTTGAACTGCATCAGCGGGATTTGAACTGCTGTCCTCAAAGCATTAACCTGGGTCAATGGATTACCAGTCCATTGCCATTCCTACCACACTACCTTCCAACACTGTTGGTGTCGCACTGCTCTGTAAACCAACGATCCAGCCGGTTTGAGGTTGCCATGAAGGATTCTCCTTCTCAACCTCTTCCCACTCCTGAGGTCTGGTGGCCCTCAGGTTAAAATCACCACCAGTTGCTTCTCTCTAATGAGAGAGCTGCCCCTATGGTCAAGCAAGACTATGACGACAACACACTACCATCTCCCCCACAGATTACTGGAAAGTATTGCTTTTGCATATTTTCTTTATGAGCATTTTAATGTTTTATTTGCATTACTCTGATATTTATTATACACTCTGTATCCTGGAATTCATTTTCTCTGCTTTGCATATTCTCTTTCAACGAAAAAAAGTCAGCATGTTTACAGATGTCTTTACACACCTCTGGAGCAGATGGGACTGAACCCACACCCCCTGGCTCAGAGATCAGGACACTACCCCATGCCAAAATAGCACCTTTCCTTTTAGCTCGATACTCCATCTTTTACCTTATATGTCTACATGTCACATGTTCCATTCTGATGTCTCATACTCACGGGTATGAGCCTGTTGTGATGATTATCACACAACAATGGAAAGGGAAGGCTTTTTAAATTTGATCTGTTGGGCACCTCATCCTGAAAAACTTTTAAGGGCCATTTAATTCCATGCATAACATTTACATTCTGCAAGACTCTGCTGCCCAACTAAACATGCAAATTGCACGGGTCTGCTGCTGTTGCACTGAAACACTGTCGTCTTGAAAATGGCATTCGTGACGAGATCTTTAAGTTATCAACAACAGATTATGTTGTCCCTCTGAAATAGCCAGTGGCAAGGAAAGCGGACTCCCACAGATAGATCAGTGCCTCTCTGAAAAAGTAACTGAAGGCACTGTATAACAGATCATACTATTTCCACCCTCACCAATCATCTTGGGGTATCTCAGTTGAAATAATCACTGTTCTTCCGAACTTCACTTCCACCTTCATGTCTGTACTGGGGGATGTTCATGAATTAAAATCTTTTTCCTTCCATGCTATATTCTACTCATGTCAGCAATTTTCATCCCTACCTTTCTTTCTCTCCTCCTCGACCACCCACTCTTAATCATATGCCTATGAGGGCACTCTCGACAATACACCTACGTCTTTTTACCATTTGCGAAATTGCAGAATAAATTAACCAGCCTCCTTCATTACTCAGATACTACTGCAGGCGACACCAGATGCAGCAAAACTAAAGCAGCAAGTTATTTACCGAATCATCTGCTCTTAGTAAGGAATTGTCTCTTCAACCCTGAGAGATCAGCACTGACTTGACAGGAGCGTAGACCCCACATTTTATGAGGGCATTCTGCACCTAGTGCAGTAGAGGCAATATATGTAATCAGCATTTTAATCTTGATTTTAAAGTCAATTACACGTCTCTGCTTTCTCCAGACACAGCCACAGGAAAAGGCACTTTGGGTTGTTGGTATCTCTCCACAACATAGTGGGAATATCTTACTGCCACCTACATTTTCTTTGTATTCCTAACATGCTTGCCTTTGAACACAGGCCAAAGAAAATTCAGCCCTTGCTGTTCTTTATGTTGTCATTCACAATATCTGTGCAAAAGGCAAAGATGGGAGCCTTCTTTTGGAATCTGCCTGCCTAAGTTTGCACAGAGTGCAAAGCTCACTTGGTGCCCCTGAGCTCTCGTGTTAGATTATCAACACCATCGTTTTAGCTCTACACACATGAGGCATTCGGGGTGGAATCCATCAAATTCATTTCAGGCAGCAGATAGAATGCTTTAACACAGCAAGCTCCCTTGATATTATTTTGAAACCAATCTGATTTCTTCAATAGGCAATAAGATCTCTCGAATCAGTATTGAATGGAAACAGCATTGTGTAAGTTCCTTCAAAGCATCACTCTTTGTCAATTCTGAATACTCTTTAACTATGCAATACAGAAGTTATCCATTTATCTTCTGTTCACTTCGAAGTTCACAATGAGGATTACAATTTACCTTTTGGAGTTTTTCATCTCACTTATTACTATAAAACAAATTTCAATCCTGTCAGTCTTAAAATAATATAATGTGAAAATGGTCCGTTAAGCACATGAGGTTTAGAGAATAATAGAATAGGATTATACAGAATTGAAACATTACAAGTTATGTTAAATCCAGATTGGATCTTGGTTAGACTACACTGAGAGTATCGCATGCAGCTCTTGCCTGAAAAGAAACATCTTGTAAAGTCCCCACCTACTTTAAGAAGACTACCATCATCCCAGTACATGTACTGTGCCTCAACAACTACCACCCAGTGGCTCTTGACTCTATCATTATGAAGTGCTTGGGGAGGCTCACATCAAATCTAGCCTCCAGCCTGCCTTGATCCCTTGCAATATCGGCACAGACAGGTCCATTGCAGACACCATTTCGTTAGCCCTACACTGATCCCTGAAACATCTGGATAAAAAGCTGTTGCCAGATTCTACTTATCTCTCAAATTTGGATCGCTCAAATATCTAATGTAATATTGATCTTGCTTTGTACACCTCCTGTACAGCCGTAACCTTATACGTCTCGCTCTGTATAATAACTCTGTATAATAATACCTGTACATCCTTGTATGTTATGAAATGCCTGTATTGCACACAAAACTTTTCACTATACTCAGGTACATGTGACAATGATAAGTCAAATCAAATCAACATCAAGCTACAGGAGAGAGTGTGGATAAATTTCACAATAATGCCTAAACTGTTTGGGGATTTAAATCAGGAAAGGATTGTAAGGATAGCTGTCTCCTTTCTTGTAACGGGTTTGGGGTGACATTCAAAGCACTTTAAAATTATGAAAGGTTAAGAAATATCAGGCTGAATCTTGCATGATTTTAGCTAAGTTTGAGTTTTTCACAGTGAAACCTCATGAGATTCCTCATCATACCTTCCAAAACTCACCTCAGTAACTACCTATTATTCCCTATTATGCCTTTTGAGTGCTATTTCTACCCCATCTCACCACATGCCCATTCCCAGAACAACTCACCACTTGGTGAGTATCCCATTAGAGTCATAGAGTCATCGAGATGTACAGCATGGAAACAGACCCTTCGGTCCAACCCGTCCATGCCAACCAGATATCCCAACCCAATCTAGTCACACCTACCAGCACCCGGCCCAGATCCCTCCAAACCCTTCCTATTTATATACCCATCCAAATGCCTCTTAAATGTTGAAATTGTACCAGTCTCCACCACATCCTCTGGCAGCTCATTCCATACACGTACCACCCTCTGCGTGAAAAAGTTGCCCCTTAGGTCTCTTTTATATCTTTCCCCTCTCACCCTAAACCTATGCCCTCTAGTTCTGGACTCTCCGATCCCAAGGAAAAGACTTTATCTATTTATCCTATCCATGCCCCTCATAATTTTGTAAACCTCTATAAGGTCTCCCCTCAGCCTCCAAAGCTCCAGGGAAGACAACCCCAGCCTGTTCAGCCTCTCCCTGTAGCTCAGATCCTCCAACCCTGGCAACAGCCTTGTAAATCTTTTCTGAACCCTTTCAAGTTTCACAACACGGTGGCACAGTGGTTAGCACTGCTGCCTCACAGCGCCAGGGACCTGGGTTCAATTTCCGCCTCAGGCGACTGACTGTGTGGAGTTTGCACATTCTCCCCGTGTCTGCGTGGGTTTCCTCCGGGTGCTCCAGTTTCCTCCCACAGTCCAAAGATGTGCAGGTCAGGTGAATTGGCCATGCTAAATTGCCCGTAGTGTTAGGTAAGGGGTAGATGTAGGGGTATGGGTGGGTTGCGCTTCGGCGGGTCGGTGTGGACTTGTTGGGCCGAAGGGCCTGTTTCCACACTGTAAGTAATCTAATCTAACATCTTTCCGGTAGGAAGGAGACCAGAATTGCACACAATATTCCAACAGTGGCCTAACCAATGTCCTGTACAGCCGCAATATGACCTCCCAACTCCTGTACTCAATACTCTGACCAATAAATGAAAGCATACCAAACGCCTTCTTCACTATCCTATCTATCTATGACTCCACTTTCAAGGAGCTATGAACCTGTACTCCAAGGTCTCTTTGTTCAGCAACACTCCTGAGGACCTTACCATAAAGTGTATAAGTCCTGCTAAGATTTGCTTTCCCAAAATGCAGCACCTCGCATTTATCTGAATTAAACTCCGTCTGCCACTTCTCAGCCCATTGGCCCATCTGGTCCAGATCCTGTTGTAATCTGAGGTAACCCCCTTCACTGTCCACTACACCTCCAATTTTGGTGTCATCTGCAAACTTACTAACTGTACCTCTTATGCTCACATCCAAATCATTTATGTAAATGACAAAACGTCGAGGGCCCAGCACCGATCCTTGTGGCACTCCACTAATCACAGGCCTCCAGTCTGAAAAACAACCGTCCACCACCACCCTCTGTCTTCTACCTTTGAGCCAGTTCTGTATCCAAATGGCTAGTTCTCCCTGTATTCCATGAGATCTAACCTTGCGAATCAGTCTCCCATGACAAACCTTGTCGAACGCCTTACTGAAGTCCATATAGATCACATCTACAGCTCTGCCTTCATCAATCTTCTTTGTTACTTCTTCAAAAAACTCAACCAAGTTTGTGAGATATGATTTCCCACGCACAAAGCCATGTTGACTGTCCCAAATCAGTCCTTGCTTTTTCAAATACACGTACATCCTGTCCCTCAGGATTCTCTCCAACAACCTGCCCACCACCGAGGTCAGGCTCACCGGTCTATAGTTCCCTGGTTTGTCTTTACTGCCCTTCTTAAACAGTGGCACCACAGTTTGCCAACCTCCAATCTTCCGGCACCTCACCTGTGACTATCGATGATACAAATATCTCAGCAAGAGGCCCAGAAATCACTTCTCTAGCTTCCCACAGAGTTTTCGGGTACACCTGATCAGGTCCTGGGGATTTATCCACCTTTAACTGTTTCAAGACATCCAGCACTTCCTCCTCTGTAACCTGGACATTTTGCAAGATGTCACCATCTATTTCCCTACAGTCTATATCTTCCATATCTTTTTCCACAATAAATACTGATACAAAATATTCATTTAGTATCTCCCCATTTTCTGTGGCTCCACACAAAGGCCGCCTTACTGATCTTTGAGGGACCCTATTCTCTCCCTAGTTATCCTTTTGTCCTTAATATATTTGTAAAAACCCTTTCGATTCTCCTTAATTCTATTTGCCAAAGCTATCTCATGTCCCCGTTTTGCCCTCCTGATTTCCCTCTTAAGTATACTCCTACTTTCTTTATACTCTTCTAAGGATTCACTTGATCTATCCTGTCTATACCTGACATATGCTGCCTTCTTTTTCTTAACCAAACCCTCAATTTCTTTAGTCAGCCAGTATTCCCTATACCTACCAGCCTTCCCTTTCTCCCTGACAGGAATATACTTTCTCTGGATTCTCGTTATCTCGTTTCAGAAATTTCCCATTTTCCAGCCGTCCCTTTATCTGTGAACATCTGCCTCCAATCAGCTTTCGAACATTCTTGCTTAATACCATCAAACTTGGCCTTTCTCCAATTTAGAACTTCAACTTTTAGATCTGGTCTATCCTTTTCCATCACTATTTTAAAATGAATAGAATTATGGTCACTGGCCCCAAAGTGCTCCCCCACTGACACCTCAGTCACCTGCCCTACCTTATTTCCCAAGAGTAGGTCAAGTTTTGCACCTTCTCTAGTAGGTACATCCACATACTGAATCAGAAAATTGTCTTGTACACACTTAAGAAATTCCTCTCCATCTAAGCCTTTAACACTATTGCAGTCCCAGTCTATGTTTGGAAAGTTAAAATCCCCTACCATAACCACCCTATTATTCTTACAGATAGCTGAGATCTCCTTACAAGTTTGTTTCTCAATTTCCCTCTGACTATTAGGGGGTCTATAATACAATCCCAATAAGGTGATCATCCCTTTCTTATTCCTCAGTTCCACCCAAATAACTTCCCTGGATGTATTTCCGGGAATATCCTCCCTCAGCACAGCTGTAATGCTATCCCTTATCAAAAATGCCACTCCCCCTCCTCTCTTGCCTCCCTTTCTATCCTTCCTGTAGCATTTGTATCCTGGAACATGAAGCTGCCAGTCCTGTCCATCCCTGAGCCATGTTTCTGTAATTGCTATGATATCCCAGTCCCATGTTCCTAACCATACCCTGAGTTCATCTGCTTTCCCTGTTAGGCCCCTTGCATTGAAATAAATGCAGTTTAATTTATTAGTCCTGCCTTGTCCCTGCCTGCCCTGACTGTTTGACTCACTTCTGTTCTCAGCTGTGCCCGTCTCAGACCGATCTCTTTCCTCACTATCTCCCTGGGTCCCACCCCCCCCCCACCTTACTAGTTGAAATCCTCCCAAGCAGTTCCAGCAAATTTCCCTGCCAGTATATCAGCCCCCTTCCAATTTAGGTGCAATCCTTCCTTCTTGTACAGGTCACTTCTACCCCAAAAGAGATTCCAATGATCCAAAAATGTGAATCCTTCTTCCATACACCAGCTTCTCAGCCATGCATTCATCTGCTCTATCCTCCTATTCCTGCCCTCACTAGCTCATAGCACTGGGAGTAATCAAGATATTACTACCCTTGAGGACCTCCTTTTTAAATTTCTGCCGAACTCTCTGTAATCTCCCTTCAGAATCTCAACCTTTTCCCTTCCAGTGTCATTGGTTCCAATGTGGACAATGACCTCCTGCTGGCCCCTCTCCCCCATGAGAACATTCTGCACCCTCTCTGAGACATCCTTGATCCTGGCACCAGGGAAACAACACACCATTCTGTTTTTTCTCTGCTGGCCACAGAAATGTCTGTCTGTACCTCAGACTACAGAATCCCCTAACTGCTGTTGTTTTGACTTTGTTTTCCCAAAGTTCCAAAACAATGCAACAGCATATAAAACAGTAATTGCTGCTTCTGCAATTCAAGGAAATCACCTCCAACACCTAAAATACCTCAAAAAAAGGAGCAGCTCTTACAGCCAGAAATTTTTTCCGTCCTCCATCTTGGATTACCCAGAATCCTTCCCAGCATCTTTTTCACCTATGCCATCTAATGGTCTCAGCATGGGGAAAGACAATAGACAATAGGTGCAGGAGTAGGCCATTTGGCCCTTCAAGCCTGCACTACCATTCATTATGATCATCCACAATCAGTATCCTGTTCCTGCCTTATCCCCATAACCCTTGATTCTACTGTCTTTAAGAGCTTCATCCATCTCTTTCTTGAAAGTATCCAGAGACTTGACCTCCACTGCCTTCTGGGGCAAAGCATTCCATATATCCACCACACTCTGGGTGAAGAAGTTTCTCCTCAACTCTGTTCTAAAGGGCCTACCCCTTATTTTTGTCTTCTGGTTCGGGACTCACCCATCAGCGGAAACATGCTTCCTGCCTCCAGTGTCCAATCCTTTAATAATCTTATACATCTCAATCAGATCCCCTCTTAGCCTTCTAAGCTCAAGCATATATAAGCCCAGTCACTCCAATCTTTCAACACATGATACTCCTGCCATTCTGGGAATTGACCCCGTAACCCTACGCTGCACTTCCTCAATAGCCAGAATGTTCTTCCTCAAATTTGGAGACTAAAACTGCACATAATACTCCAGGTGCGGTCTTACCAGGACCCTGTACAGCTGCAGAAGGACCTCTTTGCTCCTATACTCAATTCCTCTTGTTATGAAGGCCAGCATGCCATTAGCTTTCTTCACTGCCCGCTGTACCTGCATGCTTGCTTTCATTGACTGATGTACAAGAACATGTAGATCTCGTCATACTTCCCCTTTACTTAACTTGACTCCATTTAGATGGTAATCTGCCTTCTTGCTCTTGCCACCAAAGTGGATAACCACACATTTATCCACATTAAACTGTATCTGCCATGCATCGTCCACTCACCTAGCCTGTCTAAGTCACCCTGTATTCTCGTAACACCCTCCTCACATTTCACCCTGCCACCCAGCTTTGCATCATTAGCAAATTTGCTAATATTACTTTTAATGCCTTCATCTATATAATTAATCTGTATTGTAAACAGCTGTGATCCCAGCACCAAACCTTGTGGTATCCACTTGTCAACACTTGCCATTCCAAAAGGGACCCATTTATTACTACTGGTTCTCCCTTGTCCATCTTCATAGTTACATCCTCAAAAAATTCCAGAAGATTAATCAAGCACGATTTCCCCTTCGTAAATCCATGCTGACTCTGACCTATCCTCTTACTGCTACCCAAATGAGTCGTAATTTCATCTTTTATACTTGACTCCAGCATCTTTCCCACCACTGACGTCAGGCTAACCGGTCTATAATTCCCTGTTTTCTCTCTCCCCCCTCTCTTGAAAAGTGGGACAACATTAGCCACCCTCCAATCCGCAGAAACTGATCCTGAATCTAAAGAACATTGGAAAATATTACCAATGTGTCTATGATTTCTATAGCCTCCTCCTTAAGTACCTTGGGATGCAGACCTTCTGATGTCGGGGACTTACCAGCTTTCAGACCTCTCGGTCTCTCCAACACCATTTCCTGCCTAATATAAATTCCCTTCAGTTCATCCATTACCCTAGGTCCTTCAGCCACTATTACATTAGGGAGATTGATAGTGTCTTCCCCAGTGAAGACAGATCCAAAGTACCTATTCAACTCTTCTGCCATTTCCTAGTTCCCCATAATAAATTCATCTGTTTTTGTCTTCAAGGGCCCAATTTTAGTCTTAACAAGTTTTTTTTTTCTTTTCCTAAAAGCTTTTACTATCCTCCTTTATATTTTTGGCCAGTTTTCATTTGTGACCTCATTTTTCCTCCGCGTATTGCCTTTTTAGCGATCCTCTGTTGCTCACTAAAAGTTTCCCAGTCCTCTGGCTTCCCACTCACCTTTGCTATGTTATACTTCTCTTTTGTCTTTATACTGTCCTTAATTTCCCTCGTCAGCCAATCCGGCCCTGCCTCTCCTTAGGATCTTTCTTCCACTTTGGAATGAACTGATCCTGCACCTTCTGCATTATACCAGAAAAACCTGCTAGTGTTGTTCCACTGCCATCCCTGCTAGGGTATTGAACCAGAGAACTTTGGCCAGCTCCTCCCTCATAGCTCCATAGTTCCCTTTGTTCAACTGCAATACTGACACTTCCGATTCTCCCTTCTCCCTCTCAAACTGCAGATTAAAACTTACCATATTATGGCCGCTACCTCCTAATAGCTCTTTTACTTTGAGGTCCCTGATCAAATCTGGTTCGTTGCACAACACCAAATCCAGAATTGCCTTCTCCCTGGTGGGGTCCAGTACAAGCTGTTCTAAGCATCCATCTCAGAGGCACTCCACGAACTCCTTTTTTGGGGTCCAGTACCATCCTGATTCTCCCAGTCTACCTGCACGTTAAAATCCCCCAAGACAACTGGAGTAATACCTTTGCGACAGGCTAATTTCAACTCCATATTCAACTTACACCCTACATCCAGACTACTGTTTAGGGGTCTATAGATAACTCCCATTAGGATCTGTCTACCCTTAGAATTTCTCTGCTCTATCCATACAAACTCTACATCTCCTGATTCTATATCCACCCTCGCAAGGGACTGGACATTATTCCTCACCACAGGGCCATCCACCCCCTCTGCCCATCAGTCTGTCCTTTTGATAGCACGTATAGCCTTGAATATTCATTTCCCAGGCCCCGTCCACTTGAAGCCACATCTCAGTTATCTCCACAACATCTTAACTGCCAATTTCCAACTGAGTCTCAAACTCATCCACCTTATTTCATATGCTTCATATATAATATTTTAATTTGTTACTCCCCTCACCCTTCCTATCAATCTCTATTTCACTTGACCATACTGTATGATCCCTTCTTGAGTTTTCTGCTCCATTGATTCTGTTGTCTTTCGTAACTTCTCTTATTCTCACTTACCCTTCAACTTCCTTCTTGAATTTCTAGTTTGTCCCCTGTCCCCCACTAATTAGTTTAAACATCCCTGTGTTGCAGTGTCAAACCTGCCTGCCAGAGTGCTGGTCCCCTACCTGTTAAGGTGCAACCCGTCCCTTTTGTAAAATTAATCCTTACCCCAAAACATAGCCCAGTGATCCAAGAATTTAAATCCTTGCTTCCTGCACCAGTTCCTCAGCCACACATTCAAGTCCATTATCTCTCTGTTCCTGCCCTCTCTAGCCTGAGGAACTGGAAGCAAACCAGAGATAACCACCCCAGAAGTCCTGCTTTTCAGCCTTCTTCTGAGTTCTCTGAAGTCCCGCTGTAGAATGTCCCTCCTCTTCTTCCTGACATCATTTGTGGCGACATGCACCACCACCTCTGGCTCTTCACCTTTGTCCTTAAGGATTCCCTGCTCTCTGTCGGTGGTATCCTGAATCCTGGCACCAGGAAGACAACAGAACATCCTCAAATCCCACCTGTTGCTGCAGAAGCCCCTTTCAGTCCCTCTCACTATGGAATCCCCTATTACCGTGGCTCTGCATGATGTCTGACTCCTCAGCTCTGCCTTCACGTCAATTTTCGATTGGCAGACCTGTCTTCCTCTCGGACTGGTAGTGTCATCTGTCTCAATCGTTTCCAGGAGAGTCAACCTGTTCACAAGAGGTACTTCCTCCAGGGTCTCCTGTACTTGAATCATCTCTTCCTTCCTCATCATCAGCTCCCTTCTCTCTTCTGGTTTCTCGGTGTAATGGCCTCACTGAAGGTCCTGTCCAGAAAGATCTCGTTCTCTCGGATGAGCCTGAGGTCATCTAGTTCTTTCTTCAGTGCTGCGACATGTTCCTTCAGAAGCTGAATGTGTGCACACTTTCCACAGCTATAGGAGCTTAAGACACTATCAGTGTCCCTGACCTCCCACATCATGGACACAGCACATTGAATCAGCTTGGCAGTTATGTCTTCACCCTCTTCAACCACCTCCTCACTCAGCCTCTTCGCTGAAGACTCCTGAGACAAAGACTCACACTTTTCTCAACCGGACACTTCCCTCGACCCCTTTTTTGTTTGCTGCAAGTCTGTGAACTCTTAATTAGGTTAGAGGAGGAGGGTGGGAGGGAGGTCCTACTGTGTAGGACCTGGGGCCTAGAACACACCTACGTAAATAGCACTCACTAACCTTCCCAAGAGCTTCTGTGCTCTGACTTGACTTCCGCCTAGCTCCCGCCGCTCTCTGCTGCAAAAAAGGTCTCAATCTTTCCTCGTTCTGCCACTCATCTCACCAGAGAGCATAGAATATCAAGCAGTGCAACACAGTACAGGTCCTTCAGCCCTCGATGTTATGCTAGCTTTTTATCCTACTCTAAGATCAGACTAACCTACATACCCTTCATTGTACCAACCTCCATCTGCCTATCCAAGTGTTGCTTAAATGTCCCTAGCGTATCTGACTCATTGCCCACATTGTTCAGATTCTGCCCACTGTTTTGCCCACCAGAGAGGACTTCAATACAAGGTGGATAACAAGAAAGACTTTCAGAAGAAAGATGTTTCCACACCAAGAATATGTGATTTACTACAACAGAGACAAGTTAAAATGAACAATGTAGATTCTTTTAAGGAGATAACTAGAAAGTTATTTAAGAGACAAAGATCTAAATGGTTAGGATAGATTTAGCTGGAAAAGAGGTGGGGCGACTTAAATGATAATAAACACTGGCATAGACTCATTTGGCCAAACATACTGTTTCTATGTTGTTAATCTTACGTAATGGGGCTATATTTTATATATAGAATGCCTTAAGTTCGTTGAATTTCCAATTTTCCTCTGTCTCTTCCACTCAAATCACTGAAATGTCCAACAGCATGTCCTCAGGATGTCCATGAATACACTCTCTCAGGAGATCATTAGTATGTTATTTTTGGCAACAAGTTCCATGTGTAAGTGTCCGAAGCAATAGACTATTTATTCTATTCTTGCCAAGTTTTCGATCCTCTTCCCATTTCTGCTTGGCCATGAATTGTCACTCACAAGATCTTTTACTAAAAATAATCCTTTTCCTTGGCGTTTGCTAACGAAGCCCACATCTTCTTTTCCCCTGGTCTTACCAGTCAATCAATGTGCTCTTGACCACGACTCCAGCAATGCTGTCAAGTGAATGCAAATAACAAAAGATAAAGAAGGGAGAGCTGGGCATTTATTTGAAGGCCTGACTGAGCCCTTGAATGTCAAGATTAGAGTGGTGCTGGAAAAGCACAGCATGTCAAGCAGCATACAAGGTACAGGAAAATCGGCATTTCCAGCAGGAGCCCTTCATCAGGAGCCCCTGGATGACTGTATCCGATAACGTCAGCAAGGACAAGGAAGTAAAGAAGGGAAAAAGGAAGACTTGCACGTCCATGGTGCTTTTTATGACCAGCTGACATTTTGAAGTTTTTTACAGCTGTAAAGAACATGTGAAGTGCAGTCATTGATGTGGAGAAGTCAATTTAGGCACAGCAAGCTCTCACCAACAGCAATGATGAGATAATCAACATTTGTATTGTTGTTTGAGGGATGAATTGGTTGTATATTGGATGGTGAAGATGTTTATCTCAGAAGACATGTGGATCAATTGGGTTAATGGGTTGAGGAGTGACAGATGGAGTTTAAGTTGGATTAATGTGAGGTATGGCATTTTAGCAAAACAAACAAGGGCATGACTTATACACTTAAGACTGAGTAGTGTTGTAGAACAGACAGACCGAGGGCATCAGGTACATAATTCTTTGAAGTTGCATCATATATAGATAAGGTGGTTAAGAAGACATTTAACATGCTTGCCTTTATTGTTCAGGCATATGAGTACAGGAGTTGGGATGTCATGTTCAGGTTGTACAAGACATTGGTAAGGCCTCTTCTTAGAGTACTGTATCCAGTTCTGGTCACCCAGTTACAGAAAGTTAGAGAGAGTTCAGAAGAGATTTACCAGGATATTGCCAGAAATGGAGTGCTTGAATTATAAGGAGAGACTGCAGGCTGGGACCTTTTCACTGAAGTATCGGAGATTGAGAGACGACCTTATAGAAATTTATAAAATCATGAGGGGTATAGATAAGGTGAATGTCAGGGTTTTTTATTCCCCCAACGTGGGGGATTTCAAGACTAGGGGGCATATTTTTGAGGTGAGAGGAGAAAGATTTTAGAAAGACATGAGGGGGAAGATTTTTTACACAAAGAGTGATTCTCGTGCAGAATGAACTTCCAGAGGAAATGGTTTATGTGGGTACAATTACAATGTTTAGAAGGTATTTAGATAAGAACATGAATGAAAAAAGTTTGTCGAGATGTGGGCTAAGTGCAGGCAGGTGGGACTAGTTTAGTTTGGGATTATGGTCAGTTTGTACTGGTTGGACCAAAGGGCCTATTTCCTGCTGCATGACTCTACCACTCGTTAATATTGATTTGGATACCAGAAGTAACTCCCTGCACTTCTTTCAAATAGCGTTCATGAAGTTTTTGCATCCACCAAGGTGGCAACTGGGGCCTCGGCTTAATGTCTCATCTGCAAGACAGTATCTCCGATAGTGCAGCTCCATGTTACCATGACACCCGATGTTGACGTTCTGGACTTTTACCTGGGACTTGTGACTTGGGCAAGAATGCTCCCAACTGTTAGATATAAAGAGTTTAAAAAAAAACACAAATTATGCAAACTTAAGGGATATACCTTGATAAGATTTGCCCAACAGCGAGGAAGGAAATAGGAGGAATATAAACTGAGACTGTCGGAAATATTCAGCAAATGGCAGCATCTGGGGAGTGAGAATCATAGCTAATGCTGAATAAAGTCCATCATGCTTTTACTTCTGATTGGCAGAATCCATGATATTTTGCTTTTTTTTTTGATGAAAAGGTGTACTGAGCTTTCACCAACAGGTTAACAAAGTCATCATATGGCTACACGAACTAATACAACTGAGTGGCATAATCTGAACAGTTCCATTTTTTGATGGTAATCCAAAACGTATTGATTTTAATAAGTTCATACATAGAAGGATAGGAAGAAAATAATATGGCACATAGAACTCACCCTACCTGCCAGTCATAGAATCATAAAGTTATACAGCATGGAAACAGATCCCTCAGTCCAACTCATCCATGCCGACCAGATATCCTAAATTAATCCCATTTGCCAGCATTTAGCCCATATCCCTCTAAATCCTTCCTACTCATATACCCATTCAGATGTCTTTTAAATGTTGTCATTGTACCAGCCTCCACCACTTCCTCTGGCAGCTCATTTCATGCACGTACCACCCTCTCGGTGGAAATGTTACCCCTACGGGGCCTTTTAAATCTTTCTTCTTTCATCTTAAACCTATGCCTTCTAGATTTAGACTCCCCCCATTCTGGGAAAAAGACTTTGGCTATTCACCCTATCCATGTCCCTCATGATTTTATAAAGCTGTATTAGGCCACCCCTCAGCCTCTGAAGTACCAGGGAAAATAGCCCAGTCTATTCAACCTCTCCCTATAGCCCAAACTCTCCAACCCCAGCAACATCCTTGTAAATCTTTTCTGAAAACTTTTAAGTTTAATAGCAGTGAGACCAGAATTGAAAGCAGTATTTCAAAAGTAGCCGAATCAATGTCCTGTACATGGTATCAATATTCTTCGACTCATTACACTGACCAATAAAGCCATGTGTAGCAAACAACTTCTTCACCATCCTGTCTACCTGTGACTCCACTTTCAAGGAAATATGAACTGCATTCCACAGTGTCTTTGTTTGGCATCACTTCCGAGGATCCTATTATTGACCGTAAAGGTCCTATCCTGATTTGCTTTACCAAAATGCAACAACTCACATTTATCTAGATTAAACTCAATATGCCACTCCTCAGCCCTTCAGCCCATCTGATTAACGTCCTGTTGTACTCTAAGTTAATATTCTTTGCTGTCCAATTTTATTGTCCTTTGCAAACCTAATGAATATAACTCCTATATTTGCATCCAAATCACTTATATGAATGACAGTGAACCCCGCACCAGTCTTTGCCTTCATGAAAGCGAGAGAAACTCTTTCTCTTGACAGGTACAGACTGAATCTTGATATGTTGTCTTTACAGCATTCACTGTTCTATGTTCTACTTGAAATTTTGAGCATGCACTGATTTTATTTCCTGCTTTGTTGAATTGCACTAACTCTTCATGATGAAGAGTTCAACAAATATAGAGCCTTAGCACTTTTAGCTGTCTGTGCAATTACTTCTTGAAAAAAAAATTACTCTATTTGAAATCTCTCTCTTCAGGCATCTCATCAGCAACATTTGAAAGTATAATCCTAAATAATAGTTGAGCAGTGTTGAATTGTGGCACTGTAATTCTATCAAAGGTTACTGCTGACGTCTTGAACATCGGCAAAATCCAAATATTAAATTAATGTTCTGAACTTATTGCTGGTCTCTTTTTTGATAT
Organism: Chiloscyllium punctatum; assembly: GCF_047496795.1. Lineage (NCBI taxonomy): Eukaryota > Metazoa > Chordata > Chondrichthyes > Orectolobiformes > Hemiscylliidae > Chiloscyllium > Chiloscyllium punctatum. The sequence goes on from NC_092758.1 coordinate 85,852,066, forward strand.
TTTTATTTAATGGAGATGCTTGTGTTTTTTTTTTCAAATTTCTTTTACATCACGCACAGATTGCACTGAAGACAGTTTCATAAAAAGTGTAAATCAATTCTGGTCTCCTTCCTATTGGAAAGATGTTGTGAAACTTGAAAGGGTTCAGAAAAGATTTACCAGGGTTGGAGGATCTGAGCTACATGGAGAGGCTGAACAGGCTGGGGCTGTTTTCCCTGAAGCGTCAGAGACTGAGGGGTGATGTTATAGAGGTTTACAAAATTATGAGGGGCATGAATAGGATAAATACATAAAGTATTTTCCCTGGGGTTGGGAAGTCCAGAACTAGAAGGCATAGGTTTAGGGTGAGAGGGGAAAGATATAAAAGAGACATAAGGGGCAACTTTTTCACGCAGAGGGTGGTACGTGTATGGAGTGAGCTGCCAGAGGATGGGGTGGAGGCTGGTACAATTGCAACATTTAAGAAACATTTGGATGGGTATATGAATAGGAAGGGTTTGGAGGGATCTGGGTCGGGTGCTGATAGGTGTGACTAGATTGAGTTGGGATATCGAGTTGGCATGGACGGGTTGGACCGAAGGGTCTGTTTCCATGCTGTACATCTCGTAGACTCTAAGAGTTGAAATGGGGTTTGGGACTGCCCATATTTTGGGTCCTACAAGCCCCTTTAAGCTTCTATAGCGTGGGATAGCCTCACTCCAGTGGAAGAGGTGGGTGTCAGCATTGTTAGAGTGATCATTGTTAGGGACATAGCCAATAGCAAGGTGGAAACCATCAAAGATTATTGTACCTTTGTCAGGAATTTTAAAAAAATAAATTAAAAATCTGGGACTAGGAGTCTAATAATGGCCATGAACCCACTGCTGGAAAAACCCATCTGGTTCACTAATGGCCATTAGGGAAGGAAACTGCCATCCTTACCTGGGCAGGCCTACATGTAACTCCAGACCCATAAATGTGGTTAACTTTAACTGCCCTCTGGGCAATTAAGGTTGGACAATAAATGTTGACCTAGCCCTCATTCTATGAAGAAATAAAAAAATCATTTTTCTCACATTCCACTTCCGCTCATCCCACAACCTACAGTTGGCATAAACATGTAACACATATGTTATCCTCATCCCCTTTCCACACTCCTACCCTGTGACATTGTCCTATTAGATACGCAAGTATAGATTGAGGAGTAGGAGGAGACTGCCACTCTCTCACACTCACAGCCATCACCTCAGATATTGACATTGCATGTGCTTTGGATGTTTTCTAAGAGATGGAATCTATGGAAAGCATGAGACTGAGTATAAGCAGCCAGCAGCCAGATCTGAGGACAAGGAGTCAGCTCAGATGAAAGCAAGATCCCACAAAATCTGAGAACTTAGATGAAGACTTTAATAAAGAAGTCTGATTGGTCATCAATAATGAAATGCCAGAAAGCATTGTGCCAACCAAGGAGTAAGAAGGAGTCCTGCAATAGCCTGATTTAAGACTCTGCAGTCAATTCTCTGCAGCAAGGAAGTCAATTCCATTAATCTTGCTTCAGATTGAAAGTAACCACTTACTTGACTAAGTATAGCATGGTTTCTTCAGGCTGGTCCAGCTAATGGAAGCATGATTTCAGTACTTCAAAGGTCTGATCTGTGTGGTCGTATGATCTTTGGTGCATGCCACCCACAAGTTCTTGGGTACATGCTAGGCATGTGCGCTACTGCTCATCATAGCCAGCCAATAGCTACCCAGGCTTAGTCATAATGTCTCAAATATAAGTGATGGCATGTTTGCTCCAGAATAAAAGAATTCGAGTGGTGCCTGAACCTTCACATTGTCACACAACAGCTGATGTTAAGAAAGGAAATTAGCAGTTTGCTGTCACCCTCTTTCTAAACCAAGCAGACACTCCCTGTGTGCTTGCAACTTTTACCAAAAATGGCATTTGCTACACTGACATTAGACTACGCAGGCACTGCTTGGAGGACAGCAGCATTTATTGTGTTGAAAATCTGGGTGTTTACAGCAAATGATGCCAATAATCTCCATTTGTCTGGGTTATGCTTAACTTGACACTGCCTTCTTGAACCATCCAACTCGGCACTGCCCTCTTGACCTGTCCTACCTGTCTATCTTCCTTCCCACCAATCTGCTCCACCCTCCCTCTGACCTATCACCATCACCACCCCACCTGCATCTACCTTCCCAGCCTCCTATTTATCTTCAGCCCCTTTACCCTGCGCCCCCCCCCCCCATATTCCCGATGAAGGGCTTGTGCCCGAAACATCAATTCTGCTATGCTTTTCCAGCGCCACACTCTTTGACTTATACCTAACCCGCCCCACCTCACCTTTTCAAATCACAATTTTGCAAATCTCAAATCCAATGCTCACAACTATTTGTATAAGGGCGTCAGAATCCAAAAGGGTTAATGCTGTAGAGTGCATAGGCAACATCTAGTATGATGATGTGGGTGTGGAGAACGGTTGGATCTTGAAGGAATAAGGACCATAAGGTTTCACTCATTGACTTAGTAATATTGTCAATCACACCACATCTCTAGTTGCTATCATGTATTAAACTACATTTAGCTTGAAAGAAAAAACCTCTAGCTGGTTAGGCTCCTGAGAAGTTTTCTGTTACCAAGAAGACCCTGTAAATCCCTGGCAGAAAAGAGGATGAAGGTTACAAATCTACCAGATGGATCTTACACCATAATGAGCTGTGGTAAGGATTCATCTTTGATCTGACAGCACAGCCTTAGAGTAAAGGGAAGACCCTTATGAATGGGGAAAAGGAGAAATTTCTGCAGCCAGCGAGTGGTGAATCTATGGAATTCATTGCCACAGAAGGCTGTGGAGGCCAGGTCATTGAGTATATTTAAGACGGAGAGAGATAGGTTCTTGATTGTCAAGGGATCAAGGGTTACGAGAAGAAAGCGGGAGAATGGGGTTGAGAAACTTATCAACCAAGATTGAATGATGGAACAGACTTGATGGGCAGAATGGCCTAATTTCTGCTCCTCTGTCTCATGGTCTGATGCTTTACAACAACAGCTTGTGCATTCCACCAGATATTCAACCATGACAATTACATCACCACCTCATCAAATGGTACATCACTCAGAGACACACTTCCCTCTCTCTTTTGTAGGAGAATGGGACGCCCAGCCAATGGCACCATGAACAAACTGAATGAGGAGAGGGACACATGTGAACTCCAGTCCATGGGGAGAGGACGGTGCTAGTCATTCTGGGATAGCACATTACTGAGACCATTGCAACCAATGAGGCTGTTTCCTCTAATTTTTCCCTTCTAATGTTCCCTTATTCCTAACTCTTATTAGACTGAGAAGCTGCTGATGGTTCAATCATTACATTTCTGATACACACATGTGACAGTTGCCCAGGCAGTGACAGGAGAGCTGGTAGACAGTGATACTGGACAAACAACATCAGTCAATTTCAGCGGCATCCATGAGCTGGGATATTGCCACTCTGTATCATTTAGGGGAGATGATAAAGGAGGGGAATACTGGTCATGAGTGGACTGTAACCAGGATGGGGGAAGTGATAAATCGATACCAGTTCATGAGAGGTTGCAATCACCCATTAGAACTAACATGGGGACAGGAATTTGGAACAATGGGACAATTTGCTGGAAAGGGCAACAAAATGCATTGAAAGTGCTGGGAAGACTGGCAGAATGCCAAAAGTTTCTGTATTCATTTATTGCAGGAGTTTGATGTCTCATGGAAAATGATCAGTTAAATCAACAAGTTTTTAAAATAGAGTCATAGATCTGCGCATGATTTTAAAAATGATTTTATATTGTTTTTCTAATGGAATATAATGTTATTCTTGTGTAATTAGTCAACAAGACAACACAATAAGATATGTCATTCATCCCATTTCTCATGACATTACTTTCTAACATTATTTTTGAAGTGATTGTAACAAGGTCAGCCAGGTGGACCTCATGAGTTCCCTGATTGGGACTGTTAACCTGGTTTTGTCAGGGGAGCCCTGGCTGACAGATAGAAACAGGAGTGTCAGAGGTTCTGTTCACTCTGAGAGCTGTCTCAGTGGGAGCTGGACCAGTGTCAAGTACAATGCGCATGTAAATAAAGGGTGACTTGGCGATGGGATATTAGCCTCTATTGAGTTATTTCAAGTTGAAAATCTTATTATATGATTATATGATTATATGGTAAACCTTCAAGATTTCCATCCTCCTACCTTCACACCATTTCCAATCCAGTGACTCATATATGACAAATCACAACTGTTCCTTTAGGATGTGAGTACCTCAGTTATATGTTATATTAAGGTGATTGCTTAGCTTTTAAATATTGAATTTGTTTGTGAAAATCCATGTATTAAGGAGGAGGGTTAAGTGTATGAGTTGGTGGTCAGAATCCAGAATCTTAGGTACTTTTTTTTAAAGCTTTAAACGATGAGGTGTATAAGAGTACCCTCGTAGTTTTTCCTTTCTCTGAAAATTAGTTAAACTGTTTCTTTCTTATTCCTGAATAGAAATATGAACCTACATGACACATTTATATGATACAATGTTTTCCTAATCTATATCATTACCTTCACGCCATCCAGGACTATGTCTCTCAATTAAAACGCTAAAGTCTCCTTTTTCGCATAAACCTATTTAATTTTAACCTGCGAATGACTTCAAACTTTGAGGCAGCTGTGACTTTCCATCTACTGTATCTCCTCCTAAAGGTATTCAACACTTTCGATTGTCTAGTTTTACTCAGGGTCTGATTTATTTCTATGCATCTAGCAGCTAGTCAAAACCCAAAACTGGATGGGTGCAATGCCAATCCACTCTGCCTTGCTTAATCTGTTTGCTCTTCCCAGTTTATCGGATATAACACCAATACAATAGACCGGACAAAATGCATTACTGGAACCAAGTTATGAAAAGAATAAAGCAAAATCCTTCGTGCTTGAGGAGTTGAAAAGATTCAGTTACTTTATCAACAGAATTTACAAACCTCTAGAATCCTTGAGCACTTTATGAAAATTATTGTAATCAATCAGCTGTTATAAAATATATTATAGAAATTATATTAACAGCTGCCTAAACCTCCACATTCTCTCATTATGCCCACATCAAGGCAAAGCATGGTAAACAACAGCAGATGGTTGAGTGAAAACCAATTCCGATCAGTTCCTTTCATTAACAAGAGAGGTCAAACAAAAGTGTTCTAACTTAATAACAAAAAAAAACAAAACACCAGGACTGATTGATGCTCTAGTTTGTATTTTAGAATGGGTGGAGTATCTCCTCAATTCAGATTAACACTTTTATTACTTGAGTACTTATATTTTTATTACTTGAGGCATGGTGGCTCAGTGGTTAGCACTGATGCCTTGCAGCACCAGGGACCTGGGTTCAATTCCTGCCTCAGGTAACTGTCTGTGTGGAGTTTGCACATTCTCCCCATGTCTGCCTGGGTTTCCTCCAGGTGCTCCGGTTTCCTCCCACAGTCCAAAGATGTGCAGGTTAGGTGAATTGGCCATGCTAAGTTTCCAATAGTGTTAGGTGCATCTGTCAGAGGGGAATGGGTTTGGGTGGGTTGCTTTTTGGAGGTTTGGTGTGGACTTGTTAGGTGGAAGGGCCTGTTTCCACACTGGGAATCTAATCCAATTACCTCATATGATGCAAATTAAGGAAAGGCTCCATATTTTCCTTGGGCACATAGAGTTATAGTAAAAGATGCACACACTGGGGGAGAAAATATTTTTTGCACATCATCCCAACTCGAAACATTCCCACTGTTTTGAAACAGAGCAAGGATGTTCCCATTGATATCCTGCCAATGCTTCTTCCTCACCTCACATATTTCAATACATTAACTGATTAGTATTGTATTGTTGATTGTGGAACTTGCTGATTGCAACTTGAAAGCACTTAATTTCCTAATTGGATATAAAGCATAAAGGCACGTTCTGAGGCTACAAGTTGGGTCGCTTTTAAATTTGTCAGCATATCATTGTAGATGCTTTGTTGAGCTGAGACACCACAAAATAAAAGACCATGAGTTCGAGAAATCACAAAGGTGGAAATTAAAAGACAAGGAGATTAGACAAGTGGAGGAGGAGATGATATCACTGGACTGGACTGTTTTGCCCGAAACATCGATTTTCCTGCTCCTTGAATGCTGCCTGACCTACTCTGCTTTTCCAGCAACACTCTAATCTTGCCTCTAATGTTTTGAGGGACTCAGGCTTGAATCCCACCATGACAGATGATGGATCTGGAACTAGAAGTCTAATGGTGACCATTAATTCGTTGTCAATTATTCGCCAAAGAGTCGACAGTGTGGTGCTGGAAAAGCAGACCAATTGGATGCTGCCTGACCTGCTGTGCTTTTCCAGCACCACACTCTCGACTCTAATCTTCAGCATCTGCAGTCCTCACTTTTGCTTAATTGTTGGCAAAAGCCTATCTGGCTCACTAATGCGCTTCTTCGAAGGAAACTGCCATCCTTACCTGATCTGGTCTGTATGTGATTCCAGACCCATAGTAATGTGGTTGACACTTAACTGCCCTCTAGGCATTTAGGGATGGGCAATAAATGCTGCCCCCTCATCCTGGAAGTGGAGTGTAGAAGACCAAGGAATTCACTAGACTGAATATGAAACATGATATCACTGATACTCTCCTTTCCTAAAAGCACCACGGTTTTATCATAGATTAATTACAGAATGAACATCTTATCTTGTCTGAAACATGTGCTCTCAAAAGTGTCTGTTGCCACTCTTTTTTAGCTTTCTTTCATAGGACGAGGCCATCACTAACTGTAACAGCATTAATTGCCCAACCCTAATTGCCCAGAGGGCAGTTACGAGTCAACCACGTTGCTGTGGGCCTGGAGTCACATATGGGCCCAGACCAGGTAAGGATGGCAGTTTCCTTCCCAAAATGACAGTAGTGAACCAGATGGGTTTCTCCTGACAATCAGCAACGGATTCATGTCCATCATTAAATTCGTAATTTCAGATTTTTATCCAATTCAAATTCCACCATCTGATAATACCACAAGGCCATCACCTGCTCCTTTTTTTTCACAGAACATTAATTTGGCTGCATTATGTGTGGAATGTTTCATGTATATCTGCTTCTTCTATATAGATCTATAATTCATGTTGTAGCATGGAACCCACCAATAAAGATAAACCTCTAATCCAAAAATTTGTTTTCCAACCCAAGACTGTTACTGAGATAATGGATTGATTTTAAATGTTCTTCTTGGACAGTGGATGAGCAGCAAGAGGTTAGCTGTCTGGGGAGCTGGAGTAGATACATAGAACATAGAACATAGAACATTACAGCACAGTACAGGTCCATCGGCCTTCGATGTTGTGCCAACCTGTGGAACCAATCTGAAGCCCATCTATCCACACTATTCCATTTCTATCTATATGTCTATCCAATGACCATTTAAATGCCCTAAAAGTTGGCGAGTCTACTACTGTTGCAGGCAGTGTGTTCCACATCCCGACTACTCTCTGAGTAAAGAAACTACCTCTGACATCTGTCCTATATCTATCACCACTCAATTTAAAACTGCATCCTTTCATGCTAGCCATCACCATCTGAGGAAAAAGGTTCTCACTGTCCACCCTATCTAACCCTCTGACATGTCTCAATTAAGTCACCTCTCAACTTCTTCTCTCTAATGAAAACAACCTCAGGTCCCTCAGCCTTTCCTCATAAGACCTCCCCTCCATACCAGGCAACATCCTAGTAAATCTCCTCTGAACCCTTTCTGAAGCTTTCACACCCTTCCTATGATGCAGTGACCAGAAATGTATGCAATACTCCACGTGCAACTGCACCAGAGCTTTGTACAGCTGCCGCATGACCTCATGGTTCTGAAACCCATTCCCTCTATCAATAAAAGTTAACACACAGTATGCCTTCTTAACAACCCTCTCAGCCTGGCAAATTTCAGGGATCTATGTACATGGACACTGTGGTCTCCCTGCTCATCTACACTGCCAAGAATCTTACCATTAGCCTAGTACTCTTTATTCCTGTTGCTCCTTCTAAAGTGAATCACCTCTCACTTTTCCACAATAAACTCCATTTGCCACCTCTCCGTCCATCTCTGCAGCTTGTCTATGTCCCTCTGTAACCTGCAACATACTTCGGCACAATCCACACTGACCTTAGTGTCATCCACAAAATTTACTAACCCATCCTTCTATGCTGTTATCCAGGTAATTTATAAAAATTACAAACCACATTGCACCCAAAACAGATCCTTCAGGTACACCACTAATAACTGAACTCTAGGATGAATATTTCCCATCAACCACCACCCTCTTTCAACTAGCCAATTTCTAATCCAAACTGCTAAATATCCAAAAATCCAAACCCTCAATCCCATGGCCTCTGTATTTTGTGCAATAGCCTACTGTGGGGAACCTTATCTAACATTTTACTGAAATCCATATACACCATATCAACCGCTATACTCTCATTCACCTGTTTCTCAAAGAACTCAATAAGGTTTGCGAGGCACGACCTACCCTTCACGAAACCATGTTGACTATCGCTCATCAACTTACCCATCTCTAGATGATTACAAATCCTATCGCTTATAATCTTTTCCAACACTTTACCCACAACCGAAGTAAGGCTCACTGGTCTATAATTACCAGGGCTGTCTCTATTCTCCTTCTTGAACAAGGGAACAACATTGCTATCCTCCAGTCTTCTGGCACTATTCGTGTAGACAATGATGACATAAAGATCAAAGCCAAAAGCTCTGCAATCTCTTTCATAGCTTCCCAGAGAATCCTAGGATAAATCCCATCAGGGCCAGGGACTTATCTGTTTGCATACTTTCCAGAATTGCTAACACCTCTTCCTTTTGAACGTCAATCCCATCTAGTTTCATAATCTGTATCTGAGTATTCACTTTGACAACATTGTCCTTGTCCAGTGTGAATACTGATGAAAAATATTCATTTAACAGTTCTCTTAGCTGCTTAGAATCCACTACTATCCTTGATTGACCCTAATCTTTCTTGAGTCATTCTTTTATTCCTGATATATCTATAGAAAGCTTTAGGGTTTTCCTTGATCCTATCTTCCAACAACTTCTCATGTCCCCTCATGGCTCTTCTTAGCTCTCTCCTTAGGTCTTTCCTGACTAACTTTTAACTGTCAAGTGCCCTAACTGAGCCTTCACATCTCATCCTAACATAAGTCTTTCTCTTCCTCTTGACAAGAGATTCAACTTCTTTAGTAACCACGGCTCCCTCGCTCAACCACTTCCTCCCTGCCTGACAGGTACATACTTATCAAGAACATGCAGTAGCTGTTCCTCAAATAAGCTGCACATTTCAATTGTGCCCATCCTCTGCAGTTTCTTTCCCTTTCCTATGCACCATAAATCTTTCCTAATTGCACCATAATTGCTTTTCCCCCAGCAATAAACCTTGCCCTGTGTTATATACCTATCCCTTTCCATCGCTAAAGTAAACGTAACCAAATTGTACAAAGTTAAAAGTCAGACAACACCAGGCTATAGTCCAACAGGTTTATTTGGAAGCACTAGCTTTCGGAGCACTGCTCCTTGATCAAGTGGTTGTCGAGTATGAGATCGTAGGACACAGAGTTTATAGCAAAAGTTTGCATATGATGTAGCTGAAATTATATATTGAAAAAGATCTGGATTGTTTGTTAAGTCACTCATGTTTTAAAATGAGCATCTTGGTTTCAGTTCTTTCATATGTAAATCCCAGAACCTAAAGTTACATTCTCAAGTGAACTTTAACAATAGGTGCTATGTTGACCCAGATAATGCATTGAAGGTGTGAGGTCTGTGTCCTGTGATATTATACTCCACAGCCACCTGATGAAGGAGCAGCGCTATGAAAGCTAGTGCTTCCAAATAAAACTGTTGGACGATAACCTGGTGCTGTGTGAATTTTAACTTTGTACACCCCAGTCCAACACTGGCATCTCCAAATCATAGTGCACAGCTACCTCCAAATCTAACACTTGGCCAGGTTCATTACCCAGCACCAAATCCAATGTGGCCTCGCCCCTTGTTGGCTGGTCTATGTACTGTATCAGGAAACCATCTTACACACTTTGGACAAAAACTGGCCCATGTGAAGTACTCAAGGCATAGTTTCTCTAGTCAATAGTTGGAAAGTTAGAGTCTCCCATAGCAAGTACCCTGTTACTCTTGCTCCTATCCTGAATTGTCCTTGCTATCCTTTCCTCTACATCTCTGGAACTATTCAGAGGCCTAGAGAAAATTCCCAACAGGATGACATCTCCTTTCCTGTTTCTAGCCTCAGCCCATACTACCTCAGTAGATGAGTCCTCAAACGTCCCTACTGCCACTGTAATACTATCCTTGATTAACAATGCCACACTTCCCCCTCTTTTACCATCTTCTCTGTTCTTATCAAAACATCTAAATCCTGGAACCTGCAATAACCATTCGTGTCCCTGCTCGATCCTTGTCTTCAAAATGGCCACAACATCAAAGTCTCAGGTACCAATCAGTTCACCACCTTATTCCGGATGCTGCTGGCACTGAAGTAGACACACTTCAAACAAACTTCCTGCTTGCAATCATGTAGCCCTTCAGGTATTTTCCAACATTCTTGATTTTTCAACTCAACTTCACCTTCGTACACTGTACTCCATCTCCTTTAATTACTTTAATGCACAAGAATCGATCAACTTCTGTCTTAACAACAGTACATTCAACAATTCTGTGGGTCGGAGGATAAAAATGATTCCCAATCATTTGAGTGAAGAATTTTCTCTCCATCTCAGTTCTGAATTGTTGATCCCTTATCCAACAGTGTCCTCATGTTCTAGCTTCTCCAGCCAGGGCCATGCGTTGACTCTTTAAATTCTTTAAATTAAATTAGATCAACTGTCATTCTTGTAAACTCCAAGTCCGAGTCAACTCAACTGCTTCTCAAAGAATAAGCCCCTCATCCTCAGAACCAGCCTAGTATGAATCCATGTTACAACAACTCTATGAAAGTATACCCTTTCTTATGCAACGCTATTTATCAGCCTCACCAATGCTTTGTCTAAATGTAGGGTGAAGTTTTTACATTTGTACTCCAATCATTTTTTATAATAAAAGCTAACGTGCCATTTGTTATTCTATTTGCTGGCTGTAAGTGCATGTCAGCTTTTTTTTAATTCATGTATAAGGCTATCGAACCCTGGCTCAGAAAGTGCAAAGCTATTATCTCTCAAATATTTTCCAATCTTTTCAATTTTTTTTCTGCCAATGTGGATGACTTCAGCTTTTACCGCATTGTATCCCACCTGCCATCTACTTGTTCTATCTCCCAACCTGTCTATTTCTATCGATAGCTTCTTCTCATCCTCCTTGATGCTCACATTCCCAGCTAACTTTGTATTATCAGTAAGCTTGGAAGCATTAAACACAATGCCCTCATCTACGTCATCGTCAATATAGTAGATTGTAATTAACTGAGAGCCAAACACTAATTTTTGCCATACCCACTACAAATGCCAATCTGAAAATATCTGACTTTGTCCCTTTACTCTTTTCTGTCCATGAGCCAATCTTCAATCTATACTAAAATACTATCTCCAATTCTATCAATCCTAGCTTTGTAATATCCTCTTGTATGGCAACTTATAAAATACTTTCTAAACAAAATCCACATAAATCATTGGTTACTCCTTAGCCATCTTATTAGCTATAATCCCCAAAAATCTCACTGATTTTTCAAACACAATTGCACTTTCAAGCCCAAGCTGACTCTGCTGATCACATCCTGGATTTCTGCATGCTCCCTCACCATGTTCCTAATGATAGGTTCCAGCACTTCCCCTGTTATCAACATTATGCTATGGTAAATACTTCCCTCTCTTCTTCCTTCTTTTAATAGCCAGGTTATGTTTAAGAACCGTGCTGGACACTGGTGAATTCTGCATAACAAAGTGAATGTATCCACTGACTCTGCATCTATTTCTATTACAGCTTTAAACTTTTAGTAATTAGGTGCAAGGGATCTAGGTCCCATTCATTTCTGCAATACTATTTCTTTACTTGCAATAAATTCTTTACTTACAATAATTTCTTCAAATGCCACATTCTTGGTCCCCTATTACTCCCTCAATTTTCTTGTATCTTCCTGGAAAACAAACACAACTTATCTATTTTATATCTCTGCCATTTCCTTATTCTCCAATATAATTTCACTTGCCTCTGCCTCTGTGTTCACTTTCACGAAGCTTTTCCCATCCATATATCTATTGGAACATTTGTGATTTATTTTCATGTCTGCTAGTCTACTCTCTTATTCCCTTTTCTCTTTCTTTATCAACTTCCTGGTCCTCCTTTTATGGTGAATTCTAATAATCTCTCATCCCCCTCCCTGAACAGATTGCTTTTTTGGCAATGAATGTCTTCTTTTGATAAAAAATCCTTTTTACTTCTGCTTGCTATGCACATGTGGAGCATTTTATCTTGAGGTTTTTAAACCTTAAAGGAATCCTTATTTGTTGCAAATTATTGAATGACTCTTTAGGAATTAGCGACTGCTTATTTTCCCATCATATCTTTAAATGCATTTGCACAATGTACTTTTGCCAACTCATCCCACATGCCAATATAATTTGCTTTGTTTAAATTTAAAGCTCTTGTTTTTGACTGAACTAAATCAATTTTAAACTCAGTATAAAATTCTGTCACCCTGTGATCACTCTCCCCTGCAGGTTATATTACTGCAAGATCATAAATTGATCCTTTCTTGTTGGCAGTAATAGACATGGTCAGAAGTCATATGACACCAGGTAAATGTTCAACAGGCTTATTTGAAATCACAAGCTTTCGAAGCGCTACTCCTTCTTCAGGTGAAGTGGACAGAAGCACGCAGGCACAGAATTTATAACCAGAGAGATCATTGCAAGATAATTCTAGGTAATTAACAGTGTCAAAAGATAAGCACAAATGGTGTGTGACAGGCTGAACAATAAATCTCTGCAGGTGATCAGAAGTTTCAAGCTGTGTGAGTAAATTGTCAACAGCAAGTGAAATGATGACCTTTGTTCCGATTAATAATTACAAATAGTTAAAGTTAAAAATCACACAGTTTCAGGTCATAGTCCAACAGGTTTAATTGGAAGCACTAGCTTTCGGAGCACTGCTCCTTCATCAGGTGGTTGTGGAGTATACTTGATGTATCAACCACCTAATGAAGGAGCTGCACTTAGTGTCATAGAGTCATAGAGTCATAGAGATGTACAGCATGGAAACAGACCCTTCGGTCTAACCCGTCCATGCCGACCAGATATCCAACCCAATCTAGTCCCACCTGCCAGCACCCGGCCCATATCCCTCCAAACCCTTCCTATTCATATACTCATCCAAATGCCTCTTAAATGTTGCAATTGTACCAGCCTCCACCACATCCTCTGGCAGCTCATTCCATACACCTACCACCCTCTGTGTGAAAAAGTTTCCCCTTAGGTATCTTTTATATCTTTCCCCTTTCACCCTAAACCTATACCCTCTAGTTCTGGACTCCCGATCCCAGGGAAAAGACTTTGCCTATTTACATTATCCATGCCCCTCATAACTTTGTAAACCTCTATAAGGTCACCCCTCAGCCTCTGACGCTCCAGGGAAAACAGCCCCAGCCTGTTCAGCCTCTCCCTATAGCTCAAATCCTCCAACCCTGGCAATATCCTTGTAAATCTTTTCTGAACCCTTTCAAGTTTCACAACATCCTTCCGATCAGAAGGAGACCAGAATTGCACATATTATTCCAGCAGTGGCCTAACCAATGTCCTGTACAGCTGCAACATGACCTCCCAACTCCTGTACTCAATACTCTAACCAATAAAGGAAAGCATACCAAACGCCTTCTTCATTATCCTATCTCCCTGCACCTCCACTTTCAAGGAGCTATGAACCTGCACTCCAGGGTCTCTTTGTTCAGAAACACTCTCTAGGACCTTACCATTAAGTGTATAAATCCTGTTAATTAAACAGCTCCCTCTTTGCCTACACTTGGTCTGCAGCCCTGTAGAAATTTCCTTTCCAATAATATAATCCATATCCATCTGAATAAGCACGTACAATTACATCCCAACCAAAGTGTAAATCTACACTCTACTCTGACCTTTATTAGCTGCATTACAGTAACTCACATGGCTCTTTTACCACCATCTTCCAAAACCAGGAACATCTCCCACCTAGAAGAGCAAATAACACACAGAACATAACCACATGCAAGTTTGCCCTCCAACTTACTCACCATGCTGACCTGGATGGGTTTAAGCTTCTCTACACTACCAGTAGGTCAAAGCTATTCCTCCCTCACAGCACTGTGGGCATTTCACCACCACATATGCTATAATCCCTGCAGTATGGAAGCAGGCCATTCAACCCATCGAGTCCACACCGACCATCCAATGAGCATCCCACCCAGATCTGCTCACAGTCCTAGCTCCACAATCCCACACTTCCCATGGCTAAACCATTTCACCTGTACATCCCTGGGCTCTGGGAGGGAACTCACGCAGATACGGGGAGAATGTGCAAACTCACATAGACAGTCACCCGAGGCAGGTATCGAACCCAGGTCCCCGGTGCTGTGAGGTAGCAGTGCTAACCACTGAGCCATCAGGATGCCCATTGCCTGCAGGAGCTCAAAAAGGCAGCTGATCACCAGCTTCTCAAGGCTATTTTGGCATCAGCATGAAATGCTGACTCAGCCAGTGATACTTACACACCATGAATTAAATAAACCATGATAGAAATCCCCATTACTAAACTTCTGTTCTTCATTATTAGCATTGTGTCATTGTTATTTAGAAACTAAGGTTAAAATCCACTCTTTAAATCTTAAAACATCCCTATTTCTCCTTATTTTTGAATGCTCTTTAAAACGTGTGGTTTGTTCATAAGAACATAAGAACTAGGAGCAGGAGTAGGCCATCTGGACCTTGAGCCTGCTCCACCATTCAATAAGATCATGGCTGATCTTTTCATGGACTCAGTTCCACTTACCCACCCTCGCATCGTAACCCTTAATTCCTTTACTATTCAAAAATCTATCTATGTTAGCCCTAAAAACATTCATTGAGGAAGCCTCAGCTGCTTCACCGGGAAGGGAATTCTAGATTCACAGCCCTTTGAGAGAAGAAGTTCCTCCTCAACTCAATCCTAACTCTGCTCCCCTTTATTTTAAGTTTCTGACCCCTCATTCTTAGCTTCACCCAGTGTTTCTATCTTATCTATTCTCTGCATAATTTTAGATAGTGGGCAGCATAGTGGCTCAGTGGTTAGCACTATTGCCTCACAGCGCCAGAGACCTGGGTCCAATTCCCGCCTTGGGCAACTGTCTGTGCGGAGTTTGTATGTTCTCCGTGTCTGCCTGGGTTTCCTCCGGGTGCTCCGGTTTCCTCCCACTGTCCAAAGATGTGCAAGTTAGTTGAATTGGCAATGCTAAATTGCCGGTAGTGAAGGGATAAATGCAGGGGAATGGGTATGGGTGGACTGCTCTTCAGAGGGTCGGTGTGGACTTGTTGGGCCAAAGGGCCGGTTTCCACACTGTAGGGAATCTAATCTTATTTATATAAGAATCACTCTGCCCCCATTCTTCTAAATTCCAATGAGTACAGTCCCAGTCTACTCAATCCCCCCTCACAAGCCAACCCTCTCAACTCCAGAATCAACAGAGTGAACCTTCTCTGCATCCCCTCCTGTGCCAGTACATCCTTTCTCAAGAAAAGAGACCGAAATTGTACACAGTACTCCAGGTGTGACCTCACCAACACTCTGTACAGCTACAGCATAACCTGCCTGTTTTAAACTACAAGCCTCCAGCAATAAAGGACAATATTCCATTTGCCTTCTTATGTGGCTCAACATCAAATTACATTTGATTATCGGTTCTATCAAGTTGCTTGAGCTATCTTAATATGTTAAAGTAGTGATTTAAAGGCCGGTTATTATTGTATACTTTAAAATGCATTTCAGTTTGTCTTCCAACCTTCTTAGGAATATTCCTTTCAGGGTTGAATGATACCATTGAGTGCAACTATTGGTTCATATTCATTTCTTAGTAGAACTGTGACAGACAATATTAGTGTATCAGTCACAGAGTCATAAAGATGTATACCATTGAAAGAGACCTTCAGTCCAATTTGTCCATGCCAACCAGATATCCTAAATAAGTCTAGTCCCATTTTCCTGCATTTGGCCCATGTCCCTCTAAAGCCTATCTATTCATATCCCCATCCAGATGAATTTTACCAGCCTCCACCATTTCCTCTGGCAGCTCATTCAATACAGGCACCACCCTCTGCATAAAAAAGTTGCTGCTTAAGTTCCTTCTAAATCTTTCCCCTCTCACCTTAAACCAATGCCCTCTAGTTCTGGACTCCCCCACCCCAGGGAAATGACCTTGACTATGTACCCTATCCATGCCCCTTGTGATTTTATAAACCTCCATGAGGTCACCCCTCCAATGGTCTAGGGATAACAGCCCCAGCCTATTCAGCTTCTCCCTATAGCTTAAATTCTCCAACTCTCAAACTTGCTTGTAAATCTTTTCTGTTTCAATAGGAAGGAGATCAGAATTGCATGCAATATTCCAAAAGTGACCTAACTAATGTCCTGTACAGCCACTACATGACCTCCCAACCCCGATACTCAATGCTCTGACCAATAAAGAAAAGCATATGAAACGCCTTTTCACTAGTCATTTGTAACGTAAACTGCGTTTTCAGATCTTGTATATTTTATGGTAGGTCCTTATTGAAATGGCAAAATGTGAAAGGGAAATTGACCCTCCCAGCTTCTAAATGATGCAAGACTGAAATTTATTGCAAACCCAAACTGGTGGGGTGTCAAAAGACTACATAAGAACCATCCGAGCTGAGATGATGATTCCAATGGTGCACTATAGGCAGGACCAGATTTTCATAAACCCACACGGGAAAAGGTGGCTCCAAAGGCTAGAGTTACATTCTGTGGTGCTGGCTTCCCAGGGAGAGTGACCAGATGATCTTCAAGTGAGACCAGAGTGTACTGAAACTGCTTGTGTGCCTCAATGCATCCTCTGCAATGAAGCTTAATTAAAAACATAACAAAACATGAAGCATCACTCCAATCTTCACCACTTCACTTCATGACAGGGACATGCCTAGATACCTATCAACTTAGTGTTAACACGTGCATATTCATGAATGCCACCCCCACTCTGCCTCAGCAGATATGTCAAATTCAACTTACATACACCTTGCAAAGACCCCAGGTAAAAATGACATTGAATAAAGTTCCATGCAATAAAATTTTCCTGCCGACTGAATAAATGTCTGCTGAAGACTTCACTATATTTCATTCAATCCCTTGTAAAACCGAGCATTCAAATTTACTATGTCCTGCTTCAAAGCCCTGATGACTGTTTGCAGCTGTCAATGAAACTGTGAAATAGAAGGCACCCCACTTGAATAACGAGTGGTTTGAAAACAGCATTCATCCAGTAATGGAAACCCTCAAGCTTTATGTAGAGAATGAATTCGCAAGTGGCCATTTTGTTTTAAATCTAGATATTATTTTGCTAAAAATTTTTAAATATCTTGACAGATTCACAACTCCCATTGAGGTTCTGTTGTCAGGCCCCCTTGATGCTATTGACAAGTGCTCTTGACAGTTCCCTTTTTGATAGAACCCATCTGCAGGTTGTCTTGAAACTTTTGACAGATCTTCAAGGCAGCTTATTTAGAGAGGTTCTCTTGACACTTGTCAACCCACCTCAAAAGTCGTCTTGGTATTTTGTCTTGTCATCTTGACAAGTGCTTCAGATGGCTTCGACAGCTGGTTTTGAAAGGTCCATTGACAGAGTCAATGATTTTAACTGTACTGGATTTGTGCAATCTTTATGTGGATTTATGCCTGTGTTTCACAATTCCAAAGGACACTAGATCCAGCCCAAAGAGCATGTGATCTACCAAAGGGCATGTAACCTCCAACAAAGGGCATGTTTAGTTCCCCCAAAGGTGTCCCAGGACCAGATCCAAAGAGGTTCTCTTTCTTCTCCAAACGGGTACCCTACAGCGTGGAAACAGGCCATTCAGCCCATCACACCAACCCTGCAAAGAGCATCCCATCTACACCCACCCCCATACCCTAGCACCTTGCATTGTCCATGGCTAATCCACCTAGCCTGCACAGCCCTGGACAATATGGGCAATTTAGCGCGGCCATCTGCACATTGTTGGACTACGGGAGGAAACCAGGGCACTCGGAGAAAACCCTCGTAGACACGGGGATAATGTGCAAGAGAATAAGCATCCGTGGTACCGTGCAGCAGCAACACAAACCACTGAGCCATTAGGCCGCCCACTCTACTCAGTGTATTCTTCACATATAGTCTAGGAAGTACTTTAACATCATCAGCAGGATACATAGTGCTTAAAATCAACTGAGAACATCATTTATTTTTTATAATGTGAATGATGCTTCATTTCTCACAGTTTTTAGACATAGCTTTGATCCAGCTACTTTGATGCTTTTCCAATGATCGAACTTGGAGACACGAGACTACTTCTTCAATCTGTGTCCAGAGGTTACCAGCAGTCATCAACCAATCATTTGTAACAGCAATATTCAAAACAAAGATCACAAGTTGATAGATTCCAGTATGGGCAACTGACTCACCTGATTTATGTAACATGTGTAACTCGCTGCTTTTAACCCATGTATTGACGTGTGTTTTGATGCAGCAAGACTATGGCTGCATTTCAATTTGAAATGTCAGGATTTTGCTAAATGTTGCCAATTCTATCAGTGCCAAAGTCTAACCTATACCATATCCAATTATATCAATCTGACATTTGCTAAAATGGATCACATCACAGATTGAACTGGGCATTGGCTATGAAAATTCTCAATCAAACATTTGGAAACTAGTCAGACAGAACATCACCAATATCATAATATTTCAATTCCTCGGGTCTTTTTTAATTTTTAAATATGTCTCTCAAGCTAAAACAATCAAAATGGGAGATGGTGGTGTGTTGACAATTTGGCTATTAATCAAGACTAAAGCAAAAGCAGGAATTACTGGGACAGCTCGGCAGGTCTGGCAGTAACGGTGAAGAGAAATCAGCGTTAATATTTCGGGTTGAGTGACCCATCTTCAGAACCATATTAACATTTCAGGTGGATGCACCTGTCTTCTGAAGAGGTTTCTGAAGATGGGTCACTCGATCTGAAACATTTACTCTGATTTCTCTCCACAGATGCTGCCAGACCTGCCGAGCTGTTCCAGCAACTTATGCTTTTGTATCTGATTGACAGCATCTGCAGTTCTTTCGGTTTTTAATCAAGACTATGTCCCTGGGAATGTCAGTTCAAATCCCACCTCGGCAGTTGGAGGAATTTAAATCGAATATCTAAATCAGGAAAACAACGTTCGTCTAAATAAAAGTGACAACTAGCATTGATTGCTGCAAAAGCTGATCATTGATTCTGAACTTTCTGCTGAAATAGCTGAATAAGTCTGTTAATTCAAGAACAGTTAAGGAAGGGAAAAATGCTATCTCTTCAGTACTACCTACCTCTCATAAACAAAAAAAATTACTCCGTGCCATTCAGCTCCTGAATAAATGCCAGAAGTTACATTCCTTTTAAATTCACAAGTTTCACACATATATTACCAATACTGCTATAGAATCCCGACAATGTGGAAACAGGCTCACACCAACTCTCTAAAGAACATCCCACCCCATTCCTGTAATTTCAATGGCCAATCCACCCTAACCTGCACATCTTTGGACTGTGGGAGGAAACTGGAGTACCCAGAGGAAACTCACACAGGCACAGAAAGAACGTGTAAACTCCACACAACACAATCACCCAAGGCTGTAATCAAACCTGGCTCACTGGCATTGTAAGACAGCAGGGCTGACCACTGAGCCACCACACCAAGTAGATAGCATAGTGAAGAAGGCATTTGGTATGCTTTCCTTTATTGGTCATGGCATTGAGTGTAGGAATTGGGAGGTCATGTTGCAGCTGTACAGGACATTGGTTAGGCCACTTTTGGAAAATTGCGTGTAATTCTAGTCTGCCTCCTATCGGAAGGATGTTGTGAAACTTGAAAGGGTTCAGAAAAGATTTGCAACATGTTGCTATGGTTGGAGGGTTTGAGCTACAGGGAGATGCTGAGCAGTTTGGGGCTGTTTTCCCAACACTGTTGGAGCATTGTAGGCTGAGGAGTGACCTTATAGAGGTTTATAAAATCATAAGGGGCATGGATAGGGTAAGTAGACAAGGTCTTTTCTCCCTGTCAGAACTAGAGGGGTTGAGAGGGGAAAAACTTAAAAGGGAACTAAGAGGCAACTTTTTCATGCAGAGGGTGGTGCGTGTACAGAATGAGCTGCCAGAGGAAGTGGTGGAGGCTGATATAATGGCAACAGTTAAAAGGCATCTGGATGGGTATATGAATAGGAAGGATTTGGGCAAAGTGCTGGCAAATGAAACTAGATTAGGGTATTGGATTGGCATGAACTAGTTGGACCAAAAGGTCAGTTTCTGTGCTGTATATCACAATGACTCTATGCTTGGACTGTGGGAGGAAATTGGAGTATCCAGAGGCACAGGCAGAACATGTAAAATCCACAAAGACAGTCACCCAAAGCTGGAATCGGACTTGGT
The DNA here is from genome assembly GCF_047496795.1 of Chiloscyllium punctatum. NCBI lineage: Eukaryota > Metazoa > Chordata > Chondrichthyes > Orectolobiformes > Hemiscylliidae > Chiloscyllium > Chiloscyllium punctatum. The sequence goes on from NC_092758.1 coordinate 85,872,767, forward strand.
TCACTAGCATTGTATGGCTGCAGCGCTGACTGCTGAGCCACCATACCAGCCTCTGTGACACTGGTACTTTCTTCCCTTCAGTTTGATTTGCTGCTGTTTCATGAACCACATTTGTCCCAATCCAGAAACTGATTTTTCTTCCCCCTTCAACCCCTGACATCTGTTAGCTATTGTCCACCTCAACATCAACAGACAATAGGGCTGACAATAGCTAACCTGCACAGGCATGTGGAGGATCGCAGTGCTGGTTTAGCACACACACCACTTTAAGTTCGCGCTGTGTGATGTTTTGAATGATCTCTGTGCACAGCCAACATTTCTCATGCTGTTTTATTGAATGCAAACAACAGAAGGGGGCTCGATAGGGTAGCTGGCTCAAGGTATTTAAAGGCATTCTGCACCTAGCTCTTAACAATGTATTGTGGCTGAACAAAATAGGTGAATCTTTCTTTTTTTAAACAATGAATCTGGGTTTTCAAGGGTGGCTGAATATATGACAGAATAAGCACCAAGATTTTCTGACAACGTGCTAAAGGATGGTTGTATTCCCATCATAACGTGATGATCCCCAGGCTTTGCTCTTTTTATTTTATGAAGAGAGCTTGAAACAGAAGTGGAGTCTCCAAGCTGATAAAGTAAACTGTTTGTGAGGTCTAGAAGATTTTTTTTGGAAGTTGGAACAATAGAAGCAGCATGAATGGGTGGAGTCAGGCTCCCACAGAACCAGGGTTTTATAGACTCATACAGTCGCAATGTCAAACATCATGGAAGCAGACCCTCTGGCCCAACCAGTACGTGCTGAATATAATCCCAAGCTAAACTAGTCCCAACTGCCTGCTCCTGGACCATAGTCCTCCACACCTTTCTATTCATGTGCCTATTCAAGTGTCTTTTAAACGTTGCAACTGTGCCCATATCCACCACTTTCTTAGTCAGTTCATTCCACATGTGAACCATATATAGATTTGCCCCTCATGACTTTTTTTAAATCTCTCTCCTTCCACCTTAAAAATATGCACCTAGTCTTGAAATCCCTTATCCTGGGGGAAAAAAAAATCTACCATTAACCCTATCTATGCCCCTCATGATTTTATAAGCGTTTATAAGGTCACCTCTCAACCTCCTGCTCTCCAGTGAACATTAATTTAGCTTTCAGTATTTGTTGGGGATTTGAAGCCTCCATACATTTCTCCCTGCTACAGCAGAACACTTGAGTTATTTCTCTCTCTCTCTCTGCCAGAATTTCCTCTTGATGTTCTTTCCTCCTGGACTGCGTGTGAGACAATCTATTTTACAGACTTTGCCTGTGCCAAGTGTGTGTTTATGGGTTGTTACTATATTGGGACAGCCACTGCTTAGTAGTTAAATAAACTATTATTCTGTTGAGTTTTCTAACAGAGTTGAAGTTTGACCAATTCCTCTTTCTTTTGGTTGTATTTTAGCTGTAGAATAAGAATAACATGTTTTGCTAAAAGCCATGTAGTGTCACCAATCAAATTAAACCTGGAACACAACACCTTTAAATAAGAAATTTAGGGACAAGGCTATCCCCTTGATGTATTTGAAGATCGATAACAAGAGCCACTCAATAGTGCTCTGACTCCAGCTACTCCTACTACCAAGATGGTGACAGCAGAATAGGTAATGCCCATGCTCAGCCTACTCTGCATTTTCCATTCACTTCTTCCTTTTTTCCTTTTCTCATTTTCTTTTAACATTTAAATAAAAACCCGATCAGAGAGTGGTAGCATTGGCATCGGAGGGTTACAGCAGCTGAGAGTCCAGTGTGATGGTCAGTGGATCAGGAGTAAAATGCCCAGGGGTCAGGTGACTTGGAGTGGAGCAGGATGATCGCAAAATGAGGGCTGGTGTGGTCAGCCTGTCACAGACAGTGGTCAGCGAGCCCAGTTGGGGTGAGCCCAGTGTGGGCATCAATGTGGACTTCAACAGCTTCCTCATTTCCCCTTCCCCCACCTCATCCTAGTTTCAAACTTCCAGCTCAGCACTGTCTCCTTGACTTGTCCGAACTTGTCCGACCTGCCTATCTCCTTTTCCACCTATCCACTCCACCCTCTCCTCCTTGACCTATCACCTTCATCTCCTCCCCCACTCACCCATTTTACTCTATGCTACTCTCTCCCCACCTCCACCCTCCTCTAGCTTATCTCTCCACGTTTCAGGCTCACTGTCTTTATTCCTGCTGAAGGGTTTTTGCCCGAAACGTCGATTTCGCTGCTCGTTGGATGCTGCCTGAACTGCTGTGCTCTTCCAGCACCACTAATCCAGTATTTGGTTTCCAGCATCTGCAGTTATTGTTTTTACCAGTGTGGGAGAGAGCAAGTCCCAAGTTTGGACCAGTTACAGGCTACAGAAGGACTGTAATACTTATCTTTTAACTTTATTTCCTAATTTATTAAATGAAAACGTGTAATGTAGAACTCCTGGCTTTTTTCTTTATTTCTCTATTTTCATACCTAATCTATTTTAGCAGCAAAGATTTGTAGCTAGGTACATTGTACCCCAGATGGTGCAGTGTGGGGCAACATCATACACTTGTCACAGTGCTCCTGTGCTTTTGAACATGAGTACAGGTAATAATAAAACTTAATTCCAATTCAAATTCTATTCGCTGGCTTAGTTAGATATATGCCTTCTATCATGAGATGGTTTGGAAATGCCAGAGATGGACAAGGTCAAAAATCAAACAACACCAGGTTATAGTCCAACAGGTTGATTTGAAGTTATGATTTGAAGATGCCAGAGTTGGACTGAGGTGGACAAAGTTAAAAATCACACAACACCAGGTTATAGTCCAACAGGTTTATTTGGAAGCACTAGCTTACGGAGCGCTGCTCCTTCATCAAGTGATTGTGGAGCATAACATCACAGGACACAGAATTTATAGCAAACGTTTACAGTGTGATGTAACTGAAATTATATATTGATAAAGACTTGGATTGTTTGTTCAGTCTCTCATCTTTTAGAATGGGCATGTTGGTTTCAGTTCTTTTGTGTGTAAATCCCAGAACATTTTTAAAGTTACATTCTGAAGTGAATTTTAACAATAGGTGCCATGTTGGCCCAGATAATGCCTTGAAGATGTGAGATGCCCTGTGTGAGGATGTCTGTGCCCCAATGTTCAGACTGATTCTAATCAAAAAAAAAGGGATTTACAGAATCTTACATGGATTCATGCAGTTTTCCAGCAAAATAAAATTTAATTCTGCAAGTAAATATTCACCCACAAACTTATGTATGTGTGTAAATGTAAATGTAAAGAGGTATAAGTCTGTGAGAGGGTGCGTGTGAGTGTGGGAGTGTATGTATGAGCATATGACAAGGAGCTTGTGTATGAGAGAGGGTCTGCATGAGTGTATGGGTCTGTAGGAATCTGTGTGTAGGAGTGTCTGTGTGTCTGTGTCTGTCTGTGTGTGTATGTCTGTCTGTGTGTGTGCATCGGTCTGTGTGAGTGTATAGTGCAATCGGGTCACCTGTATTTTGACATGACCCCAAGGTCCCAGTTGAGGCCATCCCTATGGATACTGAACTTGGCTCTCAGCCTCTGCTTGGTCTCTTTGTGTTGTTGCCTGTCCCTAAGTCCATGTTGGAGGATGGTCGCCCGAAGGTCCGAGGTCGAATGTCCTGGACCGCTGAAGTGTTCTCTTGCTGGGAGGGAACACTCCTGTCTGTTGATTGTTATGTGGTGTCCATTCATCTGTTGCCGTACCTCTGTTTGGTCTCGCCAATGTACCATGCCTCAGGGCATCCTTGCCTGCAGCATATGAGATAGACAACATTGGCCGAGTCACATGAGTACCTGCCATGTACATGTTGGGAGGCGTCCTCAGGTGTAATGGTGGTATCTGTGTTGACAACCTGTTCAAATAAACCTGTTGGACTATAACCTGGTGTTGTTTGATTTTCAACCTTATCCCGAGGTGCTGGTGAAACCAGGCTTGAAGTTGCCCTGAAGGTAATTTTCAGTATCCTCTACTGAATAACAACAAGCCATGGTCCACACATTGAAAAAGTGCCAGGTCGGACATTGGCAAAAGCACAAGGAATGTAAACACTGAAAGAATGCAGAATGGTTACATTGGTTTTTAAATGTGCACTTTCTGGTGTTTTATTTTTATTTTTGTGATGCTGGTTGGAGGAAGCCAGTGGTGAAGGAGGTGACAAAAAGTGACCTGGTATCACAGGGTTCCTGAGTCAATAAGGTTATCATTGTGAAGATAAGGGGAAGTGAGTTTGTGGAGTATTTAGAAATGTAAAAGATAAAACTTTGGTGAACTTGCTAAGGAATGAGAAGACAGTGGGGCCAAAGAAAAGATTGCAGTAAGTAGAAAACCAGGCACATTGGTTGGGATATTACCTGCACTGCTCTGGCTTAAGGTCTTTATCTTCACTGTAAAAGAAATTGCATTAATTCCTTATTTTCTCTTTACAGTCATTTTACTGCCCACTTGACAAAACAAGGGAAAATGTAATTTTCAAAGATTTTAATGTGCTTTGCTGCTCTGTGTTCATGAGACTATTATGTTCATCCATGTTGATGTTATGGTCAAAAAAGCACAACCACACCTCTACTTCCTCAGGAGGCTAAGGAAATTTGGCATGTCCACAAGGACTCTTACTAATTTTTATAGGTGCACCTCAGAAAGCATTCTATCCAGATGCATGAAGGCTTGATACGGCAACTGCTCTGCTCAGAACTGTAACTACAGAGAGTTGTGAACTCAGCCCAGAGCATTACACAAACCAACCTTCCACCCGTTGAGTCCATCCACACTTCCCAATGCCTCGGGAAGGCAACCAACATCATCAAAGACCCCTCCCACCCCAGTTATAATCTCTCCCACCCTCTTCCATCAGGCAGAAGTTACAAAAGCTTATCACAAGCACCAACAGATTCAACAATAGCTTCTTCGCCACTGTTATTAGACTTCTGAATAGACCTCTCAAATTTCAAATTTAATGTTGATCTTGATCTCTGTGCACCTTCTCTGCAGCCGTAACATTGTATTCCTCGCTCTGTTCTATTATCCTAAGGCACTTTGTATGGTATGATCTGCCTGTACTGCACACAAAACAAAACTTTTCACTGCACTTAGGTATATGTGACAATAATAAATCAAACATAAAAAATGATGAGCAGAATGGCAGCTATGCCAGCCTTGCCAGGAACATTTGATGTGTTCTCATGGATATTGTAAACCCTGAATTTCTGCGCCATTATAAGTCAGATTTCAACTTGATTTTATCATCATGATTCGGCTAGGTATAGCATTTCTGGCCATTTCCAAAATGCCTTGTGACAACTGCAGCTTTTCTATTTGATGGGCAGTGTGATAAATGGAAATAAAGCCCACAGCTAGACCTGGGTATGTGGTGTCACCTATACAAATGTTCCCGCAATGATGCCAGAAGATGCAAATTAAACTATGGATATGATGACAGATGTGTCAAATACAATTATTCTGTCTCAGAATTCCCTCGCTCCCCCAAGGATACTTTTCCCAAAGTTTTACATGTGACCCAGAGCTACATTTTCTGGCCTCCTTAAACCTTTCTCTCCCCCTTTGTTTAGCCACAGTCCCAGTTTATAGTGCGTATTGTTGTTACTAATAACACCAAGTATGTTAGAGAATCAGTGTTCTTCATTTAGGTACATTTACTTTTTAATCCACCCATTTGGGTGTGTTGTGATGCATCTTCTGGGCAGGTGGTGCTTGAATCTGGACCTTCTGGCCTAGAGGTGAAGACTCTACCGCTGTGCTGTAAGTCTCTCATTTAACTGTGGGAATTGCTGCTACTTTGTGAATGGACAGTTCAATTTATAGCTCATGAACAGACCCATCAGTTTGGAAAATACTTCTCCACTGGCCACATAAACTGTTTAATGTTTCGGTGAGGCAATGACCTCACGGTACTATCACTGGACTGTTATTACAGAGAGCCCCCTTGAACACGCCCCACTCATTCCTGATGAAGAGTTCACGCTCGAAACGTCAGGTCTCCTGCTCCTCGAATGCTACCTGACCGGATGTGTGTTTCCAGCGCCACACCCTTTGACTGTTATTACACAGCCCCCGGCAATATTCTGGGAACCTGGGTTCAAATCTTGCCATGGCAGATAGTGGAGTTTGAATTCAATTGGAAAAAAAATCTAGAATTAAGAGATTAAAGTTGACCATGAATCCAAATGTTGATTGTTGGGTAAAACCCTTTTGGTTTAAGGAAGGAAACTGCCATCCTTACCTGGTCTGGCCTACATGTGACTCGACCCACAACAATAGGGTTGACTCTTAATTGCCCTCTGGGTAATTAAGGATGGGTAACAAATGCTGCTTAGCCAGTGACACCCTCATCCTATGAATGAATAAATAAAGGAATCTTCAGTTCATAGTCAAAAGTGCCTTTAGGAGCAGAACTCTGAATATAGAGCCCATTCAGTCTATGCAATTGTGTTGTCTATGTAAGAGACAGGAAAACCAGAATATTTTTATCCTATTACCTGTGTGTCCAATTTGGATACTTATGAAATACAGTTCTTGAGTTAGTTCTCCATGAGACACTTGGATATACAGTGAGGGCGAACACTGCTACACTTCTCACCTCTCGGCAAGACAGTGCAATATTGTTATTTCCATATGGATTCCATCTGAAGTTTGGAATCCAATATTACCCTCCCACTCCCCCACCCCCAGTGTTCCGGCCATCTTGGAGAAACAGAGTTTCTCAGAAGTCTGTTCTTGCCACATCCTGCGATCTACAGGAGTTTGCACATTGTCCCTGTGTCTGCGTGGTTTTTCTTTGGGTGCTCCGGTTTCCTCACATAATCCAAATATCTGCAGGTTAGGTGAATTGGCCGTACTTAATCGCCCCATAGTGTCCAGTGCTGTGTAGATTAGGTGCACTAGTCCAGGGTAAATGTAGAGTAATAGGGTAGGGGAATGTGTCTGGGTGGGTTACTCGTCAGAGGGTCAGTGTGGACTTGTTGGGCTGAAGGGCCTGTTTCCACACTGTAGGGATTCTATGATTCTCTGATTCTACATTCAGTGCCATGTTCCGCCCAATGCCCACAGACAAACCCACTGTCCCCACAACAGCACTGACTTGCCCTAGCACAGAGCTGTTCCTGTACACCCATTTCATTCCATTCTTCAGTCTCCACTGCTGCCTTATAAAGTCATATTTTTTTCTCTTCCTTTCAGCTTTTCATTCTGATAATACAATGCCAGTATTATTCTCAATCACATCATGTTCGAACATTTCCAGCAATTGCTCGTGGATTTATCACAAAGCAGCTATCGCCTCCTATATTGTTTTCCAATAGCTTTTCTGAATCCTTCAGTCCAATTTTAAAATGTTGCTCATTGGAATTATATCAGCATTTTAAAAGCACTTCAGTTCCAGTCTGTCTTGGATATGGTGTCCCAGTCCAATTAATAACAAGTAGGTGCAGAGAAATTGAGATTAAGGGCAGACGCACATTGGAACAGTTTGAAGAAAATCAACACTTTGAAACACAAGATTACTGAAGCGGACTGAGAGAAAGATTCGTCTCTATTGTGTAATGACACTGTATGTTGGGGCTCACAAATGAATTTCTCATGACTTCAGGTTGCCAATTGAGGAGAGCAGGAAATCGGCCAACTTTTCCAATCATTAAATCTCAGGAGTGAATCGAAAGGAATCGCGACAAGTTATACTTGGACATGGTCAATGGGACTTGTGATATAGATACACCTAAATCTGTATAAATACAAGGCACAGCTCAAGAGTGTTTTGGAATGCTCCCAGCATCCCTGCCTTGATGTGCTTTCTGCGCCTTGCCTTTCAGCTAAAGATACTAAGTTCACAGCATTATTAAATGAAAACCAAAAGAAATACTGATGCTGGATATCAGAAACAAAAATAGAGAACTGCTGGAAAAGCAAATCCTCTTAGGGGTGAGTCTGAGCTGGAGGCAGTTACTGAGGAGAGTGACGTGGCTGTGGAAACGGGTTTTAGCAAATATCTTGTCAACCACCAGGATACCACCACCAGACACATATACCCCTCCCCTCCCCTGTCAGCCTTCTGCAGGGATTGTTCCCAGGTCCACTCCTCCATCACTGGCAGCGGTCCACCACATCCACCCCCTGCCCCCACAGAGCATCTTCTATGGTAATGTTTCACCCTCACTTCCCACAAATTAGTCTGCTGCATTCACTGCTCACCATGTGGGTCTCCTCTACGTTGGGGAAAACAAAGCACAAACTGGGTGACCCCTTCGTAGAAGATCTACGTTCTTCCCACAAGATAGATCCTGAGCTGCCTGCCACTTCAACACCCCACCCTGTCTCCAGGTTAAGTGGATTGATCATGGGAAATGCAGGGTTACAGGGATAGGATAGGGGGGTGGGGGTACTCTGACCGGGATACTGTTCAGAGAGGCAGTGTGGACTCGATGGGGTGAATGACCTGCTTCAGCATTGTAGGGTTTCTATGACCAGCCAGCACATTAGGTGCTAACATTGAAGCTGCAGTTATAATACTCTTGTCTCACTGAGAGGGACATGGTGATATCAGGATAGTAAGAGACACAGTCGACAAAATGTGGCGCTGGAAAAGGCACAACAGGTCAGGCAGAATCTGAGGAGCAGGAGAGTCGATGTTTCGTGCAAGACCCTTCCAGCTCTCTCCTCGGATGCTGCCTGACCTGCTGGGCTGGTTCCAAGAGACACAAGCAAGTAATACTTCATACGTCCTGTGTGCAGCTCACAATGTTTTGAGTTTGGTGTGTCACTCGCAGGCATGCGTACAGGGCTTTGGTACGATATGGATTAAACGGTTGTGTACTTCCAGTAAATGTGAGCCAGCTTTAGAAAATCCATGAGTGTCAATATCACTCTGACAAGCAATGGGAAAGCTTTCAAGAAGAGCAAATGTTTTGAAATAAAAAATAGATCAAGAAAATCTGAGCTCTTCTTTCCCAGGAAGAGGTCACTGTTGGAATATTGTGTGCAATTCTGGTCTCTTTCCTATCGGAAGGATGTTGTAAAACTTGAAAGGGTTCAGAAAAGATTTACAAGGATGTTGCCAGAGTTGAAGGATTTGAGCTAGAGGGAGAGGTTGAATAGGCTGGGGCTGTTTTCCCTGGAGCGTCGGAGGCTGAGGGGTGACTTTATAGAGGTTTATAAAATCATGAGGGACATAGATAACGTAAATGGACAAAGTCTTTTTCCTGGAGTGGAGGAGTCCAGAACCAGAGGGACAGGTTTAGGTTGAGAGGGGAAAGATATAAATGAGACCTAAGGGGCAACATTTTCACATTCAGGGTGGTGCATGTGTGGAATGGGCTGTTAGAGGAAGTAGTGGAGGCTGGTACAATTGCAGCATTTAAAAGGCATTTGGATGGATATATGAATAGGAAGGGATATGGGCTGGGTGCTCGCAGGTGGGACTAGATTGGTTTGGGCTATCTGGTCAGCATGGACAAGTTGGACTGAAGGGACTGTTTCTGTGCTGTACATCTCTATGACTCTATAGGGTGATTAAGGTCTGAGCCTGTAGAACTATGATAAATATTACACGGCAAAAATATTACTTTGTGGTCATTCAGACCCAATTTTAAAAAGGACATAAATTGAAATTGGTGGCAAGAAAATTTAAAGTTAAGTCAAAGCTGCTTCCTGTTCACATTAAATATATCTGTCCAATCCAGACAAACCAATGAGAAACAAATGCTTTAGCTGTATATAAAGAAACCCCAAATCACTGACATTTGTCTTTTCTTTAATAGTCCAAGGTTTAATTTGGTCGTGTTCACATTCCCACCCATCCTACTGCTCAAATTAATTGTTAAATTTGCAGATTTTGTTGGTTGGGTTAATTCACATTTAATTCAGTTAAGAGACCAACAAGACCATGGTAATGAAACTAATAAATGCTTCAGCAAATTTTTTGAAAATCATTATCAGTGACCTTACGTCGGGTCATTTATCGATGGAAAGTTGGACAGAATTAACACAAATGCCCATTGTTTCTGATAAATCTATTTTCAACTATGTTTTTTTAAATTCCTTTGAAGTTTTATTTGGTGGACTAGCAATTCCATATTATTGAACCTAGTCAATGCTTCAGAGGACTTTTTGAACATCATTATCCGTGACCTTACATCAGGTTGTTCACAGTTGGAAGATTATACAGATTCAATAAAAGTGCCCGCTGTTTGTGACAAATCCATTTTCAACGATGCTTTTATTCCTTCACCGTTTTATATGGGGGTTTCTAGAAAAAGCAACAATTGCCCATCCTTCAATGCCCTTGAGAGCAGTGACAGGTGAACGACATTAACATAGTTCCGAAGTCACATGTGGGCCAGACTCGGTAAAGGAAGCAGCCATCTTTCCCTGAGGACATTCATGAACCGGATAGGCTTTCAAGGCCAGATCGATTATCCATAATGTCAAGATGGTCCCTACACATGTATAGGCGTGGCCCATGATGTCATAGAATCCCTACAGTGTGGACACAGGCCATTTGGCCCAACAAGTCCACACCAACCCTCTGAAGAGTATCCCACTCAAAACTATCCCCCTATTGCTGAACTCTCCCCTGACTAATACACCTACCCTACACATCCCCAAACACTATGGGTAATTTAGCATGACCAATTTACCTAATCTGCACATCGTTGGATTGTGGGAGGAAACTGGAGCACCCAGAGGAAAGCCATGAATACATGGTGAGAATGTGCAACCTCCACACAGGCTGTCACCCGAGGCCAGAATCGAGCCTGGGACCCTGACACTGTGAGACAGCAGTGCAAACCACTGAGCTACTGTGCTGCCCCAGTTAGCTGCAGCAAGCTGCAGAAAGTGTTTATAGACACATATAAGGCTGACCTTGTGTACCAGGCGGAGATTAACGGATGCTAAGGATGAGGAGGCCGAGGAGGCTGGAAAGTTCAGGGAAATGGTATCTACAGACAGGTAGAAGTAGAGGCTTGGAGCAAGGGGGCCATGTAGGCTGGGCTTGAGGGAAGTAGAGATTTGGAAGCTTGCACTGATGAGCTTGAACTTCCCATCGCTGGAGCTGTCTGTGACTTCAGTCTCCTGCTGTTCTTTCACCACATTCATTGCAATGCTCCCTCACAGTGGTAAATCATAACCTCATAGAGCATAAGAACAAGTAGGCCATTCAGCCCCTCGAACTTGTTCCACCTTTCAATGAGGTCATGGCTGATCTGGAAGGGAAGACCCTTCAGAACGGAGGTGAGAAGAAAGTTCTTCAGCCAGAGATTGTCGACTCTATGGAATTCACGGCCACAGAAGGCTGTGGAGGACAGGTCATTGAGTTTATTTAAGACTGAGATAGATAGGTTCTTGATTGTTAAGGAGATCAAAGGTTATGAGGAGAAAGCTGGAGAATGGGGTTGAAAAACTTATCAGCCATGATTGAATGGCAGAACAGACTCGATGGGCTGAATGGACTGAATTCCTGCCCTTATCTCTTATGGTCTGATGGAATCACAAAAACTTAGCATGCAGTTACAGTGTGTAATCATGTAGGCTAACTGAATGCCTTTATTATGAGTGGAATTTAACATTAACATTAGAATGTTACGCTTTACTTAGACAGGTCATTAGTGAGGTCACACCTTGAATACTATATGCAGTTTTGGTCTCCTTATTTAAGGAAGGATATACTTCAGCATTGGAGACAATTCAGGAGGGATTCACAAAATTGTTGCTGGTGTGAGTGGATTGTTTTGTGAGGAAATGTTGAACCGGCTGGGTTTGTTTCCATTGGAGTTCAGAACAGTGAAGGGTGATTTGTTTAAGGTAAATAAATGTGAATATTTTTGACAAGGTGGATGTGGCAAAGATGTTTCCTATTGTGGGTGTGGCCAGAGCTCGGGGCTGTATTTAATTGAAAGTCCTGACTATCAAAATCAGATGGTAGAAGTCCTGAAGAAGGGTTACATCCGAAATATTGACTTCTCCACCTCCTGATGCTGCCTGTCTTGCTGTGTTCTTCTAGCCTCCTACGTGTCTACCTTGTGTGCACCATCCAAAGGATGCACTGCAACACTTCACCCAGGCCCTTTGGACTGCACATACTAACCATGACTACTTCTAGCTAAAAACACAAGGACAGCAGATACATGGGAACACGACCACATACAAGTTCACTTCCAAGCCAGACACCTTGCTGACTTGGAGAGTTTGATTTGGACAAATGTGAAGTATTGTATTTTGATAATACAAACAAAGGCAGGACTTATACAATTAACAGTGGGAAGCAGGGCCATGTTATGGAACAGAGAGACCTAGGAGTTCAGATACATAACCCTTTAAAATTTGCATCAGAGGTAAGACAGGATGGTTAAGAAGGTGTTAAGCGCACTTGCCTTCATTGTTCAGAACTTTGAGTACATGAGTTGGGGCGCCATGTTGAGGTTGTACATGACATTGGTGAGGCCTCTTCTGGAGTACTGTGTCCAGTTCTGGTTGCCCTGTTATAGGAAAGATGTTAGTAAACTGGAGAGGTTTCAGAAAAGATTTACCAAGATGCTGCCTGGAGTGGAAGGTTTGAGATATAACAATGAACTAGAAAGGCAGGGATTTTTTTTACTGAAGCATAGGAGGTGGAGGGATGACCATATAGAGAATTGTAAAATCACGAGGGGCGTAGACAAGGTCTTTTCTCTAGGTTGGGGGATTACAAGATTAGGGAGCATATTTTTAAGGTGAGAAGAGAAAATTTTTAAATGGAAATGAGGGGCAACATTTTATACACTGAGAGTGGTTTGTGTGTGGAATGAATTGCCAGAGGAAGTGGTGGATGTGGGTACAGGTACAATGTTTAAAAGACATTTGGATAAGTACATGAACAGGGAAGGTTTGGAGGGATATGAGCCATGTGCGGGCAGATGGGACTGGTTTAGTTTGGGAAATGATTGGCATGGATGAGTTGGACTGAAGTGTCTGTTTCCATCCTGTCTAACTCTATGACTCTAAGTCAAAAATTAATAGTCCATATTTTCTCACTATTGTCACATGTTTTAGTGTGAATATCACTAAACATCAGTGGCAAAGTTCACTGCCTATCACCATCTGTAACAACACTCTGCTGACAAACAAATGGTGATAAATTTGTTGCTGAGATGAATATGCTTCCAGAAGCTCCCCAGTACGAACAGATATCTGTTAGAGGCTGTAACTCTATCCTTATTTTCATCTAATGGTTTTAAATTGTTGTAGTTTGAATCTTTGGCCAATAACATTAGGAAAGTTGCAATTAGATTTTAGCTATAATGTACTCTTTCATATCATTATAACCAATTGAGATTTTTCATTAGTTTCCAGTGTGTAACTCAGTTTCAGGTTTCCATTATCCTATTCTAGGTCTTGCAGGTCTCTCACCTGAAAGATTAGCCCTTACGTGAACCCTATTCTACATTCAATGCGAGGAACCTGTCATAATGATTTCAGGGTCAGTTTGGTATCAGGGAGTACAGTGACATGTTCAAATGTGGTAGGAATGGGTTTGGGCTTTGAGGGACAGTTGGTATTTTGAGAGGTTTGCAGTCCAGCACCTGGGAACATTGGGAGGAAATTGCCGTTATGCTGGGAACACACAGGTTAAAATAAATGGTCAATAAATATCATGATTTTGATCAGGATTCTGGAATCTTGTGGCATTGCAGAGGAAGGTCTCAGAGTCTGGGCTCAGGAGTTTTACAACGGGTGAGGAACAGTGAATAGACTGTCTTACTTTTCAACCTACTTGACTGGTCACAAATAAAATTGGTGCTCTTTTGTTTTACGCACATTCCAATTAAATTGTAGTTCCCCAAAATTTAATGTAAGTTTTAAAATTCATTCAGGGGATGAAGGAGTCACTGGCTAGGCCAGCATTTATTGCCCATGCCTAATTATCCAGAGGGCAGTTAAGACTCAACCACATTGCTGTGGGTCTGGAGTCACATGTAGGCCAGACCAGGTAAAGATGGAAGTTCCCTTCCCTAAAGGGCTTTAGTAAATCAGTTGGGTTTTTTCCTGACAATTGACACATGATCATCAATAGATTCTTAATTCCAGTTTATTTATTCAATTCAAATTCCACCATCTGCTTTGGCAAGATTTGAAGCCAGATCAGTATGGGCTAACGGTCCAGAGATAATGCCACTAGGTCATCGCCTCATCACAAACGAGACTAGTAAGGAACTAATTGCAGAATTACATTTTTTTTAAGCTAGGTCCAAGTTGGTTCAAGTTTTTTGGAGTGATTTTCCCTGTAGAACGGAATGAGAAATCTCAATGATTGTAAGATTTTTCACTGTGTCTTACCAAACTCATCTCATTAACCACTTATTCAATCCCCATGGAGCCACTCCCATGTAATTCCACTCCCATCTTACCATCTGCCATGCCGCAAACAAGATTTCCACACAAGGCCAGCTTCCCTCGCATCTGCTCCAGCTTTAAAGGGCTACTTTTTCACCCATACAAGAGTTGACCATCCAGTGATACCCCCACACTGCCAATGTGATGGTATGACAGCAATAATCCCATGTGGCACATGGCTTGACACTTGGTTGACACTTCCTTGCACATACAACACAATTCCATCTCCTAGTTTCTGTTCAACCACTATGTTACACACTTTACCAGTCCTCAGCCATAGCCGATTTGAACACCCTCTCTAAGTCCACGCTTCTCTTTCCCCAAAGCACCTGCATTTGCCATTCTCTGGTAGGGGAACACCTCAACCAGGCAAGCAGTCAGACAATTACAAACAAGAAATTTCATCGACAGCCAACAAGAAAAGCCAAACGTGTGCAGGTTAGATGGGATTAGCCATGTTACATTGCCCCCTAGTGTGCAGGCAGATTAACCATGGTAAATGTGGAGTTACAGGGAAAGGATCAAAAATAGAAATGGCTGGAAAAGCTCAGCAGATCTGGCAGCATCCGTGGAGAGAAATCCGAGTTAACGTTTCGGGTTGAGTGACCCTTCCTCAGAACTGGAGGTTCAGGTTGTGGGTTTGGGTGGGATGCTCTTCAGAGGGTCTGTACAGAATCAATGGCCTGAATGGCCTCTATCTGCACTGTAGGAATTTTATGACTATCTGACTGTGTTTGCCCCAGATGTCCATTAACAGATCCTATGCACAACTGACCAGTCCCTGACCACAGCCTTCTCAGCTTCCTAACTGATGATACATGAGTCCCTTGACTGCTCTTGCTTGGCCCTATATGACTGGCTGGTACCTACTGACTGGACAGTGCAATTAGCTGGTTGGCTGATTTGTAATCCCACTGAAGTCAATGGCATGGGCTCAATTCTTGCACCTGCCGAGGTTACCATGCAGAACTCTCCTTTCCAGCGGCTGCTCTCTCCTGAGGTGTAATTAAACTCAGCACCTGTCATCGTTCTCTTTTTCATGACAGAGGAGCCCTGTGGTCTGCTAAAGCCTTGCTGCAATCGAACTGATCCTCCAACCATTAGTGTCTCAAGCAGACAAATGACCATGGGCCCCTGCATTTTGCCCGTGACTAAACTGAGCACTACCCTCCACTTATTTTCCGACATGATTTGGTGCATTTGCCATTTAGGCAGCTGGAACATGCTGTCTCGGTTTGCTGTACAACAAGGTGCCCTCCATTACTGGAGTGATTACTGCTGCCAAACATGGTAAGGAGACAGCATGTCAGTACTGATAGCCTTGAGCTGGTGGCTGAAGGGTTAACATGTTAAAGGTATGGTAGGACATGGATGCTGTGAGTATGCAGGTTGGCACAAAGAGTGTATGAATGCCAAGGCAGTGGCCCTGAGAAACAGTCTGGCGCAGTGAGCTGGGAGTCTGTCCTTGTTTACAAAGTGCCCTCACTGTCACCTTTCAAGGCTAGTTGCTTGGTTCTGTCTACAGTGCAAAGGCTGTGGTTCCTAAACGGGCAGCCTGTGGATTGGGGAGATGCCATTACTGATCGTGAGGGGTTGGTCGATGGTAGATCTGTGGGCAAGGGGCGTATGTGCTGCTACTCCCAATGAACGTTGCCTTGCAACAGCGTTTGGTTCTGATTAACATGGAGGCTGGCATCATCTGGCTGCGAGCTGAAATCGCCAGGCACCAGCTCTGACTTCCACATCCAGTTTTCCTGATGTCTTGCTTATTTAGGGCATTTCATGATGACATAAATGTGGCAAATTGCCAGCTGATGGGATAATTGGCTCATTATAAAATACCTCATTGACACTGTGATTCACCACTGCCTTCAGAGATGCACACCTTACTGCTTGGGAAATGTATCCAAACTATCCAGAGGAGATCATAGATTCTTTCCAGTGTAGAAGCAGGCCATTAGGCCCAACAAGTCCACACCAACCCTCTGAAGAGTAACTCATCCAGCCCCATTCCCCTACCTTTACCCCCAACTAATCACTGACACATTGCTGAACACTATGGGCAATTTAGCACAGACAATTCACCTAACCTACACATCTTTGGACTGTGGCAGGATAGTGGAGAACCCGGAGGATGGACGGATGGACGGACACACACACGCACGCACACAGGCCGCTGCCCAAGGCTGGAATTAAACCCAGGTCCCTGGCACTGTGAGGCAACAATGCTAACCACTGAGCCACCAAGACTCGAGATGGAACTCTGACGCAATTTTGTCAGTCAATTCGCCACAGCCCACATTGCTCATCCTATTATTTTTTCTTTCCAGGATTCTCTTGCGTGAAAGAAGGTGTAATTTTATTAAATGCAAAACATGACCAAAGTAATAGAGATGTGACATCACTTATACAGAAAAGTTAAAAGGGATAGCATGGAAGGACAGTGAAAGGAAAGTACAGTTTAAATCCTTCAAGTGTCTGTCATGTATAGATTTTTAACCTGGAATTGTGCTTGTTTAATTGCATATCTTCAACCACAGTGAATATTTCTGATGTCCTTTGAGTTCTCAGTGTTCTTATGTCTCTTTTTAAACTTTTCTGTCACTAAGCATTTAATCCCTTTAGAGAGGCTGCGAGGACACTTTTTCCAGTCAAAACGCAGCTCCTTGAAAGACAGCCTGATATGTGTGTTTCTCCATCTGAGCTCAAGGCTTCTAAGTCTTTCATCTCTCCAATGTGAATCTGACCAAATAAATTGATTAAGCGAATGGGCAGATGGAATATAAAGTGGGAAAATGAGACCTTGTCAGGAGGGTTAAAAGAGCTGAATATTATTAAAATTGAGACAAACTGCAGAAAGCAGGGACTAGAGTGCCTTTGTGCATGAGTCATAAAAAGGTAGCACCCGAGCTCAGCACAGGATGGGGAAGTAAATGTATTGTTAGCCTTCAGTTCAAAGGAAATAAAAATAGAGATGGCTCACTAAATCTATACACGGCACTATTGGACCACAAGGAAAGATATACTTCCTTTGGAGGCAATCCCAGAGAAGGTTCCTGAAGACCCTGAGCTTCCAGCTGCATTCCACTTGAACACCCCACCCTGTTCCCTGACCAACATCTCTGTCTCAGGCTTGCTGCGGTGCTCCAGTGAAGCTCAGTGCAAGCTGGAAGAACAACACCTCATTTTCCACTTGGGGACCCTGCAGCCTTCCAAGCTCAATAACTTTGAGAATTGAGCTGTCTCACATCCTTACCCCAACCCATCCCCCCTTCCCAGGGCTTGTTATCACATTGTCTGCTATTACACACAACCCATTGTTAGCCACTAACAGCCCTCATTAACAGCTCTCACCCTCCTAGCTTGTCTGTTATCCATTCGTTTGTCTGTCCAAATCTTCTCTCTCTTTGGGCTCCATCCCCATCTACCATTGGGTCTCTCCATGGATGCTGCCAAACTTGCTGTCCTTTTCCAGCAATTTCCGTTTTTGTTTCATGAGGTTGATCCCAGTTATGGAAGGATGTTTTTTTTTCAGAGAAATTAAGTAGGTTGGGCCTGTACTCATTGGAGTTCAGGAGACTGAGAGGCAACCTTACAGAAGTATGCAAGAATTCTATGGAGGTTTGACAGTTTGGATGTAGAGAGGTTGTTTCCACTTGTGGGAGAGTCTGGATAGCATTATTTCAGAATAAGGGGCCAATCTTTTAAGACAGAGATGAAATTGAATTTTTTTCCTGTGGATAGTAGTGAGTCTGTGGAATTCTTCACTACAGAGGGCTGTTAACCTTGGGCAATCAAGGCTGAGATAGATTAGTACTGTTGTTCATAAAGCTTCAATGAGAGGGGGTGCACAGTGACCAAGTTGGAGAGACTGGTAGCCCTGTGAGTGTGAGGTTTTTATAGATGCACCACAGAAAGCATCCTATCTTGATGCATCACAGTAGCTGCTCTGCCCAGGACCATAAGAAACTGCAGAGAGTTGACAACACAGCCCAGTCCATCACACAAACCAAATCTTCCATCCACTGACTCCATCTGCACTTCCCACTGCCTCGGGAAGGCAGCCAACATCATCAGAGACCCCTCCCACCCCGGTTATAGTCTCTCCCACCCTCTTTTGTCAGGCAAAAGATGCAAAAGTTTAAACACATGCACCAACAGATTCAAGAACAGCTTCTTCCCCGCTGTTATTAGATTTCAGAATGAACTTCTCTGACTTTAAATATAATGTTGATCTTGCTCTCTCTGCACCTTCTGTGTAACGGTAACATTGTATTCCTTGCTCTGCTCAATTACCCTAATGCACTTTGTATGGTATGATCTGCCTGTACTGCACGCAAAACAAAACTTTTCACTGTACCTAGGTACGTGTGACTGTAATAAATCAAATCAAATCAAAAATGCATCAGACAAAAGATGTTGTAAAGGGTGAAAAGATCATTGACCTTCTTCCTGCCTAGCATTTTAGATTAGATTACATTCCCTTCAGTGTGGAAACAGGCCATTTGGCCCAACAAGTCCACACCAACCCTCCAAAGAGTAACCCACCCAGACTTGTTTCCCTCTGACTAATGCACCTAACACTATGGGCAATTTAGCATGGCCAATTCACCTGACATGTACATCTTTAGCCTGTGGGAGGAAACCCACACACACATGGGGAAAACATGCAAACTCCACACAGACAGTTGCCCGAGGCTGGAATCAATCCTGGGACCCTGGTGCTATGAGACAGTAGTGCTAACCACTGAGCCACCATGCCCCAGAACCCTGCATTGACCCGGTCCATCACGACTAACAGCACTTCCATCACTTCCATCACACTCAATCCCTCCACACTCAATGCACGATAAATGGCCCATTCTCTGGACTCACTGCATTTACATTTTCTTCTTGACCAAACTTGCCTCATGCAGCTTCAAGCTTCTGTCTTCCTGAGAAATGAGACCGTGCCAATTCCTGATATGAGAGAATGGCAAACTGATGGCAACAGCTTGTCGCTTGCTTTCCTGGGCTTTTGCCCAGCTCTGTCTCCACCATGATGTCCTTGCATGGACAGCATTCTCCTTTACGCTTTGCCCATACAAGTGAAGAATGTTAAACCCGCAATGCCATTACATCACCGTACCCACATTCAGACCAACTCACTCAACACTGACAGCTTCAGGACTTCACTTTGGAATTCACAAATGCTTATGGCTTGTGTGATTCTGCCAGCTCCATTTGCACGCAGGAACACAAGCACATCTCCTGCATCTCCACAGGATGCACCTTATGGATCTTAGCTTCATTTCTTAACACCCATTCGCTTTGCCCATAATTGGAGGCTGTTAGCCCGTCTGGCTTGCATAGCTTTTCAGCAGGTAGGGTGAGGCAATAGCTTGTCATGGCCTGGAGAACTGAGCAGTCAAATGAATGGACATGATATTCAAAGTGGGTACCATGTTACATCAACGTTACACTGACAGAACCTGTCTGCTGCTTATGCAGTAAACAATGACACACATGCTTCAAACAGACGCCTATGTGTTAAAGACTAAGGGGATCAATTCTTAGTGAGTCAAGGGCTTTTGTATCAGTCAGGGGTATCACCACATTCCATCAGGGATTCATCTGATTGCAGTCCAGGGCATTGGCAGTAATCAGTTCTGCAGGTCAAGTGCAGCCAGTCATAGAATCATACATCACAGGAAACAGACCCTTTGGTCCAACCAGTCCATACCCAACTGAATCCTGAATTAAACTCGTCCCACTAGCCTGCACCTGGCCTGTATCCCTCCAAACCTTTCCTATTCATGTGCTTATCCAAATGACTTTTAAATGTTGCAACTGAACTGGTATCCACCACTTCCTCAGGAAATTCATTCCACACGTGAGCCACCCTCTCTGTAAATAATTTGCCCCTCATGTATTCTTTAAATCTTTCTCCTCTCACCTTAAAAATGTGCCCCCCTTAGTCTTGAATTCTCCCATCCTCGGGAAAAAAACACCTACCATTGACTCTATCTATAACTCTCATCATTTTATACACTTCTATCAGGTCACCTCACAACTACCCAGGGTCCAGTGAAAAAAGTCCCAGCCTATCCAACCTTTCTGTATAACTGAAAACTTCCGTACCTGGCAACAAACCTCTTCTGAGCCGTCTCCAGCTTAATCATATCCTTCCTATAACAGAACGACCAGAATTGGACACAGTATTCCAGAAGAGGCCTCACCACTGTCCTCAATATGACTTCCCAACTCCTATACTCAAAGGGCTGAGCATTGAAAGCAACTCCCTGGATGACAGGGTGTCAGTCGGAGTGCTGTGGAAACATCACATTGTTATAACACAGGGTAAGCTCTCCTGCTTAATTTAAAAGCCAGCAACACAGAAACGATTTACCCTGTACAGTAATCTGTAAAAATTCGATAGGCCAAGAACTAGTTAAAGTAAAAATTAATAATTTCTTAAAGTATAACAGAGAATAATTAACTAACAACTATTTACAACTCCTTCCTCTAACCTCATCTTTTACCTTCCCCGTCTACAATTCTCATCCGATAAAGTCCCCGTTTATAAAACAAACTGCTCAGCTTTTAGTTTTCTCTGTATTCCTGTATTTTTGGGGATTCTGCTCTACCCCAGGTTACTGATCGATAAAGGTACTTTTAAGTTATTTTTCTGGGCAGTGTGCAGATGTTGTTGGATTGGCAGTTCTCCTCTCAACTGTTCAATTTTCCCCAGTCTTATGCATCCAAAGCATCAGATTGTGTCATTGGCTTTTATGATTGTTAAGATACTAAATTCAAACTGGATTGGAGTTTGGTATTTTTCGGGGTATAATTTAAACTGATTGGCCTAATTCAAATCTGGTTTTGAATCCAGGTAACTAACTACCCTAGGTACCCCAGTAGTTGGAGCACATGTTTACATTGTATCTTATTGATAACACTTAGTGCTGTCACTGCTAATTTTTAACTCTCTTAAAGTTACAGTACACCCACATATTCATAACAATATATAAACACCAGATGCATATAATTTTAGATGTTGCAAGCTCTTCACACTGTGGTCTAGCAGCATTATTGCAAAAGAAGTAACCAAGGGAGGTCGATTAGCTGCCCCATTCACCAACAGGGACCTGGAGGTGATACGAGATGGAATGGTGGAAAGATAGTGAGGTGTTGCCAGTGAGGGAGTAGGAAGGGCAGTAGAGTTTGTTGTTTGGGAAAATGGAACAGGATAGAGCTGTTGAATAATTACAATACATGGAACATGCAAGGACATTGTGGTGGAGGCAGAACTGGATGAAAGCCCAGGAAAGCAAGTGTCAAGCTGTTGCCTTCAGTTTGCCATGTTATTATGTCAGGAATTGGTACCATCGCATTTCTCAGGAAGAGAGAAATTTGGAGCTGCATAGAAATGAGGCAAGTTTGGCTAATAAAAATATGCAATTGCAATAACGTTATTCAAGATCATTAGCAAGATTCTGATCTTACCATTCAAGCCTTAAGGGAAAAATCGGCACTTATTTTCTTGACATCGAGATGCTGATTTTTTTTCTTGTTTTTGTCATATCTTCTCACATTTCTCACCATTGCCCACATTATTCAAGGGAGTGAATAATTCCATTTTGCAGCTCTTTAACATTTAGTCAACATATCTTTTTCTGAATTCTTTGGAAAAAGCAAAATAATCACAGAGCAATTGCAGACACGTCGCCTCTTTTCAACGCACAGACTATTTCTGTAAACGTTTGCAGACTGTTCTTGCACAAAGGTTTGCAGATGTAATTAAAAACTCACACTTCACTCAACTATCATGAAGTATCACCATCCAACGGAGGCCTAATGTTTAGGACAACATGTGTCTTTGAAGCACAAACATCAAACACAGAAATGGCAAATCAGTGGGAACATTTAATCATATTGTAATGAAATATTTATTTTGTTGAGCTTTAGACATAATAAATTTTAACTATGGTGACTTTATTTCAAACAACTTTTGAAAAAAAATGATTGGGGGATATATTATTCATCGAAGCTATAGCAGCCTTTTACTCTAAGAGATTCAATTATAACTCTTTATGCTTGGAATTTAAATCACTACTATAATTTTCCAAAAACGTTACTGAGAGCAGGAAGTGGAATTTGTGAAGACGAATTGTGGGAAAGACATTTTTAACCGGTGACTCCTCAATTTCCTAAGGAAGGTCACATCCACAGTTACAGTGATGTTGGATTAGAGAATTGGGGAAATAATTGCACCAGCAGGCACTGTCATAGTTAAGTTCTTGTTTTATACTGTTACATAAGACCATATTATTCATGGTAGTTAAGTGGCAATGTTTACAGTAATTTGGAAATGAGAAATAGGTAGTTTCTCTGCAGTTCAAGCTGCAGATCTATTAGATAGAAAGCGGAGGCATCCCGGAGTTACCACTGTTGGAGAGTGGACAGCTTGGATGGACAGTTTCCATTATTAATAGGAAAATTGATGCAAGACAGTGACAAAATGTGATAGCAAGAGCTATGTTTTAGAAGATAGGAATTTTCATATATATAGACAGATGCGTCTTGACAATCAATTTTCTTTTAATCAGTAATAACATGTAACAGCTCTGAAGGACATTTCCAGCTTGAATAAGTGGTTCCTGACATCATTTTCCATGATCATTACCATTCCTGTCCACCCACCTCACTGAGACAAACTTTGAGTAATGTACCGAGAACTCCTCCAGTGACTGCTGCCCTGACATTTAGAATCCTAGAATCCTTACAGTCTGGAAGCAGGCCATTCAGCCCTCATATCCACCCCATGCCTCCAAAGAGCATCCCACTCAGGCCCATTCACCTACCCTATCCCTGTAACTCTGCATTTCCCAAGGATAACCCACCTAGTCTGCACATCCCTCAATACTATGGGAAATTTCCCATGGCCAATCCACTTACCCTGCACATCTTTGGACTGTGGGACAAAGCCGGAGCACCTGGAGGAAACCTATGCACACACAGGGAGAATGTGCAAATTGCACACAGTCAGTCGCCTGAGGCTGGAATCGAACCCAGGTCCCTAGCGTTGTGAGGCATGTCAGGAGTCCTCTTCCTTTGATTCCTACAGGAAATGAGACAGAAGCTTAAATTACCAAAAAATGTTCAGTCAACATCTGGACAAGAAGCAAAGTGCTGCAGATGCTGGACATCTGAAATAAAAGCAGAAAGTGCTGGAGAAACTCAGCAAGTCCAGGAGCATCAATCGTAGAACAATCCTATCAGACTTGCAGTGTTAACTCCCTTTCTGTCTTTGCAGATGTTGCCTGATGTTCTCAGGTTCTCCAGCACTTTCTGATTTAGGCCTGAAGGAGAAGGTTTAACTAGTTTAACAACTACCTGATGAAGGAGCAATGCTTCGAAAGCTAGTGCCTCCACATAAACCTGTTGGACTATAACCTGGTGTTGTGCGATTTTTAACTGTGTCCACGCTAGTCCCACACCAGCATCTCCACATCATAACTAGTTGTGGGGAACTTTCACAAGACTGATTGCTATGTCTCACTTTTCCAGCAACTCTAACTCAAAATGAAGAGTTACCACATATCTTGCAGCTGCTCTTTTATTAATAGCCTGGCATAGCTTGGTGCTGATAACTCTTCTATCGTTGCTACATCTTTAGTGTTGCATCTTCAGTTAAGTCAAAACATAAACGTGGCCCAGTACCAAGTCTTGTACAGCGAGACAGTAGCCCTTAATGCAAATTCCTTAAAAGAATCACATCTTGGCTCAATCCCCTCCTCCCACCCTCTTAACACTGATTTGACAATGTCAACATTCCAATCAGTCATGAAGGGCAACATTCCTTCAATGAATAAGTAGAGCCAAAGTTGTAAATGAAAAGAAAATATTAAATGGTGTAAGTCATTCGGCAATCATGGCTGCATATGAAATGATTTTTCAATGAGCTAAGTTGTAAATTAACTATATATCAGTCTATATAGAAACTCATCTTTCTGTATCCATGATGACTTCACACTGGTACCTCTGTTCTTTTCATGGCCCCCCCTCCGACAGGCCAGTAGCAAAAGTTCTATTTGCATGTGAAATGGTGCATCCGCAGGCAATTATTTATACTCTGACACTTAGCAATTGGACTCAATCTGCTGAAAACCCTTGAAATGTCAGCAAGGAGTGTATGCCTTCAACATTTTAAAAAAAGCGATGAAAGAATTTGACAGACCAGGCAGAATCTGCTCACAAAGACCGTAATATAAAGGAGCAGAGTTAGACCACTCAGCCTATCGACACTGTTCCACCATTCGATCATGGCTGATATGTTTCTCAACCCCATCCTCTTGCTTTCTCCCCCTGACCCCTTGCAGGTATGTACAAAGTGCAGTAACACTGGTCCACCAACATGAAACTACCATATATCTTTCTTGTAAAGACACAGTTTCTACAAACAAAGAATTACTCGAAGCTGTTTGGGTCCTGCTCCTTGTGCCATTGCTATTAAGCTATTTTGATGAAATGTTACTCTAACTTGGGTTGTGGACTTGGTTGTCACATCAACATAAGCTGGAGCATCTAGGGACTGCTCTTTTAATATCTACATAACATGCCGGAATACTGAATGTCAAACTTTGCAACTCGATTCAATCATGTTGATCCTCAGTCAGTCCTATTCACAGTAATACATTTGTAACCTTGGCTTTTATATGACAGATCCCATTGGAGCTATTAGTTTCACTTTTGGCAACAGACACTCGGCACACAAAAATACATTTTCGCAGGCAGCTTGCAATTAAATGAAAGCTATTGATTTGGGACCACTTTATCTGTGATCTGGAGAAGACTCAGTACTTGTGAATAATTTAAAAAGGTTTGCAGCCATTATGTCCACAACAAATGGAATTTGCTACAGATTCATGAATTACGCCATTTTTTTTGTTGGCAGAGGAGTTAGGATTTTCTGCAAATAATGGGAAACAGTACTAACAGCAAGAGGTTTTCTTTCAATTAGCAAGTACTGGGAGATTTATTTTTGCACTGCCTCCGCATTCACTCTACTGTTTTAACAATCTTATGTGAAATTCTTTGGGATGCTGTTTCTAATTAAATGGTGCATAT
Source organism: Chiloscyllium punctatum (assembly GCF_047496795.1). Taxonomy (NCBI): domain Eukaryota; kingdom Metazoa; phylum Chordata; class Chondrichthyes; order Orectolobiformes; family Hemiscylliidae; genus Chiloscyllium; species Chiloscyllium punctatum. The sequence goes on from NC_092758.1 coordinate 85,898,278, forward strand.
AAGGGAAGTTAGATAAACACACGAGAGAGAAAGTAATGAAAGCATCTGTTGATTTGACGGGTTTGTTCTACGCAGCTTCTCGGCAGCTTTGACCTCTTCAAAAATCAACATATCATGGTTCATTATTAAATTATGAGAGGCTACTGAAAAGGGAGCTATCTGCTGTCCTTTATGTGAAAACATGACTGCCTCAGTGATGATATGGAGGTGCTGGTGTTGGACTGGGGTGGACAAAGTTAAAAATCATGCAACATCAGTTTATAGTCCAACAGATTCATTTGGAAGCACTAGCTTTCAAAGTGCTGTTCCTTCATCAGTTGGTTGAGGAAAATACGATCATAAGATAATGAACTTATAGCTAAGGATTACAGTCTCATGGAATTAAAATGGTATATTGAACAAACCTGGATTGCTAAGTCTTTCATCTTTCATCTTTTAGGATTTACATGTTAACAAACCGAAACTTGCAATCCATTCTAAAAGGTGAAAACATAACAATCCAGGTTTGCTTAATATACCATCTCAGTGGCATGACACTGTAACCCTTTTGCTATAAATCTTGTGTCTTATGATCTTATACTCCACAACCACCTGATGAAGGAGCAGCTTCCAAATAAACCTGCTGGACTATAACCTGGTGTTGTGTGATTTGTAACTTTGCCTCAGTGATAGCATTCCCAACCAGAATGAGACAATCATGTATTTCAGCCTTCTCCAGGATCGTGTTCCCAAACACTCTGGTGCAGGACTGTGACAATGCTGCTGTGTGAGAGGTGTTGACTTTCTAACAATGCATTAAATGTGGCTTATATTTGACCTCTCACATAGGTAGAGTCAAACATCATGGAAACAGACCCTTTGGTCCAACAGTCAGACTATGTTTCCAAACTAAACTAGTCCCACCTGCCTGCATTTGGCCCATATCCCTTCAAACCTTTCCTATTCATGAACTTATCCAAATGTCTTTTAAATGTAATAACTATACATGCACCTGCCACTTCCTCTGGCAATTCATTCTATTCACGAACCTCTCTCTGCATAAAAAGGTTGCCCCCATGTCCTTTTTAAAACTTTCTCCTCTCACCTTAAAAAAAATGCCCCTTAGTTTTAAACACCCCACCCTAGAGAAAAGACGCTTGTCATTCATCTTATCTGTGCCCCTCATGATTTTAACCGAGAAATCCCATGGCATAATTACAATCAAAAGCAGCAGAGTCCTTCCATGTCCAGTCAAATACTAATCCCTCAATCAACGTTGCAAAGGGAAAAGCAGCATTGCCTGTCATACCCCTGTCACAGTTTGTGGGATCCTCCTGCATATAAATCCAAAAAGATTGGCAAATTCTGAGTTACTCACTATCACAGAAATGTACGTATTTCCAAACTGCAAGCACTTTGGCAGATCTTGAGGATTTGGAAGGCGCTTTGACCTTAGTTTTGCCCATTCTGTTAGCGATGATAGTGACACATTCTTGAAAGTGGGTGGGGTGTGGTGCTGGAAAAATACAATGGGACATCTCCACAAATCATTTCCCACCTCAGAAGGAATGTTCAGGATGATTAGGATACAGTAGTCAGCTACATGACCAGCCAATTAGGACAATTTTGGCTCCAGTTCAGAATGAGGCTCGGAATACCGCAGCGAGTAACTCACCTCCTGACTCCCCAAAGCCTGCCCACCTTCTACAATTCCCAAGTCAAGAGTGTGATGGAATACTCCCCCCTTGCTCAGGTGAATGCAGCTCCAACAGCACTCAAGAAACTTGTACCATCCAAGACAAAACAGCTTGCTTGATTGACAGCAAATCCACAAACGTTCACTCCTTGCACCACCGACGTTCAACTGCAGCAGTGTGTACTATCTACAAGATGCACTGCAGAAATTCAGCAGAGATGCTCAGACAGCACCTTCCAAGCCCTCAACCACTTCCATGTAGCAGGACAAGGGCAGCAGATATATGGGAACATAACCACTTTCAAGTTCCCCTCCAAGCTACTCACCATCCTGACTTGGAAATATATTCCCGTTCCTTCACTGTCGCTGGGTCAAAATCCTGGAATTCCCTCTCTAATGGGATTGTGGGTCAACCCACAACAGGTGGACTGCAGTGGTTCAAGAAGGCAGCTCACCCTCACCTTCTCAAGGGGCAACTAGGGACGGGCAATAAATGCTGATCCAGCCAACGATGCCCACATCCCACATTTGGATTTTAAAAAACTTACAAAACCAGGGCAGTTCCCTGTCATCACATCAGCAAACCCTCCTCCTTCCTCACCCTTACATCACACTGGCAGTTCCCTGGAGGCAGTGCTGATGAAGCATCGTTGACCAAAAACATGAACTCTCATTTTGTCCACAGATGCTGCCTGACCTACTGACTATTTCCAGTATTTTCTGTTTTCGTTTCGAACAATATACAATGGAAACTGCACCGGTCAGCTTTTGCCAATGCTTGAAACATTTGATCAGTTTAGACCATTTTCCATATTTGTTGAAGTCAAAATCTTGCACCTTAAATTCCTCCAAATTCACTGAATCTTTTAAGATCTAAAACACTCAGCATCCCAGTGTTGTGTTCAGAAGGAAACATTTGATCCTTGCATTTCATTTTCCTCAAAGTATGGAACTCTACACCAGAAAAATATATGAGTGAAATCTATCCCTTTGTGAAATCACAAGTGATTTCATAAGTATTCCCAAGTTGTATCATTTATTCAAATATAAAAGAGTTAATTTAAAATCTGTTACCGAGTGAATATGCAAGAAAAAACAAACAGGAACATGACATGATGGAGCTTTGAAACATACTGCTTGAGAATAATCTCAATAAACACAAATAAGAAGGAAAGGTCAGGTCAGTCGTTTGGAAACTGTAAGGACATTCCCTTCTCTATCATGAGAAAACCATCTTCTCTCACAATAAAATCAAAAAAACTGCTGATGCCAGAGACCAGCGATGACAAAACAGAAAGTGTCAGAAATTCAGCAAGTCTGGCAGCATCTGTGGAGAGGGAGGCAGAGGTAATGTTATGAGTCTGCTATGTTCTATTTCCCTTTTCCTCACAATATCTCAGAATTCATGTCTCCACATTTAGCTTGCACTGCTTCCATGGTGGCTCAGCAGTTAGCACTGTCCCACGGTACCAGGGACTAGTGTTCGATTCCAGCTTTGGGTGACTGTCTGTGTGGAATTTATACATTCTCCCCATGTCTATGTGGGTTTCCTTCCACAGTCCAAGGTTAGGTGGATTGTCCATGCTAAATTGCCAGTGATGTGCAGGCTAGGTGGACTAGCCATGAGAAATGTAGAGGATTGGGGGGTCAGTGAACTTGATGAGCTGAGTGTTCCATTTTCGCACTATAGGGATTCTATTCCTAACATTAAAAAAAACTTCAAAGCCAGATACTGTCGATTATAAAAGACTGTTGCACTATTTTGTTCCCCAGAATCACACATTTTTTTCATGATAATTTAAAGGCATTGTCTACTTCCCAACTGTTCTTCAGCCATCAAAGTGGGGTTTTTAGATTCCCTACAGTGTGGAAACAGACCCTTCAGCCCAACAAGTCCACACCAACCCTCCAAAGAGTAACCCACCCAGACCCATTTCCCTCTTACTCATGCACCTAACACTTTGGGCAATTTAGCATGGCCAATTCACCTGACTTGCACATCTTTGGACTATGGGAGGAAACTAGAGCACCCGGAGGAAATCCATGCAGACTCATGGGGAATGTGCAAACACCACACAGACAGTCACCCAAAGCTGGAATCGAACCTGGGACCCTGGCGTTGGTGAGGCAGCAGGCCACCCTGAGGTGGTGAGCATTTTGAGAATAACTGGCCCATTCAGTTAGCCAGAGGTTCATGTCAATTGCTTCTAAGTTCTCTTTACTTCTTGATCATTATCAACTCCCTGTAAAACCTATGCCTCTCCTTTCACATCCAAACCTACCCCCTTCACTGACATTAACCACTGGTCACCATTGTGTTAGGTACAGTTGTGTCAGATTACTTCTTGCCAACATGTGGGGACCTGTGCCTAAATTGGGAGAGTTGTCCATGGACTCATCAAACAACAGCCAGACATACTCACAGGATGGGATATTAACAATAATTGCCAAGACATCACCATTACCATCCCCTGGCTATGTGTCGTTCCACCAACAGGACGGACCCAGCAGGGGTGATAGTCAGTAGGTATCCTGTCAGGAGGGTGTTGCCCTCAGCATTGGGTCTGATCTCCATGAAGTCTCATGGCGTCAGGTCAAACTGGGAAAGGAAGCCTCCTGCTGATTATCATGTACCATTTCCCTCAGCCGATGAATCAACGTTCTCCCATGCTGAACACCACTTGGAAGAAGTAGTGAAGATGGAACGCATGCACAATGTGCTCTGGGTAGGGTGCGTCAATGTCCATCAGCCAAGACAGGCTCGGCGGCACCTCTACTGACTATAGGTTGAGTCTTGCGGGATATAGCTGCTAGACTGTCTCTGTGACAGATGGTGAGGGAAATATCAAGTGAGGAAACCATACTGCATGTATATCTATCCATGACTGCATTGACTCCATTGATATGAATGCCCAATTCATGGTCATTGTGGAAACAAAGACTCATCTTTGCACTGAAAATATGCAGCATCGTATTGCATGGCACTATTACCTTGCTAAACAGAGCAGAATCTGAGTGTGTTTAAAGATGGGGCATCCTGATGGCACTGTGAGCTCTATCCATTGCTGAGTTCTAAAGGCTGTAAAGTGCCCAGATATAAAGTTCCTCCAGCTCACTCACAGCTTTGTTGGAGTACCATAGCAAACCCAGGACAGAAATGTCAGCAGGAGGAAGTAAGGTGGTTCGCCAAAATGACAAGCAACTGGAAGGTCTCGGTAATTCTTTCAGACGGAGCAGAAGTGAGTTGCAAAGCAATCACTCAGTCTGCATATGACCCTGTCAGTATAAGGAAGACCACAAAAATAGCAACGATTGGTGCTGGGGCATGGGATCCAAGAGGCCAATAGAGTGATGATGAATGTGTCCGATAATGGGAATGTGAGGTCTCTAGAGAGAGAGGAATCAAGGCAATTGTGGGCCAATTGTTCTGAGGGATAATGTGCAAGTCAGAATCTAGTAACCTGTTGGAAGTTTATTTTTGTGCCTTGACATGGGTTTTGAGGCACACAGGGAGCATGGAGAGTGAAGGATGAGTGACTGAGGTCTTAATTGGTGCCAAACGTAGGATCTTCTGGAGAAATGCTGCACATTATTACTGTCCCCTTGTGTTAAATGTTGCAATTGTACCAGCTTCCACCACTTCCTCTGGCAGCTCAATCCATACATGCGCCACCCTCTGGACCTTTTTAAATCTTCCCACTCTCACCTCAAACACATGCACTCTAGTTTTGGACTCCTGTACCCTAGGGAAAAGACCTTGACTCTTCACCCTACCCATGCCCATCATGATTTGATAAACCTCTATAAGATCACCCTTCAGCCTCTGATGCTCAGGAAAAACAGCCCCAGCCTGTTCAGCCTCTCCCTATAGCTCAAACTCTCCAACCCTAACAGCATCCTTGTATCTTTTCAGATTTCACAACATCCTTCCCACAGCAGGCAGACCAGAACTGAATGCAGTATTCCAAAAGTGTCCTAACCAATGTCCTCTGATTGTAGGAACATGCTGGATGTGTGAAAGGAAGAACTTTATCTTTAAGGGCTACAGCAAGGATGGAAAACTCACTTGAACATGGATTTTCAGGAAAGGGAGAGGAGACCGTGGCCATGGATGCTCTTTGTACACATACTCCCCAAGTTGCCTCCTGCACTGACTTCCTTGGCCACTTCCATCCATGCCTGTTTGTAAAATACAATACAATGCAATTCAATACTGCACAGGAATAGGCCTTCCAGCCCACCAGGCCTGTGCCAATTCTTAATTCCTACTTAAACCCACTACTTATTGCATTTATTGTATGGTGGCTCAGTGGTTAACACTGCTGCCTCACAACACCAGGGACCTTGGTTCGATTCCAGCCTTGGGTGACTGTCTGTGTGGAGTTTTCACATTCTTCCTGTGTCTGTGTGGGTTTCCTCCTGGTTCTCTGGTTTCCTCCCACAATCCAAAGATATGCCAGTTATGTGAATTGGCCATGCTAAATTGCCCATGATATTCAGGGATGTGTAGGTTGGGTACATTAGTCAGGGTAGGGGAATGGGTCTAGATGAGTTACACTTCGGAGGGTTGGGCCAAAGAGCCTGTAGGGATTCTATGATTCTTATTGGCATTGCGTGGTTTCTATCCATATATTCACCTCCTGTCCATGTATCTATCAAGATACGTCTTAAACATTGCTAATGGGCTTGTTTCCCCCACCTCCACTGGCAGTGTGTTCTAGGTAGCCACCACCCTCTGTGTGAAGGATTTTCTCTGCACTTCCCTGCAAAACATTCCCCCACTCTCTCTGAGCCTGTGTCCTCTTTCCACTCTGGGAAAAAGCCTCTGACTATCCACCCTATCTATGCCTTTCATAATTTTGTAGACCTCTATCTTTCCAGTGAAAACAATCCGGGTTTATCCAACCTCTCCTCATAACTAAAACCTTTGAGACCTGGCAACATCCTGGTAAACCTTCACTGCATCTTCTCCAAAGAATCCATGTCCTACTGTAGTGTGACGACCAGAACTGCATGGAATATTCCAAATATGGCCTAAGAAAAGTTTTATACAGTTGTAACATGGCTTGTTTGATTGGGGAGGTTACTGCTTTCTCCCATCTTTTGGAAGGATTATGTCTTTGCATACCCTCGGATTCCCAACAGCCAGCTGAAGGTAAAAGGGAATAGCCTACCCACGGTCTCCTCTCCATTTCCTGAAAATCCATGTTCAAGTGAATGTTTTGAAGCCTTGCTATAGTCCTCAAAGGTAGAAGTTCTTCCTTTCACACTTCCTGCATGTTCCCATCTCCAGAGGACATTGGCTAGGCCACTTTTGGAATATTGTGTTAAACTCTGGTCTCCCTGCTATGGGAAGGATGTTATGAAACTTGAAAGGATTCAGAAAAGATTTACAAGGATCTCGCCAGGTTGGAGCGCTTGAGCTACAGGGAGAGGCTGAATAGGCTTGGATGGCTTTCCCTGGAATGTTGGAGGCTGAGGGGTGACCTTATAGAAGTTTACAACATCATGAGGGGCATGGATAGGGTGAATAGACAAGGTCTTTTCCCAAGGTATGGGAGTCCAAAACTAGAGGGCATAGGTTGAGGAGAGAGGGGAAAGATATAAAAGGGACCTAAGGGGCATCTTTTTCACACAGAGAGTGGTGCATGTATGGAATGAGCTGCCAGAGGAAGTAGTGGAGACTGATACAATGCAACATTTACAAGACATGTGGATGGATATATGAATAGAAAGGGTTTAGAGGGATATGGGCCAAGTGCTGGCAAATGGGACTAGAATAATTTAGGATATCTGGTCAGCAAGGACGAGTTGGACTGAAGAATCTATTTCCGTGCTGTACATCCCTATGACTTTATCTGTGTTTCAGAAACCTAAAGAATGACTGTGAATGCCATGATTGTGTTCATGAACTACATGAACACTAACAGAATCAACAGGCTGCTAACCCATCAACAATCCTGACATATTGACAGAAATTAACTGGCTAAAAAAAAGTCTTGTGAGTCATTTGAGAAACTTGGTAGTGAATCGTTAATTCATCCAATCTTTACCAATTCTCATTGTAAATAAGACAAAACCAAACCTACATAAATTTCATGTTTTCATTTCTTTAGGAACCTTGCTGAACATGCCTGGAAATGATCTGAATTTGTTGCATCTGAATGAATGGATTCTGTCTGATCGAGATGAGATTCTGTGATTTTTGAAGCTGCTCCTTTCCAAATTTCCAAAATTTTGCGTGACAAGATCAGGTATCACCAACTAAGCTGGTTTATTTCACAGCCAGCAAGTTGAACATGGGGCACACTGATCAAAAGGGATACCTTTTAATTTAACCGCTTTTACTTTGTAATTGGCAGAACCTTCTAATAGCACACCCTCTCCTTTCCTCAGGCTGAACTGCTCTTTTTTGGGATACCTTTCATTCTCAGTGAATTTTAACCTGAAACCTGAATATTTTTCCCTTTTGGTTTTAGTTTTTGTGCCATGACTGTCTCTCTTCTTCGTGTCTGTAACATTTATTCCTTCCTCTCATGTATTTCTCTTTTCTTCTCTCAATGCTTTCCTACTGGAAGCTAAAAATTCCAGTAGACTGACAACATAACCAGCTAACTTTCTTGTAGAATCCCTGCAGTGTGGAAACAGGCCATTCGGCCCATCAAGTCCACACCAACCCTCTGAAGACTAACCCACCCAGACACATTCCCCCTACCCTATATTTACCCCGGCCAATGCACCTAACCTGCACATCCCTGAACACTACGGGCAATTTAGCACAGCCAATCCATCCTAACCTGCACATCTTTGGATTGTGGGAGGAAACCGAAGCAAACCCATGCAAAACGGGGAGAATGTGCAAACTCCACACAGACAGTCAGCCAGGGCTGTATTCAAACCTGGGTCCCTGGTGCTGTGAGACAGCAGTGCTAACCACTGAGTCACTGTGCTGCCCCTTTTTTAAAGGGTAACCCACCCATAACCATTCCCCCAATTTGTTATCCTATATTTACCCCTAACCAATACACCTAACCTACACATCCCTAAACACAATGGGCAATTTAGCACTGCCAATCCACCGAACCCTGCACATCTTTACATTATGGGAGGAAACCGGAGCACCAGGAGTAAGCCCACATAAGCACAGGGAAACTGTGCAAACTCCACACAGACAGTCTCCTGAGGCTGGAATCAAACCCAGGTCCCCAGTGCTGTGAGGCAACAGTGCTAACCACTGAGCCACCGTGCCACCCGTAATTTAATGTTTAATATTTTAATATTACATTTTAATGCCATGCAATCCAACCAAGAATTTTTTTCCTTCAAGAAAAAAGGTGATCAAATTCCAAAAACAGGATGAGTCCCAATCTCATCTACATCTGAAGCCTTACAAGACAACAATGGCCAAAAGTGCTGTCTCTCTCATGTTAGCATTTAGAAACAATTTGTAATGACCCAATACTGCCTGAGGTGGAGAGGAAATTGACATGCATCATGCTCATTCTGCTATCTGTCATGAATCATAATCATTTTACTTCAAAATACAGAAATGCTGCAATAATGTTTTACAATAATTTATTGAAGAGAGGGGAATTCTGCCCAGAGGTAAAAGCAGCAATGAGTATGGATTGGTAGCAAAGACGGAAGGTTCTATTGATTGATGTGGGAAAGTTCTCCTAGTAATTTCCTTGATTAAATTCTGTTACTTCCTCCTCCTCTTGGGACCATTATACATTATTTCCTCGCATTTGTTAAGACATTTTAGCATTAGGCTGTCTCTGGTGATGTTTGAACTTCCATCTGCAATCAACATCCAGCAAATATTTCAGAATATAATTAAGTTGCAATGTTTTTAAAAGAGTTCTTGGGCTGTACTTGACAGTAGAAGTGTCTAACTTTTAGCACTTAACAAAGTGAGTCTAATAGAGTCATAGAGTCGTCGAGTAATACAGCATGGAAACAGGCCCTTCAGCCCAAACTGGTCCATACTGACCATGGTACCCACTCAGCCAGTTCCAATTAAACGCAGATGAATTGAATTGAATTGAATTTATTGTCACGTGTACCAAGGCACAGTGAAAAGCTTTGTCTTGCAGCTGCCTGAAGAAAAAGAGACGTTGTTGGGCCTCTGTAACCAGTGCGTTCACATGAACAATCCAAGAAAGCTTGTTGTGGATGACCACTCCCATTCTCCACTCATTCCACCTCTATGCTGTTAATGTAATGGGGGGGGGCATGAGTAACATCCCGCCAAAAGTCAGTAATGAGGTCCATATCCCTCTAAATCCTTCCCATCCATGTACCTATCCAAATGTTCTTTAAATGTTGCTTTTGTAACTACCTCAACAACTTTCTCTGGCAGAGATTAAACAAGTGGCAAAAGGTACAATGATTTTAGCATCTAGGATGAGTTGAACCTTTTGCCCTGCTGGGGATCAAGGATTGAATCTCACATTGTCTCCATCTCAAAAGCTATTGATGTCCATCTTGATAATTTTTTTTTATTTGTTCGTGGGATGTGTGTGCATATTGCTGGTATAACCAGTGTGGCCATATTCTTGATCAACTATACTTAGTGCACTTTATGAACTTTAATCATGCTCTAAAATAGAGATTGGCAGAACTTCTGCCCAGCAACAGTGAACGAGCAACAATTCAGTTCCAAGATGATGTGCCACTTTGGAAGGATAGTTTTGGCTGGTTTCGTTCCCTTGGGTGAGCTGTCCCGAGGCCATCAAGATTGTCAATTTAAAGGATGCTATCAAACGAGTAACAGTGCATCATGTTTGTTGAACACACTGGAAGCACTGTGATCAGATGGTGAAGAGGGTGGATATTTGTGGCGGCTATCGATCAACTGGGCTGCTTTACCCTGGATGGAAGTGATGTTTTTGAATGTTGGTGGAAAGGCCCTGACAATTGCCTGTTTCTTTCCCAAACTCCACTCAACTCCTGATGAAAGCATCATTGATACCATGGTCACCTCCACTCTCAACCATTCGAATGCTTTCTCAGCCAGCCAACATCAATGTGTATGAGCCCGAATCTCTTTTCCCATAAACCCTAGCCCCTCACAGCAGCACGGTGGCTCAGTGGTTAGCACTGCTGCCTCACAGCGCCAGGGACCTGGGTTTGATTCCAGCCTCAGGAATTTGCTGTGTGGAGTTTGCGCATTCTGCGTGAGTTTGCTCCAGTTTCTTTCCACAGTCCAAAGATGTGCAGGTCAGGTGAATTGGCCATGCTAAATTGCCTATAGTGTTAGGTGCATTAGTCAGGGGTATAGGTGGGGAATGGATCTGGGTGGGTTACTCTTCGGAGGGTCGGTATGGACTTAGTGGGCCGAAGGGCCTGATCCATACTGTAGGTAATCTAATCTAATTTAATCTTTCAGTCAGTTGATGTTCATTGGCTCCAGTCAACTTGTGCTTCAAATTTAAAATTCTCATATGTATGTTTAAATCCCTTCATTAATAGCCTCATCCATCCATTTCCCTATCTCCATAACGTCCTCTTTCTGAACAACCCTTCAAGAACTCTATTGTTTATATTTCTGTTCTATTGTGTAATCTTCACTTCCTTTACTTGACCATCAGTGCCTTGGCATTAATACCTCGGCATTAAACTCCAGAATTGTCTTTTTAATGCTTCCTGTTCTTCGCAGTCTATTCGATTTTAAGATTCTTCTCGAAATCTGACCAGGAGTAAGGAAATATTCAACAGGACTGGCAGGACTAGGGAGAGAATGAAGAAAAACAGGGTTAGCTTTTCAGGTTGAAGACTTGTCAATGAACACCAAGTATGTTATGGTTTTACCCAATAAAAATTACCCAATAAATTTGTAGAACGGGGTAGTCCAGAAAGAGGCCATTAAGCCTATTGGAGTTAGCTTTCTCGTAGAATCATAGAATCCCTTCAGTGTGGAAACAGGCCATTCGGCCCAACAAGTCCACACCAACCCTTCAAAGTGTTGCCCACCTAGACCCATTCGCCTACCCTATTACCCTACATTTACCCCTGACTGATGCACCTAAACTGCACATCCTTGAATACTACGGCCAATTTAGCATGGCCAATTCACCGGCATGCCTTTGGATTGTGGGAGGAAACTGGAGCACCTGGAGGAAGCCCACACAGACATGGGGACAATGCACAAACTCCACACAGACACACTTCTGATGGAAGTATCAATTAAATGCTACCCTGCTCTCTTCCATATACTTGCAATTAGTTTCTCCTCAAGCATTTATCCAACACTCTTTCAAATGTTACTATTGAATCTGCTCTCGCCAAAGTTTAAAGCGGTGCATTCTAGATTACAACTCCATCAGTTTTGTCAAATCACTGTTATGGACTACGCCAGACCCCTCAAAACATTTTTAAGCATATAGCCCAGACTGTAACTTTGCTATTTGTTTTAGCTTAGTGTAGAGTGGATATTCTTGGAGTAAATTAGCTGGTTCAACTGCCAAGTTTTGAACAAGCAAAATTTATTTACAAAATTATGGAATAAAACTAGGGGCGGCATGGTGGCTCAGTGGTTAGCACTGCTGCCTCATGGTCCCAGGTTCAATTCCAACCTCGGGTGACTGTCTGTGTGGAGTTTGCACATTCTCCCCGTGTCTGCGTGGGTTTCCTCCGGGTGCTCCAGTTTCCTCCCACACTCCAAAGATGTGCGGGTCAGGTCAATTGGCCATGCTAAATTGTCCAAGTGCTAGCTGCATTAGTCAGAGGGAAAGTGGCCCTGGATGGGTTACTCTTTGGAGAGTCGGTGTGGACTGGTTGGGCCGAAGGGCCTGTTTCCACACTGTAGGGAACCTAATCTAATCAAAACACAAAGAACAAAAAACAGAATACTGGATAATTTATCTTATCCAAACCTGACTTAATAATGCTGTTCTGAAAAACACTTGCAACAGTTCCAGTATGCACATCCTGTAGCATAAACAGCAAAAATGAAACAAACTCGAGCTTATAGGCTTGAGGTCAGAGAGCGAGATCAGCAGCCTGTTTCACACATCCCCTGCTGCAACTGAATTGACTAAAGTTCTGAACTGAATTTTAAAAAGCTCTAATCTAAACTAAGGCTAGCTATGCAGCCAGCTGGCCACTCCATTTTGATTATACCTTTTTTTAAAGACACGAAAGCTTTTGGCCTGGAACACTATCTATTAGGGGTTAACAAAGGGCTGCAGTAAAACCTTCAAACCCAGCCTAGTTGGACCCTGGCCACTTACCCCCCTCTCTGGAAAAAAATGACTCAAGAGTATAGTAACATTGCAAAAAGAACTAGCATTGTGACACCACTGAAGTGTCCAGTGAACTGAATGTAACTGAAATAACTCCACAAAGGCTGGTATTCCGTCACCAAGTCACCCTGTATTTACAGGTGTACAGTATACGCCACTGATCCAGCTCACTCAGAGCTGGCTCTGAGAGTGAATAGAATCCCTGACACACCTGTTTGGTTTCTTTTCCCTGTTGACACTCCTATTTCTTTTTTCTCTTTTTTCTTTTCTTTTTTTTTGAATATTCAATTAAATCTACCCAGCCCTCATTCCAATCACTACATTCGTCCTTCTTCCCAGGTCTGGGGGCCTATCCTTTTTCTTGGAGTTTCTCCTGGGACATTTTCACACCAGGTCTATTTCCTCCAACTCTGATTCGGATACAGGCGGTGTGTACCCGTCTCTTGCACCTGGTGCGTTTCAGAAGAAATTCCTCCTCTTCTTCAGGCAGTAATGGTGTCAAGGCTAAGACATCGGCTGCATCCATCTCAGACTCTGATGTTTCTTCAATGCTAGACCAAGGGGGAGGACTCAAGGTTTCTGACAGCCTTTCTGGCTGTTCTAAGGGGCTGGGTATGTTTTGCTCCTGCTCCGGTTGTGAGGTAGCAGCTATCATGTGAGTGAGTAGAATCTCTGAGATTCCTGTTTGTATCTATCAGCCAGGACTCCCTGCTAGACACTGGTTAATAGCCATAATTAAGGAACTCATAGTCAAACTGATCCGCCTGGCCAACCTTGTTCTAATTACTACATTAAGTGAGAGACCTGCTCAGCTTTGAGGTTACTCTTTCTTGGTCTTCCTCAGAGGTGAAGGTGATATTTGCTATAATTCAGGGTGTCGGTAGGGATCTAGTGGGTATCCAGGCGAGTGCTAATGTCTCTCTGTGTCCCTAAGGTTCTGCTGAACAGAAGTTAGGATGCAGATAACGGGGTTTTGGATGGGCTGCTGATGTTTCACTGTCAAGCTCTGTTTAAATTTTTAACAAGATGAGAGGTGACCTTACAGAAGTTTATAAAATCTTGAAGAGCATGGATATGGTGAATGGTCAAGCCCTTTTTCTCAGGGTAGGAGAGTGCAAATCCAGAGGGCATAGGTGCATGGTGAGGGGAAATATTTAAAAGGGAACTAAGAGGCGATGTTTTCATGCAGAGGATGGTGAGTATATGGAATGAGCTGCAAGAGGAATTGGTGGAGGCTGGTGCAATTACAACATTTAAAAGGCACCTGGATAAGTACATGAGGGATGTGGGATAAAATGCTGGAAATAGGAATAGATTAATTTAGGATATCTGGTCAGCATGGACGAGTTGGACTGAAGGGGCTGTTTCCATCTCTATGACTCTATGATTCCGATTACTCAGGGGTGAAATAACTCCACAGAGACCTGTATCCCGTCACCAAGTCACCCTTTATTTACACATGCGCAGTACATTACACTGACCCAGCTAGCTCAGAACCGGCCCTTAGACTGAGTAGAATCCCTGAAACTTCTGTTTATTTCTGTCAGCCAGGGCTCCCTGATTGGACCAGGTTAACAACTCCAGTCAGGGAACTCATATTCCATGAGGTCCACTTGGCTAACTTCATTGCAATCACGACACAAGGCTGAACAATGAACTATACAATACGTATGGGCATGCTGCCCCTCTGAAAGGGTATCCCACCTCTCTAAGTTACTCTGGTATGTTCAGACTTTCTACCAGGTCAAAAGTTCACATGCTGTATTTTGAACAGCACATTCAAGAAAATCATTATACCTCTATAAAATGGAAAAGTTGTCTCTATAAAACACAAATTTACAAAGTGGAAACTGGTATCATTCCCCATTACCCCAGCACGAATCCTGGATTAGGGACTCCACCACCATTCGTACACAGATTGGGAGGCTCACCTTCTATTCAAACATTTGTGTCCTTGTGTTGGTGACATTTTAGTAAATCCCCCTTAACAATTTCATATTTGCTTGTATTTTTTAATTCCCAGATTATGACATTACAGGGATATGTCATCTCATTATTTTGTTTGGAATTAAAGTTCATTGGCCACTCTTTCATTAAGATTGCATCCTTTTAAGGTCCAGAAGCAACATTCAAAAATAGACTGACCATTATCAGTGCAGAAAACTCAGTGTTCTCAATCAGTATGTGAAATTAGTACTGTGAAAGAAATAAGGAACACAAAAGATAAATGCCAATAAATTTCATGCTTAGTGATCTTTCCTCTTCATTCCAAAATGTCTTAGAATGTTAGTTTCTTATATTTGTTATTTTCATGTCCTTTTGGCTTTGTCCATGATTCAACATGATCCTTGTAACAATGTGCTTCATATGAGCATCACTTGCTTTATGAGCATGTTGATTCTTCTCATGGAATCATCGAGATGTACAACACAGAAACAGACCCTTCGGTCCAACTTGTCTATGCCACCAGACATTCTACATTAAACTAGTCCCATTTGCCAACAATTGGCCCATATTCCTCTAAACCCTTCCTAATCACATACCCTTACAGGTGCCACTAAAATGTTGTAATTGTACCAGCCTCCATCACTTCCTCTGGTAGCTCATTCCGTACACACATCACCCTCTGCGTGAAAAAGCTGCCCCCTTTAAATCTTTCCCCTCCTACCTTGAACCTATGCCTTCTAGTTTTGACCACCACCCTGTGAAAAACACTTGTCTATTTACCCTATCCACGCCCTTTGTGATTTTATAATTCTCAGTAAGGTCACCCCTCAGCCTATGATGCTCCAGCCCTAGCCTGGTCAACCTCTCCCTGTAGGTCAAACACTCCAACCCTGGCAATATTCTTTTCTAGAGTCTTTCAAGTTTCTCTTGGCATTGGGAATCGACAAAGGCACTCCTTGAGGCTGTTTCCTATTTGTTAACCTGCTACTCTGAGTCTCCAGCATCCCTCATCAGTCCCTGTCACAGAGTAGGTCTCTCTCACTCTCTTCAGTATTGTAACACATTTTATTTGACATTGTGCTATTACAGATTATTGACTGCAACTCTCTGGATAATGCCTTAGTCTTGGCTTCATCATCACTCTCTGTCCCTTTGCTTTGTTCTTCCGTCATACTCCTCTGATGTCAGAATAACTTCATGATTTACATAAACCTCATGAGCATATTCTAACATCTTGCATCTTTGATACATTTACAGTATTTTTACTGCACTGCCCTGTTCTGCACACAGACTCCACCAACACTTACCTTTATCCAGTGGTTCAAGAAATCCTATTTGGGCATTCAGCTGTTAATCCTACAATTTTTTCCTCTCGAGCCTTCATTTCTCCAATAGAGTCATAGTGCTGTACAGCACGGAGTCAGACCCTTCGATCCAACTCATCCATGCCGACCTGATATCCTAAATTAATCTAGCCCCATTTGCCAGCATTTGGCCCATCTCCCTCTAAACTTTCCTATTCACATGCCCATCCAAATGCCTATTAAATGCAGGAATTGTGCCAGCCTTCACCACTTCCTCTGACAGCCTGTTCCATACGTGCACCACTCTCTGCCTGAAAATGTTGCTCCTTAGGTCCCTTTTAACTCAATCCCCTCTCACCTTAAACCTTTAGTTTTGGAGTCCCCTACCCCAGGGAAAAGACTTTGCCTTTTCACTCTATCTATGATTTTATAAACCTCTATAACGTCACCTCTAAATCTCCAGGGAAAATACCTCCAGCCTGTTCAGCTTCTCCCTATAGCTCATAACCTCCAACCCCAGGGACATTCTCTTCTGAACCCTTTCAAGTTTAACAAAATCTTTTCTCTAGCAGGGAGACCAGAATCAAATGTAGTATTCCAAAGTGGTCAACCAATGTCCTGCACAGCCTCAACATCTATACACAGTGTACTGACTAATTAACTGATTCCTTTCCCTCTTTTCAGTTCTGAATAAGAGCATATACTACAAACATTAACTCACGGTTCTGTTTCATAAAAATTACTGAAGCTGATAGACTTGAAGCAAAATCCCAGAGTACCAGCAACTTCAATATTTGGAAAAAGCAAATTAAAAAATCGTAGTACTGATTCAGGTAGGTTGGCAAGAGTTAACAGCTGATGTAAGGCAATTCTTCAAGACAAGCATGTGATCAAGTTAGTATAAAAATTGGACATGATAAGAAGTGTGTCCACTCGCAATGACATTACAAACACGTTCCTAAAAGAAAGTGAAAGGCCAAATCATTCCATTAGTCAAAATCGTTGTGACATTTCTGGATAGATTTGCTTCACATAACTAGTGCTGGCATTAGTTTCAGTGCCTCAAGCTTCAATTTATTACTTTCCTTCTGGACATCTAATTTTAGGAGCATATTTAAGTCCTCCAATGAATCTTTAATATTGTGAAACCTTCCTTGGATGAAATGGCTTCACCTCATCCCTTTAAATCAGCCACATTCATCTCAAACCAATACATTGTGCGGCACTTTTCAAAGCCTCACTTTGTTGGTGGGGCCTGCATGTCGCAAGGTCATTCATCAGCACACCTTGGCCTGTGGTCCCACTAACATCGCTGAGTGGGAAACTGCAGACTCACTATTTGTGAATCAACACTTGGGATATGTGACTTCAGAAAGGGCTGCCTGTGATACCTAGGCAAAAGTGAGGACTGCAGATGCTGGAAATCAGAGTCTAGATTAGAGTGGTGCTGGAAAAGCACAGCAGGTCAGGCAGCATCCGAGGAGCAGGAAAATTGACGTTTCGGGCAAAAGCCCAAAAGGATTTCCTGATGAAGGGCTTTTGACCGAAACACTGATTTTCCTGCTCCTCGGATGCTGCCTGACCTGCTGTGCTTATCCAGTACCACTCTAATCTAGACTCTGCCTGTGATATCTATCTAATTCACACCCAACAAAATCAATAGGAATCACATCAACACTTCTCAATTATAAACCATCTATGCCGTATGTAACATTTTGTGAAATTAATTTCAATGTCTTCCTCAGAGCTATTCAGATGACTGGCATGGTGGCTTAGTGGCTAGCACTGCTGCCTCACAGCACCAAGGACCCAGGTTCAATTCCACTCTTGTGTGACTATCTCTGTGGAGTTGGTGCATTCTCCCCATGTCAGTGTGAGTTTGCTCCAGTTTCCTCCCATAGTCCAAAGATGTGCAAGTAAGGTGGATTGGCCATGGGAAATTGACCATAATATCTAGGGATGGGTAAGTGAGGTGGGTCAGCTATGGGAAATGCAGGTTTCCAGAGATATGTAAGTCTGAGTGGAATGATCTTCAGAGTGTCAGTAGGGATGCAATGGGTTGAATGGCCTGTTTCCACACTGTAGGGATTCTATTCTATCAAGTTATGTGCAGGTACATATGTATGAGCTCACAGACCCCAAAGATTCAATTGTATTGTAGTGGGATCACTCAAGGTCAGTTTACACTTCCGTAGACGTCATCAAAGAGATCCCATGGTACTGTTGTAACATCCCTGCCTCCAAGTTGAAGACTCATCCCAGAACATGATAGGCAAGGTCAGTCATTTCACAATGCAGTCAAACATCTTGAGTACCAATTTGGAAAGTCTTCAAACATCCAACAATTGCGGTTGCTAAAAGTGGGTGAGGTTTCCGGTCAGTCATCTGGTGGAAAGAAATTGGAGTCTCCACTATCACTATGACTCCAGACTGTGACACATTAAATCACCTATTGTCACAGCAATTCCGACCTCTTGGAGGCTTGGCTGTTTGACTGTACAATTCACATTGATGCTAAAAGCACAAGGTTCATTTCCCCTTTCTGACTGGCATGGATTTGCATTCTGGCCCTAGATTCGAGGGAAATCACCATGCTATAGGTGGGAATTGCCTGAGAGCAGAGATCTCAAGAAAAAAGTAAAGATTTCATGAAAATAACTAATAAAATGTACTTATGAAAGAATATAACAGACAATCTTAAAAAAATACAGAAACCAAAATAGAAATTGCTGGAGAAAATCAGCAGATCTGGCAGCATCTGTGCAGAGAAAGCAGAGCTAGTGTTTCAGGTTGAGTGACCCTTCTTCGGAATTGGATTATGGACTCTAGATGTTAACCCTGTTTTCTCTGCAACAATTTCTATTTTTTATTTCAGACCTCCAGCATTTGCAATCCTTTTTGTCACAAAAAAATACAGAGCCCAGGGAATGAGTCAGAGGTGATAGGATGCATAGAAGCCCTACAGTGTGGAAACAGGCCCTTCGGCCCAACAAGTCCACACCTACCCTCTGGAAAGTAACCTACCGAGACCCATTCCTCTACATTTACCCCTGACTAATGCACCTAACATACACATCCTTGATCACTATGGGGCAATTTAGCACATTGACCTGCACATTTTGCTTTGTGGGAGGAAACCAGAGCACCCAGAGGTGCTAGTGCCTATGAAACTTGGGTGGGTTGAGTAATGCTGTTGGGTTGTGGATTGAAGACTCATTTCCTGAAGAAGAGGAACTAGAATTCCGCCAGAAAAAAGTTCGGAGCTTTGAAGAACTTTGCATTTGAAAGTAGTACCAAACATGCTGCTCAATAAATCTATGACTTCCATCTTTTTCGTGTATGCTATTTAATTGATGTTTTATATTGATCGCAATTTTGTCTGCTAATTCATATGGAATTTATATTGGTTTTGCTTTCAATTTTAAAGTGACATCCTGCCCCTGTGGTAACTTTGGTTATTTTGATATGTCAGTCTCCGTGGTGATCATAGCAGTGCATAGAAATTGTTCTCAAAGTGACAGATTAGCATATGCTCATGGACAGCACATTTCTCCTGAGAGGACTGTATACATCCAGGCCAACATACCTGAGTAAGATTGGCAGATTGGAGCCAAATTCACAGCGTTTGCTGGTTGAACTACACTACCCCCAGCTGAATCGAAACCCACGTGCTCCTCTACGTCAAAAATTCCTCGCTGTCTCCTCTCACCGCAATTGATTGTGAGATACATGACAGACCCTAAATCTTACTATTTTCTGACTCCAAACATAGGGTCACAAAACATTCAGAACACTGAGCAAAAAACACCCCAAGAATCTTACTTTGCTCATGTTTCAGATGCATGTTTTATTGATATGTTTAGAACTTTAAAAACTGATGTAAATTAAGAATTACCAATGCAGGAGATCACTCTTTAAAGCACCTCTATATTAGCTTGCTCCCCTTGATATAACTGATTGTCGTTCTCCATTGCTTGACCTGAATTCTAATGCAAAACTCTTGTCACCATAGATTGTCTGATCGCCCAGCAATGCTGTGAATATTGCTTTTCGCATTATGCTATCACTAGGGTGGCACAGTGGTTAGCACTGCTACCTCACGGCACCAGGGACCCAGGTTCAATTCCAGCCGCAGGCGAGCGTCTACGTGGAGTTTGCATATTCTCCCTGTGTTTGTATGGGGTTGCTCCTGTTTCCTCCCACAGTTCAAAGATGTGCAGGTTAGAGTGGATTGGCCATGGGATATGCATGGAAACAGTAGGGGGTGGATCTGGATGGGATGCTCTTTGGAGAGTCAGTATAGGGCTGATTGGCCTCCTGCTCGCTATAGTGATTCTCCAATTTCATGGACATATTTTATATCTGCAGATTCCTCTTAGCGCGTCTCATGGTAATCTTAAAGGCATGGAACCTCAGGATTTATCTGAACCCCAAATAATTCCCCATAAGGCTGATCTGGTTAATCGTTTCTTTATTGAATTGATTTGAATTAATTATTTCTAAATTGAATTGAATTGTATTTATCGTCATGTGCACCGAGGCACAGTGAAAAGCTTTGTCTGGTGAGCAATAATGGCAGATCACAGAGTTAAGTAGCATAGATAGCAAATAAGCACAGTAAAGCAGCACAGTAATTATTTTCCTTTACGCTTGGATCCAGCCCTTTGTGTTCCTTCAGCCTATCTGACTTGAATCATTGGGTCATGTGAATTTCTGTACTTTTTATCTAGTTTCAACCACTCTCAGTTTCTCTGGACATCAGAAGTTTCTGGCACAATCGTGAAATCTCTAGAAACCTAGACATTCAGTTTCCTTTTCAGTTACGGCTTGAGTCAAAAAAAAGATATATTCTTTAAAAGTGCAGGTTCCATCACAACACTTTTATATTTCATGTCACAGCTGCAAGTCTCCTGGTTTTCTGAAACTCACCATTCAATTCAACCAAACCAAGACCACAGCTCCAGCTGAGGGCCAGATTATCAGCCACACAAATGTCCCAACGTACAGTCAGTAATACGGAAGCTTTCTCACTAGTCAGGCAGCATTGGAAGAGCAGGAGAGTCAATATTTCAAGCATAAACTCTTCCTAATGAAGAGTTTATGCTCAAAAAGTTGACTCTCCTGCCTGACTGGCTGTGCTTTTCCAGCACCGCACTTTTTGACTCTGATCTCCAACATCTACAGTCCTCACTTTCTCCCAGTAGCTTTCTCATCCACATTGCACTTTTCCTCAGGAATAAATTTCTAAACAGTGAATGCTTTCTGAGGAGTGACCCCTTGGCTGCCTTAGACTGGACAGCAGATGAGAAGAAAGATGGCCATCAACAATGGCAACAGGTCCCTCTGGAGAAAAGCCAGAGCTGAACATCCTGGGGAGAAGGTAACAAAGGGGCAAAGCTGGGAGTTGGGACATCATGTTGAGGTTGTACATGGCATTGGTGAGGCCTCTTCTGTGGTACTGTGTCCAGTTCTTGTCTTCCCAGCTATTGGAAGGATATTATTGAGCTGGAGAGGGGTCAGAAGAGATTTACCGGGATGTTGCTAGGTATGGAAGTTTTTTTGTTATAAAGAAAGGCTGGATAGGCTGGGACCTTTTTCACTGGAGCATAGGAGGTGAAGAAGTTTATAAAATAAAGAGGGACAGAGATAGGGTTAATGGTAGTTGTCTTTTCCCTTGAATAGGGGACTTCAAGACTAGGGGACATATTTATAAGGTGAGAGGAGAGAGATTTTAAAAATACGTGAAGGCAAATATCTTACACAGAGAGTGGTTAGTGTGTGGAATGTACTTCCTGTGGAAGTGGTGGATATTGGTACAATTGCAACAGTTAGAAGACATTTGGATAAGTACATGAATAGGAAAGGTTTGGAGGGATATGGGCCAGGAGCAGGCAGGTGGGACTAGTTTAGTTTGCAGTTATGTTCGGTATGGACTGATTGGACTGTGCTGTATGACTCTATGACTATGACATTATGATGTGATCCACGACCTATGACTTAGGATGCAATACCAGAGAGTGGACAACCTTAGCAATTTGGAACGCGATTGCTTATGGAGGCTCAGGCTATCACATCAGGTGGTGACAGAAGTCTGCAGAGTCTTAGAAAAAGGTCTGGCCTCCAGTGGAACTGAGAATCAGAAGTTGTCAATGGCTGTCAAAGTAATTACTGCCCCCAGTTCCTTTGCCGTCAAATCCTTCAAGGCTCTGCCAAGGATATATCCATGATCTCTCTCTGTCAACAGCACATAAACGCAAAGGCAAGTGACAGCTGACATGCTTGTCAGGACTGGGAATTATTTAAACTCCACTTATGCAGAGACTAGTCAGAATTAATTGCACATGTGAGTTATTATCATATGTGCTCCTGTGATCTGTACAACACAGAAAGAAAAACAATGCTCATCAACTATATCAGCTTCCTGCCCACCAAAGTGCAACTGATCTACAAAGACAAAAAAAATTCCTGAGATATGTGCTAGACTCCTGAAAAATTGAATGGTTTTTTTCATCCAGTAAAAATCCAAGCTTAGCAATGTTGTTAGCATCTACAAAAAGACTTCAGCAGTAGCTGCGAGGAGACATATGGTACTCTCATTAAACTTGACAGTGATACTCTTGTGAAAGCCAACTTATCCCAGCTAATAGTGATACAGGATAAGTCAGAGTGCAGAGTGACTTGATCGATCATATATTATATTGTTGCTATTTGTTTATGCTAGTTGATCACTGTTTTAAACAATAAAACATAAGCATTTGTTAGACATAAAAGTAACAGTAGCTATAAAAACAGTAAATACATGATGCAATACATGAATTGAGGACATGATTTGGAGATGCTGGTGTTGGACTGGAGTGGACAAAGTTAAAAATCACATAAAACCAGGTTATAGTCCAACAGGTTTATTTGGAAATTGTAGCTTTTGGAGCGCTGCTACGTCATCGGGTGATTGTGGAGAATAAGATTGTAAGACACAGAATTTATAGCAAATAAATTGCTATAAATTCTGTGTTTGACAATCTTATTCTCCACAATCACATGATGAAGGAGCATCGTTCCAAAAGCTAGTGCTTCCAAATAAACCTGTTGGACTATAACCTTGATGTTATGTGATTTTTAACACCATACATGAACTGTTGAAATGGTCTCATTACAAATATAAGAAATAAAGTATCAGCCTTTTTACCCTTAACACATCCCTTAAAGATACTCAAATCTCAGTGAAGAATAAACCCATCTCCACTTTAAATTTCCTGGTTCAGTTGACATTACTGTAATTTGTTCCTGGAGCTTTTAATCTTCCTGACTTCTAAATACTGATTGTACTGAGGTGGACATTGTAGAATAAGACTCCCCTGATTGGGATTGTTAATCTGGTCTCGTCAGGTAACCCTGGCTGATAGATATAAACAAGAGTGTCAGGAGTCTGTTTGCTCTGATAGCTGGCTCTGAGCAAACCGGGCCAGTGTCATGTACTGCCCACATGTAAATAAAGGGTGACTTGGTGACAGGATACCGGCCTCTGTGGAGTTATTTCAAGCACCTCTGGAGCAAACACATACATTTTTCAAATTCTCATCTTCCAACAGTTTTCTATATCTGGAGTCTTCTTTCAAAACATTCAGAACTTTGTTCTCAGCTTTCAAAGTTTTTGCAATCTCCCAAGCAAACAGCAAATTTTCCCTCTAAATGATCCTATACACACTGCCTTACCTTCTGGATGGTCTGTCTTTCTGTAATACTGGACTCCTGTTACTAAGCAACAGCAGTTTTCTTTTCTTCTACTCTTATTTTCTATTACACCAAATTGTTCACCTTAAGCTCTATTCCAAGGCTGGAAATGTTGATGTGGAAATGCCTATCCACAAACCTCAGATATGATTCATGGAACAAATCTAAAATGAAACAGAAGGCTATATCCTCCGCTCCTTAACATTGTTATAGACCAGAGTTAACCCCATCAAATCTATCATGGAGATAGTCTAGACCCTAAGGTTTTCTTATATAAAGGCAAGTATAAGGTGTTGTGTTCCAGATGTAATTTGATTGATTACACTACTCAGCTTTAAGAAAAACACTTTATTCTTGTTCTACAGTTAAAATATAATCAAAAGAAAGAAGAATTGGTCTAACTTTAATCCTACTTAGTAGAATAATAGATTATTTAACAACTAACCAGCAAATGCACCAATATAGTAGCCTCCCCACATACACACAATTGGCACAGGCACATTCAGTAAAATAGATTGTCTCACGTGCAATGTTTGTCCAATCCAGGGAGAAAAAACATCAAGAGAAAATGCTGTATCAGGGAGTGATGTAAGGCAGTTTCAGAACACCAACAACCACTGAATGCTGAAGTAACATCCTGGTTCTGGTGGGAGCCTGACTCCATCCATTCATGCTGCTAATGCTGCTCCAACTTTACAGAAAAACTCAAGACCTCACGAGCCACTTGCATCATTGGCTTGGAGAGACCACTCACCTCCTCTGTCTCAACCTCTCTTCATAAACAAAAATCAGGACCAAATACAGCCATAGTATCGTCATAACATACAATGCAACAATACACATCAAACCTAACGTCATACAGTGTTCATCAAACTTAGAGCCCAACCAATCATAACTTTATACCATAATGGTCAGAATTAGGGATGTCTGCCAATGATTGCACAATGTACAGCACCATTTCTGACTCCACAGACGCTGAAGCAGTCCATGGTCAAATGCACCAAGACCTGGACAATACCCAGGCATGGGCTGACAACTGGCAAGTAACATTCAAGCTACATAAATAGCAGGGATTGACCATCACCAACAGGAGACAATCAAACCACCACCGCTTGACGTTCAATGGTGTACCATCACTCAACCCCCACTCCCAACATTTGCGGGGTAATCATTGACCAGAAACTCAACTGGACACACCACATAAACATTGTGGCTACAAGAGCTGGTAAGAGGCTAGGAATGCTGTGGCGAGTAACTCACCTCCTGACTTTCCATAGCCTCTCCACCATCTATAAGGCACAAGTCAGGAGTGTGATGGAATATTCCCCAATTGCCTGGATGAGTGCGGCTCCAACAACACTCAAGAAGCTTGACACAATCCAGGATGAAGTAGCCCACTTGATTGGCACCACATCCACTCCCTCCACCACCGATGCTCAGTAGTAGCAGTGTATATTATCTACAAGATGCACTGCAGAAACTCACCAAAGATCCTCAGACAGCACCTTCCAAATCCACGACCACTTCCATCTAGAAGGACACATGTAAGGTGCTGTGTTCCAGATGTAATTTGGTAGCTTTAAGCAAAATACACTTTAGTCTTAGTTCAGTCTTACTCTATGGTTAAAATACAGAAAAAAGCAAAAAGAACTGCAGATACTGGGAACACTACCACCTTCAAGTTCCTCTCCAAACCGCTCCCCATCCTGACTTGGAAATATGTCACTGTTCCTTCATTGTTGCTGGGTCAAAATACTGTAATTCCCTCCCAATGGCATGGTGGGTCAACCCACAGCGGGTGGACTGCAGCAGTTCAAGAAGGCAGCTTACCCCCACCTTCTCAAGGGGCAACTAGAGACAGGTAATAAATACTGACCCAGCCGGCAATGCACACATTCCAGAAATGAATAAATATAAATAAAGAAAGTTCATCACAAAATTCACAATTCAATAACACTGCCGTGCAAGCCAGATGACTGACCAATTTATGACAACGCAACCTCTTCTGGAGCACAGACAGACTTGAAGACAGCATTGAGAACTCACCAACAAAGGCCTCAAAACTGGGTATCATCTACTGCAGCCTACACAACACTGTATAGCAGTGGAGTTTGGAGCTACAGAGGGAACAAGGGGCATGGTAGAGAACACTTGCAAATGTATCTAAGGGGAGGGGAGGGAGAAGCAAGATGAGAATGACAAGAAGCAGGGAGATAGTGACTGTAGTTGACACCAGTTGAGTTGCTTACTCAGCTACCTAGGATGATTTTTCTTTTAATGCAAGATTCACTTAGATATTATCAGTGGGCCAATATTGAATAATATGGTCTGGGCACCCACCTCGCCTCCTCAAACCCCTCCATTACAATGCACAAAACAATTCGGCAAACAACAAATCACCCATTACAAAATCTTCACTTCTCGTGCAACTCCCTTTCCAATTGCAAAGATTTACTATGAAGAGGAAGTCACTGATGCATCTTAGCTGTGCATTCCTTTCATAGTCGGTCTTGTCAGAATCAGAATTGCAGCCTTACTTATCCTTTGAGGTCTTTAACCTGCATTTCAATCAAAGTTCTGCTCCTGTTCTGTGCAGGTTGAGTTAAGAAAAAGCCATTACTGTGGACCATATGTGTTCCAGTTGGTGCTAAAGAAGGATTAGATATGGGAAAGTGCAGTTGGAATTTAAAATGATTGACAAATGTTCAGAGTAAAACAGCTCTTCCAACACATTTGAACAAATTTGTTAATGTTTGTGAGGACTGACATAATTTGTGAAGAGATTATTGAATGATGTGAACAGTCTCATGATGTTCAGTTTGCATGTTGACACCCAGGGCATTGTACATAATAGTTAATATCAATTAATTGATGATTAATTTGCACTTTCAAAAAAATGATTTAAAATTTATTTTATATTAGTAAGTGTTTGCTTTACTGCCATGTGGCTGTAGTTATAATCCCTGGGACTGCTCATTTCTTGTGAGAATATCACAATTAAACAAGCATAAAGAGCAGGTGTGGCAGGGAAAATTGACGCAGATCTGCATTGTGGAACAATTCTCCCGAAAATGCAGTGGTCCCTGATCTTTTCAAGATTAATTGAAATTCCATGAGAGTGATGCTGGAAGGATTGACTGATGATTCATCCTAGGAACTGAGTCCGCACCTTCTCTGGCATTAAGTGGCAAACTGGATGGACATTCTAGCTGCTAAATTCAGAAATCCAAACAGTCGAATATAGAACATAGAACATCACAGCATAGTACAGGCCCTTCGGCCCTCGATGTTGCACCAATCTGGGGAACCAATCTAAAGCCCATCCAACGTACACAATTCTATTTTCATCCATATGTTTTTCCAATGACCATTCAAATACCCTTAAAGTTGGTGAGTCTACTACTGTTGCAGGCAGTGCATTCCATGCCCCTATTACTCACTGAGTAAAGAAACTACCTCTGATATCTGTCCCAAATCCATCACTCCTCAATTTAACGCTATGCTCCCTCGTGCTAGCCATCACCATCAGAGGAAAAGGATCTCACTGTCCACATTATCTAACCCTCTGATTATTTTATATGTCTCAATTAAGTCACATCTCAAATTTCTTCTCTCTACGCAAACAGTCTCAACTCCCTCAGCCTTTCTTTGCAAGATCTTCTCTCTATTTCAGGCAACATCCTTGTTAATCTCCTCTGAATCGTTTCCAAAGCTTCCACATCCTTCATATAATAAGGTGATCAGAACTGTATACAATACTCCAGGTGCGGCCTTACCAGAGTTTTGTACAGCTGCAGCCTGATGTAGGTGTGTCACTGTGTGGTGGAAATTATTTGGCATTCTGCGTAAACTTTTATTCTTGAGAACCTTTAGAGCTTAGAAATAGCTGAATACTCTGTTCCCTGAATATCTATTCCTTCCAGATGAAGGAGTTCAACTTTCTTTGATTATACTCCCAGATCTAAGATGAAATTCAGTTGTATTCACAACAAGCCAGAGAGAACCCATTTGGCACCCAGGTCGAATGGATGAGAGCTGGGCACAGCAGATAGGGTCATAGTGTCACACAGCATGGAAACAGACCCTTTTGTCCAATCAGTCCATCCAAACATAATCCCAAATTAAACACCTGCTGACTCCTGGCCCATATCCCTCCAAACCTTTCCCATTCATGTACTTAACCAAGTGTCTTTTAAATGTTGTAATTGCACCCACATCCACCACTTCCTCAGGAAGTTCATTCCACACGTGTGCCAACCTCTGTGTCAAACATTTACACTCTTGTGCTTTCTAAATCTCCTTCTGGTCATCTTAAAAATGTGCCCTCCATGGTCTTGAAATTCACCCATCGTTGGGAAAAGAAACCTACCATTAGTTCTATCAATACCTCTCATGACTTTGTAAACTTCTATAAGATCGTCTCTCAACCTCTTACGCTCCAATGAAAGAAGTCCCAGCATATCCAGCCTTTCCTTATTACTCAAACCTTCCATACCCAGCAACATTCTGGTAAATCTCCACTGAACCTTCTCTAGCTTAATAATATCTATCTTATAACTGGTTACCAGAACTGGATGCAGTATTCCAGAAGAGGCCTCACCAATATCCTGTACATCTTCAATATGCCTTCCCAACCCCTATACACAAAGGACTGAGCAATGAAGGCAGGTGTGCTAAACACCATTGTAACCACTCTGCCCATATGTGATGCAAGACTCAAAGAATTATGTACCTGAACTCCTAGGTACCTGAACACTACCCAAGGCCCTACTATTAAGTATATAGATAATATACATATAATTATATATACTGTACCTATGTCTTTTATATCAAAATGAAATACCTCGCATTTATCTAGATTGAACTCCATCTGCCATTTTTCAACCCATTGACCCATTTGATCACAGAATACAAAATTAGCATTGATTACATTGTGCGGGTGAACTGCAGTCTCTACTCACCCTGTTTAGTTTGAAAAGGGAATTCTTTGAGGTGATACCATAGCAACGCACCTCTTGACTTGCCATAGACATGTGACTTCTATCTTGTAGCCACCTTCAATACTATTATGCACCAGGCCAGACCCCCTCAAAACATTTCAGGAAAATAGCCCAGTCCCTAACTTTGCCAGTTGTTTTAAGCAAGTGTAATGTGGACATTCCAGAAGCATGGACCTGCTTCTTTGGGTCCAGCAACTTCACAACTGCCTGACTGCCTTCAGTGAACAGCCAGACCAGACCAAACCAAACCAGAGAAAAGCTGACCTGGGAGATCTGGCCACTCCTGTTTTTTTACTTGAAAGCCTGTTAGCTATAATCAAACTGAGCCTAAAACTCTTTAACCCCAGACGTTTTGGAGTCTGTCTCTTTTACAATGTCTCTGAAAAAACAACCAAGGACATCATAACCTCGTTAAAGGAGCACATCATCACAATACAAACATAGTACAGATGACAATAATTTGACAGGCTAATATCCTATTCCTAATGCTTTGATTTTGTCTAAGGGTGGCACAATGGCATACTGGTGAGCACTGCAGCATCTCATTGCCAGGTACCTGAGTTTAATTTAAGCAATGGATGGGGGCTGTGTGAAGTTTGCATGTTCTCCCCGTGTCCATGTGGGTTTCCTCCGGGTGCTCCGGTTTCCTCCCACAGTCCAAAGATGTGCAGGTTAGGTTGGATTGGCCACAGGAAATTACCCATAGTGTCCAGGGATGTGTTGGCTAGGTGGATTAGTCATAGGAAATGAGAGGTTATGGGGATGGGTTCAGGGTTGTTGCAGATTCGATGGGTCCATTGGTTTCTTTCTGCACTGTATGGGTTCCTTACTTTTGTTTTTTGCTCAGAATAAATGATGCTATGCATCTCACCCATCATGCATTTCCCCTCTGAAGGTTTCCTCATGGGGTTCAGCTTCTCCAGCAGCTATTTTAACCTTATATTGTAACTCCTTGAATTTTACCTTTGTGAAATGCAAAATCTGATCTAAGCTGTTCCCTGGGACCTTACGTCCAGACCAGATCTTCAAGTCTTTATTTATTCTGCTATCTCCACCATATAATCTAAGCCCATCACTTTTCAACAAGTTTCCTCATCTGCCTGCAGAAGTCCGTAATGGTATGGACTCAAGGTTATTAAAGGATAAGTTGGAAAAGTGGTAGAAAAGGTTATGGCCACAACGTTTTGGGTCTTCAGTAAATATTTAAGACATGCTATCAATATCACATCTCTGTTCACAAAAAGAATAAACTATAGAGTGGTTACCCTAACTTTAGTGGCAGGTGAATACTTAATATCCATAGATTTTTGATAACATTAATGATCAAGGGTGAACCAGTGGCAGCACTTAGAGTCATAGAGTCAGAGAGCTCTACAGCATGGAAACAGACCCTTCGGTCCAAACAGATTTCGTAAATGAATCGAGTCCCATTTACCAGCACTTGGCCCATGTCTCTCTAAACCCTTCCTATTCATGTCCCCATCCAGATGCCTTTTAAATGCTGTTATTGTACCAGCCTCCATCACTTCCTCTGGCAACTCATTCCAAACATGCACCACCCCTTGCAGGTAAAAGTTGCCCCTGAGGTCACTTTTAAATCTTTCCTCTCTCACCCTAAACCTATGCCCTCTCATTTTGGACTCCCCCACCCAGAGAAAAGACCTTGTCCATTTAACCTATCCAGGCCCCTCATGATTTTATAAACCCCTATACGGTCTGTTGCATTTCAAAAATGTAATAGGATGTTTCGGGGGCATGAATGACCGGACAAAGCAGGAAATATTGCATATGAATTGTTAGCAGAAAATACCTCAAGCGGCTTTGTAGAAATGTGCACATACAATATCTTTGAAATGTCGCTGCATTGATTGAATATTTGTTGATTGATAGGAGAAAAAGTTGGGATAACTAGATATTGCTCGGATTGAAAAGGTATTGGAAATTGTGTCCCTCAGTTTGATTATGGGATCATGTTCTTCTTAATTGATGTATGCAGAGGACTAGAACATAGACATAGCAAGTACATTCCTGATATTCACTGACAATATAACAAAGACTCAACCAACAGTTGGGAGGACCAGAGCATTTCAAGAAAAGATACAGTTCGATAGGTGGCAGATACAATTTGATATGAAAAAGGGTCAGATAATACATTGTTAGCTGGGGTGGCACGGTGGCTCAGTGGTTAGCATTGCTTTCTCACAGCACCAGGGAGCTGATTCCAGCCTCAGGCAACTGTCTGTGTGGAGTTTGCACATTCTCCCAGTGTCTGTGTGGGTTTCCTCTGGGTGCTCCAGTATCCTCTCACAGTCCAAAGATGTGCAGGTTAGGGTGGATTGGTCATGAACAGTGGAGTTGGATCTTGATGTGCTGCACTTCGGAGGGTCACTGTGAACTCAGTAGGTCAACTGGCCTGTTTCCACACTGTACAGACTCTTAAAAAAAAAGAGCTGCTTTTAAAAAACAAAAAATGAGGTGGGAAAAATTCACCTGGACAGGCAGCATTTGCCGACAGAAAGGTCATGCTTTAGGCCAAAGATCTTTCATCAGAAGTAGATAGTTGGAGAAATTAAAGAGTTTGAAGGTCGGAGTGGGCGGGAAGAACAAAGTGGAAGGTCCATAATAGGGTGGTAGTCATTATATATGCAAAAACAAAATCATTATGTAACAGCCAGAAAGAGAGTTCATGGATAAAGTGACGAAACAAAAGGTCGTGTTCTATTGGGACATAAATTATTACATGAAAGTGTTTGAATGCGACATGAAGGGATAAAGAAAGAAACAAGACAAGCAACAATTAAAACAGTAAAACATGCATGAGAGAAAAAGGGAAGAAGCAAAACTGACATGGAACAAGGGAGAGGCAGAGTTTATGAGCTAAAGTTGATTTGATTTGAATTATTATTGTTACATGTATCCAGGTACAGTGAAAACGTTTTGTTTTGTGGGCAGTACAGGCAGATCAGACCATACAGAGTGCATTAGGGTAATAGAACAGAGAGAGGAATACAATGTTACTGCTGTGGAGAAGATGCACAAAGATCGAAGTCAACATCAAACTTTAAGTTTGAGAGGTCCATTCAGAATTCTAATAACAGTAGGGAAGAGGCTGTTCTTGAATCTGTTGCGACATGTGTTTAAGCTTTTGTAACTTCTGCACAGCGGAAGAGTTTGGAAGAGATTATAACTGTTTTAAGGTGAGAGCAGAAAGATTTAAAAGGGAGCTGTGGAGCAAAGATTTTGCACTCAGGGTGGTTCGTATGTGGAATCAACTATCAAAGGTAGTGAGAGATGCAGTTACATTTACAACATTTAAAAGACATTTGGACAGGTACATGAAATAAGAAAGGTTTAGAGGGAAATGGGCTGAATGCAGGCAAATGGGACTAGCTTATTTTGGTAAACTGGTCAGCATAGTTGAGTTGGACCAAATGGTCTGTTTCCTTATTATATGACCCAATGATTCTCCTTCTATCTTTTCCCTGTTCTGCTTCTGTTTCCCTTTAACCTGCTCTATGACATTACACAACAGAGATTAATGTTTACTGCAAACCCACAGACATCCATAGCTGATTCAGTTACACTTCCTCATGCCCTTCCACATCACATCTTTGACCAGGCCTTTCAATGCATCTGATATATTTTAAAGCACCTCTATTCTCATCCTTTGCCCTCCCTCCCAGGACTGTGATAGGGCTTGCATTATCCTTACCATCACCCCCACCATCCTTCTGCCACTTCTGCTATGACCTGTATGATGCAACCACAAAGCACATCCTTCCCTGCTCACACTTACCAGCATCTCCTGGTCACCATGGCAGCCGCAACACCATGGTCCAACGTCAGTCACACTTGACACACCCTGTGTTCTATTCAACAACTTTTTTGTACAAGTATAGGGGATGGATCTCCTATCATTTCACCTTTTGTTTTTTTTATCATGGTCCAAATCCCTAAACATTCCTTCCAAGTGATATAATAATGTCATTCTTCCAAAAATGTAGACAATATTCACTGTTTATGTCTGGTCTCTTCTACATTAGGAAGTTTAAATGTAGACCAGGAGATCACTTTAGGGAATACCCCTATTCTAACCACAAGCCCAACCCCTAGCTTCTGTTACTTAGAGTTATGGAGTCACAGAGATATACAGCACAGAAACAGGCCCTTTGGTCCAACTCATCCATGCTGACCAAATATCCTAAATTAAGCTAGTCCCATTTGCCAGCATTTAGCACATATCCCTCTATACCCTTTCTACTCATGTACCCATCCAGATGCATTTTAAATGTTGTCATTGTGGCAGCCTCTAACACTTGGTCATTCCATACATGCACCACCATCTGTGTGTAAAGTTGCCCCTTAGGTCCTTTTTAAATCTCTCCACTCTTACCTTAAACCCATGCCCTCTAGTTTTGGACTCCCTCACTCCAAAGAAAATACCTTGTCTATTTACCCTATCCGTACCCCTCATGATTTTTTAAATGTCTATAAGGTCAGCACTCAGCCTCTGACACTCCAGGGAAAACCGCTCCAGCCTGTTCAGCCTCTCCCTCTTCCTGCTAGATTGCCATTTCTGTCCATGGCTTTCTGCAGCGTTCCAGTATGAGCTCAGAAAACACCTTATCCTTTCAACTGGCACACTACAGAATGTTGGACTCAACAATTGAGGTCACCAATTTTTGATTGTACAGCTGCCTCTGTTGAGTGTTCAAAATATGTATGGAGGCAGTAGGTGAATTTCCACTTCACATACATAAAATGGCTGGAAACATTTATTAACCATTGAGGCAGTGGGAAGCCAATCAGAGAAAGATAGGTAGAAATGGTAGAATTCTCAGCTGCTACCCTCACCAATCACGGGCTGTTGTTCTCTCAACTTTGCTGATGGTAGACTCACTGATTAACCTATCTATCGCTGAGAATGCTTGACTGTTCTCCATGAGTGAGTTGGTCCCCTGAACAAATGTAGCAGGGGACCAACTCACTACTGGAGAACGGTCAAGCGTTTGGAAGCATTTTGGAACTGCTGTGCTTTGCCAAGGCTTTCCTCTCACCAAAGCTCTGACCTTTGGAAGGGGGCCTGCATTGTGCATGTTTCTGGAGCTTGAAAGCTTGCCTAATGCTTGTTGTGGTTTGAACTGTAATGGAGGATTGGTGAGTATTGAGGGTGAATTATTGTCAACCATCTATACAAAGGTACTGTTACTGCTTCACTAACGCATGAGGTAATGAGAATGAGAGAGGCGCACATGAAAACTAGAAAGGATGCCCCTGAAATCAAAAAATGGTCCTCAAGGAAAGCCTTTGTATTTTGACCTATGCCTCCATCTTGTTCTATCATTTTTGTTTTTTCCCCTTTCCTTTTCCCCTTTTGTTTTGCTGGATTGGTCTTTATCTTGTGTCTTCATCCCTTCAAGTTGCAATTAGATCATTTTTAACTAGCAATTCATGTTGCATTTGTACAATAACCTTTGTTTGCATTACCATTCACTTTGTCTCTTGCATCACAAAACCATTTGTTGTTTCACCTTCCTGTCTACAGTGTGACATGAGGATGGCTCAGCTGTTGACTCACAGAGCTCGGGTCCCAGGTTTGATTCCAGCCTTGGCTAACTGTCTGTGTGTCATTTGAGTGCTTCCCCTGTGTGTGCGTGGGCTTCTGCTAAGTCCAAAGATGTGTAAGCTAGCTGGATTAGCCATGGAAATTGTGGGTTATGGGGATAAACTGGGTGTGCTGGGTTTGGATGGAATGCTCTTCAGAGGGCTGATGCAGATGCAGTGGGCTGAATGGCCTCTCCCTGCACTGTAGGGTTTCTATACCACGATCCTCCCCACTTCCTCACAGATATCTCTGCCTGCACCCTTCCACTGACTTTGAAACCTATACATTTCAGCTCCAATGAAAGCTCATTGATCTGAAACCTTCCCCCTCTTTCTCTCAACAAATGCTGTTTGACCTGTAAGTGGCTTTCCAGCTATCTTTGTACTCATTTCAGATTTCTCATCTCCACAGTGCTTTGCCTTTGTAGCAGCAATGTTACTACCTAGTCATTGAAATGATGTCAAATGTATGAAAGAATGAAGGGGTTCAACTATAAATCCATCCAACTATAAATTAGGGGGGAAAAAAAGGCATAGAACACTAAAAGGTAATGAGAGCTATATATTTACCTTGGTTACTCTACTCTAAAGATCTGATCATCTATTTATTGCTTGGTCTCAAAAACTCAGGGAGAATATTTTCTAGAATCTTGAGCAGGATGTCAGGAATATGGAACTATCATTATGATGAGCAACAAGGGGCATTAGAAAGCTAAGAACAGACCTAGTAGATGGTTTTAAAATGATGAAGGGTAATGTATAGGGAATGACTAATTTCTCTGATTGGAAGGACAAGGGGTCAATTTGACATTATTACTGAAGGTCATAGAGTCATAGACATATATAACATGGAAACAGACTCTTCGGTCCAACTCGTCCATGCTGACCAAATATCCAAAATTAATCCAGTCCCATTTGCCATCACCTGGCCCATGTCCCTAGAAATCCATCCTATCCATATACCCATCCAGATGCCTTTTAAATGCTGCAATTGTACCGGTCGCCACCACTTCCTCTGGCAGCTCATTCCATACACGCACCACCCTCTATGTGAAAATGTTGCTCTTTCTAAATCTTTCCCCTCTCATCCTAAACTTATACCCTCTACTTTTGGATTCCCCTACTCTGGAGAAAAGACCTTGGCTATTCACCCTATCTATGCCCCTCAGGATTTTATAAACCTGGTAAGATCACCCCTCAGCCTCCAACACTCGAGGGAAAATAACTGCAGCCTATTCAGCCTCTCCCTATATCTCAAAACCTCCAACCCCAGCAACATCCTTGTAAATCTTTTCTGAACCCTTTCAAGTTTCACGACATTCTTTCAATTGCAGGTGGGGACAACGTTTGGAAAAACATGTTTTTTAGATCACTGTTGACGGAGAGACTATTCGAACATATAAATGGAGGTTGGATACATATTTGAAGCAAAAAATATAGAAAAGCTTTGCATATAAGGTGCAGAAAAGGAATGAGTTTGTGCTTGCTCTGATAAGGAACAGACGCAAACAAAATGATCTGAATATTTTCTTTCTGTATTATTAACTACTATTGTTTCATGCATTGTATTTTCATTTTATTGTACTGAATATTGGTATCCCTATACATAGCTACCACTCTTTATTATTGTTCTTACTATATTATGCTGTTTCATTTTGTTGAGACAATTGTAGTCTGTGTTGACTTTTATTTCTGATACACTGTATCGCTTTATTTAAATGTTGCTACATTTTGGTATTCCATTATTGGTAACAAAATACTTGTCTTTGATTGTTGATACAATTGTATATAGATATGCACTACTTAATAATTTCCATCGTTGCATTGTTGTGTTTTAGGATTTTAAAGCATTTTTCTACACTGCCACATTTTAAATATTTGTACTT
This sequence comes from Chiloscyllium punctatum, assembly GCF_047496795.1. Taxonomy (NCBI): domain Eukaryota; kingdom Metazoa; phylum Chordata; class Chondrichthyes; order Orectolobiformes; family Hemiscylliidae; genus Chiloscyllium; species Chiloscyllium punctatum. Next base: position 85,934,671 of record NC_092758.1, read on the forward strand.
TAAAACAATGTATAAATCAAAGGACTTAGCTGAAAGTTGGTCAGATGATAATGAGCTCGGTGTTCTTCCAAAAATGTCAACAGCAAGAAGCATGATCTCCCTCTGGCAAAGCCATGCTGACTATCTGCAATTCATCCAATCCTTTCCAAGTAGGTATTATTTCCCTCCTTCAGAATTTTCTCTAAGCTTCCCTAAGCAATTGATTAATGCACTGGAGCTAATTTGGTAGCTCCCAAAAATAAACCATGCATAATTAGCCTGTACTTATTCAGCAAAATACAGTAGAACCCCTGTATCCGCAAATTTGGTTTCAGTTATCCGCCGTTTACCGCAGCTCAAAAATATTATGTGGAATACTCCCGAAATAATTCCAGGGGGCTGCCGGGGAGGTAAATTTCCCATTTAAATGATAAGGTTTGCTACTATCCGCGGTTTCAGGCATCTGTTGTAGGTCTTGGAATGTATTGCCCATGGATACGGAGAGGGACAAGGTGTGTGTGTGTGTGTGTGTGTGTGGGGTGGGGTGGAGGGGGCACCTGAGCCAGTAAAATAGCAACTTTGTATTCTCTGTGTTTAAAGTAATTGCAACATGCAGCCCGTGCTAACAGTGGTGTGCATTGGCTGCACCTATAGGAGGGTCAATAACTGGGAGGACAGCACCAATTAAAATTCACCCAAATCACTTAATAGCAGACTGCACTTCTCAAAAAAGAGATGTACTGTGCCTCAGATCATTTCTAGAACTAGTTCAACAATGAGTTTTGGCCATGAAAGTTGGAGAAAATTGAATTGAATTGAACTAGGTTTATTGTCACATGTGCTCCAATGATGACGGTCAGTTCTTCGAGAATGCCATGGATGCATTCTTGTGCAACCTCATATTGTACAGAAGTCATGCTTCCGAAACAGCACTTAAAGTGTTGGTGATGTAATTGCGTTACAGCCAACACACGTTTTAAAAGTTTGCGCTTTAGAAACAGCGTTCCCAATTCATCAATCACGTTGCGGCGAATTCGTGTTAATGTAATGCGTGTTATAACAGAACGACTTGTGCAGTTTCTAAGTCACCACTTACACTGCCACCTGAGGTACAAAGGTACCTCGGTTCAGCTTCTTCCTTCACAGATTAGTTACAGTGTAATAATGTTACCAACACACGGTTCCACCTTCGGTATAATGTACCCAGGTAAAATCCTGAGTTACAGAATAGAGAAATGAAGAAAAGACAGTGACATTACAGCAGAGAGTGTAAAGACAGGTCAGCACAACAAGAAGCAAAGTTAAGAAGACAAAGATCAGAGTCTGCCTCCAAGGGCAGCAGACCAACACAGTTGGGCTTCCATACAGCCTGACTGCTGGTTGCTGCCATGCTCCACACTGGGCTGCTGGTCACTGGTATCCCCACTTCGGATAACTGACTGTCGAGCCTGCTTAAGAGACCAGGAGTTGGAGGCTGGGGCCAGATGCCTGAGGCTGAGAGAAGGGAGAACACGGAGGAAAAGAGGGGGAGCAGACGGGCTCCAGCTCAAGCATCCTACTCTGCTGCCATTTTACCGGAAAGACACAACAGGACATGAAGCATGCTCCAAAATTCTCAGATGCTGCTCGGGAGGACTTGGTGGAGGAAATCCAAAGGAGGAGAGAATATTGATGTCCGCAGGAATAGAAAAATCCCTTGAGACACCTCAGGAGGAGCAGATTGAAATTAATATCAGGGCAATGACCAAGACCATGATACAGTATTGTAATAGGTTCAATGACATCACATGAGTGGTCAAGGCCAGTGAATGCATTTTCAAATTCTCTACCAACTGCACCACAACTCTCCCACACTGCTCAATCTGATATTTCCCCTTCAGTCACTGACCAACAATTTCTGTCAATTTAAATGATTGGCTGACAGTCACATGTCACACAGCGCCTTCCAAACACAGTTGAAGAATGAAAACATCATAACTGTTACTGAGACTGTGGACACTGACTTGCAAATTTTTTGTAGATATTCATACACCAGCCACCCATTGAACAAATGAAGCTCTTTGGATGGTAGTTTACAACAGTGTGATTTGCTATGCGCTCAAGTCAACATAGCTATTGTGATGATCCCAGTTGACATTAATATTGGACAAGTCAGATCCCTGAATAAAACCTGGTTTGACTGATCATATATTCAACTTATGCAATTGGTGAATGTAATGGTTAGTCACTAAAACATATTCACACAAGGTTACAAAAGTTCGTTAACAACAAAATACAACTTTATTACAGAAAAGAAATACAAGTTATATATAGGAGAATAAGAACCGTTTTAATGCAACGAGCAAAACAAATCTTTAAGCTGTTTCACAACACTTATCTTTATACAGGTATTCAACTTTCAAGAGATATCACTACCATAACATCTCTAAATTCTTTAAGAAACTCTAATCCTTTTCTTAAATTCACCAAATTCTCAGGGTATACACTCCAGATCCTAACCAGTCAAAAGATAAACATATTCTGTCTTATGTCATTATTGATTCTTTTCCAACTACTTTAAATTGGTAGCCTCTGTTCCTCAACACTTAGGCCAATTGTAAGTACTCTTTCTACCTGTCTCAAGATTTCAAACACCTCCACTTTCCTCTGAGGAATGCAACACCAGCTTTGATTAAAAAATTCCTCACCCCTCGAACTAATCTTGTGAATTGTTTGTGCATTCCCTCTCCACCCTTCCCATCCTTTCTCAATTATGGTATCCAGAAATGGAACCAACTCTTCAGCTGAGGCCAAACTACGAGACAGTTCTGGTCTCCACATTACCAATAGCATGTGGATGCTTTGGAGAGGGTGCAGGGGAGGTTCACCAGGATATTGCCTAGTATGGGGGGGGCGCTAGCTATGAAGAGACATTGAGTCGATTGGGATTATTTTCATCAGAAAGACAGAGGTTGAGGGGGAACCTGATTGAGGTCTACAAAATCATGAGAGGTATAGACAGGGTGGAGACCAAGACATTTTTCTCAGAGTGGGTGACTCAATTACTAAGGGTCATGGGTTCAAGCTGAAAGGGAAAAAGTTAAAGGGAGATATGCGTGGAAAGTTCTTCATGCAGAGGGTAGTGGGTGCCTGGAATGGTTGCCAGCAGAGGTGGTAGAGGTGGGCACAATGTAGCATTTAAGATGTATCTAGACAAATTCATGAATGGGCAGGGAGCAAACTGACATATCCTTAGAAAATGGATGACAGATTTAGATAGAGCATCTGGATCGGTGCAGATCTGGAGGGTCAAAGGGCCTATTTCTGTGCTGTAATTTTCTTTGCTCTCTTATTCAAGCCAGAGTTTTACAAAAACATACCCAAAATGTCTTTGCCTTGTATTCTGTGCTTCTACTTATAATGTCCAGGTTCATGTTTAAAAATCACACAACACCAGGTTATGGTCCAACAGGTTTAATTGGAAGCACACTAGCTTTCGGAGTGACGCTCCTTCATCAGGTGGTAGTCTCCAAATCAGGTTCTATATTTGCCTTTTGTACCACTTTCACTAGCTGACCTGCCACCTTCATTAGAATATATCACCTCACTGTGTTATTTCATATTTCACATGTCCACTGAATTCATCAGCCTTTACCCTCTTGATGTCTGTCACTTTGCTCCTCACAGTGCAGAATCCTTCCCAACTGCAAGTGGGACTAGCAGAATTTCCCTTGCAGGAGACTAGTACAGATAGAAAGGATTGAATGTCTTCCTTCTATGAGTAGAGTGGTGCTGGAAAAGCACAGCAGTTCAGGCAGCATCCGAGGAGCAGGAAAATCGACGTTTCGGGCAAAAGCCCTTCATCAGGAATATTCCTGAACTGCTTTTCCAGCACCGCTCTACTCCAGAATCTGGTTTCCGGCATCTGCAGTCATTGTTTTTACCTGTCTTCCTTCTATGCCATTACCATCCTAAAATTCAATGATCTTCAGGGAGATTCTTCAGCCAGAAGGTGGTGAATATGTGGGATTCATTGCCACAGAGGGCTATAGAGGCAAACTCATTGAGTGTATTTAAGACAGTGATGGATAGTATACAGATTGGAACCACGTGGATCTTATTGACTATGTGATCCTTAATTGGAGTTGTTAAGCAATCAGGGAGCCCTGGGCAACAGATATAAACAGAGGATGCTACCGCAGTTAGACGGTAGTGTGGGGGTAATATTAATAGAAAGAACAGGAGTGTCAGACACTCTGTTCACTCTGAGAGTTGCCTCTGAGGGGGCTGAATCAGTGTCAAGGACTCTGCACATGAAAATAAAGGATGACTTGGTAACGGGATATTGCCAGCAAAAGAAAAGTACGGTACTGAAGAAATTTGCTCGCAACAGTTGTCTTGAGTTTTTTAATTATTTGTGGGATGTGGGTGTCGCTGGTTGGCCAGCATTTATTGCCCGTCCCTAGTTACCCTTAAAAAAAAATAAACAGAGGATGCATTGCCCTTTGATGTGAAGGGCACTGCTTGCCGCTGGCCACTCCGGTGTTTCCTGTCTTCCTGGTGGTGGAGTATGAATAAAGACTTACACACTAGTTGTTCATCACTGTGTCCGATACCTGCACACACACGACATGGGTGCTGGGGAAAAATAAGCACTGCTGCTGTCGAGCGGTAGAGTTGGAGAGAAAGAAAAAAAAAATATAACCAGGAGATTTGGAATCCCTTACAAAGAAAGAAAGAAAAATAATTTTAAAAAGAGAAAAATCAATAAACAGATGATTTAGAAGCTCCTCAGCATAGAGAAAAAAAATATAAATATATAAATAGCCGCCTGCACATACACAACATGGGTCTGCGGAGAAATATAAGCACTACCACTGTTCGGCGGTCGTGTAAGAAAACAAATACAAACAGGAGTGTCAGACAGGAGCATTTGATAAGGTTCCCCATGGTAGGCTTATGCGGAAAGTCAGGAGGCATGGGATAGAGGGAAATTTGGCCAATTGGATAGAAAACTGGCTAACCGGTCGAAGTCAAACAGTGGTGGTAGATGGTAAATATTCAGCATGGAGTCCAGTTACAAGTGGAGTTCCGCAGGGATCAGTTCTGGGTCCTCTGCTGTTTGTAATTTTTATTAATGACTTAGATGAGGGAGTCGAAGGGTGGGTCAGTAAATTTGCAGATGATACAAAGATAGGTGGAGTTGTGGACAGTGAGGAGGGCTGTTGTCGGCTGCAGAGGGACTTAGATATGATGCAGAGCTGGGCTGAGGAGTGGCAGATGGAGTTCAACCCTGCCAAGTATGAGGTTGTCCATTTTGGAAGAACAAATAAGAATGCCGAATACAGGGTTAATGGTAGGGTTCTTGGTCAGGTGGAGGAACAGAGGGATCTTGGGGTCTATGTACATAGATCTTTGAAGGTTGCCACTCAGGTGGATAGAGTTTGTAAGAAGGCCTATGGAGTATTATCGTTCATTAGCAGAGGGATTGAATTCAAGAGTCGTGAGGTGATGTTGCAGCTGTACAGGACTTTGGTTAGGTCACATTTGGAGTACTGTGTGCAGTTCTGGTCGCCTCACTTTAGGAAAGATGTGGAAGCTTTGGAGAGGGTGCAGAGAAGATTTACCAGGATGTTGCCTGGAATGGAGAGTAGGTCGTACGAGGATAGGTTGAGAGTTCTCGGCCTTTTCTCGTTGGAACGGCGAAGGATGTGGGGTGACTTGATAGAGGTTTATAAGATGATCAGAGGAATAGATAGAGTAGACAGTCAGAAACTTTTTCCCCGGGTACAACAGAGTGTTACAAGGGGACATAAATTTAAGGTCAAGGGTGGAAGGTATAGGGGAGATGTCAGGGGTGGGTTCTTTACCCAGAGAGTGGTGGCGGCATGGAATGCGCTGCCCGTGGGAGTGGTAGAGTCAGATTCATTGGCGACCTTTAAGCGGCATTTGGATAGGTACATGGATGGGTGCTTAATCTAGGATAGAAGTTCGGCACAACATCGTGGGCCGAAGGGCCTGTTCTGTGCTGTATTGTTCTATGTTCTATGTTCTATGTTCTATATCCTGTTCACTCTGAGGGAGCTGGCTCTGAGGGAGCTGGATCAGTGTTTGAAGGACTCTCCATATTTGTGTGTTAAGGAGGGGGGAGCTGACCTCTGAACTGCCTGGACCACACAGTCAGTGTGTTTATTACTGCTGTTAAGAAGAAAAAATAAACAGAGGATGCATTGCCCTTTGATGTGAAGGATATTGCTTGTTACTGGTCACCCTTGTGTTTCCTTTCCTCCTGCTGGTGGAAATTGAATAAAAATTTGTACACCTATTGTCTTTCACTGTGACTCACACCTGCACACACATAACATGGTTGCTGGGGAAATTATAAGCACTACCGCTGTTGGCAGTAGGGTGGGGGAAATAGAGGGAAAAAAAATACACCGACTAGAAAAGTAAAGAAAGTGTCGAGAAGGGCACTGCTTGTCACTGGCCACTTTGGTGGTTCCTTCCTGGTGGTGGAATATAAGTAAAGGTTTACGCACATGTCACTGTGTCCGACACCTGCACACACATGGGTGCCGGGGAAAAATAAGCACTACTGCTGTTAGGTGGTAGTGTGGGGGAAAATAAGTAAAATATTAACAAAGGATTCAGAATCTCCTCACTCCAGGGTCTGACTCCGAGCTGACTGGCCACAGCCACTATACTGTACACATGTAAATAAAGGGTGACTTGGTGACAGGATACCGGCTTCTGTGCAGTTATTTTTGATAGGTTCTTGATTAGTAAGAGGATCAAGGGTTAGAAGGTAAGAGAATGGGGTTGAGAAACAAATCAACTGTGATAAGACGGTGGAGTAGACCTGCCAAATGGCCCAATTCTGCTCCTATATCTTATGGTCTTGAATTCTACTGAATACAAATATGATGTGTTTTGTCATCGTTATTTGGATACAAAACTGGCTCGAAGGTAGCAGACAGAGGGTGATGGTGGAGGGTTGTTTTTCAGACTGGAGCCCTGTCACCAGTGGAGTGGCACAAGGATTGGTGCTGGGTTAGAGCAAATTAGAACAAGACTTATACGCTTAATGGGAATATGCTAGGGATGTTGCCGAACAAAGAAACCTTGGAGTGCAGGTTTATAGTTCCTTGAAAGTAGAGTCGGAGGTAGATAGGATAGTGAAGAAGGCGTTTGGGATGCTTTCCTTTATTCGTCAGAGTATTGAGTACAGGATTGCAAGGTCATGTTGCAGCTGTACAGGACATTGGTTAGGCCACTTTTGGAATATTGCGTGCAATTCTGGTCTCCTTCCTATCGGAAGGATGTTGTGGAACTTGAAAGAGTTCAGAAAAGATTTACAAGGATATTACAAGGGTTGGAGGATTTGAGCTATAGGGAGAGGCTGAATAGGCTGGGGCTGTTTTCCCTGGAGCATCGGAGACTGAGGGACGACCTTATAGATGTTGATAAAATCATGAGGGGCATGGATAGGGTAAATAGACAATATTTTCCCTGGGGTGGGAGAGTCCAAAACTAGACAGCATAGGTATAGGGCAAGAGGGGAAAGATTTAAAAGTGACCTAAGGGGCAACTTTTTCACACAGAGGGTGATACGTGTTTGGAATGAGCTGCCAGAGGAAGTGATTGAGGTGGGTACAATTGTAGCATTTCAAAGGCATCTGGCTGGGCATATGAAAAGGAAGGGTTTAGAGGGCTATAGGCCAACTGCTGGCAAATGGGACTAGATTAAGTTAGGATATCGGGTTGGCATGGACCAGTTGGACTGAAGGGTCTGTTTCTGTGCTGTACATCTCTATGACCCTATGACTCTAGGTATTGAGCAGTCTCCTGAATGTAACGTGTCCAATCTGATAATGGAACTGCCTAACTTTATAGGATCTGAACGACTATTTCTATGCGCGTATATAGTGGAAAGTGATGATTTTAATTCCTTTCACCATTATGCATTGATTAGTTGATTAGGTTTTCGCATGCCTGTAGTTACTGTCTTTCATATCTTTGTGTTTTGCAATTTCATTCCTAGCACTATTGTGTTCATTTCTGTTTCTTTTCAAACTATTGGCATATTACAATGCTGTGTTTACGTATTGATATGATTGTGTCTTGTCATGCGATTTAATATTTGCTGCTATTACAATTTGCCAGCTTTGTTTAATTTTATAACAGCATCCTTGAACCATTGAACTACTTAATTTTATAAACATTTGCTATTTTCAATGAGGAAACAGTTGCATACCTTCTCAATGTTATATTATGCTGAAGAGCCAAGGTGTTGTTTTGACACCAGATCTTTGGTATTCATTAGCAACATTTAAATTTAATTTAGTGGAAAATATTCCAGCATTGTACATGTTTAGGTAACATCAGGTTGCTATCACTTTCATCCAAGGCCTTTGCTTATCTCATTCATCACCAACAACATTTATTTTAGTAGGTACAAGAATAAGGAAATTGTCATGAATGATGAAAAATTTTGGCATGGCACGCCATTCTGGGAGAAATAATGACTAAAACAATCTTGATGGTGCCTGCCAGATGTTAATGTTTTACATTGAACTGAAACATGTACTAGCTGCGTGAGAAATTTATAACGGAGTATAAAATGTGCAGGAACACAACGCAATCACAGTGCAAATGACATCCTGTCAGAGAAAATAAACATCGTGTAAGCATGGATGTTGTAGGGATTAATTGCCCTCTTTATTGTTATAAGTGAAAGGACCATATAATTCCTACAGTTAGAAGCAAGCCATTCAGCACATCAAAACCATATCAATCCTCTGAACAGCATCCCACCCAGACCTAGCCCCTACCCCCTACCACAACTCCAAACCCAACCCCATCTCCACCTCCAACCCCAACCACATCCCCATCCCCAACCCCATCCACATCCCCATCCCCAACCCCATCCACATTCCCATCCCCAACCTCATCCACATTCCCATCCCCAACCCCATCCCTATCCACATCCTCAACCCCATCCCCATACCCATCACCAAAACTAACCACAATACTAACCCCATCCCCATCCCCAACCACATCCCCATCCCCTTCCCCATCCCCAACTCCATCTCCATCTCCATCCCCATCCTCAATTCCAACCTCAACCCCATCCACAACCCCATCCCCAACCCTAACCCCATCCCTATCCCCAAACCCATACTCAACCCCATCGATAAATCCATCCCCAATGCCAACCCATCCCCAAGCCAACCCCATCCCCAACCCCAACTCCATCCCTATCCCCATCCCCATCCCCAAACCCAACCCCAACCCCATCCCCATCCCAACCCCTAACCCCCAACCCCATCCCTAACCCCAGCACCAATTCCAACACCATCCCCAATCCCAACCCCTCCCCATCCCCACCCCTATTTCCAATTTAATCCATTCCCAACACCATTTCCAATCCAAACACCACCCCCAATCCCATCGCCAACACCATCCTCACCCCTATTTCCAACTCAATCCCCAACCTCAACCCATCCCCATTTCCAACCACATCCCCAAGCATATCCCCATTCCCATCCCCATCCCCAACCCCATCCCCATCCCCATCCCCATCCCAAACCCCAACTCCAACCCCATCCCCAACCCAATCTCCAACCTCATCCCCATCCCCCATCCCAACCACATCCCCATCACCAACTCCATTCCCCAATCCACTCCAATTCCTATCCCTATCCCCATCCCCAAATCTAATCTCATCCCAACCCATACCCCTTCCCCAACCCCAGCACCAATCCCAACACCATTTCTAACCCCAACCCCACCACCATCCCTGCCTCATTCCCATTCCCAACCCAAACACCACCTCTAATCCCATCTCCAACAACATCCGCACCCCCATTTCCAAATCAATCCCCAACCCCACCCTATCCCCATTCCTAACCACATCGCAAACCCCATCACCATCCCCATCCCATTCCCACCCTCATCCCCACCCCATTACCATTTCTAACACCATCACCATCCCAATCCCATCCCAACACACTGTCCCCACTCCCATTTCCAACCCAATCCCCAACCCCAAACCCATTCCCACCACAATCCCCAGCCCCATCCCCAACCCCATTCCCACCCCCATCCCCAACCCTATTCCAACCCCCATTCCCAATCACATCCCCAATCCCATCCTCATCTCCAGCCCCATCCCCAACCCCACCCCATTCCCATTCCCAACCCCAACACCATCCCCAACACATTCTCCAACACCATTCCCACCCCCTTTCCAACCCAATACCCAAACTCCAAACCCCATCCCAATCCCCACACCCACACCCACCACGCCATTCCCATCCTCATCCACATCCCAATCCCAATTCCAAATCCCACCCACACCCACACCCCATCCCCAACCGCACTCCCAAACCCAACCCCATCACTACCCACATCCCCATTCTTAATCTCACCCCCATTTCCACATTCATCCAACCCCATCCCTATCACCAACTCCTACCCCACCCCACCTTCATCCTCAATTCCATCCCCAACCCCATCACATCCCAATACTCACTCCCACCCCATTCCCACCCCCACCACCATCACATCCCCATCTGACTCCATCCCCATCCCCAAACCCTTCCCCAACCCCAATCCCACCCCATCCTCAACCCCATCTCCAACCCCACCCCATCCCTAACCCCACCTCCATTCCCAACCCCATCCCCAGCCCCATCCCCATCCCCATCCACATCCCTCACCCTACCCCATCCCCACATCACACCCACCCCCAACCCCATCCCCATTCTCAACCCCTCCTCACCCCAATCCTATCCCCATCCTCAACCCCCTCCCTAACCCCAATCCTATCCCCATTCCCAACCCCCTCCCTAACCCCAATCCTATCCCCATCCTCAACCCCCTCCCTAACCCCAATCCTATCCCCATTCCCAACCCCCTCCCTAACCCCAATCCTATCCCCATCCTCAACCCCCTCCCTAACCCCAATCCTATCCCCATTCCCAACCCCCTCCCTAACCCCAATCCTATCCCCATCCTCAACCCCCTCCCTAACCCCAATCCTATCCCCATTCCCAACCCCCTCCCTAACCCCAATCCTATCCCCATTCCCAACCCCACTACCATACCCAACCCCATCCCTAATTCCACTCCCATCCTCAACCCCATCCCCAACCCACCCTCATCCTCACCCACACCTCTAACCCCAACCCCATCCCCAACCCCAACCCCATCATCAAACCTATCCCCAGCCCCACCCTCATCCCTGTAACCCTACACTGTCTATGGCTAATTCACCTAACCTGCACGTCTTTGGACTGTGGGAGGAAACTGAAGTACCAGAGCAAACACATGCAGACAAAGGGGGAATATGCAAACTCCACACAGACAGTGCCCGAGGCTGGGATCAAACCTGGGACCCTGGTGCAGTGGGCCACCACGCCGCCCCTTGACAAATGCCCTTCTATGTTTGTCATCATCATTAAGAATAGAATGGAAACCCTACAGTGTGAAAAGAGGCCATTTAGTCCATCAAGTCTGCACTATCAACATCACACCTAGATATAACTTAGCTCTGTATTTCCCATGGCTAACCCATCTAGCCTGCATATCCCTGGACACTATGGGCAATTTCCCACAACCAATCCACCCTAAACTGCACACCTAGGTGTGAGCCATGTGAGCTGAATGCATTTGAAGACCTGTTCTGCTGTATAAAGTTCAGTAATAATCATCAGTTTAAGTTACACAGACTCTAAGAATAACACAATAACAAACCCTTCCTCTTGTTCTTTCTCAGGCTCCTGCATTTCCCAGTAGGGATCACTGAATAAAGATGCAACAATGGAACACAGTCAGCTTTCACCTCCTCCCTTCCCCAAGCTCTTCCTTTTAAGAAACCCTGGATCAAAAAAATAATGTCTTTGATGTTTGTTTTCCTTTGTATCAATGTTCAGAATGTTAGAATCTAGCTTGTTATGATAGATGGAGTTTCCAGATATGCCACTGGTTAAAACTGACATTTTAAGCAACATGCGGTGCCAGCTCCATGTTAAACACTCGCTTCAGAAAACGTAAATGTTCAATATTAGAAAGTCAATATAAAAGTTAAATGTTGAAATTTCACATAGAGGTGTTTGTTGTCTTCTTGTGTCAGTGGCAATTAAATCTTCTGACAGGAACTCCCTGATAGCTTACCAGATAGCAAGCTATGTGTTGTTGGAGCCCACACATGCCCGTGTTTTCTGGTGTTGGTTCTATTCTGGTCAGTAGAGCTATCTGTCCCACCATGCGTACTGGCAATTGGTCAGGTCAGCCTGCTCCAATGGGACATTGTCTTTCTGCATAAGTTTGATGGACCAAATAGCCTCTTCCTGTGCTGCAAACGTTGGAGATCTGAAAAGAAAACAGTGCAGGACCTAGTGAACAGGTCCAGCAGCTTGTGTGGAGAGAGGGGAAAAAAATGTTAACATTTCAAATTGAACACCACTTCTTCAGAACTGGAGGAAGGTGGATGATTTCAATCTATCAAACATTGTGTGTGTGTGTGTGTGTGTGTGTGTGTGTGTGTGTGTGTGTGTGTGTGTTTGTGTGAGTGTGTGTGAGTGTGTGTTTGTGTGAGTGAGTGTGTGAGTGTGTGTGTGTGTGTGCGCGTGTGTGTGTGTTATGAAGTTGAAGGCGTGTATTATACCTCTAAGAGAGACTGAAAGCTGGCAAGCATCTGTCGTGTGACTGAATAGCAGTCACAGAGTGAGCTGGAAAATGGAAAGATGTAACATTTGGCTGTAACCTAGATACCTCATTTGTTTGAATTTAGTCAATCAGTTTAAATTATGCCCCAAGATACTAAACCCCAATTGAATTTGAATTTTAATGTCTTGAAAATATCAACCCCAATCGGATTATTGGGGTATAAAGACAGCTGGCATTTTGGACAGTTAGCCAGAAAGAGCACCAACTACCCTTGAAACACTGCTATTCACCACATTCTCTGTCAAAGGTACTTTTTTCACCTGAAACATCTTTGCAGCAGAAGACAGAAGATGACTCTGGGAGATCTACCATCAGGAAGATCGACCCCAGAGATGACAGCAGCTGTCTGGTTTTGAAAATTAAGTTGCTGTAAATTGAATAGGGGCTTTATTGGATCAGTATATTGTTCTAGAGTAGGAGGTAGATAACAAATCTGTAAGAGAAAGGAGGCTTAGAGTTGGGAATAGTTTTTGTTTATTGTTCACTTTTAGCTTTAAAGAATAAAATTGATATTTTTGTTAATTTGGAATTTGGGTAGTTCTCTGTCACTCATACTTTAACAGATGATGAGGCGAGGTGAGTTTTTCTGTGTATTTGGTTAAATTAGTAGAAGGGTTCACTGCTGTATTGTAGCAGTGTCACTCTGACTTCTCCAGCATGTGCAGTCTTCACTTTCTCTCAACCGTTCAGGAACCTTTGGTTATGGTCATGTGTGCAGCTGATGTATTAAAGCTGCTCACTTAGGCCAGGGCAAGGCTTGTACGTGGTTTCCCAATCCACAAAAATGTTAAAAAGGGGAAATCGACCATTTTATTGAAAAGATCAGGGAAATGAAAAACCATCTTGATCAAAGAGGAATATTGCCTACAGGTAGCCAACTAACGACTAAAATGGACATCAAATACCTCTGGGCAGCTGGATCATCTTGGAAGTAGACTATTATAAGGTTGTCTCTGGCCTCTCCAACTCGGTGGACAGTTGCCCCATTTTCTTCTTCTCTTTGACAGTTCTCCTGGTCTATCTCAGGATTTTTGCCCTCACGGCTTGCTCAAGGTTTCTTTATTGCATCTGCATCCTTTCTTTAGCAAACCAGCCTCATATTTGGATGATAGAAATTGCGAGGGTTGAGCACACCAATGTGTTGCTGACTGATGTGCACTGCAACATACCGCATGACCAGCTCAGGTTTTGGAGCCTCATTTTTCAGATACCTGCTTTACATTGCATCTTGGGAAAACATGCCGAGAGTGTGGATGCTGGAAAAGCACAGCAGGTCAGGCAGCATCCGAGGAGCAGGAGAGTCGACATTTTGGGCATAGGCCCTCTATCAGGAATATGTTGCCCTAGTCAAAGTGGTATCCTTCATCTGTATGTAAGGATACTAGTGATTGTTGGTCATGTCTTTTCGTGGCTAATTGGTGCTCTTGTGTCCTGGTGGTTAGTTCGGTGTCCATCCTGGATGAACCTTAGCAGGAAGTGGCTGATGCTGCCTTAGTAATTTTCGACACTGGTGCCTTCAGCCTTAGCAGAGGGCCAGCAGAGTGGTAGAACGGATGTATGCTATTGTCCTTGTGCTTTCAAGTGGTCTGTGAAAACGTTGAGTGAAAGGACACAGTCAGGCTACTGGAACATTTCGAGGAGCAGGAAAATTAACACTTAGGGCATAAGCCTTTCATCAGGATGTTAACAAGGACTGTTATTTGAGAATGCCCTTTCCTTTTACTGGAATTCTCTCCAACTCACCTTAAAATCTGAGCTCATCCTTCTTGTAAAGCAATGCCACTAATAGTCCATCAATTTAACACTCTCTGTAATTTATCCAATGTGAGATCAAGTGAACAATTCAGAGATGACTTTCTGTCTCGAGGGAATGGTGCTGGAAAAGCACAGCAGGTCAGGCAGCATCCGAGGAGCCGGGGAATTGACACTCCTCGTGATGGGTTTATGACCAAAACATCGATTCTCCTGCTCCTCAGATGCTGCCTGACCTGCTGTGCTTTTCCAGCACCGCACTCTTGACTGTAATCTCCAGCATCTGCAGTCCTCCCTTTCTCCCAGAGATGCCCACCTCTTTGTTTTGTCTTGTTCAGACTGCGGTACTTCGTTAGCTGGATTCAGGGCATCAATAGAGCCATTCCACTTGCCTTAAGACCATAAGACCATAAGACATAGGAGTGGAAGTAAGGCCATTCGGCCCATCGAGTCCACTCCGCCATTCAATCATGGCTGATGCGCATTTCAGCTCCACTTGCCAGCGTTCTCCCCGTAGCCCTTAATTCCTCTAGACAACAAGAACCTATCAATCTCGGCCTTGAAGATATTTAGCGTCCCGGCTTCCACTGCACTCCGTGGCAATGAATTCCACAGGCCCACCACTCTCTGGCTGAAGAAATGTCTCCGCATTTCCGTTCTGAAATGACCCCCTCTAATTCTAAGGCTGTGTCCACGGGTCCTAGTCTCCTCGCCTAACAGAAACAATTTTCTAGCATCCACCTTTTCAAAGCCATGTATTATTTTGTACGTCTCTATTAGATCTCCCCTTAATCTTCTAACGAATACAATCCCAGTATCCTCAGCCGTTCCTCGTATGCTAGACCTGTCATTCCAGGGATCATCCGTGTGAATCTCCGCTGGACACGTTCCAGTGCCAGTATGTCCTTCCTGAGGTGTGGGGACCAAAACTGGACACAGTACTCCAAATGGGGCCTAACCAGAGCTTTATAAAGTCTTAGTAGTACATCTCTGCTTTTATATTCCAACCCTCTTGAGATAAGAGACAACATTGCATTCGCTTTCTTAATCATAGACTCAACCTGCATGTTTACCTTTAGAGAATAAAGGTGCAGCCTAGCTTTCGCCTACCTGCAAATAAGGTCAATGTGTGGAAAAAGCATAGCTCTCAAATCTGCAAACAGATGAGGGTTAAAAGTAGAAGCCACATAGCCAAAGGGTGAACCGCTAGTACTTTCGAATCACCGCTTTAAAAGATGTGGGTAAAATGCAGATTTCAAACCCAAACTAGTAATCATCATTCAACATACTTTCAAGTTGCTGCCTTGAAACACTGGACATCCATATTTTTTCCCAGCATTCTCAGCATGAGCCTGGAGAAAATGGAATTTGGAAAATCTGTCCGTCACGCTGAGTTTGCGTTGTAATTGGTGTGTCCTCACATGTTGCCTGGTCATATTTGGGCAGGTACTTCCTGTCTTTATCAGCGCAAGTGTGCCTTCACAGACAGCACTGTGCTTCCAAAACACTCTGTGAGTTAAGCATACATGAGAAAAACTGGGTCGCTCAATCAACAGCGTTTTCCGATCAGCACAACAGCTCCCTGCTCTGCTCAGTAAGGGAATACATGCCAATTATTACAGAAAATTGATTTCATGAACTGCTGTGATATAATTTCACAGGCAATGCCCACTATGCTCTCATCCAGCACTTGGATCAACTAATCAAGAAGTCCTTTGGATTCATGAGTCCTGACTTATTACTTCTGAAGTCCCATTTCTTTCCCTTTGAGGTCTCTCGCAATTTCATGCGAACATTCATAGTCTTGAGGGCATTTTATAGCCACTAATTCGGGTCTGGATTCACATTTGAATTATTTGTCTGATTTTAGGATCACTTCAGTTGAACCCCTTCCCAATCTTCAGGCACAGGAGTTATAAGGATGAGATCTTGAAAATGTTAATTGCAATGTGTGTAATGTGTTTGAGTTGTTATTCCCACGCAATCTGAACAGTTTGTGACAGTAATCTGTGCCTTGAGGAGGAGTCATGCAATTAAGACCAGATTTTTACCAATGTGTGTGTCCTCCAGTTTAAGCCAGAACTCTAAATGTTGTAAAATTCAGAATGAAAATAAGGTGACAAATAGTAAGAAAATGTAATTATTTATTTAAGGTGAAGTTGGCACGGTTGTGGTCAACATCGCAAAATGTGAACAAAAAGCAGCTAGCTGTTTCTGCTTTGAATATACAAACAAGGAGTAGCAGTTGGACAATCAGCCCTTGAGTTCACTCCACTGTTTAATAAGATCATGAATGATCTGATTTTCACCTCAAATCTATATTCACAACTACCCCTGCTAGCTTTTTACACTTTTGGATACCAAGAATCAATCCACGCCTGCCTTAAATATATTCAAGGACTCTCTGCTCACCACCTTTCCAGGAAGAGAGTTCCAAAGATTACAACAATCTCATCTTCACTCGAACACCCCTTATGTTTAAACAATGGCCCTCATTCTAAACTCTCATCCTCAAGAGGAAACATCCTCTCAATATCAGAAGAGCAGGGATATTCAGGGGGCTGGAAGCTGCAGCAGGGATGGTCAAGGGGCTGGAGGCCATAGTGGGGGATGGTCAGGGGGCTGGAGGCCATAGTGGGGGATGGTCAGGGGGCTGGAGGCCATAGTGGGGGATGGTCAGGGGAGTGGAGGCCAGAGTGGGGGATGGTCAGGGGGCTGGAGGCCATAGTGGGGGATGGTCAGGGGAGTGGAGGCCAGAGTGGGGGATGGTCAGGGGGCTGGAGGCTGGGGTGAGGGCAGTCAGAGGGCTGGAGGCTGGAGTGGGCACGGTCAGGTGGCTGGAGGCTGGAGTGGGGGATAGTCAGGGGGCTGGAGGCTGCGGTGAGGGCAGTCAGAGGGCTGGAGGCTGGAGTGGGCACGGTCAGGTGGCTGGAGGCTGGAGTGGGGGATAGTCAGAGGGCTGGAGGCTGGAGTGGGGGCGGTCAAGGGGCTGGAGGCTGGAGTGGGGATGGTCAGGGGACTGGAGACTGGAGTGGGGGATGGTTGGGGGGCTGGAGGCTGGAGTGGGGACAGTCAGGGGGCTGGAGACTGGAGTGGGGGATGGTCAGGGGGTTGAAGGCTGGAGTGGGGGATGGTCAGGGGGCTGGAGGCCAGAGTGGGGGCGGTCAGGGGGCTGGAGGCCAGAGTGAGGGAGGGTCAGGGGGCTGGAATCTGAAGCGGGGATGGTCAGAGGGCTGGAGACTGGAGTGGGGTGGTCAGGGAGCTGGAGTGGGACAGTCAGGAGGCTGGAGGCCAGTGTGGGGGCAGTCAGGGGGCTGGAGGCTGGAGTGGGGGATAGTCAGGGGGCTGGAGACTGGAGTGGGGTGGTCAGGGGGCTGGAGTGGGACAGTCAGGAGGCTGGAGGCTAGAGTGGGGGATAGTCGGGGGCTGGAGGCTGGAGTGGGGGATGGTCAGGGGGCTGGAGGCTGGAGTGGGGGATGGTCAGGGAGCTGGAAGCTGGAGTGGGGGATGGTCAGGGAGCTGGAAGCTGGAGTGGGGGATGGTCAGGGGGCTGAAGGCCGGAGTGGGGGATGGTCAGGGTCTGGAGGCTAGAGCAGGGACCATCAGGGGGATGGAGGATCACACACAGAGGGCATATTTTTGGACTGGGGACAGTTTACTGCAGGCCCTTTATAGAAAGATCTGAATGTTTATCTTTGTAACTTTATTTCTCATCTTTTTAACCCATACTATGTATATGTGTAAGATAATGTAACCTTTTTCCTTTCTTTCTCTACTTTCTATCTAAGATAGGTACCTAGATGCTTTGTACCTAAGATGGTACCATGTGGGGTGACGTTGTAAACTTTACACTGTACTCTTGTACTTGAGTACACAAGGCAATACAACAAATTCTAATTCTGATTCAAATTCATATCAAGATCCTCAGAATGTTGTGTGCATCAATAAGTCACCTCTTACTAATCTAAAACATGGTAAGTAAAACTATAGGCCGTCCAATAATTCCTCATTAGATAAGCTGCCCTTTGCAGGTATTGGTCTGGTAAATGTTTTTTGAAGTGTCCAATGTATTAATAAACCTTGCTTAAAAGAGATTAATACTGCGCAAAGTTATCCTAATGGGATCTCACCAGTGTCAATATCACTGAAGCATAATTTCATGCTTTTATATTGTGGTGACATATAAAGATGACAGGAAAGTCACTCTGAGCTCAGGATGACTGGGTGTCATGAATTCTACTTGACAAAAACACTTCTCCTGAACATGAGGAAAAAAAAAATCCTCCCATTATTTGCTTCTAACCAATCTTTCACTCTCAGATGTTAAAGCCATGGTAATGTCAAATTAAATCAAAAAATAAGCTGTACGCTTGTTTGTCTGTGGGTCTCAAAGCATTATAAATTGAAAAATTATCAACCTCACTGCACATGGACTATTGGATAAGAATAACAATTCATATGTTGCCTCTGGCAACCTCACTGCTTCTCATAGCCTTTCAGAACTAAAGATACTTCTGAAGTGCACTCGCTGTTGTTTTGAGATGAATTGACGGTTTCTTTCCTGTTTGGAGATGATTTTTCGAAGATGAATGATGTTCAGCACAGAGGAGCAATCCTGCTATTTGACAACATGTAAGAAATTACATTTCAGTACGTTACTAATAAAATTTGAACTCAATTGCACAGGATGGAAAGTAATTTGGGATCGGGAGTATAGTTGAAGCTGAACCGTTACCAACAGTCAGGTGGTAGAGATTTGCACAGATTCATACCTCTCAAATTGAAGAAATTCTTCCTTGTCTCAGTAGTAGGGGTGGTCAGGGGGCTGGAGGCCAGAGTGGGGGATGGTCAGGGGGCTGGAGGCCAGAGTGGGGAACAGTCAGGGGGCTGGAGGCCAGAGTGGGGAACAGTCAGGGGGCAGGAGGCCAGAGTGGGGAACATTCAGGGGGCTGGAGGCTGGAGTGGGGATGGTCAGGGGGCCAGAGTGGGGGATGGTCAGGGATCTGAAGGCCGGAGAGGGGGAAGGTCAGGGGGCTGGAGACCAGAGTGAGGGATGGTCAAGGGACGGGGGTCCGGAGTGGGGGATGGTCAGGGAGCTGGAGGCCAGAGTGGGGACAGTCAGGGGGCTGGAGGCCAGAGCGAGGGATGGTCAGGGGGCTGGAGGCCGGAATGGGGGATGGTCAGGGGGCTGGAGACCGGAGTGGGAGATGGTCAGGGGGCTGGAGGCTGGAGTGGGGGATAGTCAGGAGGCTGAAGGCCGGAGTGGGGACAGTCAGAGGGCTGGAGACCAGAGTGGGGACAGTCAGGGGGCTGGAGGCCGGAGTGGGGGATGGTCAGGGGGCTGGGGGCCAGAGTGGGGACAGTCAGGGGGTTGGTGGCGGAGTGGGGATGGTCAGGGGGCTGGTGGCCGGAGTGGGGACAGTCAGGGGGCTGGTGGCCGGAGTGGGGGATGGTCAGGGAGCTGGAGGCCAGCGTGGGGACAGTCAGGGGGCTGGAGGCCAGATTGGGGGAAGGTCAGGGGGCTGGAGACCAGAGTGAGGGATGGTCAGGGGACTGGAGTCCGGAGTGGGGAATGGTCAGGGAGCTGGAGGCCAGAGTGGGGACAGTCAGGGGGCTGGAGGCCAGAGTGAGGGATGGTCAGGGGGCTGGAGGCCAGATTGGGGGATGGTCAGGGGGCTGGAGACCGGAGTGGGAGATGGTCAGAGGGCTGGAGGCCAGAGTGGGGACAGTCAGGGGGCTGGAGGCTGGAGTGGGGGATAGTCAGGAGGCTGGAGGCCGGAGTGGGGACAGTCAGGGGGCTGGAGGCCAGAGTGAGGGATGGTCAGGGGACTGGAGGCCAGAGTGAGGGATGGTCAGGGGGCTGGAGGCCAGAGTGGGGACAGTCAGGGGGATGGAGACCGGAGTGGGGGATGGTCAGAGGGCTGGAGGCCAGAGTGGGGACAGTCAGGGGGCTGGAGGCTGGAGTGGGGGATAGTCAGGAGGCTGGTGGCCGGAGTGGGGACAGTCAGGGGGCTGGTGGCCGGAGTGGGGACAGTCAGGGGGCTGGTGGCCAGAGTGGGGAATGGTCAGGGGCTGGAAGCTGGAGTGGGGACAGTCAGGGGGCTGGAGGCCAGAGTGGCGGATGGTCAGGGGGGTGGAGGTCGGAATGGGGGATGGTCAGGAGGCTGGAGGCCGGAGTGGGACGGTCAGAGGGCTGGAGGCCGGAGTGGGGATGGTCAAGGGGCTGGAGGCCAGAGTGGGGACAGTCAGGGGGCTGGAGGCTGGAGTGGGGGATAGTCAGGAGGCTGGAGGCCAGAGTGGGGACAGTCAGGGGGCTGGAGACCAGAGTGGGGACAGTCAGGGGGCTGGAGGCCAGAGTGAGGGATGGTCAGGGGACTGGAGGCCAGAGTGAGGGATGGTCAGGGGGCTGGAGGCCAGAGTGGGGACAGTCAGGGGGATGGAGACCGGAGTGGGGGATGGTCAGAGGGCTGGAGGCCAGAGTGGGGACAGTCAGGGGGCTGGAGGCTGGAGTGGGGGATAGTCAGGAGGCTGGTGGCCGGAGTGGGGACAGTCAGGGGGCTGGTGGCCGGAGTGGGGACAGTCAGGGGGCTGGTGGCCAGAGTGGGGGATGGTCAGGGGCTGAAAGCTGGAGTGGGGACAGTCAGGGGGCTGGAGGCCAGAGTGGCGGATGGTCAGGGGGGTGGAGGTCGGAATGGGGGATGGTCAGGAGGCTGGAGGCCAGAGTGGGGAACAGTCAGGGGGCAGGAGGCCAGAGTGGGGAACATTCAGGGGGCTGGAGGCTGGAGTGGGGATGGTCAGGGGGCCAGAGTGGGGGATGGTCAGGGATCTGAAGGCCGGAGAGGGGGAAGGTCAGGGGGCTGGAGACCAGAGTGAGGGATGGTCAGGGGGCGGGAGTCCGGAGTGGGGGATGGTCAGGGAGCTGGAGGCCAGAGTGGGGACAGTCAGGGGGCTGGAGGCCAGAGCGAGGGATGGTCAGGGGGCTGGAGGCCGGAATGGGGGATGGTCAGGGGGCTGGAGACCGGAGTGGGAGATGGTCAGGGGGCTGGAGGCTGGAGTGGGGGATAGTCAGGAGGCTGAAGGCCGGAGTGGGGACAGTCAGAGGGCTGGAGACCAGAGTGGGGACAGTCAGGGGGCTGGAGGCCGGAGTGGGGGATGGTCAGGGGGATGGGGGCCGGAGTGGGGACAGTCAGGGGGTTGGTGGCGGAGTGGGGATGGTCAGGGGGCTGGTGGCCGGAGTGGGGACAGTCAGGGGGCTGGTGGCCGGAGTGGGGGATGGTCAGGGAGCTGGAGGCCAGCGTGGGGACAGTCAGGGGGCTGGAGGCCAGATTGGGGGAAGGTCAGGGGGCTGGAGACCAGAGTGAGGGATGGTCAGGGGACTGGAGTCCGGAGTGGGGAATGGTCAGGGAGCTGGAGGCCAGAGTGGGGACAGTCAGGGGGCTGGAGGCCAGAGTGAGGGATGGTCAGGGGGCTGGAGGCCGGAATGGGGGATGGTCAGGGGGCTGGAGACCGGAGTGGGAGATGGTCAGGGGGCTGGAGGCCAGAGTGGGGACAGTCAGGGGGCTGGAGGCTGGAGTGGGGGATAGTCAGGAGGCTGGAGGCCGGAGTGGGGACAGTCAGGGGGCTGGAGACCAGAGTGGGGACAGTCAGGGGGCTGGAGGCCAGAGTGAGGGATGGTCAGGGGACTGGAGGCCAGAGTGAGGGATGGTCAGGGGGCTGGAGGCCAGAGTGGGGACAGTCAGGGGGATGGAGACCGGAGTGGGGGATGGTCAGAGGGCTGGAGGCCAGAGTGGGGACAGTCAGGGGGCTGGAGGCTGGAGTGGGGGATAGTCAGGGGGCTGGTGGCCAGAGTGGGGACAGTCAGGGGGCTGGTGGCCGGAGTGGGGACAGTCAGGGGGCTGGTGGCCAGAGTGGGGAATGGTCAGGGGCTGGAAGCTGGAGTGGGGACAGTCAGGGGGCTGGAGGCCAGAGTGGCGGATGGTCAGGGGGGTGGAGGTCGGAATGGGGACGGTCAAGGGGTCGGAGGTCAGAGTGGGGGACAGTCGGGGGCTGGAGGCCGGAGTGGGACGGTCAGAGGGCTGGAGGCCGGAGTGGGGATGGTCAGGGGGCCAGAGGCCGGAGTGCCGGATGGTCAGGGGGCTGGAGGCCAGCCCCACTTATTCAGGACTTTGATGAGGAAGAATGTCTTCATTCAGAGAGTTGTGAACCTGTGGAATTCTCTCCCACAGGAAACAGTTGGGGCCAGTTCATTAGATAGATTCAAGAGGGTGCTGCATGTAGCCCTTGCAGCTAAAAGGATCAAGGGGTACGTGGAGAGAAACCAGGAATGTGATACTGAGATTACATGGTCAGCTGGGATCATATTGATGAGTGGGGAAAGCTCGAAGGGCTGAATGGCCTACTCCTGCACCTTGTGTCTCTGTTTAAAAGTTAAAATCTACGTAGTTCTTAGAGTCATAGCATCAAAGAGCACAGAAACAGACCCTTCAGTCCAACCAGTTATACCCAAGATAATCCCAAACTAATCTAGTCCCACCTGCCTGCTCCTGGTCCATATCCCTCCAAACCTTTCCTAATCATGTCCTTATCCAAATTTTTTTTAAATATTGTAACTATACCTCAATCCACCACTTCCTCAGGAAGTTCATTTCACAGACAAACCACCCTCTGATTAAAAAATTTGTCCCTCGTGTCTTTTTAAAATCTCTTCATCACACCTTAAAATGTGTACCCTGGTCTTGAAATATCTCATCCTTGCGAAAAAAAACAGCTACCGTTAACTCTATCCATACCCCTCACGATCGTATGAGCTTCTGCAAGGTCGCCTCTCAACAGAACTTAGTTACAGTTATAGGTCATTTAAGACCTGAGTCTGTTTTGCCTTTCAGTGAGATCAGAGCTGAGCTGCAACTTAAATGCACATGATATCTACAGTCAGTCCCCTGTCCACAGCTTTAGTCACCTCCTCAGAAACTTTCATTAGAGTCATCCAGCTTGATCTACCTTTAGCAAATACATGTTTGATGATGGAATTTGTGTTGTATGGTTATGACTCTCTCTGATCAACTGAAATGTTCAAGTTGCTCAGTCCTTAGTGATGGACTCCAGTAAGTTCTTGATGCATTACCATAGAATCCCTGCAGTGTGAAACAGGCCATTTGGCCAACCAGTCCACACTGACCCTCTGAAGAGTAACCCACTCAGACCCATTCCCCTACCTCTCTGCATTTACTCCTGACTAATGGACCTACCCTACACATCCCTGAACACTATGGTCAATTTCCCATGGCCAATTCACCCTAACCTGCACATCTTTGGAGTGTGGGAGGAAACCAGAGCACCCAGAGGGAACCCACGCAGACACGGGGAGAATGTACAACTCACACCGACAGTAACCCGAGGATGGAATCGAATCTGGATCCCTGGTGCTGTGAGGCAGCAGTGCTAACCACTGATCCACCATGCCATTATTTGACCAACTGGTCTGTAATTTTCTCATTTCCATCCCTCACCTTTCTTAAATAGCTAGCTGTCATGGGCAAATTTTCAATTAAAAGAAATAGATTGAGAGAATTTAAAAGATTGTGTGAACATCTTTAATGTTCTCTCCTACTTTCTTTAAAGTCCTGTGATGGTGAACATCTCATTTTGGTGCTCTTTACTGTAACCACTTTCCTCACCAGTGCTATTCTGAATCTGTTGATTTCATAAGTCTCCTTGTTTGATTCAATATCAGTTCCCTTGGAATGTTAATATTACTCTCTATTGTAGGCACTGATCCAAAGATTCAATACGTTTAAGCGTCCATTATTTCTTTATTTTCATTGAAATTATTATCCAGTTTTCAAGGGGCCCAAGTTACTCCCAATCGGTATACATTTCCTAAAATAATTGCAAAGAAAAGTGTTCAAGTAGATTTCCCTTTGAAGTTTCTTTTCTAACTCCCCTTTGTAACCTGACTTTCTCTTCATTCATTCACCAGATGTGGGCATTTATTGCCCATCCCTAATTGCCCTCTGGGCAACTCAATTACATTGCTGTGGGCCTGAAGTAACATGTAGGCCAGACCAGGTAAGGATGGAAATTTCCTTCCCTGAAGGATGTTAGTGAACCAGATGGGCTTTGCCCCCTGATAATTGGCTCATGGTTATAGATAGATTCCCTACAGTGTGAAACAGGCCCTTCAGCCCAACAAGTCCACACCGACCCTCCAAAGAGCAACCCACCCTGTCTAGTGCACCTATCACTACGGGCAATTTAGCATGGCCAATTCACCATAACCTGCACATCTTTGGCTGTGGGAGGAAACTGGAGCACCCGGAAGAAACCCACACAGACACGGGGAGAATGTGCAAACTCCACACAGACAGTTGCCCGAGATGGGAATTGAACCTGGTGCTGTGAGGCAGAAGTGCTAACCACTGAGCCACCGTGCCGCCCAAAAGACATACAGAATTCCTAGAGTGTGGCAGCAGGCAATGCCAACCCGCCAAGTCTCACCCCACCTCTGTAACCCTGCATTTCCCATGGCTATTCTACCTAACCAGCAAATGTTAGAGGAAACCACAGCACCCAGAGGAAACCCACAGACACAGAGAGAACGTGCAAACTTCACAAAGACCATCAGCTAAGGCTGGAATCGAACCCAGATCCCAAGTGCTGTAAAGCAGCAGTGCTAACCACTGAGCCACTGTGCTGCCTCAATAGACTCTGAATTCTAGATTTTCACTGAATTCAAATTCCATCATCTGCTGTGGCGTGATTCAGACCTGGAACCCCAGAATATTGCCTGGGTCTCTGAAGTTACAATCCAGTGATAATTACAGTAAGCCATAGCCTCTGCCCATCCTCTTCACTGCTCTTTGTATCCCTCTTAGTTATCAGGGTCCTTTGTGACAACATGCAATTGCGCTGCTGACTTCTCAATTTGTGCAACCACTCAAGGATAAAAGCTAACATTTCTGGGAGTAATTAGGTAACCTTTGATTGAATCAGGGGCAGCCTTCATAGCAACTGAGTGAAGTCAAACTGTTTGTTTCTGGAAATAATTTGAGGTCTGGTGGTAACCATAGCGATCAACTCAAAAGAGCTAGCAGTGAGACGTCTCAGTTCTGTTGAGGAAACAAATTGGACAGTGATAACATTCCCATATGCATATCACTTCAAAAAGTGAAAGTTGCGTGTATATTTTTAAAAAGCATGTTTTGTTCTCTGCGCAGTTTCGTTGTCTTGTTACTTGGGCAGGGTGCTAAATTGTTTGCCGATCTGCTGAAAGCATGCTTCTAATTCACACAAAATAAAAACCGAAAGAACTGCGGCTGCTGTAAATCAGAAACAAATCTGAAATTGCTGGAAAAGCTCAGCAGGTCTGGCAGCATAGAAACATAGAATAACAGGTAGCCCGGAGTGAGTTATAGAGTCATAGAATCACAGGGACGTACAGCATGGAAACAGACCCATCGGTCCAACCTGTTCATGCCGATCAGATATCCCAACCCAATCTAGTCCTACCTGCCAGCACACAGCACATATCCCATATTTTGGGCGGCACGGTGGCACAGTGGTTAGCACTGCTGCCTCACAGCGCCAGAGACCCGGGTTCAATTCCCGCCTCAGGCGACTGACTGTGTGGAGTTTGCACATTCTCCCAGTGTCTGCGTGGGTTTCCTCCGGGTGCTCTGGTTTCCTCCCACAGTCCAAAAATGTGCAGGTTAGGTGAATTGGCCATGCTAAATTGCCCGTAGTGTTAGATGTAGGGGAAGGGGTATGGGTGGGTGCGCTTCGGCGGGTCGGTGTGGACTTGTTGGGCCGAAGGGCCTGTTTCCACACTGTAAGTAATCTAATCCAATCCCTCCAAACCCTTCCTATTCATATACCCATCCAAATGCCTCTTAAATGTTGCAATTGTACCAGCCTCCACCACTTCCTCTGGCAGCTCACTCCATACACGTACCACTTTCTGCGTGAAAATGTTGTCCCTTAGGTCTCTTCTGAGGAAGGGTCACCGGACCAGAAATGTTAATTTTGATTTCTCTTCACAGATACTGCCAGACCTGCTGAGCTTTTGCAGCAATTCTGGATTTGTTTCTATTTCACACTGTGGGTTTCTCATGAATCCAGTTGGAAGGCAGTGGTAGGATTCTTTTTTAACAGTGATCAGTAAGATTCAGGATTCAGAGATGTTTATATTCTGAGGGGAAATAAATTTGTTTACATCTAGAAAAGGTTTACTATATGGTTATTTCTGAAATAGAACTGTCTTCATATCTTTGTGTATTTTACTGACAAAAACAATAAAGGATGTGTCTTTGTGTTGACACTAAGTTAAAAAGCTATAATCATGAATGCTTTCAAAGGAATAAGAAAAACAAGCTTGCCTATCAGGATATCATAGGTTCAAGTCTATTTAAATTACTGCTACGAAAGAGTACAGTTACAACAAGAGCAGCCGAACCTTCCTAAAGAACAGCCTTAAAGTGCTCTGCCTACACATTGCTTAATGCCTGGGCATTAAAGACACTAATGTATGCTGATGTGCTTGTGGTATTGTTGAATAGTCATTCTAGAGCCACTGGGACAGGTCTCTGGTTACAGTGATCCGGACAAGAGTTTAGCACTATTGGCAATTGCATCAGTAATGCCTTGACTTAAAACCAAAGAATTTCAATATTGGGAAGGGAAGCCAATTACGTGCTGAATCTCACTGCGGCTGACAGACAGATCTTTGCTGTGTTTCTGGCCCATCTTTCCCTTGTAGATTATGGATTAATATGTTGTCAGATGCCATGTCAGGTTATTAGTAGCTAAAGATGTTCGAAATCCTACACATTTAAAGTAGACAAAATGATGAGCTAAGTGTGTCATCAGGATATACTTTAATCTGTAGGTTTTCAAAGCACCCTCCCTTATCATCTAGTCTTTTGAAGCTATGCATCCATACTCTAGACAAGACCAACTTATAACGAGGCATGGAATTTATTTCTGTGTATCTGCTAACTCTGCTCTGTAACTGGTCACCCTTGATGGAAAAAGGGCTGCCTTTTGAGCTCCGTGCCTCTCTCTGGCAAGGTAACTGGAACTGGGAACTAATTGTGTGAAGAATTCTGGGCACAAATCTCTATGGTACTGCAAATGTAACAACTTATAAAATCTTTATAATGAATACATTATCATTTCAAGATCAATATTTATTATAAAACAATATTTTTTAATGGAAGCCCTACAGTGTGGAAACAGGCCATTCGGCCCAACAAATCCATACCAACTTTCTGAAGAGCATCCCATCCCTTACCCTATCCCTGTAACCTCATATTTTCACATGGCTAACCCACCTAGCCTGCACATCCTGGGACACGATGGGCAGATCCTTAGACTGTGGGAGGAAACTGGGGCAAACCCACACAGGCAGTGGCCTAAGGGTGGAATTGAACCTGGGTCCCTAGTGCTGTGAGGCAGTGCACCAACCAATCCACTGAGCCAATGCACCACCATCAAAGCATTGTTAAAAGCCACTAAGTAGATGACAATGCCTTAAGTATTTGTGTGTTGTAAAATCACTAAACTCCGGCCATCCTTATTAAGTTAAAAAACACAATACCAGGTTATAGTCCAAGAAGTTAATTTGGACGTATTTCCAAATAAATCTGTTGGACTATGACCTGGAGTTGTGTGATTTTTAACTTTGTCCACCCCAGTCCAACACCAGCACCTCCACGTCATCCTAATTAAGGGAAGGGAGTGTTAACCTTCTTTCATACAACACTTTATAACATTATACATATCTAATCACCTGTCCAGTTTCACTCTATATTTACCCATTGAAATTCTGACTATTTTGAATTAAATAAATATTTGTATTTATGTAGACTTCAAAATCTCAGGATACCTCAGAAATTATACCGATAGATTCATAGAGATACAATGGGTGGGATCATCCTTTCCTTAAGGTGAGAGGGGGAAAGACTTAAAAGGGACCTAAGTGGCAACTTTTTCACACAGAGGGCAGTGCGTGTATAGAATGAGCTGCCAGAGGGAGTGGTGGAGGTTGGTCCAATTACAGCATTTAAAAGGCATCTGGATAGATATATGAATAGGAAAGGTTTGAAGGAATATGGGTCAGATGCTGGCAAATGGGGCTAGTTTAGGATATCTGGATGGGTTCGACCTAAGGTTCTACACAACTCGATGACTCTAAGAGGCTCAGATTTTAAATAAATTGCAAAAGAAGCCTGTGAGAAAGCAAAAACTCATTTTCACTCAGTGGGTAACTAGTGCACGACCTGGGGAGTGCGGTGAAGGAAGGTTCAATTGATGCAGGCTAGAGGATATTATTTGAATACAGAGGTATGGGGAAAAGAGACAGTATATTGGCACCAGGTAATGAAATTCACTTGATGGGCTGGTGTAGGTAGGAAGACTGAATGGGCTCTTTCTGTGCCTTAAGAATTCTGTGATGTGCACTAAGTTGTGCAAGACTTAGAAGCTGAATCCAGTGTAGGGGTGTGTCCATTGAGACTCATTCCCCATCAAGTAACGTCTAGCTTGGAAACTATGAATTTCATAGCAGTGAAACTACAAAGAAACATCGACCAGCTCTGAAATGTCCATCAACGTCACTTTTATTGCTCGGAGTGTGACTGAGCTGCTCAGGGAATGGAGCAGTCAGAAAGAACGGTGCACCCTCCCACAGTGGGAACATATTAACTCAATCTCGATGACTTGAACAGCAGAATGCAAACCTGTATATCTTGCGAGCAAACAAAGTTCGAGCTGCAATCAGCATTCACACGACATAGTTAATGCAGTGCAGAAACCAATAACGTGAAGCTTTGTAGCCACATTGGTACCACTTGGAAAACATTGCTCCTCATGGACAGTGGAAGTCCTAATGGAGCCTGACTGCGTAGCAAAACATAATGAACAGCGAGAGATATGAACCATCAATTAATTTGTCGAACTCCCGCACCACAACCTTTCACTGGGGTGCTGTGCTCCCACACATTTTGCACAGTTTTTCAACAAAACGCCTTGGGAAATATATATTGCTTTTCATAAAATGATACCACCAGCTGGTGAGCACATGTGTGTACTAATGCTACTAGAGGCACTGGCTGTGGCATTTGAGCCAATTGTACCAGAAAAGGTTGTCTCCAGGCAACCAGATTTTAATTGCGATCAAATCACAGCTGATTCAATATTTCCAAAGGGTTTTCTTTCCTCCAAAATAGAGAACACTGAAACTGGCTGAAGCAAGATTTATTAAGAACTTTCAGGAGTTGGATAAGTCAGTGAAAAGAAACAGTGCAGTCGGTCAGCTGTGGTAGCAAGCAGCCTGACAGGAAGATTGCTTTCAACTTCAAGTTGAACAAGGGCACTTACTGTGAATGTTCAAAGTGTTTATTGTTAATGCTAAAACTGGCAGGAGGCTTGTGTAATCTTTTGTTCTCAAAGTTAGTGATAACTGAACATGTCTGTAAAGTCTTGTATCAATTTTTACAGATGCCCATTCTAACTGAATGCATCACCACTTGCTTTGGCAACTACTCTGACTAGGACTGCAAGGAACTATAGAAGAATTTGAGTAAATGTAGGGGAATGGGTTTGGATGGGTTGCTCTTCGGAGGGTCGGTGTGGACTTGTTGGGCCGAAGGGTCTGTTTGCACATTGTAAGTAATCTAATCTAATCTAATCACACAAATCCAACCTCCCATCCATTGACTCCATCGACATTTCTCGCTGCCTCGGGAAGGCAGCCAACATCATCAAAGAGGAGTCAAAATTAGAGTGGCGCTGGGAAAGCACAGCCAGTCAGGCAGCATCCGAGGAGCAGGAAAATCGACATTTCGGGCAAAAGCCCTTCATCAAAGACCGCTCCCACCCCGGTTAAAATTTCTTCCAACCTCTTCTGTTGGGTAGAAGATACAAAAGCTTAAACACACATACCAGCAGATTCAAGAACAGCTTATTCCCTGCTGTTATTAGATTTCAAAATGGATCTCTATTATTAAATATAATGTTGGTCTTGCTCTCTCTGCACCTTCTCTGCAGCCATAACATTTACCCTGATATATCTTATATGGAATGATCTGTCAGTACTACATGCAAAACAAACCTTTTCACTGTATCTAGATACATGGGACAATAATCAATCAAATCAAATCAAAGATTTTCCTCAAAGAGCCACATGAGCACTAATGTTACAACTAATCTGGCTTAAATACAGGCAGCTTTGTCAATCAGTAAATTTAAGTAAAGTCTTTAATGAAAGGCAATAGCTCAGATATTATTGCTGACTTGGTAGAGGTTCCACATTTCAGATTTGTGAATCTTATTGCCCAACCATAATCCTAAATGATCCTCCACTCCTATATCAGACACAATGTTGTGCAATCAAAAGTGGACCATCTAGCAGCCTATGGTCATAAAAACCGTTCAAAGCTTTAGGCACAGAGTGTTGATCTGGAGTTCCTTTGGGAATGCAGTATAATTCCTGGGTCTTTACTTTTGCGCACTTTGTATTACTTCTCTAACACAAGAGACAATGTGTTTGATATTCACTGAAAGTATATCCTGTTGATGTGTTCCATTATGCCTCAGTGTCATTAATGGAGAAATCTGTGCACTTATTGTTACCTTTGATTTTCCCCTTGATTCTATGTTGAATTGCTGTTGTAAAGCAGTCAACTTATGTGAACCTCTCTCTTCGTGTAACGCTATAACTTTCAATTGCTGTCTCAGCTGATTGCTTATACTCATAAATCACTCAAGTGGCACGTAAATATTTGCACTAAGTCCGCTTCTAATGAACCATTCTAAATTATGACAAGGAATAACTAAGGTATACCATTAGCACTGCAGTTGTCTTTTACAATATGGACAAATTAGTATGATACATTCTGCTTCAAAGATTCAAAATATGCAGCAGAAAATAAAAAGTAATCAGTGTGATAGAGATAAAAAAAAAAGGAATGATGATGTTACACATCCCAACTCAATGGCACAGGTTAAAGCCTGAAATTAAAGTACAGTCATTTTCACAGCATCATGTCCAATGCACATTGCTGACTCACAATTACATAACCAGGAACCATTCTTAGTTAAATGATAATATTAATTAGGAACAACTTCTTCGAACTACTTTCTTACTCAGCACAGCTCATCTAAATATCCTGATGACTATTTCTGCACAAGGATATAATCTTACCTCAAAAAGGTTGATAAAGTGAAAATGAACTTGCTAAGGAAGATCATAATTTTGACTCATCACAAATGCCATTATTCATTGGTGTAAATATATTGTGGAAACTAATAATTACATTTTTACGTTTCTCTCATGTGATTGACTGCACCAGATATTGAGGATTAGGAATTAGAAAGCATTTTGTGCTGGAATCAGAATTTTGTTTCGAGTTAGAGTCATAGAATCATAGAGATGTACATCATGGAAACAGATCCTTTGGTCCAACCTGTCCATGCCGATCAGATAGCCCAACCCAATCTAGTCCCACCTGCCAGCACCCGCCATATCCCTCCAAACCCTTCCTATTCATATACCCATCCAAATGCCTCTTAAATGTTGCTATTGTACCAGCCTCCACTACTTCCTCTGGCAGTTCATTCCATACACGTACCACCCTCTGCATGAAAAAGTTGCCTCTTGGGTCTCTTTTAAATCTTTCTCCTCTCACCCTAAACCTATGCCCTCTAGTTCTGGACTCCCCAACCCCAGGTAAAAGACCTTGTCTATTTATCCTATCCATGCCCCTCATAATTTTATAAATCTCTATAAGGTCACCGCTCAGCCTCCGACGCTCCAGGGAAAACAGCCCCAGCCTGTTCAACCTCTCCCTATAGCTCAAATCCTCCAACCCTGGCAATATCCTTGTAAATCTTTTCTGAACCCTTTCAGGTTTCACAACATCTTTCCGATAGGAAGGAGACCAGAATTGCACGTAATATTCCAACAGTGGCCTAACCAATGTCCTGTACAGCTGCAACACGACCTCCCAACTCCTGTACTCAATACTCTGACCAATAAAGAAAAGCATACCAAACGCTTTCTTCACTATCCTATCCGCCTGCGACTCCACTTTCAAGGAGCTATGAACCTGCACTCCAAAGTCGCTTTGTTCAGCAACACTCTCTAGGACCTTACTATTAAGTGTATAAGTCCTGCTAAGATTTGCTTTCCCAAAATGCAGGACCTTGCATTTATCAGAATTAAACTCCATCTGCCACTTCTCAGCCCATTGGCCCATCTGGTCAAGATCCTGTTGTAATCTGAGGTAACCCTCTTCGCTGTCCACTACACCTCCAATTTTGGTGTCATCTGCAAACTTACTAACTGTACCTCTTATGCTCGCGTCCAAATCATTTATTTAAATGACAAAAAGTAGAGGACCCAGCACCAATCCTTGTGGCACTCCACTGGTCACAGGCCTCCAGTCTGAAAAACAACCCTCCACCACCACCCTCTGTCTTCTACCTTTGAGCCAGTTCTGTATCCAAATGGCTAGTTCTCCCTGTGTTCCATGAGATCGAACCTTACTAATCAGTCTCCCATGGGGAACCTTGTCGAACACCTTACTGAAGTCCATATAGATCACATCTACCGCTCTGCCCTCATCAATCCTCTTTGTCACTTCTTCAAATTATTTGCTTACTTTCAAAATATACTTAAATAAGATCTACCATTAAAATTGACAGATGAATTGATGGAAATGAACTGTTGTCCAAATAAGTACAGGCATGAAAAACTGAGTGAGCAAAGATATACATATGCATTGATTGACAGACAAAGAATGCGGAAACAAAAGATTGCGAAGTAAATGCAGATAGACAGATTGATAGACAGAATGACAAATAGACATGGACAGATGCACTAAAAATGCATTCACATCTTTTCTAACATGTTGGTTAACTTTTACTGAGGTGATTTACCCATTCTATGATGACTGGTGGAAAGCTTAATCCCTTTCGATGGGAATGGGAGAGGCCATCGGGAAATGGAAACCCTTATACATTTCACTTCTGTGCTGTGAGGATAAGAAGGTTTTTTCACAATGACTTTCTCCTAGAGAATGTTCTACTCCATGTCACTGTCAATGATTAATTCCTTCACTATTGATTCATAAACCCACTCTAAATCTGGACTACTGTTGCAAATGCAATTTCACAGCAGTGTTAGAGGAGTGCTTCAAAAATTCCAAAGCTGGTCAACGGTCCAAAACAAATTCAATCTCGTTTCGTGGTTCTTTGATCTCTTCCACCTCAATGATGAATCAAAATTACATTCACTCCCACATTAGCAATATTAGACATACACTTAAAAGCAAGAGTACTGTTTATATAAATTATTCATTATGAATAAGTAGTGAATTATCCCTGATGTTTTTATTTCATCAATTTCCACAAGATATTCTCTACTAGTAGAAAATAAAGAACTCCGGATGCTAGAAATCTGAAAGAAAAATAGAAGTTGATGGAGAAACACAGCAGGGGTCTGACAGCATCTGTGGAGAGAAAACAGAGTTAATGTTTAGGGTCGAGTGACCCTCCTTTACAACTCGTTAACTTTGCTTTCTCTCCAAAGCCACTGCCTGATGTTGCTGGACATTTTCAGGCAGTTTCTATTTTTGTATTCCATATTAGTTCCTGACCTAATTTCATTACATTGGTTTTGATGCAAAAATGCTCATTATTTTACTATAAGTTAACTAGAAATTAATATTTTTGCTCTGTTTCTTTTTGATTCTGGTAATTCAAGTATTCAAAAATGGTAAATTTAGGGAGTTGAGACTAAGCAGCCAGGTCTTTGTGCAGCTAATATTTTTCACTGACAAACTGCTGCCTCATGTCAGTAACATTTGAAACTAAAACACATTTTGTAGATAGCAACTACAGCATGACATGCTAACAACAATTTGTGCAGAATATTATTGTGTGAAAACCTTCATCACTGCGCAGATTTCACGAAATAATTTCACAAGTGTTCTTAAAGAACAAATAAATCTAATGCAATTAGACTGTATGTTTTATTTCACTTATCCATATCTTTTCTCCCTTTGGTGAGTCTCAAAACCAAACATTTGCTGACTCTCAATCCTGTTCATTATCGCTCCCTTTCCTGTTCTTCCCTCTCACCCTACTGCCACAGCCCACCCACCTTCTAACCCCTTGTCCCAACCACTGTACCTCATTCCATGATTCCCGAACCCTGGCACTTACCTCCCTATTTACTATTATTCTGTGGCAATCTGACATCTACACAGAAAACTTAGACAGTTAGCACATGGAAAAACTATCCTTGCCCATACTTTAAAGCTATTCCTCTTTGAAGTTGATGACAAGGAGAAATGTATTTTGGTTCTGCAGGATTAACAGGAGTTTTGGTTTATTGTTAATGAGCTCCTGGGAGAAATACCAGGAGTCGTTTTAAATTCTGTGGGATATTTATGTACATACATTTACATCATATTTTACAACACAACAACATGCCGCTTGGTCAAACTATGCTAGTGTTTATTAGATTAGATTCCCTACAGTGTGGAAACAGGCCCTTCAGCCCAATAAGTCCACACAGACCCTCTGAAGAGCAACCCAGCCAGACCCATTCCCTTACATTTACCCCTGCCTAATGCACCTAATGCTCCTAATGCTATGGGCAATTTAGCATAGCCAATTCACCTAACCTGCACATCTTTGGACTGTGGGAGGAAACCAGAGCGCCCAGAGGAAACCCACGCAGACACAGGGAGAACGTGCAAACTCCATACAGAAAGTTGCCCAAGGCAGGAATTGAACCTGGGTCCCTGGCGCTGTGAGGCAGGAGTGCTAACCACTTTTCCCATTTAACTGTATCAGCATGCCCAGCTATTCCTTTCTATCTCATGTACTTAGCTAGCTTTCCATGAAATACATTGACACTACTTCCTTCAATCATTTCCCACAATAGGACGTTCCACTATCCGATCACTCTTGACGGATTTCGCACCATCACTGAATACTCCAGTGTGTGTTTCTCATATTGTCACTGGATATTCCAGGGCATATTTCTCACACCATCACTGAATATTCCAATGCATATTTCTCACACTGTCATTGGATATTCCAGTGCGTATTTCTCACACTATCACTGGATATTCCAGTGCATTTTTCTCACACAACCACTGGACATTCTAGTGCATATTTCTCACACCATCACTGGATATTCCAATGCATATTGCTCACACAACCACTGGACATTTCAGTGCATATTTCTCACACCATCATCAAATTGTTACATGAACAGGAGGAGAGCATCTGGCCCATCAGGCTCTCACCAGCCCTCCAAAGGAGCAGTGTACCTGATGCCACTCTCTTGCCTTCTCCACGTGACCCTGCATACTGTTCTTTTTCAGGTAATAATCAAATCTCCTCTTGAATGCCTTGAATGAACCTGCCTCCAGCACATTCACTGGGAGAACATTCCACATTTTAACCACTAACTATATAGAAGCATCCTCTGCTCGCCATTTCTATTTTTGACAATGATTTGCAATGTGTGTCCTCTCAATTGTGACTCTTCCACCAATGGGAATATTTTATCCATAGCTACTTTCGATAGATCCCTCGTGGTTCAGAACACCTTGAAATCTCAGCACAACCTTCTCTCCTCCAAGAAAAACAGTCCCAACTTCATCAATCTATTAATATAACAGAAGGTGTTTATATGTGCATCCATTCTTATTCTCTGTACCCCCTCTAATGCCTTCACATTCTTCCTGAGATGAAGATTCCAGACATGAACGCAATGCTTCAGCTGAATATAACAAATTCCTTGCTCCCATACTCTATGACCCTATTGATGAGATCTATTTTGATGGATACACTTATAAACTGCCCTATCAGTCCGACTTGCCACCCACTTTCAATCTATTACGTAAACATGAAACTGAACAATATTTTACTCATCCAAATCAATTCCATGCTGGCCTTGTGCAAGATATTGTACTTAAGTCAAAAGAGTTGTGCAGAAAGATAGACGAAGGGCTTTGAAAAGTGACAGTTGCTTTGTACAGGTCAGGCAGTATTACACTAACATGAGAAAAACAATATTTTTACAGATTAAATGCACTTATATAGTTGGAGCATACTGCGCAACAGAAATATGATTGATCTTGATCAGCAATAGTTTTCTTTTTGATAAAGTTGTAGACCATTTAAACTCATGGTGTACGGGTGCTGGAGGAAGTGTAATAAGCAGCCATAACTGTTCTTGTAATAGTCAGGCAAATCATTTAACTATAAAAACACATTGAAAAAGGTTGCAATCTGAATGCCAATATGTTCTGTGCATTTCAATTGGATAACATTAGGACATATTCACCTTTATAACCCAGGGGATGCTGCTTTATACAGATCATAGCATCCAGGGATGTGCAGGGTAGGTGGATTAGCCATGGGAAATGCAGGGTTACAGGGATAGAGTAGAGGGGTGGATCTGGGTGGGATGCTGTTCGGAGAGACAGTGTGGGTTCGATGGGCCGAGTAGTCTGTTTCCACGCTTTGGGATTCTATGATTCTATTTTAACATTACTTTTAAGGGTTAAAAGCTGCTGATGAGCAGTTCTTCAGCAAGAAAATTTAATTTAAATCATACGTAGAAAATGACAAATGTTCAGGAAAAAATGGTCAACTAATCTGAAAATAAGATAACAATTTGTAGTCTGAAGGCAAGAGATTATGCTGTGCAATATTACTGTGATAGAGTGTTGTGTATTTGTATAAATTATCTTGATTGCATTTAAATAGACAAACTTTGTTTTAAAGGAATGTATTCAGCATTTGCGTAATACTATACAGCATAATTAGATTTCCAACTCTGATGGCCTCACAGTGAAATTATTTATTACATTTTGCTTGAACTGTGCTGTGGAAACTTGCTTTAGTTAATGTACTCTTCCTGACACAAGCATGGAGTCAAATGACTGATACAGATTCGAACCGCTGAGGTTAAATAGATTGTCAGATCTGTATGACAGACACCCAAACATCTGCAAATCCACCTCATCACAAATTAATGTTGACACTAACCGCTATTATTCTGAATTATCTACCAAAAGATACCATAAACAGCATGTTGATTAACTAATGTTGAAAGGTATTATTAATTAGCATCGATGTAATCAATATTACACAGGGTCTCAGTTTGTTTGCTCCTCATACACATGAACATGGCACAATCCTTCAACACCATCACTTCAAAAACGATGCAGACGCTCTTTCCCACAACACATCAAGCTGTTGCTTAAACCCAGCTGAAAGGTACTGGTCCTGCGCTTTTCCACTGGTCTGTCTCACAAGACCATCTCTTTAAAAAGGAACAATTTCTTCAGCTGACTGCCTTTGCAGAGGTGAGAAATCCAATTGAAATATGCTTTTATCTGTCAACATTAGCTAACTTCCTTAACTGTTTAAATATACGTATATATAAACAGAAAACACATCATCGTTAATAGACACTCAGGATGAGGCAGCCGAGTTACCAGTGCAGCTGGCTACAAAGTACGTCTGCGAGTCCTGAAGATGATCTTTTTGAAAGCCTTGCGGAAGTCCCTGTTGAAGATGGTGTAGATGATGGGGTTGAGCGAGCTGTTGCAGTAACCAATCCAAAAGAAGAAGTTGAAGAGGGGCTCGGGGATGGTGCAGCTCTGTCGACAGATGGCCCTCAGGCTGTAGGTGAAGAAGAAGGGGAACCAGCACAGCACAAAGACGCCAATGACTACGGCCAGCACGAAGGTGAAGCGTTTCTCCCGCAGCTGGGCCAGCCGGCTCTTACTGAGCCTGGACACGGGCCGAGCTGCCTTCCTCTTCCTCCTCTGCTCCAGGAAGAGCTGAGAGGCCCTATGGCCAGCCCAGGACAGGCGGCTACAACCCGGACCCGGGAGGGGAGGCAGGGTCGAGGAGGACGGAGGAGGCAGGGCCAAGGGAAGGGGGAGGGGGACCTCCTGACTCCTCCTGAGCTCCACAGGCCGGCTCTGAGCCTCCGAGGAGCAACTCTCCTCCAAGTCAATGTCTTCCAGCTCTTCCTCCTCATCATCCTCCTGGTGTGGGTGGCTCTGGGAGCTGGGTGGGCTGCCACCCGGGGCACCTGCCCGGTCTCGGGGTCGGCGGCGGCGGGAGAAGGCGCTCTCCAAGGGAAGAGTAGGGGCAGGGGCACCGGGCTGCCCATTGCCAGCCACCGAGACCACTGAGGTCCTCTGCTTGGCCACCCGGTAGATTCGGAAGTAGACCAACATCATGATGAGGCAGGGGGCAAAGAAAGAGACAGCACAAGATGACAGGATGTACCAGGTCTCATCGTTGAGTTGGCAGCAGCCTTGCCTGGCACGGTCCACGCTGACCAAGGGCGGGAAGGAGATGACCGCCGAGATGAGCCACACTACCGCGATCATGGCTTTGATGCGGCGCGGGGTCCGTTTCAAGTTGTATTCGACGGCCCTGGTCACAGCCCAGTAGCGATCCAAGCTAATGGCACACAGGTGGACAATGGACGAGGTGCAGAAGAGCACGTCCAGTGCCAGGTAGATGCCGCACCAGACGCTGCCGAAGTACCAGTAGCCCATCAGCTCGTTGGCCAGCGAGAAGGGGATGACCAGAGCGGCCACCAGGATGTCCGCCGATGCCAGCGACACCAGGAAGAGGTTCTGCGGAGGCCGGAGCGCCCGGCTGGTCAGCACGGCCACCACCACCAGTGCGTTGCCCACCATGGTCAGCATGATGACCGTTACCACTGCCAGACTGACCGCTGCCGCTGCTAGCCTGCTGTAAGGTGCTGAGGTCAGCTGACCTCCGGCCACCATCGTGCTGTTCCCTTCCTGGGAGCGGTTAGGGGCGGGCTGCCCACACAACTCCATCTGGGGGCTGGGGAGGGGATGTCCCTCAACTGCCTCTCCCTCACTCCCTCCAGCTCTATCCCCCCGACTATCACCTCTCCCTCACTCCCTCCAGCTTTACCCTCCCTCTACCACATCTCCCTCACTCCCTCCAGCTTTACCCTCCCTCTACCTCTCCCTCACTCCCTCCAGCTCTACCCTCCCTCCACCACCTCTCCCTCACTCCCTCCAGCTCTACCCTTCCTCTCTTGCCTGCTCCTCACTCCCTTCAGCTCTTCCCTCCCTCTCCTGCCCCTTCCTCACTCTCACCAACTCTATCCTCCCTCAATCACCTCCCCCTCACTCCCTCCAGCTCTCCCCTCCCTCTACCTCCTCCCCCTCACTCCCTGCTTCCTGTTACATACCCTCCGGCCGCTCTCTGCCCTCTCCCAGTCCCAGTACAATCACCTCCTCTCCAGTGCCTCTCCTCAGCATTCACTCACTGCCCGATGTATCTCCGAAACTGGATTCAGGATGCTGCTCTCCCTCTCTCTATCTCTCTCTCCCTTTCTCTCCTTAGCAATCCCCCTCTCTCTCTCTCTCTCTCTGAGGAGGGGGGGGGAAGCTCTGAAGGCAGTGTTTGGTTGGTTGGTTATTTCCCAAACGTTCCTGGATAACTCTCCGCACTTCGGATTTCTCTCTCTCTAGCCGCTCAACCTTTACAAAGCTCCCGGAGCCCTGACGTCAAGCCAATCGCAGTCTTCAGGAAAAAAAAGGGACCAGACCTCTCTCTTTGACTGACTCCAACACTTTATTATGGGCAGTTAGGGAGAGAGGGTAACTACTCCTGACTCCTTACCCAAGAGCTGTGTAGCTCATGTTGCAAGTGAAATCCTAAGTCTATCTCACCTCTTAACCTCACTTGGGTCAGGAGTAAATTCTTGTCCCAACTTCATTCGTGAAGACGACCCTCCCAGTTCCCACAGTTGAACTTACTCTAGGTGTTTGGTTTTTTTCTCTCTCTCTCTTATCGATAATCTTGTAAGCGTGTGCATCACTTCAATGTTGGTGTCCTTTGCAAAATGTCCTGGGGCATAGTCAGAAGTGATTACCCTCCCTCTCACCCTCCGCCCTCCTCTCTCTCCCTCTCTCTCTCACGGCCTGTCCACAATTAAAACGTTGGAGTGCAGAGAGAGAGAGAGTCAAGGAGCTGAGGTTCCAAGCACCGAAGTGGAATTTTTGTTTCTTACACGCCCGTTTGTTTTTATTTCACTTCAACGTGAGACTGAGAATTGAACGCTGCATTTAGCCTGCCTAGAAACGCAGGGCGAATGAGGCTGGAAATTCCTGGGACAACTCGGGCACCCGCTTCTCGCCCTGAACTACCCTTCCAGTGAAATGTTTCTGACCCATTTCCGTGCATTTGCTGAACCCAACGTGCGGGGCCAGAGAGGTCACCACTTCCTGATAAGATTTAAAAAGGAACACTCTGTCCGGTACAAA
The DNA here is from genome assembly GCF_047496795.1 of Chiloscyllium punctatum. Lineage (NCBI taxonomy): Eukaryota > Metazoa > Chordata > Chondrichthyes > Orectolobiformes > Hemiscylliidae > Chiloscyllium > Chiloscyllium punctatum. Next base: position 85,975,467 of record NC_092758.1, read on the forward strand.
AGTCTTTGTCCGGGGTTCAGGTGAGGGTGAGGTGCGGGGGATAAATACCCCGGTCCGGATTTCCACAGTGACACTTTCCGCTCGGTGACATCTGGGAAACTTGTTTGTAAGTAATCTGCAGCAAAGGGATCACTGTAGCTGGCATTGTTAACCTTGGCTTCGATGCAAGAAATAGCCGAATGCATTCGCCTCAGATAGAGCCAGCTCAGAGAGAAACGGAAGGTGACTGATACCTGAATCCAGACAGGGAGAAGGAGTTGTTGAAGAGACTCCTGAAGGTGGCAGTTGGAATAGCAAGGAAAATATTCAGGTAAAGATGTGCAGGTTGGGGGGGGGGGGGGGGGGGGGATTGGCCGTGCTAAATATCCCTACAGTGTCCAGGGATGTGCAGGTTAGGGTGGGATTGGCCGTGCTAAATGGCCCCATAGTGCCCAGGGATGTGTAGGTTAGGGTGGGTTGGCCATGCTAAATTGCCCCATAGTGCTCAGGGATGTGTAGGTTAGGGTGGATTGGCCATGCTAAATTGCCCCATAGTGCTCAGGGATGTGTAGGTTAGGGTGGATTGACCATATTAACTTGGTAAAAACAATGACTGCAGATGCTGAAAATCAAATACTGGATTAGTGGTGCTGGAAGAGCACAGCAGTTCAGGCAGCATCCAACGAGCAGCGAAATCAACGTTTCGGGCAAAAGCTCTTCATCAGGAACTTGCCCCATATTAACTTGCCCCATAGTGCCCAGGGATGTATAGGTTAGGATGGATTGGGCATGCTAAATTGCCCCATAGTGCCCAGGGATGTGTGGGTTAGGGTGGATTGGCCTTGCTAAATTGTCCCATAGTGTCCAGGGATGCGTGGGTTAGGGTGGATTGGCCATGCTAAATTGTCCCATTGTGCCCAGGGATATGTGGGTTAGGGGGAATTGGCCATGCTAACTTGTCCCATAGTGTCCAGGGACGTATGGGTTAGGGTGGATAGGCCATTCTAAATTGCCTCACAGTGTCCAGGGATGTGTAGGTTAGGGTGAATTGGCCGTGCTAAATGTCCCCATAGTGCCCAGGGATGTGTAGGTTAGGGTGGATTGGCCGTGCTAAATGTCCCCATAGTGCCCAGGGATGTGTAGGTTAGGGTGGATTGGCCGTGCTAAATGTCCCCATAGTGCCCAGGGATGTGTAGGTTAGGGTGGATTGGCCGTGCTAAATGTCCCCATAGTGCCCAGGGATGTACAGGTTAGGGTAGATTGGCCGTGCTACGTTGCCTTGTTGTGTCCAGTGACGTGAGGGTTAGGGTGGATTGAGCATGTTAATTTGCCCCGGAGTGTCCAGGGATGTGCAGACTAAGTCAGTTAGCCATGGGAAATGCAGGGTTCCACGAATACGTTTGGACGTTTGGGGGTGGGGGGGGGGGGATGGCGGGAGATGGGTCTGGATGGGATGCTCTTCGGGGAATGGGGGGGGGGGGGGGCGCGGTCAGTGTGGATCGGAAGGGCCGAAAGGCCTGCTGCCAGGCTTGTGGGGATTCTGTGAGACAGCCTTGGGGACTGAGGGTAAGACTCATTGCGGCGGTTTGGGTGAAAGGCATGAGGAAAATGCCCCAAAATAAACCGAAGGAAGCTCTGCGTTTACCTGACGCCGCTCACCACGCAGTCGGAAACCGGAACATTTATATTGAAGCGTGGTTGGCCGCTGTAATGAACGTCCACTCAGCCAACGGCGTGGTGCGAGAATGAGCAGTGTCTGATATTTTTAAGAGTCTGTGTGAGGCATTACTTACCCCCTCCCCCTTCCCTTCCAGGTAGTGCCAAGGGACCACTGACATCCAACAAAGGGCAGTGATTAACCTTCCTTTGGTTTAATCCTTCCAAAATCCAACCACTATCATCCAATAAGAGGATGGCAGCAGGTTCAGTTCTGCGGAAGGGTCACTGGACCCGAAACATCAATTCTGTGATTTATCTCTCCACAGACGCTGCTGAGCTTTTCCAGCAATTCCTAGTTTTGTAGTAGATCCATTAGGATCACCAACAATTGCATGTTATTTCCCTCCACCCATCATCCTGATTTGGGAACAACCAAAGCAACCTTCATCGTTGCTGGATTAGATTAGATTACTTACAGTGCGGAAACAGGCCCTTCGGCCCAACAAGTCCACACCGACCCGCTAAAGCGCAACCCACCCAGACCCATTCCCCTACATTTAACACTACGGACAATTTAACATGGCCAATTCACCAATTCACCAGACCTGCACATTTTTGGACTGTGGGAGGAAACCCATGCAGAGAATGTGCAAACTCTACCCAGACAGTTGCCTGAGGCGGGAATTGAACCCGGGTCTCTAGCGCTGTGAGGCAGCAGTGCTAACCACTGTGCCACCGTGCCGCCAACAAAGTGGATGAAGAGGATGGAAATCTCTTCTGAACAACTCTAGAGGTGCGCCCCGACCCTAACGCAGCTCACCACCACCTTCTGAACGGCTTTTGAGCATCATTAGTAAATGCTGGTCCACCCAAATACAGGTGGGAGACACGGTATGAAACAAAGTCAGCGCCTCCCCCATCCCTCCAATCCTCTCCCCCTCCCCAATCCTCTCCCCCTTCCCCATACCCCTCAATCCTCTCCCCCGCCCCATCTCCCCTCACCATTCCCCCCTTCCCCATACCTCTCAATCCTCTCCCCTTCCCACCCCCATACCCCCAATCCTCTCCCCCTCCCCATCCCCCTTTCCCTCATTCCCCTTCCCCCATACCCCCAATCCTCTCCCTCTCCCCATCCCCCTTCCCCACCCACAATCCTCTCCCACCTCCCCATAACCTTTCCCCCATACCCCCAATCCTGTCCCCTCCCCATCCCCCTTGCCCCATCTCCCATCGTCTCCCCTCTACCCATCCCTCTTCCCCCTCCCCATACCCCCAATCCTCCCCTTCTCCCATCCCCCATTCTCTCCCCTCGCCCCATCCCTCCTCGCCATCCCCCTTCTCCCATCCTATCCCCTCTCCCCCTTCCCCCATCCTCCCATCCCCCCATCCTCTCCCCTTGCCCCATCCCTCCTCCCCATCCCCCCTTAATCCATCCCCATCCTCTCCCCCTCCCCGATCATTCCTCCCCATCCCCCATTCCCCCTTCCCCAACCCCCAATCCTCTCACCCCTCCCCTTCCCCCATCCTCTCCCCCCTCCCCTTCCCCATCCCCATCCTCTCCCCATCCCCCACTTCCCCAACCCCCCAATCTTCTCTCTCTCCCCATTCCCCCCTCCCATACCCCTCAATCCTCTCCTCTCCCAACCCCCTTGCCCCACCCCCCCCAATCTTCTCTCTCTCCTCATACCCCCTTCCCCCATGACCCAATCCTCCCCCCCATTCCCCATCCCCCGCCCCCAATCACTGATGAGACAGCTTTCATTATTACACGTGAATTTCAGAAATACAAAAAGTGGGAACTGGGTTTTTGGTCTTCAAGACTGGTGCAGACCTAAAGTGCTGTGTACAAGGCGGGTTTGCCTGCATTACTTCGAGAAAGACCTGGTTAGGGAAGATTTCCCAGTCTAGAGAGGAATGGGAGAGCTGATAGGACGTGGGGTGTTTTTGGTTTTATTTTGTGAAGCCCACCAGGATAACTTGTATGTGTCAGCGGCGTTGGAAAAAGCTGACAGGAGGATCTCTGAGGTAACCGGACCGAGATAGAGACAGGCGAATAATATTGGGGAGTTAGTGATTCACATGTAAGGATGGACCTGGGATATCAGTTGAAGCATCCGCCCGCCTGTATACACCCACAGACTATGGTGGAGTTGGGATAGAGAGGAGGGTCCAACTCTTTCTGTATCAGAGCGAAGAGACATTGTAGCTACAATCTGTCTGCCCAAATCTGTACCCCTGTTAATCTACTAATGTGGCCCACCCCCAAACCGAGAACGTTCCAGAAAGGACGAACCAAGAGGTGAAAGGACAGTTCAGGCTTAGCGAGTCGCACACAAACATAGAAAATGCTGGAAAAGCACAGCAGGCCTCGCAGCGTCTGTGGGGAGAACTCGGAGTTAACGTTTCGGGTCCAGTGACCCTGAGAACTCAGTTCTGAGGACGGCTCGCTCCACGGATGCTGCCAGACCTGCTGAGTTTTTCCAGCAATTTCTGTTTTGGTTTCTGATTTCCAGCATCCGCAGTTCTTTCGGGTTTATTTTTAGTAGCTCAGTTCAATACAATTCCGACGAGCAGGAAGATTTGCACGTGTCATGTGTCAGTATTCAGGTCCTGAATGGGAATAATCGAATCGCCTTTGGAATATACACCAGGGTAAATCAAATGCCCTTGTTGGTGATTGCTCCTGGTCGATGTGGCGTGGGGTTTCTCAGTTGTAATCACACCCAGTATCTCTCTCTCTCACACACACACACACACCAGTTCCTCCAAAGCTCCAGTGACCCTCCCTTGTCCACTTGTCTGAATTCACCACGAGATTTCCTCCCCGCTAGAGGTGGGGGGGGGGGGGGGGGAGATGGATTGTTTACCGTGCCCACAATCCACTCTCCAGCGATCACACTCTTCCTAAACTCAGAGTCGATGTAGCGATCGAACGGGAAATTGGTGAGCACTAAAACCCGTTTCATTCGCTGGGGATTTGCCCGATTGTCGCTCACTCAATTTGGAAGCAAGAAAGCCAGCATTAGAAGCCCAAATCAGATATACTATTTAAAGTTTTCACTATAAACGTTATTTTTGATATCCAAAGCATTTATTTATTTCCTGAAACGTTAAATCTCCTGTGTTTTTTTTTCTCCTGGTGACTTTTTATTTTGCCTTCTGGTTTTAACTTTGTTGTTCCAGAACATTTACGAATACAATTTGCTTTAATTCATATTTTAAAAATCACACAACACCAGGTTATAGTCCAACAGGTTTATTTGGAAGCACTAGCTTACGGAGCACTGCTCCTTCATCAGGTGCCAGTGCTCTGAAAGCTAGTGCTTCCAAATAAACCTGTTGGACTATAACCTGGTGTTGTGTGATCTTTAACTTTGTCCACCCCAGTCCAACACCGGCTCCTACACATCATTAATTCATAATGACTGTTAATCATTAGGACTGTGTCCTCTAGTTAATTGGGTTTCAATATATCCCCCGTAGTTTCCATTTTTTTCATCCATCGTTGGTGAGGCTCAATGTTTACCCCAATCTGATTCACTATATGTTCTTTCTCAAAAATAATTGATGTGACACTTTGCCATCCAATCCTGTTTTTGGCACTTCCCCAGATTGTACCCCTCTTCCTCACTGATTTCAATACAATGGAGATAGTGAGCTGCTATGTTCCTCCCAGCAACCCAAGTGAAATGTATTTTAAGTAGAATGGCAGAGGGCAATTAATCCAGGACAATTAGTTAGGACAACTAATCTCGATGAATAGTCGAGAGTGTGGTGCTGGAAAAGCACAACAGGTCAGGCACCATCCGAGGAGCAGGAGAATCAATGTTTCAGGCACGATCCTTTCAACAGGAATGATGAGCCAAGGGGAGGGGGGGGGAGGTGGAGAGATAAATGGGAAGGGAGTGGGGCTGGGGGGAACTAGCTGAGAGGGTGATAGGTGGATGGAGGTGGGGGTGATGGTGATAGGTCAGAGGGGAGGGTGGGGCAGATAGGTGGGAAGGAAGATGGACAGATGGGGCAGGTCATGAGGGCGGTGCTGTGTTGGACGGTTGGAACTGGGATAAGGCTGGGGAGGGGAAATGAGGAAACTGGTGAAGTCCACATTGATGCCGTGGAGTTGGAGGGTCCCGAGGCTGAAGATGAGGCGTTCTTCCTCCAGGCGTCAAGTGGTTAGGATGTGGTGATGGAGGAGGCCCAGGACCTGCATGTCCTTGGTGGAGTGGGAGGGGGAGTTGAAATGTTCGGCCACATTGCAGTGGGGTTAGTTGGTGCTGTTGTCCCAGAGATGTTCTCTGAAGGGCTCTGCAAGTAGGCATCCTGTCTCCCCAGTGTAGAGGAGACCACATCGGGAGTGACCAATCCAGTAAATGACATGTGTGGAAGTGCAGGTGAAACTTTGATGGATATGGAAGTCTCCTTTGGGGCCTTGGACGGAGGTGAGAGGGGAGGTGTAGCACAGGTTTTGCAACTCCTGCGGTGGAAAAAGTACATGCCGGTAGGGGAGAGTGGGTTCGTTGTGAGGTGGTGTGGACCAGACAAGAGAGTCACAGAGGGAATGGTCTTTATGGAAAGCAGACAGGGTTGAGAAAGGAAAAAGTCTCTGGTGGTAGGGTCCGTTTGTAGCTGGATGAATATCCCATCCTCAGTGATGCTGTAGTCCGGTACATAATGTAAAAGACAAGCCTGAAGGATGATGGACCCATTCAGAGAATTCCTACAATGTGGAAACAAGCCACTCAGCCCTTCGAGTCCACACACCCCCCCCCCCCCTCCAAAGAGCTTCCCATCCCATCCCTGTAACCCTGCATTTCCCATGGCTAATCCACCTTGACTGCACACTATTGGCAATTTAGCAAGGCCAATCTACCCTAACCTGCACATCTTTGGACTGTGGGAGGAAACTGGAGCACCCTGAGGGTACTCACACAGATGGGGTAAACGTGCAAACTCCACACAGGCAGTCACCCGAGGGTGGAATCAAACCCGGGTCCCAGTCACTTTGAGGCAGTAGTGCTAACCACTGAGCCACCCTCATTGTCTGAGATCTTCTCAGATCCTGAACAGATTAACACTCATGCCACAAACTGATAACTGAATGGACTAGGTTCAGTAAAGGCTAGAGGTCTCAACAATATCCCAGCTATTGTGTTAAAGGCAAGCCCCAGAATTTGCCCCCTCCTCGCTCTGTTGCTTCAGTACAGCTACAAAACTAACAATGTGGCAACCTTCCCAGATATCCTGACCATCCGCACCACCCCCCATCCTCCAAAAAAAGGTACAAATTCAGCATTGAGATTGATCTGTCTCCTCTCAAAGGGATGGGAAGCAATCGTGAATTGTGCTATTAAATAGCATTTACTGAACAATAAGCTGCTATCAGGCACTCAGTTTGGATTATCCAAAGACCAATCAGGCTTCAGACCCCTTGGCCTAAACATGGACAACACAATTGAATCAAAAAAAGTGAGGTGATGATAAATGTCATAAATATATACAGCAATGGAAACAGAGCCTTCAATCCAACTCGCTTATGCCGTCCAGATATCCTAAATTGATCTAGTCCCATTTGCCAGCATTTGGCCCATATCTCTGTAAACCCTTCCTATTCATATACCCACGTACCAGCCTCTACCACTTCCTCTGGCAGCTCATTCCATACACGCACCCCACTGGCAAAATGTGCTGGCAAGTCCATCAGAACCAGGCGTCTTTCCACTCTGAAGCTGCTTCACAACCTCCTGCACCTCTTGCTCTGATAAGGGGGCATTGAGAAAAAGACACTTGTTTGGGCATCACACCTGGAAGCTCCAGATAATAGAGTCATAGAGATGTACAGCATGGACACAGACCCTTCAGTCCAACTCGTCCATGCCGACCAGATATCCCAACCCAATCTAGTCCCACTTGTCTGCACTTGCACTTGACACTCATTCCATACACGCACCACCCTCTATGTGAAAACATTGCCTCTTAGATCCCTTTTAGGCAGGTTTGGACCAAGCATAGCATGATAAAGCCCCAGTAAAATTAATGTCAATGAAAATTAGGTTGGAGCACTGGGACGAAGGGGTGAATTCTCCACCGACTGGACTGATGACCTGACACATTGTTGGAGGCCAATCATCTCAGTACCCACCCCATCACTACACAGCTTCCTTAGGGTAGTATCCTAGGGCTAAACATCTTCACATGCTATATTAATCTCTTCCTTCATTAAAATCAGAAGTGGGCAGTTTCTTTCTCAGCTCATTTGATTCTGGATTAGGCTGTGTTTACATGCAGTAAGACCTGGACAGCATTCCTGTTTAGCTGATAAAGGGCAAGTAACACTTAAATTCAATAAAATTCTGGAATCAGAAGTTAGTCTTATAACAACCATCTAACAAGTATCATAAAAACCTATCTGGTTTCCTAATGTGCTTTAGCCAAGTAAATCTGCTGCTTATAACCTGCTCTCACCTAAGTGTGACTTCAAACCCATACTGATGGATGGACTCTTAACTACATTTTGAAATGATCTACAAAGCCAATCAGATCAATGGCAACTAGAGAGAAGCAGTAATTGCTGTATCCCATACAAGAATAAAGAGAAAACAAATCCATATTCATTATTTTTAGATATTGCTTATGTAGCACACGTTTACTGTCCTTTGGTACATACTTATTCTAAAAGGTTTCTGACTTCCCTCAACTGAACCCTTCATTTTGCATCCCATCCCAGTTAATTTCTTTCAATGAAATTTTTATGCTGTTGAGGTTCACTTTCTTGGAAATCCCCTAATCCAGTCCAAGTTCCTGCAGCTGTATTTTATAAATTATCTCAACTTCTACTGTATTATGATTGACTAATGCCCAACGTCATATCACTTTTGAATTGTCGAGTCCGATCCTCCTGTCAGCCTGTAGCTGGAGATCTTTGTGGTGAGCTTCTTGAAGATTAGCAAAGAATTTCCAATGCAGATGCAGCTCAACATCTGAAAGGTTAGAAATGGGTTTTATGCTGAGCCAGCTGAGGCATTATTCCAAGATCCATTCATTTATCTTCGTTGTGAATTTCTCCAATCCTTTACTCTTATTTTTAGCTCCAGAGTGATGGCTTAATTTTACTTGAAATCCTAATCAATTCTATCCATGTATATTGAATTTTCTCTCCTGCACTGAACTGTTTCCAGAGTACCTTTAAGTCTCCTTCCCCCCACCTCCCCCTATTCCTGCTACATTTGCATTCAACTCCAGCATTTTATTTGAAATGGTTTCAGCATTTAGTTAAAAGAATTTATTCAGCTTGTATCTCTTCTACAGTCTCCTATTAACATACTTTTCACCATGCTAGTATTAGTTTAGATTTCTATCTCAATATCTTATGACACATTCTCAGCTTGGCATGTAAAGAGATAGCCATATATCCCCATCTCGGACTTGAACCGAGGTCACAAATGTGAAAAGATGTGGCAGTTAATCCACTCCACACTTCCCTGCCACCTCCCCCACCCCGATGCATTATTTTTAATAAGAAAAGAGCTTGCTCTTCAACAGCACTATGACCACAAGATTTGTCAAAGTGATTAATAAGCAAATGATTACTTTCTGAATTACAGTCACTGTTATAATGGAGTCAAATGCAGCAGCTAATTCGTTCTTGGCAATGTGCCAGCAACAAATAAATGATCGTACACTCTGTTTGTGATGGTATTAATTGAAGGAGAAATATTGACCAAGGCAGCAGAACTTGCTGCTTTAAATAGAATCATAGGATTGTTTACAGTTATTTGAGCAGACCTTTTGCTGTAAAGAGTCGTACCTGGGTCAGTGCTAAAACTCAAATAGTGCTCATGAGTTATAAGAAAATCAGGACTGCAGATGCTGGAGGTCAGAGCTGAAAATGTGTTGCTGGAAAAGCGCAGCAGGTCAGGCAGCATCGAAGGAACAGGAGAATCGACGTTTCGGGCATAAGCCTGAAGAAGGGCTTATGCCCGAAACGTCGATTCTCCTGCTCCTTGGATGCTGCCTGACCTGCTGCGCTTTTCCAGCAACACATTTTCAGCTCATGAGTGATAGCCTGGGTGAGGCACTCATGTTTTGATTAGGATGTGAAACTATAACTTTGTAACATAGCCAATGATGCCATTGTAAAGAATAAAGTGAATGTTGTTAGGGTATGGGCACTGCTGCTAGTCGTAAGCATTTCTGATCTATTCTCTCGTTGCTGTTGAGCAGTCACAGATGGCTCAGTGGTTAGCACTGCTGCCTCACAGCGCCAGGGACCAGGAATCGATTCCACCCTTTGGTGATTGTGTGACGTTTGCACATTCTTGCTGTGTCCACGTGGGTTTCCTCCAGGTGCTCCAGTTTCCTCCCACATTTCAAAGATGTGCAGGGTAAGTGGATTGGCAATGGGAAATGGAGGGTTACAGGAATGGGATAGAGGGGTGGATCTGGGTGGGATGCTCTTTGGTGGCTCAGTGTGGACTTGATAGGCTGAACGGTCTGCTTCTACAGTGCAGGGATGCTCTGATTAAATGTGCTGAGGGTTCTACCATTGTGCTGCTAAGTAGGAAGTTCCAGGATTGTGGCCAACAATGATAAAAGTCAAAGCCTGGCAGAATGGATGGACATGTCACAACTGAAATTTAACACAGTGTAATGTGAAGGAATGCCTTTTGGAACTAAGGACACAGAGTAATAATTTAAATAAACTACTCCAGCATTAAGTCGAATGTCAGAATAGAGAGATGCTATCTTGCTAGAAATCATAAAGCCTCTGGGCTAAAAGGGTCACTAATGAATATAATGTGCTCAGCGATAGAAACCAGAGTGTTGTGGTAAATGGCTATTTTTCAGATAAGCGTGAGGTACTCAGTGAAGTTCCTCAAAGTTCAGTACAGGACAAGTGTACCTGTAAAGTTATGCAGTGTACAACAAGCAATCCAGCAGCCTGTGCAGGTCTTATTCTGTGTGACCATACCCTGTAGGTTTGGCAGCACAAGACAATTTAAAAGTACAAAACAGTGATTTTCTTTTATTTGTTCATGGGATGTGGGCTTCATTGACCAGGTAAGAATTTATTGCCCATTCCGAATAGCCGTGACAGTGAGCTGTCAGTCCTTGGGTGTAGATATACCACTGTTGTAGTTAGGAGGGGAGTTCCATCATTTTGTCCCCCAGTGACAGAGAAGGAACAGTTATATACTTCATTGGCAGGCTGGTGTGTGACTTGGGGGAGAATTTGTAAGTGTGCCTATTGTGTCTGCTGTCCTTGTTCTCCTAAGCACTCAGTCATGGCCACTGGTCAGACTCTGAAGGATGATGGTAACGTCTTACATGTAATTCCAAACTTGATTTTAAAAAAACTATACACCTAAAAATAGCAGCAGATGCACGTTAAGTGGCTGTCTGGAGAGGTAGAGACATCCTAGTCCACAGGTAGACAAGTCTAAGGCATTTGGCACTCTTGCTTTCATCAGTGGTGCACTGAGTATAGGAATTGGGATGTTATGTGCAAGATATTGGTGAGGCCACATATGGAGTACTGCGTGCAATTCTGGTCACCCTGCTTTAGGAAGGATACTACAAAACTAGAACGGATGCAGAAAAGATGCTCTCCTGGACTGAAAGGTTTCAATTATAAGAAGAGTTGGGATAGGCTGGGACTTTTTCCCTGGAGCATAGGAGACCTTATAGACATCTGTAAAATGATGTGAGGCACCGATAACAAAATCATTAGAGGCACAGATAAGGTAGATAGCCAACAGCCTTTCCCCATTGTAGGGGAGTCTAAAACTAGAGGGCAAAAGTTTAAGGTGAGAGGGGAGAGATGCAAAAGGGTCCAGAGGGTCAATTTTTTCACACAGAGAGTGGTGAGTGTCTGGAACAGGCTGCAGGAGGTGGTGGTGGAGGTTAGTACAACTTCTTCATTTAAGAAACATTTGGACATTACATGGATGGGATAGGTATGGAGGGATATGAGCAAATGCAGGCAAATGGGGCTAGTTTAAATTGTGAAAACTGGACAACATAGGCAAATTGGACCGAAGGGCCTGTTTCCCTGCTGTAGACCTCTACAACTGTAGTCCCAGAGGACATTGACCAACGCTTCCATAAGAGAGAGACAACTGGTGATGAGATTAACCTGAGCGTCACATCACAGGCAAGAGCCAGCATTGAGATTGTATGGCCTTCATGGGAACGTCAGCCAGTATAGGAATTGAACTGACACTATTGGTGTCATTCTGCGTCACAAACTAGTCATGAAGCTAACCGAGCTAAGCAAGTCACACAGCAGTCCACTTGTTTGGTACTGCATCCACAAGCACCCTATCCCTCCACTACCATCATTCAGTAGCAGCAGTGTGTGCTATCTACAAGATGCACTGCAGGAATTCACAAAAGATCCTCAGACAGCACCTATCAAACCCACAACCATTGCCATCTAGAAGGACAAGAGCAGCAGTTACATGGGAATGCCTCCACCTATAAGTTTCCCCTCCAAGTCACTCACCATCCTGATTTAGAATTAGAATTAGCCTTATTGTCACATGTACTTAAGTACCGGGATATATGGATACAGAGAAAAGTGCACAGTCCCTACTTCTGGCACCATCTCAGTCACAAAGATACCTAGGTACAAATTCTTGGAAAGATATGGTCACTTTGTCAATGGCGTTGGGTGAAGATGCTGGAATTCCTTCTCGAATGGCACATGGACTGCTGTGGTTCAAGAAGACAGCTCACCACCACCTTCTCAAGGGCAAATAGCCCAAGGCAATAAATGCTGACTCAGCCAATCTCACGAGAGAATAAGAAATAAATCCCATTTGATACCACTGTTGATAACCCCTTCCGTAACTTTGTAGCCGATTAGGAATGAATTGATGAGGAAGTAATTGGATGGGTTGAATTTATCCAGCTTTGCGTGAAAAGAAATACCTGGGTGTATTTATAGTGAGCTGAAAATGTGTTGCTGGAAAAGCGCAGCAGGTCAGGCAGCATCCAAGGAACAGGAGAATCGACGTTTCGGGCATCAGCCCTTCTTCAGGAATGGGGAAAGTGTGTGCAGCAGGCTAAGATAAAAGGTAGGGAGGAGGGACTTGGGGGAGGGGCATTGGGAATGCGATAGGTGGAGGGAGGTAAAGGTGAGGGTGATAGGTCGGAGTGGGGTGGGGACGGTGAGGTCAGGAAGAAGATTGCAGGTTAGGAAGGCGGTGCTAAGTTCGAGGGATTTGACTGAGACAAGGTGGGGGGAGGGGAAATGAGGAAATTGGAGAAATCTGAGTTCATCCCTTGTGGTTGGAGGGTTCCCAGGCGGAAGATGAGGCGCTCTTCCTCCATCCGTCGTGTTGCCATGGTCTGGCGATGGAGGAGTCCAAGGACCTGCATGTCCTTGGTGGAGCGGGAGGGGGAGTTGAAGTGTTGGGCTACGGGGTGGTTGGGTTGGTTGGTCCGGGTGTCCAAGAGGTGTTCTGTGAAACGTTCCGCAAGTATTTATAGTGATACCAGAAAAATGTTGGTTTGGGGCATGCCTAGTTCTGGAGGACACATCTTCAAGTTCTGTTCCCAGAATCTTTGTCAGGGCTCCTAGCCTTTGCAGTACCCAATATCTCCACCAGGTTAATCTCATAATCAGTTATCTCTCTAATGAGAAAGCAGCCCTATGCCCTCAGGGACGAGGATATTATGTGAAGTGAATCAAATTTGATTTGAATGCTTCAGCCTTGTCTTTTACACTGATGTGTTGGCTCCCCCATTATGGAGGGTGGGGACGTCTGTGGAGCAAGTCACCTGACACCTCCTCAAAGCTTGAGTAATCTTTAGAAGGTCATGAGGCAGGCAAATCGATGATAAGAAGGTTACTGGAGTTTCCATGGTCAATCGCCTTCAAACCTGCTGGAGGAGGGGCTCCATGATTCAAAAGTGGCAAGAAAAGTTGAGAATATTATTAAAATAAAAGCCTCTCAATCGTTACAGAATGCACTAGCAAGGCTTTCACACACACCTTTCAATCAGCTCAGAGTTTTTCAGCTCAGGAGCTAATCGGTCTAGATTAGATTCAAAAGCAGAGCCAGGCAAGCATGACACTCTGCATGTCCTATGTGTAGGACGGAACATTCCAGGGTCTCTGACGGTCCGAGCACTGTTGGCGGCCAGCTATTTGTATCACTTCAGGCAGGAGACAATCCCATGGTCTTTGCCTGCCTCAGAAACATCTTCAAGATGCACAGAGGGAGTAGCTGGCAAACCGGACCCGAAGGATGAAGAACAGCACCAGGACTATTAGTAAGGTGCTGGCTCTTACATGCCCATGTTTGGGATGGCACAGTGACTCAGTGATTAGCACTGTTACCTTGCAGTGCCAGGGACCCGAGTTCATTTCCTGTCTCAAGTGACTGTCTCTGTGGAGTTTGCACGTTCCCCCTGTGTCTGCGTGGGTTTCCTCTGGGTGCTTGGGTTTCCTCTCATCAGTCTGAAGATGTGCAGTTTAGGTGAATTGGCCATGCTATATTTCCCATAGTGTTCAGGGGTGAGGAGGTTAAATGCATCAGTTTCCTGATGAAGGACTTTTGCCTGAAATGGTGACTTTCCTGCTCCTCAGATGCTGCCTGATCTGCTGTGCTTTTCCAGCATCACACTCTGAACCCTAACCTCCAGCATCTGAAGTCCTCACTTTCGCTTAGGTGCATTAGTCAGGGGTAAATATAGCATTATAGGGGAGGGGAGTGGGATCTGGCTGGGTTACTCTTTTGGAGGGTTAGTGTGGACTTGTTGGGCTGAAGGGCCTGTTTCCACATGGTAGGGATTCTGTGATTCTGGCTGCCATGGACTCCCCACAGACCCCTCACACTCAGTGTCTGTCAGATAATATACACAGTCCATCCCTTCTGGAAAGCTGCTCAGCATCAACAGCAAGGTAAGGGGAGGGGTGGGGGTTCGGAAACGAGGCAACTTCACCTTCACTCAATGCCCCCTTTCCTCTTGGGGAGTCAGGGTAGTTCCAGCATTCACCACAGGGAGGCAGAGCCATACACCATATGCCACAAGCTTCTCAGAACACACCTTGGACACTCAGCCTCACCACCTCCCACCTCTCACTTGCCTGAAGCCAAGGTTAGGCGAGCCTGCAACTGCCCAGGACAGTCTTAGGAGGCCTCAACCAACTAGGCCAAAATGTCCCAGGGGACAAACAGCCAAGACTTCCAGGCAAACAGGGCTAGGTGTAAGCAGGTTCTTTCCACCATAAATGTGGACCCCAGGACTACACTTTGAGGTACTGGGAGAGAAAGGAATAAAATTACCACCTGGGGGGCACTTTAGCAAATACATCTTCACTTAAGCTCATTAAGTGTCTGCTCTAGTGCCTTTGTAGCTGGTGAAGTTGAATCCATTTGAAATATGAGCAGCCTCGGCGCACATCCCAAGGGTTAGAAAAGTTGCAATGGCCAAGTATTGGTCATCTCTCACAAACAACTACCTCCTTGACTGTAGATAGCATCAAACATCAGGGATCCTCGAACCATTGATGTCTGCAGCCAAGGTGTGGTGTTGTATTTTAATGTGGGCAACAGGCAATGATCAGGGATTGCATTGGCGCCTGACCTTGGCACAAATCATCCAGACCAACGCCCACCCTGTAAGTGAGAATATGGGTGGTGAGTTCACCAGGCAAGTTTTCATTCTGTCTTTTAGTTTCTCAAGGGAGCGCACTGCCATTGAAGGCTGGGAGGTGAACAGTAGGAAGGTCTGATCTCCACTCTCCCTCCAGGCCCAATGGCCTCAGGAGAAGCTGCATGAAGCACTGCCTCCCCTCAGATTAAAAACCATCCTGAACATTAGTCAAAGGTTTCAGGACAGTTTAGCAGTAAACATTTTGCCTGAAACATTGAGGACAATTGAAATTGCCTCAGAGCAGTGAATGTTGAAGGGAAATTTAAAAGGAGATAGAATCATAGAGCTGTAACAGCACCAGAACAAACCCTTCGGTCCAACCGTCCATGCTGACCATAGAGTCATTGAGTCATAGAGATGTACAGCATGGAAACAGACCCTTCGGTCCATCCCGTCCATGCCGATCAGATATCCCAACCAAATCTAGTCCCACCTGCTAGCACCCGGCCCATATCCCTCCAAACCCTTCCTATTCATATACCCATCCAGATGCCTCTTAAATGTTGCAATTGTACCAGCCTCCACCACATCCTCTGACAGCGCATTCCATACACGTACCATCCTCTGTGTGAAAACGCTCCTTAGGTCCCCTTTAAATCTTTCCCCTCTCACCCTAAACTATACCCTCTAGTTCTGGACTCTGCTGCTCTGGGGAAAAGACCTTGGCTATTCACCCTACCCGTACCCTTCATGATTTTATGAACTTCTGTAAGGTCATCCCTCATAGTTACAATTTCAGAGTCAGAGAGTTATAGAGATGTACAACATGGAAACAGAGTCTTTGGTCCAACTTGTTCATGGCAATCAGATAGCCTAACCTAATCTTGTCCCATTTGCCAGCACTTGGCCCATATCCTTCTAAACCTTTCCTATTCATATACCCATCCAGATGCCTTTTAAATGTTGCAATTGTACCAGCCTCCACCACATCCTCTGACAGCGCATTCCATATACGCACCACCCTCTGTGTGGAAAAGTTGCCCCTTAGGTCTCTTTTATATCTTTCCCCTCTCACCCTAAACCTATGCCCTTTAGTGCTGGCCTCCCCCATCCCAGAGAAATGACCTTGTATATTTATCCTATTCATGCGCCTCATGATTTTATAAACCCCTATAAGGCCATCCCTCATAGTTACAATTATAAAGTGTTTGGACAGACTGAATAAAAGGAAGCTGTTTCCAGTGGCAGAAGGGTTGATCACTAAAAGAGAGAGATTTAAGATTATTAGAAAAGAACCAGAGTGAAGTGAAGTGTTGTCATGATGAGGGTTGTTATGACTAGTTTGGAAAGAATCAGATTCAAGAACAACTTTTTAAAAATTAATGTGCTGAGAACTTAAAGAGAATATAGCAGGACAATGGGGAAAAAACAAAGCAAGAGACTAATTGGATAGTTGGCTCACTGACACAGATCCAAATGGATCAAATAGCTGCTACTCATAGAATCATGGAGGGGTTGACAGCACAGAAACAGATCCTTTGGTACAATTTGTCCACGCCAACCAGATATCCCAAATCAATCACTCTGTAATTCTCAGGCAGATGTTGTAAGACTTTGAGCAGACCTTGGAAGTGATAGTGTTCCCATTCATCTATTGCCTTGTCCAATCAAGTCAACACACGCTGACCTTTTCTGAATTTAATAAATAAAATTAATGCATTGTCATGACGATGCTTTATGAAGGTAAAGTGCCTTGCGCATCAGCATTGCAACTCACTTGCATCTGTACTGGTGTAAAAGATTAGAACTCATCAAAGTTCATCACTTGCACAATACCTCTACTTGTGAGAGCATTATACCATCAAGAGGCATCATAGTACGTTTTAACTATGGTGCAGAATTTAGAGTCACCCCATGTAATATGCAGGAAATGAAACATTGAGTTAAAGCTGCTCAGAATGCTCAATTCTCAGTTATTGCTGCTCACTAAAACTGACATAAAATATTATTTATGGATATGAATAAAACATATTTTTCAGAGTTCGCTCTCAAGCTTTCCATAGTTGGTTTAAACCTCATAGAAAAGCAGTGGAATTGGAGATGGAGTGAAGATGAAAAGAAAACAATGAATGCTGAAATATAAAGGAACAGCCCAATAGTTAGGTTAGTAATCCTGATAAAATGAAAGTAAAATTAGAGTGACAGTCTTTGTAAAGAAATCTATAACTTTCACATAGCAACTGATCTATGTTGATTCCTGATCGGACAAGAGCATCAAGCAGAGTGCATGTCCTTTCCTAAAGATAGAGATCATTTGCTATTCTCGAACTGAAACATCAATGGGGTTGAGTTTGAGGTTGAGGTTAAGGTTGGGAAATAACTCAAGCAAAAGCACGAATGCTGAAAATCTGAACTATGTACAATAAATGTTGAAAACGCCCAGCAGGCCGTAGGGAACAAGAAACAAGAGTAGGACTAGACCTCTTGGGAAATTGAGCCTACTCTGCCATGATAGATTCATAGAGCTGTAAAGTCTACATGATGCCTGAAACATTGAGCACAACTAAAATTGTCCTCAGAGCAGAGAAGGTTTAAGGGACATTTAAAAAGAGATGGAGTCATGGAGTCATAGAGTCATACAACTTGTCCATGCCGAGCAGATATCCCAAATTAATCTAGCACTTGGCCCATATCCCTCTAAACCCTTCCTATTCATATACCTATCCATTTGCATTTTAAATGTTGGGATTGTACCAGCCTCCACCACTTGCTTTGACAGCTCATTCCATGCATGCACCACCCTCTGCTTGAAAACTTTGCCCTTCGGTCCCTTTTAAATCTTTCCCCTGAAACTTATTCCCTCTAGTTTTGGACTCCCCTCCCGGCTTCAGCTCCACTTTTCCACCCACGCTCTGTATCTCTTTATTCCCGACAATTAATAATCTGATTGTCCCATTTTAAATGAGGGAGCATCCACAACTCTTGGGTAGAGAATTCTAGAGACTCACAGTCTCATCTCAGTCCTAACACTTAATGTCTGTGACCTCTCACCTCTTGAAACATTAACTCTGTGTCTCTCACAGATCTACTGAGTACTTGCAACATTTTCTATTTTTATTAAGGAAAACCTTACCTGTGCATGATATTTGTTGTGAACATTGTTTCACACCAGGAACAGGGGGAAATGTCAAAGAAGAGCAAGATGAAAGAATTTTAAAAATCACAAACTCTGAACATAATGTCTGGGATGATTTCTGGCATCTCCTTCACTTTCTCTTAATTTCATTTTTTTAACTGTCATGTTTTGACATATGAATTCATATCAATTTTCAGAGTAATTTAGAAACAGGCAAGTGTTTATGTCTTTCCATTCTGAACCAGTCCACACATTTTAGGATGTTATAATGGTCAGAACTGACTCAAAGATCATTGATTTGTGTGCTTATGCAGTGTACTTAAAATGAAGCTTAAATTCTGGATCAAGTCCCAAAGTGTAGAATAGGATTTATCTACCTAAAATTAATCGGTTATTTTTGGGAACCATTTTGCACACAATGAATTCAGAATGTTTTGTTTCCTATGTTTATCTTCAAATGCTCTCCTCACAATGGGAACAATTGAAATGCATCTTTATTCTGTTCCAACAATATCCTTCCACACAGTGTGAAGTCTGACACGTTTTGCTTAACCTAACAGCATTATGATTCATCACAGCCTATACTAATAATTGCACTTTTGACAAATTAACTGCTAATTCACTCAATGAGATTTTGCTGGAAGTGAGTCCGTGTTTTCCTGTAGTAAGTGAGAAGGAAAGTTATTCTGATGTGTCCATTTCTGAGGTTTTGAGTAGGCCACAGCATCAAATGGAAGCTATATTATTTCTCAGTCAAAAGCTTGTGAATCCACATTATAGCAATATGATGTAGAGTGGCTCAGTGGTTAGCACTACTGCCTCATAGTACCAGGGATCCAGGTTCAATTCTAGCCTTAGGTGACTGTCTGTGTGGAGCTTGTATGTTCTCCCTAGACAACCTATAGTATGTGGGTGGGATGCCCTTTGGAGGGTTGGTGTAGACTTGATGGGCCGATAACCTGCTTCCATGCTATAGGGGTTCTATGACTTCACCTCCTTCTTTATAACACTGCTTATTTTGATGCAACAAAAACATTTAATTATTTTCCTCAACCTTCAATTAAAATGTAATTCTAGTCCAAAATTAAGGAACCATTCTAAGGTTTATTCATGCTAAAGAAAGAAATTACTTATTAATTCCAAGAGAAAAAGCAAAACATTGCATCAAAAACACAGGGTTTAAAAAGGGGAGAGTGTCTTGTTCAAAAAGAATATCAAGAATGGGTACTTTAGAAAATCCTTACAATTCTCAAGGTGTTTGGTAATAACCTGAGACCACAGTTGATTAATTAGTGCATCCTCAACAGTGGCAAGCTTTCCAAATGACTTTATATTTCAAATGAATGGATGTTTCTCAAATTTGCTTTATCATCAGGAGCTGTTTTTCAAGAGGTTAAGAGAAACAGAGAGATAGAGAGAGAGAGAGAGAGAGAGAGAGAGAAAGAAAGAAAGAAAGAGAGAAAGGCTTCTAGTTCTGTTGTTACAAATCCATATTCTTCTGCACTGCTCCAAAAGCTGTTGCCTGAAATATCATTTCTTTATGTATTTTTGTGTCTGGCTTCATTGTTTTTCCCAAGCATGATAATCTGCAGCCAACTTTCATCCCAAATGCAAAATGTTCAGAAAGGTTTAAATCACATGGGGGATACAGAACACATTGGCTGCTTTCAGTCATTTTAAAGACATGCTAATTTCAGTTCATGTGCAGGATTTCACAAACTGGGGTTTAACTTTGTCAGGTGACCACTACAGCTATCTTCAATCCATGTTTCCCCTTCATTGCAAACTATTTTACTCCATCAAAAATGGTTCAGGTGTTAAAACCAGATGGTGAAAGTCAAA
Organism: Chiloscyllium punctatum; assembly: GCF_047496795.1. Taxonomy (NCBI): domain Eukaryota; kingdom Metazoa; phylum Chordata; class Chondrichthyes; order Orectolobiformes; family Hemiscylliidae; genus Chiloscyllium; species Chiloscyllium punctatum. The sequence goes on from NC_092758.1 coordinate 85,995,685, forward strand.
AGTTAATGCTCCATTCTTACACTAACAACAACTTGAGGGACTTCAGGGAATTGTGGACATCATTTAATCTGACATTCTAGTGCAGCACTGAGGCAGTGAACACAAATGATTCCATAGCGCTTTGTTGGAGAAAAGCTCACCCTCCTATTTATCTCTTAGCCTCCCCCCACACTCCCCCCACCCACCCTGAACCTGCCACATTCCGATAAAGGGCTTATGACCAAAACGTCAACTCTCCTGCTCCTCGGATGCTGCCTGACCCACTGTGCTTTTCCAGCATCACACTTTTCAACTCTGATCTCCAGAATCTGAGTCCTCACTTTCTCCTAGTTTTCCCCAGTGCCCTAGCCAAAATTCATTTCTGTGCGAACAATACTAGAACAGATGAAATGGGCATCACAAGTTTGCGGGAGCTCTCTGGCTGCCATCCTTCCCATATTACAATAATAACCGTATTTACAAAAGCGGTGTAAAGCACTGTGACGATTCTGAGGTTGTGAATGGTGCGATGTAGGTGCAAGATCTTGTGAAAACTGTGAGGAAAAGAATATTTGCAACTGAAGAGCACAGGCTGGAGTAGTTCCACATTTCCTCATGGCATGAACGTAACCAAACAATATAGAGCAGTACTTCCCAAACTTCTTCCCACCATGCCCCATTTCAACGCTTGAAAATTGCCATGACCCCTCAGTAAGAACAGGGGAGAGTGGGTGACTGGCTGAATGTGTAGGTGCCTGTTAGGGTTGGAGTACAGCTATTATAACTTGCTTGGACCTCTCCATTAGGGGTCACACATCCAAAATTTCAGTTCACTTGGCATCTTGATTCCCACTTTGGGGTCACTAAATGCAGAGCTGAGACAGAGTCATTGTGTCTTGCTGTGCAGTTATAAGTCATAGAGGTGTACAGCATGGAAACAGACCCTTCAGTGCAACCCGTCCACGCCGACCAGATATCCTAAATTAATCCAGCATTTGACCCATATCCCTCTAATCCCTTTCTATTCACATACCCATCCAAATGTCTTTTAAATGTTGTAACTGTACCAGCTTCCACCACTTTCTTTGGCAGTTCATTCCATACATGCACCACCCTCTGCATGAAAAAGTTGCCCCTTAGGTCCCTTTTATATGTTTCCCCTCTCACCTTAAACCTATGCCCTCTAGTTATGATCTCCCCTGCCCTGGAAGAATTAGGCTATTTACCCTATTCATGCCCTTCATGATTTTATACACCTCTATAAGGTCACCTCTCAGCCTTCGACACTCCAGGGAAAACAGCACCAGCCTATTCAGCGTCTCCCTATAGCTCGAACCCTCTAAACCTGGCAACATTCTTTTGAATCTTTTCTGTGCCCTTTCAAGTTTCACAACATCTTTCCTAAAGCAAGGAGACCAGAAATGCATGCCGTGTTCTAATAGTGGCCCCATCAATGTCCTGTACAGCCACAACATAATCTTCCAACGCCTATACTCAATGCACTGACCAATAAAGTTCGAATGAAAAGAAGCTGAGAGTGGCGTGAGGAGAACCTGGCTGAGGTGTTTCAGAATGAGGAAAGACAAGGAGTGGTAGAGGTAGATAAGTCATCACAAGTTAGAAATTCAGCTTGTCTACAGGTTGATAAACTCACTGCCCATCAAATTAGTTACCAGTCTGTTAACCCCAAACTTGTCATCGCACAGGAACATAGGGCTAAATCCAGCCCAAAGATTGGCCAACTGGTGCTTTTGTTGGGTTCCAAGGATGGTCTCACTCTGCAAGCTGTTGGCCAAAGTTTGCCTCATTAATAGCCTACCACACCCCCTATGGGATCCCACTTGTCCAATGCTAGCCCAAATCTCCAACTTGCCCTGGGCACAAGTACTCAGCACTGCCAGGACATCAGGATTCCTCGCACCCATGCCATCTTTAAAAAAAAACCTTGTCAGTCCAGAGCTGCCCCGCACAGTTGTGAAGTTTATCCTGGGCATGACAGACAGGGCAAGTTGGCACCCAGCCTTGCCGACAGGATACTGGAGGTGGTGCAGAGGCAGAGAGCTCTCTTCCGCCAGGGACTGGCAGCAGATGTCACGACACCAGACCACAGGCTGCATTGCCCAGGCCACTGTCTGGGTCAATTCGGGATCAACCATCCAGAAGAATTCCCATCAGAACAAGTGGGTCAATGATTTTCTCCACTCCATTATTTCCTCTCTGCTACCTCACACTCACTCTATATCTCTTGCTGCTCCAACCAAGTTTCACACTGTACCACTCTCACTATTGCATGCAACATCTTGCCTCTCTCTCTCTCTTACTGCACCCCGCCCCCCCAACAGTAGCCCTGCATGCCCATTAATCTTCCTACTTACTCCTTCACTGTACCTCAGCACTTTTCCCTCACCTGCTACCATCTGTGCCACCCACTTTCACCACACATAATCCCTCCCTTTCAATGCTGGAGTAAATGGCCCATAACTGTTCAAGACAGAGATCAGTAAATATTTACATATTAAAAGACCATAGAGATGTAGGAACTGAATTAGGCTGTTCAGTCCATCTAGCCTGGTTCACTATTCGATCATAGCTAAGAGCCATCCATGTCTGCAAGGGACCGCCAATCTTAATGAGCTTTATTTCTATTCTTACAGAAGTGAGAATATGTTCCATGTCTACTGTCTAAATCTTACATAATTTTTATGCCTTCCATTAGGGAATCCACTAGCCTTCACTCTGTAGAGAAATGAAACCCAGCCTGTTTATTCTTTCCTGCTGGACAAAAATTGCAGTTCTGGTATTATTCCTGTCAGTCATTTTGCATTCTTTCCCAATACCTCTCTCTGCATTTTATCGTGTGGAGATTAGAACTGCATAAGTACACCAAGTCGAATTTAACCAAGGTTTCTTCTCAGATCCAATTGATTGGTTTGCTTCCATTGTGGCCTTATTGATCTGTTCATTATTTTGAGTGATATTTTGCATTTGCATTCCCAGATCACTTTGTTCCTCCATCCCATTTAAAGTCAATTTTCTTTTGTGTACTCTGTGACTTACTTATTTTTAAAACAAAACGTAATACAACATGCTTATCTATGCTGAAATATTTTGTCAATCTTATGTCCATTCTCAAAGTCTCCTCAGTAATGACTCTTCATCTACCTCACCACACCTTCCTTCGATTAGTATAAACTAATTAACTAAGCAGAGATGGCTGGACAGGTGATGTGCTGTAGCTGTATGATGTGGGAGCTGGCTGATCCCATTGTGAGCGGCAGTGACCAGATCTGCAGCAAGTGTTGGTTGCTGGAAGAACTCTGGATCAGAATTGATGATCTGGAATCTGAGCTTCAAACACTGCCGCACATCCAGGAGGGGGTGAGTTACCTGGACACTTTGTTTCAGAAGACAGTCATACCCGGTAGATTGAGTAATTCAAATTCAGTTCGTGATCAGAAACAACAGGGTGTGACTGTAAGTGAGGCAGGTTGGGGGATTCTGAGTTCACGAGTGGAGGAGCCTCTGCCCTTGACCTTATCCAACAGGTATGAGATTTTTGCTCCCTGTATAGTTGAGGAAAAGGGCTGTGGACAGGATGAGCCAACTGACCACGGCACCATGGTGCAGAAGGCCATTCAAGTGGGGGGAGCAAAAAGACAAGTAGTTGTTATGGGGGATTCTATAATTAGGGGGACAGATAGTATCCTTTGTGAGCCGGATCGGGAGTCCCACATGGTGTGTTGTCTGCCCGATGCCAGGGTGCAGGACATCTCTGACTAGTTTGAAAGGATATTGGAGTGGGAGGGAGAGGGTTCAGTTGTTGTGGTCCATGTTGGCACTAACAGCATAGGCAAGGCTAGGAAGGAGGACCTGTTTGGGGATTATCAACCACTAGGAGAGAAATTGAAGAACAGGTCCTCAAGGGTCATAATATCTGGATTACTGCCCGAGGCACATGCTAATTGGCATAGGGATAAGAAAATTAAGGAAGTAAACACGTGGCTAAGAGATTGGTGTGGGAAAGAGGGATTCCATTTCATGGGGCATTGGCATCAGTTTTGGAATCAGGGAGATCTGTACCAATGGGACGGTCTCTACCTGAACCGATTTGGAAACAGTGTTCTGGCAAAAAGGATAAATAGGGCGGTCACCAGCACTTTAAACTTGTGAGTCGGTGGAAGGGAAAGGGAAAGTGACAGGGAGTATGGAGTCAAGTAGAAAGATAAGCAGCAGGTTAGCATATGTGCAGGGTTTAAGTTCAAGGCAGACTAGGAATGAAGAAAAAAGGAAGGATAACTTAGATGGAAATCCTGAGGATAATAAAATTAGCATTAAGGTGCTTTACTGAATGCTCGTAGTATTCGTAACAAAGTAGATGAATTAACAGCACAAATCATTGTGAATGAATATGATGTGGTAGGCATCACAGAGACATGGTTGCAGGGGGTTCAGGACTGGCAGTTAAATATCCAAGGATTTACAATTTATCGGAAAGACAGGGAGGTGGGCAGAGAGGGTGGGGTTGCCTTGTTAGTTAAGAATGAAATTAAGTCTATGGCACGAATGGCATAAGGTCAGTGGATGTGGAGTCTGTGTGGGTGGAGTTGAGGAACCACAAAGGCAAACAAAACCATAATGGAAGTTATGTACAGACCTCCCAGCAGTGGTCAGGACCAGGGGTGCAAGATGTACCAGGAAATAGATTGGGCATGTCAGAAAGGCAAGGTCATGGTGATTATGGGGGATTTCAATGTGCAAATGGACTGGGTGAATAATGTTGCCACTGGATCCAAAGAAAGGGAATTCATGGAATGCTTACAAGATGGCTTTTTGGAACAGCTTGTGATGGAGCCCACAAGGGAGCAGGCTATTCTGGACTTAGTGCTATGTAATGAGCCAGACTTTATAAAAGATTTTAAGGTCAGGGAACACTTAGGAAGCAGCGATCATAACATGGTAGAGTCCAGTCTGCAGTTTGAAAGAGAGAAGGCAAAATTGGATATAATGTTGTTACAGTTAAATAAAGGTAATTACAGGGGCATGAGAAAGGAACTGACAAAAATAGACTGGAAGCAGAGACGAGTGAGCAACAATGGCAGGAGTTTCTGGGTGTAATTGAGGACACAGTTCATCCAAAAGAAAGATTATCCAGTGGGGTAGGGGGAGGTGGGGAGCGATTAGACAGCCATGGCTGACAAAGGAAGTCAGGAAATGGATCATAGAAAAAGAGACAGCCTATAAAGTGGCCAAGAGCACTATGAAATCCGAAGATTGGGAAGACTACAAAAACAAATAGAGGATAACAAAGAGAGAAATAAGGAAGGAGAGGATCAAATGTGAAGGTAAGCTAGCCAATAATATTAGAAATGATAGGAAAAGTTTCTTTCAATACATAAGAAACAAACGAGAGGCAAAAGTAGAAAATGGGTACTCCAAACTGATGCAAGAAAACTAATGATGGGAGATAAGGAAATAGCTGAAGAACTTAATAAATACTTTGTGTCAGTCTTCACAGTGGAAGACATGAGTAATATCCCAACAATTAAGGAGAGTCAAGGGGCAGTGTTGAGTATGGTAGCCATTACAAAAGGGAAAGTGTTAGAAACACTAAAAGGGCTAAAAATTGATAAATCTCCTGGTCCCGATGGGCTACATTCTAGAGCTCTGAGAGAGGTGGCTGAAAAAATAGCGGAAGTGTTGGTTGTAGTCTTTCAAAAATCACTAGAGTCAGGGAAAGTACCAGATGATTGGAAAATTGCTGTTGTAATCCCCTTATTCAAGAAAGGATCAAGACAAAAGATGGAAAATTATAGGCCAATTAGCCTAACCTCAGTTGCAGGTAAAATTCTCGAATCCATCGTTTAGGATCAGATTTCTAAATTCTTGGAAGTGCTTGATCGAATTAGAACAAGTCAGTATGGATTTAGTAAGGGGAGGTCGTGCCTGACAAACCTGTTAGAATTCTTTGAAGAGGTAACAAGTAGGTTAGACCAAGGAAACCTGGTGGACGTTATCTACCTAGACTTCCAAAAGGCCTTTGATAAGGTGCCTCACGGGAGGCTGCTGAGTAAGGTGAGGGCCCATGGTGTTCGAGGTGAGCTACTGGCATGGATTGATGATTGGCTGTCTGACAGAAGACAGAGAGTTGAGATAAAAGGTTCTTGTTTGGAATGGTAGCTGGTGACAAGTGGTGTCCCGCAGGGCTCAGTGTTGGGGCCGCAGCTGTTCACTTTATATATTCATGATCTGGATGAAGGGACTTGGGGGCATTCTGGTGAAGTTCACTGATGATATAAAGTTAGGTTGACAGGCAGGTAGTACTGAGGAGGTGGGGAGGCTGCTGAAAGATTTAGGCAGTTTAGGAGAATGGTCCAAGAAATGGCTGATGAAGTTCAATGTGAGCAAATGCAAGGTCTTGCACTTTGGAAAAAAGAATACAGGCATGGACTATTTTCTAAACAATGAGAAAAGTCATAAAGCCAAAGTACAAAGGGATCTGGGAGTGCTACTCCAGGATTCTCTAAAGGTTGACTTGCAGGTTGAGTCTGTGGTTAAAAAAGCAAATGTAATGTTGTCATTTATCTCAAGAGGGTTGGAATGTAAAAGCAGTGATGTGCTACTGAGACTTTCTCAAGCTCTGGTTAGGCCCTATTTAGAATACTGTGTCCAGTTTTGGGCCCCATACCTCAGGAAGGACATACTGGGACTGGAGCGTGTCCAGCGGAGATTCACACCGATGATCCCGGGAATGGTAGGCCTAACATATGATGAACGGCTGAGGATCCTGGAATTGTATTCATTAGAGTTCAGAAGGTTGAGGGAAGATCTAAGAGAAACTTACAAGATAATGCATGGCTTAGAAAGGGTGGACGCTGGGAGTTTGTTTCCGTCAGGTAGGGATACTAGGACCCATGGGCACAGCCTTAGAATTAGAGTGGGGGGGGGGGTCAATTTAGAATGGAAATGAGGAGACATTTCTTCAGCCAGAGAGTGATGGGCCTGTGGAATTCATTGCCACAGAGTGCAGTGGAGGCTGGGATGTTAAATGTCTTCAAGGCAGAGATTGACAAATTCCTAATCTCGCAGGGAATTAAGGGATACGGGAGAGTGCGGGTATGTAGCATTGAAATGCCCATCAGACATGATTGAATGGCAGAGTGGGCTCAATGGGCTGAATAGCCTTACTTCCATTCCTATGTATTCTGGTTTTATGGTCTTAATTTGCCATCATTTGCAAATTTAGAAATCGTGCTTTTGATTCCAATGTTCGGATGACTAATTTGAATATTAAACAACAGTGGTCTTAGTATTGATGCTTGTGGGACCCAACATTGCACCTGCTGAATTGTAACTCCTTACACTATTCTCTGCTTTCTGCCTTGCAGCCATCTTGCTCTCCATTTTGCTAGTCGCCCCTTGACTCCACATGCATTATCCATCAGTTTGTTTTGTGGTTTCTTATCAAATGCCTTATAGAAAAGTAGTTTTATTCATAAGTGCAATATATTATAATTGTATATACTTTTGTATCTTTTTTTTTCTTTCTCTAAGAATTTAAAGTGTTTTAAAAAAAAAACTTACCAGGAGCAGCTGAGGGCCGAAGCGAAGTGGGCTGGGGTCATGGAGCAGAGTGGGGACAGATGTTGGTCTGGGTCTGATGCAGACAGTCAGCGGCTTGCAAGCCCGGTCAGACCACGTGTGCAAGCCTCCTATGCTATAATATTTATCTGTAATCTGTTTACCTGACTGTAATGCTTATCCTTTTCAAAACCAAAAGAATTGTGGAAGCTGTAAATCAAAAACAAAAACAGAAACTGCTGGAAAAGCTCAGCAGGTCTGGCAGCACATTTGGAGAGAGATCAGAGTTAACGTTTCGGGTCAAGCGACCCTTCCTCACAACTTATACTTTGAACTTTATTTCTTATTTTCTAACTTGTACTGTGAATCACTGCAAAGTAATGCAACTTTTAAATCTTTAGTTTTGCAGTTTGTATATAAGATTTCTACCTAAAATTACACTGTGAGGGGCAACATTGTAAACTTTTCACTGTATCCTGTACTTGAATACACATGGAGAAAGTGAGGACTGCAGATGCTGGAGATCAGAGCTGAAAATGTGTTGCTGGAAAAGCGCAGCAGGTCATGACAAGAAACCTAATGCTAATTCTAACTCCTACAATATCTTTATTTACTCACTCTCCAAAACTTTCAACATGTTTGCTTAAGTAAGTCTTTTCCTTTATAAATCCATTTTGATTTTATGAGTATAATTCTTCGGAGAAAGTAAGCACTGCAGATACTGGAGAGTCGAGACTGTGTTGCTAGAAAAGCATAGCAGGTCAGGCAGCATCCGAGGAGCAGGAGAATCGACGTTTTGGGCATAAGCCCCCACCTGTTCCTCCGTCACATCTGTTTGTCGGAATAGTCCATCTTCCGCAGTTACACCAGCACCAACCCCCACCTGTTCCTCAGTTACATCTCCTCCAAACCAAAAGGCTAGCCATGGGCACCCGCATGGGACCCAGCTATGCCTGTCTGTTTGTCGGATACGTGGAACAGTCCATCTTTCGCAGTTACACCAGCACCACCCCCGTCACCCATCACCTGTTCCTCCGTTACATCAGCCTGACCTGCTGTGCTTTCCCAGCAACACACTCTCGACTCTGACCCCCAGCATCTGCAGTCCTCACTTTCGCTTTGCAGATATTGGAGAGTCCGAGTCAAAAAATGTGGCACTGGAAAAACACAGCGGGTCAGGCAGCATCCGAGGAGCAGGAGAATCAATGATTCCTGACGAAGGGCTTATGCCCGAAACATCGACTCTCCTGCTTCTCTGATGCTGCCTGACCAGCTGTGCTTTTCTCGTGCCATACTTTTCAATTCTGAGTACAATTCTTAGTTCTTTGATATTTTTCTATTTTCTCCTGTGATAGTGGAATGATTACTTCCAACTCCCACCATTAAGCTGGTTGTCTATATTTCTCACAAAATCATATTTTTCTTTATAAGTATAGATAGAATATGAACTATTCACTTGTGCCCTCTGGCTCAACACTTTTGAATGAATTATTAAATGCGTCACTTGGTTGCGCAGATCTGAATACTGCTGAAGAAAAGAGACAAGCTGTCATATCTTTTCATTCTTTGACTGATCAGGACAGACACAAGAATATCAAATTTCCAAGGGACCAGCAACTTATGCTGTATGAATAAAAGGTGTTGATTTGTTGGCAAGTCGATTTTCATCGGATATTATGGAGAATGTACCACAGAACTGTTATGCCAGGCATTGTATCTATTTTTAAATTAAATGGAAGCATAGGATGAGGAGTTCCTTTGGTCCATTCTCCATGGGAACAACTTGAACAATCAAAAGTCAACTTGCCAACCAGCCAATATCTTTTTCCTTTAATAGGAAGACATTGGCCTAGTAGCATTATCACTGGACTGTTAATCCAGAGATTCAGGTAATGATCAGGAGATACAGGTTTGAATTCTGCCATGGCAAATGGTGGAATTTAAGTTCAATTCAAAATATGGAATAAAGAGTCTGAATATGACCTTGAGGCAATTATTGGTGGTGGGGGGGGGTGGGGGAATGCTCATCTGGTTCATTAATGTCCTTCAGGGAAGGAAACTGCCATTCTTAACTGGTCTGGGCCTACATGTGATTCCAGACCCACAGCAATATGATTATCTCTTAGCTGCCCTCTGGGAAATTAGGGATGGGCAAGAAATGCTGCCCAGCCAGTGACACTCTCATCCCCATGAAAGAATAAAACAAAAGGTATAAATTGCTGTTCCCTTTGAAATCTGGCATTCTTGCATCTGCCCTTTTTTTTAAGCCTGTTAAATGTTAATATTTCCTCTTCTTTCTCTTCCCTAAGTATTATAAAAATGCATAGTTGCAGTCTTCCCAGGCTGGGAATTTCATTCCATTTGAGTTTGATTGGTTTATTTAATATCAGTTTTCTTCTTTTATTTTAGTTTAATTTTATTTTGAAGGCAGTCATAAAATTCATAATCTCATTTTCCAATGTCGTGCTGAGTTGATCAGTCTGAAGCAATGTAATTATTTAATATTTCTGCCATTTCACTGTTCCTTCCTGTGAGCTGATCCTGACTGCTTCTTCATGACCTTATTTCAATTTTGACACTGTTTTTTTTTTGGCCGAGTGTCTGTCGAATATTTTGCTCCTGTATAATTTGAAGAAAATCCAGCAGTGGAAAGCTTTGGTTCTAAGTAATCTGCTTCTTCCTCAAAATGTACCACATCTCACATTTCAAATTATTCATCAACTGAATCCCAAAAGGCTATTTTCTGAGAGAAATTCTATTAAATTTGCATTTGGATTAATCAATATTAATTGCTGCTATCATTTCCCTAGGCAAACAGTTCCATAGGCTGACGACTCTCTTCCAGTAATTAGTTTTGAATTTACCTCCATTCCAATGCAGGCAATGACCTTTGAATCAACATTTCTGGACAAGGTGAAATGGTTCACTGTGATCTATGTTACTTGGCCTCTTTAGAAACCTAAAGTCAGCAATTACATTTCCTATTAACCCTCTCTGCCAGTGAGAAAATGCTTAATCTACATTAAGTGTCTGTTGGCCAAAGCAGCTATTGATGAAGGGATCCAGCATCACCTCCAGTGTGCTAGAGTAGCGTTTGGCAACTTGAGGAAAAGGGTGTACAGTAACAACAACATCAGATTTGACACCAAGCTTGTGGTACACAGAGCTGTGTTCCCACCCTCCTATATGGCTCTGAGGCATGGACTGTCTACAGCAGACACCTCAAGGTACTGGAGCAGTCCCACCAACCCTGCCTGAGCAAGATCCTGTGAATCCACTGGGAAGACAGACACACCAACACCAATGTCCTCGATCAAGCCAACATCCCAGCATCGAGGCACTGACCCCCTCTCTTGATCGGCTGCGATGGGCTGGGCATGTCGTCCCCATGACCGACACGAGGCTCCCCAAGCAGATGCTCTACTCCTGGCTCCAAAATGGCAGGCGAGCCCCAGGTGGGACAGAGGAAGTGCGTCAGGGATACCCACAAGGCCTCATTGGTGGAGTGCAGCATTCCCACCGACACCTGGGAATCACCAGCCCGAGACAGTCCACAGTGGAGGAGGGGCATCCGGGAAGGTGTCAAACTCCACAAGGCTTTCTGTCTGGAAAAAGCAGAAACCGGGGGGAGGGAAACACCATAAGGAGCGTGCAGCCTCACTAACACCCACCCACCCCCTTCCCATGACCACCTCCTGCTCCAAATGTAACAGAGCCTGTGGTAGCCCCATCACTCTGTATAGCCACCTACAGACTCACGCTGAGAGTGGAAGAGAGTCATCCTGATCTGTGAAGGACCACCAATGATGGTGATGACGAATCCAAAATAACATTCCTCATAATCCAGTCCCATCAACACCTCAATCATTCTGGCTGCTTTCTTCTGCAATCTTTCAAGGTCTGCGTTACGACACGCCCAGTTCAAAGCACAGTCGTCTTTTCTCAGGCAATCACTCCTGCTGTTCCTGTTCACAATATCTCACATGGAGCAATAACATTGACTGCTGTTGGAAAAGGGGAAATCTATGGTGGCTTAGTCTTCAAACAGTTCAGGTGGGATACCTGGAAAGATTTCTCAATTTTATGGTCTGCAATGAATTCATAAAAGAGAAAGCTCTCTTTTCACTTGAATTCAGACAGATATCCCTCCATTGTTTGAACATAAAACGTGGCCCACTTCTGTCAGTCGTTCTACTCCGCCTGAGAATGCTTGATGAGAATTAGAGAATGTACAATTCATCATTCCAATGCTCATTGCATTCTCAGTAATGTCGCTGCTCACTTGCTGGGCATATAAATTCTCAAGATTGTATCACTGGAGGACCCTCCAGCATGCTGCAGTACTTTCCAAAGACGGACTTTCAGTCACAATGGGCCTTTGGTAAAGAACGTGCCACTAATCCCCTTGACTTGCATTTGTTCCCTTCCATCTCACTCGTCCCTTTGACAGAATCAGTACCTACCCCAAGGTCACCTCACTCAACTGGCCATTGCATGAAGGTGGGAGCTACAAGGGATTGGAGACAAATTTAAGGTTACTGATTCATAATGGCCACAGATGCGCGTTTCCACCTTATTGGATTAGGTGACAATTTTCACTGCATCTTTACAATAAATCAGCTTTGAAACCATTGTAGCCGATATCAGTGCAGTCGAGGAGATCATCTATAGCTCTTCTGAAAACATTCTACTTCCTTCCTACACAGGTGCACGCCCCCACCCCCCCCCCCCACCCCCCCCATACCGTATCCGCAGGTGATACGTTCCAAGACCTACCGCGGATGCCTGAAACCATCAATAGTAGCCAACCCTGTCATTTAAATGGGAATTTACTGCCCCAGCAGCCTCCTAGAATTATTTCTCAAACGCTCCAAGAGCAGCACGATGGCTCAGTGGTTAGCACTGCTGCCTCACAGCACCAGGGTCCCAGGTTCAATTCCAGCCTCGGGCAACTGTCTGTGTGGAGTCTGCACATTCTCCCCGTGTCTGCATGGGTTTCCTCTGGGTGCTACGGTTTCCTCCCATCGTCCAAAAATATGCAGGTCAGGTGAATTGGCCATGCTAAATTGCCCATAGTGTTAGGTGCATTAGTCAGAGGGAAATGTGTCTGCGTGGGTTACTCTTCAGAGGGTCAGTAAGGACTAGTTGGGCCGAAGGGCCAATTTCCACACTGTAGGGAATCTAGTCTAATATTTTCAGGCCGCGGTCAATCGCGGATAGCGGAAACTGAATCCACAGATAATGGGGTTCCACTGCATTTACCTCAGCAATTGTTTGAGCTATCCAAAAACTATTTTAGAGGTCCTATTGATTCTCACTTTAAGTCTTAAAAAGATGGTTTTAATGAGGGACACTGTAGTAATTGTAATGAGGTCAGCCGGGGGACGTCATAGAATTCGCTGATGAGTTCCCTGATTGGGGCTGTTAACCTGGTCCCATCAGGGATCCCTGGCTGACAGATATAAACAGGAGTGTCAGAGGTTCTGCTCAGCCTAGGAGTTAGCTCTGAGGAGGACAGACCAGTGTCAAATACTGTGCACATGTAAACAAAGGGTGACTTGGTGACAGGATATCGGCCTCTGCGCAGTTACCTCAGACATGGCCTCCTTTAAAGTGGCAAATGTCAGACTTGCTTTCTGTTGATGCGAAATTGACTCCCAATGGGCAACATTAAAACAATTGGATGATCAAGTAGTACTGTTATGCAGTTGATTACAAAGCTTTTTTGAGGTTTGAATCAGCAATGTTCAATAACTGATAGCTGGAAGGCTGCTGATCAAATTGGTCTTGGTGTGCGTTGGCAATCTCTTCTCAGGCAATCATGGATGTGCATCATGGGATCAAATCAAACTTGTGTTCAGATACACAAGCAATGCTTAATCTCTGACCCCACTTGAATTGTTTGGATTCGTCAACAGACTGGATGTGGACAAAATATTTATCAACAGGAGCAAGACTTGATCAGAATATCTAAACCCAGCGGAAATGTTGCCCTTTGATAACTGAACATTGATCAAAACCGTCTGAACACAAAATCATTGCTGGATCTGTTGCAGTCTGAAGTTGTTTAACAGTGCAGAGATGTATTGCTGCAAAGGACTCTGGTCAGACTTATTTGGAATTCTGCGAGCAGTTTTGGGCCCTGTATCTAAGGAAAGATATGCTGTGTAGATGGAGGTCCAAGGGAAGTTACAAGAATGATCCTGGGGATGACGGGCTTGCCATATGAGAAGCGGTTGAGGACTCTGGGTCTGTATACGATGGAGCTGAGAAGGATGAGGGGGGAAGCTCATTGAAACTTACAGAATACCGAGAGGCTGGAATAGAGTGGATGTGGAGAAGAAGTTTTCACTCGTCGGAGAGCTAAGGACCCAAGAGCATAACCTCAGAATGAAGGGACGGCCCTTACGAATTGAGATGAGGAGAAATTTCTTCACCTCGAGGGTGGTGAATCTGTGGAACTTATTGCCGCAGAGGTCAGCAGAGGCCAAGTCATTGAGTGTACTTAGGACAAAGATAGATAGGTTCTTGATTAGTCAGGGGATAAAGGGTAATAGAGAGAAGACAGGAGAATGGGGTTGAGAAACATATCAGCCATGATCAAATGATGGCGCAGGCTCAATGGGCCAAATGGCCTAATTCTGCTCTTTTATCTTATGGTCTTATATTGCCACAATATAGTTTAATGCTACACTCATCTAGCAGTTGTCATCTACATCTTCCTTAATAGAAAAGGGGACAACTCTAAATGGAGCACCCACTGGCTCAGGAATTTGAAATCAGACTGAGGAATTTGACTGAGTTCAGGTTAATGACTCTCCACCTGCTTCTCACATGCCGAGGCAATGCTTCCCCAGGGAAACCTGAGATTTCACTCATGCTTTCCTTATAGGACCTGGTAAAGTCACTTTCTTCCAATAATAAGTACATTAGGCCTCTGGGAGGCAAACTAGAGATTGCTTAAGTAAGAATAAAAGAATATTGTTTCCTTTGGCGAAGAGGTGGTCTTTAAAACTTTGATCTTTGGCCCATTACGAACCATGTGGCATCCTCCTTCAAAGCAGTAGAATGCTGCTACAAATTTCGGTCTCATCTTTGCAGATCGGGCCTGTGCATCAGCTAAGTAAGAATTCAAATGATTCCTTATCTGGTTTTTGGAATGGGATCTCTGTCTTTTGAAACAGATAAGTTTGAATCCATCCACTATTCCAAACCATAAAATGTCTGGTTCAAGGGTTCTTTTGTAGAATTCTTCCAAACCCAGATGCTGATTGTGAATGATATTTAATGTAATTAAAGTTATTGGAATGTGTATCTGGAAAGATAACTATTTTCCATTACCTTTTGTTTTCATTCCATGCAAAATAAATGCAGATTAGTTAATACACCAAACATAATAGCTCCTGTGGTTCTGCTCACTGTATAATAGAAACAAATAGAGGTGCTGGACTGGGTTCAGAGAAGATCTGCAAAGATGATGCCAGAAACGTATGAACATCCATGACAAGAAAGGATTGACTGGCTGGATTCTTTCTTTCTTGGAAAAGGCAGGATTAACATTTAGCCCAAAAATGAGATGTAAAATTATGAAAGGTTGTGATATAGTGACACAAAGGGAATGTTATGGGGAAGAACGTTGCTGGAGGTCAACAATATAAGATAATCACCAAGAAATTTGATCAGGGATTCAGGAGGAACCTACTTACCCAAAAAGCTGCGAGAATGTGGAACTCAATACTAAGCAATTTTGGGTCCCATACCTGAGGAAAGGTGTATTGGTCCTGGAGCGAGTCCAGAGGAGATTCACGAGAATGATCCCAGAAATGAAAGGCTTAACGTATGAGGAACATTGAGGACACTGCAACTCTACTCGATGGAGTTTAGACATTTCGGTTGAGGGGAGATTTGATTAAAGCTTACGGAATACTGAATGGCCTGGTAGAGTGGACATTAGGAAGATGTTTCCATTGGCCGGAGAGACTAGGACCCAAGGGCACAGCCTTAGAGTAAAGAGAAGACCCTTTAGAATGGAGGTAAGGAGAAACTTTGTCAGCCAGAGAGTGGGGAATCTATGGAATTCATTACCACAAAAGGCTGTGGAGGCCAGGTCATTGAGTATATTTAAGACAGAGATAGATAAGTTCTTGATTGCCAAGGGGAATCAAAGATTACAGGGAGAAAGTGGGAAAATGGGGATGAGAAACTTATCAGCCATGTTTGAATGGCAGAGCACACTTGATGGGCCGAATGGCCTAATTTCTGCTCCGATGTCTGTGAAGGGAGTGGTCGAAATAAGTTGTATAGATACATTTAACAGGAAGTTAATGAGGGAGAAAGCAATAAAGAGTAATTGTGATAGGTTAGATAAGTAAAAATGGTAGGAAGCTAAAGTAGACCATGAACACTGGCATGGACTTGGGCTGAATGGCCTGTTTCTGTGCTGCATATCCTATGTATTGTCATTTTTGAAAAAAAATTTGTTTTGTTAGTTAAAAGGTCAGGGCTTGATTTCTTTAATTTCAGTGCTGCTTCAAAATCTGTGAATGGGAAACAGTTTTTCAATTCGCAATACAGAAGAAATCTCGCTTCTCTCTTCAATGACAGCTTGAGAGTAAAATGGGTAAAAATTGGTATAAGTTGAATCAACGTCCCATAAGATTATCCAAATCTAAGATGATTTCAGAAGATTAGAGCAAGGTGATGAACAGGTCAATTTTATTTGTTACAAATCAATCATAAAGGAACAGGCAAAGTTATGCAGTTATGGAAAATGGAAAAGCATTTATATTAAAGTGAGTAACTGCAGTACAGATATTAAAAAATATCAAATGACATGACTGCTTTAAACAGAACACCGGGTCCCCATTCTCGATTTCACTGTGAAGAAGTCAGCTGTTTATGAAAGGATTGACTTCCACCCTGGTGTGGGCAAATAGCTGGAAGCTGTTTAGTGCCAGGGCATGGTCTGCATCCAGTTCCCAATGGCAAGGGGACATAGAATTAGAGGCAAAATGAGGTGGCAAGGCAAGGGCTTTTGTGGTGTGATGCTTGGAGACACCGGTCAGGATGGTGAGGAGTGTGGGTGGATTGGTAGGCAGGCTAGGACTCAGGGGAACTAGATGAAATAGGGACCAAGGGAACTAGGAACTTGGGGTGGCATGGTGGCTCAGTGGTTAGCACTGCTCCCTCTCACCACCAGGTACCTGGGTTCGATTCCACCCTCGGGTGACTGTCTGTGTGGAGTTTGCATGTTCTCCCCACGTCTGTGTGGGTTTCCTCCGGGTGCTCCAGTTTCCTCCCACAGTCCAAAGATGTGCAGGTTTAGGTGGATTGGCCATGCTAATTTGCTCGTAGTGTCCAGGGATGTGCAGGCTAGGGTAGGTTATCAATGTGAGATGCAGGGTGGGAGGGATCGGCCTTGGAAGGATGCTCTTTGGAAGGTCAGTGTGGACCCAATGGGCTGAATGGACTGCTTCCTCACTGTAAAGATTCTAGGTGAAGGCAGGTTTATGGTAATCCCAAAAATGGGCCCATTAACGACCTTCCTCCTTACCCACCATTGTTCTGCGTAACAAGCGATTGGCATGAGCCTGTCCCACCACTAGTTAAATCGCAGGGGCAGCAGGCTAGATGAAGCCCAAAGCAGGCCACCATTGGAGGAGTTATAGACCTGGATTATTAGGCCATGGGTGTGTTCTTGTGCAATCCTGCGTCATAGAAAAATTCCACTTTAGAAGCAGCACTTTAAGGGTTGGCAATGTAATCACATTACAGCCAACACACATTTTAAAATGTGTTCAGTGAATTTGTGTTGAAGAAATGCGCGTGTGTGGGGTGAGGGAACATGTTAAAGAGGGAAGATAAGGATTGGCTGGAGTACTGTAGAGTGTGGGGGAGATCTTTCTTGTAAGAGATGCTCAGTTCCAACACCTGGCTGTGATAGGATTTGCTTTGCGGGCTTACATGTTGAAGGATTAGCCACTAAAGTCATCTGCAGAAGAGGCATATACTTAAGTTACAAGAAGTAGTTTACTACATAATAATACAATAACAATTTACATTAGCTTCAGGCTAGTTAACTGCATTAACATTGGATAGGAAACTTTAACTCCTCTGAGATAGTAACTAGATCTATGCCACATGGCCGTAGAACTGACAAACAACAACTCGCCCTGACAAGTTGCTCCCAGAGACAATCATTTATAGAGCAGTATAAATGAGTCGGCAGAACTAATCCAAAGCTTTCACGTTAACACTTTCAGGCTAACTGCCTTGTACAAATACAACATCCTTTATCCACAGGATGCCCGAACAGGAGGAACCCCAAGCTTTAACCCACAGAGTCAGACTAGAGCCCCTCAAAATATTTTAAGAAGGCAGCCCAGATCTTATCTTGTTCTTATCTTAAAGGCAAATGTCAATAATTATAGCATAATAATAAGATAACAGTTTACTTTCGTGTAAGACTGGTTAACTATATTAACATTAGGTTCTCTGTTTCCACAAGGCAACTGGTCAAACTACTTGACATTAAGCCAAATGCGATTTATTTATGCATGGTTAAAATACAACTAAAGAAAGAGAAATTTAGAATAACTTAACTCAATTGGAAACTTAACAGAATAATCCATACAGTACCTGTTACTAATTAACTGTTCCAATACAGTAACATCCCATAAACACACCCCTTGGCAAAAAAGAAAATCAGACACAGATTCTAACATGCAGTTCTCCAATGCAGGAGGAAAAACCATCAAAAGAAAAATTCAGAGCATGTAGAAGCTAGGGAAACATTCACTGAAGCTTCCAACTCTGATGAGACCTAAATAGCTTCTACTTAAAGCTAAACATAAAAACTGAAAAAAAAACTTAGAAAGTCTGGACTGTGAGAGCTGGCCACACGCAGGTTGCTTCCATTGCTCCAACTTTGAAAACAACACCCCATGGGCTCACAGGCTGTTTGCTCAAGTGGTCTTCAGTAGCCGGCCCAGTAGCTCTGCATTACAACCTCTCTTTAAAATAACCAGGATGAAATAGCCTCTTAAAGTGACAGGTTCACTACTACTGCCAACACGGTGAAACAGCAACAGCAGCAGAAGACGATCTGATATTGACCATTGAAAAGCCTCAGTTGGGTTCCAGGCAAGTGGATAGGTAGGGGTTAGCTACCCAGTCCTCCACTGCTGGTAAAGGGCAATGGGAGTAGGCCCAAACTATTTCCCACTGAGAGACTGCTGAAGGATGGGATAGGCATAAATTCAGCCCATAGCATAAGAGGACCCTCATGCCCATCTTTTATCCATAGCTCTGTAAGTATTCTCTCTTCAGATAATTATCCAATTTTTTTTTCCAGAAGCTATGATTGAAGCTGCTTCCACCACAGCCTCAGGGGAGGTTACCCCTCGTCCTAACTACTACACAAGACAGCTTTTCCTCAGTCGGTGATGCTTCTTTTGCCAGTCATAGAATCCCTACACTGTGGAAGCAGGCCGTCTGGCCCATCATATGCACACCATCCTCCAAACGGCATCCCACCCAGCCCTGCCCTCACCATCTCCCTGTTACCCTGCGATTCCCATGGCTAATCCACCTGGTCTGCACATCCCTGAACACTATGGATAATTTAGCACGGCCACTCCACCTGACCTGCACATCTTTGTACTGTGGGAGGAAACCCACGTAGGCACAGGGAGAATGTGCAAACTGCCCACAGTCACCCAAGGCTGGAATCAAACCCGGCTCCCTCGTACTGTGAGGCAGCAGAGCTAACCACTGAGCCGCTGTGCAGCCCGTCATCAGCATCTTCGGATTCTTGATATATCTATCAATGGAAGCAATTTCTCTCTTGGTCCACTCTGTCTAGACCCCTTATGATTTCAAACAGGCCTGTCAAATCTTCATTGTAACTTCTCTAAAAAGAACAGCACCAGCTTCCAGTCCATCCCCAAACAGGAAGTTCCCCCATCTTTTCTGCACATGATCTGACGTTTCACTTCCTCCCTAAAGTGTAACACTTAGAATAGGACTGAGGCTGCCCCAGTGTTTCATACAGGTTTATCACGGCTTCCCTCTATGCTGCTATTTACAAAGCTCATCATCTCACGTTCCATTATAATGCCACCTTCAATGATCTGTGTACATATATCCAGGTCCTTCCGACCCTGTGCTCTTTATGTATTTTACTTTGCACTTCCTCTTCTTCATTCTTGTTACTAAACTTTTCATTTATCCCTGCATTATGCTTCATCAGCCAATGTCGCCCATTCTAACAACCTGTCTATCTTCTTTATAATCTATCGTTGTTCTCCTCACAGTCTACAAGTTTTGTCTCACCCTCAAATTTGGAATTATGCCCTGTGCATCCAAATCAAATTCATTTATATTCAACACAAAAAGGCAATATTGATGCAACTCCCATTGATAGTTCTTCCTTAAAATAACCAATCAACTTGACAAAAGTTTCCTGTCACTCTGCAGACTCAGTATCCATGCTTTCTTTTTTTTTACCTTCCATAATTCTAAACTTTGCTGCCAAAACTGTTGTGTAAGCATTTACTAAATGCCAGCTGGAAGGTCATGTACACCATATCAATCACATTACCCTCATCAAACTTTTCTGTTACTTCATCAAAAATCTCAATCATGTTAGTTCCACATTTTGACTCTTGCGGCTTTTCTTAATTAATGCACATTAATGCAAGACACAGTCACCCTGACCCAGATTACTTTTTGTAAGCATTTCTCTCCATGAGGTAATTACTGAACTTCTCCTTATACAGTCAGTTCTACTATAACGCGGTAGTTCCATTCTCTTATAATCCTGTTTTATAATAAAATCATGTAATAGTAGCACCATTTAAACTAACAGGGCCAGTATCGCGTTATAACGAATACATGCTTTAAAACTTTGAGCTTTAGAATTAGTGTCCCCAATTCAACAATTGTATTCCAACAAATTTGCATCAACGAAACATGACCTGTACCCATTTTTGAAACAAGGGAGTGATATTATTGTTTAGAAGCATCACTGTAGAAAGATAATTTGTTTGGACGGAAACTTGGAATTACCACTGGGGTAAGCTGTTCAATTCAGATGAAAACCAGCACACGATTTTGTGCAGTTTCAAGTGCAAACTGAGGTCCTGCTATCTGTCATGTCTGTTTAAAAGGTTTTTGTTCTTGCAGCCACTGTAGAGGGGCACCGCTCAGGACACTTGCAGTAGCAATATATGTGACCTCCCCATGGGAAGTTGCTGCCTGCATTGAAGAACACTGAAATTAACTAATCAATTATACAGAAAATACACTTTACTGAAAATTTAAATATACATGTAACTGAAATTGACTAATTGTTATACAGGAAATACACTTTATTTAAAATTTAAATATGTATGTAAATGAAATTGACTAATTATTCTACAGAAAATACGCTTTATTTAAAATTTAAATTTACATGTAACTGAAACTAATTAATTATCATAAAGAAAATACGCTTTATTTAAAATTTAAGTACACACGTAACTGAAATTGACTAATTATTCTACAGAAAATACGCTTTATTTAAAATTTAAATATACATATATCTGAAATTGACCCTTTATTATACAGAGAATGTGCTTCATTTAAAATTTAAATATACATGTAACTGAAATTGACTAATTGTTATGCAGGAAATACACTTTATTTAAAATTTAAATGTACATGTAACTGAAATTGACTAATTATTTTACAGAAAATACGCTTTATTTAAAATTTAAATATACACGTGACTGAAATTGACTAATTGTTATACAGGAAATACACTTTATTTAAAATTTAAATATGTATGTAAATGAAATTGACTAATTATTCTACAGAAAATATACTTTATTTAAAATTTAAATATACATGTAACTGAAACTAATTAATTATCATAAAGAAAATATGCTTTATTTAAAATTTAACTACACACGTAACTGAAATTGACTAATTATTATACAGAAAATACGCTTTATTTAAAATTTAAATATACATATATCTGAAATTGACCCTTTATTATACAGAGAATGTGCTTCATTTAAAATTTAAATATATATGTAACTGAAATTGACCAATTGTTATGCAGGAAATACCCTTTATTTAAAATTTAAATGTACATGTAACTGAAATTGACTAATTATTTTACAGAAAATACGCTTTATTTAAAATTTAAATATACACGTGACTGAAATTGACTAATTGTTATACAGGAAATACACTTTATTTAAAATTTAAATATGTATGTAAATGAAATTGATTAATTATTCTACAGAAAATACGCTTTATTTAAAATTTAAATATACATGTAACTGAAACTAATTAATTATCATAAAGGAAATACGCTTTATTTGAAATTTAAGTACACATGTAACTAAAATTGACTAATTATTATACAGAAAATACGCTTTATTTAAAATTTAAATATACATATATCTGAAATTGACCCTTTATTGTCCAGAGAATGTGCTTCATTTAAAATTTAAATATACATGTAAATGAAATTGACAAATTGCTAAACAGAAAGTATGCTTTATTTAACCTTTAAATATTCATGTAAATGAAATTGACCAATTATTATACAGAAAGTATGGTTTGTTTAAAACTTAAGTATACATTTAAGTTGCAAGTTTGTTTCTTGAAGTGTTTAGATCCTGGGGGCAGAGATGAGTGAGGCGGTAAGAGTTTGGTGAAGAAAAAAGTGAGGGGATCTGCAAAGGAAACAACAAGTGGGATGTTAGAAGGAGTGGCGAGGGTTCAACAGACGAGGTCAGCTGCCATACACATGTGCTTATGGATGGACAGGATGCTAATTTCCTGTTCCAGGCACACAATTATAGCAACAAATGAGGAGCAACTTACTGCAGATGTTGGAATCTACACCGAAAACAAAAAAGTGCTGGAAATCTCAGCAAGTCAGGCAGCCCATCTGTGGAGAGATAGCAGGCTAACGTTTCGAGTCAAGATGATTTGTCATCAGAGCTGCTCTGATGAAAACTCATCTGGACTTGATGATAGCAATGATACTGACTTCCCATTCCTATGCAGTGGCAGGGCAGATGAGAAAGTGCTGCTATAGAAGCCAGTCTGCTCACTAATCTGGCCACACTCACAACTGAATTAATTACCTGGAAGAATTTCCCCCTGTTGCATTAATTTGCTAGCCTTCAACAAAGTCCTAAAAATTAAGCTGTTCTTTTCAAGCATTTACTAAAAACCTGACTCCATACACCAACACAACTAGTAATTTAGATTCCCTACAATATGGAAACAGGTCCTTCGGCCTAACAAGGCCACACCAACCCTCCAAAGAGTATCCCACCCAGACCCTCTGACTAATGTACCTAACTTTATGAGCAATGTAGCCTGGCCAATTCATCTGGTCCGCACATCTTTGGATTGTGGGAGGAAACCCACGCAGACATGGGGAGAATGTGCAAACTCTACACAGACAGGTACCCAAGACCGGAATTGAACCTGGGACTCTGGTGCTGTGAGGCAGCAATGCTAATCACTGAGCCACTGTCCCGCCTACCTGCTAAAATCATTTCCAGCTAATTAAAATCAGGTTACTCACATGCAACAGAACAGACACTGTGACTAGAATGTTCATTTTTTTTTGGACCAACTCATTTTCATTTACATTTGCTCCAGGTCACAACTCTCAAATATGTCACGGAATAGTTGCTGCTCATGCAATAAAGGTGTTGTTCTAATTCAAAATAAAGAACTTCAGATGCAGAAGACCTGCAGCAAAAAAAAACAGAAATTGCTGGAGAAGCTCAGCAGGTCTGGCAGCGTCTGTGGAGAAAAAGCAAATGTAATGTTTTGACTCCAGTGACCCTTCTTTTTCCCTGAAGAAGGGTCACTGGACTCAGAATCATACAATCCCCACAGCAACACCACCCTCCAAACAGCATCCCAACCAGACCCACATCCCTTCCCTGTAACCCTGTCTTTTCCCATGGCCAATCCACCTAGCCTGAACACCTTTAGACTGGGGGAGGAAACCCACACAGACACAGGAAGAATGTGCCAGCTCCACACAGACAGCTGCCCAAGGGTGGAGTTGAATTCAGGTCCCTAGTGCTATGAGGCAGCAGTGCTAACCACTGAACCACTGTACCACCCAAAATGTTGACTGCTTTCTCTCCACAGATACTGCCAGACCTGCTGAGAATCTCCAAATGATCTGCATTTGCATTGTTTTAATGTCGCCTGGTCTGAGACATGGCATTCTAAACTGCTGCCTGATTGGTGGAAGATCCTACAGTCAGTGATATGCAAATAATTTTGAATGCAAACTGGAACCAAAATTTCACTGTGCAAAGCGAATGCAATGATAAACACAATATGTACCAGATGGTCGATTACACTGAATGCAGAAACTCTTGGCTGTAAGTTCCAGTCTACCCCCACCCTCCATCTAATCTATCCTTATGTTAGCCCAGTTCTGGAGCAGCATCACAGTATGCACTAAAGCTCCATCATACGACAGCATCGCGATGTCACAATATATTTACGCCTTCAAAGTTATCCTGTGAACTTACTTAAATCTATATACTTCGTTTAGTGAAATGTAATAAAAATGACCTGCCTATGCCCCTCATTTTTAAGGGTCCTTACAGTATGGAAACAGGCCATTCAAGTCCACACTAACCCTCCAAAGATCACCCCATTCCTCTCGATTCCCCACACCTAACCACAATGAGTAATTTAGTATGGCCAATCCACCCTAACCTGCACATCTTTGAAGTGTGGAAGGAACCCGGAGGAAACCCACACAGAGAGAATGTGCAAACTCCACACAGACAGTCACCTGAAGGTGGAGTCGAACCCAGATCCATGGCATTCTGAGGCAGCAGTGCTAGCCACTGAGCCACTGAACTGTGTACACTGTATACTGACTGATGGTGTGTTGGAGAGGGTGATCAGCTTGATATCCACCATGCATAGAAATCATCACTTACCTCAGAGTGTTTAACTAATAAAAAATACATCCATCTGCAGGATTTTCCTTGCTCATTGAGGTATTGGGGCTGAAAAGGACTTCTTATTTTTGCCAGAAGTACAGTTGGTTTAAAATAGAACTTTGGGCAAAGGGCAATCGTTACTATATTGCATAAAGGAATAACAGGGCAATAATACATGTTACATTGAATTTTATTACTTTCTTTGTCTCTTTAGTATTTTACCTTAGAGACTCTGCCTGTAATAGGCTCATAGGAACAGGAGTGAGCCATCCCAGTCTTCTTAAGAACACCCTGTTATTTAATATGATCCTGGCTAATTGAAGATTTCAATGCCTTTCACCCACACCATCCTTTCCACCAGTAAAACTTTATGAACCAAACCACTGAACACCCTCCAAGACTAAGCTTCCAAAACCCTCTGGCTGAACAAAGATTCACCAGCCTCTGTGAAAAACCAATTCTCGTCATCTCAGTCCTAAATGGTATCCCCTTCTTCTTTTTAGTTGTTCCCTCTGGTTTTAGATTCACTTATCAGGAGAAATATCTAACCCTTTCTAACCCATTCGAAGGTTTCTAATGAGATCAACCTCATTCTTTGGAATTCTAAAGAATACAGACCAAAGTGTGCTCAATCTCTCTCCACTGAACAGTCTCACCATCCCAGAAACATGTCTGCTCAGGAATGATTTAAAAGGGACCTGAGAGACACCTTTTTCACACAAAGGGTGCTGTGAATATGGCACGAGCTACCACAGGTAGAGGCAGGTGCAAATAAAACATTTAAAAGACATTTGGACAGATATGTGGATAGGAAAGGTGTAGAGGGATATGGACCAAATGCAGGCAAATGGAACTAGTTTGATTCAGATTTTGATTTCCATTCAGATTTTGATGTGGCTTGGTGGCTCAGTGGTTATCACTACTGTCTCACAGCACCAGGGACTCGGGTTTGATTCCAGCCTCAGGCGAGTGTCTGTGTGGAGTTTGCACATTCGCCCTGTGTCAGCGTGGGTTTCCTCTGGGTGCTCTGGTTTCCTTCCACAATACAAAGGTGTGTAGGTTAGATGGATTGGCTGTGCTAAATCGCCCATAGCGTCCATGGTTGTGCAGGCTTGGTGGTTAGCCACGGAAAAGTGCAGTGTTACAGGGATGGGGTGGGATGCTAATTTGGAGGGCTGGTGTGGACTCAATGGGCAAAATGGCCTGCTTCCACACTGTAGGGATTCTATGAAACATGGTCAAGTTGAGCTGAAGGGACTGTTTCTGTGTTGTACAGCTTTATAACATTACCCTTCCTGAGATAAGGTGACCAAATCTGCAAATTTGGAAATATTACATTTGGTCACTGTGACCAAATGGTTGATAGATGTTGCAAACAGCTGGATGTAAGTACTGATCCTTCAGGTAACCCACTAGTCACAGGCTGCACATTATTCAGCTATTTCAGCACAGTCATTAAGTCATAATAATGTAACATGAACCTAGTGGAAGAAATGGATAAGTAAGCTATAAAGCTTGTTTTGTTTTTTTCATGCTAATCTTCCTGAAATTGGTATTCAAACACACATCATGTGCCAACGTGATATACCAGCTTATAAAGTTGTTTTTTTCATTTATGTTATTTGTTTAATGCTCACATTCAAACAATTACTCAGTATAAACTGAAATGTAACATTTGGTTTATTATCACTTATACAGTTAGAAAGCATCACATCTGCAATACTTGATAGTTGCTTGCCTCCAGCATTGAAGTAAATGATTAGGCTCCACCACTTAAAATGGTGACGCAGAAGATAACAACTTGCTAGTTCTTCATCTGGAACTGATTTAAGTCCCCTACTTATTCCGTCCAGCCTTATGTTTATCCCTCCAATTGCCTTTTTAGATTGCATTAAAGGAGTACAAAATATTTTTTAATTCCCAGCAGCCTTGTTAAGCATTGTCCCAGTGGAAACTGCCAAACTTTCCTTCCATTGGTGATATGAGGATGTAGCTGCAGGAATTTCTGTTACATGTGTGAGGGAGCTGATTCTTTAAGAAGTTATTTCATCCTTTTTGGAGTTTGTAAGGCAGAGGCACCAAGCGGTCTACCAATCCTTCAAGATTTTGAGCTGTTATGCCATCTGACATCTACATAGTGGGTGGTGCTTATGACGTGCTTAAGTATTAACCCTTTCAACCCAATGTTGAGTTGACATCAGTCGGTTGCTCGTCCCCAGAGAGTGGAGTAGTGAACCTCTGTTGGTCCAGCTGATCCTCCTAGTGGGAAGTATAGTTTAAGCTAACAACCTGCCCGAGGACTTTACCATAGAAATAGCATATGATCTGATGGGCGGGGATAGCAGCAGAAGAAGGTGTTTTTATGTGTAACTGGGCACAGATGAGAACATACAGAGGAACAGATTTTTAAAAATTCTTTTGAAAAATTAGTCTCTTTCCTGAATAAATGTTAATGAGGCAGTGTTGCCATGTACACCTTTCTCAGCTCCAAGGGAGGCTTGATCTTCTCTGTCATATTGATCGCAATGTTAATTTCGAGAAACATTGACAACTTGCTAATCTTAAAGGTTGTTTCCATAGTGGTGAGCTCTTATCTAATGAGGCACTGGAGGCTCATAATCGTCTCTCATCAGTAGTAAAGCTTTGATTGTGATGTTTATCCTGTGCAAGGGGAGGGGTGTGTGGAATGGTTCATCCTGATTTATATTGACACTGTTACCATGTGTTAACAACTGCCTTCCCAATGCAGAAAGTCCTGATAATTTTCTGGATGGCTTCATTTCAGATCAGATTTTCACTTGTAAATTCAACCTGATATGTGGATTTTCAACACTCTGGGCCTTTGAAATATACAGATTAGGTCAGGGTTATGTCTGGTGTTAAGAATCTGTGAAATAAAAGACATTTGTAAACACTTTTCATTGTGTAATGGTGCCCCAAGGGGTTTCAACCACTGTGTTTCCATGGGAGACTATAGGAGAAAGTGTGGAGTTTGCATGTCCCCCCCCCCCCCCCCCCCCCCCCCCAACGTGTGTGCTCAGGTTTCTTCCAGGTGCTCTGGTTTCCTCCCGCAGTCCAAAGATGTGCAGGTTAAGGTTCATTGACCATGCTAATCTGCCCTATAGTGTCCAGGGATGTGTAGGCTGGATGGATTAGCCATGGGCAATACAGGGTCACAGGGATAGAGTAGGGGAGGTGGGTCTGGATGGGATGCTGTTCAGAGCGTTGGTGTGCACTTGATGGGCTGAATGGTCAGCTTCCACACTGCAGGAATTCTATGAAATCAATAGAGTACAAGTTTGGAACTGAAAATGTCAGTTTAATTTTATGTGTTACAACCTTATATCTAACACACAAAGAATATATCTATAACTTGAGCTCAGCATTAAGAGGCTAATCCTGGGTAAGAGAAGACTGAGTTAGGAAAAAGAGGTAGAAAACTTGAACTCTTTAGCTTCAAACTATTCAGGGTGAAGTGAGGTACTGGAGCTTATGGAGGTACGGCATGTAAATTGCTAAGCCCTAAATGAAATAGAAATAGAGAAGTTAGTAAAAAGTAATTTTTGGAACTGAAATCAGAAAGAACATAGAACATAGAACATACCAACCAAATCTAGTCCCACCTGCCAGCACCTGGCCTATATCCCTCTAAACCTTTCCCATTCATATACCCATCTAAATGCTTTTTAAATGTTGCAAATGTACTAGCCTCCACCACTTCCTCTGGCAGGTCATTCCATACACGTACCACCCTCTGCGTGAAAAAGTTGCCCCTTAGGTCTCTTTTATATCTTTCCCCTCTCACCCTAAACCTATGCCCTCTAGTTCTGGACTTCCCATCCCCAGGGAATATTCTTGCAAAGAGAGATTAGCATGTGCAAACCCAAACAGGCCAGAAAAGACTTAGACTCTGGAACCATTCAAAGGAAAGCTGCGATACTGGCACAAGTTTGTATAGGAGGTCACTTGCTTGACTGAATCTGTTCATTGTGTTTCTCATAGTGATTTTACCCTTTCTGAAGACCTCCTGTGATCCGCAAGATTTCCATTTAATGCATTAACAATGTGCTCTTCAGCCTGTTACTCTGATATAGATAATTAATGAGATATGCTACAGTCTTTCAAGATGATTTCCCTGCTGTTTCTCTATCTTTATTACTTCAGGGGTCCAGGAAATACATCTGTATAATTAAGTTTAGCAACATTGGTGAAGGATAATATAGTGAACATTCAAATTTATGCACACTATGTGTTTTGACCCCCACCATGCCATTAGGTTAGCTTCATATATGTTGAAAATGACAAAGAAGAGCTCATAACATAGACCCACTAAAGATTTGGCAAAAAAAAACATCTTAGGTAACAGTTCCATCTCCCCTTCCCAGCAATTAATGCAACAAAAATTGCACAGTTGGTGAAATTTCAGGTGTGTGAAAGTGAGCAGTGCACATGCTGGAGATCAGAGTCAAGATGAGAGTGGTGCTGGTAAAGCACAGCAGGTATGGAAAATAAAGACCATGAAAGACATGGGAAGGGTTAAAGCATGAAGACCACTGGCAGTCTGTGTTCTGTGGTAGGCAGGGGCAGGATGGGATAACCATAGAGGAACATTCTTACACCAATTAGCAGAGTAAAGTTAAGGCTGAAAGGTCACTATAGCGAGATGACATAACACAAGTAATAAAGCAAGTTTCTCTGTTAAGTGTTATTATGACAGGATTGGGACAGTGAATATTTAGGACATGACATTAAAATATCTAATTAATAGTTAGTAGAGTCAGCTTGAAACAGGAGAGTATTGTAACAGATGGAATAACTAAATATCTATCATGATAGGTTAGTCTGCAGTTGAAGATCACTGTAGCAGAGTTAGCAATAAACATCTAACTGTGACATTAGAATAACATTAAGTAAAATGTACAACTAAAGAGAAAATGGGAACTAACATCACTGGTTTATTGTGTAGCTGGAGTGAGGTACTTTGATTAATATAGTTAGACATGCTGATAAGCTAACAGAAACATGATATAAAAAGATATAAAAATCCATGGAACCTGAGGTTCTTGGGCATTCGAGAATCAGCTTTCTCAGTGTCACAGTTTTTTGTTTGCAAATAAAAGATCTACTTCTTGAAGAACTCTCTGTGTCTCCTGGTGGTTCTCTATATTTTCTCCACAACACAGGTCAGCCAGCATCTGAGGAGCAGGAAAATCAATGTTTCGGGCAAAAGCCCCAATTCCCAAGAAGAACCTCCTTCGAAGTGTTGCAGTGCATTAGGTTGTTCCCCAGGTTACATCAGTACAAACGTTAGAAACATGGTTTGTGTGTGTATGTACCACACTTCTTTTTTTAACATCAGATCAGGATGAAATAGTGGCATCATCAGAATAGTGAAAGTCATAGGCGACAATCTCGCTTCATATACCGTGTGTCACAGCTTAGATATTATCCCGAGCCATCTACATGTGTTTGCATTGGTTGTTCAGAATGACGATATGGTCTCTTTGTAATTAGAGTGGCATTTCTTTGATGCAACAATTCAAAGTCCTTTTTGTCAGTTCTCTTTCAGGTGGAGAACCATCTGGAACAGTGTGGCAGATATGAGTTTAATACTTTGCCACTTTGTTCCCTGTTTATCCTTTCCCATCCAGCCATCAAGAGAGCAAAATGATAACTGCATCAATATAATAAATCGAGACACTAAACTTTGAAGCAGATGTCTGTCTGTATTGTGACTCTAACATTATTATCTCTTGAGTCAGGCTACATTAGCTCTTTTCAAGCAGCATTCTCTTCATAAAACATAAACCTTTCCAAATCTTTTATTGTTTGAGGAAGAAGGGTCATCAAGCATAGTCACATTTCTGTTGCATACTGTAAAGTGACACACTGAGTGATGAACCTTCTAAAATGTGAGTCTGTATGTTCTGTGTTCAGACAGATATCATAAAAGATCTGCTGGGATCATAGTGTTCTTTTAAACAAACTGATTGTGAAGTCAATTCCACATATCATCACTTGTGTTCTTTGATTAAATTAAAGAGAAAGTTAAACCGACTGTTTCATTTGGAAAACTAACCTTTTACCCGGTCCTTCATAAAGAGGAGTATGCATTCAAATCCCATGCCACCAGCGCAGGATGGGGTGGCACGGTGGCTCACTGCTTAGCGCTGCTGCCTCAGAGCACCAGGGACCTGGGTTCAATTCCAACATCGGGTCACTATCTGTGTGGAGTTTGCACATTCTCTCCATGTCTGCATGGGTTTCCTCCCACAATCCAAAGATGTGCAGATTAGGGTGGATTGGCCATGCTAAATTGTCCTTGACGTTCAAGGATGTATGGCTAGGGGAATAGGTTTGGGTGGGATGCACTTTGGAGGGTCGGTGTGGACTTGTTGGGTTATAGAGTCATAGAGATGTGCAGCATGGAAACAGACCCTTCGGTCCAACCCATCCATACCGACCAGATATCCCAACCCAATCTAGTCCCACCTGCCAGCACCCGGCCCATATCCCTCCAAGCCCTTCCTATTCATTTACCCATCCAAATGCCTCTTAAATGTTGCAATTGTACCAGCCTCCACCACATCTTCTGGCAGCTCATTCCATACACGTACCACCCTCTGTGTGAACAGGTTGCCCCTTAGGTCTCTTTTATATCTTTCCCCTCTCACCCTAAACCTATGCCCTCTAGTTCTGGACTCCCTGACCCCAGGGAAAAGACTTTGCCTATTTATCCTACCCTATGCCCCTCATAATTTCTTAAACCTCTATAAAGTCACCCCTCAGCCTCCGACGCTCCAGGGAAAACAGCCCCAGCCTGTTCAGCCTCTCCCTGTAGCTCAGATCCTCCAACCCTGGCAACATCCTTGTAAATCTTTTCTGAACCCTTGCAAGTTTCACAACATCTTTCCGATAGGAAGAAGACCAGAATTGCGCGCAATATTCCAAGAGTGGCCTAACCAATGTCCTGTACAGCTGCAACATGACCTCCCAACTCCTGTACTCAATACTCTGGCCAATAAAGGAAAGCATACCAAACACCTTCTTCACTATCCTATCAACCTGCGACTCCACTTTCAAGGAGCTATGAACCTGTCCCTCAGGATTCCCTCGAACAACTTGCCTACCACCGAGGTTAGGCTCATCGGTCTATAGTTCCCTGGCTTGCCCTTCTTAAACAGTAGCACAACATTTGCCAACCTCCAGTCTTCTGGCACCTCACCTGTGACTATCAATGATACAAATATCTCAACAAGAGGCTCAGCAATCACTTCTCTAGCTTCCCACAGAGTTCTAGGGTACACCTGATCAGGTCCTGGGGATTTATCCACCTTTAACAGTTTCAAGACATCCAGCACTTCCTCCTCTGTAATCTGGACATTTTGCAAGATGTTACCATCTATTTCCCTACAGTCTATATTTTCCATATCCTTTTCCACAGTAAATACTGATGCAAAATATTCATTTAGTATCTCTCCCATTTTTTGTGGCTCCACACAAAGGCCGCCTTACTGATCTTTGAGGGGCCCTATTCTCTCCCTAGTTACCTTTTTGTCCTTAATATATTTGTAAAAACCCTTTGGATTCTCCTTAATTCTATTTGCCAAAGCTATCTCATGTCCCCGTTTTGCCCTCCTGATTTCCCTCTTAAGTCTACTCGTACTTTCTTTATACTCTTCTAAGGATTCACTTGATCTATCTTGTCTATACCTAACATATGCTTCCTTCTTTTTCTTAACCAAACCCTCAATTTCTTTAGTCATCCAGCATTCCCTATACCTACCAGTATTCCCTTTCACCCTGACAGGAATATACTTTCTCTGGATTCTTGTTATCCCATTTCTGAAGGCTTCCCATTTTCCAGCCGTCCCTTCACCTGCGAACATCTGCCTCTAATCAGCTTTCAAAAGTTCTTGACTAATACCGTCAAAATTGTCCATTCTCCAATTTAGAACTTCAACTTTTAGATCTGGTCTATCCTATTCCATCACTATTTTAAAACAAATAGAATTATGGTCACTGGCCCCAAAGTGCTCCCCCACTGACACCTCAGTCACCTGCCTGCCTTATTTCCCAAGAGTAGGTCAAGTTTTGTACCTTCTCTAGTAGGTACATCGACATACTGAGTCAGAAAATTGTCTTGTACACACTTAAGAAATTCCTCTCCGCCTAAACCTTTAACACTATGGCAGTCCCAGTCTATGTTTGGAAAGTTAAAATCCCCTACCATAACTACCCTATTATTCTTACAGATAGCTGCGATCTCCTTACAAGTTTGTTTCTCAATTTCCCTCTGACTGTTGGGGTTCTATAATACAATCCCAATAATGTGATCATCCCTTTCTTATTTCTCAGTTCCACCCAAATAACTTCCCTGGATGTATTTCCGGGAATATCCTCCCTCAGCACAGCTGTAATGCTATCCCTTATCAAAAATGCCACTCCCCCTCCTCTCTTGCCTCCCTTTCTATCCTTCCTGTAGCACTTGTATCCTGGAACATTAAGCTGCCAGTCCTGCCCATCCCTGAGCCATGTTTCCGTAATTGCTATGATATCCCAGTCCCATGTTCCTAACCATGCCCTGAGTTCATCTGCCTTCCCTGTTAGGCCCCTTGCATTGAAATAAATGCAGTTTAATTTATTAATCCTACCTTGTCCCTGCCTGCCCTGACTGTTTGACTCACTTCTGTTCTCAGCTGTACCCGTCACAGACTGATCTCTTTCCTCGCTATCTCCCTGGGTCCTATTCCCCCACCTTACTAGTTTAAATACTCCCAAGCAGTTCTAGCAAATCTCCCTGCCAGTATATTAGTCCCCTTCCAATTTAGGTGCAATCCGTCCTTCTTGTACAGGTCACTTCTACCCCAAAAGAGATTCCAATGATCCAAAAATGTGAATCCTTCTCCCATACACCAGCTCCTCAGCCATGCATTCATCTGCTCTATCCTCCTATTCCTACCCTCACTAGCTCATAGCATTGGGAGTAATCCAGATATTACTACCCTTGAGGACCTCCTTTTTAAATTTCTGCCTAACCCTCTGTAATCTCCAGCAAGGTTAGAACTCACAGAATACAGGGAGAACTAGCCATTTGGATACAGAACTGGCTCAAAGGTAGAAGGCGGAGGGTGGTGGTGGAGGGTTGTTTTTTTCAGACTGGAGGCCTGTGACCAGTGGAGTACCACAAGGATTGGTGCTGGGTCCTCTACTTTTTGTCATTTACATAAATGATTTGGATGCGAGCATAAGAGGTACAGTTAGTACGTTTGCACATGACACCAACATTGGAGGTGTGGTGGACAGCGAAGAGGGTTATCTCAGGTTACAACGGGATCTGGACCAGATGGGCAGATGGAAGTGGCAGATGGAGTTTAATTTAGATAAATGCGAGGTGCTGCATTTTGGGAAAGCAAATCTTAGCAGGACTTATACACTTAATGGTAAGGTCCTCGGAGTGTTGCTGAACAAAGAAACCTTGGAGTGCAGGTTCATAGCTCCTTGAAATTGGAGTCACAGGTAGATAGGATAGTGAAGCTACAGGGAGAGGCTGAACAGGCTGGGGCTGTTTTCCCTGGGGCGTTGGAGGCTGAGGGGTGACCTTATAGAGGTTTACAAAATTATGAGGGGCATGGATAGGGTAAATTGGCAAAGCCTTTTCCCTGGGGTGGGTAAGTCAGAACTAAAGGGCATAGGTTTAGGGTGAGGGGGAAAGATATAAAAGAGACCTATGGGGAAACTTTTTCACACAGAGGGTGGTACATGTTTGGAATGAGCTGCCAGAGGAAGTGGTGGAGGCTGGTACAATTGCAATATTTAAGAAGCATCTGGATGGGTTTATGAATAGGAAGGGTTTGGAGAGATAGGGCCAGGTGCTAGCAGGTGGGACTAGATTGGGTTGGGATATCTGGTCGGCATGGACGGATTGGACCGAAGAGTCTGTTTTCATGCTGTACATCTCGATGTCTCTATGAGGTTTATCTGAAATCACAAGCTTTCGGAGTGCTGCGCACTTCACCTGACAAAGGAGCAGTGCTCTGAAAGTTTGCGATTTCAAATAAACCTGTTGGACTCTAAGCTGGTGTCATGTGACTTCTGACTATGTATATCAAGGCCACATATGGAGGCACACATAATATAATGCATCTCCTTAAACAAAAGTTGCATGTGTATAAGGAATGGCCTCCAGGCCCATCCTTCTATCGGAGCTATGACATTCATTACCTCAGTCTTGCAATATAGAACGACAAGAAGGTTCATAGATGTCTATAAGATCACAATCTGACTTCAACCCATCCAAACTAGTTGGGATGGAGTACGGCAAGGACACTGTGTCCATTTATTTTAATTTGAGGTAAGGCAGGGGCATTGAAATAATCATGCATCAGTCATGCAATTTGACGTGACGCACATCCTTTCTTGAGTCTTGAAAACAAAATAAGCCTTTGGAAAATGCATTATTCCATTCAGGGAACATTCATTTTTGGAGCATTGCATGGTAGAATGTCACAGTCTCAGGGAGTGAGGTGAGAAAGTTTCAACATACGAATCAGTAGTAGACCATTCGACCAACACCTCGAGTCTACCCCGCTCATGGATGGGCTCATAGCTGATCTGATTGTGGCCCCAACTCTATTTTGATACCTCTCTGCAATATCCTTTGACACCATTGTCAATAAAGAATCTGCCTAGCTCTGCTGTGAAAATATTGAGTCTCTCTGCTTCTCCCATTCTCTGGGGAATTGAGTCCCAAGACTCATGATCTTCTGAGAGAGAGAAAAAAAAACTCATCTTCAACTCAAATGGGATCCCTGACTTTTAAAATGTGTCCTGTAGTTTCAGCCTGTCTCTCAATCTGCACACCTTGAGACTCTATATGTGATCACTTCCTCTGCCAAACTCCAATCACAATCTGTCCAACCTTTCCTCTGAAGATAGCCCCTTCAACCTAGGAATTAATCGAGTGAACTGCTTCTGATGCAAAACTGGACCCTGTACATTGGGTGTGGCCTCACCTAAGCCCTGTACAATTCACAGAACATCCCCACTTTGATATTCTATTCTTCAGGTATTCCTACTCAATGCCTTCCTGATCACTTGCTGTACTTGCAAAGGTGCTGTCTATCACCTGGTTTGTTGTGGGGAGTTTTGTTTTTCAGCTACATGTGCGATTTTAGTTAAACATGCACTAAGGACGATCACAACATTAAAACCTCCATGGATTTCTGAAGGTTAGTCAATCTGTTAAGTATAATTGTATGTTTACAGCCCACCATCTAGTTATAAGTCAAACCATCAAATATTTTTGCTTTCGTGAACTTTGTTTGTAGGCCATTTGCAATAGTTTATGTTATCTGATTTGGTTGATGACTCATACAGAGTCTTGGAGATCTAAGCACAGAAAAAGGCCCTTCAGCCTAACACATCTGTGCCAGTCAAGACCAATCACCTATTCTAATCCTATTTCCTAGCACTTGACCCATAGCTTTGTAAGCCTTAGCATCCCAAGTACACATCTAAATACTTCTTAAATGCTGTTAAGGTTGCTGCCTCATGAAGAAGGGTTGACTTCTCCACCTCCTGATCCTGCCTGGCTTGCCGTGTCTTCCAGCCTCCTGCCTGTCTACGGCTACCATACTTGCAGGCAGTGAGTTCCAGTTCCCACCATCCTTTGGATGAAAACATTTTTCTTCACATCTTCTCCAAACCTTTTGCCCTTTACTTTAACTCTACACCCCTATGCCCCCCACTCCCTGGTCACCGATCCCTCCATCAAGGGGAAATGTTTCTTCCTGTCTATCCTTATCCATGTTCCACATCTCAATCATTGCCCCCTCTCAATCTCCTCTGGAGAAGAAAAACAACTCTAGTCTGTCCAATCTCTCCTCGTAACGAGAGCTCTGCAGGCCAGGCAACATCCTGGTAAATCGCCTCTGTGCCATCTCCAGTGCTACCATATTCCTCTTATCTTGTGGATTCCAAAACTGCACACAACAGTCAGAATGCAACATCTGACTTTATTTTACCTTATGTGAAAAAATAAAACCAAACCATATAAAAATGTATAAATATATATTTTAAAAAACCAACTAACTACTTAACTAAATAAATAATAACTAACAACTACCTAATAAATAATAATAATAATAATAATACGACTCAGCAAGACAAAAGACTAGCTCTTGAATATCGAAAGCATTAAGTTTCACGTGTTCACATATTCGCAGTTCTCCTCTCTGGATATTACACTCGCAAAACACAATCGTTACAGCTATATAAAAGCCCTTATTAGTGTGGCAGACAGATCTGTGTCCAGGTAATGCAAAAAGAGCCACTATGTCTTATAAAAAATCTCAGTTTTATGATGCACCATACTCATAAGAGAATCCAAGGGGAGTTGCTCCATAACAATCTTATGCCAACTTGACAAGCCCGGAGAATTTTCAGACACCCAACCTAACATAACGTTCTTCCTTATGCACATCTACAGGGAATACACTGGGCAGGCCAAGAAGAAGTCGGGTCCCTCCCCACCCTTGTCCCCAAAATCCTCTCTGTTACATCTGCCACAGTGCTCCAGTGGCAGGACCAGAGGCAATGTGTAAGAGTACCCATACTCACTTTGCACTTGGGACATGTTGAAGATACTCCTGGTTTAAATTTTGCTAAACGATCTGGAGCCAAGTGGACCCTGTGGAGAATCTTCAACTGTGAAGCATGGGTCCTCTTGCAAATCAAGATCTTTCTCGCATTTTTCCTAATATCTTCCCATGCCTCTGAGGAGATCTCGACACCCAACTCTCTCTACTACACCCTGCAAAGCCATTTGATCTCATCTGAGAAACCGTCCCTCAGCAGGTGATAAAGAGTGCTGACAGACAGTGAGTTCTGAGCACCCTCTTTTCTATGTTGGATTTGTAGGGATCAGTTAAGAGTGTAGTCTTTTTATGATTAAAATCCCTAATTTGAAAAGAAAACCGAAAGAGATCCCTGCTAGATAGCTTGTACTTCCGGCTAGTTGGTCAAAATACATCATTGTTTCTCCCTCAAATAAATCACCCATGCAAGACACACCCCCAGCTGCCCTAGTTTAAACCCTGAGTCCACCACCCCAGTTGAAAACCCGGCATACCCACTATAGATGTAAAAAAAGATGTTTTGGCAATATTTCCTTTTCTCTGCCACATTGCTCTCCATGTTTTAACAGGAATGATAACTATTAGATTGTGGCACTGTTCCTTGACTGTCCTCATTCTGTCCAGAAACAGCAAACTAATAAGGAGGCACTTTGTTTGAGAGGTTTCAATACCCAACCACATTGAAAGAGGGTCCTCACAAGTCCAGCCACTCACATAAAATAAAAGTGAGCTTAGTTGATAGTTTTTAATGTCCGGGAGATCCACTCCCCCCTCCCCCCAGTCTGTGAGGCAATTAAAATTTAGCTAACATTGTGGGCGGCATGGTGGCACAGTGGTTAGCACTGCTGCCTCACAGCGCCAGAGACCCGGGTTCAATTCCCGCCTCAGGCGACTGACTGTGTGGGGTTTGCACATTCTCCCCGTGTCTGCGTGGGTTTCCTCCGGGTGCTCCGGTTTCCTCCCACAGTCCAAAGATGTGCAGGTGAATTGGCCATACTAAATTGCCTGTAGTGTTAGGTTAGGGGTATGGGTGGGTTGCAATTCGGCGGGTTGGTGTGGACTTGTTGGGCCGAAGGGCCTATTTCCACTGTAAGTAATCTAATCTATAACAAGGGGCTGCTTACAATACCAGATAAAAGAGCTGAACCAGCCGTTCAATTTCCTGAATGTTTGTTTAGTGAAAATCAAGGGGAGCATTTGCATAGGGTACAGTAGACGTGGAAGATTCATTTTAATAAGAGCTATCAGACCGAACCTCGAGACCGGAAGTGCCTCCCAACTTTGAAGGTCTTGTTTGATTTTGTCGAATAAATGAACAAAATTAGTTTTAAACAGCTGACCAAAAGCTGGAGTAATGAATATACCTAAATACAGAAAACACCCCTGTGACCACTTAAAAGGGAATCAAGATTTGCCCTCGTTTTGGTAAGACTACCCATTGGCGTAGCCTCTGATTTCGCAAAATTGATCTTGTATCCCGAAAAGGTGCCGAACGAACTGAGTCATTGCATCAGGTGAGGCACAGAAACTGCTGGGTTTGACAAAACGCTGAGGACATTGTCCGCATGCAATGAAATCTTATGTCATTTTGACTCCGCTTCTGGAGCTGGTATATTAGGATCCTAATGAATGCCAGCGGCTCAATCACCAATGTAAAAAGCAATGGTGAAAAGGAAACAGCCCTGTCGGCTACCCTAAAGGTATTAAAACTGCTTGATCGTACACCATTGGTGAGCACTGCGGTGAGAGGGTCACTGTAGAGAACCTTTACCCATCTTATAAAGGCTTCGTCCAAGCCTAACTCCAGTAGAAAAAAGGTACAGCCACTCAACCCAAACACCTTCTCTGCATCTAGAGAGATCACCAAACCTTGTATAGACTGTTGATGACACGCTTGAATTATATTAAGCAACCTCCTAACATTATTGGAGGATCTACGGCCCTTTATAAAGCCTGTCTGGCCCCCTTTAATAGGAGAAGGCAGATTCCAGCCTTAACACAAAAGTCTGAGAAAGGATTTTAAAATCAACATTTAAAAGTGAAATGGGCCTGTAAGAAGCACAGTCCTCTGGGACTTTCCCTTTTTCAAGAATAAGAGAGATCCTGGATGTAGGTTTGCTCATTGAGCTGGAAGGTTCA
Source organism: Chiloscyllium punctatum (assembly GCF_047496795.1). Classification (NCBI taxonomy): domain Eukaryota; kingdom Metazoa; phylum Chordata; class Chondrichthyes; order Orectolobiformes; family Hemiscylliidae; genus Chiloscyllium; species Chiloscyllium punctatum. The sequence goes on from NC_092758.1 coordinate 86,035,007, forward strand.
TTTTCAATCGTTTCGTCACCATCCGAGGTAACATCATCAGTGAACCTCCAAATGAAGCACCAGTGGTGTAGCCCACTTTCCAATCATATTTTTGAGTTTTCATGGGTTGGTGATGTCATTTCCTGTGGTGACATCATTTCCCATGGTGATGTCATTTCCTGTTCTTTTTCTCAGGGGTGGTAAAACACGTCCAGAAACCTTAGCCACTCTCCCCTGCATCAAAGACATCTCTGAAATGACTGCCAGATTACTCAGACCCCTTGGCATCGTGGTAGCCCACACACCCACCAACACACTAAAACAGCAGCTAATGAATTTGAAAGACTCTATAAAGACAAGTAAAACTAGTGTCATTTAGAAACTACCTTGTAAGAACTGTAACAAATACTACATTGGAGAAATATGCAGAAAACTAGCCACCACGATACATGAACATCAACTCGCCACAAAACGACATGACCCACTCTCAGTAGGATCCGTACATACGGATGAGGAAGGACACCACTTCAACTGGGACAACACATCCACCCTTAGGACAAGCCAAACAGGGGCATGAGATTTCCTAAAGGCATGGCATTCCAACTGGAACCCTGTCAACAAACACATTGACTTGGATCCCATGCACCAGCGCTGAGAAAAAGAACAGGAAATGGCATCACCATAGGAAATGATGTCACCACATAAAATGACATCACCAACCCAAGGCAACTCAAACATATAAAGAGAAAAAGGGCTACACCACCAGTGCTTCATGTAGAGGCTCACAGAAGATGTTACCTAGTATGGTGATGAAACATCTGAAAACGAACCCTCCAGCTCAGCCAGCAAGCCTAAATGCAGAAACTCAACCTGAGCTACAATTCTTCTCAAAACTCGCTAATAAGAGAGATATTGGTCTCTCTTAGTAATGGCAGGAGGCAATCATGATGGTACGAGTCATTGAACATGTTGAGCATCAGGCCTGACAATATGTTTATAAATTCCTTATACAATTCGCTGGCATGTCCATCACAACTGGGCACCTTTCCACTCTGAAGCTGCTTTCCAGCCTCCTGCACCTCTTGCTCTGATAAGGGCACATTGAGAAAGGACTCTTGTCCAGGGGTCACACCTGGAAGCTCCAGATCTTAGGGCCATAGAGATGTACAGCATGGAAACTCATCCATGCTGATCAGATATCCCAATCCAATCTAGTCTCATTTGCTCGCATCCAGCCCATACCCGTCCAAACCCTTCCTATTAATATACCCATCGAAATGCCTTTTAAATGTTGCAATTGTACCAGCCTCCACCACTTCCTCTGCAGCTCATTCCATACACGTACCGCCTTCTGTGTGAAAATGTTGCCGCGTAGGTCTCTTTTATATCTTTCCCCTTTCACCCTAAACCTATGCCGTCTAGTTTGGACTCCCTCACCCCAAGGAAAAGACCTTGTCTATTTACCCTATCCATGCCCTCATGATTTTATAAACCTCTATTAGGTCACCCCGCAGCCTTCAACTCTCCAGGGGAAACAGCACCAACCTATTCAACCTCTCCCTATATAGCTCAAACCCTCAAACTCTGATCCTTGAAAAAAGACTGCCTCCGGGCCCGCCCCTCCTCACAACCCTCAGATTGGTACAAGTCAGAGTAAAACCTCTGAAATGCAGCATTAATCTTTTTAGAATCACAGCTTAGATTTCCAGCACCTTCCCTAATCAACGTAATGGATTGAGGGACAGTCTTTTTTCCTGGCAGGATACGCTAAGTATCTTGACCGGTTTGTCACCATGCTCAAACAGCCTTTGTCTTGCAAAAGTCAGCTCCTCCTTTGCTGTCTGTGTGAGCACGGAATTCAGTGCAGACTGCAGCGCCGTAATCCTCTGTAGCTTGGCCAACGAGGACCTGTCAAAGTAAGCTTTCTTGGCTTCAACCGTGCTGCCAGGTGATATTTCTGCTCGCCCTTCTGCCAGTTCCCACTGACAGAATAGAAAATAACGAACCTTGGCAGTTTCCCAAAGAGCAGATGAACTACTAACTGAGCCTGAGTTAATTTCTAGGAACACCCGAAATTCCCTAGAGAAGTACTCTACAAGCATACTATCCTTAAGGATAAAGGGATCCATTTGCCAGTGCCTGGGACCAGCTACAGCATCCTTAGCCTTAACCAACAGGTACACTTGAGCGTGATCAAAGATGGCAATATTACCAATCGTACAACATGCCACCAAGTCCAGGGTTGCCACGGGGTTCAGAAAAAAATCAATCCTGGTATGTCACCTGTGTAGCTTGAAAAGAAACATAAAATCCCTGCCTGTAGGGTGGAAATGCCTCCAGACGTCCACCATCCACTAATTGCTTTTGTAAAGAGGGTATCAGGGAGCCTTTGAGCAACCTGTCTATCACAGGATCCATAAGGCAATTAAAATCGCCCGCTATGATGATATGTTGAGATTCAAGACTGATCAGATCAGAGAACGCGTCTACCAGAAACTTGAGGGGAAAGGCCAGAGGGCAATAAACATTTAAAACATCACATTCTTCTCCATTTATCAGGGCTTTAAGGATTGCAAACCTCCCGTGTGTGTCTTTAATAAATTCTAGTAACTTAAATGGGAGATTCTTCCAAACCAATATAGCCACTCCCCTACTCCTAATGTTAAAAGATGAAAAGTAAACCCGATCAAAGCCATTCTGCTGCAATTTCAAATGCTCTCTATCATCCAAGTGTGTATCCTGCAATAAAGCAATATCTACCTTTTCCCTTCTAAGACTTGAGAGTACCTTCTTCCTCTTAATTGGTGAGTGACTCCCCTTGATGTTCCGGGTACACCATTTAATCAAGTCACTAGCCATAACCTTCTGCAGTAACATTTGGACTCCAGAGAGGAAGAATTTGAATTACAAGTTGCTGAGCCTTAGTGAAGGAAAATCCACAGAACACAAAAATTGCACAAACTAAAACCACTACAGTTAACAAACCTACACAGCTATCAAAGACTGTGTCCAACAAAAACCAAAAAATCAAAACAACATAGAAAGCACCAATGGCACTGGACAGGGGAATTCAGCCCCTGCCCAAAGGGGAAATCTGAACACCCCAAAACCCAACACCCTGCCCCACTGCCAATACAACAATCAGGGCATTTAAATACCTGAACAAGGCATAAACTGCCTGTAAATAGGCATCTAGCCATCCCAACCATTTTCTCTCCTCCTAGCTAGAGCTACACCACAAACACAAGCAACAAAGAAAGAAAATACACAAAAGGATAACAATATGAACAAAGAAGTTAAAAATGAATAGTAAGTAAGTAAGCACCCCACCCATCCCTTTGTGTTGCTTAATTTAGAATTTAAAAGTAAATACCCCAGCCACACCTGAGAATAATTTAAACCATAATTTTGATTATGACCAAAAAGGGGAAAAGAAAACCCAACACAATTTCCTTTTTTTTAAAAGAAAAATAAAGACATATTCAAACAATGCTACTATTCATACATACTCAATTGTTCAGACTAAGTTAGCTTGTCCACAAAGTCTCTTGCCTTCTCTGATGAGTTAAAGAAATATACAGATCCATTAAAGATGATAGGAAGCATTGCCGGGAACCTCAGAGTTTACTGGATCCCGAGATCCCTCAGTCTTTTCAAAATGCCATCATAGGATTTCCTTTTCCAGATCACCGCCACTGAAAAGTTTTGGAAAAACATGATCCTATATCCCTCGTAAACTAAAGCCTTCGAATCCTTCCCCTGGATTCTGGAAGCTTCCATGATTCTCTTCTTATCTCTATAATTATGGAACTGTACAAGGACAAGGACAAGGATGTTGGTCCAGACCTGACCTCCGCGCTGTGACCTGGTAAGCCTGCTCAATCTTCAAGCTTCCCATTCCAGCCTCCAAGTTAAGGAATTTCGGCAACCGGTCCTCAATAAATTCCACCAAAAGCTCATCTTCCTTTCCCTCTGGCAGAACTACGACCTGAATATTTTTCCTCCTGCCACTGTTTTCGAGATCATCAACCTGGTCAAGCAAATTACAAACCTGCGTTTCCAGGGCCTGAATCCTATCCTTGGATGAATCAGTCTCAGCTTTCACCACGCTGACCCTGCGTGTGACCTCGTCCCACCTTTTCTCAAAGTCTCCCAGCTGCTGTTCGTGCTTCTGCAGCATGATAGAGATCGGGTCCAGCTTCTCTTCAGTTTTCTTACCCAACACCTCGCGAGATTTTATGAGCTCCGATACCAGGGCCTGATGCGAAATTGAGTCTGAGGATCCTGTAGGCCGGGCCATGGCCCTGGCCTTGGGCACGCCTCCTCCCTTCTTAGGCATCCCTGGATGGTGAAAATGCAGGTAAGTACCTTTTGAAAACTTCCTCGGACCCTGCGACTTTTCCAGAGTCCTAGGATACTGCGCTGACCCGGGTAGGGTGGGTAAGGGCTTTGTCCTGGCTGTGATGCGGTGCAGAGCTCTGCAACGCGATCTTTCTATATTGCCGCCATTTTGGATTCCCGCACATCTGACTTTTAATGTGCTGAGTTAATTTTATGCGTTTCAGTAGCTAATTTAGAATTCTGTTTAATCCTCTTGAAAATTACATCATGCCTCAACAACCTTATGACAACAAATATTCCAGATGCATTGTCGTGCACTCTACTACAAATATGCCACTTTGAGGTTTGCCTATCCTAAAGCGCACAGATTTTTAATTGAATTCTGACGTGTTCACTGGACAGTTTCAGCATAACATCCACAGAATTAAACATCTGGTTGGGAATCCCACCTAACTTTTACTTTTAATTACTTCTTAATGAGGTACAAAGTAAGACTTCTAAAAGGATTAATGTTGGACAATATATTAGAGCCCGGCAAACCTGATTATGTCACATAGTCTTGAATGAAGAATCAGCAAGGTCTTTGTTTGTGTCAACTCAGACTCCTGTTTCTCTTTATAATTATACCTAATTAGTTAATGTATCTTGTACCTGTTGCTAGCATGCAATAAACTATATCTTGTTGTTAAGTAAAATGCCTCTTCTCTTTCAGCCTCAATGGTGGTTTATCTTCTACTGCTGATATTATACAGACCCACAGACCCAGCATAGAAAGGAGGATGCTAAAGTTACTTTTCAAAAAGAGCAGAAAGTAAGATGAGCACTCTACCCCAACCAAAAGTTGGTACCTCAAATACAACATTATCCCATTAGGGAAACATACAAGTCCTGCATTTAGAATAGATTCCCTACAGTGTGGAAACAGACCCTTCGGCCCAACAAGTCCACACTGACTCTCCAAAGAGCAACCCCACCCAGACCCATTCCCTTACATTCACCCCTGACTAAACACACCTAACACTATGGGCAATTTAGCATGGCCAATTCACATAACCTGCACATCTTTGGACTGTGGAAGGAAACTGGAGCACCCAGAAGAAACCCACGCAGACACAGGGAGAATGTGCAAACTCCACACAGACAGTTGCCTGAAGCAGGAATTGAACCCAGGTCCTGTGAGGCAGCAGTGCTAACCACTGAGCCACCATGCCACCCAATAGCTTCCATCTCTTCTTATGTACATTCGGTTTCTTTCACTTTGCATCTATGTTACTCTTCCAGTTTATATTTTATAATTGGCAATATTAAATTCCACTTGGTATTAATCTTCTCAATTGTGCAGCAATTATATAACAGATATAAATCCTCCTAAATTATTTCTCTCCTCTGCACTAAAATACTAAATTAACAATGCTAGCTGTAAGGCCTAAAGCAATGGCAATTATATTCCCCTGACTTGCTGATGTGGCAAGATGTATTGCCATGTTCCTCAAGTTTCACTGTTACAAACACAACAAATGTCATCTTCTGTAAACTCTTGCTGGCATTACACTGAATTGTAGTGGATCTAAAGTTTTGAAAATGTTCACTTTGCCGAGATATATAGCTTTGAGGCAGACCATTGCATCACAATGCTAGCACCTTTCCTCTGTAGCATTAACCTATTCAAAGATATTATACACACAGGACTATGAGCCCAGGCCTTCCAGCCTAGATGTCAGGACACTATGACTGAGCAACAGCGGACCTATACCTATCTTTGATGTAGGATTATAATGTCACAACAGAAGATGGACAGAGCTTAATTGGTTACATATAACTGATGAATAACAATGATGTTGTTTGGGCAGGTCAATTAGTTGTCAAAACACTAGGCTATTGTCACACACTCTGTTAATTAATAAGACATTTGCCCAAGCTCATTAAGCTAGCTTCTAATTAATCGTTTTGTCCATCAAAGTCGATCTTTTACACAGTGAGCAAGCTTTTGGGAAAACAACAATCTGACTAATGAGATAGAAATCTGTATCAAGGACCTAGCCATGAGTTGTGCTTCATACCCAAATGCAGGATCATTAATGCTATTCCATCGTTAACTTGACCAAAGTATTACCTAACCTTTAAGCTTCCCAGTGGTTTCATTGTCACATTAATCCTTCATTAAACACACTGCAGAAATTTAAGGCTAGTAATTTAAAGCATAAGGACTGTATAATGACATGGTCATTATTAATGACTGCTAATTAACCTCTCACATACATATCCATGACGGGGCACATTAGTAGCACCCCTCCCTTTAAGTCAGGAGGCTTGGATTCAAATCTCATCTGCTCCATCTATAACCTCTGAACAGCTGTTTTAAAATAACATACAAGTTGGGGTACAGGCTAGGGGAGTGTCTCTTGTGGCACGGTGGTAGTGTCCCTATCTCTGAACCAGGAAGTCTCGGTTCAAATCCCACCTGCTTCCCATGGTATATCATTTTCTTATATTAATTCATGGAATGTGGGTGTCTTTGGCTCGGTTGGTATTTATTACCCATCCCTAATTGCCCAGAGGGCAGTTAAGAGTCAACCACTTTGCTGTGGATCTGGAGTCACATGTAGGCCAGACTAGGTAAGGAGGGCAGTTTCCTTCCCTGAAGGATATTAGTGAACCAGATGGGTTTCTCCTGTCAATCGGCAATGGTGTCATGGTCACCAATAGACTCTGAATTCCAGATTTTTTTTTATTGAATTCAAATTCCACCATCTACCATGACCCAGTTCCCCAGAACATTAGCTGGGTTTCTGGATTAGTAGACTGGCGATAACACCACCAGACCATTACCTCCCCAGTAACATCTCTAAACACTATGATTAGAAAATACGTACAAGTAAGGAGCAAGAGTAGACTATTTGACTCCCTTTAGCTTTTCCCAGTGTTTTACAATATCATGTCTCATCTCACCTCCACATTGCTGCTTATCCTTGATAAGGCTTCACCACTTAACAGGAATCTAACCATCGCTGCCTTAAATATATCCAAAAGTTCTACTTTTATGGAAGAGAGTTCCAAAGACTCTCTGAGACAAAAGCTTTTTGCTCATTTCCATCCTCATTGGGCAACTTCTTATTTTTAAATGGTGACCCCTTGTTAAAGATTTTCCAACTGGGAAGTTTTCCACTCTGACAAGCCCTTTCAGTGCGTTACCTTGCAATCAAGTGCCCTCCTACTCTTCTAAATTCTAGTGGAACAGCAGACTTTTCCCGTCAATGTGAAGAATCTCATTTTTCTCTTCCCACTATATTTTTCCAGCTAACTCATCGCTGCCTACATTGGTCAGGATCTGGGAAAGTTTCATGGAATTCTTAGAATCCCTACAGTGTAGAAACAGGCCATTTGCCCCAACAAGTCCACACTGACCCTACGAAGAGTTTCCCACCCAAATCCATTCCCCTACCCTGTTACTATATATTTCCCTGACTAATGCACCTGACCTAACCTGCACATCCCTGACAGCTGTGGGCAATTTAGTCTGACCAATCCACCCTGACCTTTGGAATGTGGGAAGAAACCGGAGGAAACCCACGCAGACACAAGGAGAATGTGCAAACTCCACACAGTCTCCCGAGACTGGAATTGAACCTGGGTCCCTGGCACTGTGAGGCAGCAGTGCTAACCACTGATGGTCACCTACTGACTGTCTTTCTATTCCAGGTTTGTTGAAATCAAAGTCAAATTTCAAAATCTGTTATGGTGGGATTTGAACCAATGGCTCTAAGACCAATAGCCAAGGGTGCTTTATTATTGGCCTAATAATATTGCCACTGCAGTATCGTCTCCCTCCCAATACTTACACTCAATTTCCCTCACAATTCAATTAATTTTCCTGTATCCTAGTTTTCCGTGATTCATCTACTAGGATACACAGGTTCCAAGACACAATGATGTTAACTAAAAGGGAAGCTTGTGTTAACTAAGAGGGAAGTTTCAGGCATAACCCCTTCAACAGGTATGATGAGGAGCTTTTGCTCGAAACGTCGACTATCCTGCTCCTCGGATGCTGCCTGACCTGCTGGGCTTTCCCAGCACCACACTCTCGACTCTAATCTCCAGCAAACGCTGTCCTCACTTTCTCCTCCTCAGTTCCCATTTCATCTCAAAGCTCTGCAATATATCACCATTTAATCACTCTGCTTCTTTTTCATTTTTATGACCAAAGTGGAAACATTTCAGATTCGCCCATTAAAATCTGTTTGCCAGATCTTTGCCCACTCACACTACCAGGACAAGATGTACTCCAGTAACTGACTAAAATTCCTTTGACAACACCTTCAAAACCTGCAACCTATATCACCTAGAAAGACAAGTGAAGCCAATACGCGCAAACAGCACAGGTTCCCCTCTTAATTAACATTATTATGTCTTGGAAATGATTTAGACTCAGGTTTTATTGTCATGTGTACTCCAGAACAGGAATCCAGTGAAAAATTTACAACGTCGCTATTCCTGTCACCATCTTAGGTACAAAGGTAGTTCGGTACAAAATCTTCGGTATAGAAATAGATAAATAAAGAAATAAGTTAAATAGTTTGGGCGGCACGGTGGCACAGTGGTTAGCACTGCTGCCTCACAGCGCCGGAGACCCGGGTTCATTTCCCGCCTCAGGCGACTGACTGTGTGGAGTTTGCACGTTCTCCCCGTGTCTGCGTGGGTTTCCTCCGGGTGCTCCGGTTTCCTCCCACAGTCCAAAAGAGGTGCAGGTCAGGTAAATTGGCCATGCTAAATTGCCCGTAGTGTTAGGTGGGGGGTAGATGTAGGGGTATGGGTGGGTACGCTTCGGCGGGGCGGTGTGGACTTGTTGGGCCGAAGGGCCTGTTTCCACACTGTAAGTAATCTAATCTAATCTAGTTCATCACTGCAGCTCTTCTTAGCATTAAGAAGAATAAAGTTACAAGTGAAATATTACAGCCCTATCCTAAGCCGTGGGTCTGGAGACACCCCATACTGACTTTTCACCAAGATCACTCATGGTCCCCCATGTAGGACATTATTTTGTCCACACTGTGTTCACTCTCCCCCACCCTGAGCTCACTCTCCCCCACGCTGAGCTCACTCTCCACCCCCATCCACACGCACACTGAGCTCACTTCCCCCCCTGCACTGGATTCACTCTCCCCTCTCCCACACTGGGCTCACTCTACCCCAAACTGCGTTCACTCTCCCCCTGCCCTCCCCCAATACCAAGCTTGTTCTCCCCCACTCTGGCATCACCCTTCCCCCACACTGGGCACGCACTCCCCCCTACACTGGGTGAAGTCCCACCCGGGCATGTCTGTGCTTTGCCACCGACTGCCATCTTGGTTCATGCTGGGTCCCAACCACTGCCTCCATGACCAGGCTCTCCCCAGAAGGTCAGTTAAAAAAAAGCATGAAGCATTGAATAAAAAGAGAAAAAAAAGAGAGGGAAAGAAAAACGAGGAAAGAATAAAAAAATAGAAACGCAGACAAAGTGGACGAGACCTGGGCTCAAGAGCTGCCTTCTCCACCGCCACCATTTTGGAGTAAACCAGTGCATACTGGTCCACCCAGTGACACCCATTTCCCATGAATGAATTTTCAATAACTTAACCCTAGACCAGAAGGGACTTTATTCTAACTTTCTCTATCTGTCAACCCTTTCTGCAAACTTTCCTTTATTCTCGTTATTTCTCTTGCTTAACTGATTTAACTCTAACTCCCCAGTCTAACCTTTTGGATCTTCCTCTGCTTTTTTGTGATTTTTTAAAAAAATCTCAGTAACTGAATAATCTTCTAAATTTCTGTTACTGTTCAACAGCTATCTTGTTGCCCTCACTGCACTACACTGAGCTTGCAATGCCAGCAACTTGGTCTGCAAACCTTTTAAACAGAAATTTAAACATGACTAGATGCATAGTCATGGAGTCATACAGCATGGAAACAGATCCTTCGGTCCAACCAGACAATGCTGACCATAACCAATCCAACCTTCCTGCACTTTGCCCATATCTAACATACAGGGTCTGCCATAAGATGCCATACTCCAGTGAAATCTGACTTATTGCACTAAATTGTAACCTGGGCTTTGGAAAAATGATATTAGGTTAAAAAGCAGGTCAGCAAGGTCACACTGGATCGCAGCAGGAGCATCTCAGAGACTTTACCATGCACCTTTTCCTAATTCACAGACCCTTCATTCAATTCAAGACCATATGTGGACACCTGATGCTGCTAGCCCAGGAATGGTAGGGCAGAACCTCCACTGAGCGATGATGAGGCAAGAAGGAGACCTTGAGTACGCACAGCCACTCAGTGGTTAGCCCTGCTGCCTCAAAGTGCCAGGGACCTGAGTTTGATTCCAGCCTCAGGCAACTGTCTCTGTATGGATTTTGCACATTCTCCCTGTGTCTGCATGGGTTTCCTCCGTGTGCTCTGGTTTCCTCCCGCAGTCCAAAGATGTACAGGTAAGGTGGATTAGCCATGCTAAATTACCCCATAATGTTCAGGGATGCGTAGGCTGGATGGGTTAACCGTGGGAAATGCAGGGTTATAGGGTAGGGAGATGGGTCTGGGTGGGGTGGTTGGTGTGGAATTGTTGGGCTGAATGGCCTGATTCCACACTGTGGGAATTCTACACATATTCATGGGATTCTATTCAAAATAAAAACATCTGATGCCAGAGAGTAAACCTCTCTTTGGGGCCTGAGGGATAATAATGGCTGTTTTTGTTGATTGTTGACCCCTCTTAGGCATCGAGCTTCAGGCTTTGCTGGTCTCTGGGCTTCAATGCTCCTGCCCCACTGAACTCACCTCTAACTACCTCGACACTGTCCTTTCCCCGCTAGTCCAGGAACTCCCCACATACATTCGAGACACCACCCACGCCCTCCACCTCCTCCAAGACTTCCGTTTCCCCGGCCCCCAAAGCCTCATCTTCACCATGGATATCCAATCCCTCTACACCTCCATCCGCCATTACCAAGCCCTCCATTTTTTCCTCTCCCGACGTCCCCAACAGTACCCTTCCACCAACACTCTCATTCGTTTCGCCGAACTAGTCCTCACCCTTAACAATTTCTCCTTCGAATCCTCCCACTTGTTCCAGACCAAAGGGGTAGCCATGGGCACACGTATGGGCCCCAGCTATGCCTGTCTCTTTGTTGGCTACATAGAGCAGTCGATCTTCCGTCATTACACCGGCACCATTCCCCACCTCTTCCTCCGCTACATTGATGACTCCATTGGCGCCACCTCATGCTCCCGCGAGGAGGTTGAGCAATTCATCAACTTCACCAACACATTCCACCCTGATCTTAAATTTGCCTGGACCATCTCTGACACCTCCCTCCCCTTCCAGGACCTCTCCATCTCCATTAATGATGACCGACTTGACACTGACATTATTTACAAACCCACCGACTCACACAGCTACCTGGATTACACCTCTTCCCACCCTACCTCTTGCAAAAATGCCATCCCATATTCCCCATTCCTCTGCCTCCGCCGTAGCTGCTCCCAAGAGGACCAGTTCCACCACAGAACACACCAGATGGCCTCCTTCTTTAGAGACCACAATTTCCCTTCCCACATGGTTAAAGATGCCCTCCAACACATCTTGTTCACATCCCGTACCTCCACCCTCAGACCCCACCCCTCCAACCGTAACAAGGACAGAACGCCCCTGGTGCTCACCTTCCACCCTACAAACCTTCACATAAACCAAATCATCCGCTGACATTTCTGCCACCTCCAAACAGACCCCACTACCAGGGATATATTTCCCTCCCCACCTCTTACCGCCTTCTGCAAAGACTGTTCCCTCCATGACTACCTGATCAGGTCCACGCCCCCCCTACAACCCACCTTCCCATCCTGGCACCTTCCCCTGCCACCGCAGGAACTGCAAAACCTGCGCCCACACCTCCTCTCTCACCTCTATCCAAGGCCCTAAAGGAGCCTTCCACATCCATCAAAGTTTACCTGCACATCCACTAATATCATTTATTGCATCCGTTGCTTCCGATGCAGTCTCCTCTACATTGGGGAGACTGGGCGCCTCCTAGCAGAGCACTTTAGGGAACATCTCCGGGACACCCTCACCAATCAACCCCACCGCCCTGTGCCCCAACATTTCAACTCCCCCTCCCACTCTGCCGAGGACATGGAGGTCCTGGGCCTCCTTCACTGCCGCTCCCTCACCACCAGACGCCTGGAGGAAGAACATCTCATCTTCCGCCTCAGAACACTTCAACCACAGGGCATCAATGTGGACTTCAACAGTTTCCTCATTTCCCCTTCCCCCACCTCACCCTAGTTCCAAACTTCCAGCTCAGTAACTGTCTCCATGACTTGTCCGGATTTGTCCTACCTGCCTATCTTCTTTTCCACCTATCCACTTCACCCTCCTCCCTGACCTATCACCTTCATCCCCTCCCCCAATCACCTATTGTACTCCACTCTACTTTCTCCCCACCCCTACCCTCCTCTAGCTTATCTCTCCACGCTTCAGGCTCTCTGCCTTTATTCCTGATGAAGGGCTTTTGCCCGAAACATCGATTTTACTGCTCCTCGAATGCTGCCTGAACTGTTGTGCTCTTCCAGCACCACTAATCCAGAATCTGGTTTCCAGCATCTGCAGTCATTGTTTTTACCTACCTGCCTCCAAAAAGCTGGCTACCTCTCAACGTAATTTCAGGAATAAAAGGATGACTAGGGTAGGTATCAGTCCAGTCAAGGATAGTAGTGGGAAGTTGTGCGTGGAGGCAGAGGAGATTGGAGAGACACTAAATCAATACTTTTCATAAGTATTCACTCAGGAACAGGACGTTATTGCTGATGTGAATATTGAGTCACAAGTGATTAGAATGGATTGAGGTATGTAGGGAAGAGGTCTGGGGAATACTGGAAAGGGTGAAAATAGATAAATCCCCTGGGCCTGATGGCATTTATCCTAGGATCCTCTGGGAAGCTAGGGAGGAGATAGCAGAGCCATTGGCCTTGATTTTTATGTCGTCGTTATCTACAGGAATAGTGCCAGAGGACTGGAGGATAGCGAATGTGGTCCCCTTGTTCAAGAAGGGGAGTAGGGACAGCCCTAGTAACTATAGGCCAGTGAGTCTCACTTCTGTTGTGGGCAAAGTCTTAGAGAGAATTGTAAGGGATAGGATTTATGAACATCTGGATAGGAATAATGTGATCAAGGATAGTCAGCATGGTTTTGTGAAGGGCAGGTCATGCCTCACAAACCTTATTGAGTTCTTTGAGAAGGTGACTAAGGAAGTGGACGAGGGTAAAGCAGTAGATGTGGTGTATATGGATTTTAGCAAGGCGTTCGATAAGGTACCCCATGGTAGGCTACTGCAAAAATTACGGAGGTATAACATTGAGGGTGCATTAGAGGTTTGGATTAGGAATTGGCTGGCTGGAAGGAGACAGAGGGTAGTAGTTGATGGTAAAGGTTTATCTTGGAGTGCAGTTACTCGCGGTGTTCCACAAAGATCTGTTTTGGGACCATTGCTGTTTGTCATTTTTATAAATGACCTGGAGGAGGGGCTTGAAGGCTGGGTGAGCAAGTTTGTGGATGATACGAAAGTCGGGGGCGTGGTGGACAGCGAAGAAGGATGTGGCAGGTTACAGCGGGATATAGATAAGTTGCAGAGCTGGGCAAAAAGGTGGCAAATGGAGTTCAATATAGGTAAGTGTGAAGTGATTCACTTTGGTAGGAGTAACAAGAAGATGGATTACAGGGCTAATGGTAGGCTACTTGGTAGTGTGGATGAGCAGAGGGATCTTGGTGTCCATGTACACAGATCTCTGAAAGTTGCCACCCAGGTAAATAGTGCTGTGAAGAAGGCGTATGGTATACTGGGCTTTATTGGTAGAGGAATTGAGTTCCAGAGTCCTGAGGCCATGTTACAGTTGTATAAGACTCTGGTGCGGCCGCATCTGGAATATTGTGTGCAGTTTTGGTCACCATACTATAGGAAGAATGTGGAGGCACTGGAACGGGTGCAGAGGAGGTTTACCAGGATGTTGCCTGGCATGGTAGGAAGATCGTATGAGGAGAGGCTGAGGCACTTGGGGCTGTTCTCATTAGAGAAAAGAAGGTTTAGGGACGATTTGATAGAGGTGTACAAGATGATTAGGGGTTTAGATAGGGTTGACAGTGAGAACCTTTTTCCGCGTATGGAGTCAGCTGTTACTAGGGGACACAGCTTTAAATTAAGGGGAGATTGGTATAGGACAGATGTTAGGGGTAGATTCTTTACTCAGTGGGTTGTGAGTTCATGGAATGCCCTGCCAGTAGCAGTGGTGGACTCTCCCTCTTTATGGTCATTCAAGCGGGCATTGGATAAGCATATGGAGGTTATTGGGCTAGTGTAGGTTAGGTAGGCTTCAGTCGGTGCAACATCGAGGGCCGAAGGGCCTGTACTGCACTGTATTGTTCTATGTTCTATGTAAAATCATGAGGGACATAGAGAGAGTAAATAGACAAGGTCTTTTCACTGGAGTGGGGGAGTCCAGAACTAGAGGGCATAGATTTAGGGTGACAGGGGAAAGTTATATTTGGGACCTAAGGGGCAACTTTTCACACAAGCGGTAGTGCGTGTATGGAATGAGCTGCCAGAGGAAGTGGTGGAGGCTGCTACAATTACAGCATTTAAAAGACATCTGGATGGGTATATGAAAAGATATATGGTACATGAAGAGGAATATAGAGGGATATGGGCCAAATGGTGGCAAATGGGACTAGATTGGGTTGGGATATCTGGTTGGCAATGGCTGAGTTGACTGAAGTGTCTGTTTCCATGCTGTGCACCTCTATGACTCTATTACAGGGAGCCACTTCGCCACTGGCAAAATGACAGCAATTGCTAAAACGGTGTTTAAAAGGGCCATTGTTTGCACAAATCCACTTACCACTTCCTTGGAAAGTGCAGCCAAGACCTTCAAAGACAACAACAGAGAAGTTTCCTCACATCAGGCCTGTACTGGACAGATACCCAAAACAGCCTCCCACTATTGGACTGCCCTGCATTCCCCTCCACTGTCCATCACCTTGGACGCTGGTAAAACTCATCCATTGCATTGTAAATTCCTCCTGGGTATAAGGAAGAGTCTCTGCCACAGACTGGCAAGTGTCTGATCGGATTGGAGTATTTGAATTCTCTCAGAAGAGAACAATGTTTGAAGGATTCAGAATTTCAAAGCAATTATGAGGAAGCTTTGTGTCAAGGGCAATCAAGGTTTGATTTCCACGAATCCAGGAACTTTGTCAGATATAAATGAACATCTTTCCCCTTCCTGCATAGATTTCAGGCCTCAACTATAAACCTGTTATTGCCCTACACTATCTTTTATTTTGTAGCAAATTTGACATGTTGACCACAGAGATGGCTCCCAGCATTTGCATGGATATGTGCATCTAAAATTAAGTCCAACAGCAGGGAGGAGACAAAACCTTCTTTCGGATTGGCCTCACTGGAGGATCTCCTGGCTGGATACCTGATTAATTGGGTGAATATCTAAAGGACATGGTCCCAAATCCAAATGAGGAACGTTTTTAAGATTAGACAGGGAAATGCTCCAGAGGTGAATTTCCTCAGGATTGTTTCCATTCGAATTGCTGCAGATTTCAAAGTATCTAACCATCCCCACAGCCTGTCAGATGTTCACCGGGCACGTTCAACTTGCAATTCAAACTAACATCAGACAGGAACATCCCACACCCCAGCTGCAAAATGCAAACTCCATTCTTAATGCACGTAGTGGACTGCATGGTGGCTTTTTGAATGTCACTTTAGATGTTCCTGCAACACTTTGAAACTTACTTTGAGAAGAGAAAATGGCTCGCAACAGAAGAGAACAACTCCAAACTTCAAGAAATTTCAAACATACCTTTGAAGAGCTCTGTTGAAGATTGCTCGTTTGACCAAAGATGAAAAAGTGGAATGTGAAACTCTAATACAGTACAAAGATTTTATGGCACTTTTATATCCCCGGTGTATTAAGATGGCAATGCTATTAGAAATGGTACACTCTTAGCCCAGAAATGTTTTCTCTTGAACAAAGTGCCTAACTCACCTAAGTGCAAACACTGAACTTAAGACTTAGATACTTCGATACATTATAGACTGAGAACTGGTGGTTCCCTGCCCTGCACATTTCTGCTTGCTCCTGACCAACTCTTCTTTGTATTCCTGGAATCCTCAACATCGTATCTACAACCTTCTTCCACATTCCTGGGATCTCCTGACTTACGTTTCTTCATATGTCCGGCAACATACTGCATTCTGAGTTAACACTTTGCTATGTTCATCGAAAGCTATGGACACAACAAGAAATCAACAAAGAGTACATTATTCTGCAAGTGAAAGCAATATCCTCTAATTGTACAAATTAGTAGGTGAGATCTATTTGAAATCTTAAACAAAATAGACAAACAGGAAATGAGCACATCTCCACACATGCAGATTGATGCATGTCTATTTCCAACATTCGCAGTTGTTACTACAATGCTCACTTATTATACTGTGTAATTGTTTGTTTGATTCAGTGGCAATAAGTCATTCAGGCAGATCATGCACATCAGTGAAGAATATTGCATGATGTCATAGTGGACTTTTTTTGTAATCATCACTCCCTAAGGGCATTGGTAGAATCTAAAGGCATATTTCAATAATGAATAGATGGCCATTTGCTTGCAGGAGTCAATTCAGAAACATGTTTCCCGTGCTCATTCTTCTCTTGACCACAGTGGTTTATCCTCATCAGCATAACTAGTAGGGTCTCTTTGTAGACTATGCTTGTGAAGCACAATGCACTTTGCAACATATTATCAAGAGCTGGTTTCCAACGGTGTTCTAATAAAGTCGGAAGTCACACAACTCCCGGTTATAGTCCAACAGATTTATTTTAAGTCACAAGCTTGCGGAGCACTGCTCCGTTGTTGGGTGACGTGGAGGGAAGTGTGCAAGCACAGAATTTATGTCTTCACTTGCTATTCTGCTATTCACTTTACTCACACCATTTGACAATTTTGATCACCTGCAAAGCCTTGTTGTTCAGCCTATCGACACTCCACTCACATCATTTGCATTATCTTTTGACACTCTTAATTACCTGGAATTTATCTTGTCATTATCTCTCCACCTACAAATGTTGTGTCTGTGCGCTTTCCTCCACTTCACCTGCTGAAACAGCAGCGCTCCAAAAGCTTGTGAGTTCAAATAAATTTGTTGGACGCTAACCTGGTGTCATGTGACTCCTGACATTGATCACCCCAAGCTAACACTGGCATCTCCACATTGCTGCTCAAATAAATCTGGATATCTCTGAGCAACGAATGTGCATGCATCTACATTGAGTCTTCCAAACGTTCCACTGCCTGTGGAGAGTGGAAAGAATTTCACCTTTCATTTCCTATGATAAATGTAGCGTTATGTGCAATGCAATTATGGCATAAAGGCAGCCTGAGAAGGAAGTCAGGCTCTGAAACACACAGAGCAGCAAGTCTATCCATAACAGGAGGTTGCAGCCTGTTTATGTTGGAATCTCGTTATCTCAACCAACTTTGTGCTTTATGGGAATTACAGTGTGACTGCACAACTGAGTTCTTGATTCGTTTCTCTTTGTTATCCAAATCTGTTTTTGTGTAAATCTGTTTTGCAATCTTGTGACATGACATGCCCATTTTTTTTGTTTGGTGACTGAACTTTCTCCTGTCCTTTCCTAACTAGAGTTGTGAGCAAGGCCAGCAACATCTTGTTAAGGCTGGATCGCTCAGGAAGTTGGCAATCAACATGAACCACAACATTAAGAAACTGTGACTTGGATGGTTGGTAATTTAGTTTTAACGGGCTGCTGAATAAAAGTGTCTAACCCAGTGTCTGACATTGCTCTCTGTCACAAGTGTTTAGTTATTTAGCTCATTGGCAAGTAGAGAGGCCAGGTATGTGACTGACTCTCCTTCATTCTTATTAGTCTAATGACTGCAACCTATACTGTTTGGTTCCTTTGATACTTTTTTCCAAGAAAATGTGGTCAGAATTAAGTATAAGAAATCGATCTCTTGCTTACTGATAGCGGGTGAAAAGGGAACAAATCATATCCAATTAAAGACTGCATTGCGCATTATGCCCTTTTGAAATGTCAATATTTCACAACAAACAGCAGTTTATCAATGGATTACTGAAGCGTTTGGGGTGCGGCGAGAGCTAACACATACAGACGCAAGAATATGGCAGAGAGCTGAGCCAATAATGTAGAGAGCTGAGCTAATGATGCATTCTAACCCGTCTGAAGGCACCCACACTGCCCCAGTATTGCCTCAAATCTACCTGGAAAGGAGACAAACAAATCTTGCCCATCTACATTTGGGGCGGCATGGTGGCTCAGTGGTTAGCACTGCTGCCTCACAGCACCAGGGTCCCAGGTTCTTATCTAGTCTGTGTGGAGTTTGTACGTTCTCCCTGTGTCTGCGTGGGTTTTCTCCGGGTGCTCCGGTTTCCTCCCACAGTCCACAGATGTGCAGGTCAGGTGAATTGGCCATGCTAAATTGCCCGTAGTGTTAGGTGCATTAGTCAGGGGTAAATGTAGGGGAATGGGTCTGGGTTGGTTGCTCTTCAGAGGGTCGGTGTGGACTTGTTGGGCCAAGGGGCCTGTTTCCACACTGTAGGGAATCTAATCTAATCTACTTGTCTAGGTGATGAAAAATGTGGTAGGTGTGGAGGAAGTGACAGATCTGAATTGGTGAAATTTGGCAGAGCAGATCCAAGGGTTTTCCTGTTTGCTTCTAGAATCAAAGGGCAAATTCTTTAATTGAACTGTGCCAGCAAGGGTCAGCAGTTTAGTAGCCAATATTGGTTGTTTTTTTATTATAAATTCATTCTTTGGCGGCATGATAACTCAGTGGTTGGTACTGCTGCCTCTCAGCGCCAGGGATCCAGGTTTGATTCCAGCCTCAGGCGACTGTCTGTGTGGAGTTTGTACATTCTCCCCGTGTCTGCGTGGGTTCCCTCCAGATGCAGGTTCGGGGTGGATTGGCCATGCTAAATTGCCCACACTAATCAGGGATGTGAAGGTTAGATGCATTAGTTAGAGGTAAATGTAGAGCAATAGGATAGGGGAATGGGTCTGGATGGGTTACTCTTCGGATAGTCGGTGTGGACTTGTTGGACACTGTTTCCACACGGTAGGAATTCTATGATTCTAAGTGGACAAAAATAGCAAGGTGAATATTTACTGTCCATTCCATTTTGCCTTGAGAAGCTGATGGTATGACCTTTTCAGAATCACTAAAAACCTTTCAAACATTTCATAAAAGCGAGTTATGGTTGGCTTTAGCAACCAAATAAAACTCAACTACTTTGGTGTGAAACAGGTAAGGACCGCAGATTTCCCTCCCATATGAATTTGTTTGTTACAATGATCCAACAACTTCATGTCCACTTTTGCTGCTCACAACATTTTATTGCCAAAGGTTTGAAATTGAACTCCAAGAGTATGAGGTGAAATCAAACTTACAGGATTAAGGCAGTGACCAGAACCACTATGTCATTATTACCCTGAATAAACAGAGAATAATACCTTCCCAACCATGTATCAAGATCTCTCAAGTGAGGATCATGGTTAGCACTGCTGCCTCACAAGGACCCAGGTTCGATTCCAGCCTCGGGTGACTGTCTGCATGTAATTTGCACACTCTCTCCTGTGTCTGTGTGGGTTTCCTCCGGGTGCTCTGGTTTCTTCCCACAGTCCAAAGATGTGCAAGTTAGGTGAATTAACTGTGCTAAATCGCCCATAGTGTTCAGGGATGTGTAGGCTAGGTGCATTAGTCAGGGATAAGTAAAGGGTAGGGGTAATGGGCCTGGGTGGTTTACTCTTCGGAGGGTCAGTGTGGACTTG
Organism: Chiloscyllium punctatum; assembly: GCF_047496795.1. Lineage (NCBI taxonomy): Eukaryota > Metazoa > Chordata > Chondrichthyes > Orectolobiformes > Hemiscylliidae > Chiloscyllium > Chiloscyllium punctatum. The sequence continues at coordinate 86,055,236 of NC_092758.1, forward strand.
TTGGGCTGAAGGGCCTGTTTCCACACTGTAGGGATTCTATGAAAAATCAGCCTTTTTATCTTAAATACTTTCATGAATGAGCTACAAGTTTAATTGTTACAGGCTCTTATATATGAGCACTTGTAGATTATTCTTTTTTAGATCAGATTGGATTCCTACAGTGTGGAAACAGGCCCTTTGGCCCAACCAGACCACACCGACCCTTCGAAGAGTAACCCACTTAGACCCATTTTAATAATAGACTTTGTAAGGTGAGAGAAGCAAAATGGGAAATGCAGGAAAATAGGTAGATTCTGCAGAATACACAGGACTACTTAAACAAGTTATTAACTTGCAACCTCAGCAGTTCAAAGTAAAATCTTTTTCGAGAGTCATCATATGAAATCAGAGTCGCAAGGATTGCCATGGAGGGATATGCTCTCAGATAGCAGTCAACAGGATCAAGCCTATTTGGTTTGGTGTTTTGTTTGAAGAGCTGTAAATAGTTCACATGCAGATCTCTTTCAATCCTCACCAGGGCAGCCTCTGTTGTTGGATCTATTCTCAGGGAATGAGAGGTCTGGGAAATGAGTGGTGACTGGAACTAATGACCGATGAATTTTCATCCAAATGCGCAGTTTCTTGGATAGATCACTTTTAATGCAAACATATGTGCAAGGGAAGGTTATTGACTCCCTGGACTTGAAGCAATTGCAAATGCTTTGCAGTTAGATAGAACCTTGCTCGGAGTGAATTAGCTCCGAGCAGTTATCAGAGAGTCACAGAGTTCTGGAATTCCAAAATTCCAAACCAACTTCTACCCATTTCAACCAATTTCTATCTCCATGAAGCCCACCAATTCTTCGTTGAATTATCAACAGCCAATTTTTGTTGAATCATCCCTTCCTACACAAACTAATATTTGGTCCAGTGAGTCAGGTTGGTTTCAAGTGTGAGAGTCTATGCATTTTTTCAGCTTCAGTCATGGTTATTTAAAGGTCAACTGAACAGGTAATCTTAAAGGCAGGTTTGAAAGTAGGTTTTGGGAAGAATGAAGCCATTGTTTTGTAGCCTTGCTCTTAGCTGTTTCGTTCTCAAATGTTGGTTCGGCCACTTATGAAATAATGCATTCAATGTTGGTCTCCCTGCTATAGGAGAAATGCTGTGGAATTTGAAAGGGTTCATAAAAGATTTACAAGGATGTTTCCTGAGCTGGAGGGTTTGAGCTACAGGGAGAGGCTGAACAGGCTGGGGCTATTTCCCCTGGAGCCTCAGAGGCTGAGGGGTGACCTTGTGGAGGCTGATAAAATCATGAGGGGCATGGATACGGTAAATAGACAAGGTTTTTTCCACAAGGCTATTGGTGTACAAAACTAGACAGCAGTGGTTTAAAGTGAGAGGGGAAAGATTTAAAAGGAACCTAAGAGGCAGATTTTTCACGCAAAGGGTAGTGCATGTGTGGAATGAGCTGCCAGAGGAAGTGGTGGAGATTGATACAATTACAACATTTAAAAGGCATCTGGAATGGGTATATGAATTGGAAGGGTATAGAGGGATAGGCTCCAGGTGCTGGCAAATGGGGTTTAGGTTAATTTAGGACATCTGGTCGGCATGGATGTGTTGGACTGAATGGTCCGTGCTGTACGATTCTCTATGATTCCATGACTGACACCATCTCTCTCCCTGTTCTGATTTGGAGGTGCTGGTGTTAATAAACCTGTAGGACTATAACATGGTGTTGTGTGATTTTTAACTTTGTCTCTCTGTGTTAACATTCTCAGGTTAAGGTAGCCTGGCTGTACACAACCTTGGTGTCCCATATGAAATCAGCTTTCATTCTCATTTTTGTGTTATTTCTAGGACCAGCTTTTACCAGTGTTCAATTTCACCCCTGTTTTATTTCATTTACTGCTGGATCTCTCACTCATGCCTTCATTAACTCTGGTCTTTATTATTCCAATATACTCCAAGCTGATCTGAAGTCCTCTCCCCATTTCTGCATACATTTCTTCCAAGTGCTCTGGTTTCTTCCCACAGCCCTCCCAAGATGTGCAGGTTAAAGTGCATTGGCCTTGCTAAACTGCCCATAGTATCCGGGGACTGTAGGCTAGGTGGCTATGCCATGGGAAAAGTGGGGTTGCAGGGATAGGGTGGAGAGATTGGGTCTGGGTGGGTTGCTCTTCAGAGGGTCTGTGCAGACTAAATGGGCCAAATGGCTTCTTTCCACACTGTAGTGATTCTATCATTAAAATATTTGTGAGCTTAACATGGTAGGTGCTGAGAAACTGCTTTCCTATGAGTGCAGAACCTTTTCAAATAAAGACTTGCCTATTTAATATGGAGAAGAGGAGAAATCTCTTCATTCAGACTGTTGTGAACTTTTGGAATTCTCTGTTCTAGTTTCATATATCCATAGAATCGTACAGCACAAAAAGAGCCTTCAGCCACCTACATAACTACCACATAACGTGTGCTAATCCCAATTTCCTGCACATGTCCCATATTCCTTGAATGTTATGATATTTTCGGTATTTGGCCACATAACTTCTGAAGATTGTAAGGTTTCCAGCCCTCACTACCTTCTGATCTAGAGCTATGTGAATACTCCATTATTGGGTATACCGTATTCACAAAATCTAATTGTCAGTCAGAGAATTGAAGAATATCCTTATTAAATTTGGTGTGATGGAATCATACAGCATAGAAACAGGCCCTTTGGTCCACCATGTCTATGCTGACCAACAGGAAACTACACTAATCCCATTTCCCTGCACTTTTAGTTCATAGCCTTCTATGTCCTGGCATCTTAAGGTCAGATATTTCTTAAAATGTTGCAAGAGTACCTGCCTCCACTACAATCTCGGGCAGCACACTCCCCATTACCACCAACCTCCAACCGGGTAACCATAGAAACCCTACAGTGTGGAAGCAGGCCCTTCAGGTTCAGAATAACCCTCCAAAGAGCATCACATCCAGTCCCATCCCCATCACTGTAACCCTGCATTTTCCGTGGCTAACCCACGTACACATCCTTTGAACAATTTAGCATGATCAATCCATTTAACTTGTCCATCTTTGGACTGTGGGAGGAAACCGGAGCACCCGGAGGAAACCCACGCAGGTACGGGGAAAATGTGCAAACTCCACATAGACAGTCACCTGAGGATCAAACTTGGGTTCCTTGCACTTTGAGTCAGCACTGCTACCCAATGAGCCACCATGCCATCCCTGATTTGAGCAAAATCGTTCCTCAGATCCTCTCTAAACTGCTTATTCCTCACCTTACAATTGTGCCCTCTGGTCTTAAATATGTCTGCCATGGGGAAAGCGTGCTCACAAAAATTTTGACAATATCTGCTCAATGTATTTGGTTTTTTTGGAATCAAGACAAAAAAAATATTATTCCGTTGTATTCCATTAACTTGCAGAATTATTGTTATCTGATAGAACTCGGAGTCACAGTTTGAAAATAAGGTGTCTTCAAGTGAAGAAGGACTTAAGGAAATGTTTTGTCTCTCTGAGCATCATGATTCTGAGGAATTCTCTTCCCCAGAGGGCGATGGAAGCAGATCATTAAATATTTTTAAGACAAATAAATGGATTGTTGACCAATAAGTGAGGAAATGGCCAGGGGAGTTGGTAGGAGTCTGATTATGATTCCATAATCAGATCTAAGAATCACACAACATCAGGTGGTTGATGAAGGAGCGTCGCTCCGAAAGCTAGTGCTTCCAAATAAACCTGTCGGACTATAACCTGGTGTTGTGTGATTTTTAACTTTGTACACCCCGGCCCAACTCTGGCATCTCCAAATCATAATCAGGTTAGCCATGATTTTATTCAAGAGTGGCTTATGCTGAAGGGCATAAACTCATACACCTAAGTCTTCTGTTCATATGTTCATTTGCATACTGACAGCTCCAAATTCCTAACAGAATTGACCATTCTGCGAAAATTTCTGAACTAATTCAATTTAAGATATTCAAAAGGGCATTGCAATAAAAAAATGATTTAACAAATATTTTTCTCAATTTGTTTGCAAGGATAGTGAAATGATATTTGACCTTTTGATTTTCATTTGGAATATAATTTGATCAGGACTGGAAGAAGTTAATGAGGCTCATTCAACTCTCAGTCAGATTTTATCATTAATCATTTGTTTAGATAAAACCTATTCAGCCACTTGACTGTTAATGTTCATTGACTCCATTGGTCCTTATGTTTACAATTTCCCTGCCTCGAGTGACCTTGACTCACTCTGTCATACAGTTATAAAAACATAAAGGTCTACAGCATGGAAAAAGGCCATTTAGCCCAACTTGTCCATGCCGCCCAGCTTTCACAATTAAACCATTCCCATTTGCCTGTGTTTTGCCCTCCATACTTATTCCATCCATATACATGTCCAAATGTTTCTTAAATGATGAAATTGTACTCACTTCTATCACTATCTCTGGTCCAGATACTCACCACCCTCTGTGTGAAAAACATTTTCCCTCTGGACCCTTTTGTAATATCTGAATTGCTTTATGGACTCCAGGTTATCCATAGATTGGTATCATTTGCCAATTTTGCCAAATTAAATTTAGGTAAGTTATATGAACTGAAACAGAGGTGGTTCCAACATCAATACTGGTGGAATCACTTTAATACCACCACCCACTCTGACAAGATGTCCTTTAATGACAATCTTTTGTCAACCATATTGCTTTGCACCTTGACTCAGATACAGGCCAGACTGGGTAACAAAGGCAGATTTTCTTCTTGAAAGGACATTATTGAACGAGATGGGTCTTTAATAGAGTCAAAGAGATGTGCAGCATGGAAACAGACCCTGTAGTCCAACTTGTCCATGCTGACTAGATATCCTAAATTAATCTAGTCCCATTTGCCAGCATTGGGACCATATCCCTCTAAACTCTTCCTTTTCACATACCCTTCCTTTTTATTTACCCATGTCATTAATGACAATTTTATAATCACCATTTCTGAAATGAGTATTGTATAACAGATTTATTATTTAATTAAATCTGTTATACAATACTCATTTCAGAAATGGTGATTATAAAATTGTCATTAATGACATGGGTAAATAAAAAGGAAGGGTATGTGAAAAGGAAGAGTTTAGAGGGATATGGTCCCAATAGAGCAATTTACCTGTACAAATAATTGATTAGATATAGATAGTTGGACTGCTTTATAGTAAGAATTAGAGATGCTGGTGTTGGACTGGGGTGTCCAAAGTTACAAATCACACAACACCAGATTGTAGTCCAACAAGTTTAATTGGAAGCACTAGCTTTCGGAGCTCCGCTCCTTCATCAGGTGGTTGTAGGAGCGTTGCTCCGAAAGCTAGTGCTTCCAATTAAACCTGTTGGACTACAACCTGGTGTTGTGTGATTTGTAACTTTATAGCTAGAACATCTTATATAACTACATCATGAATTTATGTATTACCTGTTACTTATTGAATTATCCAAGGTGCCTCAGAGTAGATTTGTAAGACAATGACTGGACACATCTAAAGAAGGAGACATTGTTACCGGTAGCTTAAAGGACACTGCATGTCACTGACCACTCAGGTGTTTTTTCTTCCTGGTGGTGGAATATGAATAAAGTTTTCTGCACTTGTTTCTTCACTGTGTCCTGCACCTACATGCACACAACATGGTGCTGGGGAGAAATAAGTACGACTGATGTTTGGCAGTGGTTTGGGAATGTAAAAAGAGATTAGAATCTCCTCAGTTCAGAGAAAATTTAAAAAGATAGCTTAATGTTCAATCTGAAAAGTAAATTTTAAGCTATAGTTAAAGGAGGGGACAAGAGCAGAGAGTCAAATGGATCAGTGGAGTAAATTCTAGATCTTTCAGACAGTTGAAACATAATTCCCAATAGAGGGAAGGTGGGAGTCCAAGAGGCCAGAGTGGATGGATGCATGGTCCTCAGAGATATCTGGAGTTGGGACATGATGAAGAGGTAAGGAGTGACATAGTCATGGAAGTGAGAATTGCAAAATCTGGGTGTTGAAGAATTGGCAATGCATTCAGGTCAATGGTTACAGGAATGATGGGTGATGGGAGCATGTTATGAGTTGGATATGGGCAGCATTGTTACATGGAAGTGTCTTTAAAGAATATTCAGATTGATAGAATTATTCATGATGTTATGTTAAGACTCTTACTCACTGGAGAAGACCTGTGACAATGGAACTTGAGAAAACATTCTGAACAGCAACAACCAGAAAGAATATTTCAGCAGCTTTGCTGGTAAAATCCAGGAGGGTCCGGATGCATATTTCTCTTCCATTACCTGGGAGTTGCCATTACTCTCTTTATCCAACCTTAGCAGCTCATTGGGTTTCTGAAACTCAAGTTGCAGGAGCTAGAATCTCATAGTTGCTTTCCACAGAGTGACAACTGTTTTGAATTACAAAGGGTTCCTCGCCAGTGATAGAAAAAAACATGTCAGAGTCAATTTTAACAATTTTTTTTCTGAGATAACAAAGACATCTTCATACATTGCAGTTCCTTCCGGGGCCAGTGAAAGCACCAGACGTGTAAGTTTGTTCTTGTGATATTGACAGCCTAGGTTCATTATGTGGTATTATCATGACTGCAGAAAGCCTAATGGTTTTCAGCACAGTTTTGGAGTTGAGCATTCAGGCAGATGCCCCATGCACCTGACAGAAACCTGCCAACAAGAAGACATTTGTCAGACATTGTCCTTACGTCTTTCAACCTGATACACTTCCTTTCTCAGACACCAGTCTCTCTATTTTTATTCAATACCATCTGTGTGCTACTGAGATCCAATTAGAAAATGAGTCACATTAATGAAAGCTAATGATATCTCAATGGGGAGTCTGAATATCCTGCCCTGTAATGCATAATCCCCTTCCAGGACTTGGAGAAGTGAATGCATGCTTGCATAGTCCCTAATTCAGGCTCATTATTTTGGGGTACACAAAGCTTTGGTTCCTTACAAGTGAAACTGGAAATTCTCAGAGACCCATTACAGGCAGACCTCCATGGGGGCTCACTACCTCTTATTTTAATGCTAGTCTTAGCCTTGGTGTCAGTGACAGAACACAGAGAGGAATGAATTACTCTGCCCACACACATTAATCAGCAGCAGGGACACCAGCAAACAGACAATGAGCAGCACAGTGAAATGAATGAACAAAGACTCTCTGAGCCTGAGGAGAGCTAGACTGATAATAGGCAACCAGATATTTGTCGTCACTGCAAGAAAGTGACTCAGCAGAATTATATTTCTGGTTAACGAACGAAAGTTTGCAATTTTAAAGCAATTATACAGCTGCTTTCATGTTCATGCTTCATTAACACTTTCCCCTAATGCTCAACTGTCATAGGAACAAATGCAATTTAGTTTGAATTAGAATTACATATGATCGTCACACGTCCTCATTACAGGGATATGTGAGCACAGTGAAAAGTGTACAATCTCTCAATTTCCAGCAAAATCTTAGGTACAAAGGTCCCTTGGTACAAAATCCTAGGTATAGATTAGAAAAATAAAGAAATAAAGGTACAAATTCATCATTACAGTCCTAAAGCCAAGAAAGAGAGAGAAAAAAAATTAAGAGCAGGCTACAGTGGTCGGAGCGAGGTTAACCAGCTGGATCGCTTGAGTACGAGATCTCTGATTGAGGCTGTTAACTGGACCCAATCAGAGAGCCCTGGCTGATAGATACAAACAAGAGTCTCAGGGATTCGCCTCATTGGGCTCTTGAATAGCTGGTCAGAGTTCATGATTAGAGTGGTGCTGGAAAAGCACAGCAGTTCAGGCAGCATCTGAGGAGCAGTAAAATCGATGTTTCGGGCAAAAGCCCTTGGTCAGAGTTCATGTACTGTGCACCGTGTAAATAAAGGGTGATTTGGTGATGGGATATCAGCCTCTGTGCAGTTATTTTGCAGATGGAGCAGACGAGTCCATGCTGGGCTTGATCTTGAGGCTGGGTGTCCGCGCTGGGTGTCACCTCACGGTGGGGAGTCCCTCGAGTCCATGTTGGGCCTCACTTTGAGTCCACACTGGTTCAGCTCACCACCACTGAGGCTGTACAAGGACCAGAGGTCAACAGAAAGGAAATTAAAACATGAAAAGAGAACAAAAGAATGAAAGAAATAGGTGGCATGGAAGAGCTCTGGCTCAGACACCTACTCCACTGCCATCTTGTCTCTATCACATGAAGTCTGAAGATAATTATCTTATCATGCATCGTATTTCCAGTCAGTCCACAGTCAGATGGAATTTGAAGATGAGATTATTTGACAGGCTATCCAGCAGCATGTTCCTGCAAGACAGTTATCACTTCAACAGCAGAAAAACCTTCGAAACTCACCCATATTTTACAGTTCCTGTGTCACAGTTGTAGTGTCCCTATTTCTGAGTCAGGTTCAAGTCTCATCCATTCCAGAAGTGTGCAATAATTGATTGGGAAAGTAGAAAATAAACTATCAGCAATGTGCTTACACTCAGTGGAAAAACTCCCAGCTGACACGATGTTATTCTGAGCAACAATATAATGTCATAGAGTATTCCTTCCAAACACACAAAAGAATTCTCTGGATACTTGCATTTGTTGGAGTGGTAATAACACTCGTTGAAAGTCAATTTTGTTGAAAGAACGTTCTGCGGTGTCTAGCTTATGGGAACTAGATGGACACACAGAGATATTGACTAAAATGATTTTGTTTTCATCATTTATAGTTAGAGCTGGACTAAAATGAGGTCCACTTTTGTATCAGGGTTAAAATAAGACCAACATCAAATATTATAGGAGGAGATAAAAGCTGCGATTGAAATGATTTGGTAAGCGAAACCAAGTCTGGCCAGGAAGACAGAGGTTTTGGAATAGATGCTAGAAATTGAAACAGATGACCTAAGCCCTCGCTAATTATTCATTTCCAGCTTAGCTTTCCTCAATATCTCTCTTAGACAGTTGTCTGGCATCAGAAAAGAAACCATTCTGACCTCTTTTGAAAATCCTACATTAAAACAAATTCTAAGAAGGTTCAAACAAAAAAAAAGAAGAGCAACACATTTTTTATTACAATTGTTGATGTAGCAATTGTAATGAGGTCAGCCAAATGGAATATGAGTTTCCTGATTGGGCTGTTTCATTGACAGATATAAGCAGGAATGTCAGGGGTTCTGTTCACTCTGAGAGCTGGATCTGTGCAAAGTGCTCTCCACATGTAAATAAAGGGTGACAGGATACCAGCCTCTGGGGAGTTACTTCAGTTTCTTACCAAGCAAGATGATTCAAGTCTTCAAACTAAAAACATGGTCAAGATGAAGGAAAAACTCCTCCTGAAGGTTAGAAGTGAAATTATAATAGCGAAAGCTCACATCCAGAAATGAGACCAATGGTCTAATTTGGCAATCAGGTGCTTCTGTTAAAAGGAACTCCTCTCAGAAACATTGATTGCAAAGCTTTAGACCTAATATTTCCCATCCATTGATCAAACCAGAGATCAGTGGTAACATCATCAGTTTATGACTCATTGGAACAGATATGAGTGGTAGTGTGTGTCTGGGAGAGTATTGCATTAGATCCCCAGCAGGCTGGCACTCCCTGGCAGGCTGATATGCTTAAGCTTATTCACCTGCCACTTCAGAGCAATTATCTCTGAACCCTCCGGAACCTAGTGATTCAATGAAACTCAAATGACTCACTACAATTCCCAAAGGACCCACAACAAATCCTATTAAGGTTACACAAGCATGGGCAATGAGTGTTGGCTAAGAGCCTAGACTCTCATAAAAGCATTCACTTTGTTGACAATGGTGCACAAATGGAAAAAGGTGTTTAATTGACAGCAATACAAGATTTTTTTTCTCTCTGAGATCTGTTTTGTCAATGGTTTCATGTTTTTTACACAGCATTATGGACCAGACCAAACCCCCTTCAGTATTCAGTAAGTAGTCTAGTTCCTAATATATTCTTATTTTAAAGGTAAGTGTAAGGTGTTACATTCCAGATGCAATCCAATTGGTCAAACTATTTGACACAAAGCAAACATCCACTTTATTCATATACTGTAGTTAAATTGCAAAAAAGAAGGAAGAAATTGGAATAACTTAACACTATTAGAAAACCTAACAGAATAACGGATTATTTAATTACTAAAACGTAACTGTTCCAACATAGTAATGTCCCCAAAACACACCCTTGGCAAAAGACAAAATCAGTAAAACAGATTGTCTCCCTTGCAATTCTAGCAGCAGGAAGAGAAACCATAACTTTTAGATGTATGTGAGAGAGGAAAAACATCTCCTATATCCATTTTCAAGACCCCAATAGCTGTTTACTAAAACTCAAAATCCTGGTTCTGTGGGAGTTTGCCCCACCCATTCATGCTGTTTCTAATGTTTCAACCTTAAAAAACGCCCAAAGCTTCACAAGCTGTTTACTTTATAAGTTTCATTAGAGAGCTCAATACCTCTGCTTAAAACCTCTTAAAATTGCAACAACATGCACCTCTTAAAGCCATAGCATCATTACAACAAGATAAATAACTTTCAAGTGCTTAAGCTTTCAGTTATTGAGACTTTAAAGATCTGGGTAATTGACAACTTTAGATGATTGCAGGTATGCAGCTTTTAAAAATTATATGAATGGGTGAGGGTATGAAATGAAACTCTACAAGTGCCATTGTTATTACATGGTTCATTGGATTTGTACAGAGTGTAGAGTGGGTGAATTATTATGGAAATGCTATAAGCTGGCATGTAGAATGGGTCATGGAGGTGAGAGGAACATTAATCATGATTATGTTGGCAAAGGGGTTATAAAGGACCAGAGGTTATGTAATGGCTATGGTTGAGCATTAAGTTGACGAGGGACCATAAGGAGTCATTAGGTGGTGGGTGTGGACATGTCAAGGGTGAAACTTAAAGAATGTAATATTTCAGAAAACAATTGGGAGAAATTCCCAAAGGGATGAGGTGGGTTGTTTAACCAGTCTGTCTCAGCATTCTACCATCACCACGGATACCTCCAATCTGTATGTAGGAATTACAGGTAGAACCCATTCTCACATCCTTTCCAGAATGAAAATCCTGCCAATTGGGTACTTACCCCAGAAACAGTTGAAATGAACTGGGAAAATTTATGAAGCGAAAATCCTATCCATCGTTTCCACAAACAAAAAAACAAACACACTCCCTCTTGCAACATCGTCTCCTTCATCCCTAAGGGTTCTTCCAGAATGCTTGTGCAAAGTTCCTGAGTTTGGATGGGGCTTGGAAGAGCACAGCAGGATGGTCTTCGTCAGCTCCTGGCCTGGAAAGACTACCCTCCAACCGCATAATCATGCCAATGTGCCAGCAATCAAGGCAAGGCACAGTAGTCCAGAGGAACAGATGTTCCAGTGGAGACGTTGCCATTACCACAGTCATTCACAAACATGGAGGGCCCACAGTGAAGTGGGAAGTCTGGAAGCAGCAGTTTCAATGTCACTGAAGTCCATCAGGCCTACTTATACAGGAGCAAATATGCCAAGTCAGTACAACTGTATACACTGCAGGTCCAAAAGCTGATGATGTTCTGGTAAGGCAAAGTGTAAAGATGTAGTATGGGATATCTTACATTCCTTAAAATTCATGACGCATATGTTAGTTCTTAAAAAAAAATTGTTATTAAAAAGTCACGATTAAACATTCTCAGTGATAGACAGAATCAACTGAATGTTTTTAACAGCTCTCTGGGATGTTGCAGGCACTGAGCTTTCAAGCATGAATAATGAGGGATTGTAACGTAGTTGGTGTGAGGGGTGTGAAGACATTGGCTCTTATTCAAACCAATGATGCTGCCTGAACTGCTGTGCTCTTCCAGCACCACTAATCCAGTATTTGGTTTTCAGCATCTGCAGTCATTGTTTTTATCTTATTCAAACCAAGTCAGGCCTAACATTATGATGACATCAGAGATCATGGTTCAAAATCGGTCAGTTTTTGAAAGAAACACTGGGAATTCTTCTGTAATGGTTGATTGCATAGGCCACGGTGTTGTCACCCTTTCAAAAGCTCACAAACATGGCCGAGAATTGGATTCAATGCATTTGAATATATTGGGCTGAAGCTTACATTTTTGACTAAATGCAAGTTGGATTGTGTTTTTAGGGGGAATTCACTCTCCAAGAACCAGTGATTTCTCACCAAACCCTAACAAACGTTATTACCTCATTAACTACATAGAGTCATAGAGTTATGCAGCACAGAAATAGACCCTTCAGTCCAACCAGTCCATGCCAAACAAATATCCTAAATTAATTTGCCAGCATTTGGCCCATATCCCTCTAAACCCTTGCTATTCATAAACCAGTCCAGATGCTTTTTAAATGCTGTAATTGTACCAGCCCACACCACTTCCTCTGACAGCTCATTCCATACATGCACCACCCTCTGTGTGAAAAAGTTGCCTCTTAGGTTCCTTTTATATCTTTCCCCTCTCACCATAAACCTAATCCCTCTGGTTTTGAACTTCCCCACCCCAGGAAAAAGACCTTGTCTATTTACCCTCTCCATGGCCCTCATAACTTTATAAACCTCTATAAGGTCACCTCTCAGCCTCTGACACGCCAGGGAAAACAACCCCAGCCTATTCAGCCTCTCCCTATAGCTTAAACCCTCCAACCCTGGCAACATCCTTGTAAATCTTTTCTGAACCCTTTCAGGTTTCTAGAGCAGGGAGACGAGAATTTTTTTTTATTATTAGATTCCCTACAGTGTGGAAATAGGCCCTTCAGCACAACCAGTCCACACCAACTCTCCAAAGACCCATTTCCCTCTGACTAATGCACCTAACACTATGGTCAACTTAGCATGGCCAATTCACCTGACCTGCACATCTTTGGACTGTGGGAGGAAACCGGAGCACCCGAAGGTAAACCGCCGCAGACACGGGGGAATATGCAAACTCCACACAGCCCAAGGCTGGTATTGAACCCTGGTCCCTGGTGCTGTGAGGCAGCGGTGCTAACTACTGAGCCCAAAAAAGCGGCTCAGACTTGAATGCAATATTCCAGAAGTCCTGTACAGTCACAACATGACTTTGAAACTCCTATACTCAATGCACTGACAATAACGGAAAGCGTACCAAATGCTTTCTTCACCCTTTCCACCTGCAACTATATTTTCAAGGAATTATGAACTTGCACCTCAAGGTCTCTGTTTGGCAACACTCCCTAGGGCCCTATCCATATCTGAAAAGATTGGCCCTGATTTGCCTTAACAAAATGCAACAACTCTTTTATTTAAATTAAACTTCACCTGCCACTCCTCAGCCCTTCGGCCCATCCGATCAAGGTCCTGTTGCATTCTGAGGTAACCTTCTTCATGAAAATGAATTTTCCAGCTCAGTGAGCAAACCTACATCCAGAACCTCAACCTAAGCTACAAAATCTTCTCAGAGCTTGGTAACCTTCTTCGTTGTCTACTATACCACCAATTTTGGTGTCATGTGCAAACATACTAACTATACCTCCTATATTCACAACCAAATCATGTATATAAATGACAAGAAGCAGTGGATGCAGTATCGATCCTTGTGGCACACCGCTGATCACAGGCCTCCAGTCTGATGAACAACCCTCCACCACCACCCTCTGTTGTCCTTTCTATGGGTCAATTATTTATCCAAATGTCGAGCTCTCTCTGGATTCCATGTGATCTAACCTTGCTAACATGTGATCTCACCTTGCTAACAAGTCTACCGTGCAGTCCATATCCCCTGCCCCGATGTCATTTGTCACATCCAATTCTATCCCCATTCTACTACATGGTGTTTCCACAACCCACCACTCAGTGGATAGCCCCTGAAAGACCAGGATACCTAACATCTGCATCAACTTTAAAAGGATGCTGTGCACCCCAGATAATCACTGGCACTCCGAAGCTGCCTTGCTTGGTAAAGGAGAGAACTTTGGAGAAAGGGAAGGTGGCATCAGGATTCTCCAACTGGATGTCCAAGTCGAAGGGATGGTGTAAAGGAGAGGGGCCCCTTTAAACAAGATATGCCCGGAGCATCAAGGTGGACCCAGGAAGTCAAAACATACAGAGAATTTCCATCAACATAAATGACGTATCATACCTCTCAGGCATGGTCTGCCAAATTGGGAAAGTTTATTCCTAACACAGCCCAGGAGTGAGTTTATGGAAAAGATCAGGGATGATCCTGGAATAAGGAACAGGCTGCAGCTTTTCAGAAAATTAAACTTACTCATATTCTAACTCATAGAGTCATACAGCATGGAAATAGACCCTTTGGTCCAAATCATCCTTGCTGGCCAGCTATCCCAAACTTAACTGGTCCCATATGCCTGCATTTGGCTATATTCCTCTAAACGTTTCCTATTTATGTACCTGTCCAAATATCTTATAAATGCTGTAATTGTATCAGCCTCCACCACTTCTTCTGGCAGCTCATGCCATACACTCACCCCCCTCTGTGTGAAAACATTACTCCTCTGATTATTTTTAATTATTTCCTGTCTCACCTTAAACCTATGCCCTTGAGTTTCCTATCATAGCCATGGATGGATAATCACTGGAATAGGAGCAATTGAAATGGATGGAACAAGCAAGTCTGGAGATTTCATGTTGCGAGTCTAGACAGAAACTGAACAGAAAAGTACACAGCTTTAGAGAAGGAAGCAATGAGTTTCATATGGGCTGTGAAACGTTCACAGGCTGCCTGATAATACTGAAATTCCTGGTCAAGATAAATCCTTAGCAACATTATTAGGATCAAAGATCACAAAAATGCCACATATATGCAAAGATTCAGACTTAGACTGAGGAGATGCCACTATGTAATTGTTGGGTTCCAAAACTAGAGGGCATAGGTTCAAGGTGAGAGGGGCAACTTTTTCACACAGAGGGTGGTCCATGTATGGAATGAACTGCCAGAAGAATTGGAGGAGAATGGTACAATTATATCATTTAAAAAGCATCAGGATGGGTACATGAATTGGAAAGGTTTAGAGGGATGTGGGTCAAGTGCTGGCAAATGGGACTGGATTAATCTGGTCAGCATGGAGGAGTTGGACCGAGGGGTCTGTTTCCATACTGTTAAGCTCTATGCCTCCACATTACAAGGCACAAGTAATAGCTGATAAACTCTCAAGGGCAGCAAGAGATCAAGAAGAAAAAGTAAGATTTAATCCTTAAGGAGCTTCTTACAGAAGTCTTTTTCCTTGGAAATATTCAGTATTATATCAGCAACTGAGGGAAGTCTTAAAAGGAATTTGCACAGTTTGCAAATCTGAGGAGGAATGCAAAATGGTCAGAAAATTCTGCCTGCTCACAAATTCAAAATCCAATCCAGCAGATCAAATGTTAAGATGGTATCACAAGCAATACATCATTGAACAATAATGGAAGATATATTGGTGCACCACCATAACATAGCTACACCAAAGTTGATGACATGGAAGAATTTGAGACGTTATGGGGAGATATTTAACACTGCAGAATGCAGACCAAGGATTTACTTAACAGTGTGATAGTCAGACCTTTTGGCAAAAAAAAGGATTACATTTCAGCATTGATTGCATAAACAGTCAAGTACCTACCGAACTATTATTTTCCTCAAAATGTCCAAAAGGTCTTGGGAAAGATGAACAAAAAGCTTTATTTGACTTCAAAGGGTGCCACACTTACTCTTAGTTTATTCCATTCAAGATGGACTGCAGTGGTAAGCCTTCATTCTTTCTCGAATCAAGAAATGAGAGTAAGCAAGATTATCATTGGATACGGAACAGAGCAACCCATAATCAAGTAAAAATACAGAATAGTACTACGATGCCAGACGTGGTACAACTGCTGAGATCAAGTGAAACAGATTGGTGCATTCAGTCAGAGTTCCTGATTGTCTTTGGTAGGTGTAGGGAACATGTGATAATGTTGTTGAGAGTTACACTGACTATGCAATGAAAAGTAAATTGATATTGCATATACCAACAAAGAGAGAAACTTAGAGATTGATGTAGTCTCAGGGAATGTGCAACTGATGATGGGAGCTTAATATCAAAATTGTAAGAAGATATTAGACCAGAAGAAATAACTAAAGAGAGGGGTCACAGAGACCACACTAAAGAGCTGTATTTAATAATCTCTAATATACATGTGTGAATAGAAGAGTGGTATAATACAGTGGAATTGAATTTATTGTCACACGTACTGAGGCGCAGTGAAAAGCTTTGTCTTGTGAGCAATACAGGCAGATCACAGAATTAAGTAGCATAGATAGACAGCGACAAATACAAAAACACAGGTACAGGCAAATGTTAAGAGTTTGTGAGTCCTTTCAGTATTCTAACAACAGTAGGGTAAAAACTGTTTCAAAACCGGTTGGTGCCGGTTATTACTTAATGGGCTATTACTTAACGATAAGGAGCCGACAGAATATATGTGTCCAGAAATACTCAAGAGAAGTACTTAACTATGCATGTAGCAGGATTAGCATAGAATAAAGAAGAGCAAACTAATTTCAACTGACAGGAGATCGATAGTAGAAGGACATTACAATTATTGACATAATGACTAAAGAGAGGTGGGGAAAGTATTTTTACACAGCAAGTAGTTATGATTGCATTTTATATGAAGGGGTGATGGAAGTCAATTCAGGGATAGCTTTCAAACAGAATCAGATAAATAGCAGGAGACGGTATAGTTGTTCCGGGCTATGGTTTAACAGATCACTTTAAAAGCTGGCACTGAAACGTGGAGCAGGATGGTTTCCTCCTGTGCAATAAACGTTTCTAAATTTATAAACAACATAGCTCCTCACTTATCATTTTAAATTGTGGGGAGTTTCCTTGATCATCATACTTATTTTTAACCCTTAAAGGTTGAGCTTTGTTTGTTTTTTAAAAGGGAACATTCAAGGTCATTGTATTTTCTGCTTTAACACAATAGAGGTAAAAGTTGGCATTGAAAGACTGTATGGAAATCCCGAATCAAAAGCAATTCCTAATGCTGAATTGTTTGTGTTTTCGAACACCTCTCCAATCTTTGATGATTATTGCCTGCCTTATTATTTTCAGTTCCTTTCCTCTTTTGCCTGTTCATTGGCACAAAGTAAGTGAATGTTTTGCCTTCCATATCTTCTATGCCTTTCATGGGCAGTGCAGTGGTTAGCACTGCTGCCTCATAGTGCCAGGGGTTTGATTCTGCTCTCAGACAATTGTCTGTGTGGAGTTTGCACATTCTCCCTGTGTCTGGGTCAGTATCCTCCCACAGTCCAAAGATATGCAGGTTCGGTAGATTGGTCATGCCTGCTAAATTGCTCATAATGTGCAGCGTAGGTAGCTTTAGCTATAGCAAATGCAGGGTTATAGGGTCTGGGTGGGATGTTTTTCGGAGGATTGGTGTGGACTTGATGAGCTGAATGGTCTGCTTCCACACTGTAGCAATTCTATGTTTAGCGCATGAGAGAGATGTGCTTGAGAAAGAGCTTGCATCCTTAAAAGTCTGATTTGTTCTTCCCAACATGACTGCCCCCATCTTTCAGGTAATTTGCTGTGTCAGAGATACGAACAGAAGCCATGGCATTTTCTTTCCAATGGGTTCCAGGAACAGCAACCAAACCATTGTGCAAAATCTTCCTTACTGTGCTCCTTTTAGGATTTTCTTAATGCGTAGACAAATAGCCTATCCTGATGTGACCCATGTGATACATTTATACTTATCTGATCCAGCACCAGATACTATTCTGTGGAATCACAGAGGCATGCATGCCATCATCAATACACTCTTCTATCAGCTATACAAGAACAAGGTTTTTGCCCAAAACATTGATTTTCCTACTCCTCGGATGCTGCCTGACCTGCTCTAATCTATACAAGAACAAGGTCTAAAAACAATGACTGCAGATGCTGAAAATCAAATACTGGATTACTGCCTGAACTGCTGTGCTCTTCCAGCACCACTAATCAAGAACAAGGTCTACCTGCCCAGCAATTGTTGGCAGTAGGAAGATGGATCCTTTAACGTAATGGTGTTCTCATTGTAGACATGGAGATTAACAAATGGACACTGTAGGCCTGTTTTGCGAAAGCTTACTGCAATTATCCATGTGAAGCACACATAAGAGGAGCTCCAAAGAGTCATGCCTTCATCTACAACTCCTAGAAGGGGTTGACTCAAGAAATGACAAGAAGCGAAGGAAGGTGATTCTGTTTTGTTCTTGAATGGAATCTATCAGATTAAATCTGGGGTCTACATTCCCTGACAGAATGGTGCATAAACAGTGGCAAATACAGAAAAAGCTCAGGGGTGTCTAAGGGAATAGGTAATCCCAAACAGAAAGATATTATTGTATGTGTGTTCTCTTCTTTCGTAAAAAGCCAAATATAATTATTTATCTATTGATAACTGTTTTTAATATAAATTGTAAGTTGAAGAAATACGCATGAACTAATGAAGACAATGTTCACATTCATCTCTGTCTCTGTCATTGCTTGTTACTTCTCTGTTACCTCACTACTTCCTGGAGCTGAATGAAACACACTGCAGCAAACACCAACAGTTTCTCATATTTCAAATTATGGGCAATTAACTCAGACACCTTGCTATTGAACCCAAATGGAACCATTTCATTCTATTAATGATTTGCCAGTGACGTATAATATGTCGAATTGCAAGTACTCTTTGTCTTGGATGACAAAGGGAAGAATAATTAGAATTATCTTGTGCCTGTATGAGGGTCTATTTGCAGTGATTAGAAATAATGAGATTTGAAGAATTACAGCTGAATGCATGGTTCAAAGATGTGCCAAGGATAGTTACGTATTGATCCACGGTTCACATAACAAGGTGAAAAGGAAGGTAGTTAAAAGCTTCTACTATCTGGTAAAGTGTATATATTGATGATTGGGAGAATTAGGTTACTTCATGTCTAGAATTTGGACTTATTCCAGCTTGGACGGATGACATTTAAGTGACTGTTCTGTGACAATGGATAAGAAATTTGTCATGTTTAGCAGAACAAAGGAGACGTTATCCTACATCAAACCTCTATCATTCCCCATACCATGTGTTCAAGTGTCATCACATTTTCAAATTTGAAACTAATTAGATTTTCTTTTCAGCAAAATTCCAAATAAAATTCCAGAATTTACTGCTGGACAAATATGTTGTTTCAAAAAACTAGCACATTCTTTAAAATAACAAGTACAGGAAAAGCATTATACCGTCAAGTACTATTATTGGAAACATTAAACATGAGCGTTAAGTGTACATTGGCATTGTATCATAATTGTTGGATAAGGTAATGGATCCAAAGGGGTTAAGGTTCATGTTACATTGGCTCCACCCATTCAACTGATGCCAACAACAGTCTACGATTGAAGCAAAGTATTCTACTCAAGATTTCAGAGGAAGCAGAGATACCTGTACCAACTCCATAAGGTCTATGCTTGACTAAATCTGGTTGCAGGCTTATTGTTAGCAAGTGATCAGCCATCTTGTGGTGCAGTGGTAGTGTCCTTACCTCTGGGCTAGAAAGCCTGGGTTCAGGTCCCATCTTCCCCAATTGTGCCACAATGTATCTGATCCTGTTGATTAACAGCATCCACAATAGATGTTCCTCTTATCTAAGAATAGTTGATTTTCTGTGGATATTCTACAGTGGTGTATCCTTTGTCACTAATCATTAGGTGGGCTCAAGGCAAAGCAAAGACAGCAGAGATTTGGTGGCATTAAGCTAGAATGAACAGGCCTTACCCCAGTACTACATACTAGTAGAGGTGGAAAATATGACAAAATGACAGGAGTAGTCATCTGGGGAAATCCCATGATAATTCCACTGCTCCAATTCTGCTATAATTAGATACATTAAAAGAAAACATCATTTCACTCCACTAATCATTCCAATGTCTGACATGCCACAGCCCAATGCTAAAACATTGCCGGGGGTGGCACTGTGGCTCAGTGGCTAGCACTGCTACCTCACAGCATCAGAGACCTGGGCTTGATTCCACCCTCAGGCGACTGTCTGTGTGGCATTTGAATAGTCGACCCATGTCTGTGTGGATTTCCTCTGGGTGCCCTAGTTTCCTCCCACAGTCCAAAATGTACAGGTTAGGTAGATTGGCTATGATAGATTATCCATAGTGATGTGCAGGCTAGGTGGATTAGAGTCATGGAGACATACAGTATTGTAACAGACCCTTCAGTCCAACTCATCTGTGCTGACTAGATATCCAAAACAAATCTAGTCCCATTTGCCAGTGTTTGGCCCACATCCCTCTAACCCCTTCCTATTCATATACCCATCCAGATGCCTTTTAGATATTGTGATTGTACCAGCCTCCACCACTTCCTCTGACAGCTCATTCCATACATTCACAACCCTCTGTGTGAAAAAGTTACCCCTTGATGGTGAATGCAAGATTATGGGGATAAGGTAGGGTTGGGGTCTGGGTAGGATGTTTTTCAGAGGGTCAGTGTGGATCGAATGGCCTGCTTTTACGCTATAAGGATTTCACGATCTGATTCAATGTAAACGCATCCCACCGCATTACCCTTTCAAAGGCCATTGGATCAGCATACTGAGGAAATTGTTTCCTTGACACTGTCCCAGAATCTTCAACTTTTCTACATTTTTCTGAAATTCCTATCTTACATCCAACCTGAAACCAGGTTTTTTGAGAGTCTGCTCTGACCAATGGGACCTTGTGCAGCAAACAGGGCACTTTTTAAAAAATTCATTCATGGGATGATGATGTCACTGGCTAGGTCAGCATTTATTGCCCATCCCTAATTGCCCAGAGGGTAGTTAAGAGTCAACCACATTGCTGTGGGTCTGGAGTCACATGTAGACTAGACCAGGTAAGGATGGCAGTTTCCTTCCCTAAAGGACATTAGTGAACCAGATGGGCTTTTCCAACAATCAACAATGGATTAATAGTCGCTAGACTCTTAAATTCCAGATTTCCTTTTTGTTGAATTCAATTTCCCCCATCTGCCATTGCGGGATTCAAACCCGGATCCTCAGAACATTGGCTGGGTCTCTGGATTAACAATCCAGTGATAATACCACAAGGCTATTGCCTTCCATTGCAACATAAGGGCGCACTGGGGCATTACAGTCACCCAGTCATGATTATCTAATTAACCAATCACTGTGTTAAAGGTCTTGCCAATTACAGTGCACTTCCATTAATTCACATCTCTTATACGTCAACAAGCAGATTAAGCGAAAATAATTTCATTTTAAAACAAGAGGTTTTGTTCTGTCTTTTAAAACAGTTAGAACAGTTAGACTGAAGGGTCTGTTTCCATGCTGTACAATTCTATGACTCTATCTTAGGATAGCCAAAATTCTTTAATACCCGATTGAATGCTTTTCAAGTGTAATTAATGTCAGAAATGCAGCAACTAATTATTGCATAAGATCCCACAAGAAAAAAAAAATTGCTAACAGGGGTGCTGTGGTGGCTCAGTGGTCAATGCTGCTGCCTCCCAGCGCCAGGCACCCAGGTTCAATTCCAGCTTCCAGTGACTGTGTGTGAGGAGTTTTGATGTGATGGGGCTAGTGTTGGACTGGGGTTGACAAAGTTAAAAATCATCCAACACCAGGTTACAGTCAGCTACCTGCTGAAGGAGCTGTGCTCTGAAAGCTAGTGTTTCCAAAAAACCTGTGGCCTATAACCTGGTGTTGTGTGATTTTTAACTGTGTGGAGTTTGCATGTTTTCCCCCTGTCTGTGCAAGATTCCTCCCATCATCCATAGATGTGGAAATTATGCTCAATTGCTATGCTCAATTGCCCCATCGTGTCCAGGGATTATGCCATTTTTGTGCATTAGCCATGGTAAAGATAGGGGAACGGAATAGGGAGCTGGACGGAATGGGATGCTCTTCAGAGGGTCATTGCAGACTCAATGGGCTGAATGGTCTCTTTATGCACTTAAGGGATTCTATGAGTAATCTGGATTAAGGATGGTGGTTGAAGGATAATTACTAACCTGGGGTTTTTAGTACTTGTGGCCAGCACTTCACAGGCTGACTCTATCACTGCTCCTAATTGATATTCCATATTTATTATTGTGTATGGATGGAGAATCAAGAGCAGGCAAGTGAATTGCCACAATTGCTGATATGTGTGTCTACTCTGTGATGGAAGTGCTAAAAATGAAAACGTCGCCCCAGATTAACTCAGAGTGATAACAAACAGGAAACTTCACCTCAGAACTCAACCATTAAGAGTAGGCTTTTGGTGCAATTCTCTGCAACGTGGGCCTTGTTGACAGTTAACATTCAGAGTGCGGGCATATTATTGCACCAATAAAGGAGGCAAGAGCTTGTTTTGTTTGCTCACTATCCAGCACCTGGTCTGTTTTACAGTTCCTAATGGAGCGCAAATGTATCGAGTCAGCCAGGCATACCTAGCGAAAAAAATCAGTCACTAGATGATTCAATTAAAGATGACAAAGTACAATAATGCCCAATGCCTGACAAACTGTTCATATTCCACATGTAACCATTGCCGTGAAATATTTGCGATAAACAAATAAACCCATCTGGTTAAGACCACTGCGATAAAGAAGAAAGGCAAGAGACTTGAGTTCAAAACTTTGCACTGTTATAAACACGATTGTTGTACTTTGGGATTATATCTTTAATTTTGGATGAATTAAGAAGGAAATTGGACCTGTTCTGAGTTGTGTATGAAGTTAAGCCTGGATGAGGTAGTTGTCATAGATTAGTGTTGTTTTACTGCAAGGACAGTGCAAACAGGAGGCAGTTTCTCACATTACCCTGCACATTGAAGGCAATATTGAAAATCATCATTGATGCGTGTTGTTTACAATCATTTCCCAAGGTGTGGAGCATAGTCCGTGTTTTCCAAAGCCTTGCTATCGATTTCAATGGGCAGGCAGCAGTAGGTAGTGGAGGGGCAGATTGACTTACGAATGCTTAGTGTAAGGTTCACATTCTGAATTGAATTGAATTGAATTTATTGTCACGTGTACGGAGGCACAGTGAAAAGCTTTGTCTTGCGAGCCATAAAGGCAGATTGCAGAGTTAAATAAATAATAGGTAAACAGTGGCAAAGACAAAAACCACAGGTACATGCGAATGTTAAGAATTTGTGAGTCCATTCAATATTCTAACAACAGTTGGGTAGAAACTGTAACAAAACCGGCTGGTGCGTGTGTTCAGGCTTCTGTACCTTTTACCTGATGGTAGAGGTTGTAGAAAAACATTGCCAGGGTGGGGTGGATCTTTGAGAATGTTGGTGGCCTTTTCTTGCCACCGGACCTGGTAGATGGATTCTATAGGTGGGAGGTTGGCCTTCTGGTCTGTCTCGGTGAAGGTGTTGGAGCTTGAACTCCGAGTATACACATATACAACATAGTCCTGTCGTTCAATAAAAGAGGTTGAGATGCCTTTGGAGCTAATCTATTCATGATGTTTCTGTTTGTCCCAAACATTAGCTCCATTTTGTTCAATGAGGCTGAGGTATTATTCATAGAATTCTTACAGAGTGGAAACGGGCTATTTAGCCCAACATGTCCACACCGACCCTCTGAAGAGTAATCCACCCAGACCCACTCACCTATTACTCTATATTTGACCCTGACTAATGCACCTAACCTTGCACATCCCTGAATACTATGGACAATTTAACATGGCCAATTGACCTAATCTGCATATCTTTGGATTGTGGGAGGAACCACTGAGCCACTATGCTGACCTAGGTTGCAGCAAGAAAGGTTGAAGAAGCATTGGTGCAGTGACAGAGCCTTGCATTACCTAAATCTAAACCATAAGTTGGATCTGTGATGGATCTATTGCTTAGAATCACAGCTAGAGCCTCAATGAAGGAGTGGAGGATGGTGACAAACATGTGGGGGCAGCCAAACCAGAGGAGGCTGCACCATAATCTCTCATGGTTGATGGTGTTTAGGCCTTGATAAGGTCAAAGAAGACCACGTACAAGGCTTGGTACTGTTCCTTGTCTTTCCCATGTAGTTGGCAATACAGATCAGGTCTGTCAGAGGGTGATGCTTGAGATAATTTTCCCTGATTCCAACAGCAAGGAAATTCCTGTGTTGTTACCACAGGCACAGACCTGACATCTTTCTTGACAGTGCTAATGGCATCAGAACCATAAGAATCCCTATGGTGTGGAACAGGCCTTTCAGCTCATTGAGTCCACACTACCCCTCTGAAGATCATTCTACACAGACTCATCCCCCCTACCCTATCCCTGCATTTACCCATGGCCAATTCACCTGACCTACACATCATCGGACTATGGGAGGACACCCATGCAGACACAGGCAGAATGTGCAAACTCTATTTTGTTGCCTGAGGCTGGAATCGAATCCGGATCCATGGCACGGTGAGACAGCAGTGCTAACCACTGAGTCACCATGCTGCCCCAAATTCTCAGCATCTCTGAGATCTCCTTGTATACTTGCCTTCCAGAGAAGGGAAATAAGGTCAAGATATCATGCCAATGACGCTTCTCCACCACACTTGAGGGCTTCAGTGGGATTTCTATCTGTCCCTGAGGGCTTGTTGCCCTGAAGACAGGTTACACCTGAATCGCCGATGTCTCCACCTCCTGATGCTGCCTGGCTTGCTGTCCTGTCAAGTGGCCTTTCAACATCGCATTGTGTTGGGGTTGAGCTGACCTGATGATGGTTGGGCATGCTGCAGGACAGAGTTAAAGACACTCACATTGAGATAGAGTCGCTGTTCTGGAGATCTTTGAAATGTTCCTTCCATCAAGCATCACTGCCTGTCTGTCCTTGACAATCACCTGTCAAGTGGATTGAAGCATTGGGTGCATGGGCTATGGGTAGCCTTGACTGGCTTAAAGAAACCACGTACATTGCGGTTATGAGATAACTGTTGGATATCCAGTGATCCATTATCTGTTCTTTAAGTCATAGGTTTTCTTTGCCCAGTCTTCAGCCATCAGTGACGTTCCTGTGTCTGAGGTTATTCCCATTATACCAGAATTTCAGCTCCTGCCAGAGTGTGGGTGATATGCACATGTTTTTTTTCCTTTATCCATTCAAGGGACATGGGTGTCGCTGACTAGGCAGCATTTATTGCCCAAAGGGCAGTTAAGAGCCAACCACATTGCTGTGGGTCTGAAGTTACATGTAGTCCAGACCAGGTAAGGTTGGGAATTTCCTTCCCTAAAGGATATTAGTGAATCTTGCATTTATCATACATAAGCCACTGAATATTTTCCAAAATCTTTTGAGTATCTGTAAAGCAACTGTTTTTTTCTTGCCCTCACACTCCACCAAGCAGGTCTGCGTATTTTGAATTTGAATCATACATTGTCACATCTATTTAATACAAAATACGTTGACAAGTTTAAAGTGTCGCCATACATTGGCACCATTTTGAGTAACTTAAAAATTAAAAAGAAGATTTAAAGCATTTTAAGAAAGATAACTTAAAGAGAGTCCAACTTCTGACCATCCCTGATAGCTGTTTCCTCAACATGCCACCAGAGACCTGCTCCCGGTTCAACAGCCAGCTGACTCTGTCACCATTTTGTCGCCATGTACAGGAGTTGTGAGGTCATGTTGCAGCTGTACAGGACATTGGTTAGGCCACTGTTGGAATATTGCATGCAATTCTAGTCTTCCAACTATCGGAAGGATGTTGTGAAACTTGAAAGGGTTCAGAAAAGATATACAAAGATGTTGCCAAGGTTGGAGGGTTTGAGCCAAAGGGAGAGGCTGAAAAGACTGGAGCTGTTTCCCCTGGAGTGTCGGAGGCTGAGGGGTGACCTTTTAGAGGGTTATAAAATCATGAGGGGCAAGGATAGGGTCAATAGACAAGGTCTTTTCCCTGGGGTGGGGGAGTCCAGAACTCAAGGGCATAGGTTTAAGGTGAGAGGAGAAAGATATAAAAGGGACCTAAGAAGCAACTTTTTCACACAGAGGGTGGTACGTGTATGGAATGAGCTGCCAGAGGAAGTGGTGGAGGCTGGTACAATTACAACATTTAAAAGGGATCTGGATGGGTATATGAATGGCAAGGGTTTAGGGGGATATGGGCCAAGTGCTGGCAAATGGGATTCGATTAGGTTAAGATATCTGGTCAGCATGGACGAGTTGGACCGAAGGGTCTGTTTCCGTGCTGTACATCTCCATGACTCTATGACTCCGGCCCCCAACGATGCTTCCCCAACAGCTGCCTCTGAAGCAGCCACCACTCTGGACCCCATCACAGCCGCCTTCCTGCCCACCCAGCTCTCCTCAGAAGGTAAGCAGAAGTGAAAACTAAAGAAGAAAAGATCATGAGAAAGAAGAAGGAGAAAAGAAGAAAAGCAGACGGAGTGAGCAAGCCCCAAGTTTAGGGGTGTGCATGCATGCTGCCTACTCTGCTGTGGGATCATGTTCAATTAACAATCGATGAGTGGTGAAAATAGCCACATTATTCAGCAATCACAGCACAAGGTCCAGGCTGCAATAAAATCCCGGAATACAGTTCTTACAAGAGCCCTTTAGACACAGTTCTTATGTAGATTGAAATTCCATTACTATGGTGTTACATTGTTTTATCTATAGTACACAAAGGTTTGAAGGGCATCTGTCCTGGGAGACAGGAGATGGATTAAAATGTGCTAAATGTTGGCTGCTTCTTCTGATGGGATTAAGAGTGTCTATCTGGTCTGCTTGCATAATTAAGAAGTGTTAGTCCTTTTGTTTTTTAAGTTAGTAATTGTTATTAAAAGTACAAGGCCTATATGCTGTAATTTTGTTAGAAATTGTACCTGTACTTAATAAAAGAGTAAAGAATATTAAACGGATTACTGCAACTGGATTATGAGATGTGTTTACTATTTGCCTGTGTGAGTTTCATTCATTCATGCAATTTCATGAAAGCGCTGTTTTATCAGGTAGTTTCTTAAAGGGATAATGGCCCAGTTAGAATGTATTTAACCAATACATACTAACTGGGGAATCTATTCAGGTCCAGGAATGGTTGGTAAAGGCTGATTAATATTATAATGTTTCGAAGAGACTTGATGGGGATGGTATTGTTACTTACTCAGAAGCAAACACTGCTCGTAGGAAGGATTGATAATGTGTGAAAATGCAGTAAAATGTAGCAAGCAAGTGAGTGAGTTAATAAAAATAACCTATAACACAATATCACACACCGCCATCTTGGAATATTACACCTTCATGGAGTAATGGCTGTGCATCAGTCAGAATCCCTATAGTGCAGAAGCAGGTAGGAGGAGCAGAGATAATGATAGATCAGCCATGCTCTTAATGAATGGCGGAACAGGCTCGACAGGCCAAATGGCCTACTTTCTATTCTATTACTATGAGACTATAAGCAGGCCATTTGTCCCAATGAGTCCACACTGATCTCTGAAAAGCTTTCCCTCCCTCTATTTACTTCTGGGCTCCCCTCCCCAGACTTGATGAAGGGTTTCGGCCCAAAACATTGATTTTCCTGCTCCTCGAATGCTGTCTGACCTGCTGTGCTTTTCCAGCTCCACATCTAATGACCCCAGATGGCCAACCCACCTAGACTGCACATCCCTGCACACTATGGGAAACTTAGCATGGCCAATCCTTTGCACTGTGGGAGGAGACCCGTGGAAACACAGTGAAAAAAATGCATACTCCACACAGATAGTCTCCTGAGGGTGGAATCGAACAGTGGCATGATGAGGCTGCAGTGCTAACCACTGAACTACCATGCCATCCTTTTGGAAAGAGGGAGTCTGGTTTCACATCACTGTTGTAACTCTGGACTTTGGTAGCAGCATGGTTAGCATTGGACATTGACAGAGAGAGATAATAACCTGGGAGTTTGAGATAGCTGCTACTACAAGCATTTAAGCAGAGATGGTAAACAGCATATCCCACAGAGCTAATACCTGTAAAACTGTTAGAAAATGCCAATATTGTCACTTCTATCACTTAGTTTTCCATTATGAATCTTAATAACACTGAAAAGCGATGACCAATGTAGCCAAGGGAGTAAAGCACAAAGACTCTGCTCGAAATTGCAAATTGTACAAGTTGAATTGTTTGGTCAATTGAAATTTTGAAATATGTCATCATTAGTTGTGTGTGGTTGAGTCACAGGACTGAAGCTCAAAGACTTCTGAAAGCAGACCCTGTGGATTGTGAAAATATGAAGTAAAAGCTGAAAATACTGAGAGTATTTAACCAACTGTGTCTGTGCAGAGAGAAACAGAGGTGATGTTACACATCAATGAAACATAACAATGCCCTTTATCTCTGCGATTCTCGCCATCCAAAATCCCTAAATATAATTGATTATATTCCTGACTCATACTAATGTAGTTTCTTTCTATATGAGGAGCACGACTTCCATTCAGTGCATAAGTATGATCCTGAGCCTCCATTGACCTGCCATTTTAATTCTCTACCTCACTCTCCTGCTGCCATCTCTGCTATATAGTGCCAGTGAGTCAACAGAAATGTGAAGACGAGCACCTCATCATTGTACTGGGCACTTCACAGCCTGCAAGTGTCAACGTTGTGTCAGATCATTTCTGATCGCAATCCATTATATGTCATTTTCTTTGCACGTTTTGCTTTTTTCTCTTACTTCCTTGGGGCAGCACGGTGGCTCAGTGATTAGCACTGCTGCCTCACAGCACCAGGGCCTTGGGTTCGATTCCAGCCTCGGGCGAATGTCTGTGTGGAGTTTGCACATTCTCCCTGTGTCTGCGTGGGTTTCCTTCGGGTGCTCCAGTTTCCTCCCACACTCCAAAGATGTGTAAGTTAGTTGAATTGGCCATGCTGAATTGCCCATAGTGTTAGGTGCATTAGTGAGAGGGAAATGGTTCTGGGTGGGTTACTCTTCGGAGAGTTGGTATGGACTTGGGTCAAATGGCCTGTTTCCATACTTTAGGGAATCTATGATTTGGAGATTCTGGTGTTGGACTGGGGTGTACAAAGTCAATAATCACACAACACCAGTTTATAGTCCAACAGCTTTAATTGGAAGCACTAGCTTTCAGAGCGCTGCTCCTTCATCAGGTAGTTGTCAGGTGATTTTTAACTTAGGGAATCTAATCTTCCTTTGCAAAAATGTAGCCCACCTGCTCAAGTTACGAATTTGTTTCTTTTCTTCCTCTCTCTCCATTCTCTTTGATGCTGCAGGACTAAGTCATTAGTTTTTTAATCTTTTCAGTTTCTACCCTGCCACAGACGTTCCTTTTGCCCTTG
The DNA here is from genome assembly GCF_047496795.1 of Chiloscyllium punctatum. Classification (NCBI taxonomy): domain Eukaryota; kingdom Metazoa; phylum Chordata; class Chondrichthyes; order Orectolobiformes; family Hemiscylliidae; genus Chiloscyllium; species Chiloscyllium punctatum. The sequence goes on from NC_092758.1 coordinate 86,084,444, forward strand.
ACCAAACCATTCCATGCTCTTAAATCTCCTCAGTTCTGATGAAGAGTCATTGATGTTAAATACCACTTCTGTCTCCACAGAAGATATAGATAATGATACTACCATTACACTCGAAGAACTTCTCTGCTGTTTTGATCACATTCATAAACTCACTACTTGGCATCATTTCTCCCTTTAGCATGTGACTTATTCGGAAAAGCATTTAACTGCACTTTCTGGGGGTAAATGAAAATAGATTGATGTATGTACAGTAAGTTCTTCTGTAACACAATAATTGTACAACCCTGTGTTATAGAAAATCGCACGTCAAAAACAGTGTTTAAAGTATTGGCAATGTAATCACATTACAGCCAACACACATTTTAAAAGTTTAGGCTTTAGAAACAGCGTCCCCAATTCGTTAATCGCATTGCAGCGAATTTGCATTGACAAAACATGCATTATAGCAAAACAACTGTTGTGATATGTGTGTTATCATATACCTACAGTTACACAGCCCAAATTACTTGATGAAATAACAGCGTGCAATGCATGTTAAGCTGTGAGGAAGAATTAGTCTAGAAAATCGCAAATCCGTACTTTCTAAACCCTCCCATTCAAGGACAAAGTTACTTATTGGGAAAGCACTTTAACCTCAGAGATCAAGGTTTGATCCAATCCAGGCAAAAGAAAGTTTCTCTCTGATTGATAAACTAAGTTTGTGATCTGAGTCTACTTATTTATCATTCAAAACCACAAGTGCAAATGACTCACATCACAATCATCAAATTAGCCCTCTCAGCCAACAGGTCTTGATGTAATCCTTGATGTAATACTTCTCTTGTCAGAGAAGATTTCAGATACAAAGAATGAGAAATGGGGAGAATCTTTAATGGGGGCGGCACAATTTGAGAGAAAGTTTTTTTTCAAAGTTTTCCAAAGGTAAATGAGTTTAGAGTGTGGGAACGTAAATAAGATTTATAAAAATGATTTACAAAGGAGTAAAGTGACTTCTTACATCAGGTCCTAGTTCCCAGCCCTGCCGAGCTTTCACCATCCCCCCCAGACCTCCCCCTCACTGAGGACGAATGATCAGTCCTCAGCAAAGGCCTTACCTTTATCCCCCTCCGTCCACACATCAACGAATTTAATACGCTTCAAACACCACACGGGACTTCTTGCAAGTTAAATTTAGAAGATAAATTTTAGAAGCATAGACCTTGAACATCTAAAGGGTCAGCACAAATGACTGGAGAGGAACCTTTTATATCATAAGGCTGTAAGTCATGTTGCAGACTAGAGATTATAAATAGATTCCAGTTGATTGGATAAGTGAACAACCGCGGACAGAAGGTTTCTCTTTATCGTACAAGAATGAAATGCAAACAACATATGCACATGTGATCACAGGAGTATAAAGATTGGTAGTTGTTTTATAAGTATAAGCTAGAGATTGGACAGAGCGGGACAGAATATCGACAGAACTCTGCTTAGCCAGTCTAAAATAGGCTATCTCTCTGATATCAGTTAAATAAAGACTCTTGATCACCTGCAGAGACCTATTATTTACCCTGTCAACACTCCATTCACACCATTTGTATGATCTTTTGATCTCTCTGATTATACATTCTGTGCCTATGTCTTCTCCTCACTTCACTTGATGAAGAGGCAGCGCTTTGAAAGCTTGTGATTTCAAATACACCAGTTGGACTACAACCTGATGTCATATGACTTCTAACTGAGTCCACCCCAGTCCAACTTTGGCACCTCCGCATCATGAGAACCATTTTTAAAGCCCAGAAGTGTGCTGATTGAAGAATCAGGCTCCAGTGATGGGATAGAATAGAAAATGAATGGTAAGTTGACATCAGAAGGACAAAAGGTATGAGCCCGACTCCCCTAGAGCCCATCTCTCAGCTACAGTGAAACAAGATGGAGATACTCAAAAATGAGGCTTGAAACTGTAGCAAGTAAGAGCATGATGGTGGATGACAAATTGTTTGAGAAATCCAAGTGATAACATGACACTGTTCTATGCATGTTGTCATCTGTGGCTATGGATAGTAATGATAGAGAGTCCAATTTTCTTTCTATCTCATGGTTGACCAGGAATCTGTCCCACTATTACTGCTGGCCATTAACTGGAAGGATTTGCAGTTTGAAAATCAACCTCTTTGGTGGCACCGTGAGCATGCCTTTGTAAAATCCAACAAAACTGCAGATGCTGCCAATCAGAAGCGAAAACAGAAATTGCTGGAAAAGCTCAGCAGGTCTGGCAGCAACTGTGGAGAGGAATCAAGAGTTAGTATTTCAGGCCGAGTTGGAGTGAATGCAGATGGAAATACAGATGGACTCAATGGATGGGAGGTTGGTTTGTGTGATGGACTGAGCTGTGTTCATGACTCTCTGTAGTTTCTTGTTGTCATGGGAAGAGCAGTTGCCATACCACATTGTGATGCATTTGGATAGGATGCTTTGTAAGGTGCATCTAAAGAAGTTGGTGTGGACATGTCAAACTTCCTTAGACTCCTGAGAAAGTAGAGACATTGTTGTGCTTTCTTGGCCACCGCATCGACGTGGATGGACCAAGGACAGATTGTTGGTGATTGTTCCTCTCACAAGCGTGATGCTGTCGATGATCTCCACCTCAGCACCATTGATCCAGACAGTTTTCGAAATGGAGTTTTGGCATCGTCAGAGTGAAGACAAGTGCAAGTGGATGATGTACCAAAGATGGAAAAGATAACTCTTTCTTTGTCCCTGGATTTGTGGTAAAATACATCAGGGTAGGGTTGAAGAGAATTGTGACATTATGCATTATACTATTCAGCCTGAATGAACACCCAGGACAGACTTTGCCAACTTTATGGACATTTAAATCGTCATTAGATAAACATATGGATGATCATGGAATAGTGTAGGTTAGATGGGCTTCAGGTTGGTTTCACAGGTTGGCGCAACATCAAGGGCCAAAGGGCCTCCACATTGCAATGTTCTATGTTCTATGGAACTGAAGTGGGGTATAACAATTGCAGCAATTTAACAAAACAAAATTCTAAATTTGGCAAATAGACAGAGATTATCACTTGGAAATAGAGTGCTTTTCCTTTGAAATACCTAACATCATATCAAACTCACTCTATCAGCAGTAGCAGTGTTCCCATTGTGACTCATGTTACAAAGGCAAGTCAGATTTAAGGTATAGGCAAGACTGGAAATGTGGGAAAGGCCTTATTATTTACACAGTGACAGACAATGAATCTGAATTGTTTAAATTCTGAGTCTGTCATGAACCCAACATTTTGGCTCTCACCTGATTAACTCTTTCCACTCACCATGTTTCACATGGAGTCTCCATCCACATGCACATTTCCATCTACTGGCGGAATTTCCTTGTCCAGTTGGAGACTGGCTAGGAGGTGAGAGGTTTGAAAATAATGCCATGGGGATGCATCAGGAGAAGGGCTACTGTCTATTCTCCTGAGCCTTTGCCCAAGTTGCCAGGACTCACTGGCACAAGGGGACACCTTTTGGGATATCCCTCATGTGCACTGTGTGAAGAAAATAGGGGGAAAGTGAACACTGCAGATGCTGGAGATCTGAGTTGAAGGGTGTGGTGCTGGAAAAGCACAGCTGGTCAGGCAGCATCCGAGGAGCAGGAGAATTGACATTTTGAGAGTAAACTCTTCATCAGGAAAGAGGGTGTGGCCGAAGGGAGCGAAGAGATAAATAGGAAAGGGGTGGGGCTGGGGGGAAGGTAGCTGAGAGTTCAATAGGTAGATGAACGTGAGGGTGAAGGTGATAGGTCGGAGAGGCCGGTCGAGCAGATAGGTTGGAAGGAAGATGGACAGATAGGACTTGCTAAAGTCCATGCATATGACATTGTAGATAAGATTCCCCCTGGTAAACTAATGGAGAAAGTGAAGTCACATGGTGTGCAGGGTGTTCTAACTAGGTGGATAAAGAACTGGTTGAGCAACAGGAGACAGAGAGTAGTAGTTGAAGGGAGTTTCTCGCAATGGAGAAAGGTGATCAATGATGTTCCACGGGGATCAGTGCTGGGATCACTGTTGTTTGTGATATACATAAATGATCTGGAAGAGGGCACTGTTGGTATGATCAGCAAGTTTGTAGATGATACGAAGGTTGGTGGAGTAGCAGAAAGCATAGGGGACTGTCAAAGAATACAGGAGGATATAGATAGACTGGAGACTTGGGCGGAGAAGTGGCAGATGGAGTTCAAGCCAGGCAAATGTGAGTTTATGCATTTTGGGAAGTCCAATTCTAGAGTGAGTTATACAGTAAACCAAAGAGCCTTCAGAAAAGTTAATGAGCAGAGAAATCTGGGAATTCAGGTCCATTGTACCCTGAAGGTTGCTGCACAGGTGGATAGAGTGGTCAAGAAGGCACATGGTATGCTTGCCTTCATCGGCCAGGGTATTGAGTATAAGAGCTGGCAAGTCATGTTAAAATTGTCAAGACATTGGTTCGGCCGCATTTAGAATACTGTATACAGTTCCGGTCGCCACATTTCCAAACGGATGGTGACACTTTGGAGAGGGTGCAAAGAAGGTTTACGAGGATGTTGCCTGGTATGGAAGGTGCTGGCTATGAAGAGAGATTGAGTAGGTTAGGATTGTTTTCATTAGAAAAAAGGAGATTGAGGGGGGACCTGTTTGAGGTTTATAAAATCATGAAGTATATAGACAGGGTGGATAGAGAAAAGCTTTTTCCCAGGGTGAAGGATTCAATATCGAAAAGTCATGCTTTCAAGGTGAGAGGTGAAAAGTTTAAGGGGGATACACACGGCAAGTACTTTACATAGAGGGTGGTAAGTGCCTGAAACATGTTGCCAGCAGACATAGTAGAGGTAAGCACAGTAGATTCACTTAACATGCATCTGGACAGATGCATGAGCAGTTGGGGAGCAGAGGGATACAGATGCTTAGGAACTGGGCGATAGGTTTAGACAGGGGATTTGGATCAGCTCAGGCTTGGAGGGCTGAAGGGCCTGTTCCTGTGCTGTAAATTTTCTTTGTTCTTTGTTCTTCTTTGTAGGTCAAGGGGGCAGTGCCGTGTTGGAAGGTTGGATCTGAGACAAGGTGGAGGATGGGGAAATGAGGAAACTGGTGAAATCCACATAGATTCCATATGGTTGGCGGGTCACAAGGTGGAATAAAATAGATCCTACCAGTTGGGAACAACACTATTAGGTCACCCCACACCTCTCACCATTGAGGAGCCCTCATTCTGGAACTGCAGTGTCAGGAATGACCACCATTAATGGTGGCGCTGCTGAGGCTAATGTCCATCTTTGGAGCTGACAGAGTCTGAGAAAGATAAGCTACCACCCCCAAGGGGAACTTCCTGCCCCTGCAGTAGCTACCTAATTGGCTGCTCTGGGTAAAATGTCCATGGTCTGACGTCCTCAAATGTGGAAACGCCTGCTGCTTTTGCTGTATTAACTCATGAAATGTGGGTGTCACTGGCTTGGACAGCACTCATTGCTCAAATTTAAACACCCAGAAGGCAGTAAAGAGTCAACTACATTGCTGTGGATCTGAAGTTACCGTTGCCCAGACCAGCTAAGGAGGGCAAATTTTCTTCCATATGGGGAATTACTGAAGAAGATTTTTCTTTTTGGGACAATCATTATTGGGTTAGCTTTTTACTTCCTATATGTTTTAATAGATTAAGATTTGATCTCCCGATGCAATAAGATTTACACTTCCAGCCCTAGACTATCAATCTCTGTTTGGGGATTACAAACCCAGCCTCATAGTAACTGGACCACCACCTTCCTTTTCAGGCCCAGAAGCAGAATTTTAAGATTTCTCTGTGGAAAGGTCAGCCCTTTGATCCTGCCTCAATGCTTGGCATCAAACTAACCTAGTTGGAACATTCTCTGTGTGTCCCAGCATGTTATTTTCTGTTTCCCATTCCACCTACCTCTGGCCCTTCAAAATGAGATTGTCAATTTAGTGTCAATTAAAAAAATTAGAGGCAGTTTTATGTTGTGCGCCCATGCCACAAGGAAATGATTAAGTCTGTATAAACTCATAAATTTTGCCATTTATATTTAATTTGATTTCATAACTGTGTCACAGTAGCATTGTATTCAGGGTGAACTTGTGCTGTCCTTTCCCATCCAACTTAATACTGCTCCAAAACATCAATTCCCATCAATTCCATTTATGCATCAACTCAATTTTGCCTTTTAAATGTAACTTGTAATGAAAGTGAATAAATACATGAAATTTATTACAAGGATGTGAACTTCTGTAATACATTTAACTCGGCTTCTCTCACTATCTATGAGGTAAGGTGGTTAAAACTTAGCAAAGAAGTTTCCACAAATGAAGCTGGATTAGAACATTAGAACATTATTTCAACGAGCCACCACACACTGCAGCACAGAGGAACTACAAAGAGCAGAGGAAAATCACCTACGCGATGTATTCAGAAAGAATGGGTACCCAATGAACACAGGAGACAGTGAGGTCTGCAGATGCTGGAGGTCAGAGTTAAGAGTATGTTGCTGGAAAAGCACAGCAGGTCAGGCAGCATCTGAGGAATAGGAAAATCAACGCTTCGGGCCACAGACCTACATCAGGAATCAAGCTCATTCCTGATGAAGGGCTCCGGCCCGAAACATCGATTTTCCTGCTCCTCAGATGCTGCCTGACCTGCTGTGCTTTTCCAGCAACACACTCTCAACCCAATGAGCACAGTGCACCGATTTCTCAGCAACAAACCAAACAAGCAGACAAAACATGTCCAGAAATCTTAGCCACTCTCCCCTACATCAAAGGCATCTCGGAAATGACTGCCAGACTACTCAGGCCCCTTGGCATCATGGTAGCCCACAAACCCAATAACACGTGAAAACAGCAGCTAATGAACTTGAAAGACCCTATACAGACAACAACAAAATACTTTGCAAGAACTGTAACAAACACAACATTGGACAAATAGGAAGAAAACTAGCCACCAGGATACATGAACATCAACTAGCTACAAAAAGACATGACCTACTCTCACTAGTATCCTTACATACGGATGAGGAAGGACACCACTTCGACAGGGACAACATAGCCATCCTAGGACAAGCCAAACAGAGACACACAAGAGAATTCCTAGAAGCAATGGCATTCCAACCGGAACTCTATCAACAAACACATTGACTTGGATCCTATCTACCACTTTCTGACAAAATGACATCACCAGAGGAAATGAAGTCACCAGAGGAAATGATATCACCAACCCAAGGAAACCCAAACACATAAGTAGAAAGCGGGTTATACCACCAGAGCTTCATCCGGAGGCTCACTGATGATTTTATCGAGTATGGTGATGGGACGTCTGAAAACGAACCTTCCAGCTCAGCGAGCAAACCTGCATCCAGAACTTACCAAGGAATACTACAGTGAAAGCTGATGCCACCAGAGGATTTATATTCATTTTTTTAAAGCTTTTTCCATGCATATCTAAATTAAATAAAATGTGTTTGCATTTTAGACAAATCCAAAGTGCAAGCAACAATGCAATTCTTCTAAGTCCATGATTAGCCTTCCTGTTTGGATTTGTTTGTATGATTCCTATAACCTGGTGCTGTGTGATTTTTAACTTAGTTGGGCATTGTTGATGAGGTGGCAAGTATTTGTTAGAATTTTCTATTTAAGTACCTCCATTGTTGCACTTCAAGCCAGAATGCCAAGGTTACATGTCAGAGATCTCTGGGAGTCAGAGCTAAGGGTTCAGAACCAGTAGATTGATAAGGCTGAGAGCTTCTCCCAGGAAAGCATTGGGATTCAGGCACTTGTTATGTAATCAGGAGAGTCAAGGATTTGGTCGTGAGATCATTACAAGGCAGGACTTTGGTCTAAAAATCAGTGGATTGTTCTGGAGATCATTGAGAGCCAGAGAGTTTATCTGGAAATCAGTGGAAGTCAAAGGATTGATTTTGAGTTCAGTGGGAGTCACAGGATTGGTCAAGAGATCAGTGGGTATTGGGGAATTCATCCAGATATCCATGTGAATGGGATTACTTGTTAGGAGTCCAGTGGGATCAAAGCTTTGGATGAAAAGCAAAGGGAATTAGAGTTTTCCTTACAATCCCTACAGTGTGGAATCAGGTCATTCAGCCCAATGAGTCCACACCAACCTACCAAACAACATCCCAATCCCCTCCCTGTAACCCTGGATGTCCCATGGTTACCACACTTAACCTACATGCTATGTGTGATTCAACATGGCCAATCCACCTAACGTCGCTGGAGTGTGAGAAGAAACTGGAGCACCTGAAGAAGCCCACACGGAGAACGTGTGAACTCCGCACAGACAGTCACCCAAGGCTGGAATCAAACCCCAGGTCCCTAGCACTGTGATGCAATAATGTTAACCACTGAGCCACCGTGCCACTAGGCTTTGTGGAGAGAATCCAATGAGAATCAGGAATTTGCTCAGGAAACCCAAATCCAGCTAGCAATGGTTAAGAAAAGATTGTATCTATATTTTTCAAAACTAGAGATAAACTTAAGCTTTACCTGCATATATTGAAAACATTGATTCGATTAAATAAACAGCTCAATAAGAGCTACAAAAGCATTCTATCTAGCCATGTACATTGGGATTGTATTATTGCTGGTCCACCAGAGTGCAGTCTAACATTAAAGCTCTGCATGATCTTTGATCAGAGACCTCCCATGCTGCCGTAACAGTTCTTCATCATCAAGTCTAAAAATATCGACATAAATTTTGAGAACAACATCACACATAAAATGACTTGCCCCTTCCATGACAACCAGTTCAGTGCTCAGTCAAGCAGTTATCAAGGAGGGAGGAAATAGAGTCAAAATACTTGGTAATTACAACAGTGTTACTTATTGATCGTCAGCTAATTTTCATGTTGGCCAAATGAGATGGTGCTGCTGGCACTATAGACATTTGAGGCATCTTGAGATGTGCTTCTTTGTCAGGCTCCTCTGGCGAATCGACATTGGGATCCCCTGTATCAGAGCAACAACATCTCCCAGTTCACTTCTAAACACCAGTGACAGAGCTTTGTGCCAACACAGTTCTTTATTATGCATGCTTTGGAACCTGAGCCCACTCCTATTGCAAGGTGGAACTCATAGGTCTGGCATTCAAAATTAATCCATGACCAGATTAAAATGCTCAGATAGAAAAGTAACAGGTTTGTCCTCTCTGTCGATGCTAAGGATCCACCAAGTGTTTGCAGCAATTTTTACTGAGACAGCACAGTGGGTCAGTGGTTAACACTGCTACCTTACAGTGCCAGGGACCTGGCTTTGATTCCAGCCTTGGGCAACTTGTCTGTGTGGAGTTTGCACATTCTCCCTGTGTCTACATGCGTTTCCTCCCACAGTCCAATAGGCAATAGGTGTAGGAATAGGCCATTCTGCCCTTTGAGCCTGCACCACCATTCAATATGATCATGGCTGATCATCCTTAATTAGTATCCTATTCCTGCCTTGATTCCACTATCCTTGAGAGCTCTATCCAGCTCTTTCTTAAATGAATCCAGAGACTGGGCCTCCACTGCCCTCTGAGGCAGGGCATTCCACACAGCCACCACTCTCTGGGTGAAGAAGTTTCTCCTCATCTCTGTCCTAAATGGTCTACCCTGTATTCTTAAGCCGTGTCCTCTGGTTCGGCACTCCCCATCAGCGGAAACATGTTTCCTGCCTCCAGAGTCTCCAATCCTTTAATAATCTTATATGTCTCAATCAGATCCCCTCTCAGTCCTCTAAACTCAAGGGTATACAAGCCCAGTCACTCCAGTCTTTCAGCGTAAGGTAGTCCCGCCATTCCAGGAATTGACCTCATGAACCTACGCTGCACTCCCTCAATAGACAGACTGTCTTTCCTCAAATTTGGAGACCAGAACTGCACACAATACTCCAGGTGTGGTCTCACCAGGGCCCTGTACAATGATGTGCAGGTTAGCTGGATTGACCATGCTGTAGGTCTGAGGATGTGTAGGCTAGGTGGGTGAACTGTGGTAATTATGAGGCTAAGGTAGGGGTCTGGGTGGGATTCTCTTTGGAGCGTTGGTGCAGACTCAAGGGCCAAATGGCCTCTTTCTGCAGGATGGAGATTCTATGAAAAAACAGGTGTCATTTTACAGATAAGTCCAAAGATGTGCAGGTTAGTTGGATTGACCATGGGCAAATGCAATAAATACAGGGAGAGAGATGGTGGGATGCACTTTGGTGTGGACTGGATAAGCCAAATGGCCTGCTTCCACATGGTAGGGATTCTATGATAATTACAGCACCTGAAAGTTTCAGTAAGTCTACTTTTGTAACTCAATTGGTTCTGCATTTGATGTCCCTGTGGTTAACGGTTAAAAAGGGGACCTTGTGTAGTTGGAGGGAGAGGTAGTTGTGCTCAGTTTTGTACACTGGCTATTCAGGGAGTCATGATGTGGAGGTGCTAGTGTTGGACTGGGGTGGACAAAGTCAGAAATCACACAACACCAGGTTATAGTCCAACAGGTTTCTTTGAAGTCTTCATCAGGTGAAGCTTGTGATTTCGCTCAGGGACTGAAAGAGCCTTATATGGCTGTTCTCAAGAGCCAGTCAGAAAACTATGCAAACTTAGAGGGGAGTGGGGATGACACATACTTTAAGTGTGTTGTTTTGACTAATGAGGCAATGGCTTGGCAGAAATCTTGCATTTAATTGGATTTGATGTTCATAGTAGTGGAGTTTGTACTATTTTTAAATTAATGAACTTTTATTGTTCATACATCACATGCAAAAATTAAATGCATAAAAATTACCGAGACTGTTGCTAAGTAACTCATAAATGCCTTCTTTGCATTGTTAGCAATAACATTGCTTTGATTTCTGGATAGCTAGTGGAGATGATTTGTTATTTTTAATTTGGCTTTCAGCTGCTGATTGAAAGAAGTACACATGCAAAGAGAGAAATTTGCAATGACTCATGAAACATTGACGCCCAATTGACCCAAACTGTTTAATTTTTCAAGCTTAAACTCGAAGGATTCTTTCTCAGGATATGGATAACACTGATAAGGCTGGGATTTGTTTCCTTTGAACTGAATGAGTTGCTGAGCTACTTCAGGTACGGTTTAGAATTAACCATATTGCTGCTGGTCTGGAGTCACATTTAGGCCAGCTCAGGTAAGAATGGCAGATTTCCATTCCCAAAGGGCCTCTTAGAGTATCTACAGGGCAGATAGAGACCATTAGGACCATTGAGTCTGCACTGACCCTCCAAAGAGTATCCCATCTAGACTTAAACCCCACCCTGTAACCCCACATTTAATCATTTACCTAGCCTGCACAATCCAGGGCAATTTAGCATGGCCAATCTACCGAAGCTGGACTGTGGAAGGAAACCCACACAGACAGTCACCCGAGGCTGGAATTGAACCCAGATCCCTGGCGCTGTGAGGCAGCAGTGCTAACCAGTGAGCCACTGTACTGCTCAGATACTCTTTTTCAAAATAATAATTGTTCTTAGGGTCATTATTACCGAGAGTAGATTTACATTTTGGATGCGTTAATTAAATTTAATTTCCCCTAACTGCTGTGGTGGAATTATGAACCCATGACTCTGGGCTTAACAAGCACAGTGTTATCGCCACAAACCCTCCAGCAGTAAAGAAGAGAGAAGTTTAATTGAGGTATTTCAAATTGGCAGCATTCTATGGAATCCTATTATTTGTATAGTGTGTGAAAAAGCCTGGGGAATGTCTCATTGAACAGAAAACTGAACTCTTGATAAAAATCATCGAATTATTTTTTACATTGCAGCAAATGGAGATTTGATATAATACCCCTCAAACAGAATGTGTGATTGATTTCACTGGCTTGCAAAATGCTACATTTTTTTCCAACATAGTTATTCTGAAAAGGAATATTTTATCACCAGCAGTTCTGGAGGTAGAGATTTTTCTTTCAGTAGCAGGCAGAGAATATAGTCTTTAAAAGATTTGATGTTTTCTGCCTCTCCCAACCTTTTAGACAGAGAGTCCCAGATGCCCACCACTCTCTGAGTGAAACAAAATTCCTCAAATCCTCTGTAAATCTCCTGCTCCTTAGATTAAAACTATGTCTCCCAGTCATCAGCCCTCAGTTAAAATGAAAAGTTTTTTTCCAATCAGCCCTATGTATTCCCTTCATGAGTTTGTGCATGTCAATCAGACTCACCTCTCAGCCTTCCCTGGTCTAGGGAAAACACCCCAGCTTGTTTACTCTCTGTCCATGTCTCAATCACTTTGACCTGAGTAAGGGTCACTCGACCCGAAACATTAACTCTGTTTTCTCTCCACAAATGCTGCTGGACCTGCTGAGTTTTTCCAGCAATTTCTGTTGTTGTTTCTGATTTACAGCATCTGCAATTCTTTCAGTATATATTAGATACCGCTCCTTGCTCTTGTATTCAATGACTAATTCTTGACTAATGAAGGTCAGTATTCCATTTGCTTTCTCAACCACTTTATCCACCTGCCCATGCTGCTTTCAACAAGACAAGGTGTACAACAAGCAGTAAGGGGCTCAGTGGTACCTCGTGATACATCACTGGTTCTGGGCACAAGCTGTCAATCACAAAAACACTCTTCAACCATCACCCTCTATCTCTTGCCACTAAGCTGATGTTGGATCCAATTTGCCAAACTGCCCTCAAACCTATGGGCTCTTGGTTTGCTAACCAGTCTGCCACGCGAACCTTATCAAAAGCCTTACCAAAGTCCATGTAGGTTACAGAAATGGGACTATTCTCATCTCACCCAGTCACCTCCCCATGAGATTCAATCAAATTTATGAGAAAAGATCCCCCCTGCTAAAGTCACGAGGACTATCCTTGATCCATCTTTTCCTTTCCAAGTGGGAAGTAATTCTATCTCTCAGAATTTGTGCCAATAGTTTTCCGACCACTGAGTGTTAGACTCTACCATTCTCTTTGAATAATGGGACTGTGTTAGCTGCCTTCCAGTACTCTGACAGCCTTCCTGTGGTCAAAGAGAGAAACTCTCAGAGTCCCTGCAGTCTCCTCCCTTGCCTCCCACAGCAGACTGGGATGCATCTCACCTGGGCCTGGGAATGTATCCAAACTCATGCCCTCTAAAACCACTAATATTTCCTCCCTTTCAATGTTAATTCAATATTTAAGTATATTATAGACCCCTCTCCCTGACTCCCATGCCTACTTTATCCTTCTTTATTGTGAACTGAGGTGTAAGGTTTTTTTTATAATCTCAGCGATGTCTTCCCAGATTCACTTGGCCCCGAATGGGCCTATCTCTTTCCTTATATTCTCTTGTCCTTAATATACTTATAAAATGCAGTTGCATTTTCTTTAATGTTACCAATCGATGTTTTATCATCTCCCTCCTTCACTCTCCTAATATTATTTTTAAATATCCTGCTGCACTTTCTGCACTCTTGCAAGGCCGCTGCTATTTTGAACCTTTGGTATCCATCATAAACTTCCTTTCTTTTTATTTGATCCTGTGCATCGGAAGGATGTTGTGAAACTTGAAAGAGTTCAGAAAAGATTTACAAGGAAGTTGCCAGGGTTGGAGGATTTGAGCTAGAAGGAGAGGTAGAATAGGCTGGGGCTGTTTTCCTTGGCGTGTCGGAGGCTGAGGAGTGACCTTACAGAGGTTTATAAAATCATGAGGGGCATGGATAGGATAAATAGACAAAGTCTTTTCCCTGGGGTGTGGGAGTCCAGAACTAGAGGGCATAGGTTTAGGGTGAGTGGGGAAAGATATAAAAGAGACCAAAAGGGCAACGTTTTCATGCTGAGGATGGTACGTATATGGAATGATCTGCCAGAGGAAGTGGTGGAGGCTGATACAATTATAACATTTAAAAGGCACCTGGATGGCTATATGAATAGGAAGGATTTAGAGGGATATGGGCCGGGTGCTGGCTGGTGGGACTAGATTGGGTTGGGATATCTGGTCGGCATGGACGGTTGGACCGAAGGGTCTGTTCCATGCTGTACATCTCTATGACTTGATGATTCTAACTCTTGATATTCAGGACTCTTTGGCTTTTCGGTCCTACCCTTCACCATTATGGGATCATGTTGGCTCAGTGCTCTCACTTTTATCATTTTCTCTCGTGGATCTGATATTGGATGTTCTTGCAAGTAACTGCTTCCAGTCTGCTTTGGTCAGATGTGACAAACTATTGGTCAGAGCACATTTGCAGTATTGTGTTCAGTTCTGGGCACCTTATTTCAGAAAGGAGGTTAAAGCCCCAGAGAGAGGTCAAAAGGGATTTATTGGAATGATGCCAGGATTGAAAGACTTTAGATACAAGGAAAGGTTAGAGAGATTGGGCTTGCTCTCCTTAGATTAAGAGGTGACCTTATTGAGGGTGTTCAAAATTATGGAGTAGAAAGTGAGGAGTGCAGATGCTGGAGATTAGAGTCGAAGAGTGTGGTGCTGGGAAAGGCACAGCAGGTCAGGCAGCATCCGAGGAGCAGGAGCATTCCCGATGAAGGGTTTATGCTCGAAACATCGATTCTCCTGCTCCTCGGATGCTGCCTGACCAGCTGTTCAAAATTATGACAGGGTAATGGAGGATATTCAATTTCCACAAGTCAGCATGTCAGTAAGTATGGGTCACCAGCTTTCAGACTGTCAGCGAGAGAGCTCGGAGTGAGATGAGGAGAAACTTCTCTACTCAGACAGTTGTTAGGATATGGAATGTGCAGCCCAGGAGAGGGGTGTAGAGATTCCATAGGAGGTTTCAGAAGAGAGCTGGATATATATTTGAAAGTGATGAATTGAGAAGGCTACGGAGATAGGGCTAGCTGGGTGACTCTTTCAGGGAGTCAGTACAGACATGATGAGTTAAAGAGCCTCCTTCTGTCCTGTAAAATCCCATGATTCCATGCTGTATTGTTTTATTAACATCAGCCTTCCCCAGATTCAGAACCCTTTTAGATTAGCTTAGATTACTTACAGTGTGGAAACAGGCCCTTCGGCCCAACAAGTCCACACCGACCCGCCGAAGCGCAACCCACCCAGACCCCTACATTTACCCCTTCACCTAACACTACGGGCAATTTAGCATGGCCAATTTACTTATCCTGCACATCTTTGGACTGTGGGAGGAAACCGGAGCACCCGGAGGAAACCCACGCAGACACAGGGAGAATGTGCAAACTCCACACAGTCAGTTGCCTGAGTCCGGGTCTCTGACACTGTGAGGTAGCAGTGCTAACCACTGTGCCACTGTGCTGCTCTGGTCTGTCATTAACTATGCATAATCACCTTAAATCTTAATAATTTATGGCCACTGTTATTTTTAAATGCTCCCCCACTGCCACATCTACCGTTTACCCAGCTTCGTTCCCGAAAATTAGATTCAGTACCAACCTCAGCTCTTGTAGGACGTTCTAGTGTTGGCACAGTACACCTCGGAGGATGGGCTAAAAGGGAGTAGACCACCCGTAGACAGCATCCTATAACCCTCGTTACCATTTTACACATACAACGTGCTGGTCGTCTGATCGAGGAGAGATGTAAGCATGGAGGTCCTCCTTAAGGAAGTGAGAAATGGAGGATTGTGATCCCCTTCCCAGAAGGCAGCAGGAGGAGGCTTCCCTCACTGATCAAGGAGGAGGGAGTTGATATAATCAATCAGTCATTGGAGTGTGCTGCTGAGGAAACAGACCCTGTGGGATCACTAACAGGGCGGCACGGTGGCACAGTGGTTAGCACTGCTGCCTCACAGCGCCACAGACCTGGGTTCAATTCCCGCCTCAGGCAACTGACTGTGTGGAGTTTGCACATTCTCCCCGTGTCTGCGTGGGTTTCCTCCGGGTGCTCCGGTTTCCTCCCACAGTCCAAAGATGTGCAGGTCAGGTGAACCGTAGTGTTAGGTTAGGGGTATGGGTGGGTTGCGCTTCGGCGGGGCGGTGTGGACTTGTTGGGCCGAAGGGCCTGTTTCCACACTGTAAGTAATCTAATCTAATCTAATCTAATCACTGTGAACCTTTCAAATGAGGAAAAAGGGTTACACCCGAAACGTCGACGTCCCCACCTTCTGATGCCGCCTGGTTTGCTGTGTTCTTCCAGCCTCCTGCCTGTCTACTCCAAATGAGGAAGACAGCTGCCCGCATTCACAATTTGTGTGCCCACACGTGAGTCAGCAGGCATATCCTGGAATCACTGGTTGTTTGGACATGGAAGAGGAATGCAGAGGAAGAGTTATTGCTCTTGTGGAAGGAGCTAAATAAAAATAAAGACAATTCAAGCAAGGCAGACAGGTACCAAACAAGGTATGTGTCGTGCAACTAGTCATGTAGTGCTGACCACAACTTGTTCCAGTAAAGATATGTGGCCCGCGTGGCAAGGATCTAAGGCAAATGAACGAATGCTACATGAGGCATAACCAAAGCAGGATATGATTAGTCCATCATGTTGCTGAGGCTTGAAAATCAACATGTAATTGGTCAATAAGAAGAAACCAATATATGTTTGACATGGATTTGTGTGTAAAAGTATGATTATAACTGCCAAAAGGCAGACTCTCTGGGCAAGGGTGACCTTTGATCCTTGTAAGGTTAAGTCTGCTTGCATTACAGGTAGTAAAGATGCTGTGCATGTGTAACAAGAATACTATCGTCCGGCTGATCTTTTTTGACGCCCTGTCTCTCATTGCACCTTTGTTGCTGCTCCACAGCAGAATTTTCCAAGGACGCTCCGGCTTGTTGCACGGCCTATGTCAGTCTATCCCTTTTCGTCAAAGCGATGTGCGGTCTTGGTTTGAGAGTGGGCAAGTCCATTCCCTTCATGTTTGCCCATCCAGCCCAGGTATTTATTTGGAGGGGATGGCAGTTTGCACCCAAGTGTTCCTCCATTCCAGCCACATGGAGTGGAGAGAGAGAGAGAGCATTCACCCCAAGGAGGTGAAAGGTGCCACCATTCACATGGAGTCATTATCATCTCTTGACCTCCAACAGAGCGATAATAAATGCAGCTTGGTTGTTGGAGAGGGTCCCTTCACTGGTGCTGGTGCAACAGTCTCTAGAGGTGCCACTTCTGATATCTTCACAATGAAGATGGCTACCACGAGCATTTGGGCAGCATGGTGGCTCACTGCTGCCTCACAGTGCCAAGGACACAGGTTCAATTTCACTCTCAGGCGCAGTGTGGAGTTTGTGTGTTCTTGCTGAGACTGCGTGGGTTTCCTCCGGGTGCTCCAGTTTCCTCTCACAGTCCAAAGATGTGCAGGTTAGGGTGGACTGGTCATGTTAAGTTGTCCCATAGTGTCCAGAGTTGTGTGGATTAGCCATGGGAAATGCAGGGTTACAGGGATAGGGTTGGATGTTCTTCGGAGGGTTGGTATGTACCAAATGGCCTGCTTCCACACAGTAGGGATTCTATGATTCCGAACTGGTTGGAGGGCATGTACATTCTGCAAGCCATACAAAAATAAACAGGGCAAGTCACTGGCTTCCTTCCCCAGATATAGGGCACAGGTTAAAAATGACCCAAAATATATGATCACCACCTATTCCTGATTTCCTGATGAAGGCCTTAAGTCCGAAACATCAATTCTGCTGCTCCTCGGATGCTGCCTGGCCTGCTGCGCTTTTCCAGCAGCACACTCGCGACTCTGATCCCCAGCATCTGCTGTCCTCACTTTCTCCCAATCTTGTGAATTGTCCTGATGGGTGCAAGATATAAAGTTTCATCAAAATGTACCTTTTTTTTCAGCGACACTCAAGCCTGTAATTGCCAAATGACTGAAGAAGAACTTGAGGTAAGGTCTAGCTTTACCCATGGAATAATGAGTTACTATTTCCAAACAGAAGGGAAGAAGATTGGATGAAGAGGATGATTTAATTCAGCCATTGGTTTGTAAGTTTCAAATGTAGACGATTGTAGGACTGAATCACTGTGTCCATCTACACAATTCCTAACGTAGAAAAGATGACTAAAACAATTATGCAACTCAAATAATACTGCTCCATTACACTAATGTCATCCACAAACATGAAACCACAGATAAGTTAATTCCTAACAGAAAATTTTAAACATGCTCTTTCTGTCTGCAAAAGATCTGAATCCTTATATTAATGTGTAAGGCTCCCACTACATTCAGGGTCTCTCACTTGTGTGATTGACAGGAAATATTTTTGGCTTGATGGTAGCATCCTGTTAATAGTGAATGCCACTCATATTGCTATGCAACTTGAACAGCTAGCAGCATCAGTTGTCTGTCAGGCTCTCAGTGAGAGACACTGAATGTAGTGGCAGTTAATCATTGAACCACCAGGCCAAGCGTAAGTCTTGGTGAATAGGAGTAGAAATGAGTCTCCATCCCCTCAGTCTAAGAATGTTGAGTCAAAGAACATTAGTTCAAGAACATTCCAAGAACACAACTCTTAATTGACCCCATCATATAAGGAGAGAGGGAGGACTGTCGATGTTGGAGAAGGCAGAGTATAAAGGGGTGGCACTGGAAAAGCACAGCAGGTCAAGCAGCATCCAAGGAGCAGGGGATTCGATGTTTCACACATAAGCAATGTCCTGATGAAGGGCTTATGCCCGAACCTTTGACTCTCCTGCTCCTTGGATTTGCCTGATCTGCTGTGCTTTTCCAGCACCCCACTTCTCGATGTCCCATCAAATAAGCTTAGTTAATTTGATGCAAATTACAGCGTTAAGAATTTCTTGCCACCAAGCCTAATAATCTTAGCACATGCATTTACGTAATTAATGACTGAACAGAACTACTCTGAGTTGCAAGCATAATTTAATAGAAGATTTGAATTCAGGGTGAATATGATCTCATTCTATACAGTTTCCTTTTGACTGGATCAATGTTTTTACATTAAAAGCAATGTTTCCGCCTCTGAGAAATGTTAAGACATGTTCTGTAAACAGACCATAAGACTTGTGAAGTAACTTGTCACTAATGGAGTGTTGTCAGGGAATGAGACCTCGGTAACCTTGCTACAATTTCCATAATGTGTTTCTTCATCATCATTTTTTGACAATAAGCAGTGAATTTACATCTCAGGAAGATTGGCATTAATCACGAAGCATTCAATCCCATGTACTGTAGAATGCTTTTCTTGCCGTGCAACCGCAGAATGGTCACAATTCAGAAGCAAGTAATTCGGTCCATCATGTCTGTGCCAGCCTTGTGAGGGAGTAATTCACTGGGAGTCACTCCCCAACATTATCCCTCCCCCACTTGAATGAACCTGCCTCCATCTCACACTCAGGCAGTATTTCACAGACTATAACCACTGCTGGGGAAGAAGTTTTTCCATGTGGCACCATTGTTCCCACTGCCAACTCCTTTAAATCTGCAACCTCTTATACTTGACTTCTCCATTAATACGATCCTTCCATCTCAGAAACTCAACTCGACTCACCACATAAATACAGTGGCTACAAGAGCAGACCAGAGGCTGGGATTACTGTGGCAACTAGTATTTGTCTTCTGACTCCCCGCAGTATTCCAGCACCATACACAATATTCCTGGTGAGGCCAAAACAATGTTTCAAACAAATGTAACGTAACTTCATTGCTTTTATACTTTATTCACCCATTAATAAAGCCTGGGATGTTTTACCAACCACACTCAGGCTGCCTTGCCACCTTTGATGATTTATGTACATTTACAACTGCTCCCTCTACTCCTGTATTCCCTTTGGAATTGTAATCTTTATTCGATATTTCATTTTATTTTCTTCTTTATACCGCAATGAATCACTTCATGCGTCCTTGCATTAAATTTCATCAATCATTTTGTCCACCTATTTCATTAACCTTTACATATCCTTTTAAATTTCTGCACTATCCTTCTCACAATTCACAATACTTCCACGTTTCAGGCCTTCTGCAAATTTTGAAAGCGTGCCCTGTACACCAAGGTCAAAGTCATAAATATATATCAGCAGAGGTTAGGATCCTGGGGAACATTACCATAAATCTTCCTCCAGTCTGAAAACTATCCATTAATCAGTACTCTCTGTATCCTGCCATTCAGTCACTTTTGTATCAATGTTGTTCCCATTCCGTTTGTTCTATAAGCATCAACCTAGCCTGGTATGTAGTTCTATATCAAATGCCTTCCAGAAATCCATGTACACATCACCTATAAGTATTACAATTGACAACCCTTTCTGCTGCCTCACCAAAATCTCAGGCAAGTCAGCTAGAATCATAGAATTTTACAGTACAGAAGAGCCTGTTCAACCCATCATGTCTATACTGGCTCCTGAAAGAGCTACCCAGCTAGTCCCACTCTCCAGCCCTATCTCTGTAGCCTTCTATCTTCATCGCTTTCAAATAAATATCCAGCTCTCTTTTGAATCATCCTATGGAATCCACCTCCCTCACTCTCCCAGGCAGCACATTCCAAATTGGAACAACTCTCTGAGTAAAGAAGTTTCTCCTCATCTCACTCCGGGCTGTCTCACTGACAACCTTGAAATTGCGACCCCTAGTTACTGACATACAAATGAGTGGAGATGGAATCTCCTTCATTACCCTGTCAAAATTGTTCACCATTTTAAACACCTCAATAAATTACCTCTTAACCTTCTCTGCTCCAAGGAGAGTGAGCTCTCTAATCTTTCCTCGCATCTGAAATCCATCATTCCTTGTATCATTCTCCTTTGCACTCTGTCCAGGACTTTAAACTTCTTCCTTAAATAAGGCAGTTAAAAATCACACAATACCAGGTTTTAGTCCAACAGGTTTATTTGAAAGAACAAGCTTTCGGAGAGCAGCTTCTTCAGCATAACTACCTGACAAAGGAGCAGCGCTCCGAAAGCTTGTACTTCCAAATAAACCTATTGGACTATAAATTGGTGTTGTGTGATTTTTAACTTTGTCCACCACAGTCCAACACCAGCACCTCCATAGCTGAAATAAGGAAGTCATAGCCCAGAACTGAACACAATTTCAACTGAGCATTTGGGTGGCACAGTGGTTAGCACTACTACCTCCCAGCGCCAGAGACCTGGGTTCAATTCCAGCCTCAGGCAACTGTCTGTGTGGAGTTTGCATGTTTTCCTCGTGTCTGCGTGGGTTTCTTCTGGGTGCTCCGGTTTCCCCCCACAGACCAAAAGATGTGCAGGTAAGGTGAATTGGCTATGTTAAGTTGCCTGCAGTGTTAGGTGAAGGGGTAAATGTAGAGGAATGGATCTGCGTGAGTTGCTCTTCGGAAGGTTGGTGTGGACTTGTTGGGCCGAAGGGCCTGTTTCCACACTGTGTGTAATAATACTCTAAATGTGGTCCAAGCAATGATTTATCCAGGTGAAGCATCACTCCCTTGATCCAATGTCTCTATTTATAATCCTAAGAATCTTAGAAGCCTTCTTTTGGAATATTGTGTTCACTTCTGGTCACCCCCTGCTGTAGGAAAGATGTTGTGAAACTTGCAAGGGTTCAGAAAAGATTTACAAGGATGTTGCCAGGGTTGGAGAGTTTGAGCTATAGGAAGAGACTGACTAGGCTGGAGCTATATTCACTCGAGTTTCAAAAATTAGATGAAATCACATTGAAACCTACAGAATAATATAAGGGATAGACATAGCAGATGCAACTAAAATATGCCCCCTGGTTGGGGAATCTGGAACTAGGGCAAAATTTTAAAATAATGAGGATTTCACTTAAGACTAAGATAAGGAGAATATCTTTAAATCAGAGGGTAGTGAATCTTTGGAATTCTCTGTCCCAGAGGGCTGTGGAAGCTCAGCTATTGAACACACTTAAAGTAGAGGCTGAAAGATTTCCTAATGCTCGTGAGGTAATGAGTATAGGGATAGCGTGGGAAGAAGGCATTGAAGTGGATGATCAGACTTGATTGTGTGCATAACAAAGCATGGTGAAAACCATTCACACAATCTCTGGAACATCCACACCAACCAACCCCACCGCCCCGTGGCTGAACACTTCAATTCCCCCTCCCACTCCTCCAAGGACATGCAGGTCCTGGATCTCCTCCATCGCCAGTCCCTCACCAATCAAGGCCTGGAGGAAGAACGCCTCATCTTCTGCCTCGGGACCCTCCAACCCCATGGCATCAATGTGGACTTCACCAGTTTCCTCATTTCCCCTCCCCCACCTTATCCCAGTTCCAACCTTCTCGGCATTGCTCTCATGACCTGTCCCGCATGTTCATCTTCCTTCCCACCTATCTGCTCCACCCTCCCCTCTGACCTATCACCTCCATCCACCTATCACACTCACAGCTACCTTCCCCCAGCCCCACTCCCCTTCCATTTATATCTCCACCCCCTAGGCTCCCAGCCTCATTCCTGATGAAGGGCTTATGCCCGAAACATGATTCTCCTGCTCCTCGGATGCTGCCTGACCTGCTGTGCTTTTCCAGCGCCACACTCTTGACTCTAATCTCCAGCATCTGCAGTCCTTACTTTCACCTGAATGGCAGACCAGGCTCAGCAGACAGAATGATATACACTACTCTGTACCTCGCTGTTCCTTCAGAGCCAACGGAGGAGAGAGAAAAGGACGGGAAACAGTTCACCCATCTGAACCTGGTTGTAACAATGTGTGTGCTTCATTGAACCCACAAGTCTGCCACCCTATTATAACAAGACAATTGTAAATGAAATCAACTCATCTCACACTCTCAGTACAAAGATCATACTCAATGGGAGAATCAAAGCTTTCCTGTTCCTTGTCCTTTTCAGATACTACTGTTTGCTGTGAGTGTGACATCAACGAATATACCCTGCTATATCCTCAAATTGAAATACTTCTTCATTTCAACTTTTTGGTTTTTGAATTTGACGAGGATACTGAATCAAAGTTTAAAATTAAGTAATCTGTTTAATCCATCTACAGAGTCAATAAATATATAAACTAGTGAGGCAAAAGCCCAAACTCCAGAAAACTCCTTTTTCATGTTAAATAATCTATACAGATTCAAACCTGCCTTCAACCTTTTATCCAATTTAATCTTGTTCACCCTCTGTAATAATGCCTGCTCAACTCTTCCTGCATCATTGTGGGTATGATTATTTAAAGCACCATCTTTGAGTGGATCATTATCTCTAATAAACCAATACTGCTGTGTTTCTGTCTGTGTTTGTCGAACATTATCAGACCAGTTTAATGAGAGGTGAAAGGGCAGACAAGGAGAGAGAATGCAAAAGACTGGCAACTGCAATGAAAAGGAATCGATATGTTTTCTGTGGGCATGTAAATAGTACAAGGGCGGTTACACACACTTACACACACTCATTCTCTATCACACAAACACACACACACTCACTCACTCACTCTCTCTCTCTCTGACTCTCTCTCACACACGCACACACACATACAGAATTGTATTTGCAGAAACAGTCTATTTTGCTCAAAAAGCACACTATTTGTAGGCAGTCATTTTATAAATGTGACATTTTATAAATTCCTACTTTGGAAATAGAACCAATGTGACTCGAGGTTGGAATACAGACAGACCCTAACCTCATACCTTTAATGCATTGTCTGAGCTGAATGTCACCTTTACTCACAAAGCCTTACGTTAGGTCAGGAATGGGACTTGAAAGAAGTTCTGGTATTTACATATTAATGAACTGAAACCCACAACCCATTCTAAGTGATTAAAGACTTAACAGCAATCGAGGTTTGTTCAATACCTCGCATCGGGATTGTATGATACCTTGATCTTTTACCATAAATTCTGTGCCCTATGATCCTGTCCCACTAGCTACCTGATAAATCTGCAGCACTCCAAAAGCTTGTACATCCAAATAAACTTGTTGGACTATAACCTGGTGTTGTGTGGTTTTTAACTTTGTCCACCCCAGTCCAATACCGGCTCCTCGACATCATCCTCATTAATGGTAAGGAGCCATAGGTCTCAAGGGGCCTTAGACATCTTCCTCTATTAGACAGAGACAATTCATTATGTATAATTTGAGGGAAGCAAAAGATTTCTTTTCTCTTCCTGAATGAAGATAACAAAGGAATCATTGTGCATCGTTGCCTTTTCTCTATTCCTCATTGTAAATTCTACTTGAAACTGCCTGTAATGGACCCAGATTTGGCTTAGTCAATCTTTTCTCTTTTTATATACTTTTAGCTATTACAATCTGTTTTATATTTTCTGCTATATTTAATTCATATCCTGGTTGCGCTTTCTTTATCAACTTCTTGATCCTCCTTTAGTCTTTGACTCTAAAAAAATCCCAATCATCAAGATATTACTATTTCTGGCAACTTTATAAGTCCTTAGTATCCTTGTACAATTTTTAAATTCCTCACAACAAAGTTAGAATTTAAAAAGGAAGGTAACATCATCAAATATATTACTCAGTATAAGGATGGAGGCACCAAGATTCCTGAAGTAATGAATGAAAAAAAATTCATTGCAAACAAAACTTACTGAAGGAAAGATATGAAGGTTCTGAACAAAAGTTTTGAACTGAACAAATACATTGAATTGAATTGAATTGAATTGAATTTATTGTCATGTGTATCGAGACACAGTGAAAAGCTTTGTCCTCTGAGCAATACAGGCAGATCACAGAGTTAAGTCGCATAGATAAGTAAATAATAGGTAAACAGCTGCAAAAACAAAAACACAGGTACAGGTGAATGTTAAGAGTTTGTGAGTCCATTCATGATTTGGAGATGCCGATGTTGGACTGGGGTGTACAAAGTTAAAAATCATACAACACCAGGTTATAGTCCAACAGGTTTAATTGGAAGTAGACTAGCTCTTGGAGCATCGCTCCTTCATCAGCGATGCTCTGTTAGCTAGTGTGCTTTCAATTAAACCTGTTGGACTATAACCTGGTGTTGTGTGATTTTTAACTGAGTCCATTTAGTATTCTAAAAAGAGTAGGGTAGAAACTGTTACAAAACCGGCTGGTGCATGTGTTCAGGCTTCTGTACCTTCTCCCCGATGGTAGAGGTTGTAGAAAAACATTGCCAGGGTGGGATGGATCCTTGAGAATGCTGGCGGCCTTTCCTTGACAGTGGGCCTGGTAGATAGATTCTATAGATGGGAGGTTGGCTTTTGTGATTGTCTGGGCCGAGTTCACCACTCTCTGTAACCGTCTCCGATCTTGAATGGTATAGTTGCCATACCAGGTAGTGATACATCCAGACAGAGTGGTCTCGATGGCGCGCCTATAAAAGTTGGCAAGGGTATTCGCTGTCATGCCAAATTTCCTCAGGTGCCTGAGTAAGAAGAGATGTTGTTGGGCCTTTGTAACCAGTGCGTCCATGTGAAGAGTCCAATTAAGCTTGTTGTGGATGACCACTCCCAGGAGCTTGGCACTCTCCACTCGTTCCACCTCTGTGCTGTTAATGTGTAGGGGGTATGAGTAACATCCCGCCGAAAGTCAATAATGAGTTCCTTGGTTTTGCCGGCATTGAGAGCTAGGTTGTCCTCAGTGCACCATTTTTCCACGTCTTCCATCTCCCGTCTATAGTCTGTTTCATCGCCATCTGATTCGTTGCCATACAGTATCCATGTGAACAAAATAAAATGCATATACACTTCCAGACTGGGACATAAAAATAATTGTAAACTGTGAAGTGTTATCTTTAAGTAGGGCAACATGGGGCTCAGTGGTTAGCACTGCTGCTTCACAGCACCAAGGGCCCAGGTTCAATTCCAGCCTCAGGTGACTGTCTGTGTGGAGTTTGCACATTCTCCCTGTGTCCGTCTGGGTTTGCACCGGGTGCTCCGGTTTCCTCCCACAGTCCAAAGATGTGCGGGTTAGGTGGATTGGCCATGCTAACTTGCCTTGTAGTGTCCAGGGCTGTTTAGGTTAGGTGGGCTAACTATTGGTAGCTATGGGGATAGGGCGGGATGCTCTTTGAAGGGTCGATGCAGATAGATGGGCTGAATGACCTTATTTGCCCTGTACGGATACTATGCCAATCTACCTTGGCCACGTAACAGCTGAGTTAAGGAATAAATTAGAGAATATTTACAGGTTGGCCTAACTGTTGGTCTGCAGCCACGTTTTACTCAAGCTATTGAAGCTGGTCTGTCTGTCAGTATCAGTTATGTCTAGCTTGCATTCACTTCACCGAAAACAGTAAATACTGAATTCTCCCTTACCACTGGGAGGGGTGAGGTTGTACAGTCAGTTTACAACTCACACACTTTAATAAGATGGGTTTTCAAAGAGGATAGAGAGAAAAAGCAAAATTTCCCAAATTACGGGCAGTCCCTGGTTTACAAACATCTAGCTGGTTACATTCAACTAGATCCCATGTTAATGTTAAGTTTAAAGATATGGTGTGCAATCATTTGTTTAAACTTATGAAAAATTGTTTTATCTTGTATTGTATTGGGTCCTGACTTGCAGTACAAACTGACTTACCAACATTTTCTGGAACAGAAATGGTTTGTACCCTGGTAGAATCTTCCTTATACATTTGATATCTTGATATTTCATTAGAGACACCTGTGCTGATCTACCACTTTTCACTCTCATTGGATGTCTCTAAGCGGTTTACAGGTCATGAAGTATTCTAGAAGTGTAGGAAACACCATGACCAAATGGCACACAGCAAGAACTGAATACTCTGTTTTTAGTGTTGATCGGAGCACAAATATGGCCAGAATTCCCGGGATAACTGGAAATCTATTTGTAATTTAAATTAGTGCCATTGGATCTTTAGCTTTCATATTTTCTCTTGCTGCTGCCAGTCCCCTTTGCTTTGCAAAGTGTTCTCTCCACAATGTCCATGATACGGATAATTGCACGATGAGTGATGCTTTAGGTGAGCATTTTGGATAACATGTCTCCACAATAACATATTGCACCCTTTTGTAACTGGACACCTATCGCTTTGGGAATGGAAAAGAAGGGAAACATCCGATCTTGAAGCAATATGACTTGGATGAGTTCAAGCAGTTGCTGGAGCTGATCATCGGCAAGGCCAACCCATCAAAAGTGGCAAGCTGCAGGATACATGACCACAATTTGCAGCAGCAGTGGTGACAGCAAGGACCAGGGGGCTGCCGGGAATTAACTTTCCCTATTTGAGACTAGCCTCATGAATGGGGGGAGTGAAGGCTCAACAGGGGTGGACACGAATATGGGGATTGCTGGGGCTGTGGCTAAACTCGAGACACTACACATGTAGTCTCTCCCACCTGTCCTCCTCCGCTAGCCAAACAAAAGACTGTGTGTGGAAGGTTGGTAGGAGAAGGCAAGGCTTTTGTTGATTTTCTTTTCATTTACTCAATCTTCGTGGTAGCTTGGAGCGGAGGGGACGGAGGATAGGGCAGTTACGTGCTCCTCTTGCAGGATGTGGGAGGTAAGGGTCACCCTTACTTCGCCTGTGAGAAGTGCATCCAACTCCAGTTCCTCACAGACCACATTAGGGAACTGGAACTGGAGCTGGGTGAACTGTGATCATTCTGGAGGCTGAGGGGCTAATAGAGAGGATGTATAGGGATGTAGTCACACATAAGTCACAGGATAAAGGGAGCCAGGTGACTATCAGAAGAAGGAAAGGGAATAGGCAGACAATGCAGCCCCCTCCTCCCCTGTTGAAACAGAGGAACAAATTGGGAGGCAGATTTTGGAAAGGGGTAGAAGTGACAAGGTTGTTGTCATGGGTGACTTTAACTTCTCTAACATTGATTGGAACCTACTTAGTTCAAATAGTTCAGATGGAGCAGTTTTTGTCAGATGTATCCATGAAGGGTACCTGACACAATACGTGGATAAGTCAACTAGAGGGGAGGCCATATTGGATTTGGTGCTTGGCAACAAACCATGCCAGGTGTCAGATCTCTCAGTGGGACAGCATTTCGGTGATCGTGATCACAACTTCCTGACCTTTACTATAGTCATGAAAAAGGATAGGAGCAGATGGTCAGCATTCAATTGGGGGAGGGGGAATTATAATGCTATTAGCATTAGCACTGGGGCACCTAAATTGGAACAGATGTTCTCAGGGAAATGCACAACAGAAATGTGGAGGTTGTTTAGGAAGCACTTGCTGATAGTGCTGGACAGGTTTGTCCCACTGAGGCAAGGAAGGGATGGTAGAGTGAAAGAACCTTGGGTGACAAGGGATGTGGAACATCTAGTCAAGCAAAAGAAGGAAGCTTACTTAAGGTTGTGGAGGTAAGGAACAGACAAGGCTTTAGAGGGTTACAAGGTAACCAGGAAGGAACTAAAGAATAGACTTAAGAGAGCTATAAGGGGGGCATGAAAAAGCTTTAGCGGGTAGGATTAAGGGAAACCCTAAGGCATTCTATATTTGTGTGAGGAACAAGAGGATGACCAGAGAGAGGGTAGGGCTGATTAAGGATAGTGTAAGGAACTTGCGCCCAGAGTCGGAAGGAGTAGAGGAGTTTCTTAATGAATACTTTGCTTCAATATTCACTACTGAGAGGGACCTTGATGTTTCTGACGACAGTGTGAAACAGATCAATATGCTAGAACAGGTTGATGTTAGGAAGGAGGATGTGCTGAAAGTTTTGAAAAATGTAAGTATCAGGTTGTAAGTTTGCTCGCTGATTTGGAAGGTTTGACTTCAACTACTACAACAAATCCTCCATCGGACCAACAGGCAGAAAGCTAGCCACCAGGATACATGAACACCAACCAGCCACCAAAAGACATGACCCACTATCACTAGAATCCTTGCATACAAACCAGGAAAGACACCACTTTGACTGGGCCAATACATCTATTGTAGGGCAAGCTAAACAGAGTCACGCACAGGAATTCCGAAAGGAGTGACATTCTCACCGGAACTCCAACAATAAACACATCAATTTAGACCCCATTTACCATCCTCTGAGATAAAGACGCAGAAATGAAAGCAAACCTTCCAGCTCAGCGAGCAAACTTACAACCTGAACCTCAACCTGAGCTACAAATCTTCTCAAAAATTACAAAAACATAAGTATAGATGAATCCCCTTGGGCCAGGGGGGATATACCCAAAGCTACTACAGGAAGTGAGTGAAGAGATTGCTGAGCCTTTGGCAATGGTTTTTGCATCCTCACAGTCCACTGGAGTGGTGCCAGATAATTGGAGGGTGGTTAATGTTATTCCCTTGTCAAGAAAGGGAATAGGGATAATCCTGGGAATTACATACCAGTCAGTCTCACATCAGTGGTGGGCAAGGTACTGGAGAAGATTCTGAGAGACAGGATTTATGGTTACTTGGAAAAACATAGTTTGATTAGAGGTAGTCAACATGGCTTTGTGAGGGGTAGGTGATGCCTCACTAACCTTATTGAATTCTTTGGTGATGTG
The DNA here is from genome assembly GCF_047496795.1 of Chiloscyllium punctatum. Taxonomy (NCBI): domain Eukaryota; kingdom Metazoa; phylum Chordata; class Chondrichthyes; order Orectolobiformes; family Hemiscylliidae; genus Chiloscyllium; species Chiloscyllium punctatum. The sequence goes on from NC_092758.1 coordinate 86,113,686, forward strand.
ACAAACCACATTGATGAAGGTAGAGCAGTGGATGTGGTGTACATGGATTTGAGCAAGGCGTTTGATAAGGTTCCCCATGGTAGGCTCATTCAAAAAGTAAGGAGGCATGGGATACATTAGAATCTGTCTATCTGGATACAGAATTGGCTGACCCATATAAGACAGAGAGTGGTGGTAGATAGAAAGCATTCAGCCTGGAGATTGGTGACCAGTAGTGTTCCGCAGGGATTGGTTCTGGGACCTCTTTGTGATTCTTATAAATGACTTGGATGAGGAAGTTCAAGGGTTGGTTAATAAGTTTACTGATGACACAAAGGTTGGTGGAGTGGTAGATAGTGTGGACGGCTGTTGGAGGTTGCAGCGGTACATTGACAGGATGCAGAACTGGGCTGATAAGTGGCAGATGGAGTTCAACCTGGAAAAATGTGAAGTCGTTCACTTTGGAAGGTCAAATTTAAATGCAGAATACAGAGTTAAAGGCAGGATCCTTGGCAGTGTTGAGGAACAGAGGGATCTTGGAGTCCATGCCCATAGATCCCTCAAAATTGCCATCCAGGTTGGTAGGGTTGTTAAGAAGGTGTATGGTGTGTTGGCTTTCATTAGCAGGGGGAATTAATTTAAGAGCTGTGAGATCATGCTGCAGCTCTATAGAGCCCTGGTTAGACCACACTTGGGATACTGTGTTCATTTCTGGTCGCTTCATTATAGGAAGGATTTGGAAGCTTTACAGATGGTGCAGAGGAGCTTTTCCAGGATGCTGTCTGGACTGGAGGGCATGACTTATGAAGAAAGGTTGAGGGAGGTAGGGCTTTTCATTGGAGCGAAGAAGGATGAGAGGTGACTTGATGGAGGTGTACAAGATGTTGAGAGGCACAGATAGGGTGGATAGACAGAGACTTTTTCCCAGGGTAGAAATATCTATCATGAGGGGGCATAATTTTAAGGTGATTGGAGGAAGTTTACGGGGAGAAGTCCGAGATAGGTTCTTAACTCAGAGAGTGGTGGGTGTTTGGAATGCACTGCCAGCAGTGGTTGTAGAGTAGGATCCATTAGGGACATTCAATCAACTCTTGGATAGTCACATGGAAGACAGTACAATGAAAGGTATGTAGGTTAGTCTGATCTTAGAGTAGGATAAAAGGTCGGCACAACATCGAGGGTTGAAGGGCCTGTACTGTGCTATACTGTTCTATGTTCTATGTTCTATGTTCTAATTAAGGAAAGCATAGCAGTATGGAATCCAATGATATTGTTCTGCAGCCATTATTTGGTTTAGCTGGTAGAATCACGGGGTGAATATATAGGAACAGGAGTAGGCCATTCTGCCTCTTGAAACTTTTCTGTCTATCTGTGAGATCATGGCTGGTCTGTGGCCTAACTCCTACCTTTGGTCCAGATCCCTTGAAGCCTTTGTTTAACAAAAATGTATCGCTCTCAGATTTAAACTTAATAACTGATGCAGTTGCCATTTGTTGAAGAGAGTTCTGAAAAGTTGCTCTTTCATCTTTGTTGTCTCAAACTAATTCATTGTAATGGTTGCAAAACCATGTGCTAAGAAGCACAGATGGTAGAAAACCCTGGCTCAGGTTTCAAAAATTGTCTGAAGGCAGGGAAAGATTTGATGAAGTTGCACACAGTACCAAAATGGGCAAAGAGTGAAGGGCTTTTGCCCGAAATGTCGATTTTCCTGCTCCTCGGATGCTGCCTGACCTGCTGTGCTTTTCCAGCACCACTCTAATCTTGACTCTAATCTCCAGCATCTGCAGGACCCACTTTCGCCTGAATAATTTCCACGGTCTGTCACACCGATGTCCACTTGAGAAGATCTTTCAAGGCTCAGTCAGGACACAGTTGAAGGAACATTACCAGACAGTGACTGTATTTCCAGAAATTCAACATTGGCTAGATAGCACTTTGGGAGACCGTGAGATCATGAATATTCAGTAATATACAATATTAAAACAGTTTATTTGGAGTGCTCCATATTGACAATAATATCCAAAACTGGGAGTGTTTTATTTGCTAGATTTAATGAATCTGATCTGGATGAGCACAAAATTTCTTCAGAAAGTAAGATAATTTATTTAGTCCATAGCCTCATGAGAGAATAAAAGAAAAATAATATCTTTGCTAAATCACGGCAAGAGTGAGGTTTTTAGAAGCCTTCGTTAAACAAGCACCATCTATCTCTGGGGTTAATGTGGAGTCATCTCGGATGAAGGATTTTATGATGGCATACTTCAAATGTTCAAGAATTAATAAATGCTCCTCTAAATTATTAATCTCATTACTATTCAACAGACTGCACAGTCAATCTATCCAAAAGAATTAAGGGAAGTTCCAAGGTTAATTAGTTTCTTGTGTTCCAAGTATTTATTAAAATAAATTCAAGCACACAACAGTCTGTCAGGCACCAGTGGGTCTACACAAACAGGGCAGAGCTTCTGCAAGTCACTTACTACTTTTGCCAAATGAAGAAAACTTTGCAAAGCAAAGATTGGGTTGTACAAGAGTAGGTGCATCCCTTGTTTTATTCTCCTTATGCCACACTCCACCACTCATGACAGAAAGAGTTACAAGATACCTGACTATCTGCTTCCGAATAGATTTGATTTAAGCTTTATTGTAACTTGTCCTCAAGTACAGGAGAACAGTGAATAGTGGGCAATATCGCTACACATGGCTTCATCTTAATACCGAGGTACAAAACTTAAATACGAGTAGTAACGTAGAGAAATAAAGTTAAAAGTAAAGCATTACTTTTGCTTTGTAAATAGAAAAATAAAGAAATAAAGTTAAAAGTTCGACAGTTTTTCTTAAGTACAAGGTCTCAGTCTCTCCCACTTTGGCCCGCTCTCCCGGAGACCTCAGACTTCCCACTCTCAACTCTGTAGCTGCTGAGGGACCTCCCTCACCGAAACTTCGGTCTCCCTCTAACTACCCAGGCCCACGGCCCCTTCCACACACCGGACATTCTAACCAGCACCGTTCAGGATCATGCTCACTGCCAATGCCATTACCGCTACTCCTTCTCCTGAAGCTCAAGGTCTGGTCACTATGTGGTGGTCAGTCATGGCCCAGGATGATTCACAACACTGTCTGTGGGTCCATGGGGGTTCAATATAAGTCTTGCAGAGGGAAAGGGACCCAGTAGCTAAGCTAAGCTCTGATTCTCAATTTCAGGCACAACATGATGACATCAGCATTGATTAAGAATCTGATATTCAGACATTATAAACTATAAAAAAAACTTTGCGACTTTAAGTGCAGAGACAGAGTATTTTTAAAGAAGAGTCATACTGCAATGCATTTCTTCCCAGTCATGTGCCTGTTAGTAGCTTCAATGTTGATCTTGAACTTTTGGTGTTGCCTGGATTAAAGTTTGGTGTTTTTTAGATTAGATTAGATTACTTACAGTGTGGAAACAGGCCCTTCGGCCCAACAAGTCCACACCGCCCCGCCGAAGCGTAACCCACCCATACCCCTACATCTACCCCTTACCTAACACTACGGGCAATTTAGCATGGCCAATTCACCTGGCCTGCACATCTTTTGAGTGAGGAAACCGGAGCACCCAGAGGAAACCCACGCAGACACGGGGAGAACGTGCAAACTCCACACAGTCAGTTGCCTGAGGCGGGAATTGAACCCGGGTCTCTGGCGCTGTGAGGCAGCAGTGCTAACCACTGTGCCACCGTGCCGCCCACTGACATTGATCATAACCATGTATTCAGCTCTGCACCTCCTCTCCAGCCTTCAGCTCAATATCCTAGATGTAAAACGGGCACACAAAGGGTGGAAGATTGAGAACAGGCAAGAGAGGGCAAACAAGTCCAATCCTTGGTGGCAGTAACAGTATTAAAGCTGTAGATTGAGCACAAGTTCCAAGCAAGTGCATTTCAATTTTGGAGAGAAGGTTTTGCTTTTTCAACTAATAGTGGAAAACTTTAGTTTAATTGTTTTTGACGAGCCAGATTTTTGAACACAAGCGCAGTCTTCCTGTTTACATGAGTGCAGTCTCCCCAGATGTTGTGAACATGTTGTAAAATATCAAGCAGAAGCGGCTGTCAGCTTCAGTAAGAGTGGATACTCCAGAACCAGCATGAGGTTACACACACAAACACACATACGTGCACACACAGCACACACACATACACACATGACGCACACACACACGTGCACACACAGCACACACACATACCGACACAACACACACGTGCACACAAAACACACACACATGTGCACACACAACACACACACGTGCACACACAACACACACACATACACATATGTGAGTAACAAAGCTCACACACTTCAATAATTGCAGTCCGAGACAAAATCTGAATCAGTAGTGTCCTTTATTTTACACTTGCAAGAGGGTGCGCTGTCCAGTGTCTATAAGGCAGGGGACATACACACCCCAAATTCAATTAATACACAACATTTATATAATTTGGTTTCTTTTGTTTTACATTGCTCCTCCCCTGTTTACATCTTCCACTTCCCTAAGACCGGCACCCATTACCCCTGTTTATCTCTTGCCTTATCTGGCCTTGTCTGTGACAAAATGCTTATTTCTGGCCTCACAAGGCCGTTTGACCTCATCCAGCTGTAGGTCATTGTTAGGCATATCCTTTCTTCACCATAATCTACTCCCTCCATCTGTGCCTTCCCCTACCATACTGATCCCTATGACCCTTTTAATTGGGGTTTGTTCCTGTGTCTCTGTAAAAGTGGGAAATAGATGTTTATACCTACTGTTTGTACAGGCGTATCGAGCTTAACTTCCTCCCCTCACAACATCTTATCTATTCGCCTGTAATATCTACCATTGTTTTGCAGTCACGTTTCATTCTGGCATACAATTTTAGCTAATACAAAAACAATTATGTATTTCCTCCACATAGTTTCCATTCTTGTTGACTCAGCTCTTGGCTAAAACAATTACACACTGGTGTGAGTTCATTTACTTTGTATAAGTAAATGGAATTGCAGAAGTAACACTATTTTTCCCACATTCCACACATACGTATACACACAACACACACATACACACACAACAAACACGCACACATGCACACACGCACACAGATGTGCACACAAAAAAACACAACACGTGCACTTACAACATACACGCACACAGCGCACACATGCACGCAACACACATGCACACATACACACACAGCACACATACACACACGTGCACAGACACACACAACACATAAACACACACATGTGCACATACACACACGTGCACATACACACACACACACAAACACATGGCACTCATGCACACAAAGACACACATATACACAACACACACGCACACGTGCACACACACACAAACACACAACACACACAAACACAATGCACACACACACGTGTACACACACACAAACACAAGCACAAACATACGTGCACATACCACATACACACACACGTGTATACACATACACACAAACACAAGCACAAACACAAACACACGTGCACATACCACACACACACACACACACGTGTATACACACACACACAAACATAAGCACAAACACAAACACATGTGCACATACCACACACACACACGTGTATACACACACACAAACACACGTGCACATACCACACACACACACACACACACGTGTATACACACACACACAAACACAAGCACAAACACAAACACATGTGCACATACCACACACACACACGTGTATACACACACACAAACACACGTGCACATACCACACACACACACACACACACACGTGTATACACACACACACAAACACAAGCACAAACACAAACACACGTGCACATAACAGACACACACACACTCATTGCAGTTAAGCAGTTTTTGGTCAAGTATTATTGTGATATTTTTAATGCAAGGCAGCTTAATTTTTATAAATGGTCATTCTTGGTTTATGAGAATCGTAGGCAAAGCCAGCATACATGGCTATCCCTGAACACTTGATGGTGGAGTGGCAACTTTGAAATAGTACTCACATAGGAACAGTAATCTAATACACTCAGGCCAATGCTCTGCAAAACTTGACATCAAATCCAACCACATCAGCAATCAATTAAATGAATAAAGTCTGGAATGAAAAGCTAATCTTTAGCAATTTTTACTTCTGCTCATGGGATGTGGGCTTCAGTGCAGCAGTAAATTTCAGCAGAAGGTAAGTAAGCAATAGTTTGGGGCCTCACTTTATGAGGAATCTCTAAATACATAAAATTTAAAAAAATGGCAGAAAAATAAAGGAGATGTTGAAAAAAGATACTCTAAAATTGACATTTTTGTCCTGATACAATAAAAATATACTAATATGGCTGCCCAATGATTATATAATTTATTGTATCCTCCCTGGATATTAAACACAATCAGAAAACTTTGAATTACTCCTAGCCCTGCTTGAAGAACCGCAGTACTCAGACTCCAAGGCTCTTATGTCTCACACTATGAACAGCAATGTAACAAAACACTTCATTGCTAAGTTTCAGCTATCTCTAGCAAAGTGTATAAAACATTATTGAGCAGTGCCAGAAGTCAAATGACACCAAGTTATAGTCCAACAGGTTTATTTGAAATCACACTCTTTCACTTGATGAAGGAGCAATGCTCCAAAAGCTTGTGATTTCAAGTAAATCTGTTGGACTATAACCTGGTGTTGTAACTTCTGACTTTGTCCACCCTAATCTGACGCCAACACATCCACATCATTACTGAGCAGTGGATGTGGAAAACCTTCATACTTAAGCAATGTCAAGATGAACATACCAGCATATGACCAATGTGGTCACACAGGACCTTTTCTGGATTACTTGAGAAAGGCAGGAAGTTTTGGTTTATCTGTTGTCTCTACAATTGGTTGTCATCACCGAATTGTTATTGTAAGCACCAGCCAATGATGGTATTTCATCTTGATCGCTTTCTAAATTTCCTTGAATTAGAAAAACACAGCGATGAAGACATGGCTAATATGATCTTGGATTATCCCACAAATTGCACAACAGCTCATGGTGGCTCAGGGGTTAGCACTGCTACCTCAGAGTGCTAGGGACCCAGGTTCAATCCCAGCCTTGGGTGGATGTCTGTGTGGAGTTTGCACGTTCTCCCCTTGTCTGCATGGGTTTCCTCCAACAATTCAAAGATACATGGGTTATGTGAGTTGCCATGCTAAATTACCCATCGTGCAGGCTAAGTGCATTAGTTAGGAGCAAATGTAGAGAGTGAGCTACTTTTTCGAGGGTTGTTGGGCCAAAGGGCTTGTTTCCACACTGTAGGGATTCTAAGTAAGTTGTAAGCACAGTCATTTAGATAATGCAACTCATTTAATATGGCAGCAAGGTTTAATGGCATGGAGTAAAAATATTAAAAGGAAAATAATTTAGCTATATTTATTCCTTGTGCTTTATATTCACAAAATATTGTACAGGACTACTGCCTGGATGTGATTGTTGTGCTGTTGTGCAACATATATACTCATTCTTTTCTGCCTGTATATAGCTCTGGATAGTACTCACGTCATTCTGGGATTCTGATGCCACTGTAGCAATACATCTTCCTGACACTAGGTGGCAAGCACAGGCAAAGTCTACTTTTGCCATAGCTGAGAATCATGGTTGAGTTGTGGATATTGTTTCTCATCCTCATGCTGAGGATAGTGAGGAGTGTGATAAAAGAACAGAAGTTGACATTCCGCAGGAGAAAATGGAGGAGTTCAAGTTGCATTCATGTTAGAACATTGTAATGATTTGTTAGATCAGTTCCACAAATTCAGGAAGGCCCTATAATATGCATCGATAGAACAAGCACAGATTAACAGGTCAATCTCTAATTTATAGAATTATACAACCAGTCCATGCGAACCGTAATCCCAAACTAAACTAGTCCCACCTGCCTGCTCCTGTCCCATATCCCTTCAAACCTTTCTTATTCATGTACTTATCCAAATGTCTTTTAAATGTTGTAACTGTTACCCGCATCCATCACTTCCTCAGGAAGTTCATTCCACACACGAAGCACTCTATGTGTGAAAAAGTTGCCCCTCATGTCCTTTTTAAAATCTTTCTGCTCTCATGTTAAAAATATGCCTCCTAGTCCTGAAATCCTCCACTCTAGGGAAAAGAAACACTTGCTATTTATCTTATCTATGCCCCTCGTGATTTATAAACCTCTATAAGGTCAACTTCTTTGAGAGAAACCTGATAAATATTTGTTGAAATTGAACTCAATACTAAAGAAAATCTGATGTGGACCACAAATGTGTGAATAAATAAAAAGAAAATTTGAATAAAGAAGTCAAAGATAGCAGTATATTTACTGCTGATGAGACACTTTCCCCAAGATTCAAATTTCAAGTTAAATCCTTTATTCCTACAATGGAAACCAGCCTGAAGTAAAAAATAATCATAGGTGAAAATGTTGCAAACAATTTGCTACTTTCAATTATTTTGATAAAACCTACGCCGAATTAAAATGCTACCCCAATATATAAGGGTTGTGAAGTCCCATATCTTTCACAAGTACTGAGAGTATACATCAGATTTTCAGCTTCACAGAATTTGTTCTGGCAAGGGGTGACACGGTGGCTCAGTAGTTAACACTGTTGCCTCACAGCACCGGTGGCCTGGGTTTGATTCCATGACTGTCTGTGTGGAGTTTGCACATTCTCCCTGTGTCTGTGTGGGTTTCCCCCCACAGTCCAAAGATGTTCAGGTCAGGGTGGATTGGCCATACTAAATTGCCCATAGTGTTCAGGGAGGTGGAGGTTAGGTGCATTAGCCAGGGGTAAACATAGGATAGGGGGAATGGGTGGGTTACGCTTCAGAGGATCAGTGTGGGCTTGTTGGACTGAATGACTTGTTTCCCCACTGTAGGGTGTCTATGATTCTATGATCTCTTGTGGCAATAGGACAGCTGGCAGATGGTTCTTTTTGTGCATGGTCTTACTGCTGGGTTAGCTGCTCATTCCAAGCTTTATTGAATTCAAGTTTCATTATCTGCTAACGTTATCTGATCTACCATGGAGGAAGTTGAACCCTCGCCCGTGGAACATTAGCCTACCATTTTGGATTGCTTGTGCTGTGACATTACCACCACCTCCTTATGATTGTAGCTAGCTCCTAAACTGAGACAGAGTTAGCTCACAAAATCTAAAGTCTCCACTTGGAGATTAAGGTAAATGTTACTTCATTAATTGATCAATATCTTACTTAAAATAATATCCTGCAACAATAATTGAATCTAAAAACTGACTTCTCTACTAGAAGTTAAATTGTACTTTCTTTCTTTTTGTAGAAATATATCACACTGTGATTGCATGTTGACATTGCAATTTTAATTGAATATTCAGTTTTTTTTAATAAACGTGTAGCTATTTTGGAATTAATATAATTTCAGTTCATAATAAAGTTGAAACTATTTTAGAATTTATATAATTTCTTTTTTTAATAAACATGTGGCTACTTTAGAATGTATCTAATTTCAGTTTTTTAATAAATATGTAGCTATTTTAGAATTTATATAATTTCACAATGTCTTCTACATACCTAACTCATGAACCAAACTCTGTACTGTCTCTGATGGGGAAATACATTAACGTGGAGTTATACCCAGGTCCTAATTGCCTGGAGTAAAAAGAATGCTAAATAAAACAGCAATTCTGTGACTGAAATAGATTGAAGTAACAACCCATTGGTTTGCTAACTATCTTTAGAGAGGGAAATCTATTATCCTTAAGCGATCTGTCCTACATGTGTCAACAGACATACACTGATGTGGTTGACTTGTAACTGCCCTCAGGCAATAAGGGATGGGCAGTAAATGCTGACTGGCCAGAGATACCCAAATTCCATAAACAAATATTCTGGCTGAAATATGTTAAAGACTATCCAGTGAATTGCAATGCACTTACTAGACATCTTGCCTTTAAGGGAAAGGTATATCAGACTCATTAGTACATTTAGGGTAAAATTGAGAGGAATGGTCCAGATACTTCTGAGCTGAGGTTATCCCAGAAAGGAGTTATGAGTATAATTCATCACATTGGAGGTCTGTGCTTGGCTTAGTTTACTGGCCAAGGGATGGGAAAGACCATCACTCTGGCCAAGGTGTGATCCAAAGTCTACCTTTCTTGGGTGGACCTGACTTATTTTTTTATGAGATACATATGCTGCTTAACCTGGACCATTTTCTACCAGCTTTCTACTGCTCGACACGAAAGCCCCGATTTCAGAGTTCACTTTTCTTCGCGATACCACCAGTTCACAGGTTCTCAGTTTTGGAAACTTGTCACGAGAAGTACGTCCAGGATTTTGAGGTCAACACAGCTCCGGTTGCTTCCTGTTCTAACGAGCGCTAGCTCCTGATGTCCACAAGGCTAACATCCACCATTAGATAATGGATAACCAAGCCATTGACACAGGCCCTCAAACAAAACCCCGATGGTCTGACTGGAACCCACACTGTCACAAACTGACAATCGGCCCATCTCTCTGTAAACCTGCCAACCCATCCGAGAAGTGGAGTCCAGTTTCTGAGCGATAGAAACTTAATATTGAGGAGTGTGATTAAACCATTGGGCTCATCAAGCCTGCTCCAACATTTGATATGATCATGGCTTTCCCTTCGTGGAAAATCTTGAGGAAGGGCTTGGGCAAAATGCAGCTAGTGGCTCCACAAGTGGAAATGAGAGAGAGCTCAATGTGGGACTGGATCCATTCAAGTCAGGCCCTTCTGCCTTCCACTGTCCAGCCACTGTGGCAATACAACCATTCACTCTGTCTCAATGGGTGGTGTTGAAGAGATGGTTGACTTTAACACTATGTTCTTGACTGTGAGAGTGAAAACAAGCCTGAGCTGTCCCACTCCAACCCTCCTCCAGAATAGATGCCACTACCACAACTACCAGCCCCTCACCACCCTATACAAACCATCTTGCTGACCAGTAGCCTGCAAAACCACTAATTTAGGGCTGGTTCATTATGAGGACAATACTCTATTAATGTAGTTTAACGTAAAGTGCTCAGTCAATCAATCAAAAACTTACAATTGGTGGGGGAGTCCAGAACTAGAGGGCACAGAATTAGGGTGAGAAGGGAAAAATTTAAAAGGGATCTAAGGGGCAACATTTTCACGCAGAGGGTGGTGCGTGTATGGAATGAGCTGCCAGAGGAATGGTGGAGGCTGGTACAATTACAGCATTTAAAAGGCATCTGGATGGGTATATGAATAGGAAGGGTTAAGAGGGATATGGGCCAAGTGCTGGCAAATGGGACTAGGTTAGGATAACTAGTCGGCATGGATGAATTGGACCGAAGGGCCTGCTTTTGTGTTGTATATCCCTGTGACTCTAAGTGGAAGAATATTGGAATCTAAAGGATTCAACTAGTCCAGCCCTCAAGATGGACCATGTCTCCTGTTACATTATTGCCAGATGTTTAAACACTGTCTAAGTCCAGGCAGGAATTTAAGCACTTGTTTCTAATATAGACACACATTTGATCTTACATGGTGTTGTCCAAAATGTACTGAAAACAGTTCACTTGACAAATTGTCAGGTTGGTTTTAAAGCAAATAAAATAACAAAACCATTGCCTGTATTGTTAGGTCAGCATGTTCCTGCTGGAATTGGTTACCCAGATTCAATTATTCATTCTAGGAATGTGGACATCACTAACACAATGCTTTATTCTTTGTGCTGTTTGAGTTCCTAATCAATTAGTCTAGTCTGGCAGTATCCATGACAAACTACCGCACATACTCAAGTAAGAGTCAAATTTTTTAGGCATTTTTTTAAGGTTAAATTTATAGGGTTGAATATTGCATGGAAACACTTTTGAAGAGCTGGAATACATACCACAGTTCTTATCATTCACAAAAGCCCAATTGATCTCTAAACAAATAAAGAAAAAGATATTGATCTGTTATCTGTGAAGAATTAGAGCTGACATTTACATATGTGGAAAATTCCAGACTCTTTGGCCAGAAATAGGGGGTCAAATTTCACATGAGATGGATTTTTACTGAAGTATATATCGTAATGTTTAATGCAGAATATAAAATGAATATTAATTCATTTCATATTTGTCCTGAAAACATTAATAAATTAAATGAATGAAAACTGAAGACGTAGTTCTTGTCTCAGTCTCAGTCCTCCCACATGTTGGAGAGTATTGAGACATTGGTTAAGGTGCAGAAAGGTGGATTTCCAGTTTAAAACAGTATGGTCAACCAAATGGGTTTAAAGGTCTCAGCCTATGTACATCAGAGAAATTTCAACGCACAGTGTGACTTTTGAAATAAAGCGGAAGCAATTGATAAGTTACTACGTCCACGTTATTTGAGCTGAAGAGGTTAGGGAGACATGGGTTTCTATTGGAGGTAGTGAGGATTGCAGGTGCTGGAAAGTCAGTGTCGATAAAGTGTGGAACTGGAAAAAAGCACAGAAGGTCAGGCAGCATCCAAGGAGCAGGAGAGTAGACGTTGTGGGCAGGACCTTTCTTCAGGACCGATGAAGGGTTATGCCCGAAACATCGACTCTCTTTCTCTTCTGAAAATGCTTGACCTGCTGTGTTTTCTCCAGCACTACATTTTATCGACCCCCACAGGCTTAGTATTTACGACTTATGTACCAGTGGAACGAGGTTGGAGAACCAGATTAGGAGTTGGCTCCATTTACCAGAGGATGGCCGTTGTGTGGTACAGGGTCATATGGTGGGCACTGATTCACTGAGTGCAATTCTGGTCTCCCTCCTATAGGAAAGATGTTGTTGAACTTGAAAAGGTTCAGAAAAGATTTACAAGGATGTTGGACGATTTGAGCTATAGGAAGAGGCTGAACAGGCTGAGGCTGTTTTCCCTGGAGCGTCAGAGGCTGAGGGATGACCTTATAGAGGTTTATAAAATCATGAGGGGCATGGGTAGGGTGAATAGACAAGGTCTTTTTTCCCAGGGTGGGGGATTCAAAAACTAGAGGGCTTGGTTTAAGGTAAGAGGGGAAAGATTTAAAAAGCATCAAAGAGGCATCTTTTTCACGCAGAGGGTGGTACGTGTATGGAATGAGCTGCCAGAACAAGTGGTGGAGGCTGGTACAATTACAACATTTGAAAGGCATCTGGATGGGTATATGAATAGGAAGGGTTTAGAGGGATATGGGCCGGGTGCTGGCAAATGGGACTAGGATTAAGTTAGGATATCTGGTCGAGATGTACAGGTTGGACTGAAGGATCTGTTTCTGTGCTGCACATCTTTATGACTCTATGACATATTTTTCACGAAAGGACTAGGCTACGGGTTTGAAAAGCAATTTTACAGATTTCCTTTTCCTAACTGACACGAGTTTTTAAACTTAGTTTTGACTTATCATCATGACTAGTCTGGATGGCGGGTTTAGCTACTGGCAAGATACTGAAGGGAGCTTCTTTATAAATCTGCTTACAATCTTCACAACTTCCCTCACGACAGAATCTATTAGTCGCCTCAGATCTGTCAAAAAATAACTTATGTGATTCAAAACTGCTCCAGAGTTAAATTGCAAAATGAAACACATTACATTAAATACAAGCCACATGTTTTAAAAAGGCTTTCTTCAGCAAATGGACAAAATAAGTCAGAATGTATTATTAACAGCAAATTTCTATACTCTCCAATGAACACAAATACACAATGATAGGGTTATGATGGCTTTCAATCATTTCAGTCTGAACTATTAAAATGGAATGATGAGAAATTGTAGTCAAAGTTTTCTATCATATTCCAGCAATTAGTTATACTTTTGCTTTGTTTTACATTAGACATTTAAACTGCCAGCTTAAGTATACACATTTTACATTTTTTCTATTGTGACTTTCTCTACAAGAAAATGCAATCTTTTGGAGAAATGTTCAAAGGAGCCCTTTAAACACCTCTAAATAAAACCAGTAGGTGCTGAAGAAATTCAGAAGGTTTGATAAACTTAGCTTGCATTACACTTCACTGGAACCCTGCTGTAGGTGTAGGGCAGATAGGTGAACGCAAGAGTGGGATGGTGTATTGAAATGGCAAGCAACTGAAAAGACTCTCCCGTAGTTTAAATGGAATGTTCCACAAAATGGTCACCTGGTCTGTGATTGCTCTTGATGACATAGAAGAGTCCAGACTGTGATCAACAACCAAACTAAGTGGTAAGTACAAGTGAATCATTGCTTCACCTGGAAGCAGTGCTTGAGGTCATCGAGAGCATGGAGGCAAGAGGTAAAAGAGTGAGTGGTACCCTCCTTCAATTGCATGGAAAAGTGCCACACGAGAGAGAGAGAGAGACGAGGTGTTGAGGGTGATAGCGGCCCAGGTTATCATGGAAGCAACAGTCCCTTTTGCAAGGCCAACATGGCGGGAGGAAGTTCTGGGGGTGGCAGCAACAGCAAAGAATGATCATTTGGATACAAACACTGATGGAAAGCGAGGACAAGGAGAACCCAATCATGGTTCTGGGAGGGTGGGGAAGAGGTGAGGGCAGAACTGAAGAAAGTGTGTGACATGGGGATGAGGGCCCTGCTCAACAAAGTGAGGGGAGTCCTTATATAGAGAAAAGGAAGAGCATTGAGTATAGAAGTTGGGAGATCATGTTGCAGCTGTACAGGACATTGGTTAGGCCACGTTTTCACACAGAGAGTGATGTGTGTATGGAATGTGCTGTCAGAGGAAGTGGTGGAGGCTGGTACAAATACAGCATGAATAGGAAGTGTTTACAGGGATATGGACCAAGTGCTGGCAAATGGGAATAAATTAATTTAGGATATCTGGTCAGCATGGACGAGTTGGACCGAAGGGTCTGTTTCTGTGCTGTACATCTCTATGACTCTATCGAAAGTGACATCGTAGAAGGTAGCATCTTCGGAACAGATGTAAGGGAGGTGGAGGAATAGGAAAACCGAATGCAATCTTCCAGGAAGAGGGGTTTGAGCAAGTGCAGTTGAGGTGGTTATGTGCATTAGAAGCTTTGCACAGAATATCTGCTGATAGGCTATCACTGGAAATGGAGGAAGAGAATGGGGAAATGGCGGGAAATTGGATCTGAGGAATATCCGATCAGCCATGATCTTGTTCAACAGCGGAGTAGACTCGATGAGCTGAACGGTCTAATTCTGCTCCTATATCTTATGGTCTTAAGCAAAGGAAGAAAAGGGAAGTGTCAGAGTTGAAACAGGTCAAGGTGAGAGAAGGAAATTGGAAGCAGAATTCATTACATATTCCAATTCCAGACAGAAGCAGGAAGCAGCGCCATTACAGTCATCAATGTACCAGAGAAAGGGTTGTGGCAGGAAGAGCTGGAACAAGGAATGTTCCAGAAACTCCACAAATTATGGCCTGTGCGGGTACCCAAGGTCAAGACACATTTTATTTTGAGGAAATGAAATAATATAAAAGAGAAATTAAATTTAAAAAAAAAGAACTGCAGATGCTGAAAACCTGGAAAGGTGCTGGAAGGATCCTGGCCGTCAGGAATATTTTGAGGAGAAAGGGTAGAAAGTAGAAGGAGGAATGGGAGGGCCACACAAAAGTCAAACAAATATTTGGGAAGGAAAGAAAGGGACTTTGAACCTTGCAGATGCTCGGACACTACCTCCCAACTCCGCTAGATATGAGCACCATCACTGACCCAGATTTCCAGGACAGTCATGTGGCGGAAATGGCGGCTAGTGATCCTTTGGATGTGGAGGCTGTGGGGTGGTAAGTGAGGACTGGGGTGGGGGGACACCATCGCTGTTGAGGGTGGAAAGAGAAGGGGTGAGGGCAGAAGTATGGGAGATGGGTCAGACCCGGCTGAGGGTCTTGTCAACCACATTAGTGGGGAACTTGTGGGTGAGGAAGAATGTGGACATTTCAGAGGCCCCACTTGTGGAGGCTGGCCTCTTCAGAATAGATGCAATGGAGACAGAGAAACTGGTAGAATGGAATGGGATCTTTACAGGAGGCAGGGTGTGACGATGTATGGTCCAGGTAACAGTGGGTGTCGATGGGTTTGTAGTTTCTGGAAAGACTCCACCCCAATCTCTCAGTTTCTCTGTCTCCATTACCTCCATTCTGATGATGCCAGCTTCCACGAAGGGAGCCCCCAAAATATCCACCTCCTTCCTCAAGCAAAGATTCCCCACTACCGCAGCATAAGACCCTCAGCCACGTCCAGCCCATCCCCTGCACTTCAGCCCTTACCCCTTTGTAAGATTGTGCTAAAATCCCAATCATGTAAAATGCTGAAAAAGACCCTGGATTTTTCTAACGTCTAAAACAGTGAACAAAATCCTGAGCTCAGGCTGCAACAAGTATACACAGAGCCAGAATGGTTTCCATCTGGGACTATAGTTCAGCCTGGAATTCCAATATACACCTCCACTCTGAGAGATCAATCAACTAAACCTAACATTCTGGACTTAAGTTAACCCTTACACCTTGGGCTTCCCAACACAGACAGTATGGAGCATCAGAGATACTGGACATTCAAAATACACTCGACATACTCTTAACCATCAGGAAGTCAATTGACCAGAGACACAGCAGCAACACAGATTTGAGAGGAGATAACATGCAGTCAATCTGCAAGCCTGCCAGCCCTGATTTTACCTGGGTGAGAAACTTGGTTAACAATGACCTTCTGCAGAAACAGCTCCCCCAACAGGTTTCCAGCTGCAACAAGCAACTTCAGAACCAAGAACCACAGAGGCCAAGCGGAGGACCAGCAACAGGAAAGCCAGACCGAGGGCCCCATCACAACAAAGGACATCCGAGGGAGGGGGGAGGCCAAACAAGCGCTATCCAATCAAGAGCTTCCAGACACGGGGCTGTTCTGAATCAAGAGAACCGATAGCAAGAGCCTCCACAACCGAACACATTTTAAAAGCATGTTTCCCTCAGTGGTGAGCTGAAAACTCCCAAGACCCTAACGTTTCGGACCTTGCTAGCAGGGAGGGGAAGGCGGGTGGAAATAGTGGCTGGGACCCCAAGGGAGGAAGCCTAATTAAAGTTTCTGTGACTAAATCTGCTGTGTTTCATTTAATCGTGTATTTAATCACCACCCTCTGAACAATTGGAATAATTTCACAGTTTATTGCATTTGCTTTTATTTCTCATATTATCCTTATCTTTTCTGTATTTAATAAACGCAGAGATTCTTTCATCCTGAAACATCTGCCCACTGCCTTCTTCATTTCACATTCCCTCAATGGGTCCAGTGTCAGAACCAGGGATCTGGGGATGATTCAAACCACCTAAAATCAGCAAATTACAACAAACCAGAACCTTACAGCTCTTCCCTCCCATAACACCGATAGAGTCCCACTTGTCCTCACCCACAATTCCACCAATTCCAGAGGATCATCAGCTGCCATTATCACCACCACCAGGGGATGCCATGACCAGGCACATGTTCCCCTCTGTTTTCTGATCAGCCTTCTGCAGGGACCGTTTCCCTCTGAGATACCCTGGTCCATTCATCCTACACTCCCAACACATCCCCTTCCTCCCTTGGCATCTTCCCCAGCAACTGCAGAAGGTGCAACTCCTGTCCATTTACTTCTGCCCTCCTCATTATCCAAGGCCCCAGAGACACCTTCCAGGTGAAGCAGCAATGCACCTGCACTTCACTCAATCCGGTCTACTACATTCGCTGCTCACAATGTGGTCTCCTCTATACTGGTTGGACTAAAGTGTCAGTTTTTGTGTTACATGACTCTATAACTAGGATGAATAGCAAGCTGTCTACAAAATCAAGAACAGTGAGTAAGGGCTAAATGTAGTCACTTGGACTGACAAAAGGAGTTGATGATTGGGACCACTGTTCTTTACAGTTTTTGACTTGAAAACACAGTTTCAGGATGTGCTCGATAACACGAGTATGGGAGTGTGGCTATGACAGCTGAAGAATGTGGCAAAATACTGGAAGGTATTGATAAACTTGCAGAATGGGTATGCAATTCTGAAATGGACTTCCAGTTGGGTAAGTGCAATGTGGCACATTTTGGTATGAAGGAAAAGGAGGGAATTTCTTGGAAAATATTCCATTAATTGGTATGGAGGACCAAAATGACTATGGAAGTACAGATGGACAGATCAATAACATAAGAACATAAGAACCAAGAGCAGGAGTAGGCCATCTGGCACATCGACGCTGCTCCCCCATTCAATAAGATCATGGCTGATCTTTTCATTGTCTCAGCTCCACTTACCCACCCTCTCACCATAACCCATTAATTCCTTTACTGTTCAAAATATGATCTATCTGAGGAAGCCTCAAATACTTTACTGGGCAGGGAATTTCACAGATTCTCAACTCTCTGGGTGAAGAAGTTCCTCCTCAATTCAGTCCTAAACCTGCTCCCCTTTATTTGGAGGTTATTCCCTCTTGTCCTAGTTTCATCAGCCAGTGGAAACATCCTCTCTACTTCTATCTTATCTATTCCCTTCATAATTTTATATGTTTCTATAAGATCCCAAACAAACACTTTGATTTACTTACAAAGGAATAGAATTAGTAAAAAAGGTTATTCTATTTAACTTGTATAGAAGCTTTAATTTGAGGACAGTTCTGAACTCCCTATTATGACATCACCTCCTATAGCAAAGGGCAGAAAAATATTTATTAGGATGATACCAAATGAATTAACTCCACCGAGACCAGTATCCCATCACCAACTCACCCTTTATTTACACATGAACAGCCCTTAGCTGTAGTGCTGCCTCATTTAGGTTCAGTCACCAGAGAGTCAGTATCTCCGACACGCACTCATTTAATCTGTCAGCCAGGGCTCCCTGATTGAACCAGATTAACAACCCCAATCAGGGAGCACATATTCTATGAGGTCCAGCTGGCTGACTTCATTACAGTCACTATATAAAAGCTAATGTTTTCATCTGTCAGGAAACATTCAGAATGGGACACAATCAATGCCTGCACAATTATAGAAAGGTCAGGTATCTTGCATGTGGAGAGACCAGAACTACAGTCTCATACGTGTGTTTGATCACTATTAAGAAATTCAATAACAAAGTCAGGAAAACATATTGTTTTGACTGAGAGAATCCTTAACTTGTTGCCATGATAAGTAGTTGAGTGAAATAACAGAGCTATATTTCAGAGCAAGTTAGATAAACACATGAGAGAGAAATCTATATTAATGGAATTAGATGAAGAGAGCAGGATTTTAGGAGCATAAATAACAAACTGATCTTGTTGGGCTGAATGGCCTCCACTGATACTCTAAAGGCTGTATAATTCTATGCAATATACCATATCATGCCTACAATGACTTCAGACTGCCCCCAAAAAGCTTTGCAACAAGAAATATCAGCATTGTTTTCATAAAAAACAAATTATACTGCACAGCATGTAAGAGGTTTTAATTAATCCCATCTGTTTAAACTGAGCAGCGATTATACTATATCACATACATTACAGTCTTAATAGAATCATTACAGTGTGGAAGCAGGCTGTTCGGCCCACCAAGTCCACACCGCCCCCCTAAAGAGCATTCCATCCAAACCCATCCCCCTTCTTTATTTCCATAACCCTGCATTTACCCTGGCTAACCCATCTATTCTGGACACCTTGGGCAATTTACCTGGGCAAATCTACCTAACTTACACATCTTTTACTGTGGGAGAAAATCCACACAGACACAGGAGAATGTGCAAACTTCTCACAGACAGTCACCCTAGGGTGGAATCAAACCTGGTCCCAGGCCACTGTGAGACAGCAGTGCCAACCACGGAGCCACTGTGCTGTCCTTTCTTGACTGGTTATAAATACACAGAATATTCAGATAATTTTTGAAACTTCTCAGAAAAAAAAATGTTTGCAACAGAGAAGCAGTTAGGATCTTTCATAGTTCACATCGTGGAGAGTACATACTTACACTGCAGTTTGCAATACGTTATTAACTAAGATGTCAGATCACCACTTAATGGACATAAGGAGGTCAGCTGGTTTGTGATAGCACTGTGATGCTATGGTTCAATTCTCACGCTGGCTGACGTTACCATGGAGGAATTTCCCTCTCAACCTCTGAGATATGGTTGTTCTCATGTTAAATCACCACCACTTGTCTCTCTTTAATGAAGGAGCAGCCCAACAATCTGGGAAGACAATGGTGACATAATGTCTTCTGAATAAGATGTGCTTTGTCTCCCTCTGCTGAATGTTCCTGAGCCTTGCACTGTAAAGTGGCACTTGGGAAATTCTCAATGAGATGAGGCCACATTTAGAGTATTGTGAGCGATTTTCAGGAAGGGCTCTGAGGCGGGTTCAGAAAGATCCCAAGAATGAAAGGCTTAACATATGACGGAATGTTTGAGAAATCTGGGTCTGTACTCAATGGAGTTTAGAAGGGGGAATCTGATTGAAACTTACCGAAGACTGGAGAGAGTGGACATTGGGAAGATGTTTCCATTGGCAGGAGACACAAGACCTTAGAGTAAAGGGAAGACCTTTTGGAACACAGATAATGAGAAACTTCTTTAGCCAATGTGTGGTGAATCTGTGGAATTCAATGCCACAGAAGACTGTGGAGGCCAAGTCATTGAGTCTATTTAAGACCGAGATAGATAAATTCTTGATTGCCAAGGAATCAAAGGTTACAGGGAGAAAGCCGGAAAATGGGTTGAAAAAACCTATCAGCCAAGATAGAATGGTGGAGCAGACTCAAAGGGCTGAATGGCCAAATATCTACTCCTATGCCTTATGGTCTTGCAATCTTAAATATGTTAACAGTGCTATATTATTTCCATATTTAATGGCTAGCATCAAATATTTCCTGGTCAGGGTATAGTGCAGATGAATGAATGACACAACTTCATCCAATCAATGCAGCTTAGTCCCAACCTCCTGAAAGTATCTGCTACTGCAGGTCTTCCAGCTGGATTATATAACTTCAAATTGCCCCCACACCACACTCAAACTTAAAATAGGATCTGAAGGCAACACAACATAATTCAGAAACGATAGATTGTGGGTGGGCACAAGTCAGTGGCCCACCTACTAATCAGAAATGACTAATTATCATTGAGCCTGTGGAAGAAGTCACTTGTCCTAAAGTTGTCATTATCCACTATATTTCTCGGACATCCAACACAGCAGGGTATGGCAGAGATGACGAGGCAACATGAAGCTGAAAGAGAAGACCTGGCACCAAGACTAGATGGGACAGCGGGACAGAACACGAATGCTTCACTGGAGACTCTCAGTGATGATGTTGCCTAGCCTGGTGACAACACGTCAGAGAACAAACCCACCAGCTCAGTGAACAAACTTACAACCTGATCCACAGCCTGAGCTACAAATCTTTTCCAAAATCTCAGATGGTGCCAGTGTCTATAAGATTTTTGAATTCATTTTGTCGCAGTTTTTTGTGCCTTCTAGAAGAAATGAAGGCAGACTCAGTGAGCAATGAGCTTTTGAATTTGTAGTCAAGACCGATTTCCTGCTCACAGCATTACTCCTCTCAGATGTGACCTCTGACCTAGACTTCTGACATCATCATTGATTACCTGATTTCTACAGAGAGAATTCTAATCGTCTATCGATTTGGTGATCCCTGGAGGAGGTCCAAACCATGAGCAAGTGCAAGACCCATTTTCTTATTTGCCTCTCTCACCTTGCCTAACATCACAACATCCTACCCATTGTGACAATTCCCACTTCCCAAGTCTCAAGCCTCAAGTCTGCATGGAGTTTGTACATTCTCCCTGTGTCTGCGTGGGTTTCCTCTGGGTGCTCCGGTTTCCTCCCACAGTCCAAAGATGATCAGACTAGGTGAATTGGCCATGCTAACTTGCACGTGGTGTTAGGTGCATTAGTCAGAGGGAAATGGGTCTGGCTGGGTTACTCTTGGAAGGTTCAGTGTGGTCTTGTTGGGCTGAAGGGCCTGTTTCCACACTGTAGGGAATTGAATCAAATTGAATCTTTTATTCATGGTACCACTTACTTCATTTCTATGGCCCCAGGAGAATGGAGAGTAGATTTAGGGCAGAGATGAGGAAGAACTGCTTTTCCTAAAGAATAGTGAATCTATGGAATTCTCTGCCTAAGGAAGCAGTAGAGGCAACTTCATTAAATATGTTCAAGACACAGTTGGATGGGTATTTGCATGGTAAGGGAATTAAGGGTTTTGGAGATAATGCCGGTCGGAGGAGCTGAGACAATGGATAGTTCAGCCATGATCTTAATGAATGGCGGAACAGGCTCAATGGGCCAAATGGCCTACTCCTGTTTCTATTACTATGAAACTGTATGCCCATAATTAAATGGGAAAGTTCCCCTTTCACGCCACAGGGAAGTTAGTTTGATGATTGGAACTCCATATACTCCAGGAACAAGGGTGAAACAGGGTCATATTGAGTTCACAGGCAATTTATAATGAACAACAAACAGGGCATTCCCTCCCTTCACACATGACCAGGATTTGAACATAGAGCCTATCAGATTCTAAAAGGACCATTGGCTGAAAGCTTGAGCACAGCTTTACCATATCAAATTCAACAACATTGAACAGATTTATGAGCGTGTGGCCTAATGGTGCAGAAATAGTCTACCATAATCATGGCGGCGATCTGGGTAAAGAAACATAAAGGTACAGAGTGCACCTGATGAAGGATCCTGATCCGAAATGTCGACTTTCCTACTCCTCAGATGCTATCTGACCTGTTGTGTTTTTCCAGCATGACATTTTATCAATTCCAACTTCCAGCATCTGCAGTCCTTACTATCTCCAAGGTTCAGTGTGTAATGCCTGCGAATCTGAGAAGAATTTCGTAGTCATCACTTTTAGTTCAATATATTTGAGGTGGGGGGGGGGAGCAGTTGGGGTGAGATGATTGAGTATTGAAGGGAAAGGGATTGTGTGGAAGGACAGGAATTATTAACAGCTTCTATAGGGTTAGTACATGACCATATCTAGCATTATTTGTTATCAATTTAATTCACCAGTGTTTGTTATGAATAGCTGTTTTCCTGTCTCCCAGGAGCCCTCCATTGTTACCTGACCTTACCTTGAAGAATCTAGAACTCACACCATCATGTTCCTACCCATAGTGATATTTCTCCGTTTTTGTTTGACTCCCCCAAGGCCTGTCCATACTGTAGAACTCCTTTTGCCACCTTGCTATTACCAGATACACCCTAGATTTGTGGCACATTGGCTACCAACACTTTCTGATCACAACTGGAATCTCACTATTGTCAAGAACTAGTGCTGGCAGATTCCAGCAATCACCTTTCAAACAATCCTCACATTTCTGCCTCTCAATGCCACCAAACTGGTACATTAGCCCCACAATTCTTCCAAAGCCACAACTGTTAGACCCATGTTATTGTTTCAAAACCTCAAAACCCCCTGCGCTACTATTGCCTCAAATCTGCTGCAAGAAAGTTACCAAATTCCTGGGCTTTAAAGAGGCTTTAAAGTGTGTAGATAAAGAAACATGTCATATTAATTAATTTCCTGTTGTCACTGAGAACCAGACATTTGGAGATTCTGATACCCAGGTATTCTAATAATGTTGCATAAAAAATGTTATTTAACTCATTCAATTGTGGAAGCATATGAACATTATTAATCAGAGCCCTAATAATATATCCTATGTTATATGCTATCATGCTTTTGTATCCCAAGCCATTCCGCATAATAACAAGGTAAATTTCTATCAGTCCCAGCTCAGGCGGGCTACATTTCTGTATTAAACTTATTAGAGAGAGCAAGACAGACAAAGATTAATTTCCCTTGGATTATTCTATCTGTATGACAGAGATCTACAAAAAGATTTATCTTGCAGCACTCAGGAGCAAAAGGTTCATTAGCAACCTAAAAGCGATTAGTGTGTAATTAGTCTGTCTGCACATATCCTTTCTCGAATGCAAAGCATAACTAATGATAACTATGAGGGGTCCACCTTCGAGATCACTTTGTTGAGGTTACTTATCCCAGCCAAAGAATCCCTTAAAAATACATTTGGTTCTCTTTACCACAACAAGATAAGGCATGTGTTATAGCTGCTGATCTTATCCATTCACTGAGGAGAAAGAAGAATTTAATAATAACAGTGGGTATAATTTACCATGCACAAGCATTCTAAATTATAATTATTATTTGACTTCACTCCTTGAATGGCTCAGGCAGAGCAGAAATATCAATGAATGAGACAAACCAAAGCATATCCAGGATGGACATGGCATATCCTTTATATCTGCTCAGATGTAACCTTGACAGCCAGTGAATGGTCAACCTTTATATTAAGAAAGTTGAGTCAATTAATAGTAGGAGCTTGCACTGCTATGTCTCTGTATTCTACTACACCGTGTAATTTAGGAAACCCGATGACATGATAAAACTAGATTGCCCTTTCACACATTCATCTGTCTGTCCTGCCAAATTAAATGAATTTCCAAGCTATACTAAAAGCTATATCAGTTACCCAGTTAGCACATACCAAGACAGCACTTAGAATCATAGACTCATAGAAATGTACAGCATGGAAACAGACCCTTTGGTCCAACCCTTCCCACCTGACAGCACCTAGCCCATATCGCTCCGAACACTACCTATTCATATACCCAACCAAATGCCTTTTAAATGTTGTAATTGTACCAGTCTCTATCGCATCCTCTGGCAGCTCATTCCATACATAAACCACCCTCTGCGTGAAAAAGTTGCCCCTTATGTCTTTTTTATATCTTTCCCCTCTCACCCTAAACCTATGCCTTCTAGTTTTGGACTCCCCCACCCCAGGGAAAGACTTTGTCTATTTATCCTATCCAAGCCCCTCATGATTTTGTAAACCTCTATAAGGTCACCCCTCAGCCTCTGACACTCCAGGGAAAACAGCCCCAGCCTGTTCAGCCTCTCCCTGTAGCTCAAATCCTCCAACCCTGACAACATCCTTGCAAATCTTTTCTGAACCCTTTCAAGTTTCACAACATCTTTCCGATAGGAAGGAGACCAGAATTGTACGCAATATTCCAATAGTGGCCTAACCAATGTCCTGTACAGCCGCAACATGACCTCCCAGCTCCTGTACTCAATACTCTGACCAATAAAGGAAAGCATACCAAACGCCTTCTTCACTATCCTATCGACCTGTGACTCCACTTTCAAGGAGCTATGAACCTGCACTCCAAGGTCTCTTTGTTCAGTAACATTCCCGAGGACCTTACCATTAAGTGTATAAGTCCTGCTAAGGTTTGCTTTCCCAAAATGCAGCACCTCACATTTATTGAAATTAAATTCCATCTGCCACTTCTCAGCCCATTGGCCCATCTGGTCAAGATCCTGTTGTAATCTGAGGTAACCTTCTTCGCTGTCCACTACACCTCCAATTTTGGTGTCATCTGCAAACTTACTAACTATACCTCTTATGCTCACATCCAAATCATTTACATAAATGATGAAAAGTAGAGGATCCAGCACTGATCCTTGTGGCACTCCACTGGTCACAGGCCTCCAGTCTTAAAAACAACCCTCCACCACCACCCTCTGTCTTCTACCTTTGAGCCAGTTCTGTATCCAAATGGTTAGTTCTCCCTTTATTCCATGATATGTAACCTTGCTAATCAGTCTCCCACCTTGTCGAACACCTTGTTGAAGCCCATATAGATCAGAAAACATCTCCGGTACAACCGCACTAATCAATCCCACCACCCCATGGCTGAACATTTCAACTCCCCCCCACACTCTGCCGAGGACATGTAGGTCCTTGGCCTCCGCCATCATGACTCCCTCACCACCCGACGCCTAGAGGTAGAATGCCTCATCTTCTGCCTCGGAACACTTCAACCCCAGGGCATCAATGTGGGCTGCACTAGTTTCCTCATTTCCCCTTCCCCCCACCCCCACCTTACCCCAGTTCCAACCTTCCAGCTCAGTACCATCCTCATGACCTGTCCCACATGTCAATGTTCCCTCCCACCTATCCACTCCATCCTCCTCTCCAAACTATCACCTTCACCCCACCCCCCCCCCCCCCCCCCTCCCATCAATCTCTCTGCTCCCGAGGCTCCAAGCCTCATTCCTAATGAAAGGCCTTTGCCTGAAACGTCGATTCTCCTGCTCCTTGGATGTTGCCTGACCTGCTGTGCTTTCCAGCACCACTCTAATCTTGATTCTAATCTCCAGCATCTGCACTACCCGCTTCTGCCTAGTCTATATAGATCATATCTACTGCTCTGCCCTCACCAATCCTCTTTGTTACTTCTTAAGAAAACTCAATCAAGTTGTGAGAAACGATTTCCCATGCAAAAAGCCATGTTGACTATCCCTTTCCAAATACATGTACATCCTGTCCCTGAGGATTCCCTCCAACAACGTGCCCACCACTGATGTCAGTACCACTTTTCTTAAACAATTGATGCGTGAGTGTACACAGATCGAAATGCCAAAACCTGATTGTGGTCAACACATATCCCAGTCACAGGAAGAAATGACATAATCCTTTGAAGTTTGTGTCACAGGCAAACAATGCATTTAGCGCATTTGCCTTCATTGTTCCGACCTAAGAGTATAGGAGTTGGGACGTCATGTTGAGGTTGTATAGGACATTGGTTGGGCCTCTTCTGGTCCCCTTGTTATAGGAAGGATGTCATTAAACTGGAGAGGGTTCAGAAAAGATTTACCAGGACGTTGTTGGGAATGGAGGGCTTGAGATATAAAAATAGCCTGGATAGGCTGGGACTTTTTTCACTGGAGCGTAGGAGGTTGAGGGGTGACTGTCTTGAGGTTTAAAAAATCATGGGGGGGGCATATGTAAGGTGAATGACAAAGGTCATTGCTGTAGGGTGGGGCGAGTGCAAAACTACAGTGTACTTTTAAGGTGAGAGGAGAAGATTTAAAAAGGACATGAGAAGGAATGTTTTTACACAGTCAGTATTCATGTGTGTAATGACCTGCCAGAAAATAGTGATGGATGCAGGTAAAGTCACAATGTTTAAAAGACATTTGGATAAGCTCATGAATAGAAAAGGTTTAGAGGGATAAGGGCCAGGAACAGGCAGATGGGACGAGTTTATTTGGGATTATGTTCAGCATGGACTGGTTGGACCGAAGGGTCTGTTTCTGTGCTGGATGACTCTGTCTCTCTGACCATCTGTGTAAATGAACTTTGCTGCTGGTTTCCATGCAGAAGGTAGTCCTGGTTTCATGTAGCCACTTTGGTGAATGTTCAGAGCTCTTCATAAAGATGACATCTTCATGACTTTGGGATGGGATTAGGGTAAAACCTTGGATGGCACATTTGTCTTAATGATACATGGAAAATGATGAGTAAATTTGAAGTCACAACACCCCTCTATTATCCTCCACACAACACAATGATAGTGCCTGGCTTCAGGTAATGTATTCTTACTCTTTTATTGTGCTAAGTATAGATAATAAGCTTTGGTTCTCTTTGTTGAAAACTAACAATAATGCCACATTAAATACTGAACATCCACACATTACAGAGCCATCAATTTTGACAATCATTATCATGTTAGCTGCAGTTGCAAAAATGAAAACAAAATAATGCAGTCAGTCCATCAAAAGCCAGAATTTTGGTTTATCACATTGCTATTTGGAGCAATTATTGTAACATTGGCCTGAAAAGAGAAAGTAATTATATAAAACCTTTTCTATTCATGAACTTATCCAAAAGTCTTTTAAATGTTGTAACTTTACCTGCATCCACCACTTTTTTCTGGCAGTTCATTACACTCATGAATACTGATTGTGTAAAAACATTCCCTCTCCCTTTCGAAATCTGCAAACATCTCAAAGTGTTTGACAACAATGAAGTATTTTTGAGATGTAGTCATGGTTTTGACTTGGGGAATCACATGCAATCATTCAATAACCATAGAATCCTACAGTGTGGAAACAGGCCCTTTAGCCCAACAAGTCCACCCCAGTCCTACGAAGACCCACCCAGACCCATTCCCCTACCCTATATTTACCCCTGACTAATGCATTTAACCTACACATCCCTGAATGCTATGGGCAATTTAACATGGCCAATCCATCCTAAACTGCACATCTTTGGATTGTGGGAGAAAAACCCATGCAGACATGGGGAGAATGTGCAAACTCCACACAGTCAGTCGCCTGAGGCTGGAATCGAATGTGGGTCCCTGGCGCTGTGAGGCAGCAGTGCTCACCACTGAGTGACTGTGCCACCCTTAGATTCCACATATAGCATGAAGCTAAGTGATGCTGTTTGAAGGATAAATGTTGATCAGGATGCCTTTCCCTCCTCCCTTGGGATCATTGACCTCTCAAGTAAGAAGCTGACAGGTTATCATTTGAACACAGAACTCAAGTATCAACTGAGATAACGCAGTACTCAGGTCTCTGGAGCTGAACCTGAAAGCCAAACATCAAATTCTTGATCTCCTCCTATATTATAAATGTGACAAACTCATCCACTCAAACTACATAGTCATCAAACCCAGCAAATTCTCTAAACGTTGAAGCTATTGTAATTTCAATGGGATGACAGTGATTGAAGGAGATGATTGAATTCTCACTCAGCAGAATACCCTGAGCAAAGTGATGAGGTAAATGAAACCAGAAACTGTCCAGTACCAAGACTTAAAGAAAAAGTATCCTTTTTGTACACTTGAAAAATAATATCAAAGGGCTCTTTTTGTAATCAATTCCCTGAACAATACCTGCCACACTAGTGGAAAATTGTTAATGTCACTTCATTATGGATGTGACAGAGAAACTGGGAACTGGGTGGTAACATTCTGCAGTTCTGATGAAGGGTCACAGATATTACACATTGACCAAGCTTTTTTTTTAAGAGAACCTCTTTGCTTAAGCAATAATGACATTGTTGGACCAAAATCGCAAGACACGTCCCTGAACACCACATTTTTCACTTGCGTAAGGGTGGGAATGGAGTCAACTGTCCAATCCTGGGGACAACACTTTGAGAAGGATGTGGATTTTATCAAGAGGATGCTGAAAAGGTTTCTCAGAATTATTCCAGGAATGAGGAACTTCAGGTTTGTGGATAGGGGAAATGACCTCTCAATATGTCTCCAGCTTCAAAACCTTTTAATTTTCCATGTGATGAAGTCTCATTCTTCTAAACTGCAGAGAATTGGACTTCATTCTATTAGATGGTCAATGAAGCCACTTAAGTAGCTAGTTAAATGTCATCCCCAATCTCATTGGCACTTAGCATTAGGAGGATCTGTCACCATGTGGGGAAGCATCTCAGGAATCTCTTTCTGGGGTTGCCAGCAGTACTGGGGTAATGGGTGTGTATGTGTGGGGGTGGGGGGGGGGGGTGAGGTTGTTGGGGGGTGGAGTGGTGAGGGATGGTGAGCAGAATCTCACAGCACATGATTAAAAATAGCCCATGATGTAAACCATCAATTTCAGTCCCTTTGCACTTTTCCATTGTCTACAACGCAAAGTGATGGAGAAAGTCACTATAAGCTGAGCGTTTCAAATGATTATTATAATTATCAATGTTTTGAATAATTACCGTTGTCAAGATAAGGCGGAGAACTGTTATTGATGGTTTTCTATTTGCAGTCTGTACCACAAGCGTAAATATGTGAAATATGACATTCCACAAAATCTAGCAACATTTTCAATAAATTCCAAAAGTAGGAAACAATGTGGAGTAGCATATGTCAGGGGTATATGTAAAATTAAGTCAATACAATGGACATATAAAGCCTGATCTTGTTAAAGCAGGAGATCATACAGTTAGGGTTTCCTCCATCAGTTCCAGGTTTTTCTTTTAAATGCCTTAACTTTCTGTCATTGATAATGGTGCAGTCAGGACAGCACAACATCTGGAATTTTAATGAACAGCAGAACCATCGGTGTGTCTCCTGCACAAAAGATATATCACAGTTTGAGGAAAGTTGAAACTTGAAGTGGCAGTGCGGCAGGATGAATTAAAGGGAGCTCGGGTACGGAAAAATAAATAAAAGAGAGAAAAAGACAAGATTGAGAAAAATACAGAAGAGTAAATGAAATAATCGTGTCTTGTTCTTTAAAAAAAATTGTAAGATCAACTTAGCATATGAATGAAATTTAAATAAAAATAGTTCACATTTCAACTGAGAGACTATGATGGCATTATATTAGCAATAATGAAGAAAGGTAATTATCTGATTTAATTTTCTTTGCTGAGTTAAGTAGAATTGAATTTTAAATCAGGAGTTCATTCAGTCCTTCTGTGCCATATCTCTGTAAGAGCTTTTCAGCTTGAACAATAGCTTGACAAATATTTTCTCCTCAGCTGCTATACAATCCACTTTTGACGCTGAGTGAATTTGCTGCAGGTGTAATGCTGAGCCCTCAGAATTGTGAACACCTTGACCAAATCATCTCTCAGTCTCCGCTTTACCACAAAGAACAGAATGGAGTGGCACGGTGGTTAGCACTGCTGCCTCACAGCACCACAGACCTGGGTTCCATTCCACCCTCAGGGGACTGTCTGTGTGGAGTTTGCACATTCTCCCTGTCTGTGTGGGTTTCCTCTGGGGGCTCCAGCTTCTTCCCACAGTCCAAAGATGTACAGGTTAGAGTCATAGAGATGTACAGCATGGAAACAGATCCTTTAGTCCTTTCCATGCCCCTCATGATTTTATAAACCTCTATAACGTCACCCCTCAGCCTCCGACACTCCAGGGAAAACAGCCCCAGCCTATTCAACCTCTCCCTATAGCTCAAACCGTCCAACCCTGGCAACATCTTGTAAATCTTTTATGAACCCTTTTCAAGTTACACAACATCCTTTCAATAGGAAGGAGACCAGAATTGCAATATTCCAAAAGTGGCCTAACCACAGTCCTTTACAGCCATAACATGACCTCACAACTCCTGTATCAATACTCTGACCAATAAATGAAAGCATATCAATGCCTTCTTCACTACCCTATCTATCTGTGACTCTACTTTCAAGGAGCTATGAACCTGCACTCCAAGGTCTCTTTGTTCAGCAACACTCCCTAGTACCCTATCATTAAGTGTATAAATGCTGTTAAGATTTGCTTTCTCAAAATGCAGCACCTCACACTTATCTGAATTAAACTCCATCTGCCACTTCTTAACCCATTGGGGTCAAGACGGATCAAGATCTCTTTGTAATCTGAGGTAACCTTCTTCGCTGTCCACTATACCTCCAATTTTGGTGTCATCTGCAAACTTACTAACTATAACTCTTATGCTCACATCCAAATCATTTATGTAAATGATGAAAAGTAGTGGACCCAGCACCGATCCTTGTGGCACTCCACTGGTCACAGGCCTCCAGTCTGAAAAACAACCCTCCACCACCACCCTCTGTCTCCTACTTTTAAGCCAGTTCTGTATCCAAATGGTTAGTTCTCCCTTTATTCCATGAGATTTGACCTTGCTAAGCAGTGTCCCATGAGGAACCTTGTCGAACACCTTACTGAAGTCTAGAAAGATAATGTCTACCACTCTGCCCTCATTAATTCTCTTTGTTACTTCTTCAATCAAGTTTGTGAACATGATTTCCCACCAACAAAGCCATGTTGACTATCCCTAATCAGTCCTTGCCTTTGCAAATACATGTACATCCTGTCCCTCAGGATTCCCTCCAACAACTTGCCCACTACTGAGATCAGGCTCACCCTGGCTTGTCCTTACTACATTTCTTAAATATTGGCACCACGTTAGCCAATCTCCAGTCTTGCAGCTCCTCACCTGTGCGTATCGATGATACAAATATCTCAGCAAGGGGCCCAGCAATCACTTCCCTTGCTTCCCACAGAGTTCTTGGGAGGCACGGTGGCACAGTGGTTAGCACTGTTGCCTCACAGCATCAGAGACCTGGGTTCAATTCCTGCCTCAGGCGACTGACTGTATGGAGTTTGCACATTCTCCCTGTGTCTGTGTCGGTTTCCTCCCACAGTCCAAAGATGTGCAGGTCAGGTGAATTGGCCATGCTGAATTGTCCGTAGTGTTAGTTGAGGGGTATGGGTGGGTTGCACTTCAGTGGGTCAGTGTGGACTTGTTGGGCCAAAGGGCCTATTTCCACACTGTAATGTAATCTAAAAACCTGATCAGGTCCTGGGGATTTACCTGCTTTAATGCGTTTCAAGACATCCATAATCATCAAAATTAGCCTTTCTCTAATTTAGAACTTCAACTTTTAGATCTGGCCTATCCTTTTCCAACACTATTTTAAAACGAATAGAATTATGATCACTGGCCCCAAAGTGCTCCCCCACTGACTCCTCAGTCACCTTGCCCAGACATATTTCCCAAGAGTTAGGTCTGTTTTGCTAGCAGGTTCATCCACATACTGAATCTGAAAATTTTCTTGTATACATTTAACAAATTCCTCTTCATCTAAACCCTTAACACTATGGCAGTCCCAGTCTATGTTTGGAAAATTAAAACCCCCTACCATAACCACCCTATTATTCTTACAGATAGCTGAGATCTCCTTACCAATTTGTTTCTCAATTTCCCTCTGACTATTTGGGGGTCTATAATACAACCCCAATAAGGCGATCATCCCTTTCTTATTTCTCAGTTCTACCCAAATAAATTCCCTGGATATATTTCCAGGAATATCCTCCCTCAGTACAGCTGTAATGCTAACCCTTATCAAAAACGCCACTTCCCCCCTCCTCTCGTGCCTCCCGTTCTGTCTTTCCTGTAGCATTTGTATCCTGGAAAATTAAGCAGCCAGTCCTGTCCATCTCTGAGCCACATTTCTGTAATTGCTATGATATCCCAGTCCCATCTTTCTAACCATGCCCTGAGTTCATCTGCCTTTCCTGTTAGGCCTCTTGCACTGAAAGGATGAATTGGTCATGGGAAACTGCCCTGTGATGTGCAGGCTAGGTGGATTAGCCATGGGAAATACAGATTGATTAGATGGATGCACTTTAGAGGGTCAGTGTGGACTTGATGGGCCAAATGGCCTGCTTCCACACTGTAGGGATTCTAACAGCCCCAAGGTTCACTGATGTATCCATGTCAATGTAGTTCCTTATCCTGGAACTATGCTTTGGAATTTTGCCTGCGCACTCTCTAATGTTTACAAATCGTTCTTCATCAACTGGTTTCTGAATCTCACTGGCACCTTCAACAATTTAAACGTGTGCATTGCTAGATTCCTTTCTGCCTGCACTCCCTTTTAGAATGGTGTCCTATCTTTGATATTGCCTCTTGTTGTTCAGATATTCATCTGCTCCATCTCAAACAGGGCCACTGTTGTGGTCTCTGCTGATTGAGGTTGCCTTTAAGCTGAAGTCATTCAGCAATCCTGCCAAATTGTGTAATATCACATCTTGTATTGCCTGCTCTCTTGGTTGGTTCCGGAATGTGCTACTCTTAAAGAACTTTCTTTAAAATATTTAATGAATTCTCCATCCAGGCTACCTTTGCCAGTCTGATTTTTCCAGTTTTTCTGTAAATTAAAATCACCAATGATCAGTGATGCCCCTTTAACCCATGTACCCAATATTTGTTCTTGTATACTTCCATCTATACTATGGTTACTGTTAGGTGTTCTTGTCAAAGAGAATCACCAGGAGATGCAGAGAGTTCTTCAAGAAGGTGATCGTTTATTTGCAAACAAAAGCTGTGACAATCAGGATGCGAATTCCTGATTGCACCCGAACCTCGGGGGTCCGTTGTTTTTTATATCCTTTTGCTATTATGTTTTCTTCAGGCTTATCAGAATGTCCAATTGTGTTAGTCAGGGCTAACGTAACTACAGACATGCCACAAAACAATGATGTCAGTTCATGTTATCTCTCTACTTCAGC
Organism: Chiloscyllium punctatum; assembly: GCF_047496795.1. Lineage (NCBI taxonomy): Eukaryota > Metazoa > Chordata > Chondrichthyes > Orectolobiformes > Hemiscylliidae > Chiloscyllium > Chiloscyllium punctatum. The sequence continues at coordinate 86,147,453 of NC_092758.1, forward strand.
CACTATGGCATTTCCTCTTCAAACTTAGTTCTACTCTACTATATCACGATTAGATATTTACTATCACATCTGCCACAATGGCTTTCAACCCCAGGCTAATTCTGCTAACTATTAATTAGATATTTGCTGTCACATCCTGCCACAATGGTCTTTTGCTCCAGGCTGACTCTACTAATTGATGTCGCACTCCAATGTAGCATTTCATTGATCCTTTGATGTAGTATTTTGATTAATATAACATTTCACAGCCCCCTTGTAACATTCCACCTTATGCTTTAACCATTCACATACCTTATGCTCTTTATTTTCCATATTGTTTAGATCACCTCGCAGTGGCTTCATTTGCCATACTAGTCTTCATCTCCACTTTAATAAATTCTACATCCTGATCTCCTTAAACAAGGTTGTCATTATTGCTACCCTTGTTTGACCTTCCATCTTTATCCCACTTTTTTTATTTGTCCCAAATGCCCATATAGCTGTCAACACTCTTCAGTCAGCACCCAATGTCTGTATTTCTGCAGCCACATTTCCTTAATGTATGATGGCACTGTGCCTTTAGATTAGGTTCCCCATAGTGTGGAAACAGGCCCTTCGGCCCAGCAAGTCCACACTAACCCTCCGAAGAGTAACCCACCCAGACCTATTTCCCTCTGACTAATGCACCTAATACTATGGGCAATTTAACATGGCTAATTCACCTGACCTGCATATCTTTGGACTTTGGGAGGAAACGGGAGCACCCAGAGGAAACCCACGCAGACACTGGGAAAACGTGCAAACTCCACACAGACAGTCACCCGAGGCTGGAATCAAACCTGGGGCCCTGGTCCTCTGAGGCAGCAGAGCTAACCACTGAGCCACCGTGGGATTTGTTCAGTGGAGTGCTGTCACAGTGATTCTAGAATGTCTAGTCCAGAAGACATGGTGAGTAGACTGTTCAGATGAAGTTTATTGTTACAGCCATTCATTTTGAAAATTATACACAGGACATGACAAGAGAACATAATTGTCAACATGTTGTCAGGACTTTGATGAAGGAAGATGTTTGATAGTGGAAGAATGGACGGAGATGTACAATACAATTGAATGTATACATGCTTAGGTTCAATTTAATATGGTTTAATAAGGGTTAATGATACTAAATACTTTGAAAGTGAAGCCACCTTTGTATTTTGATGGTTCATGTTCTTTTTTTTAAAGGGTGGAGGTGTGATGATACTGTGCCTTTAAGAGAAATTCTATTCTCTTTCGAAGAAGGGTGTTGACACCATGGTGAAGACATGTCTGCTTCAGAGGCAATTGGTAAACAGCTCTGAATTCCCTAAGTATCTTTCTACTTAGATAAAAGAAGCATGATTGAGTGGAGTCAGGCTCACACAGACTTGGGATTTTAGTTTTGCAGGATTTGGAGTTGGCTGTTGAAGCTGATAGATGCAGCTCTCTCTCTCTGCTGCAGCAAAAAGCTTGTGTTTTCCCCTTGCTACCAGATTGTTTCTTTCGGTGTTCCTCTCTCTGAGAATGGAGAAAGGATGTGACAGTCTGTTTTGTTGAATTTGCCTTTGTCTAGGGTGAGTTAATAGGATGCTGCTATATTGGAGCAGTTAATGATTAGTTGTTAACTAATATATTAGTTTATTAAGTATTTCAATAGAGTTAATGTTTTACCAATTCTGCTTTTATTGTCATTGCATTTTAACTGTGTTGTAAGAATAAAGTGTGTTTTGATTAAAGCCTAGTAATTGAATCACATCACAACACCTTACACTTCCTAAAGTGTAAACAAAAATTAGGGTCTAGGCTATCTCCTTGATATATTTTGAGAGGGGTTGTGAAATCATATTTATTTATTTCAATACTTGCTTTCAAATGACTTAATTTGATATGAATGCTATGTGCACTCAGATACAGAGCTTTTAGTTTTGTCTTTTGTTATCTTTGTAGTACTTAGTCTTAACTACTGGTGTATTAGGTTTATTCTCTATTGTCTCATTCTGTTATTCATTGGCATCAGACAGGCCACACAGCCATTGAGAGCGTGTCATTCTCCCTCATTATACTGTCCCCTATGACCACTATATTCCTTCTTACTGCCTCTCTTGGTGGCGTCCTCCACCATAGTCAGTTAGCTCAAACACCTTGGCAGAGCCCAATCTCATTCACACAAAGCATGCAGACCATCAAACCCCATTAGACAACAGCAAAGACTGAAGCCTTGCGTTCTGCCCTCTGTGTCCCCTTACCAGCCTTACTCACAGTTAGAGTTTCCTGTCTAGGAATACCGAGCAAGTCAGAAGACCCAACCCTAAAAGGTGTGACTGTCCCTCTGGTACAAGTAATCCAGGAAACATTCTGCATCCCTGATGGATTACAATGTCTGCAGATCTGGACCAAAGCAGCTTAAACCTAAACACTTGCTTCAGGTGTATTTGGATTAATCAGAACTGTTATCCAGAGTGATGATGCTGCAGCTTCAAGAGGTGTATTTTGTCCTGGTTTCTTTTACAGAGGGAGTGGGGACATGTAGCAAGCAGTCTATGAGAAGATAAACAATTTGTGAGGTCTTGAATTTTTTTTAAAATTGGAACAATAGAAGCAGCCTTCCAGAATAGTGAATGGTCTGGACAGAGTGGATGTTGGGAAGATGTTACCATTGGTGGGAGAGACTAGGACCTGAGGGCACAGCCTTAGAGTAAAGGGAAGATTAGATTAGATTCTCTACAGTATGGAAACAGACCCTTTGGCCCAACAAGTCCACACCAACCCTCTGAAACGTAACACACCCAGATCCATTCCTCTACTCTATATTCACCCTGACACTATGGGCAATTTAGCATGGCCAATTCATCTGACCTGTGGGAGGAAATCCACATAGATACAGGGAAAACGTGCAAACTCCACATAGTCGCCCTAGGCCAAAATCGAACCTGGGTCCCCGGTGCTGTGAGCCACCGTGCCAGTCTGTTTGAAGACCTTTTCGAACGGAGATAAGGAGAAACTTCTTCAGCCAGAGAGTGGTGAATCTATGAAATTCATTGCCACAGAAGGCTGTGGAGTCCAGGTCATTGAGTATATTTAGGACGGAGATAGACAGGTTCTTGATTGTTCAGAGAATAAAGGGTGATGGGGAGAAAGTGGGAGAAGAGGGTTGAGAAACTTATCAGCCATGATTGAATGACTGAACAGACTCAATGGGCTGAATGGCCAAATTTCTGCTCCTATGTTTTGTGGTTACATGAGTAGGTGTGGTCAAGTTCTCACAGATTCAGGACTTCCCGTTAGCTTTCAGCAGTTGACGCTTAGATATGAGCAGGTTTGGAAGTAAATGAATCTTTCCTGGCTGCTACCCCAACTCTGTCTGAGTTGTCTTTGATGTTCTTTCCTCCTCAATTGAAGAACTGCATTTGAGACAAATTTGTTTTCTCAATGTGTCTTTTACCAAAGGGTGTGTTTATGGGATGTTGTAACATTGGGATAGTCTATTAGTAATTATATCAATTATTTTTTTACATTTTCCAATAGAGTTAAGTTATTCCTAGTCCTTTTTTCTTTTGTTGTATTTGAATTATAGCGGATGAATAAGATTAGATTCCCTACAGTATGGAAATAGGCCCTTCGGCCCAACAAGACCACACTGATCCTCTGAAGAATAACCTACCCAGACCTGTTTCCCATATTCATCCCTGACTAACGCACCTAACACCATGGGCAATTTAGCATGGCCAATTCACCTGACCTGCACATCTTTGGACTGTGGGAGGAAACTGGAGTAATCGGAGAAAACCCACCCAGACACGGGGAGAATGTGCAAGCTCCACACAAACAGTTGCCTGAGGCAGGAATTGAACCCTGCTACTGTGAGGTAGCAGTGCTAACCACTGAGCCACCACCATACCGCCGCCTCCCCCCCACCCCCATCCCAATAAAGTGTGTTTTGCTTTAAATCTGGCAGTTTGACCAATCAAATTGCACCTGGAACGCAACACCTTACACCAAAATGAAAAGGTTAGGGTTGAGACTATCTTCTGAAAAGTTTGAGACGGTTTGATCTGGTTCATAACATTACGAACTCCCATGTGCTTCAACAGTGATACATCACCTCTCCTGCCATCCTTAGTTATCATAATAATTAATTTAGTCAAATTTGCATGTTTTGTTATGTTTTGATACATCTTACCAACTAGTTTCTACACTATATTGAATAAAATAAACTTTACTTACTTACCAGGTACCCACCAAAATATCTGACTGTAGTGCGGATATTAAAAATCCAGCAGTGGTAGAGCAGCCATCACATCCAGCTCTTGAGACAGTCACAATTCACAAGATTGAAACCATACTTACAGATGCAGGACAGATCAGACGCAATGCAGTCAATTCAGTCAGCGATCTGTAAAGATTGGATGTTGATTGAGTTTAAGCCAGATACCAGGGTGACCAAATCTGAGACATTGAACCAATCCACACAAAGACCGGGATATTCCTCTCATGCTCTCTGCAGTGAGTTGTGAAATTGAAGTCATTCTCAGGTTTGGTTAGTCACACTTTAACCAGAGCTGGTGAGGACAGGTGCAATCAGCAACCGCTGAAGATGAACAAGGACATGCGTTTGCAAATTGACTTTATCTAGGGATGAGGGATGGTATTAAAGAAGAAGCTGAGAAAATTTGTCTCTTTTGCCCTGCAGAGAAAAAACTGGTGTGAAGGTTAAAGTAGACATGTTCATGAACGAAACTGGGCACAAGGGTTTTGAGGAATAGGTTGGAAGGTTGAGTTGAAGCCAATGTCATATCAGCATGGGCTGAGCAGAGTCGAGGGGCTGAATGGCCTTCTTCTGCCTGTAATTTGTTTGTACACATGCTCATATCCAAATGCTGGGAACCCACTTGGTAAGGCAGTAATCAAAGTCACAGAGTGCAGTGTGGTCCCCAATGTGGCACAGAGCTTTGTGCAGAGTTTAGGGCCCATCCTTTGCCCAATGGGTATTACTGTGGGCACTGCTTCACATTCAATGTGGCGGCAGAGTATCAAAGAATTATAGAATCCCTGCAGTGTGGGAACAGGCCATTCGGCCCAAAATGTCCACACGGACCCTCTGAAGAGCCCAACCAGACCCATTCCCTCTACATTTCCCCTGACTAACGCACCTAACCTACACATCCCTGGACATAGCAGGGCTGTCTGCGGGCTCCCGCTCAGGACTCCTCCACTCCCACAAGCATTCTTTCTTGCTTTTTACTTCCACTCCTCTCCTATTCTTTTTTGTTCATTTCGTTTTTCTTTTCCTTTGGAGCCTGACTGTGACGGGTTGGTCAGTGAAGTCGGTGTTGGCAGCTAGGGCGGACCGTGGGCGGATTGGCGGCTCCTCCCAGCGGCTGGAGGCCATGACAGTGCCAGACTGTTTCAAGATGGTGGCACACCAGCAAGGCGACGTCGTGGGGTGGGGTTGGGGAGGCAGCCGGAGCCGGCCGGTTGGTGAGACAGCGGCAGCCTAATCAGGCAGCAAAGCCAGTTGCCGGTTGCCATGGAAGCGTGGGATTAGCACGGGCCTGGCAGCGAACATTGGTGGCGGTGATGTTTGGGCCCAGGGCAGGAAGATGGCACCCAAAGACTGGCAACTCCTACATTGGTGTATCCGCAGTGAGGCGATGGGGGAGGGGCTGTGCTGGTGTCATTGTTGAGCAGCTTAGGGCTCTCACTTATATCGTTACTCATTTTTATTCTTAAACTATTCAATTGTGCCAAATTGCGGCAACTGTTGAAGCTTTTCACTGTATTTTGCTGCATTATTCATGGTAAAACACACATGACAATAAATAAATAAATGAATAAATAAATAAACAAAGCATGCTTTTGTGAAATCAAATCTATGACAGCCAATCTCACAATATCCATTTTAGCAAAAGCAACCGGAGAAATTGGTCAATACTGAGAGCTTCAATTCACCAATGTCTCTACCACACAATCCCATGCAGATTGTTAAAACCAACCTGGAAAAGTACCGAAATCTCACAGCAAAGAACAGAATACCGAAATCAGCCATTAACTTGCCAGGATTTGCTGATTCTGCACACTGCTTAACATTGCATTGAGCAGCGTGAGATTGGGAAAAATTGTAGGCTTGAACGTGGAGCTCAGAGTAGACAGCATTGGTGTTAAATCAATGTAGCTGACTGTTCGTCATCATGATCTATCTCTCTGCACTGCTTGGCAGATGTTTGGTGCAGGTCGGTTAACGATTCCTGTTATCAGCATGTCAACTGTCCCACATCACTGTTGTGGTTCTGTTCGCGGAACAGAAGCACTGCTGTGATGTTTCCTTCAGCATTTATAGTGATTTGTACCTGCCGCTTCCGGTTATCAGTTCCAGCTGTCTGTTGCAGTGGCTGGTATATTGGATCCAGGTTGATGTGTTTGTTGATAGAATCTGTGGATGAGTGCCATGCCTCTAGGAATTCCCTGGCTGTTCTCTGTTTGGCTTGTCCTATAATAGTAGTGTTGTCCCAGTCGAACTCATGTTGCTTGTCATCTGCGTGTATGGCTACGAAGGATAGCTGGTCGTGTCGTTTCGTGGCTAGTTGGTGTTCATGGATACGGATCGTTAGCTGTCTTCCTGTTTGTCCTATGTAGTGTTTTGTGCAATCCTTGCATGGGATTTTGTACAATACGTTGGTTTTGCTCATGCTGGGTAACGGGTCCTTTGTTCTGGTGAGTTGTTGTCTGAGAGTGGCTGTTGGTTTGTGTGCTGTTATGAGTCCTAGTGGTCAGAGTAGTCTGGCTGTCAGTTCAGAAATGTTCTTGATGTATGTTCTGTATACCTTTGTGGCTAGTCCTTTGGGTTGTGATATGTCCTCATTCCGTTGTTTTTCCCTTCGGCATCTGTTGATGAAATTGTGGGGTTAACCCTTTTTGGCGAATACATTGTAGAGGTGTTCTTCTTCCTCTTTTTGCAGTTCTGGTGTGCTGCAGTGTGTTGTGGCCCTTTTGAATAGTGTCTTGATGCAACTTCTTTTGTGTGTGTTGGAATGGTTGCTTTCATAGTTCAGGACTTGGTCTGTGTGTGTGGCTTTCCTGTATACCTTTGTGGTGAATTCTCCGTTCGGTGTTCTCTGTACCATCCCGTCTAGGAATGGGAGTTGGTTGTCCTTTTCTTCCTCTCTAGTGAATCGGATTCCTGTGAGTGTGGCGTTGATGATCCGGTGTGTGTTTTCTATTTCCGTGTTTTTAATAATTACAAAGGTGTCAGCCATATATCTGACCCAGAGTTTGGGCTGAATTTGCGGTAAGACTGCTTGTTCTAACCTTTGCATTACCGCTTCTGTTATGAGTCCAGAGATGGGTGAGCCCATGGGTGTTCCGTTGATTTGTTCATATATTTGGTTGTTGAATGTGAAGTGTGTTGTGAGGCACAGGTCCAGTAGTTTGAGTATGCTGTCTTTATTGATAGGTTCCCCATCTTGTTTGTTCTGTATGTCCAGCAGGTTGGCTATTGTTTCTCTGGCTAGGGTTTTGTTGATAGAGGTGGACAGTGCCATTACATCGAATGAAACCATGGTTTCTTCCTTGTCTATGTGTATATTTCTGATGATGTCCAAGAATTCCTGTGTTGACTGTATAGAGGGTCTGGATCCGCTGATCAGGTGTTTCAGTTTCTGTTGTAGTTCTTTAGTCAGTTTGCGTGATGGTAGTGATACTCTGGGTCTGAGTGGGATGGCTGGTTTGTGCACTTTAGGTAGTCCATAGAATCTGGGGGTGTTGTTGTTTTCAGGTTTCATTCTCTGTAAGTCAAACCTGGTTATCTGTCCATTTTTTTGTAGATTCCTCAGTGTGTTGTTTATCCTATTGGTGAGCTGTGGGATGGGGTCAAACTCCCTCTTTTGGGTAGGTGTTGGTATCTGCAAGTAGTTGTTGCGCTTTCTGGATGTACTCTGCTTTGTCCAGGATGACCGTCATTCTGCCTTTGTCTGCTGGTAGTATGATTATGTTCTTATTGTTTCTTAGTGATTTTAGTGCTTCCCTCTCCTTGGTGTTTAGGTAATGTGTTTGTCTTTTCCTTGTTATCAGAGGTACGATACTTTGTCTCACAGTTTGTTGTGTCTCTTCTGTCAGTCCATTGTTCCTGAGTGTGCATTCTAGTGCTGCGAGGAAGTCTGCTGTCTTGGCGTCCCTGTGGTTGTAGTTGAGTCCCTTGGCCAGTATTGTTCCTTCCGTGTCTGTGAGCTGTCTGTGGGAGAGGTTTCTAACCCAGGTATGTGTTTTGGTGCCCTCTCTGTTGTGTGTTAGTTTAGACATTTTTTCTTTTAGTGCCGTTTTTTTGCAGTGTATGGTCTTGCTCTGTCCTATGGTGACGGCCTGTTCTATGGTCCGGGTCCATTCCTGATTGGTGGTTTTTGAAATTAACGATTTTTGGCATGCAATTTCTTGTCTGTATTTGTGAAGTCTGTTGTGAGCGTCTGTAATCATTACCTGGATCATCCTGAATCCGTTCTGTCTGGCTGTGTCCCTGGCTTGTGGGTCGTTGACTGGTGGTCTGTATCTGACACATGGTGGAAGGATTCAATTCTTTTGGCATTCATGCAGGAACCGGAGTTGTTCGTATGTGGCGCTTCAGCGGTTGGCACAGGATTCCCATTCCTTGGCTTGTCTTAGTGTCTCTCGCCCGTAGGTGTTCAAAGTTTGTGAGGAGATTTGTAGCTCGGGTGCTCGTTGTTTTGGTTCTGTTTGCCAAGCTGGGAATTTGTGTTGCAGGACAACCAACTCCCATTCCTAGAGGTGGTGGTACAGAGAACACCGAACAGAGAATTCACCACAAAGGTATACAGGAAAGCCACACACACAGACCAAGTCCTGAACTACGAAAGCAACCACCCCAAAACACACAAAAGAAGTTGCATCAAGACACTGTTCAAAAGCGCCACAACACACTGCAGCACACCAGAACTGCAAAAAGAGGAAGAAGAACACCTCTACAATGTATTCGCCAAAAACGGATACCCCCGCAATTTTATCAACAGATGCCGAAGGGAAAGACAACGGAATGAGGACATGCCACAAACCAAAGGACTAGCCACGTTACCATACATCAAGAACATTTCTGAACTGACAGCCAGACTACTACGACCACTAGGACTCATAACAGCACACAAACCAACAGCCACTCTCAGACAACAACTCACCAGAACAAAGGATCCGATACCCAGCATGAGCAAAATGTAGTGTACAAAATCCCATGCAAGGATTGCATAAAACACTACATAGGACAAACAGGAAGACAGCTAACGATCCACATCCATGAGCACCAACTAGCCACGAAACGACACGACCAGCTATCCTTAGTAGCCACACACGCAGATGACAAGCAACATGAGTTCGACTGGGACAACACTACTATTATAGGACAAGCCAAACAGAGAACAGCCAGGGAATTACTAGAGGCATGGCACTCATCCACAGATTCAATCAATAAGCACATCGACCTGGACCCAATATTCCGGCCACTGCAACGGACAGCTGGAACTGACAACCGGAAGCAGCAGGTACAAATCACTATAAATGCCGGAGGAAAGATCACAGAAGCGCTTCACAGGAGGCTCCCAAGCACTGAGGATGTCACCTAGACAGGGGACGAAACGTCTGCAACACAAATTCCCAGCTCGGCGAACAGAACCACAACAATGAGCGCCCGAGCTACAAATCTTCTCCCAAACTTTGGCCCCATCATATCAGATTTGTGAATGGATATCACAAAAGAGGGGGCTGGTGGTCACAACTCTACTTTTTAACTCCCCCTACCCCACGATGTTGTCTCCTTATACAGATGATGGTTGACTATGCTTCCACAGTAAGATTTGGAATGGGAGCTGTTTTTAATGTCATGTTCCAAAACATAAAACGTGATTACAGTGGGAGAAAAGGCCATTTGAAACTCTGATTAATTACGATAATTGGTGAAAATGGAATTCAGTTGAAAAACATCCCATTAGAATCTTGAATGCACTATCTCAGTGGGTGGTGAGAGCACTTACTTGACAGAAAGACCAAGATGCATGTCTCAAGGAGTTTTATTTGATTTTTAACTTGATTTTGATTTTACTGTCGCAAATAATTTAAACAGTAAGAGTACAATAAAATACAGTGAAAAGGCGCCATTTTGAATAATTTAAGAATAAAGGAAAGAAATAAAAATTTATCTTGAAGACAGTCCATCAGTCCAGAGCTAACTCATCGCCGTTGACGACACCAGCACCACCGTCCCTTCTATCGCCGCTTTGCCGCTGTCTACACCGGACCCAACCGACATTGAAGTCATTTATCCTCAAGCGTCATCTTTGGCATTGAGTTGATAATCCTCTGCCACCACTGGCTGCCATCTTCACTGGACCCAAACTGACATCAAAGTCACCGTCCTCAGGCACTACCTTTGCCGTTGTGTCAATGACCATCTGCCACCGCTTCGCTGCCATCTACACCTGACCCCAAACCGACATCAAAGTCACCGTCCTCAGGTGCCATCTTTGTCGCTGCGCCAATACTCCACCGCCACTGCTTCCTGTGCCAAACCTATCAATGTCAAGGGCGTGTCTCTTGTTGCTGGGCCCACCTCATCAACATTGCCATGATGTCCATCCATCACTGCACCGCCAGTTTTGGACCCAACCAACAATGAGGTGGCTGACCCTGAGGCACCATCTCTTGCTGCTGGCTCTTGCTCCCTCTCTGACATCACCTCTGCCAATGTGGCAGCTGCCAATTCCTGGTCCTGTGTTTGCTCCTGAAAGGTAAGAACGCCGCTCACTCAAGGGCTGCCTTGGGCCCGCTCAAAGTCCATGCGTTCGGTTGTCGTTGCTGCCAATGCCATCCAGGCTCAAGTAAGCAAGTTAAAAAAAAAGAAAAGAGACAGGGAGAAGAAAGAAAAAGAGAAAAGCAGAGTTGACGAGCTCTAGCACAGGAGCCCAACTCTGCCAGCATCTGGACCAGATAACGTTTATAGGATCATAGAAACTCCTCTGTGTGGAAACAGGCCATTCGGCCCAACAAGTCCACATCAATCCTCCGACCAACATCCCACCCTATTTCTGCATTTCCTGTGACCTAGCCTTGATCACCATGGGGCAATTTCCCCAGGCCAATCCACCCTAACCTGAACATGGTTGGACTGTGGGAGGAAACCCATGCAGACACGGGGAGAATGTGTAAACTCCACACAGGCGGTCGCTTGAGGGTGAAATTGAACCTGGGTCTCTGGTGCTGTGAGGCAGCAGTGCTAACCACTGACCCACTGTTCCGGCTTTGTTACTCGATGTTGAAGGTATTGGAGATGCAGGACAAGGACAGCGACCAGGCCAATTGAGGGCATTGGGTTATGAAGACCATTCTGTAAATCGAGCAGCTCCTCAGCGGAGGTCTAATTGCTGCCACTTTTAAGAGGCTAAATGGACAAGAGATGCCTGGATTTCCAAGGAGGGCTTGATTAATATAGGTCAAGTGTAGCTCCTGTTTGGTCGAGGAGCTGTTAGACAAGCTGTGACGAGAAGAGTGGAAGTGTTTGTGTATTTTCTTTTACAGAAATGGCTACTTTTCTAAAAGCCACAGATGTTAAAACGTTGTTTCTCTTCAGCATTTTGATGGGCACCTGAGCGATAGGGTCCGGGAAGTGAGCTGCTGTGTCTTCCTCCCGATCTTGATGAAGTAATTGGCCTTGTGGTATTATCACTAGACTATTAATCCCGAAAGTCAGCAAATGTTCTGGGGACCTGGGTTCAAATCCCACCATGGCAACCAGTGGAATTTGAATTCAGTTAAGAATCTGGAATTAAGGATCTAATGATGACTATGAAACCATTGCCAGTTCATCAAGGAAAACCCCATCTCGTTCAGCAATCTTCTTTAGGGAAGGAAACCTATCATCCTAACCTGGTCTTGCTACATGTTACTCCAGACCCATAGCAATGTGGTTGACTCTTAACTGCCCTTTGGAATGTTAGGGATGGGCAATAAATGCTGACCGAGCCAGTGACACCATATCCCATGAATGAATAAACAATAATCTAGTTCCAAAGTTCTAGCTTATGTACATGGCTAGGAGAATGAGCGTCATGGCTTGGGAGAAGCGAGAGAGACAGTCTGAGGACCAGATTAATGGATAGTGTGAGGGTGAGAGCTGCAGGTTAAGAAGTTTGTTTAGGGAGGCTGGTTAATGCTGGAAATATCCGGGGCAGATGCCAGTCTTGGAGGAATTTCTTTTCCCCCTGGTTTATAAACAGTAGGACAACACTCAATTGGTTCCAGACGCACTCTCCAAGCCTCAGAAAACCTGACCTGCAAACATTAACTACAAAACCCAATCAAAATCCGAGGAACACAGATTCATTTAAATATTTAGGTTAAGCTCCAAGGTAGAAAGGAAAGGGTTACTCAGCAGTCCAGTATTCCCCCACCACAGCCCCAACCCAACCACATCCGCCAGAAACACAAGTCAGGCTTGGCCATTTTTGCAATGCCAATCCCACAATCTCCCAAACCGCCATTACCCATTCTAGCTTGGGTTGGGGAGGAATGGGAATGGATTTCGAATTACTCCAACATTTCAGTGAGAGAGTGGTCACCCTATGACATGTTCCTCCGGTCAAAACTGGAAGTAAATGTTTCACACAAATTACAGGTAGCTTTCACAGAAGAACATTTTGAGATCTAATTGTTGAATAATTGGAGACATGACAATACTGGCCTCTACCTAAAAATATGAACAATTGGCCCAGGTATGTCCAATTCACAAAAAGCAGGACAAATCCAACCCGACCAATTACCATCCCACCTGTCTTCTCTTGATCATCAGCAAAGTGATGGACGGTGTCAGTAACAGTGCTATCAAGCAGCACCTGCTCAGCAATAACCTGCTCAGTGACGCCCAGTTTGCGTTCCCCCAGGTTCACTCAACTCCTGACCTCATTACAGCCCTCATTCAAACATGGACAAAAGAGCTGAATTCCAGAGGGGAGGGGAGAGAGACAGCCCTTGACATCAAGACTGCATTCAACCGAGTGTGGCATCAAGGAGCCCTGACAAAACTGCAATCAATGGATATCAGGGGGTAAACTCTCCACTGGTTGGTGTCATACCTGCCACAAAGGATGATGGTCATGGGTGTTGGAGGTCAGTCGTCTCAGTTCCAGGACATCTCTGCAGGAGTTCCTTTGGGTAGTGCCTGAGGTCCAACCATCTTCAGCTGCTTCGACAATGACCTTCCCTCCCATTGTAAGATCAGAAATGGGGATGCTCGCTAAACATTACACAATATTTAGCACCATTTGTGACTCATCAGGTATTAAAGAAGTCCACGTCAATTTGCTCCAACAGCTGGACAATATCTAATGCTGATAAATGGCAAGTAATATTGATGCCTCACAAATGGCAGGCAATGACTATCTCCAATAATGACAGAAACTAACCATCACACGTTGACATTCAATAGCATTATCATCAACATGCTGTGGGTAACCAGAAACTAAACTGAATTTTCCATGTAAATGATACAAGAGCAGGTCAGAGGCAAGAAATCCTGCAGTGAGTAACTCAACTCCTAACTGCCTAATACCTGCCCACCATCCAAAAGACACAAGTCAGGAATGTGATAGAACACTTCCCACTTGCCTGGATGGATGCAACTCCAACAGCACTCAAGAAAATTGACACTATCCAGGTGAAAGCAGCCCATTGGATTGGCACCCATTCCAACACCTTCAGCATTCACTCCTTTGAATACCAATACACAGTGGCAGTAATGTGCACTGTCTACAAGATGCACTGGAGTAATTGGCCTGAGCATCTTTCTGAACTCATGACTACTTCCATCTAGAAGGACAAGGGCAGAAGCTACATGGGAACAACACCATCTGCAAGTTCCCCTCCAAGCCACTTGCCACCCAGACTTGGAGATAAAGCATCAGTCCTTCACTGTCTCTGCATCAAAGTCCCTTCTCAATAACATTGTGAGTGTCTCTACACTCCAAGGATTGCAGCACTTCAAGAAGACAGCTGACCATCGCCTTTGCAAGGGCTATCACGGATCGACAATAACGCTGGCCTAGGCAGGGGTGACCACAATGTTTTTCAGAAGGGCATGTAGTAGGTGTAGCATTTTGTGAAGGATCGATCTACCATTCCCAAAATTCTCTCATGATTTCCCTCATGTCATGCTGTGGACTGTGATTTCCAAGATTTATCTAAAAATCACTGTCTTGTAAAATGCAGCCAACAGGTTAGCACAAAGTCAACTCAATGGACCTTGGTCCTTTTACACTGAACAATTCTAACTTTGCTAAATACAAGTTGTCACTGAAATGGGCAAAATCCTTTGTTTCATGACTCCATGTTTGTAATGTAATTCTCATAGAATTCATGTGGGACTGATGTAAGGATAAATTGCCAACTCTTACCTTTAGCAGATATGTTTTAATGAAGAGTATCTCATGTTAAACCTCTTGTCATTGGTTTAATGCAGGATATTTTTGGAATCATAGAAACAGTTACTTCCCACTTTCCCATATATTGAGAATAGAGAGGAGAAGATTAATATTCGAGTATAGAAAAGGTTGGGAGTAGGGAGGTCCAAAATCAAGTTTCAGGGACGCAAGATGGCACCGGCAAGCAAGACGTTGGTTTGAAGTGTGTCTACTTCAACAGCAGGAGCGTCCGGAATAAGGTGGGTGAACTTGCAGCATGTAGTGGCTTCAATGTTGTGGCCATTTCGGAAATATGGTTAGAGCAGGGGGCAGGAATGGTTGTTGCAGGTTCCAGGATTTAGATGTTTCAGTAAGAACAGAGAAGATGGTAAAAGAGGGGGAGGTGTGGCATTGTTGATCAGGGACAATATTACAGTTGCAGAAAGGATGTTTGGGGACTCGTCAACTGAGGTAGTATGGGCTGAAGTTAGAAACAGGAAAGGAGAGGTCACCTTGTTGGGAGTTTTCTATAGGCCTCTGAATAGTCCCAGAGATGTAAAGGAAAGGATAGCAAAGATGATTCTCGATAGGAGTGAGAGAGATAGGGTAGTTGTCATGGGGACCTTCAACTTTCCAAATACTGACTGGGAACACTATAGTACGAGTACTATAGATGGGTCAGTTTTTGTCCAGTGTGGCAGGAGGGCTTCCTGACATAATATGTAGACAGGCCAACAAAGGGTGAAGCCACATTAGATTTGGTTCTGGGTAATGAGCCCGGCCAGGTGTTAGACTTGGAAGTAGGTGAGCACTTTGGTGATAGCGATCACAATTCTGTTATGTTTACCTTTGTGATAGAAAGGGATAGGTGTATACCAATGGGCAAGAGTTACAGCTGGGGGAAAGGCAATTATGATGTGATTAGGCAGGATTTAGGAAGCATAGGATGGAGAAGGAAACTGCAGGGTATGGGCACATTAGAAATGTGGAGCTTATTCAAGGAAAAGCTACTGTGTGTCCTAGATAAGTATGTACCTGTCAGGCAGGGAGGAAGTTGTGGAACACGGGAGCCGTGATTTACGAAGGAAGTGGAATCTCTGGTCAAGAGGAAGAAGAAGGTTTATGTTAGGATGAGATGTGAAGGCTCAGTTAGGGCACTTGAGGGTTACAAGGTAGCCAGGAAAGACCTAAAGAGAGAGATCAGAAGAGCCAGGAGGAGACATGAGAGTTTGCTGGGGGTAGGATCAGGGTAAACCCTAAGGCTTTCTATAGGTATTTAAGGAATAAAAGAATGACGAGCGTAAGATTAGAGCCAATCAAAGATAGTAGTGGGAAGTTGTGTGTGGAGTCAGAGGAGATAGGGGAAGCACTAAATGAATATTTTTCGACAGTATTCACTCTAGAAAATGACAATGTTGTCAAGGAGATTACTGAGATACAGGCTACTAGACTAGGTGCGATTGAGGTTCACAAGGAAGAGGTATTAGAAATCCTGCAAAGTGTGAAAATAGATTAGTCCCCTGAGCCGGATGGGATTTATCCTAGGATCTTCTGGGAAGCCAGTGAGGAGATTGCCGAGCCTTTGGCATTGATCTTTAAATCATCATTGTCTACAGGAATAGTGCCAGAAGACTGGAGGATAGAAAATGTGGTTCCCCTGTTCAAGAAGGAGAGTAGAGACAATCCTGGTAATTATAGACCAGTGAGCCTTACTTCAGTTTTTGGTAAAGTGTTGGAAAAGGTTATAAGAGATAGGATTTATAATCATCTAGAAAAGAATAATTTGATTAGGGATAGTCAGCACAGTTTGTGAAGGGTAAGTCGTGCCTCACAAACCTTATTGAGTTCTTTGAGAAGGTGGCCAAACAGGTAGATGAGAATAAACCAGTTGATGTGGTGTATGTGGATTTCAGCAAGGTGTTCAATAAGGTTCCACACAGTAGGCTATTGTACAAAATGCGGAGGAATGGGATTGTGGGAGATATAGCAGTTTGGATCAGTAATTGGCTTGCTGAAAGAAGACGCAGGGTGGTGATTGATGGGAAATGTTCATCCTGGAGTCCATTTCCCAGTGGTGTACTGCAAGGGTCGGTGTTGGGTCCACTGCTGTTCGTCATTTTTATAAACAACCTGGATGAGGGCGTAGAAGGGTGGGTTAGTAAATTTGCAGACGACATAAGGTCAGTGGAGTTGTGGATAGTGACGAAGGATGTTGTAGGTTACAGAGAGACATAGATAAGCTGCAGAGCTGGGCTGAGAGGTAGCAAATGGAGTTTAATGCCGACAAGTGTGAGGTGATTCACCTTGGTTGGAGTAACCGGAATGCAAAGTACTGGGCTAATGGTAAGATTCTTGGTAGTGTAGATGAGCAGAGAGATCTCGGTGTCCAGGTACACAGATCCTTGAAAGTTACCACCCAGGTTGACAGGATTGTTAAGAAGGCATACAGTGTTTTAGCTTTTATTAATAGAGGGATCGAGTTCCGGAACCATGAGGTTATGTTACATCTGTACAAAACTCTGGTGCGGCCGCACTTGGAGTATTGTGTACAGTTCTGGTCACCACATTATAAGAAGGATGTGGAAGCTTTGGAAAGGGTGCAGAGGAGATTTACTAGGATGTTGCCTGGTATGGAGGGAAGGTCTTACAAGGAAAGGCTGAGGGACTTGAGGCTGTTTTCGTTAGAGAGAAGAAGGTTGAGAGGTGACTTAATAGAGACATATAAGATAATCAGAGGGTTAGATAGGGTGGGCAGGGAGAGCCTTTTTCCAAGTATAGTGACGGTGAGCACGAGGGGGCATAGCTTTAAATTGAGGGACGATAGATATAGGACAGATGTCAGAGGTAGTTTCTTTACTCAGAGAGTAGTAAGGATATGGAATGCTTTGCCTCCAACGGTAGTAGATTCGCCAACTTTAAGTACATTTAAGTCATCATTGGACAAGCATATGGACATACATGGAATAGTGTAGATTAGATGGGCTTCAGATTGGTATGACAGGTCGGCGCAACATCGAAGGCCGAAGGGCCTGTACTGCGCTGTAATGTTCTATGTTCTATTAGTTTTGATTTTTAAAATTCTGTCTCTTCTTCTCTCCCAAGGTATTAAATATCCAATTCAGTCCATTTGGGGCTCTGTAGGAGGCAGAATGACGCAATGGAGGCAACAAAAGTAGGAGAGCAGCACCCTCCAGTGGGCAATGGCAGTATTACTGCTTGTGCTGAGTAATGAGACACCAGGACTTTTACCACATTGTGTGCTGTTGTTAGTTTCGCATTTCCAAGCTAATAATTGTCATAATATTTGATCTAGATACACTTTTATGAGCAATCAGAAACAAGCTGTATTGAACATAACTATAAACAGAGATGGAGTAAGTGAAGACTGCTATGAGGACTCCCATCTATCCTCTCCATCCTCTTTTCTGACTGATCACCTACTATCTCACCTTCATCCCTGTCCATCACCTTTCCCATCTCTCTGCTCCACCCTCCTCTCTGACCTATTACCTTCTCCCCCACCTTCACCTGCCTATCACATTCCCAGCTATCTTCCCCCCAACCCCACCCCCCTCCCATTTACCTCTCAGCCCCAGCCCACAAACCTCATTCCTGATGAAGGGCTTATGCCCGAAATGTCGATTCTCCTGCTCCTCGGCTGCTGCCTGACAGACTGTGCTTTTCCAGCATCACACTCTCAACTATAAAAAAAGATGGCAAGGGAGGACATCCTTGGTTCTGAAAGACACAGGCTCCAGATCTGAAAGATCTAATGTTATTGTCATAACACCTTTTGCACATCTTTAGTAGCTGTACTTGGAATAAATGTACAATCCCCTCTACTCTGCTATAATCATCTTTAAGCTATTGTTTAATTTAAATTTCAGTGAACTCCCTCACAAGCTTGTTCTTCAAATGGACTTTATTTGCAGCTGTGACCAGGAGGAACACCAAGAAAGCTTTTGATACATTTATACATGTAAACCTTCTGAGATCTGCATTAGGATGATATTATTTTCAGGGTGTGTTTAATCCTCTAAGTTTGACCTGCATGATCCTGGATGCAATGTGTACTTTCAAAAACATGTTCACAGGATTTCAGTCCAGCACGTCAACTGGTTGATTTCGAGAGCACGGTGGCTTTGTGGTTTGATCCACTGCTGTTTCGCAGCACCAGGGACCTGGGTTCAATTTCAGCCTTGAGTGATTTCCAGTGTAGAATTTGCATGTCTGCCCTGTGTCTACATGGGTTTCCTCCCATAGTCCAAAGATGTGCAGGCTAGGTGGTTTAGCCAGCCTAAACCCCAACAACAGGTGTTGGCTGGTGGGACTAGATTGGAATATCTGGTCGGCATGGATGAGTTGGACCGAATGGTCTGTTTCCATGCTGTAAATCTCTATGACTTTATAACTACTGAAAGCTAAACCAAAACCCTGGTTCTGAGGGAGCCTGACTCCACCCTAGGTGGTTTAGCTACACTATATCTGGACTGTCCCTAAACCATCTCTCCTTGGAAGGATACCCATTGTTCAGATTTTCCTGCAAGTATTTGGCCCTAGACTATCCAGCCCAGATGTTCTGGACTCACTCAAGTCTGCTCTGTGAAGGTTATCTCTGCTTACCCTAGATTGACCAATGTCATTTTATATCATCATCCTGAACCTTATTTTCTTTCATTTGTTCACGGGATGAGGGCATCTCTGACTAGGCCAACATTTATTGCCTTTCCCAGAGGGCAGTTAAGAGTCAAACACATTGCTGTGGGTCTGGAGTCACATGTAGGCCAGACCAGGTAAGGATGGCAATTTCCTTCCCTAAAGGACATTAGTGAACCAAATGGATCCATGGTCATCATTATCTCTTAATTCCAGAGCTTTTCAATGAATTCAAATGCCACTGTCTACCAGGTCCTCCAGAACATTAACTGGGTCACTGGATTAACTGTCCAGTGATAATACCATTAGGGCCATCATGACATTATGCTGCACTGATCACTGTCCCCTAAAATGTTCCCAATCTGACAGTTAATCTGCTTGATCTCAGCCAAGTAAGTACCAGGTCGAGCAGTGCCTCCTTTCTTGTTGGACTGAACATTTAGTGTGTAGGAAATTCTACCAAGCACAATCTAGGAACACTTGCCCCTTAGTGATCCTTATTTTACCACTATCCCAGTTGACTTATGAGCAATTGATCTCCCCCTGTTATAACTACTCTATAATATTTACACCCTCCACAATTTCCTCACAGATTCGGTCCTCTATATCTTTCCCACTGTTTGGTGGTCTACACAAAGGAATGTAACAGCACGTGCCTTGTTCCTTAACTCTAACCAAATTGATTCAGTCCTAGAGCTCTCTGAAACTCCATACCCTGTGCCTCGGAGTTCTTATCTTCCTGTGCTAGTTTGGAAGTTTATGCTTTTCAAAATGACTGGAATTGAAACACGCTCCCCCACGGTTGCAAACTCAGCCCCACTGTAACAGAATGTGCTCCCTTGCTGGTCTCCACATAAGAGTATTTGAAAAGCCTTGACGTTTCTTCACCTGCAGCCCAAGAACATGCTGTCTCTCAGATCCTAATCTTCTTGTCCCTGGAAGGTAAGGTGATAACAGTTAGACCATAAGACCAGTCAATTATAGCCTCAGTTGGGAGAACCAGTCTTAACATTTGCTGGAACAATAACAGAAATTGCTAGAGAAACTCAGCAGGTCCAACACAGCATCTGTGGAGAGAAAGCAGGGTTAACGTTTCGAGTCCAGTGACCCTTCTTCAGAAGTTTAGCCCTGATTAATTAAAAGACCCATTCCAGATACATTTTCACAAATTGCACAGAATTTATTTATGCTATCATAAATAAATGAAATGATACTTTATAAAAGCAGTTCTTTTTCTGTTACCAGTTTGGGGATACTTAGAACATAGAACAATACAGTGCAGAACAGGCCCTTCGGCCCTCGATGTTGTGCCGACCTGTGAACTATTCTCAGCTCATCCCCCTACACTATCCCATCATCATCCATGTGCTTATCCAAGGATTGTTTAAATCTCCCTTGCTCACACATCTCTTGCTTTTTTCTGTTGACTAAAGGTATCCTGTCCTTAGTCTCTCTTCCCTGTGCACCGAATCACAGCAAATCATCATTTATTTACCCTGTGCTAGTCACTACTCCCTGTGCATGAGCAGAGACATACTAAAGTTTAATTGGCTTGCCAATGCGTGAACATAAATGACCGATCTCAGAATGGCTAAACATTTTATGGCCAATTCCTAACTGGTTTCTTTAAAAGTGATGCCAATCATAATTACATTACTTCCTATTATTTCCTATGACATGCCAGTTGTTTTGTAAAATTGCCCCTTGATAAACAGTTGGTCTATATCAATCTACAGAAAGTAATCAAGAAGGTGAAGGGAACATTTGCCTTTATATCTGGAGGATTTGGTCGCCCAGTAAAAGGAAGGATATAATTTAGCTGAACAAGGTTCAGAAGAGATTTACCAGGGTTTTACTGGGTATTCAAGGTTTGAGTTATAAAGAAAGGCTGGATAAGCTGGGACTTCTTTCACTGGAACATGGGAGGTTGAGAAATAGCCTTATAGAAGTTTATAAAATCGTGTAGGGCATAGATTGGGTTAAAAAATAGTTGTATTTTTCCGAGGATGGGGGATTTTCAGATGAGGGGGGCATATTTTTAAGGTAAGAGGAGAGAAATTTTTAAGAGAATGAGAGGCAAACTTTATCATACAGAGGGTGGTTCACGTGTGGAATAAACTTTCTGAGGAAGTGGTGTATATGGGTATAATTACAGCATTTATTTGGAGAAGTAGAGACCTTGGAGTGCAGGCTCATAGCTCCTTGAAAGTGGAGTCGCAGGTAGATAGGATAGTAAAGAAAGCATTTGGTATGCTTTCCTTTATTGGTCAGAATATTGAGTACAGGAGCTGGGAGGTCATATTGCGGCTGTACAGGACATTGGCTAGGCCCTGTTGGAACATTGCGTGCAATTCTGGTCTCCTTCCTATCGGAAAGATGTTGTGAGACTTGAAAGGGTTCAGAAAAGATGTATAAGGATGTTGCCAAGATTGGAGGATTTGAGTTGTGGGGAGAGGTTGAACAGGCTGGGGCTGTTTTTCCTGGAGTGTCGGAGGCTGAGAGGTGACCTTATAGAGGTTTACAAAATTATGCAGGGCATGGATAGGATAAATAGACAAAGTATTTTCCCTGGGGTGGGAGAGTCCAGAACTAGAGGGCATAGGTTTAGGGTGAGAGGGGAAAGATGTAAAAAGGACCTAAGGGGCAACCTTTTCGCGCAGAGGGTGGTACGTGTATGGAATGAGCTGCCAGAGGAAGTGGTGGATTATTGCAACATTTAAAAGGCATCTGGATGGATGGGTATCTGAATAAGAAAGGTTTGGAGGGATATGGACCAGGTGGGACTAGATTGGGTTGGGATATCTGGTCGACATGGACAAGTTGGACCGAAAGGTCTGTTTCCATGCTATTGGTCTCGATGACTCTATGACTAAATGCATGAATAGGATATGGGCTCGAAGCAGGCAGCGGGGGACTAGTTTAGATTAGGATTATGTTCAGCATGAACAGGTTGAAGCAAAGGGTCCGTTTCCATTCTGTATGACGCTATGACTGGATTATAAGGATGCATATTCTGCTGCACTTTTACAAACCACAGTTAGACCCCACTTGGAGTACAGAGAGCAGATCTGGGCACCAGGACTTGGGAAGCATATTGGCCTTGGAGGAATGACAATGTACATTTACAAAAATGATATCTGGACTTGAGGAGAGGAGAGAAATCATACAAACTGGGCCTGTTTTCTCTAGAATTTAGAAGGTTAAGAGATAATCTGATTGAAGCATTCAAGATATCAACAGGTAAAAGCAACATAGGAAAATGGATTCCACTGATGGGGGATTCTAGATCCTGGGGTCATAGTCTAAACACTGGGGCCAGACCATTCAGGAGAGAGATTAGGAAGCACTTCTACACCCTAAAGTCTCTCGCACAAATGGCAGTTGATGCTCAATCAGTTGTTAATTTTAAACATGCGGTAGATTTTTTTGTTAAGCAAAGGGCAGCACAATGGCAAGGTCGGCACAGTGGTTAGCACTGCTGCTTCACAGCGCCAGGGACGCAGGTTCAATTCCACCCTCAGGTGACTGTGTCTGCATGAGTTTCCTCCCACAGTCAAAAGATGTGCAGGTCATGCTGAATTACCCATAGTGTTGGTTGCATTAGTCAGAGGGAAATAGGTCTGGGTGGATTATCCTTCGGAGAGTCGGTGTGGACTTGTTGGTCCGAAGGGCCTGTTTCCATATTGTAGGGAATCTAATCTAATATGAAGGAATATGGGCCAACGGCAGATACATGGGGTTATGCCACCGATCAGCCTTGACCTCATTGAATGGTGGATCAGGCTTGAAGGGGTGAATGGTCCCCTCCTGTTCAAATGCCCCTATGCCTACCTTTTGCATCTCGACTCATAATGTGGCGCCAGAAGAGCAATGTGTACATCTGCTCAGTGTGCATACGTCACCTCTGTGTGATTAACTATATCTCAAAAGTCTCAACTGATGTACCTAGGTACCATATCCTTTAACTAATAGGACGATGTGTGACTCCACAAAAACATGTTAATGTCTAAAACTCAAAATGACCATACGAAACTAATTAACAGAGGCATGCAACATACTTTATGTTACCAATCTAACTATTTTACAAAGTGAGCATTGGGAGACCTGCATGATTTAGAGATCACGGATACAATGCATGTACAAAGACTGACAAAAGTGGAACTGACTGGAGTCAACACGCTGTCTTATTAACAAAAGATATTTGTCCTGTGACCGTGTTTATTGGTTAACTTACCAACTGTAAATTATAGTGCATGCATTTTTTAATGAAGAGAAGGATGTTTGGTGGAATACAAGTGTATCCTGGTGTGCTAGCTGGTTTACCACAGTCATGTCGCTTCTACCTGCTGTAAGTGTCTTTGTGTGCAGCCACAAACTCACATCACTCGAGACACTCTGAAAACAGTTTGCAGAAAGTATTTCACAAGCTGACCTTCCCTATACCATGGCCTCATCACAACCGTTCTTAATCAGTGGGTATGTCTCAGGGCACAGTTAGGAAATGTTAGGCTAAAATATTCCTACTTACACGTCACTTCCTCATAGGGGAAAACCTGTTCCGGTCCAATCTGTGTAACACAGAATACACAACTAGTAAAGCAGTCTACTACTTGCTATTCAATCCAGCACTTGACATGTTTTCTTTGACCATCCATGGTCTGCAAATATGACATTGTTGTGTCAGCACTGATTGAATCAATATTAGCTGAGCAAAGATCTCACTGTTGGTGCAATCTCATTATTTTTAAACAACTGACCACCACAACGACCAGCCTTGCCTAGCTCTGAATCAAGGCTTCAATCAAAACCAGTCAAGGGGTGAAGCTCAAGGCCTCAACTGCCATTTATGCAGTACGCTGAATAAATTTCAAGCTTTTCAGACACCATCATGGGTCATAATATCTTGTTTTCTTGAGGAACATTCCTGAGATGCATAGATAGGGTTGACAGTCAGAATCTTTTACCAGAGTTGAAATGTCTAAGACTAAAGTGGCACACATTTAAGGTGAGAGGGGGAAAGTTCAAAGGAGATGTGAGGGGCAAGTTTTTGTTTTACACAGAGAGGTTGAACATGAGATGAAAAACTGTAAAAAAGTAAACAGCTTGAGAGGCTCTGGGTTTTTTTTTAATTAAAGGTTGGAACAAGTGAGGCAGCCTGGCTGGTTGTGTGGCCAGTTCTCACAGACTAGGCTTGCTAGTCTTTTTTTCGTTTTTAGGTTTAGCTTTAAGCTGCTGCAGTTGTGTGCTTGAAGAAACCGAAACTCATTTTTCCCTGCTACAGCTAGAAGCTGGGGTTTCTCCCTGCTGCTGGGTTACCTGGGAGACAAAACTAATTTTTAAAAAATTTTCCTTTCTTTTGCCAAGGGGGTATTTATGGGATGTTACTATATTGGAACATATAATTAGTAATAGTTACTGCGTCTATTATTTAGTTAAGTTTTCCAATACAGTTAAGTTCTTCAAAGTTCTGTCTTTTGCTCGTATTTGAAATAAAATTGTTTTGCTTAATGTCAAGAAGTTTGACGAGTCACATTGCATCCTGTACAAGACTTTACACATTTGTCTTAGAATTAAGAAGTTGGGGCGAGGCTACCTTTTTAAAATATTTTGAGCAAGTCTGGTCCAAAACAATAATGTAACAGAGAGGCATTTCAGATGCAAATGGTCAATCTTGGCTTGTCTACCTTCCTCTTTTTGGAGAGTATGTAGTGAGTGATGAGTCAACTGTAAAAACATTAATGCCTATTTTATCATAATAGGTTTTGAGGATTTCATTTGTCCAGCTAAAGCTGACAAAATGTAGGGAGTTAAGAAGCTTCTAGAAATTTAAAGGTGTCTTAGCCATTTTGTGAGCCTAGTAAGATTGCATATTGTTAAAAGAAACAGGATATAAGCCTGAAAAGATAAAAACACATCTGGGACTTCTCATGCCCACTAGTCCTGACCAAGTTCTCTCAACTATCTCACTCAACAACGCCCTGCCATTAATAATTCTTAGCTTTCTGTTTAGCCTTCGGCTAAAAAGTAAATGTTCTTTTGTTGATTCTTCTACATTCTTCAATCAGGTTTTGGGGAATACCTGAAGTCTTTTATTAGTCTGGACTGATTTAAACAGCTGTCCAATATGGCATGTAAAGTCTTTTTACCCCGTGATTTAGTTGCCTGACTTATTTAACCACACATTGTCTGGTGAGCTCAACTTTTGTTGCTCTCAAACCTTAAACTCTCTCATTCTGATGCTTATAACTTGGCAGGTTTCATCAAAGGTTGGTCAAGAAAATGAGCAGAAAAGACAAGCCCTAACATTTGACATTGCACAAATCACTAGCCTCACTTTTGTTACTTGGTAATAATTTTAAACATACTTGGTTAGGATATAGAGTCATAGTCATAGAGATGTATAACATGGAAATAGACCCTTCGGTCCAACTTGTCCATTCCGACCAGATATCCCAACTTAATCTAGTATCATCTGCCACGACCTGGCCCATATCCCTCCATACACTTCATATCTTCTTAAATGTTGCAATTGTACCAGCCTCCACCACTTCCTCTGGCAGCTCATTCCATACACGTACCACCCTCTGTGTGAAGAAGTTGGCCCTTTATATCTTTCCCCTCTCACCCGAAACCTATGCCCTCTAGTTCTGGACTCCCCGACCCCAGGGAAAAGACTTGGTCATTTACCCTATCCATGCCCCTCATAAAATCCTCTCATTGTCTCATAGGTCTCTCTGATGAATACTGACAAAGCAATCATTTAATATTTCCAAATTTTGCTGTTTAAGGACTTGAAAGAATTAAAGTTTCCAGTGATTGAGGGGACTAGTACAAGGGACACAGATGGAAAAGTATACGTTAGTTAGTGATTACAATATCTTGAACCTTAGCTCATGATGTTACACGTCAGCAAGAACCATTTTACAAGAATTTCAACTGTTTATAATCAGCATTTATTATAAATGTTAGAAATACCCTTTTCATGACTTGAAAAATGCAAATCAAATCTTAAACGACTCAAAAGAAACAAAAAATCAGTTCCCACTCATTAATTCAGAAGAGTTTAAACAAAAGGAAATTTGGCTGCAGAATCCGGATTTTTCTTATCTACCAACTGACTGGATTACAAATATAAAATGCTAGAGAAACCTCAGGCCTGGCAGCATCAATGAAAAAAAAGTTAATGTTGAGTCTGATGTGATTTACTCCAAATTAAAAGGGATTAGGAAATGGTAGATTTGAAACTTTTGACTGAAGCAGATGGTGTGAAGGTCCAGTTTAAGGTAAAGGAGTTGTTAATTGCAGTTAAAGAGAAATATGGATGCAATAAGAGTGTAAATTGAAGGTGCAAAAATGAGAAAATGGATTACAGAGGAACCACAATTATCCAAAGGACTCAGGTTGGGGAATATTTCGTTCAGTGAATTGAATGCTAGATAATCGAGGTTCCTCTGTATATCTGTTTACAGAAAAGTAAACAAGACACAATAAAGACAAAGCCAGAGGTGAGGCAAGGTGGGTAAGAGAGAATCCAAGAAAAATGAAGGACATCAGATGCAGGCACAGGTTGTGGAATTGAATACCAAATCCTAGACTAAAATGCCTAAATAGGAAATGTGCTAATCACAGAATCTCTAAAGTACACAGACAGGCCATTCAGCCCATCAAGTTCACACTGATCCTCCAAAGAGCATCCTACCCCATCCTCAAAATCACCCATTTCCCGTAACTAATCCTAGCCTGCAGAGCTTTGGACTGTAAGAGAAAACCAGAGCAACTAGAGGAAACCCACAGACACAAAGAAAAAGTTGCAAACTCCACACAGATAGTCACCAGAGGCTGGAATCGAGCTTGTGTCCCTGGTGGCTTGAGACAGCAGCGCTACCATGGACTGATCATGTTATTGCTCAAGCTCACATTGTACTTCATTGGAACAGTGTAGGAACCCCAAGACAGAAATATTAGTATTAGCTTTGCTTTTAACAAAATATTTTAACTGAATGGATTATATTCACTCAAATTTAGTCAAAGAGCTATTTGGCTACCAGTGCTCCTTTCAGCCATAAGACCATAAGACATAGGAGTGGAAGTAAGGCCATTCGGCCCATCGAGTCCACTCCGCCATTCAATCATGGCTGATGCGCATTTCAGCTCCACTTGCCAGCGTTCTCCCCGTAGCCCTTAATTCCTCTAGACAACAAGAACCTATCAATCTCGGCCTTGAAGACATTTAGCGTCCCGGCTTCCACTGCACTCCGTGGCAATGAATTCCACAGGCCCACCACTCTCTGGCTGAAGAAATGTCTCCGCATTTCCGTTCTGAAATGACCCCCTCTAATTCTAAGGCCGTGTCCACGGGTCCTAGTCTCCTCGCCTAACAGAAACAATTTTCTAGCATCCACCTTTTCAAAGCCATGTATTATTTTGTACGTCTCTATTAGATCTCCCCTTAATCTTCTAAACTCCAACGAATACAACCCCAGTATCCTCAGCCGTTCCTCATATGCTAGACCTGTCATTCCAGGGATCATCCGTGTGAATCTCCGCTGGACACGTTCCAGTGCCAGTATGTCCTTCCTGAGGTGTGGGGACCAAAACTGGACACAGTACTCCAAATGGGGCCTAACCAGAGCTTTATAAAGTCTTAGTAGTACATCTCTGCTTTTATATTCCAACCCTCTTGAGATAAGAGACAACATTGCATTCGCTTTCTTAATCACAGACTCAACCTGCATGTTTACCTTTAGAGAATCCTCGACTAGCACTCCCAGATCCCTTTGTGCTTTGGCTTTATTAAGTTTCTCACCATTTAGAAAGTAGTCCATTCCTATATTCTTTTTGCCAAAGTGCAAGACCTCGCACTTGCTCACATTAAATTCCATCAGCCATTTCCTGGACCACTCTCCCAACCTGTCTAGATCCTTCTGTAGCCTCCCCACTTCCTCAGTACTACCTGCCTGTCTACCTAACTTTGTATCATCGGCAAACTTCGCTAGAATGCCCCCGGTTCCCTCATCCAAATCATTAATATATAATGCGAACAGCTGTGGCCCCAGCACCGAACCCTGCGGGACACCGCTCGTCACCGGCTGCCATTCTGAAAAAGAACCTTTTATCCCAACTCTCTGCCTTCTGTTAGATAGCCAATCCTCAATCCATCCCAGCAGCTCACCTCGAACACCATGGGCCCTCACCTTGCTCAGCAGTCTCCCGTGTGGCACCTTATCAAAGGCCTTTTGAAAGTCCAGATAGACCACATCCACTGGGTTCCCCTGGTCTAACCTACTTGTTACCTCTTCAAAAAATTCCAACAGGTTTGTCAGGCATGACCTCCCTTTACTAAATCCATGTTGACTTGTTCTAATCAGACTCTGCTCTTCCAAGAATTTAGAAACCTCATCCTTAATGATGGATTCTAGAATTTTACCAACAACCGAGGTTAAGCTGATTGGCCTATAATTTTCCATCTTTTGCCTTGATCCTTTCTTGAACAAGGGGGTTACTACAGCCATCTTCCAATCGTCCGGGACCTTTCCTGACTCCAGTGACTCTTGAAAGATCTCAACCAATGCCTCTGCTATTTCCTCAGCAACCTCTCTCAGAACTCTAGGGTGTATCCCATCGGGGCCAGGAGATTTATCAATTTTAAGACTTTTTAACTTTTCTAGCACTATCTCTTTCGTAATGGCAACCATACTCAACTCAGCCCCGTGACACCCTTTAATTTTTGGGATATTACTCCTGTCTTCCACTGTGAAAACTGACGCAAAGTACTTGTTAAGTTCTCCTGCTATTTCCTTATCTCCCATCACTAGGCTCCCTGCATCAGTTTGAAGTGGCCCAATGTCTACTTTTGCCTGTCGTTTGTTTCTTATGTACTGAAAGAAACTTTTACTATTATTTCTAATATTACTGGCTAGCCTACCTTCATATTTGATCCTCTCATTTCTTATTACACTCTTTGTTATCCTCTGTTTGCTTTTGTATCCTTCCCAATCTTCTGATTTCCCACTGTTCTTAGCCACTTTATAGGATCTCTCTTTTTCTTTAATACATTTCCTGACTTCCTTTGTCAGCCAAGGTTGTCTAATCCCTCCCCGGTTAATCTTTCTTTTCTTGGGAATGAACCTCTGTACAGTGTCCTCAATTATACCTACAAACTCCTGCCATTTTTGCTCTAGTGTCTTCCCGGTTAGCCTCTGCTTCCAGTCTATTTTAGTCAGTTCCTCTCTCATGCCCTCATAATTACCTTTATTCAACTGTAACACCATTACATCAGATTTCGCCTTCTCCCTTTCAAACTCCAGACTGAACTCTACCATATTATGGTCGCTACTTCCTAAGGGTTCCCTTACTTTAAGATCTTTTATAGAGTCTGGTTCATTGCAAAGCACTAGGTCCAGAATAGCCTGCTCTCTTGTGGGCTCCATGACTAGCTGTTCCAAAAAGCCATCCTGTAAGCATTCCATGAATTCCCTTTCTTTAGATCCACTAGCAACATTATTTATCCAGTCCACCTGCATATTGAAGTCACCCATGATCAATGTAACCTTGCCTTTCTGACATGCCTTCTGTATTTCCCGGTACATGTTGCGTCCCTGGTCCTGACCACTGTTAGGAGGTCTGTACACAACTCCAATTATGGTTTTTTTGCCTTTGTGGTTCCTCAATTCCACCCACACAGACTCCACATCATCCGACGCTATGTCATTCAATACCATAGATTTAATTTTGTTCTTAACTAACAAGGCAACTCCACCCCCTCTGCCCACCTCTCTGTCTTTTCGATAAGTCGAAAAACCATGGAGGTTTAACTGCCAGTCCTGACCCCCCTGTAACCAAGTCTCTGTGATGCCTACTACATCATAATCATTCACTATTATCTGTGCCATTAATTCATCGGCTTTGTTATGAATGCTACGAGCATTCAGGTAAAGTGCCTTAATGCTAACTTCCTTATTAGAGATGTTGTAAGTCATATGTCCTAAGTTATCTTTGCTTTTTTCTGCATTCTCAGTCTGCCTCAATTTTAAATCCGCCTGGAAACATGCTATCCTGCTGCTTATCTTTCCATTTACCTCCATACTCCCTGTTGCTTTCACTTTCCCTTCCCCCCAACTCAGAAGTTTAAAGTCCTACTGACCACCCTATTTATCCTCTTCGCCAGAACATTGGTACCTGATCGGTTCAGGTGGAGACCGTCCCAACGGTACAGATCCCCCCTGTTCCAAAACTGATGCCAGTGCCCCATGAAGTGGAATCCCTCTTTCCCACACCAATCCCTTAGCCACGTGTTTACACTTCTAATTTTCTTGTCCCTATGCCAATTGGCACGTGGCTCGGGCAGTAATCCGGAGATTATGACCCTTGAGGACCTGTGCTTCAATTTCCTGCCTAGTGCTTCGTAATGCCCAAACAGGTCCTCCACCCTAGTCTTGCCTATGTTGTTGGTACCAACGTGGACCACAACAACTGGATCCTCCCCCTCCCGCTCCAATATCCTTTCAAGCCGGTCAGAGATGTCTCGCACCCTGGCACCGGGCAGGCAACACACCATGCGAGACTCCCGATCCGGCTTGCAAAGGATACTATCTGTCCCCCTAATTATAGAATCCCCTATAACCACTACCTGTCTATTAGCTCCCCCCTCTTGAATGGCCTTCTGCACCATGGTGCCTTGGTCAGTTGGCTCATCCTGTCCAGAGCCCTTTTCCTCATCCGAACAGGGAGCAAGAATCTCGTACCTGTTGGACAAGGTCAAGGGCTGAGGCTCCTCCACTCCTGAACTCTGGGTCCCCCTACCTGCCTCACTTACAGTCACACTCTTTTGTGCCTGATCACTAGCTGAGTGCGAATTAATTAATCTCCCAGGTGTGACTGCCTCCTGAAACAAAGCGTCCAGGTAACTCTCCCCCTCCCGGATATGCCGCAGTGTTTGAAGCTCAGATTCCAGATCATCAACTCTGATCCGGAGTTCTTCCAGCAACCAACACTTGCTGCAGATGTGGTCACTGCCGTTCACAATGGGATCAGCCAGCTCCCACATCATACAGCAACAGCACATCACCTGCCCAGCCATCTCTGCTTAGTTAGTTAATTACTTACTTATGTTGATGCCAACTTCTGTTCAATTGAATTACAATTCACTTTTTTTTGCGACAATGTAACACACACTAAATAATATCGGGTGTGGGGCTGAAAAAGCACAGCAAGGAGTAGGAAAATTGACATTTCGGGCAAAAGCCCTTCATCAAGAATGCAGGGCTTTTGCCCGAAACATCGATTTTCCCGATCCTCGAATGCTGCCTGACCTGCTGCACTTTTCCAGCACCATACTCTCTAATCTCCAGCATCTACAGTACTCACTTTCGCCTATGCACTAAATGCTTTCCACACACTTCCATCAAGAAACGCTGATGGACATAGATCTACAAATTAATTTCAGATTGTGGCTCCATATGGCACATCCCTGATGATGGCTGATGGAGGTAGATTTTATCCCAAGTACTGCAAATGGAGGGAGGTACAAATTCTTGTAAGTTGCTGCTTTGTTTTGGCACTTGTCTACGCAGTTTAGCAACATTGGTCTTCTCAGTTGTAGACAGCTGTGGAATGAGATGCGGTCCTTTCTCCCAATTATCACCTAGAGACTCCATATGGAGTAACTGACATCAATAAACTTCAGGTACAGATTGCAAACATCCTGGAAACAGCTTTGATTTCCTCCTGGTCTACTAAATAATATCAAGGTGATTTGGTTTAGAACATGGAAATACTGACTGTACATAAATCAGTGAAGTATCTCCATTTCAAATCAGGAAGACACCTGAATCAGAACAAATACAAAAAAAAGGTCACAAAAAGACAGATTGGACATTTCACCTTAAATTTTATTTAAAAAAGAAAAGCCCTCGGCTGAAATCATGACTGTTGTTTACTGGGGGAAATTTGGTTTAAAACGTTTCAACTCCATTAACTGGCAAGACAACCAGGAGTTCTCCTTCCCATCCAGTTTTCAACATGATTTTTATTCTGATTTATATTTTAAGTAAAATATAACTGCCAGAATGTGTCAAGAATTAGAAGTATATGCAGCTTACTGACAAGATCCATAAACTCAACTAATTGAACACATCTGCACCGTTACCATTTCAGTGCGATAAACAGGTAGCTGTTGCAACTTGGCGAGGCTTCAGTTCAAGATCCAGGTTCCACGTAACGACAGCTGCCTCCCAAAAACATCCTTCAAACAGGCCATCTAATTACCAGTAACAAATAAACAAAAACATGCTGCATCATGATATCTTCAGGTGATGACTATAGATGCAGTTTGATTCCTTTTCCTTTTTCTGTGCCTGCCAAAATCTGTTAGTTTAGCATTAGGTGGCAAAATAAGTGCTGGCAGCCATTTTACAGTTGCACTATAATCAAAGTA
Source organism: Chiloscyllium punctatum (assembly GCF_047496795.1). Classification (NCBI taxonomy): domain Eukaryota; kingdom Metazoa; phylum Chordata; class Chondrichthyes; order Orectolobiformes; family Hemiscylliidae; genus Chiloscyllium; species Chiloscyllium punctatum. The sequence goes on from NC_092758.1 coordinate 86,179,985, forward strand.
TCACAATCACCAAAACTTCAGCTTTACACAGGAATTTACCCAGTAGAGAAAATTCACATCAGTGGATATCTTCTGTAAATTCTCTCAAACAAAGCTGAACAGAGAATTTATGATGACAACTCAGAGATAAATGAACTTCAATGTTCTTTTCAGGATCAAATACTCAATCTGAAACTTATATGTGCAATTACAATCAAATTTGGCTGCAAACCAAAAGTTTTATTTAATCGACCATAAAGTCTAGCTCTGTTGTATATCAGCAATTACACAAGGTGAATTACATTCGATGAAAGACAACAATTTCACAGAGTCTCAAATGGTAATATTTCTACTTTATAAAGAAAAACTATGTATAGAATACTGCAAAAATACAGTATGAGAACGACTATCGTGCAAATCCGCTCAGGAGAAAAACATTTCTTCTTGCTCTGCCACTCCCAAGCTTGTTATATCCCCCCCAGTTCATTAAACAATAATTGAGGCATTTTATTGTTTCTCCTCTTTCTTGTCTCCACTTTCTCCACTGTCTGTGCTGCCGGAACTCTCCCGCTCAGATGCCATCTGAAAAATCAACAAAAAACAGTTTGTTAGTGTGCATTCTTCAAGGTTCAGCTCAGAAGTCTGAACACCATTAAACCTGACCAACTACATATCTTAAGAAACAGACTGAATGTACAAGAATTACTAGATTACTGCTGAGTAGAAAATCCTCTAGCTTATTTGGCTGAATGTCATATACTAAGAATTCACCTTCTTGTATGCCATTTCAAAAAGTTTCAATGATGCCTGCTGTAAGTTGGATGCTGCTGCTTTGATGGCTTCACCCGTTTCAGTATCCTTTCGAGCCAACAGTTCCTTCAACTTTGTAACCTCATCACGCAATTTGTCACACTGGTGGAACAAAGCAAAGCAAAGAAAATGAAACTCACGTTGATGTCAAGACATCAGTTATCAATAACAAAACTGACTCCTTTCACCACCCAGAAATCATTCTTTCAACAATCTGTTATACCTCCTCTTTTGGAAGCTGATCCTTGAACTCCTCCATTTTGGACTCTGTGTCATGAATAATTCCTTCAGCACTGTTCACTGCTTCAACAGTTTCCTGTGGAGAGAGGGCAGAATTCCTTAAATCTGGCTATGCACAACACTACCCTTCAGTTAAGCAACTGCTACAATTTTAAGTATGGGAATGTGCTTTGTAAAAATAATTGCTTTAGTTACCAGAAAAATTTACAATAATAAGTTTTTAAAATGCAGTAATTCACTGCACTTTATAAATTTAAATAATTGAGAGTTGTTGCAAAGATTCTGAAATTTAAACAAAAGTGAACCATAGATTAGAAATTAAGTGCAAAACTAAGAAGTTGTTTTAAACAAAAACAAAGGCATTGAATTGGTCACATTTGTCCAATCTTTCTTTCCATGCACCTATGAATCTTATTGTTGTCATACCTTCTTCCTTCTGTCTGCTTCAGCATACTTTTCTGCATTTTTGATCATGTTCTCAATGTCATCCTTGCTCAGCCCCCCAGAAGACTGGATGACAACTAGAATTGAAAAGAATTTTCAAACCTTTGATGTTTCAATTAAATTCTAATCAGGAGCATTTAAAACAATGAAGATTCGTTTAGACAACCTAGCAGAAGTTCAAGTCAGCATTGAACCAGAGTCAATATTCCAGTTAATTAGGATCCCCCCCCCTTTATTTCTATACTCGATTCAAGTCTGCATGAAAACATTAAAATGTTTCACCTCTACACTCCTTGATAAAGTTACTAATTTTAAATCACCTGATGAAGGAGCAGTGCTCTAAAAGCTAGTGTGCATCCTACTGGACTATAACCTGCTGTTGTGTGATTTTTAACTAATTTTAAAAACTGCGATCAAATTACTTAATAAATGAGTGGAAATGCATGCAGTCACTACAGTTTAAGTCAGTACTTACTCTGCTGTTCACGACCTGTGCCTTTATCCCTTGCAGAAACATGAACAATACCATTGGCATCAATATCAAATGTAACTTCAATCTGTGGAACTCCACGGGGAGCTGGGGGCAGTCCAACCTAGCAAAGAACATAAATAACTTGAGGCTGTTTATTTATAAATCAAGTGAATGCAAGGTCACGAATCCCAACAATCCTAAAAATCCTTATTTTAAATTTTTTTATGTAATCTTACACAAAAGATTCTGATTCCAGGTGGGAACAACTCAATAGCTTTTTTTCCCCCTGCAGTTCTGTTCAGAACCTTTATAATTCTCAATCAAACTGGAGAACTTCAGAATGTCTGGCAGTACAAGTACACCCCCAATTGATTTTCACTTATATGAAAAAGATAACTGTTTCTTTACGCCATTTCTGCTTGAAAAAAATTTAATAGCAACGCTCAACTTTCGGATAGTGGGGGGAGACCTGTATCTGTTGGGAGAGAAACTGAGTTAATGTTTCAAGTTAGATATGACTTCTTCAGAATTGTTTTTTTCCTTCCACAGGTGATGTCAAACTGCCGAGATTCTCCAGCATTGTGTTTGCCTCAGGTTTTTCGCATCCATAAGATTTTGCTTTTATGACATTCAGACTTCTGGTAATGCAGCAATTACAACTTGGGTCACAGTAAAAATACACAGTATGTTTGAAATAAAATGCATACAAACTCTTGCATGAAAGTAAACTTAGAGTCAGATGTAAATCTGCACTGTATTTACAGGTATTTCAACAATTATTTTCAAAATACTATGCAAATTGGTGTGACCCATATGTTCTGGCTACAAAGTGGACATATAGAACATTTTAGTTTCATTTACTTAAGATGTTAAGATATGGATCAACGTCCCAATTAAAAAAAACAAAAATTGTGCAGTTAAGCAAGTTGATGGATTACAGCAGAACTCACCAATGTAAACTGTCCTAGAAGCTTGTTGTCAGTTGCCATCTCTCTCTCTCCTTGGAACACTTTGATTTCAACTTGCGTCTGTCCATCAGCAGCCGTAGAAAAGACCTGCCATTCATATGAGTCAATATACAATTCACCATGCATTTAAACTGGGAGCTTGATGTATTAAAGTCATGATATTAGCATAATTATCAAGAATGCCAACTTCAAAATACATTCAACATCAATTAACGAACACCATTCACGTGAAAACCTTGGTAAAATTACTGAACTCCACACCTGGCCTTTCTTTGTTGGAATTGTTGTATTTCGACCAATAAGTTTGGTGAAAACACCACCTAGGGTCTCGATACCTAGTGACAGTGGTGTAACGTCAAGAAGCAGCACATCTGTGACATCGCCAGCAAGCACTCCACCTTGAATAGCAGCACCGACAGCTACAGCCTCATCTGGATTCACCGACTTACTCGGGGAACGGCCAAATAGCTCCTGAACAGTTGCCTGGACCTACATACACAAATGCAGCAATCACGATAAAGTCACTCAAAATAAATTTTTAACTTAATTTGCATGAAACATCTGTTAAAAAGTTTGTACAAATTAAAACAACTACTCCCAAATCGTGCTCCTAGTGTTAATATCTAGAGGGATCATCTCAAACAGAACACAGCTTAACATTCTATGCTTCGTTTGTTTGCATCCTGTTTTTGCACTGCCAACACCAAAAGAGGCCAAAGCTGCACCACTTACCTTTGGCATTCTAGTCATTCCACCCACTAGGATGACCTCGCCAATGTCACTTTTGCTGACCTCTGCATCCTGCATGGCTTTCTGGCAGGGATTAATGGTCCTCTTAATGAGATCAGCAACTATGTTCTCAAACTGAGCACGAGTGATTTTCATATTCAGATGTTTTGGCCCAGAAGCATCCATTGTTAAGTAAGGAAGGTTAATGTCAGTCTGTAAAAATACAAGGTAACATTCAGCATAAGAATAAAGAACATTGCATAGTCTCATACCGTCTGTTTATCCATTATAAGATAGGTAAGTCAATGGGAAAAAATTAGGACGCAAGCCTAGCTGTAGGGCATTTTATTCCAAGGTAGATGTCAGACTACAAGTCAGAAAAGGTGCAATCAATTTTGATAGCCTTGTTTGAAGTATTAAGTGGCAAAGTAATGGTGAAAAATGGAATTCACAAACTGAACGTATATCATTGAAATAGCAACAAATATATTTTCTTATTTTGCTCTAACCAAATGTTAAAAATTCCCCCAACTCCATTTGGATGGCATTTTACACTTCCTACACCAATCAGACTGTAAACTGCTAACACAAAAGTTTGCATTACGTAGTCATGTCAACAAGATAGTTATCTTGGAAACTGAGTAGAATTTAATTCAACGTGGGAAAAACACACTCGTCAGCAAGAAAATCCGGTTTTCAAGATTATAAAAAAACTTATTCGGATCTTTGGAAGTAAACTTCACCCAATCGTTGAGTGAATATTTTTCAAGGGCATAGAAAAAGTATTGAACACATCCAAAAGCAGCATTCTGCTCTCTCATAGTTGCAAAACTGTATAGATGTCGTTCACTATTTGCAAGCTAATTCAATCCTTAACATGAGAAAGATAAGGGCTGTATTAGGTTCTGGTAATATCCACTCAAGTTTTTATCTGAGTTCTCCTTGCATTTAGAACCCTGTAAATGAGTTCCCAAAATTAACATTTCACATAATTCATATGTAAGAGACCGAATCATTATCACCCAAATGTATTAAGCCTGTATATGCAGTATAAAAATATACATTTAATTGAATTAACTTCACATCCATTAATTTGTAGATTCAAGTCATACTGTCCAGGAGGCATCTTCAAAGCCTTAGATATTTGTTATCATGCTTAACTACCAACAGCTAAGCCATCCTTTATACAATTTTGTTTGCAAAACAGATCAAAACTAGATTTAAAAAAGTAACAACTTTTGTAACAAGTCTGTATAACTATTCCACTGGAAAGCTTTCTCACCTGAAGGGATGAAGACAGTTCACACTTGGCTTTCTCAGCTGCTTCTCTCACTCGCTGTAGAGCCATGTTGTCCTTGGTAAGATCTACTCCAGACTGAAAATTAAGTTAAGACTTTAAAGAATGCAGCATTGCAGATAAGAAGCCAAACAAGTGAGATGTACAATGTTTGAATATTAAACTTTACAAACTTATGAGCGGAATATTAATAAGCCCAAAAGAACTTAAGACATGCAATAAAATTAAGACTTTTAATGCCCATACTACAGAAGATGCAGTGCTGGGTGTCTTGAAATGCATAAAAGTGGTTAAGTTCCCAGAACCTGATCAGGTGTACCCTAGAACTCTGTGGGAAGCTAGGGAAGTGATTGCTGGGCCCCTTGCTGAGATATTTGGATCATCCGACAGTCACAGACAAGGTGCCTAGGCAAAGTGAGGACTACAGATGCTAGAAAGCAGAGTCTAGATTAGAGTGATGCTGGAAAAGCAGGTCTGGGAGCATCAGAGGAGCAGGAAAATCGACATTTCGGGCAAAAGCCCTTCATTGCCTCCATTCTTGATGAAGGGCTTTTGCCCGAAACGCCAATTTTCCTGCTCCTTGGATGCTGCCTGGCCTGCGGTGCTTTTCCAGCACCACTCTAGACATAGGCAAGGTGCCAGCAGACTGGATGTTGGATAACATGGTGCCACTATTTAAGAAAGGTGGTAAGGAAAAGCCAGGGAACTACAGACCGGTGAGCCTGACATCAGTGGTGGGCAAGTTGTTGGTGGAAATCCGGAGGAGCAGGATTTACATGTATTTGGAAAGGCAAGGACTGATATGGGAGAGTCAGGATGGCTTTGCACGTGGGAAATCTGGTCTCACGAACTTGTTACTTCAAAAAATCTCAAACAAAGAATTGAGGAGGGCAGAGTAGTGGGCGTGATCTATACAGATTTCAGTAAGGCGCTCGACAAAGTTCTTCATGGGAAACTGGTTGGCAAGGTTAGATCTCATAGAATACAGGAAGAACTAGCCACTTAGAAACAGAACTGGCTCAAAAGGTAGGAAACAGGGAATGGTGGTGGTGGTGGAGAGTTGCTTTTCGGACTGGAGGCCTGTGACCAGTGGTGTGCCACAAGGATCAGTATTTTTCATCATTTATATAAAATGCTTTGGATGTGAACACAGGACGCATAATTAGTAAGTTTGCAGATGTCACCAAAATTGAAGGTGTAGTGGACAGCAAAGAAGGTTACCTCGGATTACAACAGGATCATGATCAGATGAGCCAATGGGCTGAGGCGTGGCAGATGGAGCTTAATTTAGATAAATGAGAGGTGCTATATCTTGGAAAAGCAAATCAGAATCATACGTATACACTTAATGGCAACATCATAGGGAGTGTTACTGAACAAAGAGACCTTGGAGTGCAGGCTCATAGTTCCTTAAAAGTAGTCGCAGGCAGAAAGGATAGTGAAAGCGGCATTTGGTATGCATTCCTTTATTGGTCAGAGCATTAATTATAGGAGTTGGGAGGTCATGTTGCAGCTGTACAGGACATTGGTTAGGCCATTTTTGGAATATTGCATGCAATTCTAGTCTCCTTCCTATCTGAAGGATGTTGCATAACTTTAGAGGGTTCAGAAAAGATGTACAAGGATGTTGCAAGGATTGAAGTATTAGAGCTATAGGGAGAGGCTGAATAGGCTGGGGTTTTCCCTGCAGCATCGGTGGCTGAGGGGTGACCTTAAGAGTTTTTTAAAATGAGGGGCATGGATAGGATAAATAGATACGGTCTTTTTTCTTGGGTGGGGAGTCCAGAACTAAAGGACATAGGTTTAAGGTGAGGGGGGAAAGATGTAAAAGGGACCTAAGGGGCAACTTTTTCATGCAGAAGGTGGGGTGTGTATGGAATGAGCTGCCACAGGAAGTCATGGAGACTAGTACAATTACAGCATTTAAAAGGCATCTGGATGGGTATAAGAATAGGAAGGGTTTGGAGGGATATGCGCCGAGTGCTGACAAATGGGACTAGATTAATTTAGGATATCTGGTCGGCATGGATGAGTTGGACTGAAGGGTCTGTTTCTGTGCTGTACAATTCTATGACTCTTTGTTTACAGGGAGGCACTGGGGAAAACTAGTGTCAGCACACCCATAAAAACATTAGGGAGGGAGTTACAGGATATTGACCCAATGATACTGAAGAAGCAGTGATATATTTTCAAGTCAAAATAGCTTGGAGGAAAGTCAGTGGTGATACCATGTATCTGCTGACTTTGTCCTTCTGAATGGTAGGTGTCCTGCATTTAGAAACTGCTGTCTAAGGAGCCTTGGTGAGTAATCTGAAGCGCATCTTGTAGACAAAATATACTGCTGCCACTTAGTGTTGTGATGAATGGAATTAATGTGTGTGGATACGATACCGATCAAGTGTACTGCTTTTTGATGACGTTAAGGTTAAATGTTTTTGGAACTGCACCCATTCAGAAAAGTGCAAACTATTCCGCCACAGTGACCTGTGCCTTGCAGATGGCTGAGAGCCTTTGGGGATTCAGATGGTCTTGCAGGATCCTTAGCTCAGACTTGTTTTCGTAGCATCAGTAATTATACTATTAGTTCAGTTCAGTTTCTGGTCAATGGTAACCTCCAGAATGATGGTAGTGACACCACAAGACATGGTAAAAGGCGTAGATCGTTTAGTACCCGGAGGCTGCTTTACCATTGAAGAGAATCAGGGCTGATCTGATATTCCTCATGACCTGCATTTTCCCCATAACCCTCGATTTCCCCAACTGATGAAAAATCTATGTTCTGCCCACAAAAAAAGACCGAGCTTCCAGTTGCTTGCCACTTCAAGCCACCATCCTGGTCCCCGGCCAACATCTCATCTCAGGCACGCTCCAGTGAAGCTCAGCACAAGCTGGAGAACAGTATCTTGTTTTCCACTTGGGACCGTGCAGTCCTCCAGACTTAATATCAAGTTCAATAATTTTAGGATCAGAACTCTTCCATTTCCTAGCCCCCAACTCCACACACTGGTCCTTATTATCACTGTCTGACATTACACACTAGCTATTGTTAGCCACTAAAAGTCTCCATTAACAGCTTTTCACTCCCCCAGCCAGATTACTATCCACTCCTTTGTCTAACTGTCCTTCTCGTTCTTTGGGCTCTACCCACACCTATCATTTACTCCTTACCCTCACCCTATCCTCTGTGCATAAAATGACGTTTTCCTCATTACCATCAGTTCTGAGGAAGGGTCACTGGACCAGAAATGTAAACTGATTTCTCTTTGCAAATGATGTCAGACCTGCTGAGCTTTTCCAGCAACTGCAGTTTTTGTTACTGACTTACAGCACCTACAGTTCTTTTGGTTTTTATTTAAGAATCTACCTACCTCAACCTTAAATTTACACATAGACTCTATCCCCCACAGTTCTGCTGCAATGAGTTACAAAGACTGTCAACCAGAGAAGTTCCTCCTTACTGAAGTCTTAAATTGGTGCCCCTTTATTCTGAGACTATGCCTTCAAGTTCTAGACTCACCCATAAAGGGGGGCATCCTTGCAGTATTCACCCTGTAAAGCCCCTTAATAATCCTACCCTTAATCCTTAATAATCATCTTTCATTCTTCTAGCCTTCAACAAATAGAGTCATATACCTGATGAAGGGCTTTTGCCCAAAACGTCGATTTTCCTGCTCCTCAGACGCTGCCTGACCTGCTGCGCTTTTCCAGCACCACTCTAATCTAAAAACTTTTGCCTAAAGTTGTATACTGTTTAGCCTTTGCTCATAAGGCAATCCCTCTATACCAGAGATTAGTAAATCTTTTCTACACACCTCCAATGAAATAATATCTTTCTTTAAACAAAGAGGCCAAAACTGCTCTCAGTATTCCAGATATGGTCTCACCAGTATCTTATAAAGTTACAGTCAGAATTCTCTATTCTTCAGCTCTCTTGAAATAAAGGATTAGCCTTCCTGGTTACCTGCTGCACCTGTGTGCTAGCTTTGTGTTTCACGTGCAAACCCCCCCAGTCCTTTTGTGTTGCAGCTTTCTGCAGTTTCTCTCCATATAAATAAACCTCCATGCTGAAGTGAAGGATTTGGTGATATTAATACCATTGAATGTCAAAGGATGATGGTTAGATTCTCTCTTTTGAAGATGACCATTTCTTAGCACTTGTGTGGCACTGAAGTTACTTGCTAGTTGTGAATTTAAACCTAGATATTTTCCAGGCCATGCTGTATTTTGAAATGCACTGCTTTAGTATCAGTAAAATAATTGTAATACTAGCAGTACTAATTCTTAGGTGAAAAAAATTATCGAAATTAAACAATGAAAGGCTAACTCAATCAATTTATTTTGTTAAATACCAAGGCAATGTCAATACGAACCTCTCTCTTGAATTCCTTAATGATGTGCTTGAGTAAGGCCTGGTCAAAGTCCTCACCTCCCAAGAAGGTATCGCCATTTGTGGATTTTACTTCAAAAACTCCTTTCTGAATTTCCAGCACAGAAATATCAAAGGTGCCACCACCCAGATCATAGACAGCAATGCTGTAAAGTTCAAATGAAACAAAAACTTCCCAGAGTTAGGTCTTATGATTTTACTATATGCAAATCAACAGAATTTGCAAGCATTACTTAAACTTGAGTGAGGAATAGAATGTGGAAATTTTAGCTATATTTTAACAAGATTTTAATGTAATTTACTATTTCTTTTAAAAAAAGACTGAAGTTGCATTGTATCAGCTATTCTAACACAAATTGTCTGATGTGTACCTGAGTTCCATGTATCAAAAACATTTTTCTTGTACCTTACCTAGCAAACTTCTATCCAGCCAAGTCTTGAAAGTTTAATTGACCTGATATCCACACCTTTTTTTTTGGACTGGTTTTAAATTTCCAACATCCTTTGTGAAGAAAAACTTCCTGTTTTACTCCACCAAGAACTAATACACCTCTACTTGCATAGAATTTACAGAATCAGGTGAGCTAGTGCAATAGATCAATGCAATGATCACGTAAGCTGCCTTCTACCCAAATAAATATATCCCACGTACCTTTTCTCCTTCATGTACATAACTAGTTTCTCTTCAAATGCACTAATACCATTTGCTTCAACCAATATTCCGCCTAAGCTGCGTGCATGCACAATCATAGCTGTGCAGTCAAATGATACAACAGCCACAGAATCTGTGAAGTGTTCAAGGCCAAACAAAGAAATCACCAGGTACAACACATTTACATTACAGTCTGCATGCAAGAACTTTGTATCATTGGCCTGACTTTCATATGTTAACAACAGAGTAAAGAAATTTTGTGTAATATTTTATTGTATAAGTAAACAAAAGATATTAATGGCCCATAGTTTTACACTGCCCCGAAGTCAAATAATCTTTTCCCTTATTTACCTTAACAAATTCATCATTTTACATGTCATCCCTTCTCTTGTAACAGCAAAGTATTCTAACTTGATAGTTACACTGGTGAAGGTTCGGGAATACCCAACTATAGGAGAATTTCTCTATATTTAGCCTCAACATTTTGAGGACTTCAATCCATCTCTTAATCTTCTAAGTACTTTAGGCCCTGGTAGTATTCTGGCTAATCTGCAGTGCATCCCTTTCCAAGATCATTCGCTTTTCCAGAAACTTGATGCCCAATCCAATCGAGGTGCTATGCAATTGAAATGTAATTTCCTCCCTGCTGAATCTGAAACTCCCATAATAAAAGGGCAGGACTGCATTTACTTCAAGTACGAGCATCAGTTTTTGATTGGTATATAGGGACATCTACATCTTGCTCCTCCATGACTGCTGGGCGCTTAACAATGAAAAAATATTCAGATTTGACTCTCATTCAAAGAGAACCTTCATTCACAATGAACTCCATTTCAGGCTATGTTTCTCTGCAACTTCATGTTACCTTCAATGTCAGGATTTACGACTATTTTCTCATCTAAATCTTTAATCTTTGTGCAAAACTGAAACCCCATACCAATCAGGGAATACATCCCTAATTCCTATTCTCCATCTCTACCAATTACTGCTATGTCCACAAGCTTACCTCCAATTCCGTATACAGAGGGACCCTGTATCTGTGGGTCTGGTTACCATGGTTTCACTTACCCCCAGTTTCTCACGACCCAAACATTTAAAAGGGAATATTCCGGAACCAGGAGGCTGCTGGAAAGGTGCGTTTACCATTTAAATAAATGAGTTTGCTCCTATTTGCAGTTTCAGCCTTCCACGATGGTTCTAGAACGCATCCCCGCGGGTACAGAGGAACTACTGTTTTCCCAACTTTGCTCGTAATCCCTTGTGATTAGCTAGAAGTATTTTATATCAACTTCTACAAATAACAGACCTTCTGCTAAAGCTTTTAATGTCATGCAATGAAACTAGATTAGTCAGAAATTACCTGACTTTCCTGTAATTTATATTAAACCTATCCATCCACCTGAAACACACACCTGTTAAATTATAGATAACATTTCCAATTTAACAATCCAAAAGCACAAGTATTTTGAAAGGTCATGCTGTAAAAGTATGGAAGCAAGGAGTCCATAAATCAAAATTCAAGACACATTAGCCATTTTTTCTAAAAACTAGGTATGTATTTATTCCCTTTATTAATTGTTAAGGATTGCAAAGATGACCTAATCACAAATAGTCTAAACTTTTGCCTGCTTTTTAACCCACAGTATCAATGCTGGTCAATGGACGATCCTTCAAATATGCAAAATCACTACATAATAGTATCCAGAAATGGCTCCTTTACAAGATTTCAAAGTTTTCTAGTGTGGCCTATGTTCTATCATTCTGAACTAAATGTAGAGCATCCAAAGCTTCTTCTCTATTGGCTTTCTTATCTTATATTGCCAGAAATCAAGGGAGTGGCTATAGCAGTACAACTTTGCAAGTCAATTTCCAACATTGAAAATGATAGCAAGTGGGGGGGGGGGGGGGGGGGGGGGGGGAACTAACGCCTCTGAACAAAGCCTAACCATGTCTTGTTATTGTTTTCTATGATACTGAAGTCTGCATTACTAACTGTAGTAGCTTGGACACAATTTCTGATAGTTAGGGGATTAATGGTGAGCAAGAAATGGATGCACTTGCAGTCAATATATAGCAGACACTGCAAGATTACAGTACAAGTGCAGGAGACAAATGGAAATGAGGGAAGTTGCAATCCTTTCCCTTTTATAAAGGAACAAATTTGTTTATGAATTAGAAAGTTTACTCTTTACGTACACTTTGTCTTCTGATTTATCTAATCCATACGCTAGAGCAGCTGCTGTGGGTTCATTGATGACTCGCAGAACATTTAACCCGGAGATCTGTCCAGCATCTTTTGTAGCCTAGATAGGGATAGCACCAGAATTACTGAAGGTGTAAATAAATGGTGTCAATTTTTGATGCAGGAGGTAACAAAATACTATGGTATAAACTTGGAATATTGTGAACATGCAGCTATCAGCATTTATAAGCACAATTGAAGTACCAAGGCCTGAAAGGTCATTTTTGCGAAATTACAATCTCCTTGCACTTAAAAGTTTTCCAATGTTTAACGGGCAACATTTGGCTGCGGACATCTAATAATTAAAATGCATTTACACTAATGAAGCAGAGCACATTCTTCAAGAGACAGGCTTATTTCACTTCTGAAACAAAGTGCCAAGCAATCGCTGAGCAAGAACAAGCAAGCAAGCAGTAAATTCAAAAACAGTTAAACCAATTTAAAAATTAATATTTTGTTTTTACCTGTCTTTGAGAGTCATTGAAATATGCAGGCACTGTAATAACAGCATTCTTTGCCGTTTGTCCCAAATAACTTTCTATAAACAAAAAGTTAACATCAAAATCCTTCAATGTAACTTAATCCATGTCTACTTAAATTATATTGTAATATGAAAATGCAACATCTACTGTTGTCCAAGAATACATGAGGAAATTGATCCAAGATTTGGTCAGTATTCATTAGATCATATTGATCATATACTTAAAATAAACTATACAAACTTATTGATCACACTGAAAGGTGAAAAGTATAAAGCTGGAATAGACTTAAACTGCCTGATCCTTTAATTTAGGACTGTAAAACAAATGCAAGGTTTTAAACTTGAACAGGTTCAAAGCTTCGCCTTTATTGTTCCTACCTGCTGTTTCCTTCATCTTCATGAGGACAAATGCTCCAACTTGGCTTGGAGAGTACATCTTCCCATGAGCTTCCACCCAAGCATCACCATTAGAGGCACGCACAATTTTATATGGCACATTTTTCCTACAAATAGTTTTTAAAATATAAATTATTTTTGTTGGAGAATCAAAATACTAAACTTAAGGCTGTAAAGAAACATTTTTGGCTTAAAAAGGAAAAACTTACAAATCTTTCTGTACTTCAGAGTCATCAAAACGCCTCCCAATTAATCGCTTTGTGGCATATAAAGTGTTTTTTGGGTTGGTTACAGATTGTCTTTTTGCTGGCATCCCAACCAAACGTTCACCATCAGCTGTAAAAGCAACTACTGAGGGAGTTGTTCTGGCGCCTTCTGAATTTTCAAGAACCTAGAATCCAGCACAAAATATCTCAGCAATCAAACAGGAACACAGTAATTGGGTACTGTAAGGAAAGCTGCAGACAGATTAAAATATTCCCATTCAGACGGGACTCGCAACATACAGCAAAGACAAGTGCCAATAAGCAATACACATTCAGAATTTCCTGCTATGTGATATAGCCATTACTAACTGATTTAGCTTAGGTCAGGATCTTTAACAGAAACAACCAGCAAGACAACCTCAGATGGACTCTAGTCTATTAATTTAACTTAAAGTTTACCACACTCCTGAGACACTAAAGGTTTCAAAGAAGATTAATATACATGTTTCCATTTAAGTACTAACTACTATTCACAAGTTGACAAACTATCTGTCATCATAGCCTCGATGCAAGACCTATTTATCTGCAATAGAAAGGATTACTGTTTCTCTGAGTATAAATTTTTCAACCAATGATTCAATTTCTGGAGTAAAAGAGCATGAACTGTCAAGAGTATAATGGAGTATTCAAAACTGAACATGAAACACAAGATTTAGCAGAAAAAAGATGGAGGTGGGATTAAAAAAGATGTATTTGTCCCAAGAAGTTTGATGCCAGTGACAATGTAAGGGAGGCAGAATCTTACAGCTGTGCACTATTAGAGTTGGGGAATAGTGTGCAAATTGTAGTGTACACAGACTTTGCAGGATCATGCAAATGTTGGAATAATTTTAACTAGAGCAGGAAAAACTGAAGCAAGATTTAATAACTTAAACTGATGGATAATTTTGAACAGGGTGAATAAAGCATGATGCCCCTCCTGGAAGAGTTGATGACAAGGGATTATTGGTTTCCACCCATCAGCAAAGAATGGATATTTATGCAGATCGTATGCACAATGCAACGTTTTGTTGCAAGGAATGACAGGGACCTAAATGCATCATTTGTGAAAATTGGTCAATGTGGAAATTAAAAGGCATTTCTGCTACATCCTTCACTCCAATCTCTTGCTTATTATTCATTTCATAGCATTAGCCGGGGTATTTGAATAAGAAGGGTTTAAAGGGATATGGGTCAAATGCTGGCAAATGAGACATTAATTTAGGATATCTAGTCGGCATGGACGAGTCGGACTGAAGTGTCTGTTGCTATACGACAAGATGTTTCACAAAAGGGTTAAGTTTAAGGTAGAGCCCGTGGCATTGGTATTGATATAGAATTTGTTTATGGGCAGGAAACAGAGTGGGGATAAAGGGTTGTTTCTCTGGTTGGCAACCTGTTGTGACCAGTGGGGTTCTATGGGCATCAGTGCCAGGACCCCAACTGTTTCAACACATATTTAATGACTTGGAGGAAGAAAGTAAATGTACAGTAACCAAATTGGCAGACAACACAAACATAGGTGGAAAGATAGGCTGTGAGAGGGATACAAAAAAATTTTCAGTTTGATAGTTTAAGTGGAAAATGAAGTATAATATTGTCAAACATTACATTGCTCAGTTTGGAAGGGTAAACTAAACAATGGTATTATTTAAAATAGGGAAAAATGCTGAAAGCTGCAAAAACGAATAGGGTTACTTGAAAATAAAACACAAGAGTAGTACATAGGGGCAAGTTGATAATCAGGAATGTTGGCCCTTATTTTACAGGGTTGGTGTATAAGAGTATGGATGTCTTACTGCAACAGTACAATGTGCTGGTGAGACTACATCTGAAGTACGTTAGCGGTTTGGGGCCACTTATTTAAGAGAAAGATATCATTTCATCCAAGGCAGTTAAGAGAATGTTCAGAAGGATGATCCCTGGTATAGAGTGATTGTCTTATGAACAAAGGTAAAGCTGACTGGAACTGTACTCACTGGAGATTAAATAGAATGAGGGATCTCACTGAAAAGTTCAGGATTTGTGAGAGGCTTGACAGGGTAAATGCTGAGAGGATGCTACCCCTCATGAGCATCTAGGACCACAGACACAGTCTTAGACTAAAGGGACACCAATTTAAGACTCATATGACCAGGGGTTTCTTCTCATAGAGAGAAGAGTGTTTGGAACTCATTGCCACACACCTTGTTTATATTTAAGGTCAAGATGGATAATTCTCAATCATTTAGGGAAATCAATGGTCACAGGGAAAACACAGAAAACTGGAAGTGAGGAATATTGGATCGACCATGATTCCATTGAACGGCAGAGCAGTCTCAATAAACCAAATGGCCTACTCCTTATCCTATTTCTTATGGTCTTTTTGCTCAATGCCACACTTGATGCCAGATTTCAGCAATGCTCATTTCAGTTTCAGCAACTCATCCGATGAAACCTACCACATATTCTATTAGAAAATGTTTAGAAATGCTCAGCTGGTCCATCAGAATCTTTAGAGACAGAACCTGTGAACGTTTTCAAAATACTGAAGAGTATTTCAGTACTTCACCTCAAAGACTTGGCTAAGATATAATAACCTACCTTGGCTTGTTTGCCCTCCATTATTGCAACACAGGAATTGGTTGTGCCCAGATCAATTCCAATAACAGCACCCTTAATAGCTTCAGACCTGAAAAACATCAAAGTACAAGTATGGACCTGCAGTTCTTTAATAGTTATAACCCTCGATCAAAAATGGAACAATTATTCTAAGCAAGAGCTTGGCATAGTCAACACACTGATATCCAATTATAAATGAGAACTGACCCTGCACAACTCCATCTTAGCATCATCTCCTGTTACTTAACATTGTTATGTATTTTAATTTAGCAATATCTTAAGTCATTTAATAGTCACGCTAACAAATAAATGATTCAAAGAAGGAAATTTCAAATTCCAGCACCGTTTTGACAACACTTGCACTTACTGGAAGCTAGATATAATAAATAAAGCCCTTCTGTTTTGTAGGAAGGACATGAACACACATTAGACCTGTTCCAAGTTAAAATACGCCGCAGACACTTTCGAGAGACAGATGTACAGCATGGAATCTGACCCTTCGGTCCAACTCACCCACGCCGACCAGGTATCCAGACCTAATCTAGTCTCATTTGCCAACATTTGGCCTATATCCCTCCAAACCCTTCCTTTTCATATACCCATCCAGATGCCTTTTAAACGTTGTAATTGTACAAGCCTCCACAACTTCCTCTGGCAGCTCACTCCATACACACACCACCCTTTGCATGAAAAAGTTCCTCATCACATGCCTTTTAAAATCTTTCCCCTCTCACCCTAAACCTATGCCCTCTAGTTCTGGACTCCTACACCCTAGAAAAAAGACCTGGTCTACTTAACCTATCCATACCCCTCATGATTTTATAAAGCTCAATAAAGGTCACTCTACAACCTCCTACAGTCCAATGAAAAAAAAAGGTTCAGTCTTTCCAGTCTATATTTATATCTCAAACCCTCCTGACAAAGCAATACTCTGGTAAATCTTTCCCAAACACTAATTTAATAATGTAACGGGGCAACCTGAACTGTACACAGTACTCAAGAAGAGGCCTCACCAACATCCTGAGTAACCTCAATATGACATCCCAACTCCTGTACTCAAAGATCTGAGCAAGGAAAATAAGCGTACTAAACGCCTTAACCACCTTGTCTACCCACTGCACAAATTTCAAAGAATTACGTACCCCTACCTCCATTCTACAAAATTATTGAGGGGCCTACCATTAATTATACAAGTCTGCCCTTGTTTGCATTACCAAAATGCGATCTCTTACATTTATCTAAATGAAACTCCATCTGCTAATCCTCGGTCCTAGTAGCAGACATCAGCATTTTGAAGTCAACAAACAGATAACTATAATTCAAGGCTACAAGTTGTTAAGCGTAGAATAGTGCCTGAACTGTGAGTGTGCTACTATACATTTATAACGAATTACTACACCAGTCAGAATTTTGATGTGACATATTTAATTTACTGTGATTATCTATAACACAAAATTAGAAGTGACAATAAGCTTCTAATAGTTACTAGCAGAGAGTAACAAGATCGGTTACATTATAGAGTACACAACAAAAACTCACGCATAATTGCGCTTTGACAATGATCCAAGTACACCCTGGCTCAGTCCATTCCAATGGCCCTGCAAAATAAATATTTTAGCATTAACAATTTTCAATCATTTGCTCCTATAATTTCAGACCGCAGAGACCAATTAAACCTTTCCTACAAGGAGGGGCTGTTAATTAATTCCAAACAGCATCATTTCTTGCACAACTCGGGAGCAAAGGTAAAACTATTACTCAAGATCTTTGCCAACTCAAAGTCACAATACAGTTACTTTCCCGTTTATCCCAATTCTAACGTCCCTCTCCAAAATAAGAAAGAAACCAAATGACTCCTCAAAAACATAGGTGACAGAAGAGAATGGTGTGGCTGACTATGCCATAGACAAGAGACTGGTAGAGTGCACAAGTCACAACAGATGACACTTGAGAGTTCAAAGGATGGTTAAGGACAATTGCAAATTTAAATTTATATTCCCTAGATTTCACTCTGCCACATAAGGAGCTCCTGCAGCCAGTGAGACTGTCAGTCTGGAATGATTGCCTCACTGTGTGCATTTTTTTCTCTAATATACCAACAAGGATCAGGATGAATCTACTCAAACTGACTTTGGATCTGAACAGTTAGTTGAGAGATTTATCACTTCAAGTCAGATTAAATTTAATCCTAGCTTTAATCAAGGATGTTGCATCAGACACAAAAGTAGAGATTGCTGGGAAAGCTCAGGCAAGTCTGGCAGCACTGTGCAGAGAAATCAAGAGTTAGCGTTTCCATTCGAGTGACCTTTCCTCAGAACCTTCCTCAAGGATGTTGCATCAGATTAAAATAAAATCACACAACACCAGGTTATAGTCCGACAGGTTTAACTGGAAGCACACTAGCTTTCAGAGCGACGCTCCTTCATCAGGTGATTGTGGAGGGCTCGATCGTAACACAGAATTTATAGCAAAAATTTGCAGTGTGATGTAACTGAAATCATACATTGAAAAATTGATTGCCTGTTAAGCTTTCAATGTATGATTTCAGTTACATCACACTGCGAATTTTTGCTATAAATTCTGTGTTACGATCGAGCCCTCCACAATCACCTGATGAAGGAGCATCGCTCCGAAATCTAGTGTGCTTCCAATTAAACCTGTTGGACTATAACCTGGTGTTGTGTGATTTTTAACTTTGGTCACCCCAGTCCAACACCGGCATCTCCAAACCATCAGATTATGGCCGATTCACACTTTACTTACAGTTTATTGGGGGTGGGGTGGCAGGGGGAAAGAGATTCCCACTCTACTGTGTAAAGTACCTTCACGATTTCACACAAATATCCTAAAACTAATATTTTTTCCGTGCTCTAGATTTCCCAGAGGAAGTCGTGTCGATCCTATCAAAGTATCGTCTCTGTCAATCACCAACCTTCTATATTCAAGGGCATAAACGCCAAATTTGAGCAACCGCTCCTCACAATGTGACCCTGGATGTTTAAATGGTTCTGCTTACAAGGGAAGGGGGAGACAGGGAAGGCGCTCGGGTTTAATCCAGGCCCCAGGATCAATGGTTGGTGGGGATCCACGTGCGAAGGTGAAATCGCCCGGAAACGAGGAGGTTGGCCCCGGGGGGGGGGGGGGTAAGAGGGGCAGAGGTGTCTCACGTCTCCGGGATTCAGAGAACGGCCAGGCTGAGAGGGGTGTGTTGAAGGTCAGGGGTCGTGAGCGAGGAAAAGGAGAAAAGACAAGAGAAAAAGGAGATAAATAAAAGATGAAGAGGAGAGAGGGGGGAATAAGAGGAGAGGGGAAGAGGGAAAAAAAGATAGAGGGGCCGGGTCGGATGGGAGTGAGGGGGATGGAGAGGGACAGAGGCCTAGGCCCAGAGTCAGGCCTCGGCGTCGCCCTCTCTCCCGCGCCCCGGCATCCCCCCCCCAGCGTGTACCATCTTCCCTTTCCCCCCCCTCCCCACCCCCCGCCGACTGCCTTCCATACTTACCGAGCCGGTGCCGGTGGCGGCGGCGGCGGCCAAGCGCCGAGAGGCCGAGCGCACCAGGTACAACATGGCGGCGGCGGCGGTTGCTAGGGCTGTCCGTGTGGAATGAAGGTCCGGGCGGCTCCGGCCGAGAGTGTGAGGGCGAAGGCAGGTCCGCGCGGGAATCGGCTCCGGGGGGAGGCGGGGGGCGGGGTGTCTGCGGGCTCGGGCTCGGGCTCGCGCTCCGGCAGGCTCTGGGCAGGCGCGGCGGCTCGAGCAGCTTCTGGAAGATTCCGGTCGCCCCACGTGCTCAGTGCCGCCTGGGGGCGGTCAGGGAAGGACCGGGCTGCAATGCCCTCCCCTCCGGCTCTCACCGGCAGCGCGCTTCCTTCCTCGTCCCCTCGGTGTCGAACACGAAGCGGGACCTCGGGCAGGCACAACGACTGAAACGGCTCGGGATTCGAACGTTGTGCTCGGTATGTTCAATTCTTTTTTGAAAAATAAAAAAAATATTTATCAGGCAGGCGCCGGATGGACGGCTCTGGGTCCTTGCGCATGAAGGTGACAGGACGTCAGAGCATTGCAGGGAATTTCATCAGACACCACCTGGGGGTCAAAGGTTACTACTTAGGGGTCAGAGGTCAACATCAGGTGGTCAGTACTGCAGGGAGTTTTATCAAGCACCACTTAGGGGTCAGAGGTCAACATCAAGAGATCAGTGTATTACAGGGAGTTTCATCATAAACCACCTGAGGGTCAGGGGTCAGTGATCAGCATCAGGAAGCCAGTATTGCCGGAAGTTTCATCAAGCAACACCTGAGGGTCAGAGGTCAGCATTAGGAGATCAAAGTATTGCAGGGAGGTTCTTCAGGCACCACCTGAAGTTCAGAGGTCAGCCACAGGAAGTCAGATTATTGCAGGAAGTTTCATCAGGGCTACACCAGAGGTTCAGATGTTACCACCTGGGGATTAGAGGTCAGCAATAGACAGCATCTAGGGGTCAGGTATCAGGAGATCAGAGTTTTGCAGGGACTTTCACCAGGTAGTGTCTAGGGGTGGGGGAGTCAGGGGTCAGCACCAGCAACATCTGGGGACAAGAGGTCAGCATCAGGAGGTGAGATTGTACCAGGGAGTTTCATCAGGTAGCACCAGAGAGTCAGAGGTCAGCACCAAGGGGGCACAGGTAGGTACCAGTAGCATCTGGGGTTGAGAGGTCAGCAGCTGGGGACATCAAAGATCTGCATCACTTTCGCTATGTACACAAATGCATTTACGTCCCTTCCAAGGCTGGATACACCCAAAAGGTGAACCTGTCTTATGTTTACACACAGGTCAGACATCATCTTTGTTTTTACTTGGAGACTGCCCTCATTCTTCACCATTTTAAAGTTGAAATAAATTATTGTGTCACTTAATGTGACTCTTTCCTTTCGGTTCACCCTCACATCAGATTCAGACTATTCTGGTTCAAATCCTGCACCATGACTTAAACACAGAAATCTGAGCTGGCACTCCTGTTCATGCTCTATTCCATTAGAGTTACAGTGCTATGTTTCAGATGAACTGCGAAATCAAGCCTGCAAAATATTCCTCCATGTGTATAATAAAAGACCCATGGCTCTACATCAAAAACACTGCAGTTATCTGGAGGTCAAAGTATTGCAGGGAGTATCTCCAGTGTCTTTACCAATATTTAGTCACTTCAATCAAAATACACAAAAAGACTATCATTATCATAGAATATTACAGCGCAGTATGAGCCCTTTGACCCTTGATGTTGCATCGACCTGTGAAACCAATCTAAAGGCCATCTAACCTACACTATTCCATTATCAATCATATGTCTATCCAATGACCATTTAAATGCCCTTCATGTTGGCAAGTCCACAACTGTTGCAGAAAGGGCATTCCACACCCTTACTCCTCTCCGAGTAAAGGATCCACCTCTGACATCTGTCCTATATCTATCATCCCTCAATTTAAAGCTATGTCTCCTTGTGCTAGCCATCACCATTTCAGGAAAAAGGCTCTCACTGTTCACCCTATCTAATCCTCTGATCATCTTGTACGTCTCTATTAAGTCACCTCTTAACCTCCTCTCATGAAAACAGCCTTAAGTCCCTCAGTCTTTCCTCATATGACCTTCCCTCCATACCAGGCAACATTCTGGTAAATATCCTCTGCACCCTTTCCAAAGCTTTCACGTCCTATAATGTGAAGACCAGAACTGTATGCAATACTCCCAAGTTCAGCCACACCAGAGTTTTGTACAGCTTCAACATGACCATACACTTTAAGAACCCTATTAACCTGGGTGACAACTTTCTGGGATTTACGCACACTGACAGATCTCTCTGTTCATCCATATTACCAGGAATCTTACCATTAGCCCAGTACTCTGCCTTCCTATTACTCCTTCCTAAGTGAATCACCTCACACTTTTGAGCATTAAACTCCATTTGCCATCTCTCAGCCCAGCACTGCAGCTTATCTATGTCCCTCTATGACCTCCAACATTCTTCAGCACTATTCATAAGTCCACCAACTTTAGTGTCATCTGCAAATTTACTAACCCATCCTTCTACATCCTCATCCAGGTCATCAAACAGCAGGGGCCCCAAAACAGATCCTTGCGGTGATGAACCATATCAAATGCTTTACCCTCATCCACCAGTTTGATCACCTTTTGCCCAAAACATTGATTTTCCTGTTCCTCCGATGCGGTCCAACTGCTGTGCTTTTCCAGCACCACTCTAATCTCCAGTACCCACCTCTGGCCCTAATCCTACTCTAGTCATTCTTTTATTCCTGACATACCTGTAGAAAGCTTTAGGGTTTTCCTTGATCTTACCTGCCAAAGATTTCTCCTGGTTCTTAGCTCTTTCTTTAGGTCATTCCTAGCTAACATTCAAGCACCCTAACTGAGCCTTCAAGTCTCACCTTTACATAAGCCTCCTCTCTTGACAAGAGATTCAACTTCTTTAGTAAACCAATGTTCCCTCACTTGACCACTTCCTCCGTGCCTGACAGGTACATATTTATCAAGGACACGCAGTAGCTGTTCCTTGAACAAGGTCCACATTTCAATTGTGCCCATCCTTGCAGTTTCTTTACCTATCCTGGAGATGTGGTTGAGGTACAGGACTGGAAGCTGAGTATTCAGGGATATAGAATCTTTAGTGGAGATAGGATAAGGAGGAGTGTAAAAGAGAAGGTGGTGTTGCAAGATTGGTCAAGGAGTCAAGCACTGCAGCGAAGAGGAATGATATGTTGGAAGGTTTCTCAAATTTCACCATATGGGTGGAACTTAAAAACAGAAAGTGAAATCATTTTGCTGCTAATGTAGTATAGATTCCCAGTGAGGGAGACAGAGAAAGAGAAAGATGGATACGTCGTCAAAAAGAGTATCTTGACAGGCATGAATAGGAGGCGAACAGAGAGACAGAAACCGCATCTGGGTAATAAGTAGTGGGTCTAAATAGGGATTAGGAATCAGTGCAGGTTTGGTAGGCCAAAGGACCTGTTCCTATGCTGTACTGTATCTTTTTATTTAAAAAAAAAAACTTTTAACTACTCATTATAAAAGGAGGGGATTTCAACATCCCGAATATTAACTGGGATAGACAAAGCCTGGAATATTAAGAGGGGGCAGAAATCTTAAAAAGCTCTCCTGGACACATTTTAAGTCAACATATAGAAGCTCCTATAAGATGGGTTGTGGTACTAGACTTAAATTTTGAGATAAAAATGTGTTGCTGGAAAAGCGCAGCAGGTCAGGCAGCATCCAAGGAACAGGAGAATCGACGTTTCGGGCATAAGCCCTTCTTCCCTGAAGAAGGGCTTATGCCCGAAACGTCGATTCTCCTGTTCCTTGGATGCTGCCTAACCTGCTGCGCTTTTCCAGCAACACATTTTCAGCTCTGATCTCCAGCATCTGCAGTCCTCACTTCTCCTTAAAATTTTGAGATAGGCATGTTCCTATGAAGGTGACGGGTGGGACCCACTAAACCACAGAATTGTGGATTTCAATAAATGTACAGGATCAGTTAAGGGAAAAAAATGCAATTTATGGTATATACCGAAGTCTTAGAACAGCAAATGCTCTCGAGAATTACAGAAAGTTCAGGATGAGGTTTAAAAAATATATTAGGAGAGTGAAAAGGGGACATTAAAATACACTGTTGGATAATGTTAAGAAAAATACAAAGGTGGTGTTTTAAGACTATGTTAGGGTAAAAGAATAACCCAGGGAAAGAGTAGGCCCTTTAAAAAGACCAAAGTGGCAATCAGAGTATAGCCAGAAGCTGTAGCTTTAAATGATTACTTTGCATCTGTACTTACTAGAGAAGGATAATGTAGATATAGAATTAGAGAGGGGTTCTGTGAGGTATTTGAAAATGAATTAGTATGGAGTGAGAATTATTTACGATTTTAGGCCTGAAGATGAATAAATCCTCAGGTTGCTGTGGGAGGCAGTGGAGATTGCAGAGACTTTCGACATTAATTTTCAAAGTAGGCCAAAGTAGGGATGCTACAGGGTTGCTAATGTCAAAAATCTAACATATTAATTGAGAAGGGCAATAGGGTTGCGCCAGGAAGCTACAAGCCAGTGAGTCTAATATCTGTGGAAGGGAAACATTTTGGAAAACAATTAGGGACAGAATCAATCTGCATTCGGAGTGTCAAGGATGGTCAGCATGGCTTTGGAAAGGACAGATAATGTTTAATAAAGTTGACTGAATTTTTTGATGAGGTACCTACGTGTTCAAGCAGTCCCTGGTTGTTAACAGGTTGTGTTCTTAAGTCCATTCATAAGTTGATTTGTACACAAACCAATACAATGTAGGACAACATGTAATAGTTGTTCATAAGTACAGGAAACATTTATAAGTCAGATCTTTAAAATTATACCCATATAGGATTATGTTCATAAGTAGAAGCATTTGTAAATCAGGGAACTCCTGTAGTGCAATTGATATGGTCTACGTGAACTTCAGAAAGTTTTTTGAACCAGTCTGCCATGCAAGACTTTGTAAGAAACTAACAGCCAATGGGAGCAAGGGAAATTTGGCAAATCAGATCCAAAATTGGCTTAGTGGCAGGAAGCAGAGAGTAGTGGTCAAAGACTGTTTAGTGACTGGAATCCTACGTGCAGTGGGTTCAGTGCTGGGTCCCTTGCTGTTCGTTGTCCACGTTAATTATCTAGGCACAAAAATCAGAGCTACGATCGGTGAGTTCACAGCTAATGCAAAAATTAGTGGTGCAGTAAATGGTGAGGGGGGAGTCCTTAAGACTACAGGACAATATAATCAAACACAAACACAGTCTGGTCAGATGAGCTGAAGTCCAAATAGGCTTTAATCCTGAAAAGTGTGAGGTGACACATTTTGGAAGGACCTACCAGGCAAAAAAAAAAGTACACATATGACCCTCAGAAATACAAGAGGATGAAGGGAACTTGCATGTGCATACCTATAGATCTTTAAAGACAGCAAGAGAAGTGGATAAGGTGTTTAAGAATCAGTATGGGAATATTACCTGGACTGGAATAATTCATCTATTAAGAGAAGCTTGGCTTGTTTTACGGAGACCAGAGAAGGGGAAACTGATTGAGGTGTACAAAGTTCTGATGGGCATGGACAAGTAGGTAAATGGATAGAACCTCAACTTGAGCTGCAAATCTTCTCAAAACGCGCTAGGTAGATAAAGAGAAACATTCCCCTTTAGAAGAACGTCATAATTTTAATGTAAGCAGGGGATTTGAGAAAACACTTTCACTCAGTTGCAGATACAGCTCATTCTGCTACAACACAACCGTTGTGTTCTTCTGCAACCTAGCAGTATAGGAATTGCACTACAGAAAACCACTATAGAAAACTGCGATACCCATTCAGTAGAAAGTTTGTGTTATCCAAACAACGTCCACAATTCCTCAAATCACATTATTGCCAATTCTTGCTGATGAAACATGCATATTAGGAGAACCGCCTGCATTTGGAATTTAATCATCCAAAAAGCCTGGTAAAAAGGCTAGAAACCTCAAACTATTTAGATGAACATTTGAAAAGGCAAGGTCATGGGAGAATACAGGCTACATGCTAGAAAATATGATTGGAATAGATTAATATTTGATGTGCTGAAGGACCACTTCAACTGCTAGAGAAATTCTGGCCATCTACAATTCTGCTTCTAGAGGAGTTGCAAAAATCCTCAAAGTATATAATTAAGTTTAAAACAGAAGTGTGTAATGGGCAGGACACTAAAATAGATGGATGTTTTGAAAACTACATTCAATAATTTTGAAAATTAAGCAGTGTTTCAGCCCAAAACAAAACAACATGTTGGGAATCAAATAATGATAAATGCTGGAACTTAGCTGCAAGTCTGGCAACACCTAGAGAGAAAAGTCAACTATTTATTCTCCCATAAATTCTGCTTGATTTGCTGAAAATTCCTGCATCTGCTGTTATATTCCAATTTTATCACTGCTATATATCGCCAGGAATGGCAAGTTTGAATATTAAAAAAAAACAAACTTTCCAATCGGAGACTTATTTTCACTGCAGAACAGGAGGCTGGGGTCACCGTATTGAAGTTTAAAATCATGAGGGGCATAGATACAAATTTAAAAAAAAGGACATGGGGCAATCTTTAAAAAAAGGTTCATGAGTGGAATGAACTACTAGAAAAGTGATAGATGCAGCTACAATTACAACATGTCTGGGTTTTTCTCTCTCCTTGTAGGTATAACTCCGATTGAGGAGAATAAAAAATTGGAGGTCATTACCTTGTGGCATTCTTTTCTCAATAATGCAGTCTCTGCTGCTTTCTGTAATTTGTTCAAGGCAGAGGTTATATTGATTTTGATGGATCGTAAGCAAAAGGGTTATGGGGAAACAGAAGGTGAAGATAAGACTTTAACCAGATCATTGATCTTAGTGAATAGCTACTCTTGTTCCTAAATTCCCAAACATCAGTCTGCACCAAATCAGAAGAGATTTCCAACTTCAGGAGAAAGATGCTCATTGAATGCAAGAACAACTCATTAAGATGACATTTTTATTCTGGGTACATAAAACCTGAAAGATGTACCCTAAACATTTCCACCAATGATGAAAGTCATTGTGAAATTTTAGTAGACAGGCATTTTTAAAGGCAAATAAGTTTGGAAGAATTTAAATAAAAAATGTTCCATATGTTCTTAAAACATGTATTAAACACTTCAAAACTTTTCTAAATGTTACAGTTCAGTGTAACTAGACACTAAGTCTTCATTTAAAGTTGTCACCCATTTGCTAGCTCTACATTCCTGATCCAAATCAGGAGCAATATTTACTGAACAGCAATAATGAGCAAGATCAACAGGACGACCCCTGAATGAACTAAATATCTAGAACATGTCTGGCACGGATATTTGCTGACCCCACAAAAGAAAATTTGATGGTAGTGAAATGAATATTCAAACCCAAATGCAAATGGAAGCAGCCTCAAAAATCTATTCATGCCTAACCAGGTTCATAAACGCCAAGTTTACTCCATATTTCAGGAAAAGCAAAAAAAAAATAAATATGCATAAAGTGCACAAACTTCTTAAAGACAGAGGTGAACAGAGCAACTTGGATAACAAAGGGCTTTACTAACCCAACCATGTTATTTTCACACTTCATCAAGGCATTGCAATATATTCCAAAGATAGGAAACAGGTGAATTTCCCATTGGTTTGAATTTACTGCAAATTCTTTTGCAATAATGTACTGTCACAAATTCAATGTTTAAAAAAGTTCACATTGAAATGGGTTCTAGATGCTTCTTGCACCTATTATTTCAGCTGTTTAATGATGTCGTTGGCAGAGTTTAAGAGTCCCAGGAAGTAACCATCTGTCTCACCCTCTTTCTGTTCTTCAGCAGCCAGTCCCTCATACTCTGATCGGAGCATGTCCAGCAAGGAACTCAGGCCCTGTATAGCCTGGTACTCGCTTCTACAGGATGAGATCATAAGGTTCATGGTCCGTAAAACTTTTTCCCTCGTGTCATGTTCACTGGATGTCAAGAGCTTGGGAACCATCGTGCACCAGTCCTGTTCCAGCATAAGAGGCAGCAAATTAAGCTCATCATATTGACGACATTTCTCCTGGTGTTGAACACTATCATCTTGTGTCTCTTGGATAAGTTTCTGCAAAAGAATTCAAACTAGATTGAATATTCACTCAGCTGGAGTTAATAATCAAGCTACAGTAAATTACTTGCCTTGTGCTTCAAAGTTTTGACCACATTTAAAAAGTGGAAGATTACAGTTTGCATCGGAACAAAAGATTTGTGAAAGCAAACAACTGTCCTCAACTATCTCATTATGCATCTTAACATTAACCCGCATCTACAATTTTTGTCAACAATCCAAAAGAGCAGAATTAAGAATACTAACAAAAAGCAGCAAACTGGATGTGACTTTAACATAGTTAAACTGGAAAAAAAAAATTGAAATCATTGTGGAATAAATGACTCAAAACAAGAACGGAAAGTGGCGACTGTTAGTAGTCAGAATTGTATACATGATTAAAAAGTCAGCATGATGCAAATTCCAGTTTTTCCAACACTAAAATTTAGTCTGTTTCCTCACCTTCTCCATGACCATGTCATAGAGCAAAGTCATGATTCGAA
The DNA here is from genome assembly GCF_047496795.1 of Chiloscyllium punctatum. Lineage (NCBI taxonomy): Eukaryota > Metazoa > Chordata > Chondrichthyes > Orectolobiformes > Hemiscylliidae > Chiloscyllium > Chiloscyllium punctatum. The sequence continues at coordinate 86,208,061 of NC_092758.1, forward strand.
GACGCAGGGACTCTATTCCCTTTGCCTGAAACAACTGCCCAAGTATCTGCAAGCCTCCAAGTTTCAAAAACTGTTGCTGAGCAAATGGAAAATGGCGCAACAATGATGAGAACGCAAAGAGAGCCTGAAAAAAAAGCACAAATAAGGGAGACATTTTACCCATGGACACTTTTGGAAAATCTACAGTTCTTCTCCCTCCTTACTTTTCCAAATTACAATTTCCCACTGCCTGGAGGTTTTGGCTCCCTGTTAAAATAAAAAGGGCGTTATAGTTGAAAGGTTTCTTAGTAGTCTACTAACTTTTCTTTTTAAAGAGTTCAAATCAATTGTCCTACAGAATTAGCTTAACTTGAAAATGGTGTTCAGGTTAAACTATCTGTATTCCACCAATGGGCCCTTAAACTTGACAATAAAAGGGTATCATGAAGTGAATATGTAAAACTGGAACCCAGTGTGGGGAGGCTAACTGGATACCAGGTTCTACCTAAAACAAGGAGTAGGAGAGAGGAAATTGTGCTTCAGTTCTGCAAGTCAGATCAGTTCTTGAGTAATCCTTAAGTTTTGGCACCAATTTAAAAAAAGCTTTTCTGATTTCGGAGTTCAGTGAATACCTAGGAATTAAATGGCTTAAATGTTAAACTGAGGGGGTAGACAGTGAATCTGGCATATAAGTATTTAGGTATATACAGGAAAACCAATTCATCTGGTGTTTAAATCCAGAATGAGGGGCAGCATTTAGATTTGATGCAGCCATATACATATAGTGAAAATGTAGAATCCTGCAAGCCAAAATGTTGATGTCTGAAAATGTCAGCACTGTGCTAAGCAATGTCTGTCAGACATGGCTGTTAGGGGATCTGGAACAAAAACAAATTAAATGTAGTTGGAGTTACAAATTAACCGTAATCTAATTGAATGGAAGAAAAGGCACAAGGAGTTCTTTAGCCTACTTCTACACCACTCAAATCCAAATCAAAGATTGAGTAATGAGTTTTTTTTCCCCCAAATGAGTTGATAACCCAACAGTCAGAATCAATCTCATGGTCTTTCATGCTGATTGCAAGACCAAAAAGCAATACTTAAAAAATGGTGCTGTCTTATGAATGTATGTACAACTTCAAAGTAACAGGAATCAAGAGTTACTTGTGCTTAAGAAATGTACCTAACTTTGATCATTCTTTCTTTCTTTCCTTCCCACAACATAAAATGAAAATTTACATCCTTAAACAGGCTTGTGTACATTTTAACATTAAGCTGTTTCTTGGAATCAGTTTTTTTTTAAAAACTGACATTTGTCTTTGAGCAAGTAGTTCAATAAACAAGCCACAACCTTGGCCTTGCTAGAGATTCACGTTCATCAGCTGAAAATTGGAAATTTTTCTTTATCCATACCTTTTTCTTCATTGCCACTGGTTGATCCGTTGCCAACAATATCAACAATTTCTGTAAAGCCCCAGCTTCTATCGCCTCAATCTGAACTTTTGGGTTGCTAACAAAAAATCAGAAACAGTTTTAACATAAGATAGATTCTCAAATCCTGTTGCATTAAGGGAAATATTTGCATGATCAGAGTACTGAAAAGTAGACCGGAGCTCGTTTATACAAACTACATAGAAATTCTTGATAAATTTATTAGGCTGGAAAAATACAATGCGTTACAAAACAAGTTTGGTAAGAAATCCAGGGTCAAAGTAGTTAAAGGTAAGCACATAATATATAAGTGCAGAGTGATAATGCAGTCTCCACTGGTACACTTAGAAGCCTTACATTACCAGAAGAGCTAGAATATATCACCTCCACATTTTGAAAGGAAACCCAAATTTAAAAAGTTGATTTTCATTAGACATTGGCCCCTTTAAACAAAAGAGGCTGTACATTAGTTAATTTTTCATTATTTCTTGTTTACTTGAAAGAAGATGCACAAATAGTGGAATATTTATCTCAGCTTGTCTCAAAAAGGGCTTTGCAGCTCAAAATACATTTTTTAAAAAAATGTAGAGAAATGCATCTGCAAATTTGTACACTGGAAGGTTACAGAAAACAGCATTAAGAATAATAACTAGATCACTTATTTTAGTGATGTTGGTTCAGTGATAAATAAGGACCAGAATATCAGAGAAGACCATCCATCCTTCCCCAAATAGAGCACAATATATTGTACATTTGAGAGAGAATAGGCAAGCCTCTATTTGACTTTACAACCTAAAAAACAGTATTTCAGTAATTCCCCCAGTACTGAACGATCATCAACTTGATCATTTAATCAAACCTCAGGAATGAACCTCAAACTCAACCTAACGCAAGAGGGGAGAATGCTACAACTGAACCAAGGCTGACGATTTATTGGCAAAATAGTGTTTCAGTACATATATCTTAATGGTGAGGATTAATTTATTTGTGGCAAGGATAACTCTGTGAATTACTCACTGTTATAATTTGATGCAGACTTAATACCTTTGTGAACCTGCTCTCAGCTAGTCAAGCATTTGTGACATTTATATTGTTCAAGCCAATGAAAGCTGCTGTCAGTTAGGCCTGGTACGTAATGGCACAAGGAAGTTTGTAAAATGATAAACACCAAAGGAAATAAATAGTCTCACCATAGAGTCATAGAGATGTACAGCATGGAAACAGAACCTTCGGTAAACCCGTCCATGCCGACCTAGATATTCCAACCCAATCTAGTCCGACCTGCTTGCACCCAGCCCATATCCCTCCAAACCCTTGCTAACCATGTTACCATTCAAATGCTTCTTAAATGTTGCAATTGTACTAGCCTCCATTACTTCCTTTGGTAGCTCATTCCATACCCGTACCACCCTCCATGTGAAAAGGTTTCCCCTGTAGGTCTCTTATCTTTTCCCTCTCATCCTAAACCTATGCCCTCTAGTTCTGGATTCCCCGAGCCCAGGGAAAAGACTTTGCTTATTTACCCTATCCATGCCCCTCAATTTTGTAAACCTCTATAAAGGTCATGCCTCAGCCTCAGATGCTCCAGGGAAAACAGTCCCAGTCTGTTCAGCCTTTCCCTATAGCTCAAATCCTCCAACCCTGGCAACATCCTTTTAAATCTTTTCTGAACCCTTTCAAGTTTCACAACATCTTTCCGATAGGAAGGAGACCAGAATCACATGCAATATTCCAACAGTGGCCTAACCAATGTCCTGTACAGCCTCAACATGGCCTCCCAACTCTTGTACTCAATACTCTGACCAGTAAAGGAAAGCATACCAAACACCACCTTCACTATCCTATCTACCAGAGACTCCACTTTCAAGGTCTTTTTGTTCAGCAACACTCCCAAGGACTTTACCATTAAGTGTATAGGTCCTGCTAAAATTTGCTTTCCCAAAATGCAGCACCTTGCATTTATCTGAATTAAACTCCATCTGCCACTTCTCGGCCCATTGGCCCATCTGGTCAAGATCCTGTTGTAATCGAAGATAACCCTCTTCACTGTCCACTACACCCCCAATTTTGGTATCATCTGCAAACTTATTAACTGTACATCTTTGCTTCCAAATCATTTATGTAAATGACAAAAGGTAGAGGACCCAGCACCAATCCTTGTGGCACTCCACTGGTCACAGGCTTCCAGTCTGAAAAACAACCCTCCACCACCACTCTCCATCTTCTACCTTTGAGCCAGTTCTGTATCCAAATGGCTAGTTCTCCCTGTATTCCATGAGATCTAACCTTGCTAATCAGTCTCAAAACACCTTACTGAAGTCCATATAAGACCATAAGACATAGGAGTGGAAGTAAGGCCATTCGGCCCATCGAGTCCACTCCGCCATTCAATCATGGCTGATGCGCATTTCAGCTCCACTTGCCAGCGTTCTCCCCGTAGCCCTTAATTCCTCTAGACAACAAGAACCTATCAATCTTGGCCTTGAAGACATTTAGCGTCCCGGCTTCCACTGCACTCCGTGGCAATGAATTCCACAGGCCCACCACTCTCTGGCTGAAGAAATGTCTCCGCATTTCCGTTCGGAAATGACCCCCTCTAATTCTAAGGCTGTGTCCACGGGTCCTAGTCTCCTCGCCTAACAGAAACAATTTTCTAGCATCCACCTTTTCAAAGCCATGTATTATTTTGTACGTCTCTATTAGATCTCCCCTTAATCTTCTAAACTCCAACGAATACAATCCCAGTATCCTCAGCCGTTCCTCATATGCTAGACCTGTCATTCCAGGGATCATCCGTGTGAATCTCCGCTGGACACGTTCCAGTGCCAGTATGTCCTTCCTGAGGTGTGGGGACCAAAACTGGACACAGTACTCCAAATGGGGCCTAACCAGAGCTTTATAAAGTCTTAGTAGTACATCTCTGCTTTTATATTCCAACCCTCTTGAGATAAGAGACAACATTGCATTCGCTTTCTTAATCACAGACTCAACCTGCATGTTTACCTTTCGAGAATCCTCGACTAGCACTCCCAGATCCCTTTGTGCTTTGGCTTTATTAAGTTTCTCACCATTTAGAAAGTAGTCCATGCTTTTATTCTTTTTGCCAAAGTGCAAGACCTCGCACTTGCTCACGTTAAATTCCATCAGCCATTTCCTGGACCACTCTCCCAACCTGTCTAGATCCTTCTGTAGCCTCCCCACTTCCTCAGTACTACCTGCCTGTCCACCTAACTTCGTATCATCGGCAAACTTCGCTAGAATGCCCCCGGTTCCCTCATCCAAATCATTAATATATAATGCGAACAGCTGTGGCCCCAGCACCGAACCCTGCGGGACACCGCTCGTCACCGGCTGCCATTCTGAAAAAGAACCTTTTATCCCAACTCTCTGCCTTCTGTTAGATAGCCAATCCTCAATCCATCCCAGCAGCTCACCTCGAACACCATGGGCCCTCACCTTGCTCAGCAGCCTCCCATGTGGCACCTTATCAAAGGCCTTTTGAAAGTCCAGATAGACCACATCCACTGGGTTTCCCTGGTCTAACCTACTTGTTACCTCTTCAAAAAATTCCAACAGGTTTGTCAGGCATGACCTCCCTTTACTAAATCCATGATATAGATCACCTCTATCGCTCTGCCCTCATCAATCCTCTTTGTTACTTCCTCAAAACTCAATCAAGTTTGAGACATGATTTCCCACGCACAAAGCCATGTTGACTATCCCTAATCAGTCCTTGCCTTTCCAAATACATGTACATCCTGTCCCTCAGGATTCCCTCCAACAACTTGCCCACCACCGAGGTCAGACTCACTAATCTATAGTTCCTTGGCTTGTCCTTACCACCCTTCTTAAACAGTGGCATCACGTTTGCCAACCTCCAGTCTTCCGGCACCTCACCTGTGACTATTAACGATACAAATATCTCAGCAAGAGGCCCAGCAATCACTTCTCTAGCTTCCCACAGAGTTCTCAGGTACACCTGATCAGGTCCTGGGGATTTATCCACCTCTAACCGTTTCAAGACATCCAGCACTTCCTCCTCTGTAATCTGGACATTTTGCAAGATGTCACCATCTATTTCCCTATGGTCTATATCTTCCATATCCTTTTCCACAGTAAATACTGATGCAAAATACTCATTTAGTATCTCCCCCATTTTCTGCGGCTCCACACAAATGCCACCTTGCTGATCTTTGAGGGGCCGTATTCTCTCCCTAGTTTACTCTTTTGTCCTTAATATATTTGTAAAAACACAAACTAGGTTAGATTTTTTTTGAAAAGATTAAAAGAACTTTTATCAATCTCAAATTTGAAGAGTTCACTGTTTTCTTTTGTTACTACCTCCATTTTTCTCCACCTTTGAATTACACGAGTATAGAAGATAAACCTCTGGCTGTGTCAGTGTTCCCAGAGAACCCCAATGATTTCCAGCAATACTGGCTCAAAAAAATTGAAGCAGCTGAGTAAAGATTTATTTCTTATGCTGTGGGATGTCTAGTCCAACCAAATTAGCCAATATTGTTAAGCAGGAAATACTCAGATCTGGGGAGAGGAAAATAATTAACATTTTCAGGTGATGAGAAGTCCTTCATCGCAAACATCAACTAAGTTCCTTTCTTTATAAATGCTGCAACACCTGGCAAATATTTCACTTTTATGCTATTTTTAAGCTGTGAAGTCTGCTTCTAGTCGGGTTTTGCATGTTTCCCCCAGTGATGCCAATGTAAAGCTCAGAAATTGTTGAGTGTTGGAGTAAGACTACCTATGGAGAGGAAGTGGTGAACAACTGAAAAATGGGTGAAGGGGAGAGATGTAGCACTGCAGCCGTTGCTACATCTGTGCTCATGGCCCCAAAAATTTCAGCTTGCAACCCTAGCTAGGATCCTGACCGCCTCCCCCACCCAATTTGAGAAGATGACCAACAGAGGTGCTTGAATAGTTCTATTTTACATGAAGTTTGCTGCAGTTGCATTCTCTAGACAGTACGTCCCTCCAAGATTTCAACAGACAAGTCATTACCCAGAGAGTGCAGATCCCAGCACAAAGGCAGCATGCTCCTGAATACGGGGTTCGGTGGCATTTAGTGCCTTGATCACAAGTTGCAACCCCCCAATAGACATCAGATGTTGGGCATTGTCCACCTAGGAATAACCATAATACAAAATGTCAAGTCTCACTTCCAATTCCCAACAGTCATGTGACACACAAAACTTTTTCCAGTACCTGATGGACATAGTATTCCAGGTCGTATAGAGCAGCAACCTTATCCTCCAGTGTCGCACCGGAGCTGTTGAATTTGCTGACAAGTTTATTGATAATTTCCATATCAGTCTCCATTACCACATTCATGGCTTCAAAATCTGCCATCAGTTCTTCGATTGGGCGGAATGTCTCACGTAGCTTCTCCTGATGACCCTCAAAAAGAAACATGACATAAATGTGGACTTTACTGTAGCTCTAAGCACAAATTCCTCTCCCACCCCCACTCCCCTTCAAAGAAAAACCTGTTCAACTAAATTTTTAGTCAGCTGTTTCAAGGCATATTTTGGTTCACTGTAGATTTTTGTCTCAGACTGTCAAGGAGTTTAGAACACTATGTTAATGTCAGAATAATATTCAATGTTCGTTATGCATTTGGGATAAAATACAGGTTTCGTCCATTTCAGCAGTACTACTGACAGTACATTTGTTCACCCACTTCCTCATATGAACTCCTAACACTGACAGTGGCACAGCCACTTAAATGCCTAACTAAAGACCACCTTCCATATCTTCAAGCATTTTGTCCAAGTTGGGGACATCAAGCATAGCAAGCAAAAACAATAGAATCACTGGCAGCCTCCCAATAGGTTCCTGGGAAAAGGAAAGGGTCCTCCAATGTGGTTGATCCAGGGCAAGCACCTCAGCTCCATACAACTCTGTTGAAAGTGTCCTCTCCTTCATACTGCAGCCCCAGCAGTAGCCCCCTCCAACAGTGGCACTGCTGAGCATCCAGTTCAGATTAGGTTGAAGCTCTGGAGGGCACATTCAAACTCCTTTGGATGGTGACCCAAATAACAAATGCCACCTCTGCTTTCTGCTGGAAATGTGGTTAACTCCTGCTTTCAATCCCAGCAGTAAGGGTTCGCAAATGGAGAAAAATTCAGCCCATAGCATTTTTCACTCCCAAAAATCAGAAAATGGTGGCAAAGCTTCTTTCTGTTTCAACTGCAATAGCAAAATGATAAAGCTTATAGTTAGATTTGTTTTTTAAATATAGCTAATCAAGCATAAAAACAAGAGGAGGGGTGGAAAGAATTTCAGCTTGGGGAAGACATTGTGTTCAGCTCAACTGACACATAAAACATTTGGCTTTTGCAGGCGATTTGAATAAGGGCAAAGTGTGATCACAAGAATAAATGCTCAATTTCAAAGACAGACAGAAATTGTAGGCAGAATAATTGCAGAATTCACTGTTCATGAAACAAAGTGTAAGAAATTTTCAATGATGTACTCAAGTGAATTGTTTACACATACTGATGAATCGCAAGATCTTTTTGCTGGGATACTTTGGTTGAATCCATTCTAAAATGTGCCTTACCTCCTCAGTCTGTGTATTGCTTTCTAGTTTCATCAACTTCAAAGCCTTTTTCAACTCCTCGGCGGTGAAGGATTTAGAATCCAGATTAACCATTCCATGTCTGAAAAGGACAAAACTAGATGAGTGGGCAGGAGTCCTAATGCCCTGTTACACTAGCTGTAAGTAAAGTGGCATACACAATTCCTGAGGCCAAGCTGTTTCCCACCCAACTCCAGATGATTTGAGAGGATTCTGCTAAATTCAAGTGAGGCCCAGAAATGAGACCTCATGCTCAACTCACTGCAAAGGATTGGGAGAAAAATTGGGGTTTCCTCCTGGGCCATCTGTCCCAACAGCTCCTACAGCTTTGGGTCCAATTTCCCCACAAGAAAGAAAGAAAGATTGCAAGAAGTTATAGGATCCCTAATTTTACTTTTGTTCACCAAAAACAAGACTTTTATCTCTGTGCAAAGTTCCTACAGTACCTGGTTCCTTGCTTCCAGTACTTCAAACCAGTCTTTCCAGTCTCACCATCTGGTATCTTTGCCTCATTCTTTCCAGTTTCCAAGTTTAATCTAACATGTAGCCCTGCAGGAATTGCCTGACCTGTGCAGAAAAAAACCCCAAGAATATTGATTACACAAGGTGGTGTGGGGGTGGGGTGGGGAGGGGGAGAAAGAGGCAGCGGGGGGCAGGGGAAAAAAAAAGAGAAGAATTCCTGAGATTACGCACTTTCCCTGTGCTATAGTTCTAGTGGAACCCTGATGTGCAGGTTGACTGTATGGTTCTAGTTTGCAGTTTATTGTTACACTTCATTGTGATAGTGTGCTGGAAATCAAGCCCCACTATTGTGCCAAAAGAAAAGTTACAGATTTTGAGAAACGTATGCAAGAAATCCGATATTTGCCCATCTTTTACACCAGGTTGGAAAGGAAGTTTTCTGTAGTTAACACAAATTACTACATGAAGTGTACACTCTAGCTGCAGGTAAACAATTATGAATAGCTGGCATTTAATTCTAGTTGAAACTGTAATCCGTTAAAACTTGACCTTACACAAACAGACAGGAAATAAACATGCATGTTACAGATAGAGGGAAAACTCAAAAGCAGTTCAGTGGTCTGTTCACGGGCTCTGCTGAGATTATTTTTGTTCTGATCTGAACGCTGGTTCTTTTTGATCATCCTCCTTTGGAGGCCTTCACTTGTTTACAGGAAAGACTAGGCGGCTAGTTCACACTCATATGGAAAGGTCTCTGATTTATCAGTTAAATGAAAGAAACTGCTTTTTCTTTAAGCTGAGTGACTTTTACTGCAGACAGCAAAGAGCTCCTGAGCTGCTGGAGATCTGCTGGCTTCTGAAATACATGGACTACTAAGGAGAATCCTGCTGTCATTGTGGACTAGGTAAAGTCTATAAAGGGCGAATTACACCAAAATATTCTCATAACTACCTCAGGAGGTTTTAATCAAACAATCCCAACAATTGGATTTTCACAGCTGGGAAGGCTTGCTGGGCCCTATTTGGTACCAAAAGATAATTTAAGTTTATTTAAGCTTGATTTGATTTACCGTAATTATGTTCATGGTGCTTATTTTGAAGGGCTCTGTTGCAGTCCTTTTACTAGAGGCAAACAGTCCAGCTCTAGTCTTATAGGTTTATTCTGTGCGCAGTTCCACAGTAAGTAACATGATCACAAAAGGAATTATCCATTTAGCTGCCTGACACCATACAACAATGAGCTGCCCAAACAGTTGGATGTTACCCAAGTCGCAAAAAAATTGTTCATATCTGTTACTGAGGCAAGCAAAGCAAAAAAGGAAATTGGACTGGAGTAGGAGAAAGTGAGAAAGGCATCAAAAGGATTAGTAGGGGAGTTACCTGGTTTAACTACCTGCCAATCATTGGTTGGGTAAAAGACCTCCATGTCCTCAGGGTCCAGATCATCCTCCACTGTTGCTTCCTCTTTACTCTCACCAACATTTTCTTCAGTGTGTTCCAGCACAGTAAGAGCAGACACTTTCTAGAAACAAACAAAATTAGTTGGAGGTATTAGACAAGTCAGTTCTTTCTCCAGTTCTCCAAAGATGCTGCAAGAGGATTTGTTGGCAAGTATCAGGTTAAAAAGCCTCAAAATTAAGGAAAAAGAACCTGGCATCCTGCTCCTTCAGTGCCAGAGGGTTTCTCATTGGCAATCAAGCTTGGAGAGCCTACCTTCCTTTACTGAATGGGCTATGAATTTGTCATGATGTGGAAGTGCTGCTGTTGGACAAGGTCAAAAAACACTTGACACCAGGTTATAGTCCAACAGGTTTATTAGAAATCACAAATCATCCAGTTAATGAGCCAGTTCAAGGGGGAAAACAAAATTACTAATGAACGAAGGTTCCCTCTGATTCTCCATTTTAGACTAAGTCCTGAAGCCCACAGTATATCCTGCCCAAAGTCTTAATTGAGAATAAAAGCACAGGTTACAAATTCATTAGCTCAAGAGAGGATGAAACAGCATTTTCAGAAAACAAAAAATGTTCTGATTTCTTTTATTGCTTGCTTTTATACCTTCATCCATGAATTTGGATTTGAGACACAGACTAGTGAAAAGCATGGGGTTTCTTCATGAAGCACTGTTACATATAAAGGCTAAAAATACATGGTGTTCAGAGATGTAACAGATTCTAATCTTACTATTACATTATTTAAAAAGACTATTCCATAAACATCACTGCGTAATGTCAGTGGGGCCTACTCCACATTTCTCTGCACACATTTCTAACATTCACAAGGTTAGACTTCAGGTTTCTGCCCTACACTCCATGTGTTTCTCTCTCTAACTCTGCTCACTGTGTTCTATTTATGGCCCATGGAGGAACAAATTGTGCGCTATCACAAAGTTGCACTTGGCCTAAAGCCCTTACACAACATAGATATCCATAGAGGGGGAAAAAAAAGCAAAAGCATGTACAGATCTAACAGTATATCCAAGTGTGTTTTTTTTAAAAAATACTACCAGAAAAATATTAATGCCTTTCCTGGTATAACTTTCACTTTAGGTTCCCTTGCTTAAGTGGAATCTAATTAAGAGTTTACAGTGCAAAACTACAGGACCAAAAAAACAAGAGAACTATTACCATACTGAAAAAGTGGACATCATTTAACGAACTCTACTCCAACTTCACCACACAGGGATTATATTTCCGACACTCCATAGTTTGGGAGAAATACATTGATAACTCACTTAATCCTTAAATCAAAGTACAGATTGAAACTGCATGCCAGGATGTGAACATATTTTTAAGCTGACAGTTGGTGTACTTTTAAGCATGTTTTGCATTGTAGGTGTCAGTCTTCAGACAAAACTTGGAACTGTCTGTTCCAATGGAACTAAAAATATCCCAAGGTATTATTTGAAGGGGTGGTGATTTTCCTGGAGTCTTATCAAACCATTGTTCTTTTGCATTACTCTGTGCTATTAATTGGTCATGATGTGGAAGTGCTGGTGTTGGACAAGGTCAAAAAAAAAATAGCATGACACCAGGTTATAGTCCAACAGGTTTATTTGAAATCACAAGCTTTCAGAGCTTTGCCCCTTCTTCAAGTGCTAGTGTATTAACATTTGTTGTACCAGTCACTCCCCAAAAAGGAATTAGCCGGATATGTTTAAAACAAATTCACAACAAATATAACATATCACATGTATATACGGCTATTGAGCAAAATTGACTAGATAGCTAGCATGGGATCAGAACAACACTAACAATTTGGGTTTAATTTCCGTTAAAGATTTTGGACTTGCCTCAGAGTGGAAAATAGCAAAACAATGAACTAATAGCCTGCCTTCAGGGGAATGTTAGGGGATGGATGGATGGACGGATGTACTACATAGATTTGTCTATAACTTTCCAAGGCTTACATTTTTCTACACAGGAAAACCACATTCAGATCAAGCTCCATTCCAATCTAACTTTATTCCCCCAGAATCCAGCTAAATCTCATTGACTTTCTTACCTGCTGTTGCCAGTTCTCACTCCAACAGTAATTCAAAAGGTGCACAGAAATCAGGAACAAGACCAGGTTCAGACAACCAAGCTTCATTGTGAGAACTTCTGCAATCTGTTGTGCAAATAATGCAGGGTTGTGAAAACATACAAACTTAAAATTACATTAACCATGTTATCAAACCATTGACTCAAAATCACCCCTTTTCATTTAGCTACCATACAGGTTCCCTACTGCATGTTTTTCTCCAATCACATCACCACCATTCTTGCTGGCAAAACTAGCATTTTGTTCATCTCTAGTTACCCCAAAATGCAGATATAACCAAGTGTAGTAAAGTTGGTAGTTAAGAGTCAAGGGAGCTGAAAATGTGTTGCTGGAAAAGTGCAGCAGGTCAGACAGCATCCAAGGAGCAGGAGAATTGACATTTCGGGCATGAGCCCTTCTTCATGAAAGAGTCAAGCATGTTGGTATGAGATGATGAGAGTCTCATAACCAGATAAGAATAGTGGCAAACTTAAAGAATATCAATGAACACATGATTTGTAAAGAAATGATATTGCTGCCCATACAATGGGACTAGTTACCCCAGTCATAATTTCTGGACTATCAGCACGGAGAATATCGGGATTTTAAATAGAATTCAGCAGCGGAGAAGACAGAATATGGGGAAGAGAATTGGAGGGTGAGGAGAGAGAATGGAATGTTGGGGACAGAGTGGAGGGAGTGAGGAGAGACTGGGAGCGTGTGGTGGGCAAGTTGTTAGAGGATATTCTGAGAGACAAGATCTACAAACATTTGGAGGGGCAAGAACCTATTTGGGAGACTCAGCATGGCTTTGTGTGGGAAACTGTATCTCACAAATTTGATCGAGTCTTGTGAATGGGTGACCAAGTAAGGAGATGAGGGCAGTGTGGTAGATATTGTCGACATGGACTTTAGCAAGGTCTTTGACATGGTAGGTTGTTGAGGGAGGTTAAATATCACAGGATCTAGAAAGAGCTAGCCAATTCAATAAAGAAAGCTTGAAAACAGAAGGCAGAGGGTAATGGTAGATGATTGTTTTTCAGACTGGAGGTCTGTGACCAGTGGTGTGCCACAGGGATCAGTGCTGAGTCCACTATTATTAGTCATTTACGTAAATGATTTGGATGAGAATTTAAAAGTATGGTTATTAAGTTTGTGGAGGATACCAATATTGGTGGACCAGTGGACAGTGAAGAAGTTATCTGGGAATACAGCGAGATCTTGATCAACTGGGCCAGAAGGCTGAGGAACGGCAGATGGAGTTTAATTTAGATAAATTCAAGCTGTTGTATTTTGGCAGATCAAACTAGGGCAGGACTTGCGCAGTCAACAGCAGGGCCCTGGGGAGTATTATAGAACAAAGATCTACAGGAATAGATTCAAAACTTCTCAAAAGTTGAGTCACAGACAGATTTTGGCATGCTTGCTTTTATTGGTCAAAGAACGGAGTTTAGGAATTGGGATGTCTCATTGCAACTGTACAAGGCATTGGGTAAGGCCACATTTAGAGTACTGTGTGCAGTCAGCCTACTATAGAAAGAATATTATTAAAGTAGAAAGACTGCAGTAAAGAGTTAATAGGATGTTACCTGGGCTGGAAGATTTTTGAGTTATAAGCCTCCCCTTCATTCCCCACACCTCCCCCAAGCATAAGAGGTGACCTTATGCAGATTTAGAAAATCACGAGAGACATAGATACAGTTAGTAGCCAACAACTTTTCTTTGGTTTGTTTCCATGCTGTACATCTCTATGACTCTATAGGGCATAGGTTGAAGGGAAGAGATACAAAAGATTCCAGAGGGAAAATGTTTTGAGTGGAGTGTGTCTGGAGTGCCAGAGGTAATTGTGGAGCCCAATACAGTTTTGTCATTTAAGAAACATTGGGACAGATATGTGGACAGGGGCCAAATACAGGCAAATGGGACTAAAGTCATGGCATAAACTTAGCAGCATGGACAAGTTGGGCTAAAAGGGCCTGTTTTTCTGCTGTAAGACTCTATGAATCTAATCTCAATTTTATAGCATTATAATAGCTTTTATGATCACATTAAACCAAAATGAAAAGCTGTAAATTATTTCCCCCAAAAAAGCATTGTATTCTTGTTCTGTGCATTTGGCCAGAACTCTGGATTATTTGTTTAATCATTCTGTTCCAAGACACTTTTGCAGTGTGAATGATCGAACATTAAGGCAAGATTTCACACAATACAGTACAAGAGTCTGGATCACTCGAGTATAGGTAATTTTGAGTACAACGCATTCACCTTTAGCTCACGGCAAATACACGTTGAAAACAAGAAACTTTCACTTAGGAATAAGAACCACGTTTTATAACAACATCGCAGGCACCATCCAACAACCCTGCCTTGTTTACTCACCGCTATCTCCTTGACTCCCCCTCACTTTAAACCCTGTCCTCAAATCACCAGTAGGAAGGAGGTTAGTGTAATCTTGCTTTCCCCCCTCCTTCACTTTACCCTGTCCCTGTCCCTGTCCTCTCATCTCCCTCTCTGCTGCTATCTTCTCCCTCCCTCCCCTTCACTTTAACCTGCCCCTGTGCACTCATGTCTCTGTCTCTTCGCTTTCCCTTTCACTTCAGTCCATCCCTGTGCAGTCACTTCTCTCTCCCTTTACTTTATCCCGTTCTATGCACTCACCTCCCGCTGAGCTCCTGTCTCTTTACTTCCCTTCTCTCAGTTTCTCACTACCACCAGTTCCTGCTGATGACTTGGTTTCCTCTGGAACAGCCACGTCCTTTGGCATAGTTACCAGGCAGCCAATCACAGCATTTGCATGCTCGCTGATGCAATAATTTAAAGGGATAACACCTTAAAGGGACCCTGACCAGTCTGCAAACACCACTTGATGGGAGCAAATTTCCTGGGTGACCTTTGCAAGACTGCACCCACAGCCTCTCTCTCTCTCTCTCTCTCTCTCTCTATAAATACTTTTTTTCCTTTGAAAGAACTTTATTTCAGCAGATTTCAGGGAATGTTTGCAAAGAGCTGAGAAATGCAGCTTCAGAAAAGTAACATTCTGGGATCTGATTCAGAGTTTATTTCAGTCACCAGAAAAGCTGTGGCTGTGCTCTGGAAAATTTGCTTGAAGAAACAATACAATCATAGAAAGAAACCAAACAGAACTACTGATACTGGAAATCAGAAACTGGGGGGAAAAAAACTCAGCAGGTCTGACCACATCTGTGGAGAGTAAACACTGTTGGCATTTTGGGTTCAGTGACCCTTCTTCAGAATTCAAGAATAGTCACTGGACCTGAAATGTTAACTCTGATTTCTCTCCACAGATGCAACCAGACCTGCTGAGCTTTCCCAGCAATCTTTGTTTTTTGTTTCTGATACCACCACGGACTTTAATTTCTTCTGGTATTGCAGGACTATTAGTTTTCAGTGTCTTTTGTGTTCCTTTAACATTAAAGTATTAAAATAAATGGTAACTTCAAAGCAATAACACACATGGACAAGTTCAATTTCTGAAACAATAAATACATAAACAGTGCTGTGAATGCAATAAACTATTCCAAGGTGTTTTAAGATAGAATAACATAATCCAAACGAGGATAGATTAGTTCAGATAACCATAGTGTTGGTCAAAGAGCGAGGTTTTCAGGATTAATGGAGGAAAAGCAAGGTGGGGAGGCTTAAGAAGGGTATTTTAGATCTCAAGGCCAGGTAATTGAAGGCATGACCACCAATTAACATCACTGATGGTTGGAATCAGAATTCGAGGAATGCAGGAGGTTGTGAAAATGGGGAGTGGGATATGGCCACAAGGATAAAATCAGTTGGAATTTAATTAGCATACATAAAAGGCCTTAAGCATATTTGAGGTACTACTCAAGATGCATGAAAAAAATGGGCTAATCGGTAATTTTCTAGCAGCCTTTGGAGCTATGCTTCCATTTTTCAATGAGATACAAGGAAGATAATTACATCCTAGAGGTTACCTAGACAAGGTCTGTAATACTGACTATAAGAATTTAGGATGTCTAGTTTTGGAAAAATAATTTCTGATGAATAAACAAAACAAATGTGATAGTAGGATAGGGACCATTAGCTCAAGCTGCAGGCAAGTCTATGAATAAGTTTTACATCGAAAGGGATGGAATGGGCTTCTGGATAGAGCAATGGAGAGGAAATTTGTGAAGTAATTAAAGATCTAGATATAGTGGAATGAATGCTATGGGGCAGCATGGTGGCTCAGTGGTTAGTACTGCTGTCTCAGCAGCAGGAATCTGGGTCTGATTCTAACCTCTGGTGACTATCTGTGTGGGGTTTGCACATTCTTCCTGTGTCTGCATTGGTTTCCTCCCACAGTTCCAAGATGTGCAGGTTAGGGTGAATTGGTCATGCTAAATTACCCATAGTGTTGGTTAATTGCATTAATCAGAGGAAATATAGAGTTTTAGGGTTATGGGTCTGGGTGGAATACCCTTCATAAGGTTGGTATGGACTTACTGGGCCAAAGCGCCTGTTTCCACACTATGGGGATTCTCAGAAAAGAAGTTGAGTGGTATGGTGGCTCAGTGGTTAGCACTGCTGCCTGACAGCACCAGGGACCCGGGTTTGATTCCACCCTCGGGTGATTGTGCAACTCTGCACAGACATTCTCCCTGTGTCTGCATGAGTTTCCTCCCAAAGAGGGTTAGGTGGATTGACCATGGGAAATTGTCCAGGGATGTGCAGGCTAGGTTGATTAGCTGTAGGAAATGAGGGGATAGGATGGATCTGGGTGGAATGCTCTTCAGAGGGTCAGTGTAGACTTGATGGGCTCAATGGCCTGCTTCCACAATTTAGGGAACATTGATCAAATATTTGCACTCAGGAACCCTTAACATTGAAGCCTACAGGGATAAAAGTGAAAATAGTCCAGTGCCTAGAGTCAACAAATGAGATTGTTGTCGATATACCATTCCTCATCAACACCATCTGAACACACAACATCAGGATCTATTTATGTATTGACATCAGCTAACTTTCCACAACGTCTTTTGCTTCCCTCTGGCTATTATCTCTATGTTGTCAAACATGCTGCTGATACCTTGTCCTGACTTAAGTTTCAAAAGATTAAGTCATTCTCTTCATGTCCTGTCACAAAGTATGTTCCCCGACCACCGATTCCAACCGTCTCCCTGGCCAATGTCCCTTACTAAACCAAACCATTCACTGTCTAGGCATTCTACTTGGCTTAAAGATCAGAACTGAATTTTCCTTTCTCGTAGCACGTTTTCTCGCTCCATAAATTCACCCAGTGCTCTGGCAGTTAGAATTTCCCCTCTGATGTGCTGGGATTCCTGGGGAATTAAGCTAAGTGGATCCAAAACAAAGGATTAGGTTGCTGGGTTCATTAAATGAAGTGGGGGGGTGATGATCATAGGAACAGGAGGCTACTGCTGTTTTTTCTATGGGAAACTGCCATTGTGAAAGTAAACCGCACAGTCAGAAAGGAGAAGTTGCAGGTAAAGTGAGAAATAGGCCAGGCGAGTATATTGTTTGGAGAATTTGAAGGTATCATGGGAACGGTACTGAATATCTTTCTTTTTTTCTCCATTTCAAAAGCTTCAAATTCAGTAGTCTTGTTAAAGGGTCATTAAGGTCGCTGACTGAGGGACTGTCATCAGACAATCACTAGAAGCCTGTATAAGGCCTTAATAGGTGCTGATCACTATAGAAGCTTGCACAAGTGAGATAATGAGAGTTCAGAGGCTGCATGTTCCTGTTAGAGTGAAAGTTAAGAGTAGGGAACAGTGGATTTATAGAGATATTGAGGCTCTTGTCAAGAATAAGGAGGAGGCATATGAAAATACAGACAACTGAGATAAAGTGAATCTCTTGGAAAGGATAAGGGGTGTAGGGAATTCTTAAGAGAGATATCAGGAGGGTAAAAATGGTACATGAAATAGCCTTGGCAGATAAGTTTAAGGACAATCCAAAGATATCCTACAAATATTTTAAGGGCAAAAGAGCAACTTGTGAGAGAATAAGGCCAATTAAAGATTAACAAGATTGTCTTTGTGTGTGAGAAACGAAGCTCACTCACTTCAATAATTTCAGTCTGAGACAAGATCTGAATCAGTAGTGTCATTTATTTCGCTCTTGCAAGAGGGGTGTTGTGTCTACTGTGTACAAAGGCAGTCTCTCACACACACACACACACACACACTGAATTCAACTAGTACACAATATTTATGTAATTCGTTCCTATTCCCTCCTTCCATTGCTCCTCCCTTGTTTACATCTCCCACTTCTCTAAGACCGGCACCCATTACTCTTGTTCATCTCTTGCCTTGACTGTGACAAAATGCTTATTTCTGGCCTCACAAGGCCGTTTGACCACATCCTGCTGTGGTCCATTGTTAGGTATATCCTCCTTCACTACCATCTGTTTCCCTTACTTGTTATGACCTTATGACCTCATGACTTCTTGATTGTGGTTTGTTCTTGTTTTTGCAGAAGCAGGAAATAGATGCTTATAACTACTGTTTGTACAGGCATATCTAGCTTAATCCCTCCCCTCACAGCATCTTATCTATTTGTCTGTAACATCTACCATTGTTTGCAGGCACATTTCATTCTTGCATGCACATTTTAGCTAATGCAAAAACAATTATGTATTTCCTTCACATAGTTTTCATTCTTGTTGACTCATCTCTTGGCTGAAACAATTATACACTGGTGTGAGTTCATTTACCTTGCATAAGCAATTATGATTGCAGAAGTAACACTAATTTACCTATTTCCCCCTTTTTCTTTAATTACCATTTGTTACCTCCTGCATTTTTCTTATATGTCACTTCCAAATTAACGAGCATCTTACCCAAAATTTCATTTATTTTGGAAATCTCCCCGAGGTCACTTATTCCTTCATTGTTTAACAGGTACAGCCCTTCTCTCTGAATGCTCTTTAGGGGCATTTGTTTCATTAAGGCAGTCTCAATCAGTCTTTGGGTGAGTCTTCGTATACAGGGTATGATACAACAGCCAATGGCTACCAATACCCCGGCTACTACTATCAGGGAAGTAAGGATGGAGACCACCACCCCCTTCAATTTTCCAAACCATGATTCAAGCCATCCCGTGAGAGATGTGTCTACTTCTGAATTCTCAGCCAGTTCCTCTGCTAAGGTATTCAATCCCCTTATGGCCCGAGTAATTGAACCATCGGGCGCAGTGTTAATAGGAATAAAGGTACAACAGCTTCCTCCTAACATCACACACACACACACCCTTTTTCCACTAGAATCATATCAAGGGCCATTCTGTTTTCCCACGCCATCCTACTTGTCGCATCAAGCTGGTCTGATATTCCTTTAACCGCATCTCTTGTATAATTTATAAATCACTGTTGATTATAGAAAATGTAATTTATCCAATCTACATTTTTATTAATCATTACCCACCAGAAGAGAGCTGACTCAAAGCCTGCTGCAATCTGGTTGCGAGCCTTGAACTTATCAGGTACCCCCCCTTTCCCCCCACCTCACCCCCACCCCCAGGGACTCCTATAGAGTCTAGATAAATCCTGCCATCGAAAGAGGTGTCTAACAGTGATCTCTTATTCCTTCCCTTTTTCTCTACTATCTTTTCCTTCTCAAATGCCTGGGTCAATGGAATTGCCAATTGTACAATTGCACATATCCCTCTCCAATCCGGAGGGAGGGTGGGTCTCAATATTTTGCCTCCACAGTACCACCACAGATCCGCTCGGGGAACCTTTAGTGCTGAGTAGTTCCCTCCCTTGTCTGTTTCGATGACATTCTTAATCTCTGTACATAATTTCAGCTCCCCCAAGTCTCTGGACCGATTTGTACCTTACCGACACACACATGACGTGTGATTTCCAACTGCGGCTGAAAATGTAGGGGGGTGCTTTTAAGTCTTTCTTCTCCAAGGGAGGGAACATCTGAGATAGGGAGGTACAGTTCCTATCATTCCATGCAGTCTCATCCTGGTACAGGGCTATCATACATTTCATGCCCTTCCTGTCTTGCTTCCACCCGAGCGGAAAGGGAACCACCTGGGCCACTGGTCGACTGGAGGCACATGCATAGCAATTGCTCTTGTTCAGACTTCTTACAATATACTTTACCCATTCAATCCAGGCATTTGCATCCCCATATCCAGTTTCTATTTTGATGGTCTGTTTCAAGTCCTTCACCTCTATAATTTGTACTACTTTAGGGTCATCGGGAGGGGTGAAAGGTTGTATCTTATTATCCAGTAGTTCTGTCCATTTTCCCTTTCCTACGCTAATTCGAAAACAACAGCCCGAGAAATCCTTCTCGTTTGCTTTCATTTCTATCACAAGTGTTTCATTTAATTGTGCCTGACAGTGCCAACCCCCCCCCCCAGAATTGCTTCGTGCCATGTGGCTTTCTTTATCATTAGGTATATTGGGTTATGCTCTTTATCGGGACAATCGAGAGCTGATCGGAAGGGGGCCCAGTGTACTGTGACAAGACCATTATATCAAGTACCATCCCCAAAGGACTTAAGATGTATCTCTGAGCTGCTGTACTATCTCTGATTATTTACATCCCCACAATTTACTAAGCTACATGCATCAGGTCTATTACTTGCGGATGATCAGACTCAGGAACTGTTAATAACACATATGAAAATAATGTTTGACAAAATCCCAATATTAAGAGAGCTTGCATCATAACCCTAAGCATCCCCAGCATTCTAAAAATCATGTTGAAGCACCAAAAGACGTAATATACAATCCCATAGAAATAATCCCACGCTCGCATCACCACTGTATAATCGGTTGCTCAAAGTCTCTTTAGCCTGAGTTTCAGTGGTTAAATATATACTTATATATTATAAATTCATTTATTCAATACTCAATATTTAAAATGTAAAATGCATACAGTTCCCAACTTTGAAATCCACTATAATTATCCAGTTTTAGTCCCTTAATTTAAATCCAAAATTAGTTTTCTTAAGTAATCCTGACCAGTCATTGCTCAATTACAATGCTATAGGTTATGAAATAATCAGAGCTGCCTTAAAAGGATTTGTCTATTCAAGTTTAAAAAAAACTTCTAATGCATGAATAATGGCCGAATCCAAGGTCACAGATATTATCCATAGGATTTTTTTACTACAATCTAATGTTGAACTGAAACTTCAATTGTCCTCCATAAATCGCTTTTATGTAAGGATAAAATAGATTAATTAGAAACTGATAGTAAGGCAGTCATGACCTGTAAAAAGAACAGGAGGTATCATTTTATTTCATAATCACTATAGAATCCTTAACCTTAAAAGAAATCATGTTAAGCTTCCATAATAAAAATCAGATTCAAAACAGTCCTGGAGCTCAAGCTCCAGGGAATAAAGCACAAACATTCAATCACCAACAAACAAATGTGCATTCAAACCAAATCACAAAGGGTTAAACTTTCCATTAGCTGTACAGCTCTTTTCTTTCTCTCTCTCACACACACCATATCTCACAGACACTTTCTGAGCTTCCTGCAACAACACCTCTAGATGCTCCTCGCCTCACTCCTCTATCTTTTGAATATTTTTCTGGATGTACTCTCAGTAGCCCTCCAGATACTAGCCCTTCCCATTTGAAGCATAATCTGATTCCTCCTGACTGTAATGCTGTTTTTCATTGACATATAAATTCAAATATTTATAAACCCAGTCTTCGTCTAACCCGTACATTGGCCAGAAGACGGCGGGACGAAGAATGGATTTCTTAGTGCATACAAAGCAACAATCTTTAATCATCTTTTTCCTATCCTTTTCCCTTGTACAAGTATTATTTTTCCAATTCCACAACATCCTGCCCAATGGACTTTCTGGAGGTATGTTGTAAGGCACCCCGCCTCCATTTCCATTGCCTTTTTCTTTTGTTTTCTCGGAGGCTTTTTCCTTACCCACAGCACAGCCCATAATGAGTTCCTTCGTTAGTCCCTTAGTAACTACTAAAACTCAATCCTAGCCACGAAGGCAGTACTTAAAACTCAATTTTTGTACTTTGGCCTGTGCGCAGAGTTGCCCTTTTTGCCGTATTTTCTATCGACCTCCTTTCACTGTCTGATTCAGATGTCTCTCTTGTGGGATTCGTACCAGTTGCCAAAGGGAGTGGACCAAACCGGGACACGAGAGCGCTCCTCAATCGGGAACAGGACGCGTCTTCACAGTGTTGAGGGCAACCACTCCCCCAGCGATGGAAGAATATCCCGGATGAGCCCCCAATTGTGAGAAACGAAGCTCACTCACTTCAATAATTTCAGTCCGAGACAAGATCTGAATCAGTAGTGTCATTTATTTCGCTCTTGCAAGAGGGGTGTCATGTCTACTGTGTACAAAGGCAGTCACACACACACTGAATTCAACTAGTACACAATATTTATGTAATTCGTTCCTATTCCCTCCTTCCATTGCTCCTCCCTTGTTTACATCTCCCACATCTCTAAGACCGGCACCCATTACTCTTGTTCATCTCTTGCCTTGACTGTGACAAAATGCTTATTTCTGGCCTCACAAGGCCGTTTGACCACATCCTGCTGTGGTCCATTGTTAGGTATATCCTCCTTCACTACCATCTGTTTCCCTTACTTGTAATGACCTTATGACCTCATGACTTCTTGATTGTGGTTTGTTCTTGTTTTTGCAGAAGCAGGAAATAGATGCTTATAACTACTGTTTGTACAGGCATATCTAGCTTAATCGCTCCCCTCACAGCATCTTATCTATTTGTCTGTAACATCTACCATTGTTTGCAGGCACATTTCATTCTTGTATGCACATTTTAGCTAATGCAAAAACAATTATGTATTTCCTTCACATAGTTTTCATTCTTGTTGACTCAGCTCTTGGCTGAAACAATTATACACTGGTGTGAGTTCATTTACCTTGCATAAGCAATTATGATTGCAGAAGTAACACTACTTTACCTTTATCCCACATGTGGAACCACAGGAAATGGGTGAGTTAATAAGCAAATATTTTGCATCAGTTTTTACTGTGGAGAAACTAATGGAAACTAGGGAACTAAGGAATAAATATTGATGTCTTGCAGGCAGTCCACATTGCAGAAAAGAAGGTGCTGGAGACTTTAAGAAGCATAAATGTAGATAATGTCCTGGACTGTCGGAGGCAGAGGGGTGACCTTATAGAGGTTTATAAAATTTTGAGGGGCATGGATAGGAAAAATAGACAATGTCTTTTCCCTGGGTTGATGGAGTCCAGAACTAGAGGACACAACTTTAGGGTGAGAGGGGAAAGATTTAAAAGGGACCTAAGGGGCATTATATTCACGTAGAGGATGGCACGTGTATGGAATGAGCTACAGAGTACATTGTGGAGGCTGGTACAATGACAACATTTAAAAGGCATCTGGATGGGTATATGAATAGGAAGGGTTTAAAAGGATATGGGTCAAGTGCTGACAAAATGGGACTAGATTAGGTTCGGATATTTGGTTGGCAGGGACGAGTTGAACCAAATGGTCTGTTTCCGTGCTGCACATCTCTATGACTCTATAACTTATAAATATCTGTGTTAGGAGCTCCACAATTTGTTCACTAGCTTCCCATAACATCCTGGGGTATATTTAAAATCATCTACAACCACAGGTGAGATGCCGCAGGACTGGAGGGTGGCTAATGTTGTGCCTTTAATTAAGAAAGGAAGAAGCCTGAGAACTATAGACTGGTGAGCTTGCTGTCAGTGATGGGTAAGTTGTTAGAGGGTATTCTGAGCGACAGGATTTACATACATTTGAAGAGGCAAGGATTGATTAGAGTTAGTCAGCATAGCTTTGTGCATGGGAAATTGTGTCTCACTAATTTGATTGGGTGTTTTGAGGATGTGACCAAGACGATGAGGGCAGTGTGGTGGACATTGTCTATGTGGACTTTATTATGGCCTTTGACAAGGTTCAACATGGTAGAGTGGTTAGTAATGTTAGACCACATGAGATTCAGGGAGATCCTGCAAATTTTAAGATAAAATTGGCTTGATGGTAGGAGACAGAGGGTTCAAGAGTTGTTTTATGATCTGGAGGCCTGTGACTGGCAGTATTCCGCAGAGATCAGCCACTGTTGTTTGTCATTTATGTAAACAATTTGGATATGAATATAGGAAGCATCGTTAGTAAGTTTGCAGATGACATCAGATTTGGTGCTACAGCAGGCAGTGAAGAAGGTTATCTAAGATTACAAAAGTATCTTGATTAATTCAGCCAGTATGCCAAGGAGTGGCAGATAGAGTTTAAATAAATGTGAGGTGTTGCATGTTGGTAAGATTAACAGGGCAGGACATACAGTTAATGGTAAGACCCTAGGGAATGTTACTGAACATAGACCTAGGGGTTAATGTACATGGTTCTTTGAAAGTTGCATCACAAATAGACAGAGTGGTGAAGAAAGCATTTGGCCTGCTTGCTTTGATTGGTCAATCCATTGAATATAGTAGTTGGGATGTCATGTTGTCGTAGAGGATGTTGGTGAGGCCATTTTTGGAATACTGTGTACAGTTCTGGTCGCTCTGCTATAGGAAGGATATTATTAAATTGAAGAAAGTGTAGAAAAGATTTAGAAGGATGCTTCCAGGACCAGAGGGTTTGAGTTATAGGGAGAGGCTGAATAGGCTGGGACATTTTTCACTGCAGCACAAGAGGTTGAGAGGTGAGCTGATAGAGGTTTATAAAATAATGAGGGGCATAGAAAGGTGAACAGCAAAGGTCTTTTTCCTAGAGAAGGGGAGCTCAAAACCACAGGGCATAATTTTAAGGTTGGAGCAGAAAGATATGGAAGAGACCGGGGCGGGGAGGGGGGCAAGTTGTTCACATAGAGGGTGGTTCATATGTGGAATGAACTGCCAGAGGAAGTGGTAGATGCAGGTGCAGTTACAACATTGAATAAATATTTGGACAGGAACATGAATAGGAAAGGTTTAGAGGGATATGGGCCAAATGTAGGCAAATGGGACCAGTTCAGTTTGGGAAATTTGATTGGCATAAATGAGTTGGACCAAAGGGCCTGTTTCCATGTTGTATGACTCTTGGTGTGAGTCACCTCAGCTTGATTTAAGAGAGGGCCTGGTGAAAGCACATAACCGGTAAACTGTACATGGTTAGGAAAGAGAGATCATTTCTGGAGTGAGACACAGCCTGAGAGAGTATGTAGTACAGGGAATGTGAAGCAGAGGGGAAGAGGTGCTGTTTGCACACTATTTTTGGTTCAGCGTTTGTAAGGTAATTTTGTAATAGAATAAATTAATGCCCAGGATTGGGGGCCCACTACAAAAGGGTGACATCACAAGAAAACTCTACTTTCATTGGTTGGCAGTAGGCTAGTAATCTGACTATTTATTTGAGGTTACATTCACATTGATAAATTAGGGAAAGATTTACAAGTCACAAGCGAAAAGACCAGTAAGAAACTTTAAAAAAAAACAAATGAAGAACTCTGTAAATAAAATAGATATCGGGCCAGATTGTGTTGTACCTGCATGATGTTGAAGCTGGTGTACCCCATTGAGGTTCATAGTGACCACAGCTGTACCAAATGTTGCTTGTTTAAAGAACTCCAGTGCAGAGCATAGTGATACATTAGGGAGTGGGAGAATTACCTGGACTCTGTGTTTCAGGAGGTTGTCCAACCCCTTAAATGAACTATCTCAAGTTCAGTCAGTGATCATGGACAGAAGGGTGTGACTGAGCGAGCAGTTAGTGGGATCCAGGAGGTAGTGCTGGAGGAGCCTCAGCCCTTGAGTTTGTTTAACAGGTTTGAGATTTTTACTGCCTGTGTGGATGACAAGGCGGGGCTGTAGTAAGGATGAACAAACAGACCATAGTACATAGTACAGGGAGCCATTCAAGAGGGGGTAGAAAAGATAAATGTAGTTATAATCAGTGAAAGTATAATCAGGGGAATAGACACTGTTCTCCGTGGCCAGCATCGAGATTCCCAAATACTGTGTTGCCTGCTTGGTGCCTGGGTTCAGGATATCTCATCTAGGCTGCAGAGGAACTTGGTGGGGGTGGTGGGGGAGATCCAGTGGTCCGTGTCACTGTATGGACTGTGGGAGGAAACCAGAGCACCCGCTTCAATGACCCGCTTCTGCAGAACTGATTGTGGCAATGAAAATTTTGATATATTTGCTAAAGATGGGGTGGGAGGAGGAGTAAATAATTGGTGGAAAGAGACAGCAGAAAGTGAGAGAACAGCTGTGGAGCAGACAAAGGCCAGCCTGAGAGAATGTATAGCTGCTAAAGGGGACCATTAGTGGCTGACAATGGATTGATTGTGGTTGCAGTTTATGTGATGGCAAGGCCTGGTGTGAGCAGGTTAGGAAAAAAGCATGAGAGCAAGTGCTCAAGCTCAAAAGTTATTGAACTCAATATAGAATCCAGGAAGTTGCAGAGTTCCCAAGTGAAAAATGAGGTGCTTTTCTTGTTGGCCAGGGAACACAGTGTGTTAAACTGGCAGGTAACTGGAAGGTCAGGGTCATTTTTATGGACAGACCATAGGTGTTCTGCAAAGTGGTCACCCACTCTGTGATTTGTCTCCCCAGGTAGAGGAGATCACATTTTGAACAGCAAATACAGTAGATCAGCTTGAGTGAAGTTCAGGTACATTGCTGCTTCACCTGGAAGGTGTGTCTGGGGTCTTGGATAGTGAGGAAGGAGGAAGTAAATGGGCAGGTATTACACCTTCTGCAGTTGCAGGGAAAGATGCTGTGGACTTGTGGGAACATGTTGGACCATGGTATCCCAGAGAGAATGGACCCTGCAGAAGGCTGACAAGGGAGAGGAAGTGAAAGTGTGTCTGGTATGGTATCCCAATGGAGGTGGCAGAAATAGCAGTTCGTCATCTTCTAGATGTGTGTGTTGGTGAAGTGGTCGCTGAGTTCAAAGGGGATCCCCATGTCAAGGAAGGGATGGGAGGAGTCAGAAATGGACCAGGTGAAGGTGAGAGCAGGGTGGAAATTGGATGTGAAACAGATAAACCTTTCCAATTCCAGACAAGAGAGGGAAGCGGCCCCAAAAATGTCATTGGTATGCTGGAGAAAGAGGTGTGGGTTGGGACCAGAGGAGGACTTGAATAAGAAATGTTTCATGTACCCCGCAAAGAGACAGACATAACGGGGGCCATGCAGGTACCCATGGCCAGCCCTTTGAAGAAAGTGAGAGGAGTTGATGGGAAGTTGTTCAAAGTGAGGACGAGCTCGGGCAGGCAGAGGGGGATGGTGGTGGATGAGGACGGTTCAGGCCTTCGCTCCAGGAAGAAGCAGAGAGCCCTGAGACAATCCTGATGGGGGATGGACGTGTAAAGGGATTGGACATCCAGGGCAAGGAGGAGGTGGCTAGAGTCTACAACCTAGAAATTCAGAAACTGACATAAAGCTACAGAAGAATTGCAGATGTCAAGTGGGAAGGGACTGGATAAGAAGAGGAAAGAAAAACAAGTTGAGGTAGGAAGAGGGACAGGAGCAGGCAGAAACAATAGGTATGCCTGGGCAGTCCTGTTTGTGGATTCTGTGAAGGAGGTAGAAGCAGAAACAGCAGGGTTGGGGGCCAATGAGCTTTGGAGGCAGTAGTTCTGGTTTGAACTAAAGATGGAAAATTATCATGTCCATGATCTTAAAAAAAAATCCCAAGTGTAGCTAATGTGCAGCATTTGCTGGTGCTGCAACCATCTTTTCAATAGTATAAGGTCAGAAGTAGGAGTGTTCTTCGATTGCACAATGTTCAGTTCCACAGCAGCAGGACCTGAACAATGTTCCTGCTTTGGTGAAGAAATGGGAAGTAACATTTGCATCACACAAAGGCCAGGTAATGACCATCTTCAACAAGTGAGTATTCAAGTATGTCCCCATGACAATATCAAGCTTTACTATCATTGAATACCTCTAGCAAGAGCATGTGGCTGCTGGATACATCAGCTGCAGAATTTGGCACCTTTTGCTGGGAAAGTGGCATCATTTCCATGCTGATTGTTCCCAGTGCTGGTAGCAAACATTCCTGGATTGTTCGCCGCTGTTGTATAACCGGAGATTCCTGTCTGGGAAATTCAAGGGCAGAGTCGATCAAAATGTCTGTGTCTGATCAGTGTTGGAATTAGGGGCTCTATCTTACCATATTTTGACAGTGGTATTGTCAGAGCTTCAAGGAGGGTTTTTCTCACAACCATCCCACATCTCCTCATTAACTACATGCCACATTCATATGGTACCCCTTCCACCTGACACTGGCTCAATTCTCCTACTGGCAGAAGGACTTGATACTACTGGGGTATCCCAGAATCCCCAGTGTTGATGCCATTCAGTTAAGTGATCACAGTCCAGAACAGCCTTGCATGATTACAGACATTTGTCTTGTGCGCTGGCATTTTGTTATGTGGCCAGGGACCTGGAGGTTCTGGTGGATGGGTGCCATAGAGCGAGCATGTCCTCTTCCCAGGGAGGCAATGACCAGGGGAGGGCATGGCACCACACCCTGCCACGTCACTACTCAGATCAGTGCCATTGACATACTTCAGAGAAATACTTGGCAAAGCAGAACAAAGGTGAATGACCGTCTCCACTCCTGTGTCACTGTACAGTCTCTGCTTCTCTCTCTCATTCTCTCTCCCACTCTCTCACTAGCTCTTACTCTCTCTCTCACACTCTCTCTCACTCATTCACTCTCACACAGTCTCACACACTCTCACTCTGTCTCACTCTCATACTCTCTCGCTCTGTCTCACTCTGTCTCACTCTCTCACTCTCTCTCACACATTCTGACACTTTCTCACTCTCTCACACACTCTCACTCTCTCTTTATCTCTGCTATTGTGCCAACTTCCCACCACTGTAGCATGCAACATCTTCCCTCTCTTGAATATGCCACCCGAAACTCCCCAGGCAGTATTTACCCTCTGTTGCCTCTGCATTGTTACCATCTAAGGTATTCTGAAGAAAGGCCTGAGACCTTGTGCAATGAGAGAAAAGGGTGATGGATCCATTAGTTAAGAGTTAATTGGGTTAGAATTGGTTATGCAAATACAGGAAGCTAGAAATCAGTAGAGTGTATGCTTTAAGGATTGTGGTTTACTGAAATAAAGCCCTCGAAAGTGTGGGTTTTGATTATATTTATGTAGAGTTATCTTTATGAGTATAACATCCACTGTCTGCTCACTCCCCATTTGCACAAGTACTAATAGAACTACTTTCATCTCACTCAATCCATCTATTTCTCTCACTCCAGGAGGAAATGGCTCCCAATAAAGCCACAAGGGCCGAATAATTGGACTGTCAGATACATGTCTCCTCAACCCATACAATCCCACAGTGTGGAAACAGGCCATTTGGCCCAAGTCCATACTGACCCTCTCAAGAGCATATCACCCAGACTCTTCCCCCAGTACCCTAGCCCTGTAGGGGCCCATGGTGTTGCAACCAGGGACTTTGTGCACCTACATGGGCAGACACAGGAATAGCAGACAACTTTGTTGGGAAATCTGACACAAAGGTTTACAAGACTGCAGCAATAGGATTGACCATGATGCCTCTGGACTGCAAGTGCCTGGCTGCCTTCATGGGTATGTAGAACCAAGGCCAGCAGTCACAGAATCTGCTGGATCTCTACTTAGATCTGTGTGTCTCTAGCCATTGGATGTTCAACCCGAATGACAGTGACAAAGGGCCTTACGCTCTCTCCAGAGTAGTGCCAGTAAGCACCCTGCAGGAGGAGCAATCACAGACAGGCTTCCCAGATGTCTCAAACAATACTACAGTGTGGAAGCAGATCATTTGGCCCCTTGGGTTCGCACCAAAGAGCATCCCACCCAGACTGACCTCCCTACCCTATTCCTGCATTTCCTATGGCTAATCCACCTAACCTACACATACTCGGACACTATGGCCAATTTTCGGACACTAGGCAAAATCCTCCTAACCTGCACATCTTTAGACTGTGGGAGGAAACTAGATCACCCGGAGGGAACCCACATGGACACAAGAAGAAGGTGCAAACTTCACACAGCCAATCACCCAAGGATGGAATCATACCTGGGTCCCTAGCGCTGTGAGGCAGCAGTGCTAACCACTGAGCCACATTGCTGTTTCCTGTTTGGACACTCTAGAGGTGGCTGCACCTTCTACCCCACCCTATTTTCCCTCAGCCATCTGGGCACGGCAAACTTAGCACAATTTAGAAGGGGAAAAGCCCAGTCTCCCCAGTCATACCTCTAAGGTCAACAGGCTCCACGAGGCGGGCTCCCTCCAACCCAGCTGTGGAAACCAGGACTGCACTTAGACATTATGGGAGGAAAAGGAAGAGGAGCGCGTCTGACGTCTAGATAGGTGGGATGGGTGACATATCTCTGTAAATAGAGTCATAGAGGTGTACAGCATGGAAACAGATCCTTCGGTCCAACCCATCCATGCTGATCAGATATCCCAAGACAATCTAGTTCCACCTGCTAGCACCAGGCCCATATCCCTCCAAACCCTTCCTATTCATATACCCATCCAAATGCCTCTTAAATGTTGCAATTGTAACAGCGTCCACCACTTCCTCTGGCAGCTCATTCCATACATGTACTACCCTCTGCGTGAAAAAGTTGCCCCGTAGGACTCTTTTATATCTTTCCCCTCTGACCCTGAACCTATGCCTTCTAGTTCTGGACTCCCCTACCCTGGGGAAAAGACTATGCCTTCTAGTTTTGGACTCCCCCACCACAGGGAAAAGACTTTGTCTATTTATCCTATCCATGCCCCTCATAATTTTGTAAACCTCTATAATGTCACCCATCAGCCTCCAACGCTCCAGGGAAAACAGCCCCAGCCTGTTCAGCCTCTCCCTGTAGCTCAGATCCTCCAACCCTGGCAACATCCTTGTAAATCTTTTCTGAACCCTTTCAAGTTTCACAGCATCTTTCCAATAGGAAGGAGACCAGAATTGCATGTAATATTCCAAAATTGGCCTAACCAATGTCCTGTACAGCTGCAACATGACCTCCCAACTCTTGTACTCAATATGTTATCACGTTTGTGTTCTCGTTTTTGCCATCATCTGGTTGCATAAGTCTCTGCCCAGCCACAACTGCAAGGTTGAAGGTACAGGGCCCAACCCTCCTTAGTGCGTCACTGATGGACAAAGATGTGAAATGAGCAGTGGGTAAATGGAAGGTGATTGTAACTTTGCCGATAGACAAACATCACAGGCATTAAAGGGATTCAGCTGTTATTTTTAATGATATGGTCAGGAGATTTGAGGAAGAATTTAGACTGAACACCGTAGGTTAAAGCTTAAGGTTCATAAAGCATGTTGAATTTCCTGGTGTGTTTCCATTGCACTGTGTGGGTGTCTGTGTGATGCTGTTGCCTTTGGAAGGACCTTGCCTCACTTGAACTTGAATTCCCTTCCCCACAGAAGGAAACATTTGCCCTATCCTCTTGCGGCTTGGTTCCAGCCATTTTCCATCTCCATTGCACAGTGGCTATTTCCAGCCCAATGGAAGACCACAGCCTTCCCATATCAAATAGAATCTCCCACTTTGCCTTTCTGTCTTGATAACCCTTTCCTGATAGCCCACTGTTATGACACATTGGTGAACCCTTCTGTTAATTAACCCAAACACTCAGAAAAGCTCACCTCACTCTCTCATCTGCTACAGTGTGAGTGACAGAGGACTCTCAAATTCCACTATTTAAAGAAAAAAATATCAATTTATTCTTTAACCCTAAAAATGAACATTACACAACAACTTTTTACAGCACTAAACCTCCTTTCTCTTAAATGTTTGTTATCTACCTCCCAGTCTATAACAATATACCGTTCTGATAAGAACCCATATTAAAATTACATCAACTTAATTTCTAAACCACACACTGGCTGTCGTCATCGGTGTCTTCTTACTCTGACTGTATATCTCCCTGGGTCATCTTTGGTTTTTTGCTGCAAAGATGTTTCACGTGAAAAGGTAGATTTGATAGAGAGTATGCTGCTGGCAGTTGGTCTCTCTGGTTAACTCTCAAAATGTCTGCTTCTGTATATCCCAAACATCGGATTGTTTCATTGGTTCGATGTTGGCAAATTCAAAATCAATTGGATTTTAGTATCCTGGGGCATAATTCAAACTGGTTAAATTTGAATGGTTGTCAACATAGCAACCAATACTCAGGTATTTGTTTCACAGCCAAATGTTACATATTTTCAATTTCCTGGTACACTATGAGACTGCTAGTCAGTCACATGACAGGTGCCTATAAACTCTCAGTACAAAACAACTTTCATGCTCTCTTAAAGGGACAGTACACACCTTCAACTTCATAACACCAACCCCATCAACTCCAAAGGCTTTGCACTCTCCCAAATCCATCTATTGAAGTTTTCATCTGACCGCCTAAGCTCCCACCCCAGTCTTGACCCCAACCCCAGGCTTCTCAAGTAAATGTGCTAGGTCTGGTAGTGTATTATCCCCTCCCATGGTCTGTCTTCTCCCATCTCTTAGTAATTGAGGTTGTGCCTGCCATCAGTATTTTAATCCCTGCTATAATCCAGCATTCTGACTCCAATCACTACCATTACACTCTCAGCCTCCCTTCTAGACTAATGGCCCAGAATGTGGGCGGCACGGTGGCACAGTGGTTAGCACTGCTGCCTCACAGCGCCAGAGACCTGGGTTCAATTCCCGCCTCAGGTGACTGACTGTATGGAGTTTGCACGTTCTCCCCGTGTCTGCGTGGGTTTCCTCCGGGTGCTCCGGTTTCCTCCCACACTCACAAAGATGTGCAGGTCAGGTGAATTGGCCATGCTAAATTGCCCGTAGTGTTAGGTAAGGGGTAAATGTAGGGGTATGGGTGGGTTGCGCTTCGGCGGGGCAGTGTGGACTTGTTTGGCCGAAGGGCCTGTTTCCACACTGTAAGTAATCTAATCTCTCTCAAAACACTCCTTTGATTTTTAATGTGTGGACTCCATGATTGAGTGTGGCACATTGACATTGAGTAACATAACCAGACAGCCTCGACTGATGACAGACTGTGATCTGTACAGCTCCCCACCTCTCCCTGGTCTGCTGCACTGGTTCCAAAAGGCTAACAGTGGCCTCGAGCCTCTGACAGTGACTGGCTGACCATTGCCAAGTCCCCAGATTGAATGTGGACAATACCCTTGTGCCAATATGCCTGGATTGAAAGCTGCCTTCCTGGACCTGATTGAGGGTTACTCTGCTTAAACTCTGAGACATAGTCATTTGATTGAAGCACGCAGTGTTTTTGCCACATAATGTGTTGGACGTGTGAGACTGGCATAGCAGTGTGTGTGCTAAACAGCAACATATCTTTGAGTGAGTACTGCAGGTAGCCGTGGCAGCTGCCTGGCTCTGTGTCTGCATTAAACTGCGGAGCAAGACAGAATTACTGTCAACCTTTCAAGGTGTGGCTGAGTGGTCAAGTGCGAATAGACGAGGTAGCGATGCTGTGAACATCCAGGCTCTGCGTAAACAAGCGCTAGGAGAACACATGGTGTTGGATATGGCTCAAGATACAGGAACTGAGGAGAGGCTTTGCATGGGCTGTTGTGTGAGTGGCATTATGCTGAGTCATTCAGGTCTGCTGAGAGCAAAGATTGCAGGGAATCAGCAATTGCTGTCTCGACAGAAACATTCAGGATTGATCACGTGCTCGGACAATTCCAAATAAGACATATAATTGGCACAGTAACCCGTGTATAAAGCAGCCCAGGAGCTCCCTGATTTATTTTTCTGCAAAACTCTGGAGAATAACTCTACAAGAGATACCCTACATCAGGAGGTGTGGAGAACCCTTACCAATCAAGAAACTGTCTCTTCAGTCTTAAAGATACTCAATGACTTATTGTTAGGCCAACACTTTTTATTTTTTTACTTTTCACCTCCCACCTGCACACTCAGCCTCCAAAGCTAAAAGTTGCCTCCACTGGATTGTGAAAAGTCCAGCTTGAGTGAATCAGCTCTCTGTTACTTTTTCCTTGCCTATAATGAGGTCAGAGACCTGATTACCCGATTTCTACCCAAGCCTTTTTATCCCTGAAAACCTTGGGAACCTTACTCATAACCTTTTGTATTTTTGGCTGGGTTTGCTTTCCCTCGAAGTTGGGAGGTTGGGAGTGGGGTGGGGAATCTGATCGAGGAACAGAAAATTAAGAGAGGCATAAGCAGGGTAGATGATGAGAATCTTTACCCCTCTGGTGGAGGAATCTAAGACGAGAGAGCATACTCTTCAAGGTGAGGAGTAAGTGGTGGTGAGGGAATCTGAGCAAAGATTTTTCACACTCAGAGTGTGGTAGAAGTGTAGAATACACAGCCTGAGGGAGTGATGGAGGCAAGTACTCTCACAGCATTTAAGAAGCATCTCAACGAGCACTAGGGAATAGTGGGCTATGGACCAAGTGTAGGTCTGTAACATTGGTATCATTGGGTGTTTGTTGTCAGCAGAGACATGGTGGGCTGAATGGCCTGTTTCTGTGCTGCACAACTCTCTCTCAATTTGCATTATTTTGGATTCAGAGACCATAGAGTCATAGAGATGTACAGCATGGGAAGCAGACCCTTCGGTCCAACTCGTCTATGCCAACCAGATGTCCTAACCTAATGTAGTCCCATTTTCCAGCACTTGGCCAATATCCCTCTTGCAGCAAAATCGACTTTTCGGACAAAAACCCTTCATCAGGATGTCTTCATCAGGCATCTGGTTTCCAGCATCTGCAGTCATTGTTTTTACCTAATATCCCTCTTGACCCTTCCTATTCAAATACCCATCCAGATGCCTTTAAAATGTTGTAATTGTACCCACCTCCACCACTTCCTCTGGCAGTTCATTCCATACATGCACTAGCCTCTATGTGAAAAAAATGCCCCTTTGGTCCCTTTTAAATCTTTCCTCTCTCACCCTAAACCTATGACCTGAGAAGATCACTTCTCAGCCTCCAAAGCTCCAGGGAGAACAGCCCAGCCTATTCAGCCTCTCCCTATATTGAGGATGGTCTTATCCAGGAAGGGTGGTCTTGGCTTGGTGTGGCATTCTTATCTCGAGGTGGAGGTCTCATCCTGTCTTGGAGGCCTTGCTTGGCAGCTTCTGGGCTTTCCAGCAGCCCGACATGAAGTTCTAGCCCCAGCGAATGTCTCGTCCTTGCTTTGGACCTGGCTTCCAATGGCCCAGCATGAAGGTCTAGTCCTGGCATGACAGCCTTGGCCTGGTTTTCCAGTGTAAATACAGGCGTCATTAATTTCTTCGTGATGAAATTTTACTTATTTCTTCTTACTTATGACCTCCGGCATTAATTTAGGTGATGTAGTGTTGGTGACTTATAAAAGTTGTCATGTGTACTTTACAAAAAAACTTGAAAATAATTTGCTGTTCTGTCCTCTCGTATCTACGAGTAGTTGTGGGATAACACCTGTTCCTGCAGCGTGATTTGGCTGTAATATTGCTGAAGAATTAGGAACGGTATTTTCGAGAACGCTTATTTCTGTTCGCAATAGCATGATTCCAGTGGGGATTGTTTGCGCGCTTCATTCTGCGCATGCGCCAATGTCAGCTGCTGACAGAGCAGCTTTCTGTGAGAGATATTGTGCAGAGATCAGCTTTATTACATTTTTTAACGTACTGTGTTAAATTACTTTTGTTGATAAATATGATTTCAACCTTTATTCAGGCTGTGCTATACTTTTGCATTAGACTTTTGGGTGATTTTTGAGCGATCGTGAGTGCCATTTTTTGTTGGTCTACCCCTAACCCCACTTTTCTTTTAAGTAATTTTCTATTAAGCAAGGTTTCACTGGGACACAACTGTAGCGTTACAGGAGAACAACCTGTGTTCTAAGGTGCTGGGTTATGTTCAGTGCCATCTAGTGGCTATGAATTAAGTTGTACCCTCAACCTCTGGCTTGTCATTTGATTTCACTGGGACATTGCCCACTCTTGTGGCAAGAAGCAGCTTTACTACCCTTTTCTTTTGCTTGGCTTGACTTCAAAAGTTTGGAATCATGCTGTGTATGTACACAGAAAGATTGTTTTGGCAGCAGCTGCATAACCAGCCCTCTAGGATTGCCCTAAACTCTCCAGGAATTGGAAATTAATCATCAAGGCACACTGAGAACAGAAATGCTGAAAAAATCTGAGCTATCTTGAGAATGTAATTTAAAAGAAGTTCTGGGGTTTATATATCAAAGAACAGAAAGCAGCATATCCCATTATAAAAGGTGAAAGTTTTAATCTAAGCTTGTTTACTGTATCACATCTCCATGACACAGGACTCCTTTGGCTATAAATTCTGTGAGCATGATCTTAATCTCCACAACCAACTGTTGAAGAAGCAACGCTCCGAAAGCTAGTGCTTCCAAATAAACCTGTTGGACTATAACCTGGTGTTTTGTGATTTTTAACTTTGTACAACCCAGTCCAACATCGGCATCTCCAAATCATGAAGAAAGATATTGTAACACTATTATAACAATTTTGGATTCTTAAAAAATGTTCCTTTCACCGTGTTAGATTTTTAAACATTTAAAATGTTGGAGGTGGTGAGAAAAAGCCATTTTAGTAGACAGCAATGCATCTTTGAATAATCACATTACCATAGCCACTGAAAGGACTATGGCTCCAGGCATATTGAGACACAAGAGGCAGGAGTATAGGGGAAACAAGAGCTCATCATGGAAGTTCTAAAGAAAGGTCACTGGACCCAAAACGTTAACTCCGCTTTCTCTCTGCAGATGCTGCCAGACTTGCTGAGCTTCTCCATCAATTGCTATTCTTCTTGCTGATTTCCAGCATCTGCAGATCTTTCGGGATTATTTTTGTTTTGTGTGATGGAAGTGCAAGGGATGTGTTTAAGTAGAACCGGAAACTCTTGCAGTAAATCTGGATGCAGTAAATTTGGTTGACACTCAACCCAGGATTACTTCAACAATGTGGCCCTTCATTTCGCCGGTTAGACCTGTGAATTGGAGATGAGGTAGAGGGGAGGAGTTGGTGTGGATGCCTCGTCGTTGTACCATTTGCCACTGGGGGAGATTTCCCCGAACACAACATGTCATCTTGCCAACTCAATATTTTAACTTGCAAGGTCAGTTGTTTCAACCGTTACATCATGGTACAAAATCAGTTTT
Organism: Chiloscyllium punctatum; assembly: GCF_047496795.1. Lineage (NCBI taxonomy): Eukaryota > Metazoa > Chordata > Chondrichthyes > Orectolobiformes > Hemiscylliidae > Chiloscyllium > Chiloscyllium punctatum. The sequence continues at coordinate 86,245,174 of NC_092758.1, forward strand.
GGTAATCCAGTGGAGAGGTGGCCCAGTGGTTAGCACTCTTGCCTCACAGTGCCAGGGGCCAGGTTTGATTCCACCCTTGGGTGACTGGCTGTATGGAGTTGGCATGTTCTCCCTGTGTCCATATGGGTTTCCTCTGGGTGCTCCCACTTCCTCTCACAGTCCAAAGAATGTGCAGGTTAGATGGACTGGCCATGCTAATTTGTCCCTAGTGTCCAGGGATTTGCAGGCTAGGTAGGTTAGCCATGGGAATGCAGGGATTTTGGTGGGGGGGGGGGGTGGAAACTTGGGTATGGGTGGGATGCTCTTTGGAGGGTCGGTGTAGACTCAATGGGCTGAATGATTTGCTTCCAACTGTAGGGGATTCAGTGAAGTATCTCTTTTCTGTGGATGCAAATCCAGCTGCCTTTCACAACCAAGACCATGCGACTGAAGAAATCAATTCTGGTTTTGGTGGATTCTGCCATTTTATTGTTGCTTTTGAAGATCATATTACATTATTTGTTCATTAGATTTTGGGCCAAAGGTTCACAATGATTGAATGTAGCAAATTCTGCTTAAACAACGCGGATCGTGGATACCTGCAGGTCATAACATGAGACTACATGAATTTTTCATGGAATTTAGTTCTTGATAAGTTACATTTTTACAAGCCCCTAGCATAAACAGCTTCCTATCCCTCTTGATGGGAATAGGCTATCAACACTGTTATGATGAAGGGTCATAACAATCAAATTACTTTGTCATTTTGAACTTTTAAGTATAACACACTTTGTTTTTCTAAAATAAATACAAATTAGAGAAGGCTGAGAATGGAATTCATGGAATAGAACATATCAGAAAAAGTCCTGTGTGAATTCCACCCAGCATTGAGAGAGACCCTCTGAAATATTGCACTAGGCAGAATGTCAAGGAATCTCAGAGAATTTGATTTGATTTGCCACATGTACTGAGATACAATGAGAAGTATTGCTTTGTGTGCTAACCAGACAAATCATACCTTGCGTAAGTACATCAGAGTAATAGAACAGAATGCAGAATATAGTGTTGCAGCTACAGAAAGGGTGAAGAGAAAGATCAACTCTAATATGCGAGAGGTTGTTTCAAAAGTCTGATAACAGTTGGGAAGAAGCTGTTCATTAATCTGCTGGTGTGTGTTTTCAAAGTTTTGTATCTTCTGCCTGATGGAAGAAGGTGGAAGAGAGTTTCACCAAGTGGGAGGGGACTTTGATTATTTTGGTTGCTTTCCAGAGGCAACGGGATGTATAGATGGAGTCAATACGGTTATTGTGATGGACTGGGATGTGTTCACAAATCACGGTAATTTCTTGTGGATTTGGGCAGACCAGTTGCCGTACTAAGCTGTGATGCATCGGGGTAGAATGGTTTCTATGGTGCATCTTTAAAATTGGTAAGTGTCATTGTGAACATGCTGAATATCCTTTGCCTTCTGAGGAAGGAGAGATGTTGTTGTGCTTTCTTAACCATATCGTCAACATGGATGGTCCAGGACAGAATGTTGGTGATATTTCGTCGTACAAACTTGAAGCTCTCAACCATGTCCACCTCAGCACTTTCAGTACAGACAAGGGCGTGGCCTCCACTCCACTTCCTGAAGTGGATGACCATCTCCTTCATTTTGATGTTGATGGAGAGATTATTGTCTTTACACCATGTCGCTAAACTCTCAATCACTTTCCTGTACTCTGTCTTGTTGTTGTTTGAGATCCGACCTACTACAGTGACATCATCAGCAAACTTACAAATCAAGAAACACTTCAAAGGAAGAGATTTAATGGAAAAATCTGACTCATCTCTCATGAACTGCATCCTCAGGCTGGGGATGTGATGTGTGGTAAAAGAAAGCAAGTTGCATCCCACCCAAACCCACCTCCTACCCTATCACTGTAAGCCTGCCTTTACCATGATTAAACTGCACATCCCTGGGCACTATGGGCAATCTACCTAACCTGCACATCTTTGGACTGTGGAAGGAAATCAGAGCACCCGGAGGAAAACCACGCAAACACAGGGAGAATGTGCAAGCTCCACACAGACGGATGCCCTGGGGTGGAATTGAACCGCAGTCCCTGGCGTTGTAAGGCAACAGTACTAATGGATTAATAGACATCCCTGACCTGCTAGTAAAAATACATAAATCAGGGAAAACCCTATCTTTGCTGAAAGCAGGTCATGAGTTAAAAGCCCCTAGTCAATCAGGAAACCTGGACAACAAATCTGCAAAATCCAGATTCTCCAAACAAACCACTGAATTGCCAGAGTCAACCCAACTAGAATCATTGGATGTAACAGCTGCAATGTTTCACCATTTAATTCACACAAAATGGACTCTGATTTCTTTTTTAACTGTTATTTTCCTGCTCAGTTCCCATTTCCAGTCTGTGTGCATATGTTATGTTTTCTCTTTCCCCCCGCTCCATTAAATAATAAGCTCATTTTTGTTTAACTCAAAACCTGAATAAATTAACTCCTCTTAAACAAATACATTGAAACTGGGAGAAGTATCCATAAGGGCAGAGGTCCTTTGTTTTAAGTTAACCTTGTTGTGGTCAACAGAGGTGTGGTTGAACAAGGAAAGGGAGTCAACTCCACCCTCTGCATCTGGGATCAAAACAAACTGGTGAACCTTCCTGGTAATCAACTGTAATCACACAAAGGGTTAACACTTGAATAGTACCTTTAATTAGGCAAAGTTAAAAATCTCACAACACCAGGTTATAGTCCAACAGCTTTATTTGGAAGCACTAGCTTTCGGAGTGCTGCTCCTTCATCAGGTGGTTGTGGAGTATAAGATTCTAAGACACAGAATTTATACCAAAAGTTTACAGTGTGATGTAACTGAAATTTCAATTCAGGTCTTTTTCAATGTATAATTTTGATTACATCACACTGTAAACTTTTGCTGTAAATTCTGTGTCTTACAATCTTATTCTCCACAACCACCTGATGAAGGAGCAGCGCTTCGAAAGCTAGTGCTTCCAAATAAACCTGTTGGACTATAACCCGGTGTTGTGTGATCTTTAACTTTATCCACTTCAGACCAACACCGGCGTCTCCAAATCTTAATTAGGCAAGTGAGTTGTAACTTGTAACTGGCCTGTGTCAATTCTAATGGCAATGATCAGGCTTGCAAATCCGCTGTCTCCCCCTCCCCCCCCCCCCCCCCCCCCCCCCCTTTCATTTGCCCAGTTCCAATGTTGGACTGAGCAATTCCTGTGCTGTTGATTTCCTTTGCACTCGGCAGTGGTCAAGTCCCATTGTCATATGCTGCAGCCAGCCTTCTGTTCTGAACAGCAACCTGGGCCTCCTAAAAGGGAAGCTGCACTGAATGACATTAAATATTGTTATTGTAATTCTAACAAGAGGAAAACGGAATGCCAGGGTGGACAGCAGGCTCTGGGGGCACGGTTGAGGTGTTTGAAGCTTTAAGTTTGGTAATGGACAGAAGGAGAGACACTGGTTCCACAGAGTCTAGAAGGCTCTCATGCACTGAGGTGGAAGCAGGTATCCAGGTTGCCTCAGTGCTCCCATAATTCTACCAATGTTCAATGTTCAATTGAGGCATTCAAGAAGTAAGTAGATAGTTATTTGGATAGGAATAATGCTTAAAGGTATGGGGAAAATTGCAGGCAATTGGCAGCAAGTAATAATGATTATTTCAAGTGCTAGTATGAACAGGATGGGATGTCCTCCTTCTGCATTGTAATATTTCTGAGATTCTTTGATAATCCAAGCAAATTACTGTGGATGCTTAATAACTGAAACAAAAAAAAACAGGATGCTGTACAAAATTGCAGCAGATCTGGGCAGGAGTTTATATTTGACTAGAAAGTTACAGGCCTTTACAGCATCTTTCAGGCTTCAGGGCTCAATGTTGGGTTCAGCAACTTCAGACTGTGAATAATGTTGTTAATTTATTATATCATACCCCTGCCCCTCTTCCCCAACCCCTGTACAATCTTAATCTCACCCCCCCCACACGCACAAACACATCACACAGCACACATCACACACACTCCACAAAACACACACACAGCCCACACAATATACACACACACAGCCCACACAATATATGCCACATACACGCACGCACATACTCACAGCCCATACAATATATACCACACACGCGCGCGCGAACACACACACACACAGCCCACACAATATACACCCCACACATATGCACATGCACACTCCTGAGTTTGCTGTCAATTTTCTATTGGTCACACCAACAATTAATGCCTATTCTGCATCTATATCGCTCCTCTATTTCCATCAGCACTCCCTTTATCCTTTCCCATGGGCCACCTTACCATCGGTTCCAATTCTCCTCCTCCCACTTTGCTATCACCGTGAAAACCATCATTTTCCTGGCCTCTTCAATTCCAAAGCAGAGTCATATTGGACTTGAAATAGTAGCTCTGTTTCGATCTCTCAGGGCTGCTGAATTTCTCCTGCATTTTGTTTTTGTTTCAGATCTTCAACATCTACATTACTTTGCTTTTACTCAAAGCATTAATTTTGTTTCCCCGCCTCCCGCTTCTTCTAGACTTGCTGGGATTCTTCCAGCATTTTCTGTTTTCATTACCATTGTTACCTGATGTATAAGGATCTGAAGAGTTATGGAATCATAGAGTCATAGAGATGTACAGCATGAAACAGATCCTTCGGTCCAACCTGTCCATGCCGACCAGATATCCCAACCCAATCTAGTCCCACCTGCCAGCACCCGGCCCATATCCCTCCAAACTCTTCCTATTCATATACCCATCCAAATGCCTCTTAAATGTTACAATTGTACCAGCCTCCACCAGTTCCTCTGGCAGCTCATTCCATACACGTACCACCCTCTGCGTGAAAACGTTGCCTCTCAGGTCCCTTTTAAATCTTTCCCCTCTCACCTTTAAACCTATGCCCTCTAGTTCTGGACTCCCCAACTCCAGGAAAAGATACTGAGGAATGCCTTAAGCACCACTCACAATGAAGAAGTCATACAGACCTTGTCAGAGACAGCTCCAGATCCTGAAGCAGTTAGACCTGCTATCTGGGTCCTCTGTAACTATGTCTAACACATTAGTGTAACCTGTACATCATTACTACCATGCAATAATCTACGTCTTGGTTAACAGAATAGCCTATTGTTGAGGAATTATCAGTGGTTTTCCTTTATACACGATTCTGTTGGTGATCCTCACCAGGATAGGGGATTGTGATAACAAACATACCAGATAATTTATACAATAAGATAAGCAGCGGTGAGGATTCATCCTGTAACATCACCAGGCAAACATGTACATCTTCCTTCCTGCCTATAGAGCTATGACTGGCACATAACCTAACAGAGTAAAACCCAATCATTGACATTTAATAGAAAGGTCTCATGATACCAGCGCTGGACTCTTCATCCAGAAACCAGGTAACATTCTGGGGACCTGGGTTTGAATCCTGCAGATGGTGGAATTTAAATTCAATTATTTTTTAAAAATCTGGAATTGACAATCTAATGATGACCATGAATTGATTGTCGGGAAAAACCCATCTGGTTCACTAATGTCCTTTAGTGAAGGAACCTGCCACCCTTACCCGGTCTGGGCCTACATGTGACTCCAGACCCACAGCAATGTGGTTCACTCTTAACTGCCCTCTGGGCAATTCGGGATGGGCAATAAATGCTGGCCTAGTGAATGAAGATAAAACAAAATTATTTCTTTGCACTTGCAAGAGAAGGTGGCACAGTGTAGCAGGGAATAGAGACAGAATTAAGGAAATCAGGGCTATCCAGCATTGTTGACAGAATTGGGGATGACAGGATGATTGATTGTTGACACACATACTGAGATATAGTGAAAAGTGTTGTTTTGTGTGCTGTACCGACAGATTGTAGCAAGCCAGGCAGCATCAGGAGGTGCAGAAGTCGACATTTCGGGTGTAACCCTTCTTCAGGGTCCTGAAGGGTTATACTCCACCTCCTGATGCTGCCTGGCTTGCTGTGTTCTTCCAGCCTCCTGCTTGTCTACTTTGGATTCCAGCATCTGCAGTTTTTGTGTCTCTATACAGGCAGATTGTAACATACAAAGTGCTTCAGAGTAGCAGAACAGAGTGCAGAATACAGTGTTACAGCTGCACAGAAGGTGCAGAGAGAGAGATCAACATTAAGAGGTTCATTCAAAAGTCTGATAACAGCGGGTAAGAAGCTCTCGAATATGTTCACATGTGGATTCAATCTTTTATATCTTCTGCCCAATGAAAGACAGTGGAGGAGAATATAACTAGTACGAAGGGGGTCTTTGATTATGTTGACTGCCTTCCTGAGGCAGTAGGAAGTATAGATGGAGTCAATGGATGGAAGGTTGGCTTGCATGATGGACTGGGATGTGTTCACAACTCTAATTTCTCAAACCATGCTGTGATGCATCCAGATAGGAGGCTTTCTCTGCCACATTGTAAAAACTGGTTCATTGTTTTGACATGCTGCATTTCCTTAGCGTCATACCCCTTTTCAACTCTCCACTCTGCTATGTGATGCATGAGCAACCTGCAGAATGTGTGGCCATGGACCGCTTATGAATCACTGCACACCCTTCCTCTCGCCACCTCCTTCTCCTCTTGGTATTTTCCTTTCAGATACTGGGAAAACATTAGCTGGCCATCCACAATGGTCCCAAGAGGAGAAAAGAGAGAAAAGGCACAGAACTGGCAAAGAATAACCCATCTCTCAATTGAACACTCTCAACTGCCATTTCAGATACTGGCACTGCACCCAACTCAGAGGCTAGTAGTGACCTACATATAATGACTTACTAAGCTGCGGACAGGCCAGGACAAAGATTGGTTCATTCACTAAGAGTGTAAGATCACAGACCGGCCTGCTACATGGGACATGGGAATGCTGATGGGCACATGCACTGAGATCCTCAGACCCCTGTCAAGTAGCATGGAGGAACTTGGTTCCAGCTTGGCAGAAGGCACCACATAGACCTTGACCTCTCTGAAGGTTCTCTCCCTCTTATGGCTGAAACCCTGATCTTGGGGTGAGTGAAGTACAACTTTGGATCTAAGTAGTCTAAACTTTGGGAAATAGGATCTCATCAGCCATTATAGAATCACAGAATCCCCACAGTGCGCAAGCAGGCCATTTGGCCCATTGAATCCACACTGACCCTCAGAAGAGCATCCCACCTGGACTCACCCCTACCCTATCCCTGTAACCCTGCATTTCCCATGGCTAACCCACCTAGCCTGCACATGCCTAGGCACTATGCACAATTTAACATGGTGAATCCACCCTAACCTGCACATCTTTGGACTGTGGGAGGAAACTGGAGCACCCAGAGGAAACCCACGTGGACACAGGGAGAATGTGCAAACTCCACTTCAGGGTTCTGATGTCAGGAAAGTATTGACTTCCAGCAGAGCCTGTACGGGGTGGAATGGTGAACTTCACAGTGTGCATCTTCTAGGTGGAGTCCAGCTACAGACAGTGCTGTGGAGATGAAATTTATGCCTATTTATCTTAACATTAGGAACTCATTTGGTCATGTCCAAGACAAATTAGGCACCCACAGCTCCTCAAGCATCATGTTGTACACGTAAAATGGACCCAGCATTTATAGATTTTTAGGTCAGTGCTTGCTGTCATGCTGCAATTTTTAGAAATATATCAATTGTCCTCTAGTGGGAATACAATGGTATGTTAGAGAGAAGACTGAGTGCAATAATGGAATAATATGTCAGGCAAAACCATGGAAATTAAACAATTAAATTGCTTCAAACGCTGTTGGATGACAGAATGGAAAAGGTAAGCGTGCGAGATTGATGGGCTTTGATGTCAATTATCTTTTTCTCATCCTCGACCTTTTCATTCTTTGATGTTCCAATGCTTTTACAGTAGTACTCTGGTACCCTAGTGCATTCACAGGAATTGAGATTGATCATTTTTCAACTTGTAATCATTCATTCTGAATAAATGCATTCTAACTTTAGACGTCGGCTTTATTGAGTTGAATGAGTTAGAAAAACACAGATGTAGCTTCAGTTGGACACTGTTGGTCCAAAGCCAAGTTCCACACAGCTTTGGGGGTTTGGGGGGAGGGGGGGGGGGGGGTTGTGGAGGGGGGATGGTGGGCAAAGAATAAACTCCAAGCTCACATATCCCAGACATGAGACTTCTTTAGTCAGACTTCTGTTCTCCTTTCTAATTTATCTTATTCATTGTATTCTTTGTCTACAATATACCTTTCTCTTCTTAGAGCCATAGAGATGTACGGAGCGGATATGGACCCTTTGGTCCAACTCATCCATACCGACCAGATATCCTAAATTAATCTAGTCCATTTGACAGCATTTGGTCCAAATCCCTCTTAACCCTTCCTATTCATATACCCATCCAGATGCCTTTTAAATGTTGTAATTGTACCAGCCTCCACCACCACCTCTGGCAGTTCATTCCATACACGCACTACCTTATGCATGAAAACATTGTCCCTTACGTTCCTTTTATTATCTTTCCCCTCTCACCATAAACCTATGCCTTCTAGATTTGGGTTCCTCTACCCCAGGGAAAAGACCTTAACTATTTACCCTATTCATGCCCCTCATGATTTTATAAAACTTTCTACAGTCAAAGAGATCTTGGAATGCGGATTCATAGTTCCTTGAAGCTGAACTGACAGGTAGACAGGATAGTGAACAAGGTGTCTGGTAAGCTTGCCTTTATTGGTCAGTGCATTGAGTAGAGGAGTTGGGAAGTCAAGTTGCAGCCATACAGGGCATCGGTTAGGCCACTTTTGGAATACTGCATTCAGTTCTGGTCTCTCTGCTATAGGAAAGATGTTGTAACTCATGGTTTTTTTTAAACAGGCATTGCCTCTTAAACATCAAGAGTTACAGTTTCAGTATTAATCGCTGTCACTTCTTCTCTTTGTCCTTGTATAGTCAGATTTCTCACCTTTCTTTGCCAGGTCTCAACTCACTTTAACAAATTCAGTGAATACTATACAATAAGAAATGACAAAATTCAATCAGTTCTTAAACAAATTATAACAAGAACCAATATAGATTTGGTATGTGATTTAATGTCAAATATTGGAAGATATTTTATATCTTTGTGGTTTGATCTAAAACTTGTCTGATATAGTGGAAAAACAGTACTTTTTTTTTATTTCAAAAATATACTTTATTCATAAATGATTTGATGGTCTGTACATTGGATCATGCCATACATATGTCCATATTTACAAACACAGATTCGACTTTATTCTTGTCCTTTACAATCCTGTGCATTTTTTCAATCTTGTATATATACATATATTTGGCTGAGGCATCAGCAGAGCCCAAAAAAACATCTGTATGGGCCCCCTGTTCTTCTTTCGGCAGGCCGATCTTACACAGTGGTCTTTCCCCACCGCGCCTTGGCGGCAGCTGCCCCAAGCTTCAGCGCGTCCCTCAACACGTAGTCTTGGACCTTGGAATGTGCCAGTCTGCAACACTCGGTCGGGGTCAACTCCTTCAGCTGGAAGATCAACAGGTTTCGGACCGCCCAGAGAGCGTCCTTCACCGAGTTGATGATCCTCCAGGCGCAGTTAATGTTCGTCTCGGTGTGAGTCCCGGGGAACAGGCCGTAGAGCACGGAGTCCCGCGTCACGGCGCTGCTCGGGACGAACCTCGACAAGCACCACTGCATTCCTCTCCAGACTTCCTCTGCATAGGCACATTCCAGAAGGAGGTGTGTGACAGTCTCGTCCCCCCCGCAGCCACTTCGAGGGCAGCGTGCGGTGCGGCAGAGAGTCCGGGCGTGCATAAAGGATCTCACAGGCAGAGCCCTTCTCACCACCAGCCAAGCCACGTCTTGGTGCTTGTTGGAAAGTTCTGGCGATGAGGCATTCTGCCAAATGGCTTTGACAGTCTGCTCAGGGAACCGCTCGACAGGATCCGCCCTCTCCTTTTCCCGAAGGGTCTCAAGGACGCTACGTGCTGACCACTTCCTGATGGACTTGTGGTCAAAGGTGTTTTTCCTCATAAATATCTCCACGAAGGACAGGTGATACGGAACGGTCCAACTACTCGGAGCGTTCCGCGGCAGCGAGGCCAGGCCCATCCTTCGCAACACCGGGGACAGGTAGAACCTCAGTACGTAGTGACACTTGGTGTTTGCGTACCGGGGATCCACGCACAGCTTGATGCAGCCACACACAAAGGTGGCCATCAGGGTGAGGGTGGCATTGGGCGTGTTTTTTCCCCCATTGCACCGGTCTTTGTACATTGAGTCTCTTCGGACCCGGTCCATCTTTGATCTCCAAATGAATTGGAAGATGGCCCGGGTGACTGCGGCGGCACAGGTCCTGGGGATAGGCCAGACCTGTGCCACATATAGCAATACTGAGAGTACCTCACACCTGATGACCAGGTTTTTTCCCGCGATGGAGAGCGACCGTTGCCCCCATCTGCCTAGTTTCTGTCTCATCTTCCTGATCCGCTCCTCCCAGGTCTTGGCGCACGCCCCAGCCCCCCCCGAACCAAATACCAGTACTAGCACTGAGCTGACTTCCACCATCTCCTTGGTGCTCACATTAAACTGAAACAATTGGGAAGCTTCTGCTAATCAATCACAGTTCAGTCGTAATGACTGCAGGCTAACTGAGGTCAGTGTAGGATCAATGATGATAGGTTATTGACTGACAGAGCAGGATCTGTATTAATGACTACAGGCGAACCGTTGTCAGTACAGGATCAATATTAATGATATTAGGCTGATGACTGTTGGTACAGGACCAATAGGGCGGCCTGATAGCAGTACATAGAATTGTGAGACATGGATCGAGTGGATGGTTGGAGTCTTTTTCCAGGATGGAAATACCAGGGGGCATTGTTTAAGGTGGAGGGCATGGCAGAGGCAGATATGACATCAACACTTACGAGGTATTGAGACAGACACATGAACAGACACGGAATAGAGGGATACGGACCGTGTGCAGGCAAATGAGATTAGTTTTAGAATGGGTTTATGGTTGGCACAGACATGGAGGGCTGAAGGGTCTGTTCCTGTGCTGTGTGGGTTCCGTGTTTAATATTAATGATCACTTGCTAACTACCATCAATGCAGGATCTATATTGATGACTATATATTTACCAGTGTCATTGCTAGTTACTAATGACCACAGGCTAACCACTGTCAGTATAGGATCAATACTGGTGTTTACAGATTAACTCTGTCAGTACAATATTACATCAACATAGGCTTTCTATCAACGCAGCTCAGTCCCTATATTGAATGAGTATAGACTCAATTAGGCTGAGTATTGAAACAGTATAAGCACAGTACTGATGAAAATAGGTTTAAACTAGAATTAATATTTATTCAAGACTACTCGAATCTTTACAGGCTCATTCAGGCTTAATGCTGAATCAATAATGCTCAGTCCCAAACTAATCCAAATTCCTAACGGAATCAGTTCCGGCACCATTCTGAATCATGAGTGCCATCATAAATGCAAGTTGGCATTTCATATCCAACTCATTTAGACTCAATATTGAACAAATATAGATTCAAAGCCAAAGCTAAGGCAGAATTAGGATGCAAGAAACAAACTTGTACAAGAGAGACACCATGTTACACAGCATAAAAAGAGGATGCTGATTAGCTGAGCCATTAGATGCATGGAGTTGCAACAAGAACAGACAGTTACCTGTCAATATTGATTCTCAGACTGGGAATGCCAATTTTGACTGGGCAAGGTGTTGCTACAGGGATCCAGCAGAGATTGGCTGCATCCATGGCAGAGTCAGGTTTTTGTAGTGCAGCACCAGTGTCTTCTGTTTCTGAGTCAGGAGGCCTAGGTTCAAGTCCCACCTTCTCCAAAATGCACGTGATAATAGAACTTAGAATCTCTACAGTGTGGAAACAGGCCCTTTGGCCCAATATATCTATGCCAACCCTCCAAAGAATAACCCACCCAGACCCTTATTTCTCTACGTTTCCCCTGACTAATACTAAGGCAGTTTAGCATGTCCAATCCATATAAGCTGCACATCTTTGGATTGTGGGAGGAAACTGGAGCACCTGGAGGAAATCCACACAGACACAGGAAGAATATGCAAACTCCACACTGCTATCTGAGGATAGAATCAAATCCAGGTCCCTGGTGCTCTGAGGCTGCCGTGCTAACCACTGAGCCACTGTGCTGCCCTATATCTCAGAATTGGTTGATTAGGAAAATGTCTGAGAATGGTGCAAATGTATATGACTTCTTTTTGCTGCATAAAAGGGGGTCCTGTGTATGTAACTCCTCTTTCAGTTTTAGCTTTCAATCTATATTGGTTCAATATTGAGTCTAAACAAGTTTGATATTAAATGCTAACTTGCATTTATGATGGTACCAATGATTCAGAATAGAGCCTGGACTGATTCAGTTAGGAATTCGCATTAGTTTGGAACTGAGCACTATTGATTCAGCATTAAACCTGGATGAGCCTGTAAGGATTCAAGTAGTATTGAATAAACATTAAAAGCACCACATTAGCACTGTAGGTTAACCCAAAGCACATGGACATATAGTCATACAGCATGGAAACAGACCCTTCAGTTCAATTCGTCCATTCCGACCAAATTTCCCAAACTAACCCATTCCCACTTGTCTGCATGTGACCCATATCCCTCTAAACCTTTCCTATTCAACTAACTGTCCAAATATCTTTTAAATGGTGTAACTGTACTTGCATCTACCACTTCCCCTGGCAGTTCATTCCACATTCAAACCACCCTCTGTGTGAAAACGTTGCCCCTCAGGTCCCTTTTAAATCTTTCTCCTTTCATCTTACACCTAGGTTTGTGGTGTGGAGAGAAATCAGAGTTAATGTTTCAGGTCAAATGACCCTTCCTCAGAACATTCCCAAAACATTAACTTTGATTTCTCTCCACAGGTGCTGCCAGACCGACTGAGCTTTTCCACTAACTTCTGTTTTCGTTTCTGATGTAAAACATCCACCGTTCTTTTGGTTTTTAAATAATCGTGGATATATTTTTTCAGAGGTTTGCCAGCATAATTGGCATGCTGTCCACTGGGAATGGTCAATGGGATGTGTTAAATACAACATGCGTAAAGACACAGGGCCCTGTTTTATGTAGGCAAAAGGAATTTGTCCATACACTGTACCTTTTTCCAAAAAAAGTCATAGAGACCGTCAATCTCTGCTATATCTCCATAGCAACACCTTCACCAATCAATCTAAATTGATCTACATGGTCTTCACAGATATTCCAGGCCCAACCAATCAGCACTCTTCTCTCATGCTGTATAAAATGACGCTTCCTTTGTTGACATTTATTTCTTGTATCTTGTTCAAAATTAAACGCTTCAACTTCGTATCCTCTTAACTAATGTTTAAGCTCTGTAACGTCAAACAAGTAGAGCTTTAAACCAATACCAACTATCGACAAACTTGAACTGCTAACCTAAAGTAAAATAAATTAATTATCTGTCCATTTTTTTTGGTGCAAACACTTCCATTTATTGTTTTGTACAAGACATAATATTTCACAAAATATATAACATTAAAATGTACATATTTTTGTAAAACAAAGAATAAAGGGTTAAACACCTGTAAGTTGTAAACTGCTCAAGAGGTTTATTTCCTTGTGATCATTATCAGGGAGAACGAGTCAGAGTCAGACTTCCTGTATCACTTCTGCTGCGACATCTCACAGTAGACAGATAGAATAAATGGGCATGGTCTAAGGAGACAGGAATTGTTGTTTGTAGCCATTAAAGATGAAGTCTCACGTTTTGCTTCATTCTTTCTGACCATACTTCCATCCAGAATGGAAGCTGTACTGTCTGAAGCCTGTCAACACTTTGGTGATGGTTTCCAGTATGAAATATACTAAATCTCACCTCGTTTCCCTATAGTGTGTAAGCCGCAAAGGAACCCTCACTTGCTTACAGAAGTGATGTAAAGGTGTGCATTTATCACGTACCATTGGACTTATAAATCCATACACACCAGGTTGGCAATTTTGATGAGTGGTTGCAAATACTGGATTGATATGTAAAGGATTAATTGCTAAAGAAATTGGCAATCATCCGAGTGCAATAGATACTGGGTTCGCTGGGAGTAGCACATCACAGCCTTCAGTGCAGCTGAGTTAAACAACCATTACTATGAGATGCCCTTCAGAGTATTTAGGATGTTCTGTGAGAATATACTCAATGTGTAAGGCATTATTTTGACTTTTCAGCTCTTGGGTTAATATATAAGACATAAGGTTGACGGTAAGTCCTCAGTTTAATGCATAAGACATTGGGTGGATTGGCACAAGACATTGGTTTCCTGTAAGACTTTCAGGTTAATGTGTAAGGCATTGGGTTGACCTTAAGGGCTCTCAGTTTGCAGGCATTGTGTTGATGCCAATTCTCTCCCTCAGCTTAATGTACAAGTTATGAGGTCAATTGTAAGGTCCTAATGTTAAGGCATAAGGCATTGGGTTCCTGTAAGACTTTCCGATTAACATATAAGGCATTGGGTTGACTGTAAGGTTTCTCAGCTTAATTTATTAGGCATTGAATTGATGCTAGGACTTTCCCTCAGGTTAAGGTATAAGGCATTGTGTGGATTCTCAGGCACTTAGATCAATGCAGCAAAAATTGCACTTAGGTAATACTTCAGTTAATGGGCTAAATGTAAGGCACTAGGTTAATTGCAGTAGATACTGATTGGATTTTTAGGTCAATACAACAGTCAATTGTCTTCTCTCTTAGATTTCTTTATACTTTTTAATGAAGTGGGTGAGAAATCTCTAAACCTCTATAAATCCACTGTCCCACACACGCAAATCTCTTCAATAGATGAGCTCTACATGAGCAATAGGTGTGTTGTGGTGAGTTACATCAATGGGTATCATCTGATGGGGAGCACTAGATCCTGAAATCCCTGATCTCCTTGCTGACTGATCATTGTCTTACCACTGCAAGCAATGTGGTGCACAAGTCGTTAGTTCTTCCATTTATCGGAATGCAGTGTATATGTTTGGAACTCTGGGACATCAGCAAAGGAATTCCTTGCAGTTAAAGCTTTATTTTGGACCAAACTGATTTATTTCCACATTAAACTCTCGAAAGAAAATTCAACAATTGCTGTCATCCATCACTTGCATCAAAACCATATTGTGCAGCTCTTCCTCTTCGATGTTTATGCTTAATGCTCTGTAAATCATTGGCTCAAGCAGCTGAATTGTACTCAGCAAATAATAAATCTTCATCTCCTGGAAGCTTAAATGTCTGATACCCAAATCCTCAAGAGCAGATAATAAGAACAGGGATTGGCACATGTGAGACATTTGAGATAGCAGATACCTTGGGGGTAGCAATATGAGACAGAAAATCAATACGATGCTCAGACATCACATAAAACAGTTCAGTTTTACATTGCTTTGGTGTGTCACGGTAAAGAATCAAGCCCAGCGTCTGTGCAGATGTGTAATCTCCTCCTCAATTGCATGCACTATGGTTATCAGAATTAAATTTTATATGTGTTTCCTCAACAGTATGATCTAATGTCTGGCAACACTGTCTAATGGATAAAAGAGCATTACTTTCTGCTTGAGGACCATTGAGCTACGGCAGGAGCTTTGAGGTCTAGACCTTTAATCATGTTAGCCAGAGATGAAAAGCTCTTGATTAAATGGTATTAGGAGATGGGCCAAATGCAGGCAAATAGGACTAGTTGGACTGAAGGGTCTGATCCATGCTCTACAACTCTATGACTCTATAAATAGTAAACACCTCTCAGGTGATGTTTGTACAGAGTCAGCTCTGAGTGTGCAAGTGGTGCCCTATGGGCTATCTGCAAGGCTAATCTGTGTTTTTGTTTATTTCCTGATTGGTCCTGTTTTTAATCTCTGGAAGTTTTCAAAATAATCTCTTGTCTTCTTCAACCAATTGGGATACTGCATGCAGTAGTCTGACTGGGAACTGTGGAAGATTCATAGCTCTTCAGAGGGCAACACAGTGGTTAGCACTGCTGCCTCCCAGCACCATGGATTAAATTCCAGCCTTGGGTGAAACTGTCTGTGTGGAGTTTGCACTTTCTCCCCATATCTGCGTGGATTCCCTCCAAGTGCCCTGGTTTTCTCCCACAGTCCAAAGATGTGCAGGTTAGGTGGATTGGCCATGAGAAATGCTGGGTTAAAGGGATGGTGTGGGATACTCTTCACAGGGTCAGTGTGGACTCGATGGGCTGAATGGCTTGCTTCCACATTGTAGAATTTTTATGATCTGGTATTGGATGACTACACCGTACTCTATGCTCAGTAACAAAAGTGCATTCCATAGTATGTCAATTCAGTATTGGATATCTTCAATACGTTGCACAGTGTTTAGGTTATGTGTGTAAATTCAGTGTGTATATTTTCTACTTGGTTACTGGGAATCTGCAATAAACTGTATCCTACTGTCAAAGGTACTGGAAATCTAGTGTGGTCTACATGTTATTTGTTTGATTGACAATCTTTTCTCATTTTTGGATATCGGCAGAATGCTTCACATTGTGCGCATGTTGTTAGGTACCTGTAATGGATTTTACACTGTATTATGTCATTAGGTTTCTACAGTATGCTTCACAATGTTATTGTTAACAGTGGCCTGTATTTTGTGATCTGGAATGAAGAGACAGTGCTTAACACTGACCTCAAAGAAAGCTGTCATCAAAGGTTTAACTATCCCCATCTTGCCAATTCAATCTTCTCCAGCATTAACTTAATTGCAGTGCCAAATGTGCTGATGCTGTGGCTTTAAGAGGTGTGTTTTGTCCTGGTTTCTTTCAGATAGATAGATAGATAGATAGAGATAGAGAGAGAGAGAGAGAGAGAGAGAGATTGGGGAACAAGTACTGATCATCCTATGAGAAAATAAACAACTTGTGAAGCCTTGGGTCTTTTTTTTTGAAGTTGGAACAATAGAAGCAGCATGGATGGGTGTGGTCAAGCTCCCACCTACAGAACCAAGGATTTTTAGTTTTCAGTTTTCAGCAGCAGTTTCTGTTGGCGATTTGAAGAAGTGGAAGCTTTTTTTCCCTCTCTCAATTACAGCTAAAAGCTGAGGGCTATCTTCCTAGGTTACTGGATTGCATGAGTCGAAATCTGTTTTCTGAATTTGCCTTTTGCCGGGGGGGGGGGTGTTTATGCGATGTTACTATATAGGAACTGTTAATTAGTAATAGTTACTGTATCTACTATTTTGTTACATTTTCCAATAGGGTTATTATTCTAAGTTTTTCTTCCTTTTGTTGGAATTTAACTACAGTGTTTGAATAAATTGTGCTTTGCTTAATGTCGAATAGTTTGACCAATTGAATTGCATCTGGAACACAGCACCTGACATTTACCTTTAAAATAAGAAAGAATTAGGGTCTAGGCTACCTTCTTAAAATATTTTAAGGGGGTCTGGTCTGGTTCATAACACCAGGTCAAGACAACCTCCAGGTGTCCTGCACCAATGATATAATTAACTTGACCAAATAGCCAAACACATTGGAGAATTCCCATAAACATCAAGTCAGAGAGGTAAAAGCACTCTGTGATTGTTACACATAACTTCATGGAGAATGAAATAAAATTGGAGACAGATTTCCAAACATTACAGAATTGTGATACTGACAAATGGAAAAAAAGACTTGTGATTGAGGATCAGAGAAGTTGTTCAGCAATAATTTCAAACTTTAAAAAGCATTTAAAAACCCATTTAAAAATGACAACATGAAAAATAATGGAGGTCCTGATCAGTCCAATGATTTTTGTTTTGTTGGTCAGCAATAAATCTGGTCCGTAACAACTTCAACAGTGCAATCCATGGAGGAGCAGGGAACCACTGTCAACAACTCCTGGATTTCTGCGTTTAACTGTGCAAGTGTAGAAGCTGCTGGCAGTTAAACAGCTTCATCAGCATTATGGCTGTTAAATCAGAGACAGCAAGTTAGCAGGGATCTGAAGAGTATTGATTACACTGTATTGACAATCACGTGAAAGTCCCTTGGACAACAACACAGGGGTCAGCAAGGATGATGGAGGCTACAGTAAAATGAAGAGCCAATTGGTGTTCAACGACGTTCCTTTCTTCAAAAGCTTAAGTCAGTTGGACAGTAATATAACTGGTCCTTCAAACACTTTCACATTAACCAATTGAGCAAGCTTTTCCCAGAATATTTCCGTCAGGTTAATAAAACAGAAAACAAAACATCTTGCAAAGGTAACAAAGTATGATATACATACCCAGGTGATGTGATATATTTTAGTAATACCTGAAGAAAATAGTCCTTTTTTTTAATAATAAAAATAGGTTCTATTTGTTATCTTACAATATATTTCCATTTCTTTTGGTCCACTATGAGAGTTAAAGGGTTCAATACTTGTCACAGGTGCATGCTGCTGTTGAGCCTCCACTTCCTGTTTCGGGGCCCCTACAAAGAACAACTCCCACAGCCGCAGTCAACAACCCTCTCAACGTCTTCCACAAATGAGGAGCCGTCTGTGCACTGGAAGACATATTTCCGTCGCTTGCTACGTAGCGGCACACAGCACTCCCCATTGGCACAGCTTCCCTTGCATTCCAGCCGAGGGACTTTAACCGTGGTCTGGCATGAGGCGTAGCCTTGCTGCTTACGATAGACATCACGAAACATTTCCTTTTGACAGAGGAGCTCTGCAAAAATGAGAGAGGAGAGGTCACCATTAAGATTGTGTTTGCCTCACTAGCTTGCTTCAAATACTTTGATCCATGAGGATTGGGCATCGTAATTTCAAGGCAGGAAGTTGGTTAGATATTAGGATGGGATCCATTTCCTGGGGAATACTGTTTCCATGGAAAAGGCTTGGGCTGATTTCCCTAGCTTGTCCAAGTGAGGTTAAGACTTTTGGCTGGCTCAAAGATCACGTCGGACAAAACGTGAGGTAGTAGAGTCAAAGTGTTCTCCTGATCTAGTGGTCAGCAGGAGAAATGCCAACAAGATTGGTGAGGAGCATGCTGGGAGTTTTGGCCAAGCTAATTTAAACTCTGACTTCAGCTAAACTGGAGCTAGGACATGTTGGGACTGGTCCTGTAAGTTGTGAACTGCAGTTTCCTGTGTTGACTGGATAAGGGAGGTTTTATGGTGGAGAGTATGGTGATGGAAAAGCTTTTCCAGTACCATACTCTCAACTCTGATCTCCAGCATCTGCAGTCCTCATTTTCTCCAAGGTATTATGGTGGTCTACTACACATACTAGCACCACATTACTTTATATTGAGTACGGAATGTGGACGTTTACAACTTGATACAAACATTTTGGGAGTTGTTTACCAGTAAACTCCGTTGGCTGGGATTGAACAATATGATCAGGCTTGGTCAATTCATTGGTTGAGTGCTAGAGAAGTTTCTGGAAAGTGAAGACACTTCAGGATAAAAGTCACCAGACAAAGGATTTAGCAACAGCAGCCACTGAGACCAACAGCTGAGAAGCATGTGTCCCGAACTGATCTTCAGTGAAAACAAAGAACCATGAGGCAAGGTCTACATCGACAGCAAACACTAGTCACTTCACTCAGATTGGGGTAGTATTTGTTTCAAACTGTACTAATAGAGATAAAGTTATAGTTAGGACTAAATATAATTTAAGTTAAAGTAAAGTGAGGTTAAATAAAATGGGTTAAAGTTTAATTTAAGGTAGATAAACCATAGAATCCCTACAGTGGGGAAGCAGGCCCATTGAGTTCACACCGATTCTCCAAAGAGCATTCCACCCAGACTCATTCCCATACCCTACCCTTATAACCGTGCATTTCCCATGGCTAATAAACGTAGCCTGCACACCCTGGACACCATGGGGCAAGTTAACATGGCCAATCCACCTAATCTGCACATAGAATCATTGAGTCACGCAGCACAGAAACAGACCCTTTGGTCCAAACAGTCCATGCCAGAGATAATCCCAAATTAACCTAGTCCTGCCTGCCTGCTCCTGACCCATATCCCTTCAAACCTTTCCTATTCATGCACTTCTCCACATTTCTTTTAAACATTGTAATTGTACCCACATCCACTATTCCCACACGAAGTTCATTTCACACACAAACTACTCTGTGTAAGAAGTTTATTTGTCATGACTTTTTAAATCTTTCTCCTCTTACCTTAAAAATGTGCCCCCTATTCTTCACCCTATCTATACACCTCATGAATTTATAAACCTTTGTATGGGCACTTCTCAACATCTTACACTCCAATGAAAATCTCGGGACAAATGTTAGCTGCTGGCTTTGTAATTTCCAACAATAAAAATCTGGCATTGACATCAGGTGAAGGTTTGGTCAAATCACCAGATCACTATGGACCCTCCGCAGTGGTGGGTGAACAATTAATTGGCTGGAGGAAAGAGGACGAGAATTGTGCCTCTTCCCAGCCTTCATCCTGAATAAGTCCATAACAGGAAGGCTCTGCAGCCAATAGAAGCCTTCAAGTAGGTAAAGCTTGTCTGCTCAGCAACTCATTGGAATGATTCCAATAGGATAAACAAACCTTAGCATGTTTGTCCTCTGAACCCATACAGAACCTGGGGTAATGGGGGGATGGGTGGTGAAAGAGAGCAGCAAGCATCCCTCATTGTCAGGCACTTGGCATCCAATCAAGGCACATAGCATTATGAAAGGGGGACTGGGAATTATATTGCTGATAGTCACCCCTCCCATCCTTCCTACTCACCAGAACCATCCATCTGCCCAACCCCCTCTCCCACTCCACCCTACAAACCCCCTTTCTTCCATGTGCCGGGGTCCTTGAAGACTTTGGGTGGGTGATGTACTGACAGTAACCACTACCACTGCTGTGGCACCACTGAGTATAGAAGAGCTTCCACCTTTTGGCTAGTCTCTTAATTGGTTGGCAGCTCTCAATGGACTGGACCTGTATCCCTGGTGTTTTTGATGCTAGGAAAGGCCCATCACTTGTGCCAGATGGACAGAAATATGGTGGGCCTTCTCAAAAAGAGGCAACACACAGATCTCATTGGCTCCCAGTTGGGTGGTCAAGACATTCATCATCTCCAGAAGCCTCGGGAGCACAATGTGCAGCTTTAGGAGTCAAGACCCTTCTCTTTCCTTACCTGTTTGGCAGGTTTCTCCGGTAAAGTTGGTATCACACTCACAATATGGCTCCCCTTGACCAGATATCTTACAGCGGCCATGGTCGCACTTCAGATTCTGACAGTTGTCTGTCAGTTGGCCTTTGTCACAGAGCTTGCCAACATAGCCATCCTTGCACACACAGCGGTATGTGGAGTCAGACATTACACATGTTCCATGAACGCACCTGGAAGGTGACATAAGAAAAGTTACTAATGAAAAGCAGGGGGCTCTGCAAATAGATCTGGCAGCATTTATAAAATCTGGCAGCATTTAGATCTCGAGCAGTGTAAGACATAGGTAGTGGTGATTCTCAATTATAAGCTGTGTTGAACCATCACCTGAACACTGGATCATATAATCCCTACAGTGTGGAAACAGGCCGTTTGACCCACTGAGTCCATATACACCGTCATCTCACACTGACCTACTCCAACCCCATAACCATGTATTTCCCATGGCTAAACCCTAGCCTGCACATGCCTGAACACTTTGGGCAATTTAGCATGGCCAACGCACCTAACCTGCATTTCTTTGGAAACTGGAGCACCTAAAGGAAACCCACTCAGACATTGGGAGAACATGCAAATTCCACACAGAGAGTCACCTGAGGCTAGAATCAAACCTGGGTCCTTGGCAGTATAAGGCAGCAGCGCACCGTGTCACTCTTTTACATTTAGTTGCATGTCAACAGTGGGCCGTATGTTAGATTACTTGCCAAAAGATGCAGATAATCAAGATTTAGATTTAGAGGTAGGCAAAAGGTAGGTCAAGTGAATCTTGTTGAATTTTTTGATGAAATATGGAGAAGAGCAGTGCAGTGTCTGTGAGAAGTCTCTTTGGTAAAGTGCCAAAGGAGGGATGCAAAGGTCATAACATATGCAACAGGGTGATGGCAGCAGAAGGAACTGAAAGATGGCTACAAAACAGAAAACTGGGGAGAAGTGAGATGTTCCTCAGAGGTAGAAATGGGATGTGATGTCTCACAACAATCGTTGCTGAGACTGCTGCTATTCACAATTTACTTAACTCAGAAACTGGGGTATTCGTAGTAAATTATGTTGATAGTATCAAAAGGTGGTGCAGGTTCGAGGTAACAATGCAGAAGGCTGTACTGCAATGCAAGGAGATGTGAAAAAGATTTCAGAATCTGTGGATGAATGGAAAATACAGTTCAATGTATTGCAGCATAAGGTAATTTACAGGTTATTCATTTCTGGGAAGCAACAAAATGGAATGGGTGAGAGAGGAGTTTCAGAAATGCAGACATTCAGATCTCTGAAAGTGGCTTCAAAAGTTCATACGACCATGAAAAATTCAAAGTTCTTTGTATTCTAAGAGTACAGAAAGCAGAACAGCGATGCTCATCTGATGGACTCAGAACACTGTGAGCAGTCTTGCTGCTTATTTCTGCATTCCCTCTCTCCCTATAACTCTCAGTTTTCTGCGCACCTCCAATTCTGATTTCTCTCATATCCTCAATGTTCATCAGTCCACCACTGGCAGCAGTTTTTATCCTCAGTAGTTGAAACCCCTCCTCATACCTTTCACTGTCTCTTATTTTTCCTATTTTAACGGCACTTCTTAAACCTTTCACCCATGAACAGGCTTTCAATTATCAGTCCTCATATCATCTTATGTGTTCAGTTTGTTTGATAATTTGCTATGATGTGTTTTGGGTCGTTGAAGGTGCTGCATAGATAATAAATTATTTATGGTGCAACAAGAAATAATGTTGAGACATTGTAGAAAAGACATCGGTAAGGCCACTTTTGGAATACTGCATTCAATTCTGGTCTCACTGCTGTAGGAAAGATGTTACAAAACTTGAAAGGGTTCAGAAAAGAATTAGAAGGATGTTACCAGGGTTGGAGGGTTGGAGAGTAGCCTGGGCTGTTTTCCCTGGAGTGTCAGAGGCTGAGGAGTGACCTTATAAAACTTTATAAAGTCAATGATGTGCATTAATAGGTTAAGTGGTCAAGGTCTTTTCCCTAGAGGGTTTAAGGTGAGAGGGCAAAGATTTAATAGGGGCCAAAGGGATAACTTTTTCACACAGAGGGTGGTGAAGAGTATGGAATCAGCTGCCAGAGGAGGTGGTGGATGCTGATACAATTGAATGACATTTGGATGGGTATATGTAACGGAAGGGATATGGGCCAAATGTTGGCAAATGGGACTACACTAATTTAGAATATCTGGTCAACATAGACGAGTTGGACCAAAGGGTCTGTTTCCCTGCTGTATATCTCAAAGACTAAGTTGTACCAGAACTGGGGCAAGAGGATTCAACTATCATAAAATATATTTTTTCTCTGGAAAGGACAAGATTCTCATGTGATGTATGACAGGAGAATAGGTGGCCAGGCAACAGTGTAATTTTCCTCTTGAAACAAGGCAGGAGTCTCTCCCCAGCAGATGGCGCTGTTGTCTGTTGATTTGCTCACAATCAAAAACAAGTGATATACAATCCCTGTATAAAGGCAGGATGGCAGCATTTTAAAAAAAGCTGCTTGAAACGAGACAAGGAAGTCAAAGCTTACTCACGTTCAGGCAAGGGAAAGCAGGATGCAAGTTCATTTCAAGTGTGGCATGGTGACTGAGTGGTTAGCACTGCTGTCTCACAATGCTAAGGACCTGGGGTTTAATTCCAGTCTCGGGTGACTGTGTAGAGTTTGTATGTACTCCCTGTGTCTGTGTGGGATTCCTCTCACAGTCCAACGGTGTGCAAGTTAGGTGGACTGGCCATGCTAAATTGCCCATAGTGTGCAGGCTAGGTGGATTAACCATGGGAAATGCAGGGTTATGGGGTGGATATGGGTGAGATACTCTTTGAAGGGGTGGTGTGAACTCAATGGGCTGAATAGCCTGTTTCCACTATTATAGGGATTCTATCCTACAGTCAGAGTCAGAGAGCACGGAAACAGACCCTTCAGTCCATGCCGAACATAATCCCAAATGAACCTAGTCCCACCTGTCTGCACTTGGCTCATATCTCTCCAAACTTTTCCCATTCCTGTATTTATCCGTATCTTTTAAGTGTTGTAACTGTACCTGCATACACCACTACCTCTGGAAGTTCATTCCACACTTGAACCCTCTGTGTAAAAAGCTAATGCCCCCCCATGACTTTTTAAAATCTTTCTCTTCTCACCTTAAAAATGTACCCACTAAGTTTGAAATCCCGCCACCCTAGGGAAAATACACCTGCCATGCACCTTATCTATACCCCCTCATGGGGTATAAATTTCTACAAGGTCACCTCTCAAACTCCTACGCTCCAGTGAAAAAAATGTCCCAGCCTTTTCAGCCTCTCATTGCAACTCAAGCCCTCCATACCCAACAACTTCCTGGTAAATCTTTCTGAACCCTCTCCAGCTCCGTAATATCCTTCCTACAACAGGGAGACCAGAACTGGACTCAGCTTTAACCGAGAGTTTATCCAAAACAATGTGATTATGTTAGTGTTCCACGCCACAATGGAAAAGTTGTCTGACTGCACCTTCCGTAGTGGGTCTGTAACACTTACCTGTAGTTAGGACAGAGGTGCCGGGTTTCCTGGTCACACAGCGGCCCTGTCCACCCAGGATGGCAATCACAGGTGATGCTGGACTGGTCGAGCGAGTGGCACACGCCGTGTTTGCAGACGTTGCAGGACCTGCATCCCGGAGAGACGCCCAGGGGCATCTGGGCCAAGCTCCTGAAGTCCTGCAGCTCGTTGTTGATGCGCACATCGTGAATGCAGCCGTGGAAGCCATTGAGGCTGCGGTCAGGTCCCTGGCGGAGTGCTGCCATCCCCGAGACTGGGGGGATGCCTTTAACGACAAACAATGGGCACGGCTTTTAACAAGAGAGGTGGTTGGTGGTCACTGTCTGAACCACGTCGACCTTAGGACACTGGCTGACATTCTCAACTTTGAACCAGAAGATTGGAGTTGCAGCCCAAGATTTCAATGCAGTATTGAGGGAGTTTTTAAAAACTTCATTCACGGGATGAGGACATCGCTGGCCAAGCCAGCAACTACTGCCCATCCCTAATTGCCCAGAGGGCAGTTAAGAGTCAACCACATTGCTGTGGGTCATGTAGGCTAGACTGGGTAAGGATGGCAGATTCCTTCCCTAAAGGACATTAGTGAGCCAGATGGGTTTTTCCATATAATTGACAACAGTCATTATCAGACTCTTCATTCCAGATTTTACTGAGCTCAAATTACACCCATCTGCTGTGGCAGGATTCAATCATGGGTACCCAGAACGTTACCTGGGTCTCTGGATTAATAGTCTGGCGATAGTACCATTGCCTCCCTCATCACCGGCAGAGGTGCATTTTACAGATGAAATTATGAAGAGACTCACAAACTTATAAGTGGATTTATTCATCAAAATGCATGTTGTCTCTGGTACCTAGCCGATATACAGCAAACTTTTTATTAACCGGCACTCTATTGAGCCAGGTATGTGCCAGTTTATCAGATATTCCACATAATCAAGGGGTATGCATAAACGTCATAAACCCTGACAAAGCAAAGCTTCAAGACATTAACATCCCTCAGAAAACCTATTGTAACAATATCAACATACCTCAATGTAAAAACTGACAGTACTAGAAATGTAATGCAGGGGGTATACACATCACCGTTATACAGAGGAACCTCGCTATCCGACATTTAATTATCCCAATATCGGATTATCCAACAAGATCGCAAGGTCTTGATGCTTGGCTAAACTATGTTATCCGGCATTCGATTATCTGGAATTCGATTAATTGAGTGAAATACTCCCCGCCCGTATCCTTCTGGAATGAAGAGTCTGATAATGACTGTTGTCAATTATATGGAAAAACCCATCTGGCTCACTAATGTCCTTTAGGGAAGGAATCTGCCATCCTTACCCAGTCTAGCCTACATGACCCACAGCAATGTGGTTGACTCTTAACTGTGAATCGAGGTTCCTCTGTACGCTATTTACAGATCGCGGTATTTGAGTTATATCATTTTTGCCAGTTTATCAAGAGTGCTAGGTAATGAGGCAGCCGGCTAAAACAAAGTTCGCTGTCTGTCCTTTCTGATGTGGAGGTGCTGGTGTTGGACTGGGGTAGACAAAGTCATACATCACACAAAACCCAGTTATAGTCCAATAGGACTTTACAGCATCAAATGACCTGTTTGTTGCATTCCCACAGCGATCTCTGTCGAAAGTGGCCGAAAAGTGCTCATAAACGGAGTGTGTGAATAAAAAATAGATTTATTTCTTGAACGTGCAGTTCAACTTGGACAGGCAATAACTGGGCCTTCTGAAAATATGGATTGGACAATGTTGCATTTAAAGTTAATCAAAATTGTGCAGACAGAAAACAGAGGGCAATTGCACTAACGATAACCAATATACACTAAAACTATACATGACAGGCTCTTGTCACACGTGAACAAGCTCTGTTCAGCTACACTTACTAAAAAATCCACTCCTTGGATGTGGGTAAATCTGACCAGGCCAGCAGTTATTGTCCAGAGGGCAGATGACAGTTAACCACATACTGTGGGTCTGGAGTCACATGTTGGTCAGAATGACAGATTTTCTTCCCTCAAGGACATTAGTGAACCAGATGGGTTTTCCTGACAATGGATTCATGGTCATCATTAGACTCTCTTAATTCCAAATGTTAATTGAATTTAAATTCCACCATCTGCCATGGTCTTTGGATTAACAATACCACTAGGCCATTACCTCCCCAATTCTTAGAATCATAGAATCCCAACAATGTGGAATTGGCCCATTTGGCCTAACAACTCCACACTGGCCCTCCAAAGAGTTACCCACCCTTACCCAAATCCCCTACCCTATTACTTTACATTTACCCCTGACTTATGCACATAACTTGCACAATTTGGCATGGCCAATCCACCCTAACCTGCACACCTTTGGATTGTGGGAGGAAACCGGAGCACCCGGAGGAAACGCACACAGACACGGGGAGAATGTACAAACTCCACACAATCGAACCCGGCTCCCTGGCACTGTGAGGCAGCAGTGCTAACCACTGAGCTACCGTGCCACCCCGAACTGGATGGCTATATGCTCGATACTGGCCATTTCCTGAATCAGTGCCACCTCCAGACTGAGGCAACGTGTGGTGAAAAAGGCCAAAACAAAATGACAATGGAGAACTGAGAAAAATAGAGAGGGCAACAGCAATCAGGGCAGCCTGTTCCTACGTTACAGATTGTGTGTGAAGGTTGATAGAAGTGGCTGAGAATTAAATTTACAAACAGCACACTGTACATATGAACATACAAATCAGCAGGAGTAGGCCATCAGCTCCATGAATCTGTTCCACTGTTCAATACGACATGATTGATCCAATTGTAACCCCAAATCTATCGTCCCATCTATCTTTGATAACCTTTCAACTCCTGATTTGACAAGGATCTACTACCACTGCTTTAAAAACGCTCCATGACTCGACTTCCATCTCCTTTTCGGGAAGGGGATTCCAAAGGCTCATAGAGAAAATAAACCTCGCCTAATCCTGGTTTTAATGGATGACCCCGTTTTCTTAAACAGTAATCCTTAGCTCGAGGCTTTCCCAGTGGAAGAGGCACCTCTCCAGGTCCAATCTGTCAAGATCCTGCAGGATTTTGTGTGTTTCAATCAAATCACCTCTTCTTCCTCTCAATTCCAGCAGGTACACATCTAATTATAACAAGAGGAATTGAGTATAAGAGCAAAGAGGTCCTTCTGCAGCTGTAAAGGGTGCTGGTGAGACCACACCTGGAGTATTGTGTGCAGTTTTAGTCTCCAAATTTGAGGAAGGACATTCTGGCTATTGAGGGAGTGCAGCGTATGTTCACAAGGTCAATTTCCGGAACGGTGGAACTATCATATGTTGAAAGATTGGAGCGACTGAGCTTGTATACCCTTGAGTTTAGAAGGATGAGAGGGGATCTGATTGAGTTGTATAAGATTATTAAAGGATTGGGCACTTTGGAGGCAGGAAGTGTGTTTCCGCTGATGGGTGAGTCCAGAACCAGAGGACACAGTTTAAAAATAAGGGGTAGGCCAATTAGAACAGAGTTGAGGAGAAACATCTTCACCCAGAGAGCGGTGGGTGTATGGAATGCTCTGCCCCAGAAGGTAGTGGAGGCCAAATCTCTGAATACTTTCAAGAAAGAGATGGGTGGAGCTCTTAAAGACAGTGGAGTTGAGGGTTATGGGGATAAGGCAAGAACAGGATACTGATTGTGGATGATCAGCCATAATCATAATGAATGGTGGTGCTGGCTCGAAGGGCTGAATGGCCTACTCCTGCACCTAGTGTCTATTGTCTATAACACAATCTGCCCATTCCTTGTGTCAGTCTGGTGAAGTTTCGCTCAGCTTCAACCTCCCTTGAATCAGGTTACCAATATTGTGCAATGTACTACTGAATCAGTCTCACCAGTGCCCTGCATGATTGAGGCAACTTCTCTGCTTTTGCATCCAGCTCCCCCAGCAATAAACGATGACAGTCTGTTACTTTTCCTTCCTTGCAGTAGTTTCGTACTAAGGTTTTGCAATGGCAGGCGCAAGGACACCCAGGACATTGTGCATCCTCCGGGCTCTGCAACCACACCATCACCTGGAAACCTCAGGCAAAACCGTTTTGGAACAGAAGGTGGAGAAAACAATGAGCAATGAAGGACAATATGTGGTGCAGCAAACGGAATGCATTGAGCAGCTGATGGGATTGTGCTGAGCGGCTCATGGGATTGCATTGAGCAGCTGAAGGGAAAGCAAGCCCTCACTTGTTGGAACTGCATAGCACTCACCCGTATTGTCTGGAGTAGAAGCTGGCATCTTTGACCATCTGGGAAACAATAACAACTGTGTGCGCTGAAGTTAATCTGATGCTACTAGGTAGCACTACCTACCTAGTGCTTGTTCGGAAGGAGAGAGGAGAGAGACCCACCTTCCATTGGGTCCATGATCATGGTGAGAGTTAGCTGGTGAAGGGAATGACAGGAGCACAGACCCAACAGCTCTTTTTGTATAATCCCAAAGGGATGTGTGCATCACTGGCTCAGCCAGTATTTATTGCCCATTCCTAATTGCCCAGAGTCAATTGTGGGTCTGGAGTCATGTGTAAGCCAGACCAGGTAAGGATGGCAGTTTCCTTCCCTAGATGACATCAGTGAACCAGATGGGTTTTCCAAGCAATTGGCATCGGTTTCATGGTCATCTTTGGACTCATAATTCTAGACGTTTAATTGAATCTAAATTCCACCATCTGCCTTGGAGTTCCCCAGATAATTACTGGATAGAATAGTTAAGGGATAATACCACTGGGCCATTGACTCTCCACTTCAATGCAATGTTAAAGCACTCAATGACATCACATGAATAGCCAAGGTCAGCAAGTTCATCTTCAAAGCTCAAAGTTAAAAATCACACAACACCAGGTTATAGTCCAACAGGTTTAATTGGAAGCACCAGCTTTCGGAGTGACGCTCCTTCATCAGGTGATAATGGAGGATGCAATTCTAAGGCACAGAATTTACAGCAAAAGTTTACAGTGTGATGTAACTGAAATTATACATTGAAAAATACCTGGATTGTCTGTTGAGTCTTTCATCTGTTCGAATACCATGATAGTTTCACTTCTTTCATGTGTAAATCATAAAACCTTTTTTTTAAAGTTGCGTTCTCAGATTAGCTGTAACAATGGGTGTTAGCTAGACAATATTGTTACAGCTAACCTGAGAACGCAACTTTTAAAAAAAAGGTTTTGTGATTTACACATGAAAGAAGTGAAACTATCATGGTATTCGAACAGATGAAAGACTCAACAGACAATCCAGGTATTTTTCAACGGATAATTTCAGTTACATCACACTGTAAACTTTTGCTGTAAATTCTGTGCCTTAGAATTGCATCCTCCATTATCACCTGATGAAGGAGCGTCACTCCGAAAGCTGGTGCTTCCAATTAAACCTGTTGGACTATAACCTGGTGTTGTGTGATTTTTAACTTTGTACACCCTAGTCCAACACCGGCATCTTCAAATTCCAAGGTCAAATCCTACTCTAACTTCCCCACCAGCCACTGCTTCCATACCAGCAACCATTTACAAAGAATTTCTAGAATTTCAGACTTGTATTTATATCCTTTACTTCATCCTGACACACCTGGCAACCACTCTCCTACAGTTTGCAAACACTATATATTCCTGCATCATAGGGAAATCCTCCTGCCTGCTCTGTTTATGTGTCTTCTGAAATGGGATTCTTTCTTTGAACAGTGAGCTTTGGTGAGCCCTGTAATGACTGAACTTCAAGCTGTGCAATTCCACTTTAACATATAAATGCAAAGCAAACTGCTTGCAACAAGAAGTTCATTCATAACCAAAGCTCCCCATCAGAGCGAGCGGAATGACTGGCAGTAGCAGTTCACTCATCTGCTGCCCGTTTCTCTGTTGGAGATGGAGAAAGTGACGAACGAACCCACCTCCAATATACAGCGGGGAGTTCAGGCTCAGAGTCGGCTGTTTTTGTAGCTTCCCCAAGCTCCTGGGAGTTCCTTTGTCCACAACCAGGCTCAGCGACTGGTTCATCATCATCAACTCGACGGTGTGGAATTGTCCGTCGTTGATTGTCTCCACACTGAAAGGGAATGAAAAGATGTCAGCCACAGGAAAACTGACAGGGTATTGAATGTGAAATAAAAGGGATTGACTAAGCACGCGACTACAAACAGACATTATCTGGCCATTACTACGCTGTTGTTTGTGCAAACTGCTAATTGCATATTAGCTGTCGTGTTTTTCACAGCAACTACACCTGCAAAATATTTTCAGTTCTGAGGAAGGGTCAATGGCTTCGAAACGTTAACTGTGATTTCTCCCCACGGATGCTGCCGGACCTGCTGAGCTTTTCCAGCAATTTCTGTTTTTGTTTCTGATTTACAGCATCCCCAGTTCCAAAATATTTCATTGACTGGAAGTAAAATCCCGAGGTTAGAGAAGTTGTTATTGAGTTGCTTCATTCCACTGCACATGTTGGTCAGGATAGAATAGCGCAAGAGGAATTTATGACAGCAGTGGGCTGTCTGATTTCAGTCTTCCCCCATGGTAGCTATATCACACCATTTTACAATGAAACACTACTCAATATGATGACCAAAGAGCCTCTGTGACAGCAATGGTGTGGTGTCTGAGAGAATTAATCCTGCCTGTTGGAGGCAGCAGACAGGCTGAAAGGATTAAACTCCAGAGCTGGGAATGGCATCATAAGTGACAAGAGACAGGTGACTGGTTCAGGATATTTCGTTACTGCAAATTGCAGAAGTGTCTCTCTTTGAGGTTAGAGTCAGTTCAACAGTGTATACAGACACAAACTTGTCAAAGGTCAGGATACTCCCTTCCATGAACAATGTTGCACGAGAGCGGGACCACAAAGTGCAAATAATCAGTTCACGTTCCATATGAGAAACGCACAGCTGAAACAACACTCTCTGAAATGAAAAAGTTCTGTACGATTGCACGACACTGTTTTTATTTCCTTTCAGGCTCCTCACAATACTATGTATAATGGTCTGATGCAGACAATATATAGTCAATTGCAAGGAGTTGGGCAAGTTTTAAAAGCCAGACGGTACCACTTCCTAAGTGTTGGCAGCGATTTGACCACAACTAAGGTGACAACATGAAGACATGAATGGCAGCAATGTTTTTGATGACATTTTGCATGTGACAGCTGTTGTATGTTTTGGAATGAAAACCATGACCAGCCCAGGGTTGGGTTAGCTTGCTGCAGCCAAGTGAGGGAAGACTCTTGTCTTAAACAAGATGTAGTTTATTGCATGACGGCATCAGGCATGAGTTACTCAGATAGATATCATTCCTAAAATTGTGAGGAGAGTGAGTCTTTACTCTGCATGGTGGCTCAGGGGTTAGCACTACTGCCTCACAGCGCCAGGGACCTGGGTTTGATTCCACCCTCGGGCGACTGTTTGTATGGAGTTTGTATGTTCTCCACGTGTTTGTGTCAGTTTCCTCCAGTTTCCTCCCACAATCCTATGATGTGCAGGTTACATGGATTGGCCATGGGAAATTGCCAGTAGTGTCCAGGGAAGTGCAGGTTAGGTGGATTAGCCATGTGGAAATGCAGGGTATTAGAATAGAGTGGTGGGTTTGGGTGGGATGCTTTTCAGTGGGTCAGTGGGGACCCAATAGGTCGAATGGCCTGCTTCCATCTGTACCGATCGGAAGCTGCCTTGCTTTTCCCTCAGCACAGTCCATATCCCATTTACTCCAGCAGAGTACACAACAGGGTTCTAGGAAGGGTCACTTGACCTGAAACGTTAACTCTGATTTCTCACCATGGATGCTGCCAAATCTGCTGAGTGTTTCCAGGAATTTCCGTCTTTGTACCCTACACAACAGCATTGGTCCAAAAGTGTCTATCAGCAAACAATGTAGGATGGACAACTGGTGAGCATTGATACTACTGACTGTCTGAGGTTCAACTGGCTGCTGGGCATCAGGCAATCTGCTGGTCAGCTTGTTGTGATTTCGCTCTTTGTTCAGAGTGTGGAAGCTGCCTTTCTTCAATAAGGAGTCCTTTAGAAAGGAAGTGGGTGGAACTGCTCATACCCCAGCTCCTTTACAGGGAAATCACAGGATGGATTTCATTAACCAGCTCCGCCACAGCAGGGTTTCACTTAACACGAGAACACATCAGACGGAACTTGAAGATTGATAAGCTTTTCCAATTCTGGACCAGAGACACCTTCTCTGATGTCCTTACCCCCAACCTCCACACACCAGGCCTTGTTACCACATGGTCTGCTGTTGCACACAACCCATTGTTAGCCACGGATAGTTCCCATTAGTAGCTATGGGCTACTTCTAGGTCTGATCATTATCCAGCAGGCCAGGCAACATCCATGGAGAGAGATGAAGCGAACATTGCAAGTCCAGATGACTCTTCATCAGAGCTGATGTGCTTCAACTCTGACGAAGAGTCATCTAGACTCGAAATGTGTGCCTGCTCTTCCTCCATAGATGCTGCCTGACCTGCCGTGATCGCCAGTACTTTTTGTTTCCAGTATGGATTGCACCATCTGCAGTGATTTGCTCCTGATCATTATCTACTCCTTTGTCTGTCCAACTATTTCTCTCTCTTTGGGCTCTATGTCCACCTTTCGTTTACTCCTTACCCCCTCCCCCCACCCTATTTTCTGCATAAAAACCCAACATTTTCGTAGCTAGTTCTGAGGAAGGATCACAGGACCTGAAATGTTAACTTGATTCCTCTCCACCGATGCTGCCAGATTTGCTGAGCTCTTCCAGCAATTTCTGTTTTTGTTTCTGTGCTGACCTCTTTGACATAACTCCTGAAATGTGCTCCATCTTTCCAAACTATTTCACAAAACTCTACTCTGAGACAGAACACCAGTGGAGCAAGGTAAACTGGTAAAGGTATAAGACTGAACTTTGTTGAAAGGCTCCAGTTTGATATTTCATAATTTTAGATAAACAATTTATCTTTCCAGTAAAGAATTTAAGGGTTCTGGCTGCATATTAAAAGATAGTACAAAAAGGTCTATTAATGATAAATTTGTGTATTAAAACCAGAGACCAATTTGTTTATTTCACAACTAATGCAATGAGAGGCAATTATCTCAACTCTCACCCTGGTTCAATAGCCAGGGTAGGGGGGTCCTTGAAAACAGTGGCAGATGTCCTGATTACATATGTCCTTAATAGATATGAGAAGAGATTGTACAAACTTGGTTTGTTTTCAATTGAACGTCGAAGAATGAGGGACAACCTGATAGAAGTTTACAAAATTATGAGAGGCATGTATAGTCAAGAGTCTTTTTCCTAGGGTAGAAATGTCAATTACTAGCAGCTATAGAGTGAAGGTAAAAGCAGGTAAGTTTAAAAGAGATGCGAGAAGCAAGTTTATTTTTACACAGAGGGTGGTAAGTGCCTGGAATTCGCTGCCAGATGATGGGGTGCAGTCAGACACAATAGCAATGTTGACAGTTATATGAATAGGCAGGGAATTGAGGGATATGCAGAATGTAGAGGCAAAATGTTTTTAATTGCGAAAGGCATGTGTCAGCATAGTCTTGGTGGGCTGAAGGGCCTGTTCCTGTGCTGTATGTCCCTTGTTCTTTAAACACATGCCTTTATCTACATTCTTCAATCTCTCAAATATTGATGGGAATGAAGCCATTGGGTAAGCTATGTGAGAAAGATACCATATCCAGATCATACTTTGCGGAGGGTGTTGGCCCTATGACAGTACCATTGGGTTAAGCTGTTGGATGCCATGGAGGGCTGATGGACCCATTAATGTAAGATGCATAGGCCGTAGTCATAGACATGTACAGCATGGAAAAAGACCCTTCGGTCCAACTCGTCCATGCCGACCAGATATCCTAAACTGAGCTAGTCCTATTTGCCAGCATTTGGCCCAAATTCCTCTAAACCTTCCATGAGACACTTTTGAAAGCAGAGTCCAAACTTGCAATACCCAGTAAGACATCTGCTGGAGTTTTCTAGCTTAGCTTCAGCTCTGTGCTTCGTGAGACTGCAGGGTGATGGCATTGTAGTCTTTGTGCAGATGTGACAGGAAAGTCAGCAATATTAACCAAGGTCCATCAAGAAAACTCAGAGAGAGGTCAGTATCGCTGTCGAAATATATGGCAAAGAAATGTAGGGGTGGGTTGGGGAGGTAGCCTCACACCGTTTTGTGAATTATTAGTCACAAAACACAGTGCACAGATTGGACAATGGGGAATTGAATTTTAAACAAAGGAGTGAGAGTGTAGGGAATGGGTCCAGCAGTTAAAGCAGCAATGGTAGGTGAACTGCTTGCAGTTTTTCAACAATGCTAACAAGCAAGTCACAGAATCCCTTCAGTGTGGAAGCAGGCCATTCAGCCCATCGAGTCCACACTGACTCTCCAAAGACCGTCCTGTCCAGAGCCAGCCCTCTACCGTATCACTCTGCATTTCCCATGGCTCATCTGCTTGATCGAGACATCTCTCGACACGAGTAGCAATTTAGCATGGATAATCCATCCTAAACCCTACATTGTGGGAGGAAACCTACACAGAGACAGGGAGAGTGTGCAAACGCCTCAATAACAGTCATCCGAGGCTGGAATCGAACCCAGGACCCTGGCACTGTGGGGCAGCAGTGCTAAACACCATGCCACCCCACAGAATGGGGCAGGAGCCTTCATTAAATTATTGTTCTCTCCCCATGGTGAGCACTGAGAGTGAGTTATGGAAGCACAGTTTTGTTTGGCTTTTACTCTCTGGGTGATCATTAAAGCAACACTCATTTTTGGATATGGACACTGCCAGCACATTACCACTTACTGCACATTGCTGGGTGCTCTTGAGGATTCTTCCTGTGGGCTGTGTGACAAAGGGACTCACACAATGCAGTGCAAGTTCGAAGAGCATGTCCCAGCAACAATGAAAGAACAGTCATCTCAGTTCTGAGCCTTCTGCGAGGGAAGGTTAGAGGCGATACACTCTAATGGAGGGGTAGGGGGAATGTTAAAAGTTTGGGAAGTGCTGTCAAAAAGTCCTGGGGAGTGGCAACAGTACAGCTGTATGTGAAACGAAGCAGTTAACAGTCTTTCATGACTGGCATCATCTCACCGAATGCTTCAATGCTAATTTGAGAGATTGAAGGCGACAGGGTGTATAAAGCCACCATGTTCTGTTCTGATCACTGGAGGGTTATGAACTTTCAGCTGTCACACAGAGTTGCCGTACTCCTGACTACATGAGATAATGTATGCCAGTGACCGGCGCTGCTGGACACGAGAGGCTATGGGAAACAGATCCGAAACTTTTAATACCCAGTGAGAAGATACAGCCTCAGGGAGCTAAAGTATTCTAGCTCAATTGCAGCACTCTGCTGTTTGTCTGCAGTGATATTTATGAGCAGTGCACAGATGTGGGAGGTAGAACAAGTGGAAAGACAGCCAAGTTAACCACTATATTAAAAAAACACACAGGAGGTCTTTGAGAAGTCAACATCTCCTTGTCAAAATGATCCTTAAAAAAAAGAACCAGAGAGAGACAGAGAGAGAAATGCAAGGATTGCTTGAAATACAACATCCTTTTTTCAAAAAAACATGAGAATTCTTACTGAAGTTCCTCCTTTCTTAAGGCACAGAATATTAATTCCCACGGGCAGCTTAAAGGTTCCTCTGTCTTGTTTAGATGGAATGCCTTGTAGGAACTGATGATAAATCTCCGTGTTCTCAGACAGACAGAGACAGTGGCTTGGCACTGGATGAAGGGGAGTCAACCAATAGTTTGTGTCTTTATTTCATGGCGTTCACCCTGACATAATGACAGCTACGGGCGCCAAACTGTGTATCCTGCTCAGTTAAGCAGCTAAACCTGCTGTTTAAACCTTTCCAGCGACTGACTTTTCACAGAACATGCAGCTAAATTAGATCCAACACCCACAAACCAATTGGATTAAATAAAAATGATTGTTTCCCGGAAAGCTGTGGCTTTGTGTTTGTACTTTCTTGCTTTTCAGATGTAACAAGCTACCACTCTAGGTGAGTTTTCTAATATTAAAAGGTAATATGAAAATTAATATTAGAATATTAAAAATAGCCTTGGCCTATAACAATGGTAATTTATAGTTAAGCATCTGACTTCATGGCACGGTGGTTCAATGGCTAACACTGCTGCCTCACAGCACCAGGGACCCGTGTTCAATCCCACCCTTGGGTGTCTGTGTGGAGTTTGTACAGTCTCACTGTGCCTGTATTGGGTTGCTCTGGTTTCCTTCCATTGTCCGAAGACATGTAGGTTAGGTGGCCTGGCTGTGCCAAATTGTCCACAGTGTGCAGGCTAGGTAGATTAGCCATGGGAATGCAGGGTTATGGGGGTGGGATGCAATTTAGAGGGTTGGTGTGGACTTGATGGGCCAAATGGCCTGCTTCCACACTGTAGAGATTCTAGTCTCTGATTTACATTTGCTGAGATTGCCGATTTTCACCTATGTAATATCGTCTGCTTTTCCCGGTCTTTGCTCACCTGCCTTTGAACCCTCATTTACACTTCCATTACCTCTAGATTTAGCTATTTCAACAGACTCTGAGCTGCATGATCTCTCTCACTCTGAGACAGAGGTCATTCACAACTCTGCTGCCCATAACATATTTCACACCAAGTTCTGACCTCCTGTTGTTCATTGACCAGTGCTGACTGCCAGTAAAGCAATGTCTTCATTTCAAACTTCACATCCGTGTTTCCAAATTGTTCTGTGCCCTCACCCCTCCCAGTCTCTGTAAACCTCCTTCCATACTCAAACCCTCAGAGATATCAGTGTTCCTCTAATTCTGTCCTCTTGACCATGCCCCAATTTTAATTGCTTCAACATTGGTGCTGTACCTTCAGTTGTCTGGGTCCCAAACTCTGGAACTCCCTCCTCATGCATCTTCGACCCTTGCATTTTCACCTTTAGGACATTCACTAAAACCTTTCTCCAGGCTCTTTGTCATCTGACCTAATGCCTCATTCTGTGGCTCAGTGATGTTTATTGAACAACCTTTCTATGCAGTGTCATGAGATACTTTATTGTGTTCAAAGTGCAAAAGCACAAGTCATTGTAGCATTGCAGTAAGTCGTACCAACGGGGGGAGGGTGGCACTGTGGCTCAGTGGTTAGCACTGCAGCCTCATAGTGCCAGGGACCCAGGTTCAATTCCCGCCTCGGGCAACTGTCTGTGTGGAGTTTGCACATTCTCCCCGTGTCTGGGTGGGTTTCCTCCGAGTGCGCCGGTTTCCTCCCCCAGTCCAAAGATGTGCAGGTTAGGGTGGATTGGTGATGCTAAATTGCCCGTAGTGTTAGATGCATTAGTCAGGGCTAAATGTAGGGGAATGGGTCTGGGTGGGTTGCTCTTCGGAGGGTCGGTGTGGACTTGTTGGGCTGAAGGGCCTGTTTCCACACTGTAGGGAATCTAATCTAATCTAATACTCAGTTGGTTCTGAGTGAATTCATCACAAAAGGCAATCGCTAGGATGTTTCAGGACCATCCTCGCCAGTGCTGTCCTCCAAATTCATTGATGTTCACTGCCTGGGCTCGGACATGAACAGTGAAGCCATAGAGAACTGACAGGTCTCTCCCATGGGATCATTCTCTTCACCACTGTCTTTGTCGGAGTTGTCAAAGGGGAGAAAGAAAGGGGCAGAAAAGGCATTTGGGAGATTTCTGTCTCCTTTCCTCCATTGGATTACCAGTGCTCAATGTAAAGATAAAAGTAATTCTTCAGGGCTATCAGCAGCTTACTTTTAGACAGCCATCACTTTTTATACAGCACTGTCAAGTCATTTTGTGGGATCTCACTGTGTCACCATCATGTGACATTGCCGAGCTATTTTTTAATAAAATCATTGTGTCACCCCGCCATTATGAAAATTATGTTTGACCCTAACAAGATAAAAAATGAATATGCCACTCCCTCTTCTTTAACAAAACTGTTTTCTTTGTTCAGCTTGATGTGCATGCTGTTGTCATGTTGAAGCCAATATAGGTCTTGTCCTATTTTACACCTCAATGGCAGTGTTCAATGCAGCAGTATTACCCATGGCCACACAATGATGCCACTTACCTTCCATGTAGCATGTCCAGGTTATGTCAGCAGAGGATTAACTGTCCCTACCACTGCCACAACAAGAGGCTTCAGCCAAGCATCGTGATCATAGTGCAGTCCTGTTTATTGTGAACTTGTTTGTAATAATGCTGCCTTTGATTCAGCTTGTCAGTCGGCTCCACATCGAATTGAATGAGCTGCATGGAGAGTGGCGGTGATTGAGATAGACCCCAAGGGGGAGTCTCAATAAGCACCCAGCTCCTCCCACCAACAGTGTGATTGGCACCTGGGTTTAAGTCAAAGTGTTGAAGGTTTTAAGACCATAAGACCATAAGACATAGGAGCAGAAATTAGGCTATTCAGCCCATCAAGTATGTTTTGCCATTGAACCATGGCTGATAGGTCTCTCAATCCCATTCTCCTGCTTTCTCCCCATAATCCTTGATTCCCTTGACAATTGAGAACCTATCTCTCTCAGTCTTAAATATACTCAATGACCTGGCCTCCACAGCCTTCTGTGGCAGTGAATTCCATAGATTCACCACTCTCTGGCTGAAGACGTTTCTCAATATCTCCTTTCTAAAAGGGCTTCCCTTTACTCTAAGGCTATGCCCTCAGGTCCTGGTCTTTCCTACCAATGGAACCAAAATCCACTCTGTCCAGGCCATTCAGTATTCTGTAAGTTTCAATTAGATCCTCCCACCCCCTCATCCTTCTAAACTCCACCAAACATTGACCCAGAATCCTCAAACATTCCTCATATGTTAAGCTTTTCATTCCTGGGACCATTCTTATGAACCTCCTCTGGACCCACTCCAGGGCCTGTACATCCTTCCTGAGATCAGCCTCTGATGCTCTGGAAAAAACAGCCCCAGCCTGTTCAGCCTCTCCCGATAGCTCAAACCCTCCAACCCTGGCAATATCCTTGTAAATCTTTTCTGCACCCTTTCAAGTTCAACAACATCTTTCCTGTAGCAAAGAGATCAGAAATGAACACAGTATTCCCAAAGCGGCCTAACTAATGCCCTATACAGCTGTAACATGACATCCCAACTCCTATACTCAATGCACTGACCAATATATGCAACTATTCCTTTAATCCTTTTAAAACACCATTCAAATCCTATTTCGTTGGCCCGCTAATTGGGATCTACAAATGTCAACAGGTTAGACTGATTGGGGTAGGTACATACATAATGAATCCAGCAGAAACTGGACACATAATTTCCCTTGCTCAGCGAGATGGCCAGGAATCAAATGCAAATGTATGACAGAAAATATAATATACAGGAAGCAAAGCACCCCATCCAGCAGTTCGTTACCAATGACAACATAGATATCTATCATAACACTACCAAGCATCAGACATATGATGCCACACCAAGGGGTTAATAGGCATCAATTACAGAGACAAGCTGTGTTCCAGAACAGTGGAAGGAATCAATGCATTTGTTTCC
Source organism: Chiloscyllium punctatum (assembly GCF_047496795.1). Classification (NCBI taxonomy): domain Eukaryota; kingdom Metazoa; phylum Chordata; class Chondrichthyes; order Orectolobiformes; family Hemiscylliidae; genus Chiloscyllium; species Chiloscyllium punctatum. The sequence continues at coordinate 86,285,404 of NC_092758.1, forward strand.
CTTCCTGTCCCTCCCTCCCATTAGAAATGGTGCCAAACTCTGACTCATATATACTCAAAGGAAAATGGTCACATATCCGCTAAGGGCACAAAGTAACTAAATCACCACAATAGACAAATGTACAGCACTCAGCCACTACTGCCAACCACAGCTATCAAAACATTGGGGCTTTTCTTCCTCTGTTGAGGAACAGCTACATCCGAACAGAACCTGTTGGAAATCAGGCAAATGAGGATTTCTTGTGGTTAATCAGATGTGGACTAATTTCAAACAATTTTATAAACTCTTGCTTCAGCTCATCACCTCTCTAACCTAAATTTAGTGCATGCATGGCAGTGTAATGGTATACCAGTCTAAGACAGAACACGGTAGCTCAGTGGTTAGCACTGCTGCCTCACAGCAACAGGGACCTGAGTTCGATTCCAGCCTCAGACAACTGTCTGTATGGAGTCTGCATGTTCTCCCTGCACTTATGCGGGTTTTCTCCGGGTGCTCTGATTTCCACCCCCAGTCCAAAGATGTGCAAGTTAGGGTGGATTGCCCATGCTAAATTGCCCAGAGTGTTCAGGAATGTGTACGTTAGGTGGATTGGCCATGGGAAATGCATGGGATGCTCTTCGGACAGTCCATTGTAGACTCAATGGGGCGAATGGCCTACTTCCATACTGTAGAGATCCTATGATCTTAGAGATTGCGATAGAGTAATGGTACACCAGTCCAAGACAGATCTTAGATCCTCACAGAGTAAAGATATACCAGTCTAACACAATTCATCTCAGAATAAATGTGCACTAGTCTAACCTGGAATATTTCAAACATTACAGAGTAATGGTATACCAGTCCAACATAGAACATTGTGGATCATTAAAGAGCATGGTCAGTCTAACAGAGATTATCCCAGAGCATTACATAGTAATGTTTTACCAGCCTAATGTGGACCTTCCTGGATCATTACACAATAAGACAACAGCAGTTTCATCTGGAATATCTGGGATCATTGTGGAGCAAAGATACACCTGGTAACCTGAAACTTCTCAGTTAATTACAGTGAGGATATATCAATTTGGCATGATTAACAATTGTCATTTACTTTGCTTCGGAGAATTGGGATGACCTTTGACACCCAGTTAAGACTGGCGAGTCTCGAAGCTTATTCTAAAGGAGACTTTCAATCCCAGCTCCTTTGTAAAAGACAAAGGATTCAGATTTTCTGCATAATCTTTCTGACTCCATAGGCCTTTAAAAATTGCAGGTGGGACATTGATCCGACTTCTTTCTCTGGCAGACTCGACTGTTGTCAGTGAGGCAGGAACCTTCACTCACACAGGAAAGAAACCCAAACTCAGCAAGACCATTTGAACTTAGTGCTGAGTTTAAATAGACCCATTGTAGCTGTTGGCAGGACATAGTGTGGAAACCACAAATCAAAAGAGTCTGAATAAATGATCTTGAAGAGGATTAAGGTCTGTTCAAGTGTTATGCTCTGAATTTTCTTTTTAAAAATCCCTCAGTCTTTAAACATGACATGAAATCTTAGACTGTAAATTAAAATCCAAAAATAATCCTCTGCTTGACAACTTTGATGGACAGGCTATCTGTTGTAGGTGAGAGAATAAAATTAGCATCTGGCCATACAATCTCAATAAAAGTCTGCTGACATGTTGGCAAGGATAGACTGAATAGCCAAGGTCTTTTCCCTGGGGTAGGGGAGTCCAAAACTGGAGGGCATAGGTTTAAGATAAGAGGGGAAAGATTTAAAAGGGGCCGAAGGGGCAACATTTTCATGCAGATGGTGGCTTGTGTATGGAATGAGCTGCCAGAGGATGTGGTGGAGGCTGGTACAATTACAACATTGAAAAGCCTAGGTATATGAATAAGAAGGGTTTAGAGGGATAAGGGCCAAATGCTGGCAAATGGGACTAGATTAATTCAGGATGTCTGGTTAGAATAGATAAGTTGGACCAAAGACTCTGCTTCCTTGCTGTACATTGCAATGACTATGACATTTCCATCTGTGTTATCATTATGTCTTTATGAATGCTTTGCTGAGTTTCAAAAGCTACACTTATTTCAGTGAGAGTTCTGACTTCACAGTTTGAGTGACAATTTAAAAGGGGATCTGAACAGAAGTTTGTTTTCATAAACAGAATAATCTGTTGAAGAAATTTGGAAACACTGGGTGGGGTTCTTAAATGCAACAGCTTTTTTTCACTATCAAGAATGGATAAGTGTGAGATATATTTGACTGTCTTTTTTTTCATCTCCACTTGCCTTCTGAGATCTGCCCAAACGGGATACTGGATGAGTGACTATTTTGCTAGCATTGGGGTTAGGAAGGGAGATGGGCTGGCAGGCTTGGGAAATCAAAGTGGATGGGTGGAGGGAAAGCATCTAGGATGCAGGGGTGTGAGGGAAAGCATCTAGGATGAAGTCCCAGAGAATGAAGGTGGGCCTCTAAACCAGCTTCAGCACTCAGCCACTAAAATGGCCACCGAGGATTTGGTTCCAGAATCACAGGGCCCTGCTTTCACTTCACCAGGGCGAGGAATGAATCAGAGGAATCCTTAAACCCAAAGCCAGTCTGCTGAGATGGGAATTCAAGCTGCTCCAAAAATCTTACCCAGAGACTCCAAATCTAGATCACCTCTCAGTCCTTTGTATTAATAAGTATGATTAACTTCAAGGATCTCCTCCTCCACTTGAATATATCTGTGGAACTGGTGACTCTTTTTCTTCCAACAAAATGTTTGCTGTTTAACATAAGCATAGAATTGGTGTAGCCTAATTTAACTTGAAGGCATGACTCATCTACAAGGCACAATTCAGAAATGTGACAGAATACTCCCCACTTGCTTGAATGAGTGCAGCGTCAACCACGTTCAAGAAGCTTGACATCATCCAGGACAAAGCAGCCTGTTTGATTGGCACCACAACCACAAGCATCACTCCCTCCATTCACTTACAGCAGCATCAGTGTGGAGAAAGTGAGGACTGCAGCTGCTGGAGATCAGAGCTGAAAAATAGGTTGCTGCAAAAGCGCAGCAGGTCAGGCAGCATCCAAGGAGCAGGAGAATCGACGTTTCGGGCAAAAGCCCTTTTTCAGGAATTCCTGAAGAAGGGCTTATGCCCGAAACGTCGATTCTTATGCTCCTTGGATGCTGTCTGACCTGCTGCGCTTTTCCAGCAACATATTTTTCAGCAGCATCAGTATGTACGGTCTACAAGGTGCAATGCAAAAAATCATCAAAGCTACTTCGATAGCACTTTCCAAATTAAACGTTACAACAGTCCAGGAGGGCAATGGCACCACATACAAGGGAAAGCCACAGACTGAAGATTCCCTCCAAACACACATCATCCTGGCTTGGAAATACATTGCCTTTCCTTCAGTGTCACTGGATTGAAATTCTGGAACTCTCTCCCTAACAGCATTGTGGGTCTACACCGGATGAAATCAAGAAGACAGCTCACCGTCACTTTCTCTGTAGCAACTGGAGATGGACAATATAGATTGGCTTAGACAGTGAAGTCCATATTCTCTGAATGAATAATACTGAATAATGTTTAATAAGGACCAGATTCTGAATGGATAAGGACTGACTTGAATATGATGACAGAGGGAAGGTAGTGTCCTCTTAAGATGTCACCTGAGAGAAGGGAACAGTGGTTTAGAATGGAACATGGAGGAATTCTGAGAGACAAGGAAACTCTGACTACAAGCCACTGCTGTAATTCTAAAGAAAGATACAGAGCGCCATCCAATCCTGTGCAATAAGTGATCCAATGTTTGTCATGTACAGTTCTTTAAGAAAGTGTGCAAACCTTTACTGAATTTACAAAACCAAATTCCTCTTAGGAAGTTGGGTGCCCAAATTTAATGAGAAGCTTTGTTCGATTAGCCAGCTGGGAGTTATGTTTCCAAGACTTATTTCTAAGCTTAAGGGGATCCAAAGTTTGATTGCTTTTCTTACCAGTTCTGATTTAATTTGATGAGGATAGTTAAATCTTGTACCATCTCTCTTGCTGAGCTAACAAGATAACAGTGTGACATTTAATGAAAGGGTAGCGCATTAACCAATGGAATTAATTTCTGCGGCGAGGGCTCGACGCAGGTAGAATGGCATAAATCTTATGTTAATGAGATGTCACTGTGAGTGACGACCTCCTTCTTTATCAATATAATGTAATTAGAGCTCTTGCTGCTTTTGTTCTGCACTGAACCTTTATAGATGTAGACAATCTTTGAAAGCCATCTGATCGAGGACCAGATTGCTGCCATCATGACATTTACAAATTGACAGATGAGGGCAGGGGTCCAGGAAAACTGTCACCTTTGAGGCAGCACCTGTATAATGAGATGAAGTCTATGGTAATTCCTATTAATGGCATGCCTGTACAGTATTGCATCAAATGTCATTTTTACTCAAATATTTCATTTACTATATTTCTCAATTCAGTTCCCCTGAACAGCTAGGAACTTGAAGGTATTTTTTAAAGACAAAATTTATTCTATGCAATTGGTGCTCAATCTCAAAATGTTACATCCACACAATTATCTCTCTGGAGTTTTAATCACTTCAGGCCTTTTCTTTGGCCTGTCATGACTCAGTGATACTCTCAGCAGTGCATTCAGCTATGTCCTCAGCTCTGCTGTGTAGAATTGAGAGCTCAGAGTACAGGAATTGTGCAGTGAGTAACTCACCTCCTGACTCTCCAAAGCCTGTGCACCATCTGCAGGACATAAGTCAGGAGTCTAATGGACTAATCCTCACTTGCCTGAATGAGTGCAGCCTCAGCAACACTTGTGAAGCTTAACACCAACTAGCACAAAACAGTTTCTTGACTGGCACTACATCCACAAGCATCCATTCCCTCCACCACCAACATTCAGTAGCAGCAGCATGTACCACCTGTAAGATAAACTGCAGAAATTCACTAAGGCTCCTTAGACACACCCTTGCAAACCCACAACCACTGTTATTTAAGGGCAGCAGGCACATGGGAACACCTCAATATGCAAGTTCTCCTCCAAGCTACTCATCAAACTGACTGGGAAATATATCGCTGTTGCAGGAGTTGTGTCTGGGTCAAAATCCTGGAACTGCCTCCCTATTGGTATTGTGGGCCAATGGTCTGAAGTGATCCAAGAAAGCAGCCAGCTACTGCCTTCTCTGGGCAATGAGAGATGGACAATAAATGCTGGTCCAGCCAGCAACACCCACATCCCATGAATTAATTTTTAAAAAACGTGTGGGACCAGTTCCCTGCATTTATCCTCATGGGGTAGGCAGCCTGCACTCTGTAGTACGAAGAGATCTACATTCTTTGTGAATGAACATCAGCAGGATTTCTTAACTCTAACTATGTGCAAGGCATTGAGTGAAAGAACATATTTTGTAATGCTGGAGACTCAGGCTCCAGTTCCAGGTAAACTGATATCACCATGGCATAGTTCCCTATGCACACACTCAGTAAAGGTATAATCGACCTTTTACTCCCCACATTCACTGACATACTCATAGATCCACGATTCAGTGGCTCTAATTTGGCTTCAACCGTGAGCACATTCTGCCATTTACACTCAGGGGCTCAGGTGATGGAAGGAGAACAGCATAGCTTCATTCGTGTTGTGCAAAATCCAACGCCAGTTTTTAAACCACTCCTAATTTTGTGACTTAACATTGCCAGCTAGACGCCTCTTGAGAGTAGGTCTGCCCTCTCTAGACCAAATGAGATTGGCTACTTGACCACAAAGTGACTCACCTGTACACAGTGGTAGGGGGATAGCTTGAAGCATCATATATCAGCCGAACATGTCCTTGGTAGAGTTCTAGCGCCAGAGGATCATTGTCACCTTTGTACAGCAATAAACCATTGTCCTTGTCTGTTGCAACCTAGGTGGAAGGTATGTTAGACAATATTCAATTACATCTCCTGAAATTTACACTTTATTTTGGATCTCCAATTTTGTGTCTTCTGATCATATCCTTCGCAAGATAGAATTTCACAGAATCCTTACTCTGTAGAAGCAGGCCATTTGACCCATCAGGTCCGCACCAACCCTACGAAGAGCATTCCACCCAGACCCATCCCCTGCCCCATCCCTACATTTCCCAGGCTAACCCACCTAGTCTGCACATCCCTGGACACTATGGGTAATTTAGAATGGCTAATCCGCCATAACCTGCACATCTTTGGACTGTGGGAAGGAACTGAAACATCTGGAGGAAACCCAAGCAAACATGGAGAGAATGTGCAAACTCCACACAGACAGTTGCCCGAGCCTGGAATTGAACCCGGGTCCCTGACACTGTGAGGCAGCAGTGCTAACCACTGATTCAGTGTGTCATGTCCAGAGAATGTTTGCTTTGAGAGTGAAAAATATATATCCAGTGAACTCTTGAAAGTGGTAAGACTGAATTTCTTTATTAGATGCAAGAAAAAACTTGTTAATGATGATACTTAAACTATAAGTCAGGCTATGGATAGTTCAGAGTAGGTTATGTCATTATGGAGAAGAATGCAACTGAATATGAACCAGTGGTTTCAACTTATCTGGGTGTTTGTGGGGAGGTAAGTTAGTTCTAATTTGGAACAGGGAGAGTGCTTACACAGAACAAATGGCCACAAGCAGCACAAGTGCTGGTATTAATAGACTTCAACAGGTTAGAGCTCACAGGAAGCCCTGGCAACATTGAAATTGCCATGCAGCTGTGAGGAAGCCCACAACCTGCATTTTCTTGATGCAGCTTAGAGAAATTCTGTGGCAGCTTGATAAAGCTGGGTGCATGGTAAATACTGAAACTGTGCCAGAAATTAACGTTTGGGAGCAGTCTCAGGACTGCTGGGGAACTTTGTCTCAGAAGAAAAAAGAGATTAAATGACCAAGGTATCAGGGATTATTGAAACAATCCATGTTGGAGAGGATTCTGAAGGAGTTTCAAGGATGTATCTTCGAACGAGTTGGAATCCATTGTAAAGTGGAGAATCTTTTAATGAGATCAGTGACACACAATATCACTAATAGTTGGGGCTTGGGGATCAGAGTGACGTCCTGATCATAACTATAGACCAGTGAGCCTGACGTCGGTGGTGGGCAAGTTGTCAGAGAGAATCCTGAGGGACAGGATGGACATGTATTTGGAAAGGCAAGGAGTGATTAGGGATAGTCAACATGGCTTTGTGCGTGGGAAATCACGTCTCACAAATTTGATTGAGTTTTTTGAAGAAGTAACAAAGAAGATTGATGAGGGCAGAGTAGTGGATGTGATCTATACGGACTTCAGTAATGCATTCGATAAGGCTCCCCATGGGAGACCTGGTTAGTAAGGTTAGATCTCATGGAATACAGGGAGAATTAGCCATTTTTATATGGAACTGGCTCAATGGTAGAAGACAGAGGGTGGTGGTGGTGGAGGGTTGTTTTTCAGACTGGAGGCCTGTGACCTGTGGAGTGCCACAAGGATCAGTGCTGGGTCCACTACTTTTTGTCATTTACATAAATGATTTGAATGTAAGCATATGAGGTATAGTTAGTAAGTTTGCAGATGACACCAAAATTGGAGGTGTAGTGGACGGCGAAGAGGGCTACCTCAGATTACAACAGGATCTGGACCAGATGGGCCAATGGGCTGAGAAGTGGCAGATGGAGCTTAATTTAGATAAATGTGAGATGCTGCATTTTGGGAAAGCAAATCTTAGCAGGACTTATACACTTAATGGTAAGGTCCTAGGGAGTGTTGCTAAACAAAGAGACCTTGGAGTGCAGGTTCATGGCTCCTTGAAAGTGGAGTCTCAGGTAAATAGGATAGTGAAGACGGCATTTGGTATGCTTTCCTTTATTGGTCAGAGTATTGAGTACAGGATATGGGAGGTCATGGTGCGGCTGTACAGGACGTTGGTTAGGTCACTTTTGGAATATTGCATGCAATTCTGGTCTCCTTCCTATCGGAAGGATGTTGTGAAATATTTGAGGGTTCAGAAAAGATATACAAGGATGTTGTCAGGGTTGGAGGATTTGAGCTACAGGGAGAGGCTGAACAGGCTGGGGATGTTTTCCCTGGAGTGTCAGAGGCTGAGGGATGACCTTATAGAGATTTATAAAATCATCAGGGGCATGGATACGATAAATAGACAAAGTCTTTTCCCTGTGGTGGGGGAGTCCAGAACGAGAGGCCATAGGTTTAGGGTGAGAGGGGAAAGATATAAAAGAGACCTGAGGGGCAACGTTTTCATGCAAAGGGTGGTACGTGAATGGAATGAGCTGTCAGGGGAAGTGGTGGAGGCTGGTACAATTGCAACACTTCAAAGGCATCAGGATGGGTATATGAATAGGAAGGGTTTGGAGGGATATGGGCCAGGTGCTGGCAGGTGGGACTAGATTGGGTTAGGATATCAGCATGGACAAGTTGGACTTTTGTGGCTTTATCAGGCATTCAAACCTTATCTGCTTTAAACAGAAAAAGATTGCTGTTCCCTTCCTAGTTTGTAACATAAATTTGGCAGTTACATCTGGGCCTGTAACACAATCCCTTGATGAACAAAACATGCAAGAAAAATCCCAGAATGAATTCTGAAGTGTTTACAAATGGACACATATTATTTTTGCAAAATATTTTTGCATCAATCCTCTGTGATGTCAACTTGCTCATCATCCAAACAATCTGCAGCTTATTATTCCCATTGCTAAAGTCATTGCAGCCATTCAGTTCAGTATTTAATATTTCTTATATTTAATCCCAAAAGACATAGAATCTCTGTATTACTGGGTACAGCTAGTCCTGATGCATATGTCACAAAATACAACTCAAACACATGCCTTGTGGCCATTTATTATGCAAACTATGTGTGAGACTTAATGACCTAGAAGTTATTTCATTCAGAGGGCGAGCCTATAAAACAAAATTAAATATTCATTTGGAATGGATATTTCCAGAGAATGGGTAATTTTCTCCTCAGCATAAAATCACTTTGTATTGTAGTTTTCCAGAGGCTTTTAATGGTCAATTTCTTTAACAGGGAACTTTGAGCCACATCAGCTGCTAAAAGGGCAGCACTCACTGAGTGGAGTCATAGAGCTGTACAGCATGGAAACAGACCCTTTGGTCCAACTTTTTTCCATGCTGACCAGATATCCTAAATTAATGTAGCCCCATTTGCCAGTATTTGTCCCATACCCCTCTAAACCCTTCCTAGTCATCTACCCATCCAGATGTCTTTTAAATGTTGTAATTGTACCAGCCTCCACCACGTCCTCTGGCAGCTCATACCATACACACACCATCCTCCGCGTGAAAAAGTTGCCCCTCAGGTCCCTTGTATATCTTTCCCCTCACACCTTAAACCTACGCCCTGTAGTTTTGGGCTCCCCTAACCTGGAGAAAATACCTCAGCTATTCACCCTATCCATGCACCCTCATAATTTAATAAACCTTTATAAGGTCATCCATCAGCCTCTGATGCCTCAGGAAAAATAGCCCCAGCCTATTCAGCCTCTCCCTACAGCTCAAACCCTCCAACATCCCTGTAAATCTTGCAGGAAGCCAGCAAAAAAAGAGGGGCTGGAGATGTGAAACAAGAGCAGAAAGTGCTGGAGAAACCCAGCAAGTCTGGCAAAATCTACAGGGAGAAAAACATAGTTAACATTTTGAGTCCAGTGACACTTCATCAGAGGTTCTGAAGAAGGGCTGTCAGACTTAAAACGCTGCCTGTGTTTCGGTCTCCACACATGCTGCCAGACCTGCTGAGTTTCTCCTGCATTTTGTGTTTTTGTCCCCTTATTGTAGGAGCACAACATTCCTGCCCAATGATTCCACTTGGATTGACTTCATCAGGAACGCTGTTACATTCTGCAAACTAACTAAATCGTTAACATGGTGTGTGGTCTGCTCCACAGAACACAAACACAGACTTCAACTCTGAATCCAGGTACAGCATCTGTCATCCTAATTTACCTGGCTTGTCCAACCCTCTGTCACATCGCTGAGGCTCCTACCTGGAGTGAAATATTTGCCTGCGGCCGAACCTGGGAGGCTGGCAGCACCACGTAAGAATCCTTCCCGATAAAGTTGACGGTGACAAGTTTCTCACACCTCTGTCCTGCAAAGCCAGCCAGGCACTGGCAGATGGGTTCGTTATGTACCTCAATGCACTGAGCCTCGTTCTGGCAGTCGTAATTGTCGCAGGGACTGGTACGGGGCAGGACCATGGGTGGATGGATCTCACAGAACAACCCACTGGAGAGATAAAAACAGGGACACAAATGCCCACGCATGAGTCTACGTTTACTCTCTCTACCTTAAATAGTTTGTACAGTTTTCGATTGCTTGTTGCGTTGGTTAGACCTTTGCCATGCGATACCAATACCTATCATGTTATTCCAACCGCTTGGTATGTCACTAGCGCCATCTCATTTTTGATTATTTGCAGTTACTTCTCTGTGAGGTTGTAGATTGGTTCACCAAGCTGATGTGTTTTTCTGCAGATGTTTCTTCACCTCGCGAGGTGACATCATCAGTGAGCCTCTGGTGAAGCGTTGGTGGTCTGTCCTGCCTGGTGTTTATGTATCTTTCTCTTAGAGTCATAGAGATGTAAAGCATGGAAAAAGATCCTTCGGTCCAACCCGTCCATGCTGACCAGATATCCCAACCCAATCTAGTCTCACCTGCCAGCACGCGGCCCATATCCCTCCAAACCCTTCCTATGCATATACCCATCCAAATGCCTCTTAAATGTTGCAATTGTACCAACCTCCACTACTTCCTCTGGCAGCTCATTCCATACACGTACCACCCTCTGCGTGAAAAAGTTGCCCTGTAGGTCTCTTTTATATCTTTCCTCTCTCACCCTAAACCTATCCCCTCTAGGTCTGGACTCCCTGACCCCAGGGAAAAGACTTTGTCTATTTATCCTATCCGTGCCCCTCATAATTTTATAAACCTCTATAATGTCACCCATCAGCCTCCGACGCTCCAGGGAAAACAGCCCCAGCCTGTTCAGCCTCTCCCTATAGCGAAAATCCTCCAACCCTGGCAACATCCTTGTCAATCTTTTCTGAACCCTTGCAAGTTTCACAACATCTTTCTGATAGGAAGAAGACCAGAATTGCATGCAATATTCCAACAGTGGCCTAACCAATGTCCTGTACAGCCGCAACATGACCTCCCAACTCCTGTACTCAATACTCTGACCAATAAAGGAAAGCATAACAAATGCCTTCTTCACTATCCTGTCTACCTGTGACTCCACTTTCAAGGAGCTATGAATCTGCACTCCAAGGTCTCTTTGTTCAGTAACACTCCCGAGGACCTTACCATTAAGTGTATAAGTCCTGCTAAGATTTGCTTTCCCAAAATGCAGCACCTCGCATTTATTTGAATTAAACTCCATCTGCCACTTCCCAGCTCATTGACCATCTGGTCAAGATCCTGTTGTAATCTGAAGTAACCTTGTTCGCTGTCCACTACACATCCAATTTGGTTTCATCTGCAAACTTACTAACTGTACCTCTTATGCTCACATCCAAATCATTTATGTAAATGACCAAAAGTAGAGGACCCAGCACCAATCCTTGTGGCACTCTACTGGTCACAGGCCTCCAGTCTGAAAAACAACCCTCCAACACCACCCTCTGTCTTCTACCTTTGAGCCAGTTCTATATCCGAATGGTTAGTTCTCCCTGTATTCCGTGAGATCTAACCTTGCTAATCAGTCTCCCATGGGGAATCTTGTCGAACGCCTGACTGTCCATACAGATCACATCTACTGCTCTGCCCTCATCAATCCTCTTTGTTACTTCCTCAAAAAACTCAATCAAGTTTGTGAGACATGATTTCCCATGCACAACACCATCCTGACTCTCCCTAATTAGTCCTTGCCTTTCCAAATACATGTCCTTACCACCCTTCTTAAACAGTGGCACCATTAGCCAACCTCCAGTCTTCGAGCACCTCATCTATGACTATCGATGATACAAATATTTCAGCAAGAGGCCCAGCAATCACTTGTCACACAGAGTTCTAGGGTACACCTGATCAGGTCCTGGGGATTTATTCACCTTTACCCACTTCAAGACATCCAGCACTTCCTCCTCTGTAATATGGACATTTTGCAAGATGTCACTATCTATTTCCCTACAGTCTATATCTTCCATATCCTTTTCCACAGTAAAAAATACTCATTTAGTATCTCCCCCATTTTCTGCAGCTCCACACAAAGGCCGCCTTGCTGATCTTTGAGGGGCCCTATTCTCTCTCTAGTTACCCTTTTGTCCTTAATATATTTGTAAAAACTCTTCGGATTTTCCTTAATTCTATTTTCCAAAGCTATCTCATGTCCCCTTTTTGCCCAACTGATTTCCCTCTTAAGTATACTCCTAGTTCCTTTATACTCTTCTAAGGATTCACTCGATCTATCCTGTCTATACCTTATATATGCTTCCTTCTTTTTCATAACCAAAACCTCAATTGTTTAGTCATCCAACATTCCCTATACCTACCAGCCTTTCCTTTCACCCTGACAGGAATATACTTTCTCTGGATTCTCGTTATCTCATTTCTGAAGGCTTCCCATTTTTCAGCCATCCCTTTACCTGCGAACATCTGCCCCCAATCAACTTTCCAAAGTTCTTGCCTAATACTATCAAAATTGACCTTTCTCCAATTTAGAACTTTAACTTTTAGATCTGGTCTATCCTTTTCCATCATTATTTTAAATCTAATAGAATTATGGTTGCTGGCCCCAAAGTGGTCCCCTACTGACACCTCAGTCACCTGCCCTGCCTTATTTCCCAAGAGTAGGTCAAGTTTTGCACCTTCTCTCGTAGGTACATCAACATACTGAATCAGAAAATTGTCTTGTACACACTTAAGAAATTCCTCTCCATCTAAACCCTTAACACTATGGCAGTTCCAATCTATGTTTGGAAAGTTAAAATCTCATACCATAACCACCCTATTATTCTTAGAGATAGCTGAGACCTCCTTACAAGTTTGTTTCTCAATTTCCCTCCGACTATTAGGGGGTCTACAATACAATCGCAATAAAGGTATCATCCCTTTCTTATTTCTCAGTTCCACCAAAGTAACTTCTCCGGATATATCCTCTTTCAGCACAGCTGTAATGCTATCCCTTATCAAAAATACCAGTCCCCCTCCTCTCTTGCCTCCCTTTCTATCCTTCCTGTAGGATTTGTATCCTGGAACATTAAGCTGCCAGTCCTGCCCATCCCTGAGCCATGTTTCTGTATGTGGTATGATATCCCAGTCTTTTGGTACTTCTGCTTCTGTCTCTGATTAGTATGTATTTCGGGGGGGGGGGGGAAGAGGGAGGAATTCCTTTAAACCTGGCACTCCAACTAGAACTTAGACAACACATTGAATTGACCCCATGACCCCATGTACCAACCAATCAGATACAGAAGTGGACGTCTCAGGAAACAGAGGCATATAAATACCAGGAGGGACAAACTACCATCGCTACACTGGAGGCACACTCATGATGTCACCTAGCGAGGTGTCTGCAGAAAAGTCATCAGCTTGGTGAACAAATCTACAACTTTGCCCACAACCCGAGCTATATATCTTTTCATAAAACTACAATTATCTTGCTGTATTAATTAATCAGTTCATAGGTCATCTCTTCACTTGTTATTCAGCTGGTGACACTTTACTCACACTGTTTGACACTCTTGATCACCCGCAGAGATTTATTATTCGGCCTGTCGACACTCTACTCACACCATTTGTATTTATCTTAATTACCTGGAATTGTCTTTCCATTATCTCTCCATCTATTTATTCTGTGCCTGTGCGCCTCTCTCCACTTCATCTGATGAAGGAGCAGCGCTCTGAAAGCTTGTGATTTTAAATAACCTGTTGGACTATAGCCTGGTATCATGTGGCTCCTGACTGAGTTGAAGTAAAAATGTGGTGACAATCAAAAGGAGCAAATTGGAGAGTGCATCACAAACTCGATCTATAAATGGAGTCTTCTGTATCCCACTCTAAAGATGCTACCAGACCTACTGAGCTTTTCCAGCAATTTCTGTTTTTGTTGCTGGTACGGCTACTGTTTCCGATGTGCAGGAGGTAGTTCTGGCTGCTACAAGTTTGGGCCTGACAAGTGGTGTCCCTGTATTTATGAAGTTGAGTAATGTTTTTGCGTGAAGTTATAATATTTCCGTCACTTGCCATGTGCTCGCTATTTTTCAAGTGCTCAGTTTGTTGAATCAATGTGTTCTTCTCAGTTGTTACAGATCATTGTGCAGGACACCATCTGGTAATCCTGTCTGTGGGCTCAGACTGTGACCACGTAGCCTGGCAGTTTGGTTCCTCATCATAAACTCAAACAGGACATTATGTCAGTACCTCAATTAAATTTAAAGTAGATCAGAAATCTCAGTGCTTGTGAATATGCCGTGTTACCAACTTTGATGCTTTCCTTATGACTGCTTACTTCTACCCAAGGTAAGACTACTTAGCCCGATAAATAACAGCCTGCTACTTGGTATTTCACTGCAGGATGGAAACATCTCTGTTACTTCTAAGATTTCATCAGGGGTGCAAGCTCCCTTATTATGTGGATCACACATGAGTGTTATTGAAGATCAGTGAATGCATGAGGTGTTGTACTGCCCAGCAGCACAGATTGGTGGTGGACAGTGATCCAGTTCTTGATCCATTGACTCATGTTGAGTTGCTGCACACAGTCTATAAAATCTGGACTGGATTTGCAGATATAGCAGGTAATGAAGAAGGCAAATGGAATACTGTCCTTCATTCCTAGAGGGATGAAGCTTAAAAACAGGGAGATTATGCTGCAGCTGTATAGGGTGCGGGTGCTGGGCAGGCCATAGCTGGAGTACTCTGTACAGTTTCAATCTCCTTACTTGAGAAAGGATGTACTGGCACTCGAGGGGATGCAGAGGAGGTTCACTCGGTTGATTCTGGAATAGAGAGCGTTGGCTTGTGAGGGGAGATTGAGTAGACTGGGACTGTACTCATTGGAATTTAGAAGAATGAGGGGGGGTCTTATAGATACATCTAAAATAGTGAAGGGAATGGATAAGATCGAAGCAGGGAGGTTGTTTCCACTGGCGGGTGCAACTAGAACAAGGGGGCATTGCCTCAAAATAAAGGGGGAGCAGATTTAGGCCTGAATTAAGCAGGAACTTCTTCACCCAAAGGGCTGTGAATCTGTGGAATTCCCTGCCCAGTGAAGCAGTTGAGGTTACCTCACTGAATGTTTTTAAGGCAAAGATAGATTTTTGAGCAGTAAAGGAATTAAGGATTATGGTGAGCGGGTGGGTAAGTGGACTTGAGTCCACAAAAAGATCAGCCATGATCTTATTAAATGGGTCAATGGGTCAGGTGGCCTACTCCTGTTGCGATGTCTTAGATTTCTTATGCTCCAGTAAGCCCTAGCAAATGGGAATGGGTTTGTTGGGATGGGGGTAAAGGGGGAGCTGGTAGTGAGGTCAATCTGTATTTGGGATCAGAACAAGTTCCCGCCTTCCAAAGAAACGCACAAAATTCATTTGCAGAAAAAAATAATAAGTGACAAACATTTGGCTACAGAAGACTTCAACTGAAATTTAAAAAACGGTCCTGTCGGATTATTCTCTATTACCTAAATATCCACTCTTTGTTTATGTACTGGGAGAAACATAAGCATTGTCAAATCATGTAAACACTTAGCTGGAAGCACTGAAAGAGAGAGTGCTGGGAGATCCCGCATACAACTCCAAATTTATATTGATCAAAACCGACCAATTAAAGCATCTTTGTTCAGTCTGGTTTTGACACCCTCTCTAACTCTTGCCAAAGCCCTTAAAAATGATCTTCTTACAGAGGTCCTATAAGAAGCAATTTCTGGGAAACAATACAAAACACCAACACTCACACTTGTCCAATAACAGACGAATGAAAGATTAACTACTGTAGTTAGGATTGCAAGGGACAGAGATTGGACTGGTGTCATTTATCTAACAATTCCCAAAAGCAAGTTCCAGTAGAACAGGTACCAGTTGATCTAGATCTTGGTAGGAATGAGGACATCAGAAAACGAAACCAACCCAACAGGTTGGCATGGTGGCTCAGTGGTGAGCACTGCTGCCTCACAGCACCAAGGACCTGGTTTCAATTCCAGTCTCAGGTGACTGTCTGTGTAGAGTTTACACGTTCTCTCTGTATCTGCGTGGGTTTCCTTTGGGTGCTCTGCTTTCCTCCCACGGTCCAAAATATGTGCAGGTTAGGTGGATTGGCCAGGCTGAAGTGTACAGGCCATGTGGGTTAGCTTTGGGAAATGCAGGCTGCCAGGAATTGGATAGGATGCTCTCTGGAGACTTGATGGGCTGAATGGCTTGTTCCCTCACTCTAGGGATTCTATGAAAACAGAATTGAATACAAATCTGAAACGGCCTGAAGTTCAGTTTTTCCCTCAATAGAAAACCTCATCACTTACCTGAAGCCAGTGGGGCAGACACATGTGTAACCATTAACAGCATCAACACATCGTGCACCGTGCCGACACTTATTTTCCACACAGTCGTCATAATCAGTTTGGCAGTTTTCACCAGTGTATCCAGGCAAGCACTCACATCTGTTGGAAGTGGCAAAAATTAGAAAATTTCACTGAAGGAAAACTCCACAGCACACTGCAATCATCACAAAACCATACTGCAGTCTAATGAAGTGGCCCCCATATGGAAAATCTCTGTATAAACACCGAAGACAAAGAGGATCCAGGTCAGTTCAATAGCAAATGACCTTCTGTTACTCCCTGTCCAAGTACATAAAAGAAGAATGACCTGTTGGATGTGGTACTCGAAGGTTGGTAACATCTGTGTAACTACAGCCCAGGAAGTTGCTCCCAATGGAGTGAGAAAGGGGGATTGGAAGGGAACACAATCCTAAACTATTCTGTCCATGGGTGTAAGTGACTCAAAGTAAGGCAGCATTGACTGAGATATGTAAGGGAGACCTGCGGAAAGGACAAACGTTGGAGGGCCAGAATACAGCACCACTGGGGTTTTAACCTGTCCAGTTGCAATTCTGACTTCCTATTCTCAATCAATCCCAGAGGTAGAGGAGGGACAAAACCTTGATGGGAAATCTGCTTCAACTCCTTGAATGATCTTCTCAACAAATGACTATTCTCTAGCTTACACCGCAGTTGGGAAAATCCATAATCTTAGGGAGGACATGCAAGATTAAGAGATTGGATGGTGGGGCAGTGGGTGTGTACCCTTCATTGGAAAATATTGGAGAGAAATTGGAAAATTCTGCAGGAGATCCAACATAGATGAAAATGCTTGAGTTTCCTATTGTACCACACAACTGACATTCAATATTTATGGAGTACACAGCTAACCACTGATGTGACTGTCGATGTTTTAATCACCTTACAGGTTCAATTTCAACCCCACTGACAACATTCTGGAGATTCAGAAAGATGGAGCTGATGAAACTTGATACCTGTGTAACTTCCTGATCTCAGTCATAGCAACATGCAGAGTTTTTAAAAAATGCGTTCTTAGAGAGAGAGAGGGGAGGTCAGAGTGAAAGTCATCCTTGACAATTGTGCACTGAGTGAGGTATTTGGTACCTCTTTTAGAGGCAAGATTAAGTTGAGGTCTGCCTGTTCCCATGGCATTCCAAAGAGCCGGAGGTTTTTATGGTGCTCTGGCCAACATTTATCCCTCAATCATGTCCAGTGTGAAAACAGATTCTTGAAACTTCACCTTGTTATGGACCAGACAGCCTCAAAATATATTAAGAAGATCGCCTTTTCTTATTTCTAAGGTAAATGCAAAGTGCTGTATTCCAGATACAATTCAATTAGTCAAACTACTCATCATGAAATAAAACACAATTTATCCAAACACTATGGTTAAAATACAACAAAAGAAATAAGGAATTGGAATAACTTAACTCTATTGGAAAGCTTAACAGAATAATAGGTACACTAACTATTACTAATTGACTATTCCAATGTAGTAACATCCGTTAAACACACCCTTAGCATAAGGCAAATTCAGAAAACAGATTTGCCTTACATGCAGTTCTCCAATCCAGGAGGAAAGGACATCAACAGACAACTCAGAGAGAGAAAGTGTAGCAGCCAGGAGAGATTCACTGCCTTCCAATCCTGCTGAGACTCCAATAACAACTACCGAAACCTAACGAAAAATCCTGGATCTTTAAGAGCTTGACCACACCCACTCAGGCTGCTTCTATTGTTTCAACTTAAAAAAAATCCAAGGCCTCACAAATTGTTTATCTTCTTATAGATTGCTCATCACCTGTCCTCCAATCTCTGTCTAAAAGAAACCAGGACAAAACACACCTCTTAAAGCCACAATCTCTTTCTTGTGCATCTTGTAGTTGATCAATTTGACTGCTCTGTTTGCTCACACTTCAAAAGCATTTCACTGACAGAGAAGCACATTGGCATATCTTACCAAAGGTGTTATGTAATTCCAAGTTCTTTTTCCACAGGTTGGAAAGTTAGGAGATACCGAACAAAATAGTGAAGACATTTAACTTTTTGTTAAAGTCTATAAAATTGATAGACTGAAGTCATATGATGACTGAATGATAAATGCCTATACTCACCTGTACTTCCTGTCCTTTGAGATACATTTGGAGCCATGCTGGCAAGGATTATGGCTTGGAACACAGTAGTTTATCACCTCTTCGCATAGTTCTCCTATGGAGAGAGAAGGAGCATATCATTTAGGTGTTAAAAGCAGGAATTGTTTGGAAAAATACAGTAAAGTTTAAATATGCAAGCTATTATTAATACATAAATTTCTGGTGACAGCAGAACATTTTGTGAGTTGGGGAATCACCACAAGTTCCTGGACAATTTGCACCATTCTGCTGTTGCTGACTTCCCCTGTGAGTTTCAAGGAATTGATTTGATGTGAGTTATCATTGTCAGGATTACTGAGGTACAGTGACAAGTGTTATCTTATGTGATTTACAGGCAGATCATATAATTCTAGCAGGATAGAGTGTTAGAGCTGGTGCAGTGAAAGATCAACATTTACATGAAAGAGGTCCATTCAAAAGTTTGATAACAGCAGGGAAGAAGCTGTTCTTGAATCTGTTCATAAGTGTATTCAAACCTATATCTTCTGCCTGATGGAAGAGGGTGGAATAGAGTGTAACCGGGGTGGGAGGGGTCTTTGATTATGTTAGCCGCTTTCCTAAGGCAATGGGAAGTATAGATGAAGTCAATGGATGGGAAGTTGGTTTGCATAATGGACTGGGCTGTTTTTACAACCCTCTGCAGTTTCTTGTGGTCTTGGGAAGACCAGGCTGTGATGCATCCAGCTAAGATTCTTTCTATGGAGTAACTGTTAAAAAATTGTAATTTGAATTGCTGCATTACCACAATAATTGTCAATAAATCATCTCAGATTTGGGGCTGGTACTTAGCCTCTGGATGTTTTTAATGACGAAACTAAGGTCCTACAGCACCACTTAAGTACGAAATAATTTCTGCCAATTGTTCAAGCTCACCAGGTAGCAGCTAAGAAACCCTTTGGCCTCTCTCCCACTTACACACCACTTTTCTGTTTGAATTTAATCATAGAAAAGAGTTACTGGAAGGTGATATCATGATTTGATATTTCTTTTTTTTTAACTGATCAGATTCATTGTGAAACCAAGTAACTTAATTGGATACTGAGTTAGTTCATGACAAAACAAAACAGTGGGCATATGTCTCATTTTAAAAAAAACACGAGTGTTTGATGCAAAGAAATATGAAGTGATGCACTTTGATAGGAAAAACATTGAAAGGCAGAGACAAATAGAAGATAGAACTCTGAAGGAGGAGCAGGAGCAGGGAATCGAGATGTATGTGTGCACAGATCATTGAAGGCACAGGACAAGTGGTGAGAGCAGTTAATAAAGGAGATGATGTTTTTGGCTTTATCAATAGGGGCATTGAGTAGAAGAGCCAAGGAGGTGATGTTGAACTTGTACAAGATACTCATTAGATCTCAGCTAGAGGATGGTATACAGTCTGGTTGCCACTTCATTAGGGAAGGTGTGAAAGCATTGGAGAGAGTTCAGAAGGGATTAACATGGTTCCTGAGACGAGAAATTTCAGTTCTGAGAAATTTCAGAAAGAAACTGGTACTGTTTGCCTCAGAGGGAAGGAAGCTGAGAGGAGATGCATTTGGAGAGGCAGAGATTGGGGATAGTCAGCAGAGATCTTCCATAAAGATCAGTCCTGGGTCCACTTTTGTTTGGCATTTATATAAATAGTTTGGATGAGAACATAGGAAGCATCTAAATAAGTTTGTGGATGACACTAGGATTGGTCATGAAGTCAACAATGAAAAAGGTTATCAAACATTACAAAGGGATCTTGATCAATTGGGCCAATGGGCTGTGGAGTGGCAGATGGAGTTTAATTTGGATAAATGTGAAGTATGCACTTTGGTAAAACAAACAAGGTCAGAACTTATACAGATAATGGTGGGGCCTGGGAAGTGTTGTCGAGCAGAGAGAGACCTAGGGATTCAGATACATAATTCTTTGAAATTTGCATCACAAGTAGAAGGGTCGTTAAGAAGGCATTTGACACGCTTGCCTCCATTGCTCAGACCATTGAGTATAGGAGTTGGGACATCATATTGCAGTTGTACAGGACATTGGTGAGGCCACCTTTGGAGTACTGTGTACAATTCTGGTCACCCTGCCATAGGAAGGATACTATTAAATTGGAGAGGGTTCAGAAGAGATTCACCAGGATGTTGCTGAGACTGGTGGGTTTGAGTTGTAAGGATAGGCTGGGATATTTTCAACTGGAGCTTAGGAGGCTGAGAGATGACCTTATAGAATTTCATAAAATCATGAGGGATGAGATGAATAACAAAGGTCTTTTCCCTAAAGTGGGCGAGTTCGAAACTAGGTGGCATATTTTTAAGATGAGAGGAGAAACATTTAAAAGGGACCTAAGGGGCAACTTTTTCACAGAGACAGTGGTTTGTATGTGGAATGAACTGCCAGAGGAAGTGTTAGATGCAAGGACAGTTACAACATTTAAAATACATTGGACAGGCAGATGAGTAGGAAAAGTTTAGAGGGACATGGGCCAAAAGCAAACAAATGGGGCTAATTTCATTTGGGAAATTTGGTCAGCATGGACAAGTTGGGCTGAAGGGTCTGTTTCGGTGCTGTGTGGTGCTATGACTCTATTGGATTGTGGTTTTCAACCTCATGAGCGAGCTGGATAGAGTAGATAGGGAGATGCTGTTCTCCTCATAAAAGGAACATGAACAAGAGGGAATAGTGTAATTAAAGTAATGTGCAAAAGAAGCAAGAGTGATGTGGGAATAAACTGTTTCACACAGTGAGCAGCTCGCAGATGGAATACATTCCCTAGAGATGTAAGGGAGGCAGATTCAGTTGAGGCATTCAAAAGGGCATTAGCCGAATTTTCAGGTACAAATATATTTGAAGGATATGGGGAACATGCAGGCGCTCACCATTAGATAATGATACTTGTTTGAGGAGTTGGTGCAGGCATGATGGGCCAAATAGCCTCCACCCATTTTGCAAACATTCTATTTTCTAACATTTTAGAAATTGCTGAATAACTTTTGAAAAATTTGATTGCCTCACACAAAACAACAGAAGCAGCAATCACCCATGCCTTGCAAATCAACTCAGTCTACCTCTACAGTAGTCACATCTACCTCTATAAGTGCATTCTGGACACCACCACACATCTCACACAAATTGGCTCAATGAAAAGTTAGCTTGGCTCAAGTGTTGGCACTCTTAGTCAGAAAGCCATGGCTTCATGTACTAATCCAGCACTCAAATCTGTTTTCCGCAGTCTAGTAGAGAACTCAGTGAGGGCTGTCTGAGCCCCAGATCCAACATTCCTCTTAGCTTTAGCACAAAAGAGATGGCACTTCATCAACTACCCAGTAAATGCCCACTCGACATTCAATTTAGTTGACTTCCAACATTCAGGTGTGCCACACAATCTATGGCAATCAGCACCACAATGCTCTTCTTTGGAACTGTCCAAGTCCAATTTCTACTTGGCTCTCTCTCTGTCAGGTGAGGTGTTAATCCAAGGCTCCATTTGCCCATTAATGATTTGGTGACTTAATTTGAAGAAAAGTGGCTTTCCTCCCACAGTCAAATCTTCCTAAAAACTGATTAACCGCTCCTTTATCTCAATTATTGCATGGAACACTTTCTAATGAGCTCATCAACTGCTGCTTGCCTGCACGACAACAGTGATTGCACTTGTAAAAGTAATTCATGCATGTGAAGTGATTTGAGAAGTCCTAAAAGACATGATGTTCACTCTATGCATACACAGACTCTTAATGCTCTAAGTCTACATCAGAAATGGGCAAAACTTATAGCAAATGTACACTGTTGGATCCATTACTCACTTCAAGTGATCAGCCTAAAAGATCGGCTCTTTGTTCATTTCTGCAGGCTTTACGGTATTATACTTCCAACTTCTGTTATACTTGAGAGTTTCTGATTTTCAAAACAATGAGCAATTCAACTGAGGGAAAATACATGAGCTATTGCCTTCTTCATGTGTGTTCTTCTTCAAGGACCCTCAGCCTGCAAGCAGCCATTGTCCATCGAGATTCCAGCTCTTCCACCATCACCACCAATGTTTCCACTGATGCTTATGGTTCATAAGCACAGTACTTTCACTTGGCTCTGGCATGCATCAAAAAGAAGCAAGGCTGACCACTTCCTGAGGTCTCGAATTACCCTAACTCCCAGCATCACACTTTAAGAACTTCCATTGAGTTATGTGCATATATGGCATATAGTAGTCTGAATTAGGAACAAAATTCAGCAAGAGAAATTAGTGGGCAGCCTTATTTGTGGGCTAGAACAGTAGAGGACCATTGGAATTGAAGGCATCTCTGAAAGATCAAGGCGAGGTTACACAGGCAGGATTGCAAAGAAATGCTTTGCATGTCCTTTGAAATATCCATGTCACCATGAAAAGAGGTAATATTTGCAAGCTTTGGGCTGTTTATCATGGAATCTACATCAGCTTACCCAGGGGAGTGACTTTCTTGTGTGTGCTCTTAGGTTGAAGTGAGAAGATTCCCTGTGGATTTTGGATTGCCTCTGATCTGGTTATAAAAAGGTAAACCCCAATCTTTTGACCTCCGATTTTAATCCTCCTGATACACACCATCCTTTGTGGTTTAGATGGGAGGTAATCCTTGCCTGGGAACCACATGCCATCTCTCAAGGATGAAAAGGATATGCACATTTGGGGCACATTGTGAAAGCTTAGAAATCACAGAACGCTCTGAACGCTAATGAGCCAAATGGAAACACCCTGTGTTTTCTTTGAATGTGAATTTTATTACAGATTCTTCTTAATTGTCGTGAAGGTTTTTTCTACAAGGAGCAGGATCAGTTTAAGGGTATATTAGAAAGTTTGGTAGCTCTTGAGGAAGGGATATTTCCCGTACTGGGGCCTTCATCGAGTGGGAGTATGGATGCTGTCCTCACAAGTGCCTGAATGGATTGCAGTAGTGTTGAGTCACCCAGAGAAAAGTGATGTTGGGCTCCCAATGCAGTTTGTCAAGTGGTGGGCAAGACACCCATTGTCCTCATGAATAATGGCTTGAGAGCCTGTTAGGTTGACGAACCAGGACATCATCCCTTTGCTAGAACCTTTCCTAAATGCTACTTCCCATGTAAGGTCAAGTTCTGAGCTTGTTTCAAGACAAATAGAATGAATACTGCTCCTAATTGATGGCCACACGCTTGCACTTTCTTATGGTGCTGCTAAGCTCACATCCATAAGTTTGGGTTTGAGACAGACTGACTGAAGAGAGGGCAAAGTCAACAACTGTGTGCAAGCATGGGGCTTCTTTATAACGTTATTTATTGCAATATTAAGGCTAAATCCTACAATATACTTTAATCAGAGATATACTAGTTTCCAATCTTGCATTATTGAAAAAACTATTCCATAAATCAACCACCCCACAGCAGTCAGTCTACTCCATAGGCTTCTTTGCAAACGTTTCTAACATTCCCAAGACTAGACTTTGCCAAGTTCTGTGTAATTCTCTACAGTTTTCCCTCCTCTTCTGATTTCTGCCCATGCTCTGCCATTTGCACCCAGTGAGGAGCAGCTCTGTGACTTTTTTGCAAGACTGCTCCAGGGTCCTAAGCTTTCACACACGCTTTCAAACAAGAGATGCTCAATTGGAACCCAGTACTGGCAATGTGAGTGCTCCTCCCCTTCCCAAACTCAGGGTTGCTGAGATTAGTCTATACTAGTGGCTTCTATTTTGTGTGGCTATGGATAGGCCCTGAAAAAGACCTCAAGATTTTAGTACGGTGGTAAGGAAATCCTGTTCCTGTGATGCCATACTATCCGTACCTGTGTAGTTAGGCGGGCAAAGACAGGCGTAGTTATTGATTCCATCGACACAAGTGGCGTTATTTTCACAGTCATTATCTTCGCAGTCGTCAGGATTTATCTCGCACAGCTGCCCTTCAAAACCTGCAGGACAAAGGCATCTGGAACAAAAACGAGCAAAAAGAACTTAAAGATATATGGAAAAATAAGGCTTTATTGAATATGTGCTGTGTAGCAATAAGAAATGGGATGGTGAACATAGAACAGGAGTAGCCCATTCTAGACCATAGCCCATTGATTACTCCAATGCCATTTCCTTCGCTATCCCCATACCATCTGAATCATAGAGTCATACAGCACGGAAACCGACCCTTCAGTCCAACCAGGTCTTGCCGAACATAATCCCAAATGAAACTAGTCCCACTTCCCTGATCCTGACCCATATCCCTCCAAACTTTTCTAATTCATGTACTTATCCAAATATCTTTTAAACCTTGTAATTGTACACACATCCACCACTTCCTCAGGAAGGTCATTCTACACTTGTTACCAATCTCTTAGAGTCATAGAGATGTACAGCACGGAAACAGACCCTTCGAACCAATTCATCCATGCTGACCAGATATCCTAAATTAATCCAGTCCCATTTGCCAGCATTTGGCCCTTATCCCTCTAAACCCTTCGTATTCACACACCCATCCAGATGCCTTTTAAATGTTGTAATTGCACCAGCCTCCAGCACTTCCTCTGGCAGCTCATTCTATACACGCACCACCCTCTGTGTGAAAAAGTCGCCCTTCAGGACCCTTTGAAATCTTTCCCCTCGCACCCTAAACCTATGCCCCCTAGTTATGGAGTCTTCTTGAATTTACTTAATCAGGGAGTTCCAACAGCCCCATGGGAGAGACAATTCCAAAGATTCACCATTCCCAGTCCTAAAGAGATTTTCTTTTATTCTGAAATTGTGACTCTTGGCTCTAGAACCTAAACTGTGGAGAAACATCTCTTCTGCATCTTCCACATCTATCCCTTTAAGACTTTTGTAACTTCCAAGAGATCACTTCTCATTCTTTGAGGCTATAAATACAGTGGCAAGTAACTCCCCTCCTGACTCCCCAAAAATGTTCACAATCTACAAAACACAAGTCAGGAGTGTGATGAAATACTCCCCACTTGTCCTGGATGAGTGCAGCCCCCAACAACACTCAAGACGCTTGACACCATTCAGGACAAAGCAGCCCACTTGTTGGCATATTAAAATACGTTTGAAAGAAAGATAGGCCTATTAAACTTAAGTTTTTTTAAAATTAAATTTTCAACTCTAATTAATAGGGGGTAAGAAAACTGGATGATGCCAGTGATTATTTAAAAAAGACTATACCAATTGCTTGAATTGACAGGCCAGCTGATATAGGTGTATAGCATTTGTTAACATTTCCTGACGGACTATTGTCATTTTATTATAAAAGCTTGTCTGAGTTTCAAAGTTATAATGTCATCAGGGATTTCTGACTCTGACAGGTTAAACACTATTTTTAAAATTAGCTGCTTTTGACGCGAGTGATAAATTCAAGTTTGTTTGATTTCACCTTAAAAGGTATGAGAGGGACTTCACAGATGGCAATTTCCTTGACTACCAAGACAAAGTGATTGCTCTTTTTATTTTTTCTTCATTACTCTTATTTCAGCTGTACATGACCCCTGCCAACGGTGAATGCTCAGCAGGTTGTCAAGGATAGCGTAAGGAGTCATGGGGGTGTGAGTGAAGTTCATCACAAGGAGGCAGTAAGGAATCAGGCAATGGGGTGAATGAGTAGTGAAGGCTAGAGTTCCTAACTGCACTTTTACAACTGGGGCAAGAATGCAGAGTAGCATGGGTGGGCCTTTTAGCCAGACTGCCTTGACATTCTCCCACTCCTTTGGCCTCTGGGTTTGTTTCTCCAAATGATGGGCCTGACCCCATCTTGTACCTATCTACAGGATGCAAATAGATTGGATGGGCTTTAAATTGAGGTGGTTGAGAGATTTCCTGACTTGAGCTACCTGCCTCAATAACAACGTTGAAGAGTGTGGCGCTGCAAAAGCACAGCAGGTCAGGTAGCATCGAGAAGCAGAAGAATCGACGTTTCGAGCATAAGTCCTTCATCGGGAATGTGGCTTTTCCAGCGCCACCCTTTTTGACTCTGACTTCGCCGACATCTGCGGTCCTCATTTTTGCTCAGTAACAACAATCCAAAACTAATGCTTATTCAGGCAAATACTCTTGAGAATTCACCACAAAATTCTGTACTAATATCACTCAGATACATCTCAGTGTGCACAGAAGAGCACCTGATATTTCTATGGTGAATATTCAAGAGTTAAGGTCATTAGATTTTATTGACTTTGACTAAGACAATGGACATGTTAAGAAGTTGTGAGCTCACACTCCACACTCTCTTAATTTCAACTTTCCAATTAAACCAGAGATCTGTGGTAAGAAAAGCTAAATCAATGCAGATCCACAAAGGTTAAAAATATGAATTTTATTGGGCATTTACTGATTATATTTATTATTGCGCTGGATCATTGGCTCCTATCCAGTGTAAACAAAGCTGCCTTGGGCTTTGGTTATTGATGCAGCAGACCAGACAAGAGCGTGACATTTTTATTTCTGAACCTAGTGTACGAGACTGTAGAAAGTTCATGGGAGCTTAGTCATCGTCTCTGCCCAGAAATAACACTTCAAAAGACGCAATCATTCAACCATAAACCCCCAATAAAATCAACTTAATTTCCTGGGAGATTTTCAGATACTATCAACTTTCAGAGTTTCATTTTCTGCTCCAGGCAATGAAGAAAGCATTTGAAAAGATAGCAGATCTGTAAAATCTAACACGGCAGCCAAAGACATGAATCTGTCACCATCTCTCCGACAATGAGATATTTTTGAAACTGCAAGTCTTGAGTGCTGCTTAACCTTGTTAGGTTAACACAATACAATTTTAACATACTCCCAATGCATTATTATGAATGATCACAAGGGCTTCACTTTGTCATTGCATCAAAGCTGACAACCAACTGTTTTGTTTGCAATTAAAAAATCCCCCCATTTGCTGAACATTCTTTTTTTTGAAACAACAGGGACAATTTTCAATTAACATTTTCCTTCCCATAAATAATATAGCAGGCTCTCAATGATTCCACAATTCTCTTTAGAAATGCAAAACAGGACTGACTGATTAGTGAGTCAACTCTTATGCTGTGTGCCAATTGCATTATAAAACCCAGGAAGGTTCCAGGCACATTTGGGTCACTTTCTCTAGCTAGTACCTCACCATGGTGTTGAGGTGCTGGTTTTGGATTGGGGTGGACAAAGGCAGACATCGCACAACACCAGGTTACAGTCCAACAGGTCACTTTACCTGATGAAGGAACAGAGCTCCAAAAGCTTGTGATTTCAAATAAACCTATTGGACAAATACCTCACCAGTTACCTCTTAAACATGCCAACATCTTCACTGCCTAGCTGAGTATCTGGTTCCATAGATCTACTACTCTCAAAGTAAATTGAAACACTTAAATTTTTCCACTCAGCATGAGTTCACTAATTGTGAAGTTTGTCAATACCTCGAAGGTATCATTACAGGTCAAAGTAATCTTTAATGTTTCAATGGGAACCAGCTCAATGGGAACCAGCTCAGAATCTTCCCTTCCCCATTGTATGAGTACTCTCAGATTCTACCTCAACACCCTCACCAAATGCAAATAGCCAAAGTGCCCAATCCAAGTCATCAAGTTAGCATTGTACCTTTTGTCCCCACTTTATTTATTGTGCCACGTCTCATAGTAACTTTTACAACATTTTAAACCTTCAAATCCACACTTTCCTGACAACTCTGTAATAAGACATCTGAACAAATCCTATCAAGGCTGAATTATACAGGGTGGCATGCTCTCCACCTCCTTACCTAAGATGTCAAGGGAGCCACTCTCAAAATCCCAGGGGAGAAATGCCTGCCCAGCAAGACTCTAGTGACCATTTGGCTGTTCACAGAATCCCTACAGTGTGGAAGCAGGCCATTCAGCCCATCAAATCCACACCAACCCTCCAAAGAACCCACCCAGACTCCTATCCCTGTAATCTTGCATTTCCCACGGCTAATCCATCTAACCTACACATCGCAGAACAGTATTGGCAAATTACCATCGCCAATTCACCTAACCTGCACAACTTTGGACTGTGGGAAGAAACCTGACCACCCAGAGGAAAGCCACGCAGCGACAGGGAGAACGTACAAACTCTACACAGACAGTCACCCAAGGGTGCGATTAAACATGAGTCTCTAATACTGAGCAATGTTAACCACTGTGCCATCGTGCCACACAGACATTGGCGCAGTAGTTGGCGTTGATGGGCTGCACGTAGGAAGTCCAAGGACAAGAAGTCCCACTTCCTCTGGGAGAAGCTCCTCAGGGGTGGGGTGTACTTGATGTATCGGTAGCACCAGCAGGACTGTGGGCACTGGATGTGGCTGCTAAATCACAATAGTTCGGAACTTTGAGTGTTCAGGAGCCGTGTGGCTTCTATTCTTTGCAAGTGAACTGTAAGATAGGTTATCCTTTAAATTCCCAGCTATGAAGCACAGAGATTACGGTCCATAGACCTAAAATCAAATCTCTCTCAGTTGATGATATAAATGAGCACCTGAATCCATGCTTCTCCCCCTCAGTGAGGCGACAGGTTCCTCCATTTTGGCATGCGTGGTTGATGCAGGCGTTGATGGGAACACCACAATCCTGGCCCTGTGAGAACAGAAGGATCGGAGAAATCACTGATGTCCTATGAAAAGGAGTACAATTCCCCAACCTACAATAATGCATGTGCAGCCTTCCAGAGCTGCATAGTATCCCATAACTTTGCCAATTTCTTCCATTCCCACAGTGAAAATGGTGATGTACATCAGGATTTGGTTCAACAAGTAGCTACAAGACTTGGTACCAAAACCAAGTGGTCCATTTCCAATTCTGAGCCTGGACAGAATTAGTAAGGGACCCATGTATTTTGGCCATCAAGCATAAGGTTTAAGCTGAATTAATTTGCATTTTTATAACAGGGACTACTGAAAGCAATGTTAAACTGGACACAGGATGATTCACACACACACACACACACACACACACACACAAAAAGGCTGGCAGAGTTCACAGAATCCCTGCAGTGCAGACAGAGACTACGCGGCCCATCACCAACACTTCAATCAGCATCCTGCCCAGACTCACGCCCCTACCCTATCCCCATAGCCCTGCATTTCCCATGGCTAATCCACCTAACCTGCATATCATTGGAATATTGGACAAAAACCAGAGCACCTAGAGGAAACCCACACAGACATGGGGAGAACAGGTAAACTCCACACAGTCACCTGAAGGTGGAATCAAACTCAGGTCTCTGGTGTTGCAATGCAGCAGCTATCGTGTCGCTCTACTGTTCCTACTAAAACTACTGAAGCTTATACAAAAAGTAAACTCTCTGGTTGAAAATGGCTAGGCCTTGGAACTCAAATATGCACAAACATGAGCAGAGGAAGGACACCTTTAGAATCGCAAAAGGTCTGAGTGTGACCCTTCAACACCAAGTGCTAGCAGAAGAAACTCAATGAGACACAGATTAGAGAGTGGTAGAGAGCAATGTACCATCTTCTCACAAGGGAAATCCACCTGATAAACGACAGCGATCTTCTGTCTCAGATGGCTCTTCAGGATTCAGTTAGCTGAGATTGGAGTCACCCCAACCCAGTTCCCAGCAGATGGAAGATGAATAAATCAATTAAAACAATGAATGGAAGATGCTGAAGATCTGAAACTAAAACAGCAATTGCTAGAGGAACTCAGCAGGGCTGAGCAACTTGAAGTGCTGAAGAAAGGTCGCTGGACTTCAAACATTAACTCTGCTCTTTCTCCACAAATGCTGCTGGACCTGCTGAGTTTCTCCAGCACTTTGCTTTCATTTCAGATGAGAGATGAAAATGTGCACTATTTATCCGATCAGTTGAAGAGCTCACGAGTGCAATTGTGCAATAAACTGTATTCACCCTTTTATAGGCAATGATGCTCTGACTGTAGGTTCAGGCAAACTCTTCCATTTCAAATGCAACTAAAGTTAATTATAAAACAAAATTAAGCCATTTAGGCCCTAATTTCTGGAACTTTCACTATGAACCCTCAATCTTGCTGTCTCTCTTCCCAGCTTTATAAACCTCCTCAAAACAACCTCTCTCACCACCCTTCTCCCCAAACCCCCGAAACACATTTTTTTTCCATAGATTTCTTACAGTCTGGAAACAGGCTACTTGGCCCATCAAGTCCAAACCGACCCTCTGAAGAACATCCCACCCAGACCGAGCCCCCCTAACCTATCACTGTACACCCTGTTTTGAGTAGAAGGTAGCACATCAGCTTTCTCTGTCTGAACAGGGAAGGGGATTATAACTAGTTCAAAGGCTGCAAGACTGGAAGGTGAGGGCAGTATGCCCATGAAGAAGTTCATTGTGCAATATAATGTGGCATGATGGCTCAGTAGTTGGCACTGCTGCCTCACAGCGCCAGGGACCGGGTTTGATTCCACCCTGAGGTGACTGTGTGGAGTTTGCATGTTTTCCCTTAGTCTGTGTGGGTTTCCATTGGGTGCTTCCGTTTCCTCCCACAGTCTACAGATGTGCAGGTTAGACCGGATTGGCCATGCTAAATTGCCCCATAGTGTCCAGGGATGTGCAGGCTTGGTGGATTAGCCATGGGAAATGCAGGGTTACAGGGATAGGGTATATGGGCGTTGGGGCTGGGTGGGATGCTCTTTGGGGGGGTTGGTGTCGACCTGATGGGCCGATTGGCTTGATTCCACACTGTAGAGATTCTATGATAATCATTGTAGTTTGGTAAGCTTGTCCAGTCGGTATCTGAACCATACAGAGTTGGACAGTCTTGAGTTTCATCTTCAAATTGCTACCCATTGACACCTGGTGGATGTGCTTGTGTGTAAAAGGAAGAAATGGGAACAAATCATCAACTGTCTCATTGCAAGTTTAACAAGATGTGGGGGCAGGTGACCTGGTCAAACACTTAGGCTTTAAAGAGCATTTTAGAAGGGAAAGATGGGCAGAGAGGTTTAGCGAAGGAATACCAAAGCTTAGGGTTAGATAAAGACTTGGTGAGCAATAGTGGAGGGATGAAAGTTGAGGATGTTGGAGTGACCAGAACTGGCAGAATGCAGATACCTCAGAAAGTTGTAGGACTGAAGGTGATACTGGTCTAGGGAGGGCAAAGCCACAGATTTGGAAAAAAAAATGAGCATTTTAAAATTGGATCCAAACTTTAACTAGGAGTTAACGGAAACCAGCCAAGCACAGGCATTACAAATGAACAGGTCTTGACATACAGAGCAAGAGAATGACTGCAGGTTTAGGGAGGGCAGTAAATTGGAATAGGTGAATCTAGAGGTAATAATAAGTGTGGATGAGAGTTTCAGCAGCAGGGAAGTCGATGCAAGGACAGAATCTGACAAGTTTATCAATGTGGAAATAGACTGTCTTGTTGAGAGCATCGATAGTCCAAGTTGGGGTCAAATATGTCACTACTTGTGAACTTTCTCCCCTGTTATTAAACGATCTGTGGACAGTCACTGTTGAGTGTGTTACTATGATAGCAGACAATGACGATGTTTATGCAATCACCGTCCACGGATAAATCACTGAAGCGTTAGCAGAACAATCCCCTCAGGAGGGATTCAAAAACTGACATGAAAATAGAAGCATCAAGGGAAACTTTGAGGTTATAAACGAGCCATTAAAATCACTCTTGCATAGCCAAATGACAAAACATGTCTTAATCCAATAGCATGCAACGTACCCACTCAAAACACTATTTCTTCCAATTACATCGCATTCCAAACAAGAAAGGCTCTATCAAACCAGAGAAAACAAAAGCACTAAGGGCCAAATTGAACCATATCATGAAAGCTTAGGAAATGGATAACAGATGTAGAGAGATGTCTTTTTATGAATGCAGCAGAAAACTTGTGGTGTTATTGTTAATTTTGGATCTGGGAGTAGGGGCATGTTAGAAGATTTTATCTTCCATGTGCCAAATACTGGAGCTGATGGAAGAGAGTTTTAGGGTTAAAATTCTCCAAACCAGGAATTAAACTCCATTTTGTGCTCATGGCAATGTTTTTAGTAAAGATAACTAAAAGAACAATCTTACCATTTTTATCCACTCTCCCAACCACATTCTTACCTTAAACCCATAGGGACAGGTACATCTGAAGAACTCAGTGGGGTCACTGTTACAGGTCCCATTGTTTTTGCAAGGACTGGACAGGCAGGGGTTACATTTGGCTAAGACAGCAATGTTCAGGGGATCTGAAAGGATACAAGAAACAGATCTTATTGCAGCTTAAGATTACAAGATTACTCCTGCTATCCAGGAACCCCAAAGCATAACGATTCTGTATTTCCCAAGCAACACAAGCCCTGCACTTTTTACAGGAGGGTGTTCAAGAGATTTGAGGAGAAAAAAACATACACAAAGGACATTGGGGTGGCACAGTGGTTTGCACTGCTACCTCATAGCACCAGGGACCCAGGTTTGATTCTAGCCTCAGTTGACCGGCTGCATGGATTTTTCAGATTCTCACTGTGTCAGCGTGGGTTTGCTCTTCCACCCACAATCTAAAGGTGTGCAGGTTAGGATGGACTGGCCATGCTAAATTGCTCACAGCATCCAGGGATGGGCAGGCTAGGTGAACTGGCTGTGGAAAATTCAGGGTTAAAGGGATAGGGTGGGATGATGTTTGTGGGGGGCAATCTGGAATCGATGGACCGAGTAGCCTGTTTCCACATTGTCGGGTTTCTGTGACACCAAATTAAGATAGAGAGAGGGTTGTTGCTCAGACTGGAGGCCTGTGACTGCTGGTGTCCACAACGATCAATGGCTGGGACCACTGTTGCCTTTTATTTTATTCATTCACAGAGTGAGGGCAGTTTGAGAGTCTGCTGTCTGGAGTCATATATAGACCAGAACAGGTAGGGCTGGCAGTTTCCTTCCCTAAAGCACATTAGTGCAACAGATGGGCTTTTCCAAACATTTCCAGTTTTTTTTATTGAATTCAAATTCCATAATCTGCTGTGGTAGGATTTGAACCCAGGTCTCCAGAACATTACCTAGGTCTGTGGATTAGTAGTCTCATGACAATACCACTAGGCCATCACCTCCCCCCTTTATTTGCCAGTTATATAAACAATTTGGATGAGAATATAGGAGGCATAGCTAGTCATTTTGCGGATGACACCAAAATTGCTGGTATTGTGGACAGTGAAGAACGTAATGGGATCTTGATCAACTGGGCCAGTTGGACAAGGAATGGCAGATGGAGTTTAATTTAGGTAAATACGAGGTGTTTCATTTTGGTCAGACACCAGGGCAGGACTTACACAGTTAATGGTAGGGCAATGGGCAGGATGTTGAACAGAGAGACCTAGGGGTGCAGGTGCATAGTTCCTTGAAAGTGGGGTTACTGGTAGACAAGGTAGTGAAGAAGGCACTTGGTACACTTGCTCCCCACCAACCCACCCTCCTCTGCAAGAGGGGCAAAACCTGCGCCCACACATCTCCCCTCACCTCCGTCCAAGGCCCCAAATGATCCTTCCACATCCGATAGAGGTTTACCTATACTTCCACACACTCCGTCTATACGTCTATTGCTCTCGATGTGGTCTCCTCTACATTGGGGCGACACAATACCAACTTGTGGAACATCTCTGGGACACATGCACTAAACAGCCCTATCACCCCGTGGCTGAACACTTTAACTCCCCCTCCCACTCCACCAAGGACATGCAGGTCCTGGGCCTCCTCCATCGCCAAACTCTAACCACCCAATGCCTGGAGGAAGAATGCCTCATCTTCCACCTTGGGACCCTCCAACCACACGGGAGCAATGTAGATTTCACCAGTTTCCCCATTTCCCCTCCCCCCACCTTATCCCAGATACAACCTTCCAACCCGGCACCATCCTTTTGAACTTTCCTACCTGTCCATCTTCCTTCCCACCTTTCCGCTCCATCCTCCTCTCCGCCCTATCACTTTCACCCCACCTTTATTTACCTATCACACTCTCAGCCATCTTCCCCCCAGCCCCACCCATCCCCTCATTTATCTCTCAGCCCCCTTAGGCTACCTGTAATTCCTGATGAAGAGTTTTTGCTCGAAATATTGATTCTCCTGCTCCTCGGATGCTGTCTGACTGGCTGTGCTTTTCCAGCACCACGCTCTTTGACTGTTACCGAGACTGGAGGATTGAGTTATAAGGAGAGGCTGGATAGGCTGGGATTTTTTTCCCTGGAGTGTAGGAGGCTGAGGGGTGACCTTATAAAGTTTTATAAAATCATGAGGGCTTAGATAAGGTGAATAGCCAAGGTCATTTTCCCAAGGTAGGGGAGTCCAAATCTAGGTGGGAGAGATTGAAGGTGTGAGAGGAAAGATTTAAAAGGGACCTGAGGGCAACCTTTTCATACAGAGGGTGATGTATGTGTGGAACGAGCTGCCAGAGGAAGTGGTAGAGGCAGGTACAATTACGACATTCAAAAGACAATTGGTCAGGTACGTGGATAGGAAAGGTTCAGAGAGATAAGGGCCAAATGTAGCCAAATGGGACTAGTTCAGTTTCGGATATCTGGTCAGCATAGACGAGTTGGGCCCAAGGGCCTGTTTCCCTGCTGTACGACATTGTTTAGTTCAAGCTGATTGGCTTGTGGCAGCAGATGAGCCTACCTCGATTTCTTTAGGAACAGTAGCTAGGAAATACCATTGGTCCCCTTCCTTGAAGAGTTTTATTGGACACAATTCAGAGACAATTCATTGGATTGATTCCAGAAATCAGGGGTTTGTCTTATGAAGAGAAACTGAGCAGTTATGAGCTATACTCTCAGAAGTTTACAAGAATGAGAGGAAACCTAATTGAGATCTAATACAAGGTGCTAAAGGAGATCGACAAAGTACACATAGACATAGAGACAGAGTAGGTACAGGCATGAGGCAGCTTATTCCTCATTTGGGGCAATCTAATACGAGAGGTAGTAATTTTGAGATAAAGGGTAGCAGATTTAAACAAGAAATGAGGAGCAATTACGTCTCTCCAATTAATGGTAGACATCAGTGTGTGCTGGACGCTGGGAAATCGGGTAAATTGAAGGGGGAGAGAGACAGATTTTTAACAAATAATGGATTAAAGGGTCCTGAAGAATAGACAGGAAAGTGGAGTCGAAGCTGAGATCTGATCAACCACGATCGTATTAAATGGAGCAGCAGGCCTGAGTAGTTAAACCTGTTCCTGGTTCTTACGTTCACCTTTTTTTGAAGGGTGGGGATGGTGGGGGTGGGGGGGGGGGGGGGGGGGGCGGAGGTGTCAGCTGGCTCCATACACATCAGACTTTCCAGCTTGCACACTTCCTAATTCTATTCAATTGGCAAAAAACACTGGGTAGACTGCTGCTGGTGCAGAGCGTTATTGGGTGGGACCACAGATCGGAGAATTAAACACAGAGGCGATCTGATAATTCACTCTCCTGACTTCCTCATCATTAATTTTCATGAGTCAGGAATGACGCAAGTTGGACTGACTGACTCTCCTAGCTCTAGCGGAATCTGAAAAATGGACTCCTGGATGCGGCGCAAGTGCTTCTCTCCATAACGTTCCTCCTCAATTAGTAATTCCGACATGATGATGCATGAGGCTATTTCCAGACCCTTTTCTGTCGTTCGACACAACATACCTTTGCAGTGAAACTTGTTTGTAGGTGTTGTTAGAAGGAGTTTCTCGTTCATTTCCTCTGGTCCTGTGCAGCGAGCAATTCCTGGTTCCTTGTAGCCTGTCTTCACCCATTCAGATAGCCAGCGCAGGTTACAATCACAGTACAAAGGATTAGCCCCAAGGGCACTAGAAGCAGACAGAGAGAGGGATGAAAGCTTAGTGCATGTCCAATGGGTCAGATTAACCTCTCTTGCCAAGGCTCCACCCCCCACACCCCCCCAGGAAGAACAACAACCAACATTTTCCTGACTTTAACAAGTGCACTATGCAGAGATCCATTTCATTTTTAAACAGTCTACTAGTCAAACATACCAGTGCCAATAACCAACCCACTGCTGCTCAACTGTATCACTCAGTGAGCTGAAGATGTGCAGGGCCAGATCTAACTATATTGGCAGCACGGTCACTCAGTGGTTAGCACTGCTGACTCACAGCGCCAGGGACCTGGGTTCAATTCCACCCTTGGGGACTGTCTGTGTGGAGTTTGCATGCTCCCCCTCTGAGTGGCACCCTCTGAGTGGGTTTCCTCTGTGTGTTTCAGTTTCCTCCCCAAGTCCAAAGATTTGAAGCGTAGGGTGGATTGGCCATGGGGAATTGCCCCATAGTGTCCATGGAGGTGCAATCTGGGTGAGTTAGCCCTGGGAAAGGTGGGGTTACAGGGATAGAGTGAGATGCTGTCGGAGGGTTGGTGTGGACTTGATGGGCCAATGGCCTGTTTCCAGAATGTAGGAATTCCATGCTTGTGATTATGATACTGGGCTAGCAATGCAGAGAGCTGGAATATGATCTGGAGACATGATTTTACATTCAATCAAATCAGCTTGACAGTTTACACTAACTCTTGAGTAAAAAGTTGGCATGAGTAAAAGTGACCATGATACAATGGGACTGTTAATAAAAAATAACCCATCTCATTACTAATATCCTTCAGGGAGGAAACCTTTACCTGTTTTAGACTCCAGAACCACCGCAATGCCTAACAGCTGTGATGCTGGAAAAACACAGCGCTCTGTGAGTAGGCACTTCAGAGAACATCTCCGGGACACCCTCACCAACCAACCCCACCGCCCTGTGGCTGAACACTTCAACTCCCCCTCCCACTCTGCCAAGGACATGCAGGTCCTAGGCTCCTGCATTGCCACTCCCTTACCACCCGGCGCCTGGAGGAAGAATGCTTCATCTTCTGCCTTGGGACCCTCTAACCCCAGGGCATCAATGTTGATTTCACCAGTCTCCGCATTTCCCCTCTACCCATCTTATCCCAGATCCAACCTTCCAAGTCGGCACCACCCTCATGACCTATCCTACCTGTCCATCTTCCTTCTCACCTATCTGCTCCACTCTCCTCTCTGACCTATCACACTCTCAGCTACCTTTCCCCCAGCCCCAACCCCCTCCCATTTATCTCTCCATGCCCTAGGCTCCCAGCTTCATGCCTGATGAAGG
Source organism: Chiloscyllium punctatum (assembly GCF_047496795.1). Lineage (NCBI taxonomy): Eukaryota > Metazoa > Chordata > Chondrichthyes > Orectolobiformes > Hemiscylliidae > Chiloscyllium > Chiloscyllium punctatum. The sequence continues at coordinate 86,323,088 of NC_092758.1, forward strand.
GCTTTTGCCTGAAACGTCGACTTTCCCGCTCCTCGGATGCTGCCTAACCGGCTGTGCTTTTCCAGCACCACACTCTCGATTCTAATCTCCAGCATCTGCAGTCCTCACTTTCGCCTAGTTCTTTGAAGTGGGCTAGCAGGACATTCAGTTGCAATGAAGGTAATGCATCACCATTTTCAGGGCAATTAAAGAGGGGCAATAACTGATGGCCTTATCAGCAACATTGATGTCCTGAGAATGAATTTTAACAAATCATTGAAGCCAATCTACAAGATGTTAAAAATTCCAAGTGGATGGAATAATACTCAGTGGCAGATTCAAGACTAAGTGCCCCTGGGAGATGGTCTCAGGAATTTGGACATGGTGATCAAATACTACAGAATAATCCCAAAGAAAATACCATTTAGCCTATCATACCCATGCATGGTCTTTAGTAAAGAAATTCAACCAATCCTACTTCCTTGATTATTTCTCAGTGCCCTGTTATTTGCTTTTTCCTTTCTGTATTTATTCCTCCTGACTTTTTGTCTCAAAGACGCTTAGTCTCAGCTACCAGAAATGAGATGCTGATATTCCATACTAAATTCCACCCAGTCCTTCCCTACAATGCACAGTTCATCTTCTGCCTGCACCAACCTTGATTAATCAAGGGTTGCAAGCCACAGTTTTATGCCGTGATTTTACTAAAGGGCAGCAGAAGACATGAGCCTTCAGTCTACCTCAGCCAGAATTGGGATTAAACCCCAGGCTATTGTCAACATTAGCAACCTGGCAATGAGGTCCTCCGCCCTGACAACACATCTTTAACCATGGATAAATTTAGACAACTCCCCAGCCACTGCAGCATGCAATTAAATTGGAAGTGGGGATAGAAATAAATGAACTCAGAGTCGAATTGTATTGACAACTATGCTCGCTGGGATTTCACATCGGAACAAGGAAGACAGAGGAGAATCATTATCTAATTTTGAGCTTGATTTAAACCAAAGGGGGTCAGAAGTGAAATGGCAGTATCCCACTGCACCCATCAGTTTTGTAAAATGGTCTCTCAAAAGAATACAGAAAGCAGATTATGGAAAACACAAGTTTAAAAAATGTGTAATTTGGCATCTTCATTACTGATAGTGCTACGAACTATGCACGATATAACTCAACAGAGACTCTCGTTTAATAAGCAAATGATAATGCAAAGCATGCAGTGTAAATCCTCTTAACTAAAACCATTAAACCAGCAAATGGAGAACATTAGCACAATAATTCCTGATGAATACATTAATTTCAACCAGTCCCTTCATCCCTTAATTCTTTTTATGCCAACAGTATGTACCTGGTCAACTACACGTAAAAGTTTAGTTTTACTCATAACCAAGTTGAAAGAAATGCCTGTTTGTTTCTGATTCTGTTTATCAAAGCCTTTTGTTTTATTTCAAGTTAATGCACAAATTGTATCATCCCTTTAATGGAGTCCAGAAGTGTCTGGCTATTTTGTTATTCTGTTCAAGGTATATTGCAAAGTGCTTCATCATCGCAACGACAGGTCAAACAGCAATACCTTTTCACTGCCGCTGCACTGTTATTCTTAAGGAGGCAAAAGGTTGAGTGAAATCTATGAAGTAGTCCAGCAGACAAAAAGTTCAGCTCATTAATAACAACTCCCTCTCCAGCTAAGTCATTCAGTCATCCAGAGGAAATTAATAGCTCAATCACTTAGCAGATTGAGGTCCATTCTGTAGTATGGAAAGTTAAAGAAAACTTATTTTAATGAACTATTATTATACACCGGTGAGAGTTTGGTAAAATAATATTTGTTTAACTGTTAAACTATGAAGAAAACCATGATCATTAGACTCTCAAAATGTGGGGCGAGGGTTAGCTGCTAGCTCAGGCTAATGGAATGAAAATCTTCATTCTCTACTGGTGGTAAGGTGTTTTACTCAAGATAGCAGTATTGCCGCTAGGCTAGTCATCCAGAGACCCACATAATGTTCTGGGGCTTGGGTTCAAATCCCACCATGGCAGATGGTGGATTACTAATTTTACAAATATTTGTAGCACTGACCATGAAAGAGTGATCGTAAAATCCCTTTGGCTTCACAAAAATCCTTTAGGGAAGGAAATCTGCTGTCCTAACCAAGTCTGGCCTACATGTGACTCCAGACCCACTCACTGTAAAATGCCCTTGAAGGAACACTGCTCCTTCAATAAGAGCAGTGCTTTGAAAGCTAGTCCTTCCAAATAAACCTGTTGGACTATAACCTGGTGTTGTGTGATCTTTAACTTTGTACACTCCAGTCCAGTGTCAGCATCTCCAAATAATGACTATTGGGTCTTCGGGTCTTAACCACCTTGAATCTTTTCAAGACACCCAACACCACCTCCTCCTTAATACCAACATGGCAGAATATCAACATGTTTCCCCAAACCTTATCATCATCCACGTCCTTCTCCTTGGTGAATACTTATACAAATTACTCAGTAAAGATGTCACCCACTTCTTCTGGCTCCTCGCACAAATTCCCTCCTTTATCCTTGAGTGAACCCACCCCTTCACTAGCAACCCTCTTGCTCTCAATGTACGTATCCAATACCTTGGGATTCTCCTTAATCTTACTGGCCAAGAACATTTCATGGCATCTTTTAGCCCTCTTAATTACCTGTTTAAATTTTTTTCTGCTTCTGTTATATTCCTCAAGAACCTATCTGATTTCAGGTTTCCTAAGCTTTACATTTGCTTCCTTTCTCTTCTTAACTAAACTTTCAATATCTCTTATCATCCAGGGTTCCCGAATCTTACCATCCTTATCTTTCATAGGAGCAAGCTGGTCCTGAACTCTGATCAACTGGCCCACTTCTTTGGCCTTTGACCTGACAAAATGACCTCTTTCTGGTCACCTGTTCAGAGGCCTCCAGGTTTCATTGGACACATTGCCCAGGACAGCACTGGGCCCTCATAACATGGGCAAATGTCAGGCGATACTTTTGAATGTCTACTTATTTGACCTCTTGGTGAGGTCAATCTACCAACAAGTCCGACAGAGAGGAGGCAGTAATGTATTGGATATGTACTGTCTTGCCATTTTATCTGCTCATCTACAAAGCAAAGTTCTTTTATTCCAACTATTTAGATTAAATTTAAATCCCACCCCTGCATGATCAGTCCAATGATATAACCACTATGTGACTGAATCTTTCAGCCAATATGGGTACACTGGAGTAATGTTTGGGAATCAACTTGGCTCCAATTACATTATGCTTCCAAGGTAACATTGAAAAACTTTGTTATTATGATTGTTCAGCTAAGTGAAGGACAGATATAAATATGATGAAAGGTTGAGAAAAAGTTGCAAAGGTGTTTTGAAGCTTAATAGAAACAAGAAGTAGTTGTTTTTGTTTGACCTTTGACACAAAATGGCCATAGTCATCATCTGGGGTGTTTGACAGAGCTCTGTTGGGTGAATATGTGATGTTCAAGTGGATTTGCACCTGAATGTTCTGCTACATATAGCACAGTTCATCACCGAACAATTAACATGTATATCGTGACAACGGGATTCTGGAAATGCTCAAAACGTTTTTGACATGTTAACCCTAAACCTCCTAATTGAGCCCAAATGCAAGGGGACAAACTAATCAAACAAATGTGTGTATCACATTCTGCTCTCTCTCACTGACAGAAAGAGAGAAAGGACATCAAAAAAACAAAATGTTAATCTCTGTCTTTGGAATGGTCCAGACACTTGAATAATCTCATTACCAAAGTACAACAGAAACAACAAGGAAGACATTTAGATGTATGGCACCATTGCATCCCCATAGCCCCTCCATTTCCCATGGCTAGTCCCTCAGCTTGCACATCACTGGACACAGGGGCCAATTTAGCATGGCCAATCCACTGAACCTATACATGTTTGGACTGTGGGAGGAAACCAGAGCAAACCCAAGAAGAATGTGCAAACCCCACATACCCAAGGTTAGAATCAAACCCAGGTTCTTAGTACTGTGAGGCAGCAGTGCTAACCACTGAGCCACCAACTATATGGAGGTGTATCAAAAAGGTGTGTACTGGTTATAAAAATTGCAACAAAAAAATTGTACCTCTGCAACCAAATCATACAAAGAATATAGCAATATATGTTTTGGGGGTGATGGAATCTGCTATCTCCAAAACACTGACAATACTCAATAAAAACATCAGCAGAGAAAGTTAACTTTGAAAGAATTAAAATTCACAATGTAATTTTTGCAGCTCATTCGTGGGTCAAGTCACACTTTCTGCAAAACGAACAGTCTCAGCAACCATAGTAATGGGGCTCAGAAAAACCTGTTGTCAAAGTCTGTCTGGAACCGCTGAAAAGTGAGCCTCCATTTCACAAACTTATTTCCGTTAAGGCTGTGGCACATTACAAAGAATATCACAATGTAGTTCCCAAGGAGTACCCCTTTCAGAAATTAAAGTAATGTGAAAATCAACCAGGAACACAAACTGCATACAGATATTAAAGAATTCTGCTTTTAGCTTACTCATGACTGTATCACAGACTAATATTCACATTCTGCCAACTTTTATGCTGTCAGCTCGAGAAAAACCAGATCTGCAGTGGTAGTCCTGATAATAAAAACTCATAAACAGAAATAATTTAGAGATGAGTCTTGAAGATTTCAAGTTATGTGGCTGGGAATATTTCCTTTGACAGCTTGTTCCATTGTAGGAAGAAAGATTGTTGTTAGCTTCTCTTCAATACAATTCATCTTAGTAGCTTAGTCGCTAACTACCTTGTGTATTGTTATTGCTGGAGGGTACTCGGTACTTGTTCTTGTGAATTCCCACCAATTTATTAGTATACTCAATTTTCTTCTCAAGGATGTCTCTTTGAAGAAGATAAGTCCCCTTTTTTACTTACAGGTGAGAAAGTGACGACAGACCACTGAATGCTCCGTTAGGAATGGTGGAGATGTCATTACCATGTAGGGTCCTATTTTTTAAAAAAATCTGTTAAAATTACATCAATGACTTTACACAAAATCCAATGGAACAATGTTACACATTGGATACATTATTTTTAAAGTTAAATATTTATATTGCAAAGGTGAGCGAAGAACTTTTCAGATTATGTTTGACTATTTTGTAGTGCAGGACAACTCTGAAAGTGGTGCAGAATAACACCAGGCTCAGTCTACATGACCGATGTGAATTATACACAGGATCAGATGTAGCTTGGGTTGTCGCATACTCAGGATAATGCACAGGCTACAATATGACACACATCAAATAACACAGCTGTGTAATGCAAGGAATAGCCAAAGACACTAATACAGGGGTCCAGGGTACAACACAAAGAGTAACACACATTCTTATTCAACTATCAGATGTGGAAACAGTCAGGCTACAATCTGCTACAAGGCACTAACACATCATGAAGGTAAAATGACCTTGTACTAAGAGAGTAAACATGAGGGAAACATGAGGTAAACATCAGAGGGAATGTTAGGCAGTGGTATCAAAAATGAATTCTGCACCATCAGAATTCACTTCTCCTATAATTATATCTTGTTTGTCCTGCACGTTTCCAGGTCTCATTACATTATGAACTGAATTCAGTAATATTCAGTAATAATGCTGGTTCACTAATGTTCTTTGGGGATAGACCCTACCGCTCACACTTAGTCCAAATTGATCTAAACCATGAATGTTAAGAAGGAATGTAAAACATTGTCCAGAAACAATGCAGGACAAAATTAAGATGGTAATTCAGATTTGTGAGATGGAAACAGCATGTGGAAAGTGAGTGAATTGGAAGGGGTAAGCAGAGATAGAGAATGGGAGTATGGGCAGCAAGGTCTGAGATGGGAAGGAACTGGTCTTTGAGAGCCTGGGTTATTTTGCACTGACACTCCACACTGTGGAGCCAGGGTAAGGTCCACATTGGCAATTCCTCATCACTTCAAGTCACACAAAGTTTGTTTCAAGTAACGCTTTGCTAAGTACTTACAACAACCTCAGAGATTTCAGACCATCGAAAGCATGGACGGGAATGCACCTCAGTCGGTTATAGCTCAAAATTCTGACAAAACAAACATTAAGAATGAGTTAAGTTATGATCTGGGGACCAGAGCTTCCAAAAGTTTTAAAAAGAACCAGACACTACTAGGTTCTGACATATTATTCTTCATTCTTCAGTAATGATTAATGGGATTCTTATTTGGTGTCTGAAATATCTCTATTTTCGTCTAATGGCCTGGACCAAGTAACCAGCTGCAAGTAAAAGGCAGGGCAATTGCACTCCGGTAATGTTAATCCCTGGATAACATCAGCTTGAGTGCCTTCCTCCTACTCTCATGGAGGCTTAAGCTCACCTTACATCCAGCCTCAGCCTAAACCAGACTCTGAGTCTGAGGCTCACAAACAGAAAGCCAGTGCATTAATCCGATGTACCAGGTGGATTCTTGAAAAACAATTCGAGAGGCAAACTATTTACCTCGCATAGCTCTGTTGTTAAAGTAATTCGGTGCACTCATCCACAGCTATGAGCATTACTTATGCAAACATTTGTGGTAACAACAGTAACATGAATATCAAAGTAGCGCCCCATACACATTACTGTTGTTAGTAATAGCACAACTGATGGTATCAGGAGGCAAATTAATTGTATTAATAACATGCAGAGTAGCAACTCACACCACTGGGATCGATTGGATCACATGAACACACCAACAACTGAAGTCCGAATATTCAGACATTTGAAAGACAGAGAGGCTGGATCATATACTCACAGTGTTGAGAGCTGGGACATGTTGCTGAAGCTAGAATTGCTCAGCACACTGATACTGTTGTTGCTTAAATCTCTGCAAAAGCACAACATTAAATACAATCATTTATTGTATCCGATGAAAACAAGTCTGTGCACTCTCTTTTCTCAGAGGCAAACAATAGCATTGGATTTATCATAAACAAAATGCAAGGAGGTGTACTGAACATAATTTGATCATTACTGGCTTGTGGAGAAAGGAAAGTGATTGCACAGATAAGGTAACATTAATGTGCAGATGGATTAAGCAAGGAAGTGACGCACCATCAGTTACAAATTGCCACAATTTCCCAGCTGATGACCCTACCTCACTGCATCATGTGTTGTATTAGGAACGAATTGTTAACTAAATACTACATTCATTGCTCCAAAATGGCTGTGAGTAACAATTCACCAGCCACATGGAGAATAGCAAGAAATACACCTGATGAAGCTCCTGATCTGAAATGCAATAATTCAAACGTAGAACCGCAAGATGTAAAAACACACAATAATAACAGCGTGACCTCAACTCCCCCATTCTGTCTAAACTCCCATGGGATGATTATAAACATTCTGCAGAAAGTTAAGAGTTTGTATGTAACAATGCAAGTATTTTTAAACAAGTGATAATTAGTAGTGCATAATTCACTTGTCCAACCTAGAAAGGGTACATTCTAAGCTGCCATGTCTCATTCTCACATGTGTAAACTTCCTCCAGACTTTGATTTAAATTCTATTTTTCCTTCTGTTTTTCTTCTTCTCACTCTTTCACTTAATCCAATTGTTTTATTCCTTGCTTATTTTGACAAATTAAGGTAGAGAGAGTTCACAAAAGATTTACCAGAATGTTGCCAGGAATGGAGGGTTGGAATTATATGAAGAGGCTTGATAGGCTGGGAGCTCTTTCACTGGAGCATAGGAGGTTGAGAGGTGACCTTACAAAGGTTAATAAATTTTGAGGGGCATAGATAAGGTAGGAGAAAGTGAGGACAGCAGATGCTGGAGATCAGAGTCAAAAGTTGGTCAGGCAGCATCCAAGGAGCAGGAAAATCAATGTTGCGAGTGTAAGCCCTTCATCAGTAACCCTTATGCCCAAAATGTTGATTCTCCTGCTCCTCGGATGCTGCCTGACTCGCTGTGCTTTTCCAGCACCACACTCTCAACGGGCATAGGTAAGGTGAATGAGAAGGGTCTTTTCCCTGAGATTTCAAAACTAGGGGGCATATTTTAAGGTGAGAGGAGAAAGATTTAAAAAAGACATGAGGGCCAACCTTTTTATACAGTGAATGGCTTGTGTGTGGAATGAACTTCCAGAGGAAGTGGTGGATGTGGGTACGGTTACAACTTTTAAGAGACATTTGGATAAGTTCATGAATAAGAAATGTCTGGAGGGATATGGGCCAAGTACAGGCAGGTGGGACTAGTTTAGTTTGGGATTATGGTCGGCATGGACTGGTTGGACCAAAGGGTCTGTTTCCGTGCTGTGTGACTATGAGTTCAATTTACTTCATTTCCTTCTTTATCCTTCCTGTTTCTTTCTCAAATGTTAAATCCCTTTGTTTTAAAGAGACAGACTATCGGTTTCACTATTCAGTAAAGGTCTCAGATGAGCTCTTCTTAATCCATTTTTTAATAGAATTTTACAGGAAAGAAAGCTTTCAAGCTGGAAGTGTGCAGGAAAATGTTTAACTAACTCTTCAGGATACAATGCTCCAACAAGATTTGGGCCAATTCTTTTCCAACCACTGATCCTGCAAACAAGGTTTCATTCAAATTGTGAGGAGTTGACTGAGTAATAAAGCCTCAAAGGGTTTATACATTCCAGTGGTCCAGAAATGCACTTACCTTAAACATGCTGAAATAGGAAAAAAAAAGTGGAAAATATTACTTTTTTTCCCAGGTAGTGACCCAGCAATTAAGGTTAGACCATAGGGAAATTATGAAAGCCACAAGGGATAGGAGCTAAAGAGGTTTAGCCAGGGCAAACATTCACCAGCTCCCTACTAATTATGGAAACAGGAGAGTACAATCTCATGGGTAATGCGAAGCAACCTATTCCCTCCATCACTCAGCCAAGCACTGCACAATATTCAACATTAGGCCAACAAAAATGATCACCCCCACACTGCATATTCCCAATTACATCACCAGGGTGGAAGAGTTCCTCTGAGTAACAAAATCATGGACTGCTTGGACTGAAAGGTCTGTTTCTGCGTAGTATGGACCAATGGAGCTGACTCTTTATGAGTGCACTTATCACTCAGTTCTACATAGTCCACAGATGCAAATCTTCTCCTGTCTATCAGCTGGGGAGGGTTTCTGACTGCAACATGAATAATTCATTGCAACGACTGTAAATAAAACAGACCCTGTAATCCTGGATTACAGTTTTAATTAAAGGAACTAACAGGGTTATAATCAAAGCTTTATGTAGACAAGATTTTATTATCCACAATGTATAAGTTGCTCTCTAACCCTCTGCCTGGATTTTATTGGGATGTGATTTATTTTGAAGGTAACACAATGTCAGGTTTTCAGTGCTGTGGAATGCAATACATCTCCATTTCTTAGAATTTTTTTTATTCATTCACAGGATGAGGGCATTGCTGACTAAGCCAGCATTTATTGCCCAGCCCTAGCTGCCCTTAAACTGAATGGCTTGCTTGATTATTTCAGAGGGCAGTTGAGCGTAAACAACATTGCTGTGGGTGTGGTGTCACATGTAGGCCAGATCATGTAGCAGTTTCCTTCCATGAAGGACATTAGTGAACCAGATAGGTTTATCTGACAATCGCCAATGGTCATCATTAGACCCATAATTCCAGGTTTTTATTGAACTCAAACTCCATCATCTGCCATGGTGGACTTCAAACCCAGGTTCCCAGCACATTATCATGGTTTCTGGATTAACAGTGCATTGATAACAGCAGTAGGCCATCACCTCCCCTCTAATGGGCTAGATTTTTCTATTGGAGGAGAGCTTTGAGCAGTGAGATTGATGCCCATCTCGATCCTGCCTCCTTGACAATTGACAATCAGATAAGGAAGGACACCACTTCGACTGTGACAATCCATCTATCCTTGGATAAGCCAAAAAGAGATATGCACACGAATTCCTAGAAGCATAGCATTCCAACTGGAACTCTGTCAACAAACATATTGACTTGGATCCCATTTACCACCTCCTGAGAAAACAAACAGGAAATGACATCACCATAGGAAATGACGTCACCACAGGAAATGACATTACTAACCCAAGGAAACTCAAATGTATAAATAGAAAGTGGGTTATATTACCAGTGCTTCAATCAGAGGCTCATTGAAGATTTTACCTAGTATGGTGACAAAATGTCTGAAAATGAACCTCCTAGCTCAGCGAGCGAACCTACATCCAGGACAATCAGCTTTGAAGAGTCATTTTTGTGGGATTGGGGTCTTTATGCAGAGACAGATTTACCACCAACTTCATTCTCCTGCAGGTGGAAATGGAGGCAGAACATCCCAATCTGTCCCAAGCCAGCATCCATTACAATGGTGGCACAGTTGGCCACTGCAATGCACCTCTCTGTGCATGATCTTAAAAACACGGAAAGCATCTTCATCTCTGAAGAGTCAGAGTGAATGGAGAGCTCTAACTGATGTAGGACATGGTTAAGAGGAAGGCTGTTTATTGAAACCTTATTGCTGCTCTCCAGTATTTTGGCCCAAACGTTCACTTTTTTCATCATATCAAACAGTTTCAGCTCTGGTGGCTGCTGTTTCCAGTAAGCTGGAACTGGTCAGTTTCACAGAGCTCCAACCAACCTGCCCCAAAAAGTCAGCTTTTATTGAGCTTCCTAATCACCTCAACATTGTTAAAGTCACAAGGCGGGGCCCTTAATGTCCTCACACACCAGCCCCACCCACTCCCGTCCATCCACCCATGCTCATGAAGGTTAGCGGAGTCAGGAAGGGTAGACATAGACTGGCACACATTTGGTTGCTTCCCTGATTTAGGATGGGATAAGCTAAGCCCATTGTCAGCATCTCGTCTTCCCTGGTCTGTAGCTTTAGGCAGCTGCATTGTATAATTCCCCTGACATTGCTGTATTGAGCAAACCCAAGTGCCCTGGGTGTGATAGGATGGACAGGGTAGATAAGATGTCTCTATCTCCTTGCCACAACCATGATGGAGATTGTCAGTCAGATATGCCTTTGGGCAAAGGAAGAGGAGAAGGTGGAGAAGTACTCTTAATAATCTTGAGTGAATTTAACTGAAAGAGTTGCTTCATTCTGGTACATCTTTGGCCAGACTAGAAACGGTAATGATACCCCTCTCCATCGCCTGCCAAACAGGAGTGAAGGCAGAGATAGCCTGAGTGTTGGTTGGTTTGAAATAAAGTCACAGAGAGCAGACAGTGCCAACACACCATTGCACTGCTGTCACTGAGTTATTTTATTTAACATCTCACTAAAGCAGCGTAACAGCTGATCCCCACGTCTGAACAACCAAGCTCCCTGTGTTATCACGGCACATTGCCCTTCCTTGCTAAACAACAAGGACAGTATTGATTCCACATGAAGGGTTAATGAGAGGAATAATCCTCAAACAGAATTAGAAACCAATCAGCATTCACTGCATCGGGTTGTAATAAAATGGAATTAGTGTAATGCAACTCACTTCCTGTCATACATGACTTTTCCCCGTCATTAGATAAAGAATAATTAATTTATTATGATGTTACCATCATTTTGCAGCATGTTACAGAAATAACAATAGAGAGTCTAAGTCACCTACATGAGTGATAAATGCTTGTAGTTAGAGAGCTCTTTGGGGACTGACGTCAGCTGATTCCCTTCCAAGTATCTGCAAAGCAAGACAAAGGCAGTCAGTGGTGATGGGAGCATGTACAATTGACATAAGCTTTCCCTCAAAAAAACAATGATTACCTGCAGTGGGAAAGATGTTTAATGCTTTTGTAACAAGAACTATCAAACAGACAGAGAGAAAGGTCACAGTCTGTGTATGGAATAATCCATCAAATACTCAGAACATTTGTTACCTTCCTTGGCAATATGCTGTGGCCCTAAATGAGAAGCTTCAATTGTTTGTTAAAAGAATTACTGTAAAGAGGGAAATAAGGACCTAGTCAACTGAAGGCTAAGGGAGCATCCCAGGATTTGGGATCAAGTTAGCACTAAGATGAGGATGATTTTCTTCCATCAAAGAATTGGAGATCTTTGGAATTCTGTACCCCAGAAAATTGTGGATACTCCGTCATTGAATATATGTCAGGCTGGGTTAGATTGATTTTTGGTCTCTCAGGGAAATCAAGGAATATGGAGAGGAGTGGGTAAGTGGAGCTGAAGAAGATCAGCCATGGTCATGCTAAATGGTGGAGCAGAACTCCTTCTTTTTACTGTTGTTTATCCACAATTCCAATCCATCACAGTCTATAGGTGATGGACAGGGAGCCTTACAAATGTGTCAAATATTGCCATTAGGCAATAGCAAACATTTGTGGAAAGGACATCCATTGATTCTTAAGGGGTTGTGTGGGAATGAAGAAATACCAGAAAAAAGCACATTATGCTCATGCAGTCATTACAATGATCCTCCAGCACTGTAATTTTTTGTAGAACCCAGAAGAACATCTATTGTGTCTGTTGTGTATTGAAGTTGCTATGTTTGTGCAGCCATATCATTGAGTAATTACTCATCTGAGGCCCTATGTCCTTTGGAAACTACACAAAGTCAAATTGATGCCTCTCAATGTTTCCCACTCAGTGCATGAGAATGCAAATGCAAATATGTCAACACTGACTTCTAGGTAAAAACAATGACTGCAGATGCTGGAAACCAGATTCTGGATTAGAGTGGTGCTGGAAAAACACAGCAGTTCAAGCAGCATCCGAGGAGCAGGAAAATCGACGTTTCAGGCAAAAGCCCTTCATCAGGAATACAGGCAGAGTGCCTGATAGGGTGGAGAGATAAATGAGAGGAGGGTGGGGGTGGGGGGAAAGTAGCATGGAGTACAATAGGTGAGTGGGGGAGGGGATGAAGGTGATAGGTCAGGGATGAGGGTGGAGTGGATAGGTGGAAAAGAAAATAGGCAGGTAGGACAAGTCATGGGGACAGTGCTGAGCTGGAAGTTTGGAACTGGGGTGAGGTGGGGGAAGGGAAAATGAGCCTGGGCCTCCTTCACTGCCGCTCCCTCACCACCCGACGCCTGGAGGAAGAACGCCTCATCTTCCGCCTCAGAACACTTCAACCCCAGGGCATCAATGTGGACTTCAACAGTTTCCTCATTTCCCCTTCCCCCACCTCACCCTAGTTCCAAACTTCCAGCTCAGCACTGTCCCCATGACTTGTCCTACCTGCCTATCTTCTTTTCCACTTAGCCACTCCATCCTCCTCCCTGACCTATCACCTTCATCCCCTCCCCCATTCACCTCTTGTCCTCTAGGCTACTTTCTCCCCACCCCCACCCTCCTCTCATTTATCTCTCCTTTAGGCACTCTGCCTGTATTCCTGATGAAGGGCTTTTGCCCAAAACATCAATTTTACCGGTCCTTGGATGCTGCCTGAACTGCTGTGCTTTTCCAGCACCACTAATCCAGTATATTGACTTCTAGTATGACTGTAAATCTTCATTGTATAAACTTCAAATTCTGGAAGTTCAGTTGTCAGAATGATTCCACAAATCCTGTGAAGTTATGCGATGAGGTAATACTGACACTCTGAGATTTAGAAGCAGAAAAACTGAACATCTTTCTTTCATCTCTCTGAATGGATTCAAACCCAATTCTCAGGGATGGAAAGGCAAGGTTGTAACTTTTGTGATCCTTATCAGTAACCTGAATGCAGTCTTCACCAGCGCACAACTTTCCTCACCCAAAACCGAGGCTATTTATCAAGGGATGGGTGGGTCATGGTAATGTCATTGAACTTTGTGGACATTGGTTCAGATTCAATAAATTAACAAGCAAATCAAAAGCTTGGTTTGGTAACGACAAAACTATAAATTTATTTGTTGCAAAAACCCATCTGTTACTCTAGTTTCCTTTAGATCAGAATATTTATGACGTATCTGTGGCTCTATGCCCAACAATATGCTTGACTTTTATCTGCCATCTAGAAGGCTGAGCAAGTCACCCAGTTTAAGGGCAATTAGAAATGATAAAATTGACAAGTCCACACTGAATGTTATGCCATACTAACGTGTGTTTTAAGTTAACGATCTGAGGAACATTGCATATGGTAGGGGAGGGGGGTGTGTTTCAGTTTTGTTGGTGACTCATGATGCTATAGGGAGGGTCAATAGAAGTGGTGCAGTGTTAAGGAAAGCAAATGTGGAAGCAGACTATTCGGCCCACCGAGTCCACACTGACCCTCCGAAGAGCATCCGATCCCATCCCTGTAACTCTGCATTTCCCATGGCCCACCCTAAACTGCACATCTTTGAATTATGGTAAGAAACCAGAGCACCCAAATTAAACCCACGCAGACACAGGGAGAATGTACAAGCTCCACACAGACGGTCGCCTGAGAATGGAATCGAACCCAGGTCCCTGGTGCTGTGGGGCAGCAGTCCTAACCACTTAGCCACTGTGCCACCTTAAATGACTACTTTTCATATATTATCTTGGATGAACTACAATGGCAGAGTATCCTAATGTTGTGAGCAGTGCAGGCAATCCTAAACCTAGCCACACACTTAGGCATCCCAGTATGGTTCATTGGATAGTCACCAAGATCAGTAAGTCTAGACTACCAATTCATTCGACTTAACCCAGGCCAGCCATTGGTAACGCACCATAGATCAGAAACTGAACATGGTTCTGCATGACTCAATACTATCTTGGTCTTCCCATTAAACTGACAAAAGGAAGGTGAAAGCAGCCTAAACCCATACTGAACCTGAGGTATCTTTGTATTTTTCCAGTAACTACTGCAGCCTCTTGTGGTGTTTACTATCTCTATCAGTATATATGGTACTGGACTAGGGCTGTTTAAGGTAGATAACTGTTGCCAATCCTCCTATATATTTTCTTTGTCTTAGGCTCATCTAGTGAATAGTGCTGGAGGATACACCATGAAAGAGTATCTACAGAAGAGGAAACACTTTTAGACAACAAGGGTGGCACAGTGGCTCAGTGGTTAACACTGCAGCCTCACAGACCCAGGTACCTAGGTTCAATTCCAGCCTCAGACAACTGTCTGTGTGGAGTTTGCACATTCTCCCTGTGTTTGCATGGGTTTCCTCCGGGTGATCTGGTTTCCTTCCACCATCCAAAGATGTGCAGGTTAGGTGGATTGGCCATGCTAAATTGTCCCACAGTGTTAGGTGCATTAGTCAGAGGGAAGTGGATTACTCTTTGGAGGGTCAGTGTGGACTTGTTGGGCCAAAGGGCCTGTTTCCACATTGTAGGGAATCTAATCTAATCTAATCAAGAAAGCTGGTAAGGTAGCAATAAGAACAAAAAGACTCAGATACCAATAATTAAGGAGCTAACACAGTTACCTCTGCTCAGTTGGAAAGCTACAACAGAACTTCTCATCTCCACCCACAGACTGAAGACAGCAGTAGAATGGGTAGAGCCAATGTAACATGAACATTAACTCCTTCAGAGTCATTACCCATACAACAATATCCAACTTATTGGCCTTTGCACAGATGGGTATTATGGGGCACACATAAATCTCAAAATCATTATCCTATTAACTTGAATAACACAAAATCGAGGTGTAAGCTGTTTTTTGACCCATTCACCACTGGGGTAGCTGTAACAACCATCATCTTTTATAGACCTTCAGGTTCCCAGCGTTGTAGTTAGACAACCCTGCCACTGTTATGAGTAATAGAGCTGATAGACAGTTGTGTTTTAAGGACCATCTTTTAGGACTTGAGCTGGTGCACAGTTTGGACATCTGTAACCAAACAAATTCTGCACAACAGTCTGGAAAGGTATCTGGGGCTTTACTGAGCACTGAATACTGGCCTGGAAAAAAGAACAGAAAGACTTGCATTTACATAGCCTCATGACCTCAAGTCATTTCAAGCATTTATTATTATTGAAGATATTTAATTTGCTTGTAATCACGCTTGCACCACAGGAAGTATGGCAGCCTGTTTGTATACAGTAATGGCTCCCATAAACAGCAATCAAATAATCTGCTTTTGCACTGTTAATTGACACATAGACATTGGTCAGAACATTGGGGAGAAGTTCTCTTTGAATATTGGTATTTGATTTCTTATGATTATCGAAAGGACAATTGGTTTATGGACTCATGTCAAAGACCTTAGAATGAATGTTCATAGTTCCTTGAAAGCAGAGTCAGGGATAGACAGGAATAGAAGAAAGCTTTTGGTACACATGCCTTCATTAGTCAGTGCGTTGAGTATAGGAGTTGGGAGGTCAAATTGTGGCTGTACAGGACATTGGTTGGGCCACTTTTGGAATACTGTGTTCAGTTCCAGTTTCTCTGCCATAGGAGCAAAGTTTTGAAACTTGAAAGGGTCCAGAAGAGATTTACAAGGATGTTGTGAGGGTTCGGGGGTTTGAGCGAGAGGGAGAGGCTGAATAGGATGGGGCTGTTTTCCCTGAAGCTGAAGGGTGACCTCATAGAAGTTTAATAAAATCATGAGGGGCATGGATAGGGTGGATAGCCAAGGTCTTTTTCCCAGGGTAGGGGAGCTCAAAACTGGAAGGCATAGGTTTAGGGTGAAAGGGGAAAGATTTAAAAGGGATCTAAGGGGCAACTTTTTCACGCAGAGTGTAGTGCATATGTGGAATGAGCTGCCAGAGAAAGTGAAGGAGGCGGTTACAATTACAACATTTAAAAGGGATCTGGATGGGTATATGACTAGGAAAGCGTTAAGGATCATGGGCCAAATTTTGGCAAATGGAACTAGATTAATTTAGGATATCTGGTCGGCATGGACAAGTTGGACCGAAGGGTCTGTTTCCGTGCTGTACATCCCTATCTCTCCTCTGACAGTACAGCACTCTCTCGATACTGCTTTTGTGTGAAGCCTTTGGGGATGGGATTCCAAGCCACAACCTTCCTACTCAGAGTGAGAGTCCGACCAGTGTATCGTAGCTGATGGAAGGTGTAAAAAGGCAACAGAGAGACACAGTGTTCTGTTCTCTGCCAAAACTGAAGGTTATGAAACTTGACAAAAAAGAAACACTTTGGAGAGGACAGAAACACCACATGAAGCACGGACTCACAGCTCAGTTGCGTCTTTGGGAATGCCTTTTGGTAGGGTGCGAAATCCTTTGTTACTGCATCTGACCACCGTGTCAACACAGCTGCAGAGTTCAGGACAGTGCAGCCCTGGCAGGCAGCTGCTCTCATTGTTATCCACTGAAAGGCAAAAAGAAACAACGAATGAGAACGATCGATGGATGGGGTTCTCGGCCGACATCCAGGGACCAGCCTCTGTGCTCCCACTTATTTCTTCCTGATGCTGGGCTGTGGTATCCTGCTGTGCCACATCCACAATCCCGCTGAGACACAGGGCTGAATTTTATCCCCAGGGAGGGAGGCCCGGGGTGGGGGCGAAGCACAAAGCACCGAATTTTGATAGGGTCAGGTGAACAGTCCATTTGCAAAATCAAAGGAGCAAGCAAAGACGACCTTGCAGCATTTCACTGCTGTAGTATCCCCTATCCCCCTGCCAATGTGACCTGGAATAGGTGGGAGGGGTATCCTGCTGAGGCCCCAGAGTCTCCCTGGAGAGGTTTCCCCTCTGACCCCCATCCTGTGAATTTCTATTGCACTTACCTGCACAGTGCAGCTCCTGAGGTCTCCCCTCAGCCTCGGCAGTGACCGCCTCTCCTGAAGGATGCCCCTAGGCTTTGGAACATCCTGCCTTGCAGTTAAGGACACTGGGGCCTACAAGCAGCTCAGTCAGAGATTGTCTTTGGGAAAACAACTGAGCAGCTCCAGCAGCTGGCAGATAAAGGCTCAAGATTTGTATTTTGCTTCTACAGCCTCTGCAGTAATACTCAGGCCACATACCCATGGGTCATACAGGGTCCTGCCTGATGGTTACAATGTATGGACAATGAAGATACCACTGGTGACAATGGGTTGTGAACACATTGGAAGCTCCCTGCAGTATTTCTCTGTGAATCTCGCACGCTGACATTTAATTTCCACAATCCTGAGATATTAGCACTGCTACCTCACAGCGCAAGGGACCCGCGATTGACTCCACCCTCGGGCGGCTGTGTGTGTGGAGTTTGCATATTCTCCCCGTGTCTATGTGGGTTTCCTCCAGGTGCTCTGGTTCCCTCCAAGGATGTGCATGGTAGGTGGATTGGCCATGGTAAATTATCCATAATGCCCAGGAATGGGCAAGCTAGGTAGGCTAGCCATGGGAAATGCAGGGGTTACAGGGGGGTGGGTTTGGGTGAGATGTTGTTTGGAGGATCGGTGTGGACCCGATGGGCCGAATGGCCTGCTTCCACACTGTAGGACTTCTATGATAATTCTATATCTCGCTTCCTCAATGGGTTACTGCCTCCACTAAAAAGTCAGTACTTAGTACGTGATTTTTGTGAGGTACTACAGTGGATTAGAAACACGTTCTGTAAGAGCATGCATTTTATTCAGATGTATCATTGTTACAATGACATCCTCGTATTAAAGACAAAGGGAAATTTCTTCATGTCATGCAGACTTCCATCAATTCCCTGGCAGCAGATTGAGCTGAGGGTCATGATCTGTGTACCATACTTCAATTCCATTAATGAAGAAAGCCATGCCTGTGACACTGTCTAACCTCAGGGAAATCAATGCAAGTCTGTGCCACTTTGCAAGTTAATTTATTTCACCTCCCCCAACTTACTTTTATACAGCAGTTTCAATGTGAAGAAAAATGTTTCAAAGCACGTATACAGGAATAAAGTCTCTCAGCATCAGTTAGGACAAAAATCCAGGCTCTCGCCTCGTCTGACGCAAGGTGTCCATCAGAAATTTTAAGCTTTTATTTCAGAATTGCAACTTTATCTCCCACTCAAAAGGTTGAACCGGGGACAAAAAGAAGAATAGAATGGTTGGTCAGACACATGCATGCAAATACAACTTGTAGTCCTCCATAGAAGGGTTGTGCAGATTCTTTTACACTGTTGATTGATAACCTTCTCAGTAAAACATAATCTGATAAAAACAAACAGCAAGAGAATTGCAAAATTGCATGCAATTCTGGTCTCTCTGCTAATGCAATGATGTTGTGAAATTTGTAAGGGTTCAGAAAAGATTTACAAGGATGTTGACAGGGTTGGAGGGTTTGAGCTACAGAGAGAGGCTGAACAGGCTAGGGCTGTTTTCCCTGGAGCATCAGAGGCTGAGGGTTGACCTTATAGAGGTTTATAAAATCATGAGGGACATGGATAGGGTAAAAAGACAAAGTCTTTTCCCCAGGGTAGGGGAGTCCAAAACTAAAAAGGCACAGGTTTAAGGTAGATGGGGAAAGATTTAAAAGGGACCTAAGAGGCAAGATTTTCACGCAGAGGGTGGTGCATGTATGGAATGAGCTGTCAAAGGAAGTGGTGTAGGCTGGTACAATTCCACCATTTAAAAGGCATCTGGATGAGTATATGAAGAGGAAGTTTAGAGGGATATGTGCCAAATGCTGGCAAATGGGACTAGATTAATTCAGGCTATCTGCTCAGCATGCACGGGTTGGACCGAAGAGTCAGTTTCCTTGCTGTACATCTCTGTGACTCTATGGCACAAAATGCAGGCCAAGAGATGATGAAACCCATTTCAACATCTAACAACGGCTCCAAATACAAATCAAACAAGAAATCAAAGTGATGCAACCTTTAACCTCTCAGCAATATCCAGAAAATGTGTCAAAGGATACAATTTAAATAAACAAGTGAACTCACACAGGAGGTGAAAGTGCGGACAAAATGCTTTTATAGTCTGTCTTAATCTCTGAAAACAATTGAGAGATACAAATCTGGTCACTCTTACAGGGACGGGAATGGAGATGAAAGAATCCATCTGAGACGTGAGTGTTTTAACTAGAATTTCAAAGAAAAATAGCATTTGCAATCTGTTAAGGCGTAATATAGCGCAATTATACCAAATATTTTTCCTGATGATAAAATCTTCTATTTCTCTTTTATAAAATGATGAATCATAACTGGGCACAAACACTGATTTGATTTGAGAACTGGGACTGCAAAGAAAACAGCAAATTATTTGCCAGAAAGGTGACCTTGGTAAGCTGGAATCTCAGGTTTGAAATGGTACAGTGGCATAGAATGTTGTTATTTCCAAAATCTGCAGAAAGGAACCGGAACACTCCCATTGTCATTTCATCTTTGCTGCTATATTGTTATGATTTGGAGGTGCTGGTGTTGGACTGGGCTGTACAAAGTTAAAAATCACACAACACCAAGTTATAGACCAACAGGTTTATTTGGAAGCACTAGCTTTTGGAGCGCTGCTCCTTCATTAGGTAGCTGTGGAGTATCATTCAAAGGCTCACTGATGATGTTTGGTTTGATTTGATTCCTTCGGCCCAACCAGTCTACACCGATCCTCCGAAGAGAAACCCACCCAGATCCATTTCCCTTTGACTAATGCAACCAACGCTATGGGCAATTTAGCATGGCCAATTCACTCTAAACTGCACATTTTTGGACTGTGGGAGGAAACCGGAGGAAACCCATGCAGACACGGGGAAAATGTGCAAACTCCATACAGACAGTCGCCCCTGAGGCTAGAATCGAACCTGGGACCCTGGTGCTATGAGGCAGCAGCGCTAACCACTGAGCCACCGTGCCACCCTAGTATGGTAACAAAACATCTGAAAATGAACCTTCCAGATCAGCGAACAAACCTCTTTCCAGAACTTCACCCTGAGCTACAAATCTTCTCAAAACTCAATAACTATACATTGTTAGGTTTGTCAGTGATTTCCCTTTCCATTCTTTTTCTCCTGCTATCTTAATGAGCTCACAACTCTGTAGATAATATGAGCCCTTGACTAAATTTCCCAGACAGTAGCTCCCAATAGAAGACAAAGACTTGAGACTTTTTCGCGCAGAGGGTGGTACGTGTATGGAATGAGCGACAGAGGATGTGGTAGAGGCTGGTACAATTGCAACATTTAAGAGGCATTTGGATGGGATGAATATGGGATTCATATGAATAGGAAGGGTTTGGAGGGATATGGGCCGGGTGCTGGAAGGTTGGACGAGATTGGGTTGGATATCTGGTCGGCATGGACGAGTTGGACCGAAGGGTCTGTTTCCATGCTGTACATCTCTACTATGACTCTATAAGTAGGTTCTTATCAGTATGTAATTTATGGAGCACTATAAAGATCAGTGCTGGGACCACAACTATTTACATTAAATATTAATGACGTGGATGAGGAAAGTTAAAGTAATATAGTTTGCAAATTGAGTCATTGAGTCACAGAGATATACAGCATGGAAACAGACCCTTCGGTCTAACCTGTCCATACTGACCAGATAACCAAAATATATCTAGTCCTTTTTGCCAACATTTGGCCCATATCCCTCTAAACCCTTCCTCTTCATATACTCATCCACATGTTTTTTTAAATGTTGCAATTGTACCAGCCTCCACCACTTCCTCTGGTAGCTCGTTCCACACAGGTACCACCCTTGATGTGAAAGCATTGTCTCTTAGGTCCCTTTTAAATCTTTCCCCTCTCACCTTAAGCTTTTGCTCTCCAGTTTTCAACTCCCTCAAACCAGGGAAAAAACCTTGTCTATTTACCCTATCCATGCCCCTCATGGTTTTATACATCTCAGCCTCCAAAACTCCAGGGAATACAGCCCCAGTCGATTCAACCTCTCCTCATACCTCAAACCCTCCAACCTTGGCAACATTCTTGTAAATATTTTCTGAAGCCTTTTGGGCGG
Source organism: Chiloscyllium punctatum (assembly GCF_047496795.1). NCBI lineage: Eukaryota > Metazoa > Chordata > Chondrichthyes > Orectolobiformes > Hemiscylliidae > Chiloscyllium > Chiloscyllium punctatum. The sequence goes on from NC_092758.1 coordinate 86,344,780, forward strand.
CACAATGGTTAGCACTGCTGCCTCACAGCACCAGAGACCCGGGTTCAATTCCCGCCTCAGGCAACTGTCTGTGTGGAGTTTGCATATTCTCCCCGTGTCTGCGTGGGTTTCCTCCGGGTGCTCCAGTTTCTTCCCACAGTCCAAAAATGTGCAGGTTAGGTAAATGTACCATGCTAAATTGCCGGTAGTGTTAGGTGAAAGGGTAAATGTAGGGGAATGGGTATGGGTGGGTTGCTCTTCGGAGGGTCGGTGTTGGGCTTGTTGGGCTGAACATCCCTCCCATAGCAGGGAAACCAGAATTGCACACAATATTCCAAAAGTGGCCTCATCAATGTCCTGTACAGCCACAACATGACATCCCAACTTCTATACTCAATGCCCTGACCAATCAAGGAAAGCCTACCAAATGTCTTCTTTGCTATTCCATCTACCTGCGACTCCACTTTCAAAGAATTATGAACTTGCAATCCAAGGTCTCTTTGTTCAGCAACACTCCACAGAATCTTATCATTAAGTGTATAAGTCCTGCCATGATTTGATGACAGAAATAAGTGGGGGAAGGCGAGTGGTGATGATGCAATGAGTCTGCAGAGGAATACAGACAAATAAAATGAATGGGCAAAAATTGTCACACAGGAATACAAAGTGGGAAAACATGAGGTCATGCATTTTGGTAGTGTGATATGGTAAACTTCAGAACTCTAATAACTGCTCAATGGTTGAAAGCATCAGCAATAACTCCTACTGTTTCCTGAGATTTAAGGATAAACTATGAGAAATGACTTAAAATGCCAATGAACCAGCCCCGGGAAAAGAAGGAAGGAAAGCTACATAAACAAAGTGTTCTAACAACTGCCTGATAACTGGCTGCCTTATGCCAGAAGGACAAATAATTGCCCTGAAGAAGAGTTTAAGTGTTAATGGCAAGGTTCAAACAGATAGCTAACTTCAAATGTCATTAGGAACAGAGAAGCTCTACCAGATTCCCAGGATGTGGAGGTACCGGTGTTGGACTGGGGTGGGCAACGTCAGAAGTCACACGACACCAGGTTATAGTCCAACAAGCTTATTTGAAATCACAAGCTTTCACAGCACTGCTGCTTTTTAGGTGAAGAGAACAGTGCTCTGAAAGCTTGTGATTTCAAACAAACCTGTTGGACTGTAACCTGGTGTCTCCAGCAACGCTTTCCAGTCCCGAACTATTCACAGGGTGTAAAAGCTTTTTACCACATTTACTACTTTTGCAAATCACTTTAACTCTGTATCATCTCCACCTTGATAATTTTACAAGCAGGAAAAGTTTCTGCCCATCTATGTTAACCAATTTCCTTATAAGCTTGAAAACCTCCATTAGATCACCTCTTGGCCTTCTCCTCTCTAAGAATTATAATCTCTCAAATCTACTCTAAAACTGAAGTCTCTCATCTCTGGAACTATTCCTGTAAACCTTTCCTGCACTCTCTCCAATGTGCTTACCTCTTTCCAACAATGTCATGCCCAAGAATACACTCCAGCTTATACCATATACAACTTCAACATCACTCCTTACTTTTGTGCAATACACTCCTATTGACAAAACCAAGGATACCGTATACTTTAATAACTGCTCTATTCACTTAACTTACCACCTTCAATGATCTATGCTCATGTACACACAGGTTCCTATTGCTCAGTCCTTTGAGTATCGGAGTTGGGAAGTCACACTGAGGGTTGTACAGGACATTGGTGAGGCTTCTTCTGGAATACCATGTCCCGTACTGGTCGTCTAGTTATAGGAAGGATACTATGAAGCTGAAGTGAGTTCAGAAAAGATTTACCAGGATGTTGCCAGGAATGGAGGAGTTGAGTTACAAGGAAAGGTTGGATAGACTGGGACTTCTTTCATTGGAGCTTAGGAGGTTGAGAGGTGACATTATAGAAGTTTATAAAATCATGAGGGGTATAGATAGTGTTAATGTTAGGTGTCTTTTGCCGAGGAAGTGGGGGGATTCCAAGGCTGGGGGGCACATTTTAAGGCGAGAGGAGGAGGATTTTAAAAAAAGACGTGGGCAAAATTTTTTAAACAGAGGATGGTTCGCATGTGGATTGAACATCCTGAGGATGCAATGGATGTGGGTGCAGTTAAAATGTTTAAAAGACATTTGAATAAATGCATGAATAGGAAAGGTTTGAGGGATATGGACCAGGAGCAGACAGATAGGACTAATTGAGTTTGGGAACATGGTCAGCAAGGACTAGTTGGACAGAAGTGTCTGTTAGCGTGCTGTATAATTCCAGGTGCTTTCTATGAAATACATCACCTCACATTTATCTGCATTTAGCTTCATCTGCCAATGGAAAACTTGCCTATTCGAAGAGTTACGTTGTATTCTTCAGAATGCTTCCAATCCACAAACTGTCCCCTGCCCGCCAAGTTCCAGACCAGTAATTTTCAGCATTAAATACTGTTTTCCCTTACCGTCACAGGTGAAATCCTGAACAGCCACATCCTGGATCGGGATTTCCTTGAGGAAGAACGGTTTCTGACAGCGTGGGTTTCCACTGACGACCCTTCTCTTCCTCAGCCACCGCCCCAACCAGGCCAGGTGACAGTTACAGTTGAAGGGATTGGCCAAAAGGTTGCTATGGAGATTGGAGAACACATTCATATTATTTTGTCAATTATAACGCCTTCACTTGGTCAATCTAGCTTTTACATAAAAAAATGGGCAAAGAATGTACAAAAAGGCTTTTAAGTAATTGAATCTTCTCACTGATGAGTTTGGCTTGGATCCATTGAATGTAACATGGCTCCACCTTATGAGTTTTCTTTTAAGAACTAGGGGACACAGGTTAAAATACAGAGTATCTTATTCTTATCTGTGGAACTCCCTGCTCAGTGAAGTAGTTAAGACAAAAAAACTGCAGATGCTGAAGAAGGATAACACCGAAACATTAACATCTCCACCTCCTGAAGCTGCCTGCCTTGCTGTGTTCTTCCAGTCTCCTGTTTGTCTATAGTGAAGTAGTTGAGGCTTCCTCATTGAATGTTCTTAAAGCTAAGTTTTTTTTTGAACAATAAAGAAATTAAGGGTTACGGTGCGAGGGTGGGTAAGTGGAGCGGAGTCCATGAAAAGATCAGCCATGATCTTATTGAATGGGGGAGCAGGCTCGATGGTTCAGATGGTCTACTCCTGCTCCTAGTTCTTATGTTCTAAACTGAGATGAGGAGACATTTTGTGCAATTACGTGAAAGGCGAACATGTCATCTTCTGCCTTGGGACCCTCCAACCCCATGGTATCAATGTGGATTTCACCAGGTTCCTCATTTCCACTCCTCCCACCTTATCCCAGTTCCAACCTTCCAACTCGGCACTGCCCTCATGAACTGTTCTACCTGTCCATCTTCCTTCCCACCTATCCATTCCATCTGCCTCTCTGACCAATCACCATTAGCCCGGTATTCATCTACCTATCACACTCACAGCTAGCTTCCCACGCCCCCCCCACCCCCCAACCGGCTCACAGCCCCGTTCCTGATGAACAGCTTATGCCCGAAACATCGACTCTTCTGCTCCTCGGATGATGCCTGACCTGCTGTGCTTTTCCAGCGCCACACTCTTGACTCTGTGGACTTAGTCTGTGGAACTCTCTTCCCAGAGAGCAGTAGAGACAGGGTTCATTTTAAGGCTAAGCTAGACAGATTAACAAGGTGAAGATGGGCCAGTGCAGTTCAGACCACATTCAGATCTCCAATGATGTTACGGATGGTGAACCAGGTCTGAAGGGCCAAACAGTCTACTCATTCATATATTCTTGTGAGATATATCTTTACACTAGCTATTCAAGTGAAGAATGAATTGCCAGAGCTTCCTCTGACTGAAAACATGCAACCTCTACCACTACAAGGATAAGGGTAGCAATGCTTGTAAGAACCATCACCTCCCAAGTTCCCTTCTAGATGTTTTGTAATCAATCTGTTCAGAGATATTATTACACGCCTCTGGAGCAGGTGGGATCTGAACCCAGGCCTGCTGGCCTGGAGGTAGGGATACTACCACTGCACTGCCAGAGTACCTTTGCAAGTTCCCTTCTAAGGCACACACCATCCTGACTTCCAACTATATCACAGTTTCTTCACTGTCAACTGAGTCAAAATCCTGGAACTCTCTCCCTACCAACACAGAGTGTCACTCCACCTCATGGACTGCAGTGGTTCAAGAAACCACTTTCTCCAGGGCTGTGACTAGTGGTGTCCCACAGGGATCAGTGCTGGGACCTCTGCTGTTCGTGATCTACATGAATGCTTTGGAGGAAAACGCAGTTGGTCTAATTAGTAAGTTTGCGGACAATACAAAGATTGTTCGAGTTGCAGGTAGTGAGGAAGGTTGTCAGAGGATACAGCAGGATATAGATGTGTTGGAGGTAAGGGCAGAAAAATTACAGATGGAGTTTAATCTGGACAAATGTGAGGTAAAGGGCAAGTACAAGTGGAAATTATACAGTGAATGGCAGAACTCTTAGGAATACTGATAGGCAGAGGGAACTAGGTGTGCAGGTTCACAGATCACTGAAGGTGGCAGCACAGGTAGATAGGGTAGTAAAAAAGGCCCTTGCATGCTTGCCTTCATTGGAAAGGCCATTGAGTATTAGGATAGACAAGTTATAATGCAGGTTTATAGAACTTTTGTCAGGCCACACTTGAATATTATGTACAGTTCTGGTCGCCACACGACCAAAAGGACGTGGATGCTTTGAAGAGCGTACAGAAAGCTTTTACCAGGATGTTGCCTGGTATGGGGGATTTTAGCAATGAAGTGAGGTTCGCTAGACTGGGTTTGTTTTCACTGGAATGCAGAAGGTTGAGGGATGACCTGATATTAAGATTGTGAATATATAAGATTATGAATAAGTTTATAAGATTGTGAATAGCTTGGATAGAGTGGAAAGTATGAAGCTTTTTCCAAGGGTGGATGGGTCAATTACTACAGGACACAGCTTCAAGGTGTGAGGAGGGAAGTTTAAAAGAGATGTGCGATGCATGTTTTTCACACAAAGGGTGGTGATTGCCTGGAACTCACTGCCAGAGGAGGTGATATAAGCAGACACAACAGCAGCATTCAAGAAGCACCTGATGGATACATGAATAGGAAGGGAATAGAGGGATACAGATCCTGTAAGTGAAGACCGTTTTCATATGGAAGGGCAAAACGTGTCAGCGCAGGCTTAGAGGGCTAAAGGGCCTGTTCCTGTGCTGTATTGTTCTTTGTTCTAAATCTTTAATCAAATGCTGAGGCGAAATTAGGTGGTACTCTATGTACTTACATGGTGGAGAGAGAATGGAGGGTGTTGAAAGCTCCAGGGGTGATGGTGGTGACCCGGTTATCGTACAGTGATAGCAACCGGACAGAACTAAGGCCAGTGAAAGTGTCATTGTTGACACAACTGATCCGGTTATTCCGCAGCATCCTACAACACAGAGAAAGAAAAGGGAACATTTCAGCGCCTAATAATCATATCAACATTGCTTCTCTTTCAAACATTTGGGACAAGACATCCATAGAATCTCGACAGTGTGGAAGCAGGTTGTTTGGCCCATTGAAGCCACACCAATCCTTTGAAGGGCATACCACCCCCTACCCTATCACTATGCATTTCCCATGGCCAATCCACCTGACCCACACATCTTTTGACTGGAACACCTGGAGAGAACCCACGCAGACACAGGGAGGAGAACAGGCAAACTCCATACAGACAGTCAGCCCAAATCCGGGTCCCTGGCGCTGTGAGGCAGCAGTGCTAACCACTGAGCCACTGTGCCGCCCCATGAGTGAACAGGAGTTGCTGAGGACATTGCAGTATCTATCCAGTCAAACCATTGATGCTCAAAATAAAGATTAAAAATTTCACGTGTTATTGAAATAAATCCAGTTCTGCTCTTGGCCAAATGGAGAGATTCCACTGATTCAGAAATCCTCTTTAAATTGTGTTCCGTCTCTTCGGCACAATCCCACAATTTCAAAGATAGAACAAAGAACATAGAACAATACAGCACAGAACAGGCCCTTCAGCCCACGATATTGTGCCGACCATTGATCCTCATGTGAGGATCTATAAAAGCTATTCACTAGGAACCCAGTAGTGCACAACCAAGGAAACTATTAAAAAGTTCAGTGCAGTTGTTTTTTTTTCCATTTAAAATTGTTTTTAGTGAGCTTGGAGTAGATTTCTCACACATAATGGATTGCTAACTTATTTTAAAAATGTTTCTGTCTTGGTAATAAACAATCGTCAGCTATGCCAATAAACCACACAGGGCAATCATTCTTAAAACATGAGCAGGTATATTTTTGAATGAAAAGAAAAAATATGAACCATTTTTAAACTGTCTGATTGCATTGGTCCATTACATATTTTTTATTAAATAAAAACCAAAAGAACTGCAGATGCTGGAAGTCAAAAACAAAAACAGAAGTTGCTGGAAAAGCTCAGGTCTGGCAGCATCGGAGGAGAGAAATCAGAGTTACCGTTTTGGGTCCAGTGGCTCTTCCTCAGAGCTAATCAGATTCATCTTGACTCAAAACGTTAGCTTGCTCTCTCTCCATGGATGCTGCCATTATTATTTTTATTTCAGCACAGATTTCAGCATCTGCAGTAATTTGTTCTTACCTTGTTACTAGGAAAAGTTGTTTTTAATGTAGAAGATAGGATGAGGGAATTGGTTAAGGAGCAAACGATTGGTGGAGATGGAGCCCAAAAAGAGAGGAGAACAGATGCCGAAAGAACTGCAGATGCTGTTAATCAGAAACAAAAGCAGATGTTGGTGGAAAAGCTCAGCAGGTCTGGCAGCATCTGTGGAGGGAAATCAAAGTCAACGTATCAGGTTGAGTGGCCCTTCCTCAGAACCTCTCCACAGATGTTGCCAGACCTGCTGAGCTTCTCCAGCTATCTCTGTTTTTTTTTGGGAGAGAGGGAAACAGTTGGACAGACAAAGGAGCAGATAGTGATCAGCCTGGGAGAATGAATAGCTCCTAACAGGGGGGCCATTTAGTGGCTAACAAAGATGGTGTGTAATAGCAGACCATGTGATAACAAAGCCTGGTGTGTGGGGGTTGGGGTAACAACATGGGAGAAGGTGTCTCAAGCCCTAGAATTGTTGAAATTGATGTAAATGTTTTATGTTTGATTTTAATCAGAATCTTAAGTAATAGGCTATCCAGCACACTGTCCAGAATATTTTGGGTGGAATATTCTATCCAAAGTTGAAACTATGTCTGGCCACTTTCCATCTGTAAAACCATCTGTGATTAACTGGCATAGTTTACGTTGACGTACACAAAAATCAAAAGTAAACAGCTTAAAATTAGAAATCCAACAAACTGGAGGCTTTTGGTGTATAAAACAGATTTGCTCTGACAGCTGTCCTGATACCAGGTACTCTCCAGATATTGCAGATTATCAGCGCTCTGCACTTACAGTGTCTTGAGTCCAGAGAGACCAGCAAACATTCGGCTATGGACCATTTCCAGTTCATTTCCAGTCAGCAACAATTCCAAGACTCCTGACGCCCCTTCGAATGTTCCCTCCCGGATATCTCTGATCTTGTTGTTGCTCAGGTTTCTAATGAGAGACAGTGAAAAATATTAATTCTCAAAGGAAGTATGACAAATATTAATTTGGGAAAATTATACTCCGTTCCTCTTTCCAAATGCATTTTCAGTGTAGGTGTCCAACCTAAATAGCTTTTATGATTAGCCTTGTACGGAATTGGAAAATGAAAATGTTTCATGGAAACAGTCATAAGCAAGACGTTGATGAAAAATGGACATGTCTGAAACCCATTTCCTAAATTCTCCATAATGTTAAAATACATTTTTGATCAAAATTCAGACTGTTTTTAATATTCTAATTTAATTTATGTTGTTAATGAGGTAGGTGGCACTGAAATTTAACACTGTCTGTGTACACTGTTTTATTAGGTATGCAGTCTGGCTTCCAATTCAGTTCATGCAGATGGAATGAAGCTTTCCTGTCAGATGGCAATTAAGAGTCCATGGTGAAATAAGTTTGGGCAGTCTCATAGTACAGTTCCCAGAGGAAACAAGTCCAGTTCACAAATCTGACTACAATTCAGCACTAATTGGGCAATACACCTTGGGATATGCACAAGGATAGATGGTGTAGGAAATAGAAATGTCACATTGATGCAAGTTGGGAATGTTTGGCAAGCATGTTACTGGGCAATATAAAGGGAACTGTGAACTCTATCTAACCTCAGCTATTTTGGAAGGGAAAGCGCTTAATGTAGACTAAGACGGTCCATTTCTAAGCTCTTCACACACGCATATAAACACAATGTCAGTGGATCTACACGTGCACAGAGGTGGACATTACATTCTGAATGTGGATCCACACATGCATGCACACAAGGTATCCTTGGTAGGTTAATACAAAAGGTAAAATCTTCAGAATTGGGCAGAAGGACGTTACTTAGAGAAGCTCAGCTGGTACGATCATAACATTTAGCTATTATTACATTAGGGAATTTACCAATGGATCAGACGAGTTAAGATTTGATTAGAAAGTAAGTTTTGAAATGAGATGCCTGTTATTATACAGCCAGGAACTCACAGGCTTTCCAAATTGAATCTCAGTAATAGGAAAATCCACTTATAATCTACAAAACAAGATTGCAAAGCTTAATCACACCTCTCTGTAACCTTCCATTGAGAAACCTTGCAGTTGTGAGGAATGATTTGCAGTGTGACTCTGGGTCTACTTACACAATGTGAATGGCAGCGTTTGAGGAAGGCAGCTTGCTCGGGCACTTAGGGGTGAGCAACAAATGCTGTCCTTGCCATTGATGCCCATATCTTGGGAAAGAGCAAATACAAACTATGACTACATTAATGATGATTGAGACATTATGCACAGATCATGGAGTGGGTCCTTTTCAAATGTCTTCTGAACCTTTCCTGACTCATACTGGCACACTTCTAATGGACGGAAGAATCTCATGTTCAAACCCAGACTTCAAGCTATTGGATAATGATAAATGGATGGCAAGATGACAACCTGCAGTTTGAGAAGCAGGAAACTTTGTTCACAGGAAAGATTCAACAACAGTCTGCCCAAAACAGCCTCTTGGTTATTCTGCTATGAAAGCAATCTTTGTAACTGCAATAACCCCACAGAGGCCGGTGTCCTGTTACCAAGTCACCCTTTATTTACACGTGGAGAGGCGTTGACACTGATGAAGGGCTCAATTCCTGATGACGGCCTTATGCCCAAAATATCAATTCTCCTGCTCCTCGGATGGTGCCAGGCTGTGCTTTTGCAGCACCACACTCTTCGATGCTGATCTCCAGCATCTGCAGTCCTCACTTTCTACAAGTCCTTCACACTGGTCCAGCTCCCTCAGAGCTGGCTGTCAGAGTGAACAAAACCTCTGACACTCCTGTTTCTATCTGTCAGCCAGGGCTCCCTGACTGGACCAGGTTAACAGCCCCGGTCAGGCAACTCACATTCTCTGAGGTCCACCTGGCTGACCTCGTTGCAATCATACAATAATCATCCATGACACAGGCAGACAGTCAACATTCTAGAAAACTTGGTCGATTGTCTTCTTTCAAACATGGGAGTGTGGGGGAGTCCACTTGCTCAGAAACCCAGCGGCATAATCTTCCTCACCATTACGGTAGTGTAGCAAATGAACCGTCAAATCAGAATATTGGCTCAGAGTTAACTTGAACTTGAAAATCTTTTCCTTCCTGCCTCTAAAAGAATCCATTAGGGTCCCTGAATGCCTGCTTTTTTTGACTGCCTGTTTAGTTTCTCCAGGTGCAAGTTACAAAGTCAGTCAAAGAACAGATCCTCCTCTCCGAACTTAACAAATTTTGTCTGGAAAAAATAAACAGGCAACTGAGTGAGACAGTACTGGAACACCATTGTGTAATTCCTTGACATTAATCCGAGCACTAACATGGCTGATGCTTCAACGGTAATCAGTGTATGTCCAACTGTATTGGAAACCTGTTGGGGCTAGTACAGAAAAGCATACAGCAAATCGAGCAGGGAGCTGGGTTAAGAAGTAAATTATGCAAGGGCAACATGGAGAAGATGAGGTAAAACCAGGGTGAGCCAAGACAGCAGAAAGGAGTGAGCCAAGAATCAAACTGTGCCAGAGTAGTAGAGGAAAAAGTAGAATAAGAAACTGATTGAATGGTTAAAAAGCCAAAAATAACCAAGTTATGCAGGAGCTGCAGAATTGCTACAGCAGTCACGGTAATGCAAAGTCAGAAGTCACATGACACCAGGTTAGAGTCCAACAACACTGTTCTGAAAGCTTGTGATTTCAAATAAGCCTGTTGGACTATAACCTGGTGTTGTTTGACTTCTGACTTTGTCCATGACAGTCCAACACTGGCACCTCCACATTATTGTAGTGCAGGGTTGGAAAACACTTCAGGAAGAGGTTAAATTATCACATTAGATCTTCTGACTCTTGATTATGGGCTCATTAGGATGTGAATACAATGGATGAAAGAATAGATAGAAGGCCACCTCATGGATTTGATCCAGAATTTTATCCCCCAGGAAAAGATGTGAAAAAAACCTGCTTGGTCAAAATACTTCCCAGAACTCAAATTGAGTCCGGTATGGAAAGGAAGGGGACACCTTTGCCTTGATTGGGTATGAAGAAAGAGAGAGAATATATGAATCTTGCAAAGTATGAAAATGAAACAACTCATTATTCTCTAACCTATTTTCTGTCTTTAGTATGGTCCAAAAGTAGGCATCCAGAGATATTGTCATGGAGTTATACAGCAGAAACAGACCCTTCTGTCCAATTCATCCATGTTGACAAGATATCCTTAACTGATTGAGTCCAATTTGCCAGCACCTGGCCCATATCCCTCCAAACCCTTTCTATTCATATACCTATCCAGATGCCATTTAAATGTTGCAATTGTACCAGCCTCCACCACTTCCTCTGGCAACTCATCTCATACACGCATCACCCTCTGTGTCAAAAGTTGCCCCTCAGGTCCCTTTTAAATCTTTTCCCTCTCACCTTAAACCTATGCCTTTTAGTTTTGGACTCCTCCTCCCTGGGGAAAAAGACTTTGTCTATTTACCCTATCCATACCCCTCATGGTTTTATAAACCTCTATAAAGTCACCTCTCAGCCTCCACACTCCAGGAAATTAGCCCAACCTCTACCTGGAGCTCAAAAGCACCAATCTGTGCCATTCGTTACCACTCATTGAGAGGACAGCCAAAGATTAATCATCCTTGACTTATTTTCGTGCTATAATTTAAAGAAGAAATTCAATCTATTTTTCCTCAGAATTCTGGGAGTAATTTGAAAGTAAAGAGGTGTTGCATACTGAAACCATAACGATAAGTAACTGGCAACAAAGAAGGGTGGATGTAACGGGCAGCACGTCAGTTTCTGAGTCAGAAACCCTGGGTTTCGTTCCCACTCCAGCAGGCGATGTCTAAGAACGATCTTCTCAGAAGTCAGAAAAACAGGTCGAGTGTCTGCATATAAAATTTTGCGAGCACGCACCAATTGCAGGCAGAAAGACAGGAATCAAGCCCTGGTGAAGGTCTTATGCCTGAAATGCCGACTGTCCTGCTCCTCAGATGCTGCCTGACCTGTTGTGCTTTTACAGCGCCACATCTTTCGACTCTAACTCTCCAGCATCCGCAGTCCTCGCTTTCCAAACAGAACCATGGACCAACATAGAAGTCCACGATGGGCAATGTCCTTTAGGGTGCACCAAGTTAAAAATCACACAACACCAGGTTATGGTCCAACAGGTTTACTTGGAAGCATTAGCTTTTGGAGCGCTGCTCCTCCTGCCACATCGGAAGAGGAAGAAAAATGAATGTCCACTTTGGGGTTGAGAACTCATTGAGTTGGATCTGTCACATGAGTGATCCATTGTCAGTTTGTGTTGAGCTATTCCAAGGGCATTAAACCCTGCACATTGTCAGCATGACCAGTGCATCACATGTGCACTGTGCACTAATTTCCAATTTAGACATGTGATGGACGGCGCGGTGCCTCAGTAGTTAGCACTGCTGCCTGCATCAGGAACATGGGTTCGATTCCACCTTCAGGTGACTGTCTGTGTGGAGTTTGCACATTCTCTGCATGGGTTTGCTCTGGTTTCCTCCTGCAGTCCCAAGATGTACAGGCTAGGTGATTTGGCCATGCTAAATTACCCATGGAGTGCAGACTAAGTGGATTAGCCATGGGAAAAATGCAGAAGTATAGGGTGGGTCTGGATGGGAGGGTTCGGTGTGGACTAGATGGACCAAATGGCCTACTACCACACTGTAGGGATCCTATGGTTTTATGTATAATGTTTCCAAATATCAGCATGAAGATAGAAGACTATTTCCCCCTTTAGTTGTAACCTACCAAAAGCAAAATACTAACACCGTCTGGCCAATGAGTATTGTTTTCTTTCCAACCTCCCTAATCCCTCAAGGGAAACTCACTCTTGCTGAGGTACTTTTACCACGGTGCCAAACTACCTCTGACTACCTTGACTAACTAACCAGCCTTCATGAATGAATACAGGCAAGTCACTGAGCATCAGGCAAGCTTATCTTGCCTTTCCCAGCACAGTATATTTCACAAAATTCACTGGATATTGCAGAAGGGCAAGGCTAGGAGTAACCTGAAGGTTGTCCAACAGACTCAATAGTTGCTTGATCCACTCAGTCATTTGTACAGGAAGATACCAAGCATGCTCGGTCTCCATTCAAGGTCTAATCCATTCAGCAGAAAAGCAGGCACGCCTTCCCAGACTCTGCCTCAAGAGACATTACACCTTTCCCCTGGACACATTCAGCTCTGGAGTCAAGAAGGATTGATCATCCAATCACTGCACCCAATCAAGCTTGATGGGAAGTCAGTAAAACTAAAGACAAGCAGATCGCCCGGGTGTGAGAATACTCAACTGATTTTTCTCCTTTTCTTCCATGACGGAGTTTCTAACCTTCACTGTCATTCCCCCAACCAACCAACAAAAGTCAGACAACTTCAATTAAGAATGGGCAGAAAAGATGGTTTGGCAATGCTAAATTGCCCATCATGTCTAGGGATACGCTGGTTCGATGGGGTGGCCATGGAAAATGCAGGGTTACAGGGAGAAGGAGTGTGAGCCGGTGAGTAGAATGTTCTTCAGTGGATCCGATGGGCCGAATGGCCTGCTTCCACATTGTAGGGATTCTGTGAATGTACTGGGGAAGACAGGAACCCAATCTCTGCCCTGCTACTTGAAGAGCAGCAGACACTAAGTGTGACACTTTTTCATCCATGTTTAAGATGCACCAATTGGACGTTAGGTTACATTAAACCTGTACCAATGTCCAGAGATGTGCAGTTCGGGTGGATTGGCAATGCTAAGTTGCCTATAGTGTCCAGGGATGTGTACGTTAGATGGATCAGTCATGGGAAATGCAGCAATAGGGTAGGGCATGAGATGTTCTTCGGAGATTCAGTGTGGACTGGTTGATTGGCCTGTTTCCACATTGTAATGACCCTACAATTCTATGATTCAATGACTTGAGCCCAGAAATGCAGGCTGTGTCATGTCTTTTCATCATCAGGCCAGGCAGACTTTACGTGCCCTCTGTCAAAAAGGCTCAAGGCAGAGTAAAACGTGAGGTCAGGGAAAATTCACTTGGGTCATTCTTGGGTCTATTTGATTCAACGAATCATTGACCAATGATATTATTAGGGTACTAAGTACATCATTCTGCAGAGATCTGGCATTCTCAGTTCAAAGCGATAGCTGACATCCTCCAGGTTACACTCCAGTAGCCTCTTATAGAATTCATGTGTAAGTCAGCATTGTTGGGATTTCAAACTATGGAAGGAGTGCTCAACAATAAAATCTTCATCAGTGAACAAAAATTCGAGGGTAGAGAAGAATCGACATCACCACACTCCTGTAATGCAGGAAGTCTGAATTGAAAAACGTGGTGCTGAAAAAACACAGCAGGCCAGGCAGCATCTGAGGAGCAGGAAAATCAACGTTTTGGGCATAAGCCCTTCTTCAGGAATGAGGTTGGTGTGCCAAGCAGGCTGAGGTAAAAGGTAGGGGGGAGGGAATTTGGGGGAGGGGCGCTGGGAAAAAGATAGGTGGAAGGAGGTGAGGGTGAGGGTCATAGGCCAGAGTGGGGTTGGGGGCAGAGAGGTCGGGAATAAGATTGCAGGTCAAGAGGGCAGTGCTGAGTCCGAGGGTTGGGACTGAGATAAGGTAGGGGGAGGGGAAATGAGGAAGCTGGAGAAATCTGCATTCATCCCGTGTGGTTGGAGGGTTCTTAGGCGGAAGATGAGGCGCTCTTCCTCCAGGTGTTGTGTGGCCAGGGTCTGGCGATGGAGAAGGCCAAGGACCTGCATGTCCTTGGCGGAGTGGGAGGGGGAGTTAAAGTGTTCAGCCACGGGGCGGTTGGGTTGGTTGGTGCGGGTGTCCCAGAGGTGTTCCCTGAAATGTTCCGCAATTAGGCGGCCTGTCTCCCCAGTGTAGAGGAGACCACATCGGGTGCAGCAGATGCAGTAAATGATGTGTGTGGAGGTGCAGGTGAATTTGTGATGGATATGGAAGGATCCCTCGGGGCCTTGGAGGGAAGTGGTGGGGGGGGTGTGTGGGCACAAGTTATGCACTTCTTGCAGTTGCAGGGGAAGGTGCCAGAGTGGATGTTGGGTTGGTGGGGGGTGTGGACCTGACAAGGGAGTCGCAGAGGGAGTGGTCTCTCCGAAATGCTGATAGGGGTGGAGAGGGAAATATATCCTGGTGGTGGGGTCTGTTTGGAGGTGGCGGAAATGATGGAGGATGATACAATGTATCTGGAGGTTGATGGAGTGGAAGGTGAGGACCAGTGGGGTTCTGTCCTGGTGGCGATTGGAGGGGCGGGGTTCAAGGGCGGAGTTGCGGGAAGTGGAAGGCCCAACCGCCCCGTGGCTGAACTCTTTAACTCCCCCTCCCACTCCGCCAATGATATCGCCAGACCATACGACGCCTGGAGGAAGAGCGCCTCATCTTCTGCCTAGGAACCCTCCAACCACACAGGATGAATGTAGATTTCTCCAGCTTCCTCATTTCCCCTCCCCCCACCTTATCTCAGTCCCAACCCTCGGATTCAGCATCACCCTCTTGACCTGCAATCTTCTTCCCGACCTCTCCAACCAAACCCCTTCTTCAGCCTATCACCCTCACCTCCTTCCACTTAACTTTTTCCCAGCGCCCCTCCCCCAAATTCCCTCCTCCCAACCTTTTATCTCAGCCCGCTTGGCACACCTTCCTCATTCCTGAAGAAGGGCTTCTGCCCGAAACGTCGATTTTCCTGCTCCTCGGATGCTGCCTGGCCTGCTGTGTTTTTGCAGCACCACATTTTTCAACTCTGGTACTCCAGCATCTGCAGTCCTCACTTTCTCCTAGGGAGTCTGAATTGTCTATCAGTGACATGGAGAAACGACATCAACATCCAATTCTCTGGATTCAATGGGAAGACCATCAAAAAGATGCTGGTATCCTTTCTGAAGCCAGTTTCTCAAGCGCTCAGGCAAGGTCCATAGAATTACCTTTGATGAACTGGACACCACACCCACATGGCTAAAATCCATATTCTCTGCCAAGTTCTGCTTTCAGGAGCCAAGACTCCTGGCGAGGGCAAAGAAAATACTACGAAGACACACTGAAGCTCTGCTGGAAGCAATTACAAAACGACACAGAGGAACTCGCTGCCAATCATTCATGACAACACTAACTCCAGCTACATGATGTTTCTAATCCAAATCCCTGAGTAATGAGATAGAATGACAGCAGAGAAGGGAAATAAAAAACAAATCCTGCATTCTGGATCGCACTACCTCGAGAGACATCCTGTCCTGTGTTCACAAAGATTTGCTGGTCAGACACACAGACCAAAGGCAGAAATCTACAACCCTGACCAGACACCATGGTCAATTCAAGGCACAGCCATTGACAAAGCCATTGACAAAGCCATCAATTCAGTCACTCGACAGGCACTGATCCTCAGAATCAGTAACTTGGCTTGTTTTCAAAAGTATCAGATTGTGTCTTAAACTCAAAGGGAACTGGTACAATGGTTCAATCGTCTGCCTTCCTTTGAACAAATCTAGCTCGCGTCTTTTTATTGTGAGGATTTGCATGGTGGACATAATTTGCACAATGTTATAAACCCAGATGGCTATGTCAGTGATTGCATTTGTAACATCTGTTTATTGTAGTTAATCATATGCATGTATATTAAATTTGTTTGGGCGGTTATGGAACAAGGTTTGGCACACGGGAACAAAAACAGGGAGCTTAACAACAAGGGAATTTTTCAAATGAGGTTTGATCTAAAAATCAAAGCCTGGCTGATTACAAAGACAAGTTGTGCTCCCTGCTCTGTAAGAGAATGTTGTGATTTGTTTATTTAATGGATAATTGAACAGAGTTGGAAGCCAGTCTTCCAAAAGCTAACTTATCCATTACTGATATTCTGACATTAATTTTTTATGTTATTCCCCTCTTTGCCAATTGTTAGGTTTCTTGTTGTGGTTTATTTGTAAATAAACATGAGGATTATCTACAAGGGATTGTAAGGATATGCAAGAATTCCCTGGAGTTTTCTGGTGCTCTTCTGTCAAAGCTAATGTGGATTAACAGGGGAAAATGCCCATGAAAATCAATCCCCTTAACTGCCTTCACTGGCTAGGACATGGAGTACAAGAATTGGCAAACCATGTTGCAGTTATATAAACCCCTCGTTAGGCCGCATTTGGAGTGTTGTGTGCAGTTTTGATCACCACACTACCAGAAGGAGGTGAAAGCTTTGGAGAGGGCGCAGAGGAGGTTCACCAGGATGTTGCCTGGTCTTGAGGCCATTGGCTCTGAGGAAAGGTTAAAAAGATAGGTTTCATTGGAAAGATGGTGGCCAAGAGGAGAACTGATAGAGGTCTACGCCATTATGTGAGGCATAGATAGAGTGGAAAGTCAGAGGCTTTGTCCCAGGGTTGAGGTTTCAATTACAAAGGAGGCACAGGTTCAAGGTGAGGGGGGAAAGTTTAAGGGGGATGTGTGAGGGAAGTTTTTCACACAGAGAGTGAACGCACTGCCACAAGAGGTGCTGGAAGTGGGCGAGTGGAGACATTTCAGAGGCATCGGGACGGTTACATGAATACGAAGGGAATAGAGGGATCTGGACTGAATAAGGGCAGAAGGTTTGTTGTTTAGTTGGGGCACGATGATCGGCACAGACTGTGAGGACCAAAGGGCCTGTTCCTGTGCTGTACTTGTCCTTGTTCTTTGTTCTGTACTACTGATACATAGATCAATACCCAAGATTTCAAAGGGGAGCAGGTAGGAGGTCAGTTGAATTTTAATATTCTAATGGTCGGGATACAATTGCATAAATGTGAGTGTCAAAGGCATCTCTGCAAAGATGGACTGCCAGAATTTCCAGATTGTTGAGGAACATGGCTCCCAGAGGAACTAATCATAAACAGCTCAGAAAAAGCCAAGACCACAGCAGTGTCACTGAGAACACAGAAGGTTGTTAAGAATGTTCCCATTTGCCTACTCAGTACATTCCTTCATCTTCTTCAGACAGCTTTCACGTACACAAAACTTTACAATGTTTGAGGTGAATACAGACCGGTGAAACTGACTGGTGAGTCACTTTCAAAAACCAAGTGGTACCCCAAAAGGATTAACTACCCTGAGTGGCCAGCTCACTCACAGGCAGGAGACTGGGAGAAGGGAATAAACAAACACACAAATCGACCGTTCCCAGGCAAATAAAACACGTTGCAGGGTACTACCCTTGACATTGTTCTGCCTGAGTGGTTAATTGAACTGTCAGGACACACAAAGCAGAATTCTCTGCACTTGCTCAGAGATTTTAGATGGGTGGGTAAGGGAATGTAATTGGGCAGGATGCAAAATAGACAGAGTTTCCTCTTGGTAGGTTAAGCTTTTGTTGTTAAGTTCTCAGAACTTTGCAGACAAGTTGGGACTTCCAAATCTTCACCTGTTTTGCATTTATTAGCAGGTCATGAATATGGATTGACACTATAACCTACCGGAATTATGTTCACAAGCGCAGTGTTGCTAGCCCAAAACGAGAAGCACATCTCGTTACAAATCCGACCAGACATAAGGGGGACGAACATGGGATGGTTGGTTGCTTCCTTCTAATTCCAAAGAGTAAAACCATCTTCTGTTCCTTGGCTCCATCACAACCAAACCATTTCTTTGTCATCTGATGGAGATACCTGGTACCAAACCTTTTGTGTTTAAATCCTGTGCTGTGGCAACCTCATAATACTCAGGTCCACGAAGCATTGACTAGACAGTAGTTATTAGCCTGGCAGAGTGCAGCACACCACTCATCTTCTTCTGGCAATGGAGCCACATTCTCTTGAGCTGCCAATGGGTGCTGGGCTCTGCAGCCACCTCTATCCAGGCTGCTGTCTTCAGCATCACTAAGGATTCATAGAATCTCTGCATTGTGGAAAGAGGCCGTTTAGTCCATCGAGTTTGTACCAACCCTCTGAAAAACTTCCCACCCAGACCCAGTCTCCCATCCTATCCACGTAACCTTGTATTTCCCATGGCTAATCCACCTAGCCTGCACACTACAGGGCAATTTAGCATGGCCAATTCACCCTTACCTGTACATTGTTAGATTGTGGGAGGAAATCAGAGCACCCGGAGGAAACCCACACAGATATGGGAGAAGGTCCACACAGACAGTTGCCCGAGGCTGGAATCGAACCCAGGTACCTGGTGCCGTGAGGCAGCAGTGCTAACCACCAGCATGGCGCACCTCCTATTGCGCCAGGGCAGGCTTCAGGAAAGCCTGTAAACTAGTATCACTGAAGCGTGGCACTGATTTATTTGCCTGGTCTCTGATGTCTCCAGGGACGGGAGTGGGTGAGGTGTAGAGGTTGTGTGATGCTCCTGGACTACAGAGAGTGAAGTGGTGTCCGGGTGTCTTTTAAACATGGTGCCCAGAAGGATTTTTTTTTTTGCAAGGGCTGAACCCCTTGCGTATGAAATGGGCGGTTTCTACACTCACGGTGAGCTGAGAAGAATGTCATCGTGCAGGAAATCTCTGCACTTGAGTTGAGAAACCTATCACCTTTCACATAACTTGGCCACATAAGAGAAAATTCTGCGGGGACAGACCAAATCAGCACTGCCTTCCTTCTCGGACTGCCTGCGCCACATTGAGAATTTCTCCAACAGATGGACCGTGCATGCCAAATCCAATGTTATGTAGATGCTGGAAATCAGAAACAAAATTAAGAGATGCTGGAAACAGCCAGCATTGACTGAGGTGAAGCAGGGTTAACGTTTCCAGTGCTGAGCTTGCGTCAGACTTCCTAATGCTCGATAAACTTACATTTTTCGCAGGTTTGGCAGCTTCTTAAAGATACCTGTTGCCTCCAAGATCGTCAGTTCATTGTCATTCAGTCGCCTGAGTCAGAAAAAAAGAGATGATTAGATGTATGAGGGAGAGAGTTACTACTTGATACACTAGAGTTGTGCAGAAAACTCCAACCGAGAGAAACACGTTTTTTTAAAAGACCTCCCAATCAAACATTTGTAAATTACAGGTGAAAGTAAAATCTCTAAATTTCACCCCTTGCACAGTTCACCCAGGAAAAGGTACAAAAGAAGTATCACTTGACTCCATCAACTGCGTTTCGGTCCTCTTAGCTCAGATTGCTTTGTTCCTTTTCCAACTTGCTGTCAGACTGGTGCTCCTCTTGTAACTGGAGTCAATTCCACTTACTTCCTCAATGAAAGCTGTACCCACTGCATTTTGTATCAGGATCTCACATCTCAAATGCCACAGGTTCCTTACAACTTGAACAAATGCATGCAGGGCAGAGAGTGTCTAATCCCATCTCTCTCACGCTGTCACTAAACCCAACCTCTACTCTCCCGCACAATTTCCTCCAGCTTCTGCCTGTTCCTTTCCTGGAGGTTCAGACATGTTGTTGTGGGTGTCTGTAACTCAAGAGGCTTTTTCAGAATCCCTATAGTGCAGGAAGAGGCCATTCAGCCCATTGAGTCTGCACAAACCTTCTGAAGCGCATCCCAACTAAACCCAGACCCAGACTCCAGTACCCATTACCTTGCATTTTCATGGCCAATCCACCTAGTCTGCCGAACTCTGGACAATTTACCATGCCCAATCCCTGGATGCTTTCCCATGGCCAATCCACCCTAACCTGCACATCTTTGGACTATGGGAGGTAACTGGAGCACCTGGAGGAAACCCACACAGACACAGGGGGAACATGCAAACTCCACACAGACTGTCGCCCAAGGCAGCGATTGAACCGGGGTCCCTGGTGCTGTGAGGCAGTACTGCTCACCACTGAGCCACTGTGCTACCTCATGCCAATACATGATTTTAAAAAGGCATTGGCAGGAGATGTTTCAAAAGGAATGGTATCATATCAAAGCTTTTACCTTGTTCATGACATGTTCGGATCCAGCTGTTGGAGAATCATTGAATACCAAATATATGCCTATATTTTCTCGCTGGGAGAGTGAGGACTGCAGACGCTGGAGATCAGAGTCAAAAACTGTGGTGCTGGAAAAGCACAGCTGGTCGGGCAGCATCCAAGGAGCAGGAGAGTCGATGTTTCGAGCATAAGCTCTTCATCAGGAATGAAGACCATTCCTGATGAAGAGCTGATGTTCAAAATGTTGACTTTCCTGCTCCTTGAATGCTAGCTGACCTGCTGTGCTTTTCCAGCACCACACTTTTTGACTCTATACTTTCTCCTTCCCCGGGCCAATAGCGTAAGAATTCCATCTTGTCACTCTGCCTGAGATGGACTAGTTGTGATTCTCAGACTCTCTCAAGCTCTCATCTGCTTCACAAAAATATTCTCAAGAAAGAGCAGTCATATTACTGTCAATTCAAATTTGTCTCTTTTTTAGATTAGATTCCCTACAGTGTGGAAACAGGCCCTTCGGCCCAACAAGTCCACACCAACCCTCCAAAGAGTAACCCACCCAGACTCCTTTCCTTCTGACTCTTAATCTGATAATACTTCAACAGCTTTCATTCCTTTCTATCTCCGGGAGAGGTGATACTTAATGCTGTGCAGTTGTTGCTTGTTTAGGAGGGTATTACTCCACGCTGGCCTTGCACTCAAGACTTACAGTTCAGTGGTGTATTCTGGGACGTGAGTGGGTATCCTGGTGAGCTTTTGGTTGGAGCAGTCCACAACGGTGCCCTCACAGCGACATTTCTCAGGGCACACCATATCCATGAAGCAGTCACCAGTCAGCTTGGTCCGGTAGTCGTCCGATCCTATGCACAACATCGAGCACAAACAGTTAGGTGCATTCATGACAATTCCTCTTTCTGCTCTTGATTTGATACGACCATTCAACTATGCCGACACATACAGTTAACAAATGTTGCCTTGGGCTGACTTAGCGACACAGTGTGTCAGAGCAACCAAGTGTGCGGTGACCAGAAGTGCTCCAGATCAGTACACTCCCATTTGGCCCATCGTACATGTTCTAACTTGTTAAATGAGCATTGTTACCCAGTGCTAATTTCCTGCTTCCCCCCCCCCCCCATACCCTCCCATGTTTTTTTAATCCAAAGCATCATCCAATGCACTCACTCTTGAATGGCATCCCTGATCATCCAGATAATGAGTTCCCATTTGCATACAAGCACACCAAAACAACATGTCTCATGGTAGTATCGCTAGACTGTTAATTCAGAGACCCAGGTAATGGTCTCAGGACCTGGGCTCGATTCCCACCACAGCAGATGGCAGAATTTGAATTCAATACAAGTCTGGAATGAATGATGGCCATGAATCCATTGTTGATTGTTGTAAAAGACCAACTGGTTCACTAATGCTCTTTAGGGAAGGAAACTGCCATCCTTACCGTACCTGTGACTCCACACCCACAGCAATGTGGTTGACTCTTAACTGCCCCCTGGGTGATTAGGGATGGGCAATAAATGCTGGCTTGGCAAGCGACACCATCACCCCGTGGATGAATAAAAATAAAATTGATGGATAGGTAAAAACCTGCTGGTCCGCTGGGCTATTCCACAAATGACACCATCTCTCCTGTGCTGTCACTTCACTCCAACTGGTGCTTCCGTGAAGGACACAATCAACTGGTTTCAGTATTCCCACAAACTGTACAACCTGTCACTCCTGGAAACTGTTCACAGGACAGATTGCGAGGCTATTGTTCAGGGGAGACTACAGCCTACCAATGTTATCACTGTTCATCCCCAAAAACCCAGGGAATGTTCTGGGTTCAAACCCCACCACAGCTGATCGTGGAATTTGAATTCAATGAATATCTGAAGTGAAGAGTCTAATGACGATCATAAATCTGTTGTTGGAGACACCCATCTGGTTCACTGGTGCCCTTTAGGGAAGGAAAGTGCCTTCCTTATCTGGCCTACATATGACTCCAGACCCACGGCAAGGTGGGTGACTCTTAATTTAAGGATGGCCAACAACTGGGTGGCATGGTGGCTCAGTGGTTAGCACTGCTGCCTCATAGCACCAGGGTCCCAGGTTTGATTCCAACCTCGGGTGACTGTCTGTGTGGAGTTTGCACATTCTCCCCGTGTCTGCATGGGTTTCCTCTGGGTGCCCCAGTTTCCTCTCACAGTCTAAACATGTGCAGGTCAGGTGAATTGGCCATGCTAAATTATTGCCCAAAGTGTTAGGTGCATTAGTCAGAGGAAAATGGGTCTGGGTGGGTTACTTTTCAGAGGGTCGGTGTGGACTTGTTGGGCTGAAGGGCCTGTTTCCACACTGTAGGGATTGTAATCTAATCTAAAAAATGTTGGTCTAGCCAGCGACCCCCTCATTCCGGGAGTGAATGTAAAAAAAAGCCACAGAGGCAGTGATCAAACAGCAGTCTCTTGGCCAATCGATTGCACCACTGTGATGTTTGACCTAGTGCAGGCCTGCAATGGGGCCACAGGATTTCAGGATCAGGAGCTCCAAGACAGCAATGGCAGCCTCAATGTTATGAGCTGTGAGGCCACTTTAAATCCTTGTGGGTTTTTTTTCTACAGGTGAAGTGTAGAAGGTCTCACTCAAACACCTTTCAGGACCTCTTGCTGCTGCAAAACCAAAAACAGCCAGTTTAAAAGGTCACATGAAATCTAACACATTATGCCAGGAAAAAGCTTAGGGATTTTTCTAAGCTGCCAGTGATAAGATAATTTAGCCAGAAGGAATCATAATCTCCCCTTTCTCCACTTAAAATTTGGATCCTCATCCTGGTGTTACTCAGCTGAATAGCACTGAGATTGGGGGTACAGTGAATTGGATCCTGAAATTAGTAATCCCGAAGCTGAAAGCTCAAATCCCAAAATAAAAACAGAACATGCTGGAGAAACTCAACAGCATCTCTGCAGAGGGTCATGTTTCGAGTCCAATTCTCCAGATCAGAGTGGGACTGAATAAACAACACCTTTTACGTTGTTGAGAAGGGGAGAGGAAGAGCGAGTGGAACAGATGAGAATGGTGCCCGGAGCAAAAGGGACTGTTCATGGCACTAACAGCGGCAGTTCGAATCCCACATCAGGAAATTCAAGTGGAATATCACAGCACAAACTCAACACTAATCAGAACAGAAATTGCTGGAAAAGCTCAGCAGGTCTAGCAGTATCTGTGGAGCCTAGTGAGAACATACTGATTTGATTTGATTTATGACTGTCATGTGTCCTGAGGTACTGTGAAAGGTGTTGTGATACGAGACCCCCAACAATGTGGTTTTCTCTTAACTGCCCTATGGGCAATTCGGAATTGGTAATAAATGCTAACCAAATCCGTGATGCTCTCATCCTGTGACTGAAAAAATGTATTCAGTTCCAGGCTGGGTCACCTTGCAGGCATTAGATTAGATTACTTACAGTGTGGAAACAGGCCCTTCGGCCCAACAAGTCCACACCGACCCGCCGAAGCACAACCCACCCATACCCCTAACCTAACACTACGGGCAATTTAGCATGGCCAATTCACCTGACCTGCACATCTTTGGACTGTGGGAGGAAACCGGAGCACCCGGAGGAAACCCACGCAGACACGGGGAGAATGTGCAAACTCCACACAGACAGTCGCCCATGGCTGGAATCGAACCTGGGACCCTGGCGCTGTGAGGCAACAGTGCTAACCACTGAGCCACCGTGCCGCATGTTCTTGAATGGCAATTAGACCATATCGATTCATCTCCTTCATGCCTTTAGATGGTCTCCCTCTCGTTGTGAATACTGCGTGAAGGCATGTAGAGTGCCTTGATTTGTGACAAATAACATTTGTATCAACAAATGCCACGCAATGGCCATCCCCGACATGATGAAATTCAAGCATTTCTGCAAAATAGTCAATAGAATCCCTACAGTGTGGGAGCAGGCCATTCAGCCCATACCAACATTCCAAAGAGCATCCCACCCAGACCAAACTCATCCCTGTAACCTCACATTTCCCATGACTGACCCAGCTAGCCTGCACATCCCTGGACAATTTATCATGGTCAATCCACCCTGACCTGCACATCTTTGGACTGTGGGAGGAAACCAGAGCACCCAGAGGAAACCCACACAGACACAGGGAGAACTTGCAAATTCCACACAAACAGTTGCCTGAGGGTGGAATGGAACCCCAATCCCTGGTGCTGTGAGGCAGCAGTGCTAACTCCTGAGCCGTCACGCTTACCCTGGTAATAGCATTACCATCTCTGAACTCCCCCACAATAACTAACTTGAGAGGGCTACTATTAACCAGAAAGTGAACTGTACCAACACTGTGATTACATGAGGCAGTCAAAGCCTGGGCCATTTCTTACAATTAGTTCCAGCATGTCTTTTTTAAGTTTAAATGTAAATTAGACAGAACTAACCACTTTCTAACAACTTTCAACAACTTTCCGAAAGCTAGTGTGCTTCCAATTAAACCTGTTGGACTATAACCTGGTGTTGTGTGATTTTTAACTTTGTACACCCCAGTCCAACACCGGCATCTCCAAATCATAACTTTCAAGTAGGTAGTAGGAAAGATTTCATTGTTCGACAGTAAACTGTTTGGTAGTAACAGTTATTTGTCAATAAGCTGAAAGTAGTTAGTTGAACTGGTATTAATTACTGGAGCAGGAGGCTAAATTAGTTTGTGACTCATCAGGAGAGATCTTAGACTTCACATTCGGGAGCTACATTTAACAACCAACAGAGATTCTCGAAAAGAATGTTACTTTGCACAATGAGCTGAGGGGCCAGACATAGAGATAAGGAGCAAGCAGGAGTGTGATTGAACACTTCCCACTTGCCTGGATGCAGTGCAGTGGAGGCCGGGACGCTAAATGTCTTCAAGGCAGGGATTGATAGATTCTTGTTATCTCGGGGAATTAAGGGCTACAGGGAGAATACGGGTAAGTGGAGTTGAAGTGCCCAGCAGCCATGATTGAATGGCGGAGTGGACTCGATGGGCCGAATGGCCTTATTTCCACTCCTATGTCTTATGGTCTTATGGATGAGTGCAACTCCATCCAAGAAACCTGAGAGCATTCACTTGCTCCATTCTAATGGCTACGCAAAAGTGAGGACTGCAGATACTGGAAACCAGAGGTTAGATTAGAGTGGTGCTGGAAAAGCACAGCAGGTCAGGCAGCATCCCAGGAAGGCAAGAAAACAGAATATGTCTAAATCCCAGTCTCAGGCTGTGGGAGGCTCGACACATCAAAAACATAATGCTGACTTTATCTCTGCCAAAGATCAAAGTTCACATCTCAACTAATTAAGCCACCCAAGATTGTGTTTCTTGCTCTTCAAAGTTCCATGAAATCCACCTTCCTCTCAGTAACCTAGTCCAAATTAACCAACTTGAACCTATCCAGATGCATTACAGTCTGGTTTGGCAACTGCTCTGTCTGAAACTGTAAAGAATTTACAGAGTTGTGAACACAGCCCAGTCCATCATACAAGCCCAACCCTCCATCCATTGACTCCATCTACACTTCCCACTGCCAACATAATCAAAGACCCCCTCCCACCCGAGTTATACTCTCTTCCATTGGGCAGAAGATATTAAAGTTTGAAAACAGAAATGACCAGATTCAGGAACAGGTTCTTCCCTGCTATTATCAGACTTATAAATGGACCTCACACATTCCCTGGGGTGGGGAGTCCAGAATTCGAGGGCATAGGTTTAGGATGAGAGGGGAAAGATATAAAAAAAACCTAATGGGCAAATATTTCATTCAGAGGGTGGTACGTGTATGGAATGAGCTGCCAGAGGAAGTGGTGGAGGCTGGTACAATTACAACATTTAAAAGGACATGGGCCAAGTGCTGGCAGGTGGGACTAGATTGGGTTGGGATATCTGGTCTGCATGGGCGGGTTGGACCGAAGGGGCTGTTTTCGGGCTGCACATCTCTATGACTCTATGACTCTATATGCGGCTGTACAAAACTCTGATGCAGCCACATTTGGAGTAGTGCATACAGTTCTGGTCAGTGCGTTATGGGAAGGATTTGGAAGTTTTGGAAAGAGTTCAGAGGAGATTTACTAGGATGTTGCCTGGTATGGGGGGGAGGTCTTATGAGGAAAGACTGAGGGACTTGAGACTGTTTTTGTTACAGAGAAGAAGGTTGAGAGGCGACTTAATTGAGACATATACGATAATCAGTGGGTTAGATAGGGTTGACAGTGAGAGCCATTTTCCTCGGATGGTGATGGCTAGCACGAGGGGTGATAGACATAAATCAGATGTCAGAGGTAGTTTCGTTACTCAGAGAGTAGTAGGAGCAAGGAACACACTGCCTGCAACAGTAGTAGACTCGCCAACCTTAAAGGCATTTAAATGGTCATTGGACAGTCATATGGACGAGAATGGAATAGTGTAGGTTGGATGGGCTTCAGATTGGTTAAACAGGTCGGTGTAACATTGAGGGCCGAATGACCTGTACTGCACTGTAATGTTCTATATTAGAGTTAATCTTTCTCTGTTCCTTCTCTGTAGCTGTAACTCTGCATTCTGGTCTATTACCGTGGTGTATTTATGTGCAGTATGATTTGTCTGGTTAGCACACAAAACAATACTTTTCACTGTACCTCAGTACATGTGACAATAATAAATCAAATAAAATCCATGAACAACGAGCTGACAAATGAGTTTGACATGGTAAGAATTACTGGCTTAGCACATACAAAAGAAAACAAAATGTTTTGTAATTTCTTGAAGGTTGAGATTAAAATCATTAGAAGGGGCTAAACAATTATACAGGAGCAAGTTACTGCAGATGCTGGAATCTATACTGAACACAACAAATGCTGGAGATCACAGCGGGTCAGACAGCATCCATGGAGATAGAGCAAGCTAACGTTTCGAGTCTCGGTAACTCTTCATCAGATGTCCATCTGAAGAGTCATCTAGACTCGAAACGTTAGCTTTTTTCATGAATGCTGTCTGACTCTCCAGACAATTATATGTTGTGGAGGAGAAAATGAGGACTGCAGATGCTGGAGCTCAGAGTTGAGAGTGTGGTGCTGGACAAGCACAGCTGATCAGGCAGCATCCGAGGAGCAGGAGAGTCGATGTTTCAAGCATAAGCTCTTCGTCAGGAATGAACAGCAATTCATTCAGGAATAATGAGCTGCCAGAGGAAGTGGTGGAGGCCAGTACGATTGCAACATTCAAAAGGCATCTGGATGGGTTTATGAACAGGAAGGGTTTGGAGGGATATGGTCTGGGTGCTGCCAGGTGGGACTGGATTGGGTTGGGATATCTGGTCGACATGGATGGGTTGGACCGAAAGGTCTGTTTCCATGCTGTACATCTCTATGTCTCAATGACTATGAGTCTAAGCACAAGAGTTTTGCCACCCCAGTTTATGCATAGCATGGATTTATAGTGATGCCAAGCCTAGTGTTAGAGGTTGGTTTGTCATAACTTGTGGACGATTGAATTTAAGTCAGTGCACCGAAGTTGTGGGCCCTCTGGAAATCAAGAACTGAGGTGGGTTATGGGCCCAGCGAAAATTGACCAATACTTGGGATAGTGTTGCCAGTGTCACCCAGTCTGTGGGAGAAAATTTTGGGAATCTTCATGAAATTATCAAACAATTAAGCGAATTTAGTCTGTTTTTAAAAGCAGACTTCCTAAAGTAATTGAGAGCTCATCAATTGTCCAAAATTAGGCACACCCCCACCCCAGGGGCAGACTGAATTGCCTTCCTTTCCCTGGCAGCCTCTGGATCCTCCCTACCTGCCTAGATAAGGGCAAAGAAAAACCAAAGAACATCCTGCAGAGGAGATTCCCAGTTTCAAGAGTCCCCTTTTCAACCTTAGTTGGAAATGCTAATTATGAGCTCACCCCAAGTGAACATCTTAACTTCAATCAGATGGCCCCAAGATACTCTGGTATCATACCAACAAAACAAGCTTGACTCTTGTTCGATGAGAAGGACTCACTGCATTTATGCGTTACGTTCTTTAGATGAGGAATGTTAGTGCTGGGGAAGTTTGGCTTCTCAGATAAGGCCTGCAGTAGAAATCTCCCACTGCTGAGCCTTGGTCCCAACCTGTAGTGATTTGAGGGCCAGGTGGATCTGACTGACTATGAGGTCCTTGATTGGGGGTGTTAACCTGGGCCAATCAGGGGGTCCTATGTAGACAAGCAGGAGGCTGGAAGAACACAGCAAGCCAGCAGCATCAGGAGGTAGAGAAGTCAATGTTTTGGGTCTAAACCTTCTTGACATCTCCACATCCTGATGCTGCCTGGCTTGCTGTATTCTTTCAACATGCTTGTCTACTTTGGATTTCAGTTTTCTTGTCTCTAATCAGGGAGCCCTGGCTGACAGGTATAAACCGGAGATTCAGAAGGTCTTCCCAGTCTAGGGACTAACTCTGAGCTGGCCATTCAGAGCCCATGTACTGTGCACACGTAAATAAAGGGTGACTTAGTGACAGGATTCCAGCTTCTGTGCAATTCTTTCACAAACCCACAAAATTTATAAGATTTTATTGTCAATTCATTCCAAGTTAAGCCCAGGCATATTGTAGTTTTGTTTTGTTTTTCCCTAACCAATCTTGGGTTGATTCAGATGCATTGCTGCAGTGATTGGATTTGCATCTATGTCCCTGAGGATTGGTCTAAGCCTCTGGGTTACGAGTCTAGAGTCATGACCACACTGCCATCTCATTGGCTGCAGGCACATTGGGGTCCAGATCTATCATTAGCTGGATCGCAATTGTCCAATCAGATACCAAGCAATGACGAAAGGAGGCTTCTGTTTCATTAGTCTGGGTCCAAACTGAAGGATCCAATCCAGCCCTTTTTGGACAGGATTGTAGCCCATAAAATGCTAAAGATTTGAAACAATTTAAGAAATCACGCAGAAGCAATGATATAGAATCCAGCAAAGTAAAAGCATCCCCGATCAAGTGCAGAAACAACCAGCTCTTTCCTGAATGGGTATAAGCAACTCTGATCAAATGTGAATATCATACAGTTTGTGTATCTGCATAAATGCCAGACCAGGCAGGCAGTTTGAGACAGTTAGAGGACATCACAGCATGTGACATTCTGACATAAAGATGCTTTCATTCAGGCATTTCCCATTTAAAGCAATGGAGTCAGTGTAGTGCATTGTGTCAGTGATACATGCAGAATGGAACAGCAACAGTCAGTCAGAGGGGAATCCAGATTGTATGTTAGTCTACAATAAAGCATAGTGTTGCCAATAAACTTCAGGATATCTGTCTCAAAAGGATGCAAGCTTGGTTGCGTATGTTATGTCAGCTCCCACATGGGGAAGCACTCAGACTCTACCATACTGGCAATGATGTTTGACATAAAAATTTAGTCAATACTCATATCTGGTCCAGATAAAATCAGCTTTGATCTAGCACACACAATCAGCTTTAATCTAGTAGGTGCATGACCCGCTTCTAATTTAGCGCAGGAACTGCTAAGAGACTTGTATGAACATATCCAATATTCTGTGCTGTGGCTGATGTATTTAATAATTATATATAGGACTGATTCCAGGTGATAGTACTTGCTGAGAGTGTTTGACAGATAGGGAATGTAATGTGTGTGTGGCAATTCATTGCTGATAAAGCACTTTTTTTTATTAACCGGTACTTCTAGGGGTGTGCCGGATAATCAATTATTCCGGATAATCAAGAGGTACGCATTATTGCAGTAAACCCTGACCAAGCAGACCATTGAGACATCAAAGTTAAAAATCACACAACACCAGGTTATAGTCCAAAAGGTTCATTTGGAAGCACTAACTTTCAGACAGCTGCCCTATCATCAGGTGCTCCTTCATCAGCAGTGCTCCGAAAGCTGGTGCTTCCAAATAAACCTGTTGGACTATAACCTGGTGTTGTGTGATTTTTAACTTTGTACACCCCAGTCCAACACTGGCACCTCGAAATCATTGAGATATCAACATCCATCAAAAAAATCTCTGTTAAAAACATAAACCAGTTCCTAAAATCTATGTAGAAACACACAGTAAGTAATAGAAGCACAACGCATGGGGTACACGCTACATCACTGTCATACTTTATTTCCAGAAGAATACTCGAATAGTGCAGTATTTAAGGTATCTACTTTCTGCTGGTTTATCAAGAGCACTAGTGATACAGGTGCTGGTTAAAACAAAGTTTTGCATTGAAGGATCAAAAATGATAAAGAACAAAGAAAATAACGGTGTCCCCAGTTTTGTTGGCCACACATGACCCAGCTTTGGAGAAGGTATCCAGTTGGACAACCAAACTCACATCTGGCCTTTGACCTCTTAAATGTCAAAACAAATTTTAGGAGTTTGGGTTACTTTTGAGAAAGAAATAAATTGTTACAGAACATATCTCTGAGTTTTCACACTGTACACAAAGAGACCATAAGGGCCAAACACAAGTATATGGGACTAGTTTGGTTTGGGAAACCTGGTTGGCATGGAGGAGTTGGGCCGAAGGGCCTGTTTCTGTGCTGTTTGACTCTGTGGGAGCGATTCAATTTCATCGATTCCAACGCTGTTTCTCCATAGCTTGACAACTTTAAACATTTATTGGACTCCCTTTCTAAATCTCCAACGATTCTACATTCACATCTTTTCAGGCAAGATGTCCCAGATCATAGCACTACTGCAGTTTGCCTTACGTATAGACAGGATGATTAAAAAGGCACTTAGCACACTTGCCTTCATTGCTCAATCCTTTGAGTATAGGAGTTGGGATGTCATGTTGAGGTTGTACAGGACATTGATGAGGCCTCTTCTGGAATACTGTGTCCAGTTCTGGGTCCTCAGTTATGCGAAGGATATTATTAAACTGGAAAGGGTCCAGAAGAGATTTATCAGGATATTGCCGGGTATGGAAAGTTTGAGTTATAAGGAAAGGCTCGTACTTTTTTCACTGGAGCATAGGAGGGTGAGCAGCTACGTTAGAGAAGTTTATAGAATGATGAGGGGTATAGATAGTGTTAATGGTAGTTGTCTTTTCCCTAGGATGGGAAATTTCAAGACCAGGGGGCACATTTTTAAGGTGAGAGGGGAGAGATTATAAAAAGACATGAGAGGCAATCTTTTGACACAGAAGGTGGCTCATGTATGGAATGAACTTCCTGATGAAGTGGCAGAAATTGCAGCATTTAAAAGACAATTGGATAAGTGCATGAATAGGAAAGGTTTTGAGGTCTATGGGCCAGGAGCAGGAAGGTGGGACTAGTTTAGTTTGGGATTATGTTCGGCATGGACTGGCTGGATCGAATGGTCTTTTTCTGTGCTGTATGACTCTATGGCTTTAAGATGAAATTTAAATTCAACATCAAAACAAAATTTTGAATTTAGAGATAACAGAATGGCTACTTGTGCCAATAATTCCCAATGCCTGCCATCCTTATCTGTTCTAGCTAAACATTATCCCAGATCCACAGCAACATGGGCGAATCTTAATTGCTCTTGTGTAGTGAGGGATGGGCAATAAATTCTGGCTCGTATTTGGAGACACTTAGTTCTCATAACTGAATAAACCAAAAAGGAGAAAAACCTCAGGTTCTCCATACAACTGAGGGCTTCTATCCTTGGAAACATTCAGAGCTCTCTTTCTAACATCATCAAAAGTCACTCGACACCAGGTTACAGTTCAACAGGTTGATTTAAAATCACAAACTTTCGGAGCACTGCTCCTTCATTGGACTATCACCTGATGCCGTCTGGCCTCTGACCTTGTCCACCCCAGTCCAACACCAGCACAGAACTTTGACATTATGGCTTTCCAACATCATTACAATCTTGTCAAAGTATTGTATCCAAAATTGGACAAAGTGCTTGAAAGTTTTTACATTTAAAATTGCAGGCTTAATACACATCTAAGCACAGACATCAATAAAATGCATCTGGAGGCCAGCTACTATTATAGATTTCCAGCAGTCCTTCAGTAGAAAACTGGGCAAGAGGCTGAGAAATGACATTTCAAGTTACAATAAGATTGCTTGGAGAATAGCTGCAAATGGCGAAAAGTATATGAATTAGTTAGCAAAGCTATCTTGTTTGATCCAGAGCGCAGAAGAAATTTATAAGGATGTTGCCAGGACTTAAGGGTCTGAGCTATAGGGAGACGTTGGACAAGCTAGGATTTTTTTCTTTTGAGCATAGGAGACTAAGTGGGAATCTCATAGAAGTGTATGAGATCATGAGAGACATAGATAGGTGAACGCACTCAGTCTTTTTCCCAGGGTTGGAGGAACGAGGGCAAGAGGGCATCAGTTTAAGATTAGAGGGGAAAGAATAAAAGGGAACCTGAGGGGCAACGTTTTTTATATAGAGAGTGGTACACCTATGGAATGAGTTGCCAGGGGAAGTGGATGAGGCGGGTGCACTAACAACATTTAAAAGCTGTTTGGACAAATACACAGATACTCAAGGTTTCAAAGGATATGGGTCAAGTGCAGGGAAATGGGGTTAGCGTGGATGGACATTTTGGTCGGCATGGACCAGTTTGGGCCAAAGGGCTTGTTTCCGTGCTGTAGGACTCTATGACTCAATGTGATCCCCGGAAGGAAAGGAACTTCCCAGAACTTTGTTCTCCCCAAATTGACAAATGACTGACAGAATAAGAAGTCTGTTAATGGTCCCATAAGGTTGACCAATCCGGATAGGCCAGACTGGTTTTCTCCCATTTTTTTTTTGTACGTTCTTTTAAGTTATTCAAGGTTGAGTTAGACAGAATTTTGACAGACAAGAGAGTAGCAGGGTTACGGTGTGAAGGAAAGAGGAGTTGAGACCACAAGCTGATTTTAGGATAAGTGAGCAACTCACAACTTTTCCATTTCAAATTGCGCCTCCTGCAGGCCATCGTTTAAATGGCAACGGTAAATATTGTAGCAATGGACCCACAACAACTCTCAAATGCATTGCGATTTTACCGTAACACAAAGGACACAGTTAGCCTGCACAAGATGAAAATGATGAGGAAAACAGAAACTATTCAAAAATGTTCCATGTCTTTTTCATTAAACTTACTTTTCCCCCAACTTACAGCATATTATTTGGGTTCCACCCTTGTCCCCACAATAATACCACCACTAATTACACTTACAAACAAAGCATCGCAACAGTTGCTGTGGGGCAGAGGAGTTGGAGAAAAGACATGCATTGAGAGCACTTCCTGGGCAGACCATAAGTGCCTTTGGATCACGTGAGATCTCGTTATTTTTACCCTTGTCTCAGCCATCACCACTTGCAACCCCGGCTTGTTGGAGTGAGGTAGGAAGAGCTTGACATGCTGCAGAAAGACACAAGGCGTACCATGGTGCTTGACGAAACCATGTTTTACTCATAGCTTGGAACCACATGGTTAGATCAAGCACAACAGAACACCTCGTTTAGAATCAGAGCCAGTGTTAGGCAACATCAAGGACAGCAGAAAGACAAGAGAGAATAAAGAGGCTGGTGAGCACAGTCTGGAAGCTTGGCTGGTAGTCAAGGATTTCATCCATGCAAAGACATTATGGAGCCAAATCATTCAATTAGAACAAGCCGTGCTTAACTAGCAACACCAGGCAGAAGGATGTCCATTATCGATGTGTAGAAATTATAGGTTCCCTGGTTCGGTGATGGCTTTCATAACCGGTTAGTTGATAGCAAAGTCCGAGCAATTCATCAAACAATATTAATTCTAACACACAGGGGAGACTGGGCTGCTGCGCCTGGATATTTTATGCAGTCGCCTGAAGTGAATTAATCTTGCTCTGTGGATGTGTAAAATAACTAGGGAACAGCCCTTCAATACCTGACCACCCCTCCCCCTCCCCCAGCAACTCCATCAGCACATCCCCACCCAATCCATATGAAAGGGGAGAAGCCAGAAGTTCCCGAGATGTAGTCAACTTAAACAAAGCCCGTTGGACACATGGTACAAGGGAAAATATCAAACTGCATTTATATAGCACCATTAATGCATTACAAGGCCTTTCACTGGGGCATTATTAGAGGCTCTGTGGTTAGCACTGCTGCCTCAAAACACCAAGGAATTGGATTCAATTCCAGTCTCGGGTGTCTGCCTGTGTGGAGTTTGCACATTCTCCCTTTGTCTGTATGAGTTTCCTTCCACAATCCAAAGATGTGCAGGTTAGGTGAATTGGCCATGCTAAATTGCTAATATTATCCAGGGATGTGTTAGATAGGGGTAAATGTAGGGTAGGGGGTAGGGTAGGGTAGAGGTTTGGTGTTGGGCTGAAGGGCCTGTTTCCACGCTGTAGGGATTCTATTCTAGAACATGTAACAGATGCAACGGATACATTAGAACCAATGAGCAAGAAGCTTAGTTGCATTCTATCCATTCCCATCATCAACCAATGTTCTTACCGCTAGTTTACAAGATGGCGGCAATGGAGTAAAGAGTATCCAGGCTCTTGAGCCCAGGTCTCAACCATTCCGTCCACTCTTCTTCCCATGCAGTTGGTGTAAATCCGCATCACAAGTCTCCCACAATAACCAACTGCTGCCCAGGCTTTGCTTGCCATTTGCTGAGTTCATACATACACCTTCCCCTTAATGTGTGCCCCTTACCTTGGTGTGCACTAACCCAGAAAAGCAAAATGCCCGTCCATAACAAGGCAATGAAAGTTCCAACAAACTGCAAGGTGTCAGAGAGCTCGGTAGAGCTTAGCACACACACCAATACATGAAAGCTGCAGTTCAGCAGCGGGGTCCTCCTGTAATCTTGAAATTATGCGGACGACCTGCTGATGCCCAGAGGCAGGTACCATCTCGTTTGTGCGAGACCATCAAAATTTATTGGATTTGATAAAAAGAAGTCTGAAATAGGGTCGGGAGGTGTACTGAAACTTTTGTGCTACTTGTGCTGTGTTCAGAATACTAAGTAGCAGCTAACCAGAATCTCTGGATTTCGCCTGTAGACATGTAGCCTCTGACACTGTACACACCCCCATTTCATGGTTTTATTTCATGAGTCTGAATGCATCATTGTTTCGTGATCATTCCCCAGGCCTGCCAAAAAGCCTCCATTCACGACTTGGTTATCAACCTGGATGTAGGTTTGCTCGCTGAGCTGGAAGGTTCATTTTCAGATATTTCATCACCATACTAGGTAACATCTTCAGTCAGCCTCCAGACGAAAATGAACCTTCCAGAACCTCAACCCAAGCTACAAATCTTCTCAAAACTTGCTTGGTTATTAACCCTCTGAGATTGCTCTGGAGTCCTCAGAAATTGAAGTTTTGATTTGGTTTATTGTGTTATTTTGGTTTATGAACCCATGTACAGTGAAAAGTTTTGTTTTGCAGATCAAAGGGTGGACAACAGAGTGGGGAATACAAAGTAATGGCTGTACAAAAATCAAGATCGACATTAGGTTTGAAATTTGAGAGGTCCATTCAGAGGACTAATAACAGCGGGGAAGAAGTTGTTCCTGAATCTGTTGGTACGTATGTTTAAGCTTTTGTATCTTCTGGGTGACGGCAGAGGTTGGGAGAGATTATAACCGGGGTGAGAGGGGTCTTTAATGATGTTGGCTGCCTTCCCGTGATAGTGAGAAGAGTAGATGGAGTCAGTGGATGGAAGGTTGTGAAGTGTGGTGCGGGAATAGCACAGCAGGTCAGGCAGCATCCGAGAAGCGGGAGAATCGATGTTTCGGGCATAAGTCCTTCATCAGGAAGAACTTATGCCCAAAACGTCGATTCTCCTGCTCCTCAGATGCTGCCTGATCTCCTGTACTTTTCCAGTGCCACATTTTTCAACTCTGATCTCCAGCATCTGCAGTCCTCACTTTCTGAATGGCTGGAAGATTGATTTGTGTGAAGGACTGGGCTGTGTTCACCACTCTCCGTAGTTTCTTATGGTCCTGGGCAGAGCAGTTACTGTACCAAGCCACAATGCATCCGGATAGACACTGCTATGGTCAACTCTGCGTTATGATCCCAGCTGATCGTACTATTGGACAAATTAGAACCCAAAATAAAACCTGTCTTGCTCTTTATTTAAAACAAAATGTGTTTACTTTGTTCATGTGATGGTTGGTTAATGAGACCTTTTTGCAGATTATCTTTAACAGTCAATTGTTCCTGACACAAAATGATAATGAAGCTGAGCTATCTCAAGTACGAACCGTGATGTGGAGATGCCGGTGTTGGACTGGGGTGGACAAAGTTAAAAATCACACAACACCAGGTTATAGTCCAACAGGTTTATTTGGAAGCACTAGCTTTCAGAGCGCTGCACCTTCATCAGGATCCTGCTCCACAATTACCTGATGAAGTTGCAGCACTCCGAAAGCTAATGCTTTCAAATAAACCTGTTGGATTATAACCTGGTGTTGTGTGATTTTTAACTTAAATAACAAAGATAGTGAGCTACATGTAAAACAGACTGCAAAACAATGTTTGAAATCGTTTCCTGGCACAATTCATTGCATTAACTCAAACTGATTTAAATAACACCATGTTCTCAACTCTTCCAGGTTTATCTGAACTAACCCCTGATCTCGGTTTGGACTGAGAAGACAATTGGACAAGTCCTTTCCAAATCTAGCAATGTGAATTCTTCTTTGGCTCTGACCTGAAGTACTCGCCGCTCTAACAATTTGCACCCAAACTCTCCTCATTTGGAAGTTTTTTATACCAAATTCTTCTGTTCAGGTGACTGGCTCTCTGAACGGCCCCGAAAAACTCCTCGAGATAAACTAAACTTGCTTCTAAGTTCCATGGACGTGTCTTCTGATTGCATTTTAAAAAGTCTAATTCAGCCCTAGATCATACTGAACTGAAAGCAAAACTAGTGATCTTAAATGTTTACCTGACCTGTTGTAAATCCAGTGGTATATCATTCCATTAACATGATAGGAGCCTGCTGTCACCTTCTTTGACCTTATTGTAAAAACCATAAAATCCTGTATTGAACTAACCAACACCCATATGTCTCTATTTTGAAATCTCTATTCCAATAAATGGTCATATACTATACACCTTTCATCATATCGTGAGAGAATTCTTAGGGCATTAAATACTCAAGGGAAAAACGACATGACTGACAATCAAGGATTATCCAATCAGGAAACTCATGGACTGAGTTTAACTCTCAAACCTATGGCCCAGCTGC
The DNA here is from genome assembly GCF_047496795.1 of Chiloscyllium punctatum. Lineage (NCBI taxonomy): Eukaryota > Metazoa > Chordata > Chondrichthyes > Orectolobiformes > Hemiscylliidae > Chiloscyllium > Chiloscyllium punctatum. The sequence goes on from NC_092758.1 coordinate 86,382,438, forward strand.
CTTCTCCATTATAGAGGTAGACATACAGCCCTTCAATAATGGACACTTTTTGTCCTTTCTGTGATGAACAACAGGAGGATTGGTGTGGGCCTGGGATGGAGTTTGCTTTTACACTTCGTTTGGGAAATTAGGAAGATTGTGACACATCTTTGTAACTCCTAAAGCTGATTTGGAAGAAGGTTGAAAGATTACTCCATATGTACAAGCAGTTACACCATAAATCAGCAGATACACCACTGTAAATAAAGGCACTGACGGCATATTTGGTGACAATGGCAGGGTTTCAACCGTAACAAAGCAGATTGGCGTAGTTATGAGTGAACATTAAAGATTTGGGTGAAAGTGAACATAACAGGAAATTAAGAGGAAATTCCCTCAACATGCTGGGGACCAAGATTCTTTTGAGGTGGTGGCTATACAATGTTGTTGATGTCAGTGAAAAAGGCGTTTGATATGCTTTCCTTTATTGGTCAGAGCATCGAGTACAGGAGTTGGGAGAATATGTTGCGGCTGTACAGGACATTGGTTAGGTCACTTTTGGAATACTGCATTCAATTCTGGTCTCCCTGCTATAGGAAGAATGTTGTGAAATGTGAAAGGGTTCAGAAAAGTTTTTAGATTCCCCACAGTGTGGAAACAGGCCCTTCAGCCCAAGAAGTCCACATACCCTCTGAATAGTAACCCACCCATTCCCATTTCCCTCTGATTAATGCACCTAACACTATGGGCAATTTATCTAACTGGCACATCTTTGGACTGTGGGAGGAAACCGGAGCAAACCCATGCAGACACGGGGAGAATGTGCAAACTCCACACAGACAGTCGGCAAGGCTAGAATCGAACCTGGGACCCTGGTGCTGTGAGGCTTCAGTGCTAACCACTGAACCATCGTGCCACCCCAACATTTACAAGGATGTTGCCAGGGTTGGAGGGTTTGAGCTATAGGGAGAGGCTGAATATGCTAGGGCTCTTTTCCCTGGGGTGTCGGAGGCTGACACGTGACCTTAAAGAGGTCTATAAAATCATGAGGGGCATGGATAGGGTAAATAGATAAGGCCATTTCCTTGGTTCGTGGGAGTCCAGAACTAGAGGATGTAGGCTTAGGGTGAGAGGGGAAAGATATAAGAGGGACCTAAGGGGCAATTTTTTTCGCACCAAGGTTGCACGTGTAAGGAATGAGCTGTGAGAAGAAGTGGTGGAGGCTGGTACAATGACAACATTTAAGAGACATCTGGATGGGTATATGAAGAGGAAGGGTTCAGAGGGATAAGGGCCAAGTGCTGGCAAATGGGACGAGACTAATTTAGGATATCTGGTCGGCATGGACTGGTTGGACCGAAGGGTCTGTTTTCATGCTGTACATCTCTATGACTCTATGCCTCCAGTGTGATGGGCTATTCCGAAATCAATGAGATTCTGGATTTATATTATAGAAGAATAATGCTAAGAACGAGATTACATGGAGAGTCACATTTCGAGAAAGGAAGCAGTTACAATCTAAGTGAGGCTGTTTCTGATGAAATTTGGAGAAGCTCCCTTGTCATTGGGGGTGTGGCACAAGCTCAGAAATCAGCCTCAGAGTCCCATTTGCAAGAGACCTATCAGAACAATAAGATCCAGGCTAAGTTTTTGAACAAAGGCAACAGACTGACAAGGGAGGCCTGCAATGAGGACACACCCACGGAAATGGTAGATAATGTTATTAACAAATTGCAAGCAAGTTTTCTTTCCCTGAATCAGCTGGGGAGGTTCAATGGATATCAGCAAGTCCCAGCCTATAGTAGCCAAGTCCACAGTCAGAAATTCAGATGCAACTATTTGCCAACATAACCACAAATCCTTTAAATGCCCACTCCCTGTCAAAGTGCTGTTCCTGTCAATATTTGGTCATATCCAGATTGCATGAAGGCGTTTTTGAAACAATAATGCTCCAGGTCTCGACAAAGCTCTCGATCAAGGTCATGGTGAATCTAAAGCTAGTTGAGAAGACTGAAAATCCTTGCCTCTGTCTCAGGTAGATATGGAAACAGAAGTTGGTGTTATCATGTGAGAAAACATGCGTGAGAAAAACAGCAACTGGAAGATGAAAGAAATAAAGGTGAATGATAAAAGGTTAAAATGAAATGCAAGTTGGAGATTCATATCTTACCTACATCATTGATATAACTGTAGTCCTGTCAACTAACTCAAAGAAAGTTCATTCAGCTCTAAGGCAATTGCCCTTATTTGAAACTGGTGTGAAACTGACTAGTTATTTTTGTAACTGTATTCTAATGCTGGGTCTAGTTTGTGTTGAGCTGAGATATAACATACATCCTATTGCGTATCCATTCAGATGAAAGGAATCAGCTTATGAACATTGTGACAATACTATGGCTAGAACAGGTTTTGAATTGTTTTTGTTTATGAAGAAAGGTTGAGACAGAGGTGTTGAGTGGTTTGCTCAAAGTCCATAAAGTAAATGGCTTGTGAGGCCTTGTGGCTTTTTCCTAAGGTGGAACAATAGAAGAAGCCTGAACGGGTGGGCTCAAGCTCCCATAGAACCAGTATTTTTAGTTTTAGTTTTCGAAAGTTGCTGGGTCTTGAAGCTGGATGTGAAAGCTCTTATTCCTTTCTCTGTTACAGCTAAAAGCTGGAGGTTCTCTTCTTGTTGCTAGAATTGCCTGTGAAACAATCTATTTCATTGAATTTGCTTTTGCCAAGGATGCGTTTGTGGATGGTTACTATGTGGGAACAGTTAATTTGTATCAGTTAACATATATATTTTTCTGTTAAGTATTTCAATAAAGTTACAGTTAATCCAATTCTTTTATTTTTATTTTGTCTGTGTTTTAACTGTAGTGTTTTGCTTAATGTTGAGTAGCTTGACCAATCAAATTGCATCTGGAACACAGCACCTTACACTTACCTTTAAAATAAGGACAAGTTGGAGTCTAGGTTACCTTCTTAATATATTTTGAGGACATTGGGTTCGGTACATTAACAGTCTTAACACAAAGTTTGAACAAGTTGGATCAAATGATAAAACATTATATATCACAAGGTCAAAGTCAAAATAAGGAACAATACAGAGGCCAGACTACATTTTGCAAGATTTGACCAATTATTTACGCACAGTTAGAAGCAAGACTTGAACAGATTGAAAAAGACAGGGGCAATTAAGAAGGTAAAGAACACTGAATGGGTGTCATCCATCGTGAGAGTTCCGAAAGGACATGGGTCTTCAGATTTGTTGAGATTGTAATGAAAGACAGTCAGGCAATGAGGAGGTGAACTATGCTGGAGGTGAGGGAGAGTGAAGAGAGTTTTTAGGGGTGAGACAGTGCAGGTGAACAGCTGTGTAAGACAGTACACAAGGGTGGTGTTTTCAATTCAGGATGAGATAAAGGGCATGGCTTTGCCATAATTATACTCACCACTAAGTTTTCTGAATCTGTTCATTCCTGGATTCGAACTGGGGCCAGGCCAGAGGCTGCAAAGGCTCCAGCACAAAATGATAAGTGGGTTTTTAAAATCACAGCCAGGAGCCATTCCACTAATGACCAGAAACTTCAGACTTCAATCCCTAACACAAATTCCACTCCCTGACAATGTGACATTGGCCCCTGGTCATGTCTCTGACCACATATCCATGTCAGTAAAACTGTTCATCTTCTCCCCTGAAACAACAGACCAGCTCCACTCCTGTTTCATCCCATGTGCTGTTGAAACATTGATTTATTAGGTGCTGCCTCTGGATCTGGCCAGGTAACATGCTCATTGCTAGCCTCCCCTTTTTCCACCCTCTGTAAACCTCAGGTCATCCGAACAGTCTGCTGCTCCTGATCCAACTTGCGCCAAGCCCTGTTCATTATTTGTTTCCAGCTAAGCAAGACCTCAAAGTTGGAATTCTCAGTTTCGTTTCTCCAACACCTCACTGCTTCCTATTTCTGCCACTACTTCCAGCCTCACAATCCGGTCAGACATCCGGATTTGTCCTCACTCACCCTCCTGATTTTAACCACTTTATCAACAATCAGCAACCCTCATCATATCGCCTTCAGGCATTGAAATCTTAAGTTGTGTCTTCCATTCACTAATCTTTTTGGTATCTTTATTCCTCATACATCCTTTAATAGGGTTCTTCAAATTTACCTCTTTGACCTTTCTTTTAGCCATCTGCCTTAATATCTTTTTTATGTGCCTCAGTATCAAATTTTGTTCTGCGAAATGCCTTGGGATGTTTAGTTACATTGAAGGAGCTCCATAAACACAGATTGCTGCCGTTGACATTACATATCCCCTTGTTTCAACACCAACCATTTCGTTTTAGATTGAATTAAATGGAAAAGTGTGACAAGTGCTAACCACAGGAAGTAGGCTTCTTCTAACAGGTTTCGGCTAATGATACAGGGTTAAATCAATGTGTAACTCAACGTGAAATGCAAGCCCAAGCAACAATAGCTCAATTAGTTCCACATTCATTAGCAATAAACAGTATCTTAAAGCACTCTGCATGGTTAAGCATTCATTGTTGCTATGTTCCAGTGATATTGTGTTTGATGCTACTCAAAGTTGTCACATTATAGAAAAAGGAACAATAGTGTAATTAGATTGCACCTTGGAGGTTTAGAAATGGCATATTGTTTTTAAACACAAAATGTGGGAGTACAATCTGTTCAGGAGCAAAGCTTTGGGGACTGTTTAATTAGGCAAATGTTGAAAATTAATGCTGCGAAACAGCTGGGATCATCACGTGATTGGTGTCTGGACAGTCGCCATTGGAAACAGTTTTATCACAAGTTCCAAACCTAAACCACCATGCCCTGACCATCTGTTTGTACTTTGAGCACTGTCTGTCGTTTATACCTGTAGGCAATACCAGAAGATCAGGCATACATTGAGGACATTCAGAGGACTGTTCCAATCAACAACATATAAAAGTGCCAATTTTTTTCAGAGGAATTTAGATTCAGGCAGAAACGCAGATACACATTCAGATCAAATCTTTGTTTAAGGTCGCGGAAGTGGGTTAGAAAACACTGGATTCCCTTCAAAAATCCTTCCAAATCTTGGAACGCTTGTAATGGTGGAGCACTATTCAGAAGGTCCCAGGTGCTGAGCTTTCAGCTTAAAGTGGAGAGCGCTGAACTTTCATTCAGAATAAACACCAGCTCCCACTGCCCCACTCAATCCCAACCCCCAGCCTCTCCAGCACCAGGTTTAACAGCATGAATTGCAAATTGCTGGTCTCCCATTCAAAGAGGCCCAACTGAATTGGAATTAGAGGTTGTGCACTTTCCTTCATGTTGTCTGAATTCAAATTTTAGGCTTGACTTAACGTTTCAACTCAACCGCTCTCAGTGGACAGACTTCACTTATCTTCATTCCGGCAATTCAACCCAAAGCACACTGGACCAATGAAATATCCCGAAACCTGTTGCCACTGGTCACCACATATCAGCTCCTTACTACATACTTCAGGACAGGGAAATGACCTTATACTTGCATTTCTTTACCATCCACGAGGGATAGCTGTGGATTACCTGAACTGGGCCAATGTTGAGCGTTTAATTATAAACTCCACGTGGCTAAGTTTTAGGCTTTCTCCACGGGTCAGTTTAGCTCAGTTGGCTAGATGGTTGGGTTGGGATATGGTGTGATACCAACAATGTGGGTTCAATTCCATCACTGGCTGAGATCACCATGAGGGACTCTCCTTCTCAACCTCTCCCCTTGCCTGAGATGTGGTCGCCCTCAGGTTAAATCATCACTATTGTCTCTTTCTCTCTCATGAAAGAGCAGCCCTATAGACTGACAGGACTATGGAGACTCCCTCCCCAGGGTCTCCAGATAATTGAAATCTGTTATCCATGCTTTTGTTCAAATACCAGGTTATAGTCCAACAGGTTTATTTGGAAGCACTAGCTTTCGGAGCGCTGCTCCTTCATCAGCTATAAGCTGGTGTTGTGTGATTTTTAATTTTGTCCACCACAGTCCAACACCGGCTCTTCCACATCATTCTAATAAATCGCCTCACCTCAGCATCCTCTCTCAGGTTGTGATGTCCAAGCAAAAGTGTGGTGCTTAGAATTGGACACAACATTCCAATGATTTACATTAATTTAACACAACCTCTTTGCTTTGTACCCTCTGTCTACTGACACCATTTCACAATATGATGCTCGATCCACGTGTTATTTCTCAGTTTCTTTATTCTTCTGCTCTGTGAACAATCACTGCAGCAGGGCATAGCAATTGTGAGGAACCGGATCATCCTGGATTTGTTTTAGCAGGATAGCAGAGCTCGAAGCAGAACAAAGACCGATACAGCACAGAAACAGGCCCTTCAGCCCTCCAAGCCTATGCTGACACGTTTTGCCCTTCCATATTAAAACTCGCTTCACTTACAGGATCCGTATCCCCCATTCCCTTCCTATTCATGTATCCGTCCAGGTGTTTCTTGAATGCTGCTATCGTGTCTGTTTCCACCACCCGCTCTGGCAGCATGTTCCAGGCACTCACCACCCTCTGTATGAGAAACTTGCGTTGTACATCTCTTTTAAACTTCCCTCCTCACACCTTGAACTTGTGTCCCCTAATAACTGATCCCCCCATCTTGGGGAAAAAAGCCTCTTACTTTCTATTCTATCTATGCTGTTTGCAATCTTATAAACTTCTATCAGGTCACCCCTCAATCTCCGGTGTTCCAGTGAAAACAAACCCAGTCTAGCCCATCTTTCTTTGGAGCTAAAATCTCCCAACACATCCTGATAACCCTTTTCTGTATCCTCTCTAAAGTATCCACATCCTTCTGGTAGTGTGGTGACCAGAACTGTCTGCAATATTCCAAGTGTGGCCTAACTGAAGTAAACACTCATCTACAACAGTGTTATTGAGGGAGACCGACCACCTGTAGGAAGATTAGCAAACTAAAAATAATTGGCTCCACACCATCAGAGGTACGGAAAAGTGGAAACCAACTATTATGTATCCTTCTGATTTCTCTCCACAGATGCTGCTAGATCTGCTGAGCTTTTCCAGCAATTTCTGTTTTTGTTTGCTATAATGTCTTTTTGTTGTTTTTTGGTGTTAGAAATAGGCTTGGGAAGGGCTGAACACTTTCTTCTTAATCCAACTTGCAATGTCAATTATTTAGCAGACTGCTGTGTGCTGGTGCACGTAACCTGACTCTACTGCAATGATGAACTTGGGCACCAGGTACACTCGCACATACATCTGATTCCTGCATAATTGGTTCTTAGGCCTTTACAGACAACGGTCAGTAAGATCAAAGGTATGGAGTTCAAAACAGAAAGAAAAAAATTTGGTCAGTTTTAAATGTTGTTTTAAAGGGAAGTGGAGAGGGAGAAGAGTTGCAGTGGGAAATCTAGGAAGTTTTAGTTGGATGTTGATACCAATGGTGAAGCAAAGAGGTTAGAATCTGAAGAACAGTATGCACAGCGACACATTGTCAAACTAGAGGATGCTTCAGAGGTTTTAATATTATCCTGGAGGATTTTAAATTAAATGGAAATGTATAAAATCAGCTTGCCACATGTCGCTGCGTGAATAGCTCAATAATTGACTTCATTGCATAACATGCTACTGAACAATAAAGATCAGAGGGGTCCCCATTCCCTAATAACTTAATGTCATTTGGAGATGCCAAATGTTTGTGGATTTGGGAACAGAAAATATTTGGTATGACTTCAGTTCTCGATTGTTCTCCAGTGACCCCCTGACAAAAGAATATGTCCATTGATCCTAATTTGGAAGAAGCAGAGGGTCGCAATGGTGTAAATGTACTCTGGCTGGGGGATTTCAATGTCCACCACCAAGAGGGGTGCTGCTGCTACTGACCGGGTTGGTCGGGTCCTTAAGGACAGAACTGCTAGACTGGGTCTGCAGCAGATGGGAAAACATATTTGGCCTCATCCTTACCAATCTGCCGGGTGCAGATGCATCTGTCCATGACAGTATCGGTAAGAGTGACCACCCATACAGTTCTTGTAGAGACAAAGTCCTACTTTCACTTTGAGAACAACTTCCATCATGCTGTGTGCCACTATCACTGTGCTAAATGGGACAGACTTTGAACAGACTAGCAACTCAAGACTGGGCATCTATGACGTGCTGTGAGCCATCAACAGCAGCAGAACTGTACTCCAGCACAATCTGTAACTCATGGCCCAGCATATCCTCCACTCAACCATGACCATCAAGCCAGGGGATCAACCCTTGTTCAATGGAGGGTGCAGGAGAGAATGCCGGGAGCAGCACCAGGCTTACCTGAAGATGAGGTGTCAACCCGGTGAAGGACTACTTGCATGTCAAACAGCATAAGCGGCAAGTGATAGACAGAGCTAAGCAATCCCGCAATCAATTGATCAGATCTAAGCTCTGCAGTCCTGCCACATTCAGTCAAGGACAGTGGTGGACAATTAAACAACTCAGCGGAGGAGGAGGCTCCACAAATATCCCCATCCTCCATGATGGGAGAGCCCAGCACATCAGTGCAAAAGATACGGCTGAAGCTTTCGTATCTAACTTCAGTCAGAAGTGCCAAGTGGATGATCCATCTCGGCCTCCTCCAGTGGTCCCCAGCAACACAGGTACCAGCCTTCAGCCAATTCAATTCACTCCACATGATAAAAAGAAACGGTTGGAGGCACTGGATACTTCAAAGGCTATGGGCCCTGATAACATTCCAGCAAAAAAACTGAAGATGTGTGCTCCAGAACTTGTCACTCTACGACAATGTAGAAAATTGCCCAGGTATGTCCTGTACACAGAAGATCAAATCCAAAGCAGCAAATTGCTAACCCATCAGTCTACCCTCAATCATCAGTAAAGTGATGGAAGGTGTCAATGACAGTACTCTCAAGCAGCACCTGCTCAGCAATAACCTGCTCAGTGACGCCCAGTTTGGGATCCCCAGGGCCACTCAGCTCCCGACCTCATTACAGGCTTGGTTCATACATGGACAAAAGAGCTGAATTCCAGAGGGGAATTCTGCAGTGAGTAACTCCTGACTCCCCAAAGCATGCCCATCATCTACAAGGCACAAGTCAGGAGTGCGATGGAATACCCCCCCAGCTTGCCTGGAATTGGCTGGAGAAGTGACAGCCCTTGACATCAAAGTTGCATTCAACTGAGTGTGGCATTAAGGAGTCCTAGCAAAACTGGAATCAATGGTTATTGGGGAGCAAACTCCCCGCTGGTTAGAGTCATACCTGGCACATAGGAAGATGGTTGTGGCTGTGGGAGATCAGTCATCTCAGCTCCAGGACATCTCTGCAGGAGTTCCTCAGGGTAGTGTCCTAGACCCAATCATCTTCAACTGCTTCATCAATGACCTTCCTTCCATCATAAGGTCAGATGTGGGGATGTTTGATGATTACATAATGTTCAGCATCATTCGTGACTCCTCAGATTCTGAAGCAGTCCATGTTCAAATGCAACAAGATCTGGACAATATCTAGGCTTGGGCTGACAAGTCACAAGTAACATTTCTGCCATGCAAATGCCAGGAAATGACCATCTCTAATCGAACCACTGCCTCATTGCATTTGATGGTGTTACCATCACTGAAGCCCCCACTATCAACATCCTTGGGCTTCCCATTGACCAGAAATTCAACTGGTCTTGACACAAAAAAACAATGGCTACAAAGATCTGAGGTTAGGAATTCTGCAGCGAGTAACTCACCTCCTGACTCCCCAAAGTATGCCCACCATCTACAAGGCACAAGTCATTACTCCCCACTTGCCTGGATGAGTGCAGTTCCAACAACACTCAAGGAGCTTGACAGCATTCAGAATAGAGTACATACTGATTGGCACCACATCCACAAGCATCCACTCCCTCAACCATCGATGCTCAGAAGTTGCAGAGTGCACTATCTACAAGATGCACTGCAGAAATTCAAAGATCCTTAGGTAGCAATTTTCAAACTCATGACCACTTCCAACTAGAAGGCCAAGGGCAGCAGACACATGGGAACATCATCACCTGCAGGTTCCCCTCCAAGCCACTCACCATCCTGACTTGGAAATATTTCTTCATTGTTGCTCGGTCAAAATCCTGGCATTCCCTCCTTAAGGGTATTGTGGGTCTACCTACAATTTGCGTTGTTAAGCCCCATAGCAATCTTCTCTGCTTCAGTAAGGTAATAATTTATTCTCCTAAACTCCATTGAGTATAGGCCCAACCTATTCACTCCCTTCTCATAAGACAGGGTCTAACCTGCAATCAGCTGAGTGAACCTTCTCTGGATGCCTTCAATGTCAGTCTATCTTCCCTCGTTAAGGGGACCAAAATTGTTCATGCAATTCCAGACTTGGTCTAACTATTGTTTTAGCAATTTATTCCAATCGCTTTGTAATAAAGGTCAACATTCCATTTGGCTGCCCCCGTACCTGCTAGCTTTTTGTAATTTATGTGCATGGACTCCAAAATCCCTCTGCATCCCAATGCTTTCTGCATTGAAATAATTTTCAGCTTTCTGATTATTCTTGCCAAAGTGTATAACCTCACCTGCTACCACATTATACTGTGAAGTGGGAGTTGACACGGGGCATTCTGACATGGGGCACACAGACACAAGATGGCCGCTGAGCCAAAAGTGGGTCACTTAGCACACAAGATGGCCGCTGAGCCAGCACAGGGAAAAGTGCAGTGAAGCATACACAGATACAGCCTGAGGCCAACAGGATACCAGCACAATAGACACAGAACATAGATAATTACTTTAAGGTGGGCGGGAGAGAGAATACACATCAGTAACATCTACTGCCCGCCGAAGTCTCTGAGTCCAGCCACCACCTTCAATAGAAATGTTAACTACCTGAGATTGCTTATATACAAGTGTTATTACCTTAGCTTCGCAGTAATGGAAAACAATCTTCCTTCTCAAGAAGAACGATCACGACCAATTACTGCAGCAATGGACTTCTGTGTAGCTGCTGAAACTGAAAATGACTCTGTAACATTCCTCTGAAACTGAAAATGACTCTGTAACATTCTTCTGAAACTGACAATGACTCTGTAACATTCCTCTGAAACTGACAATGACTCTGTAATGTTTTCTGTGAACAAACCATGCTGCACAAAGACTCGAAAGCTGGACCATTATACCATGAAATGTATAAAGTATTGTGACACATGCTCCAAGGGGGAGAGAAGGCTCACAGCTGAAAGCCATGCTGCCGCACGTCTCTCTCTTTCTCCCCGGAGCTCTGGTTTCCTTGTACAATAAACTCTGTCGCTGAATCCTGATTATGATGCCGAGACTAGTGATTTTCCCCATAATAATCATCTGTCAAGTCTTTGCCCTCTCATTTATTCTGTCTCTAACCTCTTCGGCCGAACAAACCCACACCAACCCTCCGAACAGTATCCCACCCAAATCCATTCCCCTACCCTATTGCTCTACATTTACCCCTGACTAATGCACCTAACCTACACATCCCTGAACACTACTGGCAATTTCCCATTGCCAATCCACCATTACCTGCACATCTTTGGACAATGGGAGGTAACAGGAGCACCCAGAGGAAACCCACGCAGACACTGAGGACATGCCAACTCCACACAGACAGTCACCTGAGGCTGGAATCGAACCTGAATCCACAGCGCTGTGAAGCAGTGGCGCTAACCACTGAGTCACCATGCCACCCTGGGCACCTGAAGAAAACTCACACAGAAGTGGGGAGAATGTGCAAAGTCCACTGTCAAGACTATGATGTTGATTGCCTTGTTTTATGAAGTTAAAATGTGGACCTTCAGAAACTAGGGCATCCAATTTGTTTTATCTTGTATTTTAAATCAAACCGCTACCTGCACATTGAGATACGGCATTATCTTGAGCAGATTGATTGCACATACACTGTCCCCGAGGCTTCTAGTTTCCTATTTCTACGTAAAGCTTGTGAACTCCTTTTATCATGTAATATTCTGTGATTTACATCTGCACAGAGATGCTTCTTGAAGACAGCTCTCTGGTGTCTCGATCTCTCTCTACAGAAACACATTTGAGTTACATCTGCCTTGGAGTTGTCAGAGTCACATGATCAGATACATTGTCACGTCCAACATATATCCTATTATACCACACAAGGACTCAAAAAGTTGTGGAATGTGGTTCCTGAGAAAACAGAGGGTGTCAGTTGAAGAGAACACAAGAACAATTCAGAAGTTCTCAGGATAATGGGCAAAGAAAGATTGTTGGCGGATATTATCCAGAGGGGATGAGAAGCTTGCAGTGATTGTATTCTAAGGCATGAGAACTTGTCAAATGAAGATTTAATTGGATGTGGAAGAAGAGGGAGAAAATACTTCTGATGCTGAACCACATGAAACTGAGCAAGTGAAGAGCAAACTGCAAAATTAAGGATGAACAGAAGACCAAACCTCAGGCAGGGCTCCTATCATCTACTGGTGTAACAACAAAAATTGCTGGAAAAGCTTAGCAGGTCTGGCAGCATCTGTGGACAGAAAGCAGAGTTAACATTTTGGGTCCAATGCCCCTTCCTCAGAACTGCTGATAGCTAGGGCCATTGCCTGTCCTCAATGCATTCTGCTATAACAATGAAGGATTCGGTTTGGTCATGCGTAAAATCTGTTTGTTGCAGTTTGTAGGAACTTCTTAAATAAATCTAAAATAGAGTTAGCTCAAATCGCTCAGTATTTGTTGATAATAAAATAAATCTTTTCACATGTAGTCTGTTCCCAGCTAATTTGTGGACACACGAGAATCATTAGACCCACGATTTGTTACGACCAGTCCAGTTGCTGTTTTACAGAGAAAACAAGTAGCTATTTTATGAGAAAAATAAAAATGCGGGATTTCCTACTTGCTGTGAATCTGAAAGAATCCTCAAATTTTAAGTTCCAAATCTGATTCACGATCAAGAGCTTCCCAGAAACAAAAACAGAAATGGCTGGAAAAACTCAGCAGGTCTGGCAGCATCCGTAGAGAGGAATCAAAGTTAATGCTCCAGGTCCCATTCTAAGGAAGGGTCACTGGGCATTAAACGTTAACTGGATTAGTGGTGCTGGAAGAGCGCAGCAGTTCAGGCAGCATCCTCTTTGGATGCTGCCTGAACTGCTGTGCTCTTCCAGCACCACTAATCCAGAATCTGGTTTCCAGCATCTGCAGTCATTGTTTTTACCTCGTTGATTAAACGTTAACTCCGATTTCTCTCTGCGGATGCTGCCAGACCTGCTGAGCTCTTCCAGCAATCTCTGCTGTTGCTTCTGATTTACAGCATCTGCAGTTTTTTCGGTTTTTATTATAGAGTTTCCCAGGTTGTTTGCACGCTCGATGTGGAAGGAAACGCTGCTGCAAACATCATTGTAACACCATAGAAGACTGACATACAGCCATACAGACATATTAACTCACTTGGTTTGTTTAGCAACTGTCAAGGATGCACACTAAAAAGGAACATCTATTAAACCTACAAATGGCACGTCATTTATTTACAGAACTCTATTCCTGTATTTCAGTCAACTAAACGCGTAAAGTTTCTCCACAAATCTTTTGAATGAACACACTTATGAATGAACTGATAGTGGGACTGTAGCAGGACAGACAATTCAATGCATTTAGCAGAAGGCTACAATGACATAATGGATTGGGAATGTGCCTCACTCTTAATCATTGAAACAGTCGCTTTCACAGCGCTATGAAAAATTTAAAATGTCTATTTTTACTTTCTCGAAGAATGGCCTGTTTTTCTCAATCGTTGGAAGGATGCATCCTGACTGCTGCACTAATATCACTTCAAAGAATGCTACCCAGCCTTATAGAAATAGCTTGCTTAATAACAATCAGTTTGACTGGCCCACCAAAGCACTAAGTCATCATTCTCTGATTACTTTCTATCACAGATTATAAATATCGCACTTTGACAACCTGTTAAGACGGTTTCTGTGGTTCTGAAACCCTTTCTCATGAATGGTAGCAGCAACATAACAGCAGCCTCACTTCGAAAGATTCCACATGTAGAATCATAGGGTCACAGAATCTCTTCAGTGCAGAAGCAGGCCATTCGGCCCAATGAGTCCACACCGACCCTCCAAGAGCAGCCCAATGAGAACCCAACCCAATTACTGCATCTGTCTAACCCTGCATTTCTCTTGGCCAATCAACACTATGGGACAATTTAGCATGGCCAATCCACCTAAGCTGCAGAGGTTCTGGTCACCCGGTCATAGGAAGGATATTATTAAGCTGGAGAGCGTTCAGAAGAGATTTACCAGGATGTTACTGGATATGGAAGGCTTGAGCTTATAAAGAAAGTTTGAAAAGCTGGTTCTTTTTCCAGAGGGGCATAGGAAGTTGAGGTTTATAAAATCACGAGGGGTATAGATAGAGTTAATGGTAGTTGGCTTTCCTCTAGGGTGGGATTTCAAGACTAGGGGGCACATTTTTAAGGTCAGAGGAGAGAGATTTAAAAAATACATGAGGGGCAAATTGTTTACACAAAGGGTGGTTCGTGTGTGGAATGAACTTCCTGAGGAAGTGGTGGATGTGGGTACAATTACAATGTTTCAAATATATTTGATTAAGAACATGGATCAGAAAGGTTTGGAGGGATCTATAGGTCAGGAGCAAGCAGGTGGGACTAGTTTAGTTTGGGAACATGGTCAGCATGGACTGGTTGGACCGAAGGGTCTGTTTTCATGCTGTAGGACTCTATGACCCTAACTTTAAAATGCGTTGCTGGAAAAGCGCAGCAGGTCAGGCAGCATCAAAGGAGTAGGAGAATCGACGTTTCGGGCATAAGCCCTTCTTTAGGAATGAGGAAGGGCTTATGCCTGAAACGTCGATTCTCCTGCTCCTTTGATGCTACCTGACCTGCTGCGCTTTTCCAGCAACACATTTTTAAGCTATGATCTCCAGCATCTGCAGTCCTCTCTTTCTCCTCTATGGCCCTAACCCTGAACACCATGGGCCATTTAGCATGGCCAATCCACCGAATGCATAAGACCCCATGACCATAAGACACAGGAGCAGAAATCAGGCCATTCGACCCATTGAGTTTGGCCCACCATTCAATTATGGCTGATAGGTTTTTCATTTTCCATTTTCCCACTTTCTCCCCATAATCTTTGATCCCCTTGACAATCAAGAACTTGTCTAACCTATCCATGTGCTGTAAATAATACTCAATGACCTGGCCTCTCCAGCCTTCTGCAGCAATGAATTGGTCGGTTGGTGAGAGATGCAAGTGTCCTCATTCATCTGAGTGACCATTAGAAGAAGAGGAACCCCCTTACAATGAGCAGTATACTCCCAGTGGCTATATTAACTTTGTGCTTTTGGCTGCCTTTGCATTACCTGGACTTCAAGAAAACTTGGGGTATAATCGGGGCTCGATATAAAGGTTTTGTCTCTGAATATCAGCTGCTACACTAAAACAGCAACTATACTTTCGAAGTATGTTAATGGCTGTAAAGTATCTTCGCTGTCGATGAGATTGTGAAAGACGCCAGTCTGTCATATTGCTGGCAGAAAGCAAGTTGAAGACAATAGAACACTCCCATGAATTATTCTTGAATGGGCGAGCTGGTCAGGTACTTTCATCCAAGCTAAGAGCATTCCTGTTGATCTATGAGGGTTTCAAGGCATTTTATTGTTTTGTCTTTGTGTCAGGGACAGCCGGATTTATCTGCCTGTTGTTGTTTGACATGAGCTCCAGCTAATTACATTTCCCAGTAGGTACACTCCATGATATCAATACCCTTCACTACTTAATCAAACCTATTGCCAACAGTGGTCAAAACAGAGAACCAACAGAAGGTTGTCAAATTAATCATCATTCTTTAATACAGTCTCGTTCACCAAAAGCATACTGATTATAAAGATGAAAAAAGCAAAGATACCATCTTAAGAGTGGATTCTTTCAATAAATCAGTTAACCTCATTTATCAGTGTCTGCCCATCCTGCCTTTCTTCTTGCTAATGTAATAACATTTTCTGGATTTAATTTACAAAGATGGCCCTGTTTCCTAATTACTGCTGTCCCAGACAGTAAAATTTAATTTCAGCAGCCTTACTTTTTGATACATATGTTTTCCAAACACATAAATTTGTGCTCTCGGTGAAAGTGATGGCACACCATGGAAAAGGTGAGCTTGTCAAAGATCATTGGAAATGACAAAAGACCAAGAGAGATGTACAGCACAGGAACAGGCCCTTCGGCCCTCCAAGCCTGCGTCGACCAATCATGCCCTAACTATACTGAGAAAACAAACCATCGGCCCTTGGTTCCAAGGTGCATGCTTCCACCACCTCTTCTGGTAGTGCGTTTCGTGCTCTTACCACGCTCTGTGTGAAAAACTTCCCTCACACATCTCCCTTAAACTTTCCCCCTCTAACCTTGAACCTGTGCCCCCTTGTAACTGAAACCTCAACCCTGGGGAAAATACCTCTGACTATCCACTCTATCCATACCTCTCGGCCGCCATCTTTCCAGTGAAAACAATTCTAGTCTTTTCAACCTTTCCTCAGAGCCAATGCCCTTGGGACCAGGCAATATCCTGGTGCACCTTCTCTGCACTTTCTCCAAAACTTCCACGTCTTTCTGTTAGTGTGGCGACAAAAGCTGCACACAAGACTCCTGATGCGGCTTAACGAGGGGTTTGTATCACTGCAACATGGTTTGCAAACTCTTGCACTCCATGCCCCAGCCGGTGAAGACAAGCACACTATATGCCTTCTTAATCTCGCAGTAGGTTTCGGCAATCCCTGTTCCTGACTGTGTCCTGTCAGTCCAAAGGGACTAAACCCACACTCCATTCTCACCAGCAATTCAATTGCCTTTCTGAGCAAGAGGCACCCCCCCCCTCAACCCCCACCAAGTTCAACTGGATCCACAGCTCATGCCTCAGAATGCACTGTACCTGAACATCGGAACTTCTTGGCCTTGATCTGGTTGATCCGTTTGTTGGCCAGTCGGCGTGGGCTGGTGCAGCGGGCACCGCTGGTCTCAATCGGATTGTTGTGGAGGTAGTCAGCTAGCCACCTCAGATGGCAGTCGCACACAAAAGGATTCTGGGCCAAGTGGCTGAGTTTAAACATTTTGTCATAGAGAGAGAGAGAGAGAGAGAGAGATAGAAAAGGACAAATAACTTCAAAACCAAAGAATTAAGACACTGCAACATTCCATATATTAGCTGTCAATAGTTAACCAGATTGCAAGACAAGTCTATCCATTTAGAGACGATGGCACTATCACAGATCATCTTCGGAAGTATATTTTCCCTGGAATGTCCGAGGCTTGGTAATTCGACAATTCTGCAATGATGCATTTTGTGTTATTGAAGGTGCCACATGAAAAAAAACAAATTATTTATGGGACAACAAAAAACAATGTAGAAGCCTTGTAGAAAAGACATTGGTTAGGCCACTTTGAGTCACAGAGTCATAGAGGTGTTCAGCATGGAAACAGACCCTTACTTGTCCATGCCAACCAGATGACCTAAATAAATCTAGTCCAGTTTGCCAGCACTTAGCCCATTTCCCTCTAAACCCTTCCTATTCTGTCCAGACTCCTTTTGAAAATTGTGATTGTTCCAGCCTCCACCACTTCCTCTGGCCGCTCATTCCATACACACACCACTTTTGGAATACTGCATTTAGTTCTGGTCTCCCTGCTATAGGGCAGATGTTGTGAAACTTGAAAGGGTTCAGAAAAGATTTATAAGGGCGTTGCCAGGGTTGGAGGGTTTGAGTTATAGGGAGAATCTGAATAGGCTGGGGCTGTTTTCCCTGGAGTGTCGGAAGGTGACCTTACAGATGTTTATGAAATCATGAGGGACGTGGATAGGATAAATAACCAAGGTCTTTTCCCCAGGGCAGGGGAGTCCAAAACTAGAGGGCATAGGTTTAAGGTGAGAGGGAAAAGATTTAAAAGGGACCTAAGGGGCCACAGAGTGTGGTGTGTGTGTGGAATGAGCTGTCAGAGGAATGGTGGAGGCTGGTACAATTACAGCATTTAAAAGGCATCTGGATGGGTATATGAATAGGAAAGGTTTAGAGGCATATGGGCCAAATACTGACAAATGGGACTAGATTCATTTTGGATATCTGGTCAGCATGGACGAGTAGGGGTCTATTTCCGTGCTAAACATCTCTATGACTTAATTCTATATTTTAAAAAAAATGTTCAAGTATTTAAGCGTCTTGGTAAACTGGCTGAACAGCAGGAGAAATACAGTCTGTAACTCAGGATGTCAGTTGGGAGGGCTTACTGAGTTTGGGAACCTGGCTAACTTCACCTCGGGGAAAAAAAACTAGTCTAATGGTGGCTGTATAATCATTGTTGATTGTCAGAAAAACCCATCTGCTTCATCAGAGTCTTCTATGGGAGGAAATCTGCTATCCTTATCTGGTCTGGCCCACCCATGACTCCAGATCCATTGCATTGGAGTTGAATTTTAATTGCTGTTTGGGAAATTATTGATGGACAAAAATTGCTGGGCCAAACCAGTGCCAAGTGCACACCGTGAATGGATAATAAGAGAGAGGTATGGGTTACTGCAGCTGGAGTCATTGAAAAATAAAACGGAAATTTCCACTCATGAAAGGTTTTAAGTGTTGCACTGAGATCAGAGGTTAGAGGATAGTATGCAGATAATAAATAAAAATTAAACTCTTCTATGATTAGAATTTTAAAAATTGATTTGCAAATTAATCAAACCTTATTTTCATTCTAATAAGTCACAGACAAAATCTGATTATTATGTAATCATGCTCTGAATTAAAATTTGGTCTCATTGAAAGCCTACAGGTCAGAAGCAGGCCATTCAGCTCATCAAGTCCATATTAAAATCCTGAAAAGCATCCCACCCAGACTCACATCCCCACCCTATTCCTGCATTTCCCATAGCAAATCCACCTAGTTTTCACATACCTGGATACTGTGGGTCAATTCAGCATGGCCAATCCATCTAATCTGCACACCTTAAACTAGAGTATCCAGATGAAACCCACACAGACATGGGGAGAATGTGCAAACTCCACCCAACAGTCACCTGAGGCTGGAATCAAACCTGGGTCCCTCCCGCTGTGAGACAGCGTGCTAATCATTGAGCCACCATGGCTTCCACTGTGTTCCCATTTAACTTCAGCTTTCTAGTCAATGGAAGAAAGCAAACTAGGGATTTGAAAGGGCCGATTCCCACCATACTGTATAATAGAGTTTACGAAGGGATTATAAAGCCATTACAGCTGTATGAGGAACAAGATTGTGATGATATTCACAATGATGGTAACATTGAGTTACACAATGTAACTCAAAAGCCATTCAGTGTTGATTAACCAAGCAATCCCAGAGTCGAAGGCAATACGTAATGAGACTGAGTGCTTCCTAAAACTGAGGTGCACACAATTTAAAACTTCCCCACTGAGACTGAAAGATTTTTATTAGGCAAGGTCACTTGGGGTTACATTACCAACCTAGAGTCGCAGGTAGATAGGATAGTGAAGAAGGCGTTTGGTATGCTTTCCTTTATTGGTCAGAGTATTGAGTACAGGAGTTGGGAGGTCATGTTGCGGCTGTACAGGACATTGGTTAGGCCACTGTTGGAATATTGCGTGCAATTCTGGTCTCCTTCCTATCGGAAAGATGTTGTGAAACTTGAAAGGGTTCAGAAAAAACTTACAATTATGTTGCCAGGGTTGGAGGGTTTGAGCTATAGGGAGAGATTGAATAGGCTAAGGCTGTTTTCCCTGGAGCGTTGGAGGTAGAGGGGTGACCTTATAGGCGATTATAAAATCATGAGGGGCATGGATAGGATAAATAGACAAAGTCTTTTCCCTGGGGTGGGGGAGTCCAGAATGAGAGGTTTAGGGTGAGAGGGGAAAGATATGAAAGAGACCTATGGGGCAACTTTTTCACTCAGAGGGTGGTACGTGTATAGAATGAGCTGCCAGAGGAAGTGGTGGAGGCTGGTACAATTGCAACATTTCAAAGGCATCTGGATGGGTATATGAATAGGAAGGGCTTAGAGGGATATGGGCCAAGTGCTGGCAGGTGGAACTAGATTGGGTTGGGATATCTGGTTGGCATGGACGGGTTGGACCGAAGGGTCTGTTTCCATGCTGTACATCTCTATGACTCTATGAGTCTAGTTAAATGGAGGAAGGTTGCAAGCTAATTATTATCTCATTGAATGGCAGAAGAAATTCAAGGGGGCTGAATGACCTACGCCCCTATTCCATAACCTGATCCTAATCCTAGCCTTTGGGCTAGAATCAGCGCTGATATAGTTCACAGAGATTATCACCAGAAAGTTAGTTTGTGGATAACAGATGAAACAACAAGTAAATTAAACCATCTATTTCAAAATCTATTTCACACAAAGCATAATTTTGATGGCCAATTGTCAAGACTATATCTACCCTGTGTCAGAAAATAAAATCAGCACCGCAGTGCAACGATAGTATGTTGTGAGGTGTCTGTATCCTGATCTTGCACCAGTAACAGGGTTAGCTGCTAAGAAACTTCACAAGTAACTTTGATTCAGACAATAGTGAGGACAGTGGGACACAGTGAGTTTCAGTCACTCAGACAGTGAGGACAGTGGGACACAGTGAGTTTCAGTCACTCAGATAGTGAGGACAGTGGGACACAGTGAGTTTCAGTCACTCAGACAGTGAGGACAGTGGGACCCAGTGAGTTTCAGTCACTCAGACAGTGAGGACAGTGGGACACAGTGAGTTTCAGTCACTCAGACAGTGAGGACAGTGGGACACAGTGTGTGTCAGGCAATCAGATAGTGAGGACAGTGGGACACAGTGAGTTTCAGTCACTCAGATAGTGAGGACAGTGGGACACAGTGTGTGTCAGGCACTCAGACAGTGAGGACAGTGGGACACAGTGAGTTTCAGTCACTCAGATAGTGAGGACAGTGGGACACAGTGTGTGTCAGGCACTCAGACAGTTCACATTACCAACAGAAATTGTTCCCAGCTTTACTTGCTGGGCTTCTCCAAAATGTTTTGGACTGGATTGTTATCTAATGATTTCTCCAAGTGTAATCACTTTCACTCCTGAAATGTAATGTGATTTTTAAAAAATTTGGTTGGTCTTTAAATCATGACAACTACAGCCAGCCTTAAGTTTATCTTCTCCTTTTTCACTCAACCGGGTGTAAAACCATAGGAAGAGAAATTCGGCCATTCAGCCCATCGAGTTTGCTCCGCCATTTGATCATGGCTGATAGGTTTTCCAATCTCATTTTCCCGCTTCCTCCCTGTAACCTTTGATCCCATTGGCAATCAGGAATCTATCTATCTCTGTTTTAAGCATATTCAATGACCTGTCCTCCACAGCCTTGTGTGGGAATGAATTCTACAGATTCACCACTCTCTGACTAAAGACGTTTCTCCTTGTCTACATTCTAAAGGGTCTGCCCTTTGCTCTGAGGCTGTGCCATCGGGTCCTCATCTCTCCTGCCAGTGGAAACATCTTCCCAACATCCACTCTGTGTCCTCTGCTGTACCTGACCTCGCCACAGAATGCGCCAGTACCCACCTCAAACGTGAGCACTGAGAGCAATGTGAAATTACATCTCTTTCTGCTACTTGGCACCTTTCTCACTGCCCGGTCAGACTGGGACATGAGTGAAGGAGAAAAGACAAACAGAAAAGACTATGCAGCTGCAAAGGCACATGCCAGTGCACCATGATGCTGACATATGCCCTGGATTCTTGCAATGAGAACTTCAGCCTGCTAAAACCGTGAGGACCAGATCAGCAGGAAGTGTTTCATTTGCCTTTGAATGCTGCTGATTATTCTGAGCTGACCAAGTCTAATGCAGAATTGAAGAAACCCACAAGACATCGAGTGACTTAAAAACTGACTTCCTCTTGATCCACTGGTTTCCAATCCTGCCATTAAGACCCTTTATATAACTTTCTCAGTTTCCCCTCTTCTATAACCTTCCGAAGGAAAGGAAGTGCTTCTGTGGTCTCCACTGAGTCTCTTATATATAATAACAGAAATGGCACTCAGTTGAATTCCTCTTTTAGCAAAGTCTCTAAAAACAGGAATGGAGTTCCCAATAAAACACAATACATACAGGGTTTGAATGGAACGGAGTGGTGTAAACAGTCCCTTCGTGATGGTCTGGAGCTTGTTGTCATACAATGAAAGGAGATTGAGGTTC
Organism: Chiloscyllium punctatum; assembly: GCF_047496795.1. NCBI lineage: Eukaryota > Metazoa > Chordata > Chondrichthyes > Orectolobiformes > Hemiscylliidae > Chiloscyllium > Chiloscyllium punctatum. The sequence continues at coordinate 86,404,602 of NC_092758.1, forward strand.
TGCAAGTCCTGGAAGGTGTTCACACGCAAACAGTTAATCTTATTGGCATTTAGCAACCTGCAGAATGTGGAGAAAAATGGTCCAATTAGATTCCGTTCACTTCAGTATGGAGTCACTCAGACAGGCATCAGTGTCAGGTCAGCGCCATATAATACATTATCAGACTGCTGTCCAATCACATGTACCAATGGCTAGCATATCAACTAGAGTTGAACCTGAACTGTTCAGTCACATGTACACAAACTTTACGTAGACCACACTGCACTTGTAGTTTCAAATTACCTACACGGCGATTTGCTCTATCAGTGCTGAACCTCTACAGATATTAGCCCTCAACAAGTGTTTGACTCTCCCCCCACCTTACCCCACTTCCAGCTCAGCATTGTTGTCACAAACTGTCCTATCTGTCCATCTTCTTTCCCACCTATCTGCACTACCCACCCCTCTGACCTATGACCCTCACCTCCATCCACCTATCACACTCCCAATTCCCTTTCTCCCAGCCCCACCACCCCCCTCCCATTTATCTCTCCACCCCAAGGCTCCCAGCCTCATTCCTGATGAAGGGCTTTTGCCCGAAACATCGATTTTCCTGCTCCTCAGACGCTGCCTGACCTGCTGTGCTTTCCCAGTACCACACTCTTGACTCTGATAACTCCAGCTTGTGCAGTACACACCTTCGCCCAGTGTTTGACCTGTGCTGTCTAATCACCTGTAGAGGTATACTCTACGCAGAGCCTTTAGTGTCATAGCAAGCTACAGAATCACAGAAGAATTATTAGCAAAGTACAACCCTGAGCCGCATAAAGAGATATTAGGTCAGGTGATTGTTCAGAGAGAGGTTTTTTATGAAGTGTCTTTAAGGGGGAAATTATGGGGGAAAGGCAGACAGGTGAGGGAGGGTATTTGTCAGCTAAGAATCCAGGCAAATGCTCAGTCAATAGTGGTGCAGTGAGTAAAATTGGGCATGTGTAAGAGGCTAAAGACATCCTCTACTATGATTTTGCTATTAATAGGGTACCCACATTTGTGATACAAGGATATCATAGAAGCCCTACAGTGTGGAAGCAGGCCATTTGGCCCATCAGGTCCACACTGGTGTTCTGAAGAGCATCCCATCCCCTACCATATCCGTGTAACCCTGCATTTCCCACGGGTAATCCACCTAGTCTGCAACCTGAGAGAGATGGGGACCAGAAAAACATAGGGAGTGATGAGACTACACAGGGATTTGAAAACAAGCATAAAAATTTTAAACTTTGCCTGCCCTGGAGACAATGTAGGTCACAGAGCACAGAGATTATACTGGAATAGGAATCAGTGCAAATGGGCTCCTGTTCCTCAAGTGCTAGGCTTCTCCAACAGCAGGAAAGGAAAAGCAAATTTCAAAATTAAACAAAAGAGGTGAGTTTATCAGAGGAAGGCTGGGGATTCATGGCCATGTCGGCTGACAAAATGTAGCAATTTTACCTCAAAGTGGATTGCAGTCAGCGGACTAATTTATGAATGAAATTCAAGCTCTCCCCCTCAGGCAGTTCACTCATCCTGGTGCCAAATTAGGATTTGTTGGATGACATTGCAACAGACCCAATTCACTCCTCCTCTCAAGTATCAAGGTGTTAGTTTGAAGCTTATTTCTCCCCCCACCACCCCCCCCCCCCCCAACCACCAAAACGCATCTAATTGGTTTGCACAACATCCATACTTCTCAAATTCAAGCCAAGGTTGGGCTGGTTCAGGAGGAGCTTGGTGCTGGTTATGAACACTCACGTTGCTTTGCAATAGCTCTCTTGCAGATTCAAAAGCTGGTGGTGATCACTTTCGCAAAACTCTAGAGTCCACCAACAATTTGAGGAATGTAAATGATATTACTTCTCCACATTTAATGACAGGAATAAAGAACTTTCTATTCACAAGTTGAAGCTTCTCTACAGAAACATCTTTGCTGGATTGAAAATACTTGATTTTAGTTTTTAATGGAAACCACATGACCTCTGTCCCCAGATGGCTTTGCCCTGAATGCACTGGGGTGAAATATTAGTTTTGCATGCTAAATATGGGGGTGGCACAGTGGCTCAATGGCTAGCACTGCTACCTCACAGCACTCGGGTTCCAGGTTTGATTCCAGCCTCGGGTGACTGTCTGTGGGGAGTTTGCACGTTCTTCCAGTGTCTGCGTGGGTTTCCTCCGGGTGCTCCGGTTTCCTCCCACAGTCCAAAGATGTGCAAGTCAGGTGAATTGGCCATGTTAAATTGCCCGTAGTGTTAAGTGGGAAATGGGTCTGGGTGGGTTACTCTTCAGAGGGTCAGTTGGACTTGTTGGGCCGAAGGGCCTATTATCACACTGTAGGGAATCTAATCTAATCAAATAAAATTTGCCAATGATCACCAAGTTTTTGATGCACAATTTAGAATGTTGATTGATTGCATAAACTTTGAATTGTCTCTGCTTCAATTTTTCTTTCTCTAAAAGGGACAGTGTATAAGTCAGATAGGGACAGAAGAATGTCCTAATAGGGTTACATGAAGTAGTGAGGGTGGAGGCTGACATGGAGAATAAACCTCAACATAGTCTGAGAGCCTATATCTGTGCAATACATTCTTATGCAATTCAATATTAACCATTCACAATTCAATAACATTTTACCCGAAAAGCTTCCTGAGCCGACCCCTGCTCAGAACATTTTGTTCACATTGCCTGTGGATATAGCATTATAATAGGCAGCACACGGCCTCAAAGTCTCAATTCTCTTCCTCCAGTGAGGTTTGCCCCACTTGCTCTTGGATCTGTCACCAAACTGATCTATATACATTTTCAACGTTTACCAAGTAGATTTGGCAAAACGTTTTTGAGAAACCACCATCATTGTCCCTCAGAGGCAATGATGACTCTCTCCCACTCTCAGGATGAGTCTGTAGGTGGCTGTACAGACCAATGCAGCTACTGCAGGCTCTGTTACACTTGGGGGTGGCCATGGGAAGGTGGTGGATGGGGTGTTGGCGTGGCAGTGCGTTCCTGTCGCTGTTTCCCTCTAGTTTCCGCTTTCTCCCGATGGCAAGTGTGGAGGGGCTCCACACCTTACTGGATACTCCTCCTCCACTTTGGATGGTCTGGGGCTGGTGATTCCCAGGTGTCGGTGGGAATGCTGCACTTTCCCAGTGAGGCCTTGTGGGTATCGCTGAAGCACTTCCTCTCTCCCACCTGGGGCTGACCTGCCATTTCAGAGCTGGGAGGAGAGCACCTGCTTGGGGGGGGGGGGGGGGGGGGGGGGGGGTCTCGTGTCAATCATGGAGATGACATGCCCAGCCCATTGCAGCCAATCAAGATGGGTGTCAGTGCCTCAATGCTGGAGGTGTTGGCCTGATCGAGCACACTAATGTTGGTGTGTCTATCTTCCCAGCGGATTGGCAGGATATTGTCCAGGCAGCATTGGTGGGACTGCTCCAGTACCTTGAGGTCCCTGCTGTGGGCAGTTCACATCTCAGAGCCACATAGGAGGGTGGGAACCACCACAGCTCCTGTACACCACGAGCTTGGTGTCGGATCTGATGCTGTCCTCGAACGCCCTTTCCCTCAGGCCGCTGAAGACTGCACTAGCACACCGGGGGCAGTGCTGCATCTCTTCACCAATAGCTGCTTTGGCTGACAGGACACTCTCGAGGGATCGGAAATGGTCAACGTGCTGTAAGGCCTCCCTGTTGACCTTGATGTTCCAGGGCTCGCTCCACAATGCTAGGCCACGGTGGTGAATGACCTCCGTCTCCTGGATGGTCAGGGTGAGACCCAGGCTCTCAAATGCCTCCGTATGATGATGATCTGGAGTTTGTCCCCCTGTAATTGCACATACTCAAGCATCATCTCATTTTAAGAAATACTCCATCAATAGTGCCACCTCAGACTGCCTTCCACTTTCATGTGCCTCAAATTATTGCTCAAGCACAACTTTTGATTTGTATGTGAAAGACAAATGTTACGTTAAAAGGATGTGTGCTATAAAAAAACCAAACATAAGCTTCATTTGTTTTCAGATCTTCAATCAGACTATTTGACAACAATGCATTTTGATTTTTTTATGTCATTTAAGAAGTTTCAGTCCAGAATATATTAAATTTTATTCCTTTCATATGACTCAGATGGAGTCAAATTATACTGTTTGTTCCAACTGCAGGGCTAATCTGGAGCCATAACTTGGACAGCTGCATTTTAAAAGGATCATAACAATTTTGATTAAATAAATCATTTTGAACATGCAGCCATTTTCAGTAACCCTGACATTACAGTGACTGCTGTAGGTCATTTTAATTTTATGAATGGATTGCTACTCACAGCAGCTGAATCGATATCAGCCCATCAAACAGACCCTTGGGGATTTCAGTAATCTTGTTTCCATAGAGGACACTAAAAAACACAAGGAAGAAGACATCGCTGTTAGGTTTCGAGACTTCATCTCAGAACTGAGCTTCATGATCATTCCTGACTAGACACCAAAATTACGGATTACACAGTTCACAGAATCCCCACAGCGTGGAAATAGGCCGTTTGGCTCATCAAGTTCACCCTCCGAAAAGCAGCACACCCAGACATACTACCTACCCTGTTCCTGTAACCCTGCATTCCCTGTGGCTAACTCACCTAGTCTGTACATCCCGGGACATTATGGGGCAATTTAGCATGGCCAATTCACCCAACCTGCACATCTTTGGACCGTGGGAGGAAACCCACGCAGACACAGGGAGAATGTGCAAACTCCACCCAGACAGTCACTCGAGGCTGGAATCAAACCTGGGTCACTGGTGCTGTGAGGCAGCAGTATTAACCATTTTGTCCCCATGTTGCCCACTGTGTCTCCATTTGACTTCAGCGTTATAGTCAGTGAAAGGAAGAGAACTCCAGAGGAAACCCACGCAGACATGGGGAGAACGTGCAAATTCCACACAGACAGTCGCTCAAGGGTGGACTCGAACCCGGATCCCTAGCGCTGTGAGGTGTTAACCACTAAGCCACAATGATTGCTTTCGGCCTGATCACATCATGTCTTGGTGCAATCAATTTGCAGGCATGAGGCCAGCGAAGCTGTCTTGCAGCAACCCTCCCTGGCTCAAGTTGGAAGAGCTCCATTGATGCTGACACACTGAAATCTAAGTCACAACTATGTCCATCTGCAGAGTTCATTATCATCAATCAGAACTCATATTTAACCAGGGGCCACTGGTTTTCCATTTCCAAAGCTGGACTCAAGATACATGGAACACACTGTCAGAAAATTGTTTTTGAAACTTAAAAAGTTGCAATATCACCAGTGTGGGATGCATCAATAAGTAAAAGCAAAGTAATAGAGACATAGAGTCATAAAGTCCTACAGCGCAGAGACAGGCCCATTGGCCCAAACTGGTCCATGCCAACCAAAATGCCCATCCATGCTAACCCTATTTCCCTGCACTTGGGCCAAACCCTTCTAATCATTTCCTCTCCATGTATTTATCCAAATGCCTTTTAAATTTTGTTAATGTCCCCGCCTCAACCACTTCCACAGGCAGCTCATTCCATGTGAGTACCACCCTCTGTGTAAAAAAGTTGCCCCTCAGGTTCCCTTTAACCTTAAACTAATGCCCTCCAGTCCTCGATTCCCCACCCCTAGGGAAAAAGACTGAGTGCATTCACCCTATCCATACCTCTCATGATTTATACACCTCTATAAGGACACTCCTCAGTCTCCCACACTCTAAAGAAAAAAGTCCTAGCTTGTCCAACATCTCTCTATCACTCAGTCCGTTGAGTCCAGGCAACATCCTTGTAAAATGATGCAAATATATGTAAAATAAATTATTGTTAATACTCCTGGTCAGTGAGCTGGATTAAACGATGATTTCAGTTTTGGAGTTATCAAAGTGATTTATTACATTTTAATTACCGTATTTGTAGCAATGCTGAAACTGAAACTATCTGAAAAACAAGGGCAGCAAAAGCTGTGAAGCAGTGAGCAATCAACTTAAGGGCTTGATGGGGCGTCTGTTCTATAAACATTGCCTGAGGCTGGTTATACTGAGGAACAGAAGCATCAGGGACATAACTCAAGAATCTCAAGAGAATAGTTTGCCACAGGCTGTAGATCTAAGCTACACAAGCCTCACACTGAGAAGAGGAGAGATGCAGAGACAGATAGGATTCAGCTACTTAACGGAAAGGCTGCAACTGAGTGGAGACTGAAAAATGCAAGAGTAAAGTGAATCGGTGTCTTGAGGGATCGTGTGATTGAGAGACATCTTTTTTTTGGAGTCAGGCTGATTGGTCTGTAATTTTCTACACTGTACGATATCTCCATTAGAAGGTTAATGACTAGCAGGTAATTTGGCAGGTTATTTTTCCCATTTAAGCGAACAGCAGTGATAGGAGCTGCTCTGCTAACTCCGTGTCAGTTCAGATTTTTCACCGCTAGTTAAGATTTTAATTCCATATGCTGTGTGAAAATATGTCTGTGATAGATGGAGAGGTGTCACTGTTCACTCAGCAAGCCTGGGTTGCTATGGCAACAGGCTGACCACGAGTCTTACTACCTGCTCTTGGTTTGTGTTGGGAAGATTTGCATGTTGATACTCAACCCATCTAAACCCACCTTCCTGATCCATGTCTGGGGGGACTTGAACTCAAAACTTCAAGATCAGAGGGAGGGATATTAGCAACTGTGCCACTTCTGTATGTTGTAGGCTCCAATAGAAAATGCAACTCAGGCTAAATGTCATACACAAGCTGGTCAGCAGATCACAGACCAAACACTGATTCACTGGTTAGAAAGACTTTACCATGAGCTGCAAAGGATATCAGTTTAAACTGGAACTGTGATATGAGAATAGCGGATACATGGCACATTAGCAACACCAGAGATTACACAGCAAGGTTCCGAACTAACCTTCCACTCTGAGTAACATGTTAAGTCTCAACAGTACCCAGTCAAATGCTGTACAGTTTCATCACATCCTCATCCAATGTTCTACTGTTGCATAATGTCTCAGTCCAATGGTCTACAGACTCAGCACATCCCAGCCCAATGGTCTGCATTCTCAGCACATCCCAGTCCAATGCTCTACATTCTCAGCACATCCCAGTCCAATGGTCTAGAGTCTCAGCACATCCCAGTCCAATGGTCTAGAGTCTCAGCACATCCCAGCCCAATGGTCTACAGTCTCAGCACATCCCAGCCCAATGCTCTACAGTCTCAACACATCCCAGTCCAATGCTCTAAAGTCTCAGCACACCCCAGCCCAATGGTCTACATTCTCAGGATATCCCAGCCCAATGGTCTACAGTCTCAGCACATCCCAGTCCAATGGTCTACAGTCTCAGCACATCCCAGCCCAATGGTCTACAGACTCAGCACATCCCAGCTCAATAGTCTACAGTCTCAGCACATCCCAGCCCAATGGTCTACATTCTCAGCACATCCCAGTCTAATGGTCTACAGTCTCAGCACATCCCAGCCCAAAGGTCGACAGTCTCAGCACATCCCAGTCCAATGGTCTACAGTCTCAGCACATCCCAGTCCAATGCTCTACAGTCTCAGCACATCCCAGCCCAATGGTCTGCATTCTCTGCACATCCCAGTCCAACGCTCTACAGTCTCAACACATCCCAGTCCAATGGTCTACAGTCTCTGCACATCCCAGTCCAATGGTCTACAGTCTCAGCACATCCCAGCTCAATAGTCTACAGTCTCAGCACATCCCAGTCCAACGCTCTACAGTCTCAACACATCCCAGTCCAATGGTCTACAGTCTCTGCACATCCCAGTCCAATGGTCTACAGTCTCAGCACATCCCAGCTCAATAGTCTACAGTCTCAGCACATCCCAGCCCAATGGTCTACAGTCTCAGCACATCCCAGTCCAACGCTCTACAGTCTCAACACATCCCAGTCCAATGGTCTACAGTCTCAGCACATCCCAGTCCAATGGTCTACAGTCTCAGCACATCCCAGCTCAATAGTCTACAGTCTCAGCACATCCCAGCCCAATGGTCTACAGTCTCAGCACATCCCAGTCCAACGGTCTACAGTCTCAACACATCCCAGTCCAATGGTCTACAGTCTCAGCACATCCCAGCCCAATGGTCTACAGTCTCAACACATCCCAGCCCAATGGTCTGTATTCTCAGCACATCCCAATCCGATGGTCTACATTCTCAGCACATCCAAGTCCAATGGTCTACATTCTCAGCACTTCCCAGCCCAATGGTCTACAGTCTCACCACACCCCAGCCCAATGGTCTACACTCAGCACATCCCAGCCCAAAGGTCGACAGTCTCATCACATCCCATCCAATGGTCTGCATTCTCAGCACATCCCAGTACAATGCTCTACACTCTCAGCACATCCCAGCCCAATGGTCTATAGTCTCTGCACATCCCAGTCTAATGTTCGACAGTCTCAGCACATCCCAGTCCAATGGCCTACAGTCTCAGGACATCTCAGTCCAATGCTCTACAGTCTCAGGACATCCCAGCCCAATGGTCTACAGTCTCAGCACATCCCAGTCCAATGCTGGACAGTCTCAGCACATCCCAATCCAATGGCCTACATTCTCAGGATATCCCAGTCCAATGCTCTACAGTCTCAGGACATCCTAGCCCAATGGTCTACATTCTCAGCACATCCCAGTCCAATGCTCAACAGTCTCAGCACATCCCAGCCCAATGGTCTACAGTCTCACCATGTTCCAGTCCAATGCTCTACAGTCTCAGACATCCCAGTCCAATGCTCTATAGTCTCAGCACATCCAACAATAATTATTTGTGGTGCATTTCTGCACCTCCCAGTGTCCAACACTGTGCAATGTGTAGAAGACTTGTTTGTATTTGCACTTCATGCTACACGTCTCTCCTGTACAATGTGCTGTTCATTCAAAACAGCTCTCCTGAATGTTACACTGCTTGTTCTCCAACACCCTACTGTACTGTGTATGATTTCCTCCACAGACATCCTCTGTTGTCTATTCTACAGAACACTCTCTGATCTACCGTACTCCCCACTCTGCCAACCTGGGCACTGTACCAATCTGTTCACTTGCTGCTGATCAATGTTTTGCTCAGTTGGCTGGGAATGTAAATATTCACATGTTGGAAGAACACAGAAAGCTGACTCCTTGGAAATGCTGTCAGTTAGCTGTGAATCTGGAAATCGGGCACAGGTTAGAGAGTTTAACAGCTTTTCACTTGCTTGGCAGCTGTTTTCACAAAGCAAGTGACTCAGCATATAAACTGGGAAGCAAGTCTCCACAGATAGCTGCATGGTAAGAGCAGAATCTATTATTGTTATTGGAATGAGGAACAAACTTCTATTAACGAAAGTGGCTGTATTGTGCAAGGTGATGCCTATTTTACCAGGTTTCAGCCCAGGGGTGTTCCACCAGTTCATGTTGCTGTTACTTTGATGGAAAAACAGAGAGAAGGATTTAGCATGAAGTGTATGTGGGGAGAGTTGGTTGGAGGGGGTAGTGGGACCACATAGAAACTGAGTGATGAGGAGTGAAAAGGGGATCAAAAAACGTTGAGGTGATCAGGGTGTACAGGCAGCAGCCTGTAAGAAGGTGAAGCTGACAAAGGGGCAGTGCTCCAAAAGCTTGTGACTTCAAATAAACCTGTTGGACTGCAACCTGGCATTGTGTGACTCCTGATCTTTAGTCCACCCCAGTCCAACACTGGCACCTCCACATCATGCCGCAAGAGACAGATTCCAAAACATCATAAATTGCGCCACAATGCAGCAGAGGTAACGCTGACCTTTTATGTCACAGCCAGATTTTGGTTTGAGACATAAAATGAGTTTGATTGGATTAGCCAGATTCGTTTTCATGCCACAAACACTTTGAGGCATACCATCAGAATTTTCACCTGTGTCACGCATGTAAATAGTTTGGGCTGTATTTAGTTTTTTTTCCCTTTCACTCTAATTTCACACCATTTTAGCTAATCCATTCATTTAGAAACCAGAGTCCTGCTACGTTAAATGCAAACTCAGCACTTCGTCAGCTTAACAATTTGGGGTCTCGGTAGACTATCCATCTCAAAGGAAATGCTGTCATTCTTTCCATATAGAGCCAAACAACTGAAATAAGCAATGCAAGGCCAGATCTTCAATCCATTGGTGAGATCATCGTCACACTTTTAAATTTTGCCCTCATCCTTTTAGAAAAGACATAACTCAGGGTGCTGTCTGGGAGAACTTACTGAGACTGGAATTGAGAGGAAACTGGATTCATATTAGTCATTGTAATCTCTATAATTTTTAATATCAATTTTATGGATTACTTGAAACCAATAATCCAATTGAACACACTCAGTTTTGTCACAAAACCGTGTGCAATCAAAATTGTTCTTAAAACAACTTCTATTTTTATAGTAAGTTTCAAATCACAAAACAGACCTCTGCACAGGAGCATTGTAAATCAAAAACAAATTGCTGGAGAATCTCAGTAGGTCTGGCAGCATCTATGGAGAGACAGTCTCGGGTCGAATGACCCTTCCTCAGAACTGGATTTCTGTTCCAATCTTTTTTGTTGTCCATTGTCATTAATTCCACTGTTGCTCCAGGTGTTTGACCAACATTTGCTCAAACCCATTTCCACAGTCACATCACCGTCCTGAGGAAGGATCACTTAACCTGAAACATTAACTCACCACAGATGCTGCCAGACCTGCTGAGCTTTTCCAGCAATTTGTTTTTGTTTCTGATTTACAGCATCCGTAGTTCTTTCAGTTTTTATTATAACTCAGACTTGAATACTAAGTCACGTAAGGGAATATGAGGACATGACCAAATCTTTAGGCAAAGGGATTGAGTTTAAGGAAGTCTCTCATGAGGGGAGAATGACAGAATAAGCAAGGCAGTTTACAGAGGATTTTAGGCACTTTAAAAGGCACTTTCGCCAACCATCAGGCAACTGAATGCTTGAGAAAAACACAAATGTTGGAAACCTGAAGCAAGAGTTTCAAACTCCAGACTTACTCAATCAGGCAGCATCTGTGGAGAGAGGAGCAAGAGTTGACATTCCAGGTCTGTTACCTTTCATTTGAACTGGGACAAGTTAGAATCCTTACAGTGTGGAAGCTGGCCATTCAGCCAATTGAGACCATACAGATCCTCTGAAGAGCATCCCACCCAGACCCACTCTATCCCTGTGACCCTGCATTTCCCATGGCTAATCCACATCCCTGGACACTACAGGGCAATTTGGCATGGCCAATTCACCCAAATCTGTTCATCTTTGGACTGTGGGAGGAAACTGGAGCACCCGGAGGAAACCCACGCAGACACGGGGAGAATGTGCAAACTCCACACAGACAGTTGCTCGAGGGTGGAATTGAACCTGGGTCACTGGAACTGTGAGGCATCAGTGCTCACCAGCGTGCCATCCCCATGAGTGGTTTTGAGCGCGTGAAAAGGTGTTGGGAGAGGAGGCTTGTGATAAAATAGAGCTAAGGAAGGAGAAATGAAATACTAAAGGAATCCCATGTGGAAGGGGGTGGCGACAGATCGTGTAAATAAACAAAAGCTATGTTTTGGGAGGCAGGACTGGCTGGATTCTGAATAGCTTTCCAAAAGTGAAAAGGGAAACCAAACCAGTCAAAAGAAATAAAATGAGGACAGAGAGGTTACAATCGAAAACGTTTGAGCAATGTTAAATCTGGCAGGCTGTGAAGTGGTCAATCAAAAAGATGAAATGTTGGTCTTCAAGTTTACAATAAGCTTCACTTGAGTAGGCTGAGGACAGAGAGGTCAATGTGGGCTGAGTGGTGGTCAACATTCACCCAGTCTGTGCATGATCTTCACATGTATGGATGCTTCACAGTATGGTATGGCAACTGCTCTCCCCAAGACCGCAAGAAACTACAGAGCGTCACGAACACAGCCCAGTCCATCACACAAACCAGCCTTCCATCCATTCCTGTTGAAGGGCTTATGCCCAAAATGTCTATTCTCCTGCTCCTCGGAACCTGCCTGACCTGCTGTGCTTTTCCAGCGCCACACTTTTCGACTTCCATCCATTGACTCCACCTATACTTCTCAGTGCCTTGGAAAGCAAATATATAATTAAAGACCCCTCCCACCCTGGATATACTCCCTTCCACCGGGGAGAAGGTAAAGAAGTTTGAAAACACGTACAAACAGATTCAAGGACAGCTTCTTCCCCACTGATATCAGACTGCAGAATGGACCTCTCAAATGCTAATTCTGATCTCTCTCTCTCTCTCTGCACCTTCTCTGTGGCTGTTACACTGTATTCTGTATTCTGTCCTGATGCACTTTATATGGTATAATCTGCCTGTGTAGCACGCAAAACAACACAAGGGAAAACAGGCACAATTTGTGTTACAAAAACAGAAGTGGCTGGAAAAACTCAGCAGGTCTGGCAGCATCTGCAAAGAGAAATCAAAGTTAACATTTCGGGTCTACTGACCCTTCCTCAGAAATTTGTGTAATCCCTCCTTTATAACTTAACTCGTGAAACAGGTATCATTCTTGTAAAACCATTGCTGTACTCCCTTCAAGGCCAAGATTTCATTCCTGAGATGTGGTGGCCTGATCTTCTCACAGTGTGGTCTAACCAGGGTTTTGCATAACTGCAACATAGTGTCTGCATCCTTCTAAACCAGTCCCCTAGATATATGCGCATGAAATACAATAAATTGCCAGATGCATGTAGCCTGAAGGGGTCTGGATTGGAGGAGTGCAGATATTTTGGGATCTGTAACACTGGACTATCAAGAAAGTGAAGGACAAACTCACAGAAGCAAGTGTCAAAATTGAGACATTGCTTGAGCAGGAGCCAATATAACCCCATGAGCACAGGGAATTATTAACGAAGACGACTTGCTGCAAGGACAAAATTAAAAACCACACAATACCAGCGTAACTTCATCAGGCAGCAGTGCTCCGAAGGCTTGCACCTCCAAATAAACCTGTTGGACTTTAACCTGGAGCGTGTGACTTTTAACTTTGTCCACCCCCAGTCCAACACTGGCATCTCCACATCATTGGTGCAAGGAAGGACACATGATTTGGAGGAGGTCAGTGAGGGAAGTATTAGAATTATTAAATCTGGAGGTCACAGAGGAACGGAAAAAAAGGAAACAAAAGAGAGAGAGACAGAGAACGAAATACAGAACACAAAGACAATTGGGGCAGGAGCCATCAGCTCTTCAGTTTGAGTTTCAGTCACAAGACAGAAAATCCACCCAGAATACGTTCCAACCTGACCACACAAACAAAGTACCTTTACAATGACACTTACAGTGAGGTGAGCGACCGCAGTCCTTGGAATGCATCTGCTGCAATCTCTGAGATTTGATTCTTACTCAGGTCTCTGTAGGGCAGAGAAAAATACCATAGGGAGAGAATTTTAATTGATCTTTTAAAAAATGCATGGTTTGAAAATGGCAATCTTCTAGTGACTGCCATCTTACCTCACCATTCAAGTTGAACTCATTTCACGCCAAAAGAAATTCAAATTAGTCAGTAGGAGCTTCATAAATATTGAGTCCCGCGGTATATCTCCTTAAACAATTACATTCAATAAGATTAGTGGAGAGGGTGGAACTTAAGAAAGTAACGAAGCCAAATGAATAAAGAATGTACAACCAGTGCTGTGGCATTCGGAATATGCAACGGATTATTAACCTTGAGAATGTGAGTTCAAATCCCGCCGTGCATGGAGATCTTAAATTCAGTTGATCAATAAAAGTGACCATATGGTAGCCAGCATGGTTTTTATGAACGCTACTGATTGATGTCTAGTAGGAAGGGAATCCCTCTGTCTTCAGGCAACATGTGGCACCGACATTGCACTGAGTTGTTAACTGTCCCCTGAAATGGCCCAGTACCTCACTCAGTTATAGCTGGTCCAATTAAATTTCAGGTCAGTGGGAATGACCAGGTAATTGTCTGGCTATAGCTAAACCACAACGTGCACGTTGAATCTGATCTGGCTAAGTACTATTTCACAGTCTTCTTTCAGCAAAGCAATGAATCATAGAATCCCTACAGTGTGGAAGTAGGCCATTTGGCCCATCGAGTCCACATTGATGCCTGAAACAGCATTCCACCCAGACCATCATGTCCCTGTAACACTACATTTCCCATGGATAGCCCACCCGGAGTGCACGTCCCTGTTCACTATTGGCAAGTGAACTCAGCCAATCTGCTTAACCTGCGCATCTTTAGATTGTGGGAGGAACCCATGCAGAGAACATGCAAACTCCCACAATCACCCGAGGCTGGAATTCAACCTGGGTCCCTGGCACTGTGAGGCAGCAGTGCTAACCACGGTGCCGTCCCAATGGAAGGTGGTGCGGTTATGGTTTTCCACATGTCAACCCATAGAAGACAGATCACAGAAAGGTAGGTTCAAATTGAGTCACATGTCTGGAGGTTTATTAACAACTAACTGTGCACTCATGTGACATTACAGAATTACATTTATTGTCTGGCTTTATGCTTACTTAGATTACTGTTTTAATACATAGCCTGACTAATGGAGTGACGGGATAACTGCCTGTTTAATGCTCTCCGAATGAACACAAAATTAGATGGGAATCTTTTATATCAGAGCATGGTGACACTTGGCCATTGTAAAGATATAGTGGCTTTCTGTGATCTGTCCACCAAAATCAGTGGACAGGGCCATGGACAGTGCTACACCAATCTGTTCACCAAAGCTCAGTACGGATTCCTTCAAGAACACTTGACATCAGACCTCATTATGACCTTGGTGCAAACATGGACAAAAAAGCTACACGTCAGGAGTGAACTGAAGAGCGACTCTCATTGACATCAAAATATCCTTTGACCGAATGCAGGACTGAGGTATTGTAGCAGGGATAGTGTTGATAATGAATTACAGAGAAGGGTCTCTGCTGCCTGGAGTCATGTTGAGCACAAGGAGCAACGCTTTTTAATTGTTGAATGCCAATTATCTCAGTTCTATGGCAACCCTGCCAGAATTCTATAGGGCAGGTTTGGGGGGGGGGGGGGGGGGTGTCAACCAATTTGAACCATTACTCATGGTCTTCCTACCAGCCCAAGATCAGAAGTAGGCGATGTTCTCTGATGTTTGCTCCATGGTCAGCATCATTCATGACTCCTTGGAAGTAACAAGTAATCAAAAGCTGCAAGGCCTGCACGTACTCAGGCCTGGGATTATAAATGCTAGGGAATGTTTTTGTCAGGAAATGGCAACCCCCAACAAAAGAAAGTCTAATCAATTATTCTTTACTTTCAAACAACAATAACATTACTTAAGCTGCACTGCTAACATCCTGGGGTCTCCACTGACCAAAAACATAACTGGACCAGTCAAATAAATATGTTGGATGCAAGACCAGGTAGGAGGCTGGGAATTCTGTGCTGAACTATTCATCTCCTGACCAACTTAAACCTCTGAACCATTAACACTGTACACAAGTCAGGAGTGCAATGGATTCACACTTGATGGAATGAGACCAACAATACTCCAGATCCCTGACATCTTTCAGGATAAAGCAACCAGTTGATCTGTATCCCATCCACTGGCACACAGTAGCCCACAGTCTAGACTGTAGGCCCCATTTTATTCCCCATTTGCTCTGTATCCTGTACAAAGTCAAAATCTACTCCAAGGCATTCAGAAGAGGAGGATATCAAAAATTGACCCCCCTAAAAACTTCATTGCTCAACTGAAACCTGAAGGAGAATCACACACCCGTTACAAAACCGTGCTGACATTCATTGAGGAATATAAACTAGACAATGATGCCCATTCTGCCAAATCATCACACTGGGCACACTGCAAGCCAGAAGACCTGGAGGGTTTCCTGCCACCAGTAACCTGCCACCCTTGGCCAGATCTGAGATACAACTAAAGGAAAGACCGGGCACTCTCAGGGTCATGGAGATATTAGATTACTTACAGTGTGGAAACAGGCCCTTCAGCCCAACAAGTCCACACCGCCCCGCTGAAGCGCAACCCACCCATACCCCTACACCTACATCGACCGCTTACCTAACACTACAGGCAATTTAGCATGGCCAATTCACCTGACCTGCACATCTTTGGAGTGTGGGAGGAAACCGGAGCACCCGGAGGAAACCCACGCAGACACGGGGAGAATGTGCAAATTCCACACAGAGAGTCGCCTGAGGCGGGAATTGAACCCGGGTCTCTGGCGCTGTGAGGCAGCAGTGCTAACCACTGTGCCACCGTGCCACCCACAGCACGGAAACAGACCCTTTGGTCCAACTCATCCATGCCGACCAGCTATCCTAAATTAATTGATTCCCATTTTTTTGCACTTGACCTGTATCCCTCTAAACCCTTCCTATTCATATACCCATCCAGATGCCTTTTAAATGTTGTCATTGTACAAAATGTTGCCCCTTAGATCCCTTTTAAATTTGTCACCTCTCACCTTAAACCTACACCCTCTAGTTTTGAACTCCACTACCCTGGGGAAAAGACCTTGACTATTCACCCTCTCCACGTCCCTCATGATTTTATAAACTTCTATAAGGTCATCCCTCAGTCTCTGGCGCTCTTGGTGAGTTTATTATTGAGCACAGAACATGAAAGCAGTCAGATGCTACAGTGTCTGCCTACCGGGAGCAAGGCACCAGTTGTTTAATTATATATAGGACCCTAATTAATATTATTGCTATTTTATCAGATATGTTAAGTAGACACTTAATTAAGAAATTACTCCAAGGGTGTGAAAGATTTGATCATTACTGCCTGCTGAAGCCATAGGAGAGTTACTATAAAGAAAACATTAGCAGAATAAATTCAGCATTTCACAGCTACTTGATTATATTCTCTTCCCAGTGCCCCGCACTCTTTTCCCTCAATCTGCTCATTGACATTCTGAATGAAATGTTGAAAAAATGGTGCCAATTACTGGCTGCGTGATCCGAGTCTCTTTTCAAACCTGTGTTTTGCACCTTCACACTTCTGGTATAAATTGCCGTGTCAAGTATGTCAGTTGGGTTCACTTATTCAGAATCAGAACAATTCTAAAGACTGCGGTGGCCTTGAACTCTCCCCATGAGACATTACCATCTGAATGGCTCATGTGAAACTCATCAGTCTGTTGCTCGACCAGAGTGGCTGGCGTTTTTAAACAAAAGCCCATTTCCATTTACTGTAAGGCGAAGGGATTTCACGTGTGCACTCCTTTAACAATGAAATGCTTAGATAGTCGAGTCATAGAGTCATACAACAAGGAAACAGACCCTTTGGTCCGACCAATCCACACCAAGCATGTTTCCAATAGCGTCGATAAACAGTGGAGCTGGAAAGGTACAGCAGGTCAGGCAACACTGGAGGAGCAGCAGAGTCAACGTTTCGTGTTAGTACACTTCATCAGTCCCGAAGCAGTCTGACCTGCTGTGCCTTCCCAGCTCCACTCTTTATGAACTCTGACATCCAGCATCTGCAGCCCTCGCTATCACCACGTTCCCAAACTAAACTAGCCCTGCCTGCACTTAGTCCATATCCCTCCAAATCTTTCCTATTCTTGAACTTATCCAGATGTCTTTTATACATTGCAACTGTACCTGCATTCATCACTCGTGTTGCTAGCTCATTCCACACATGAACTACTCTCTGTGAAGAAACTTTGCCCCTCATGTCTCTTTTAAATCTTTCTCCTCTCAGCTTAAAAATATGCTCCCTAGTTTTGAACTTCCACACCCTAGGGAAAAGACCCTTGCCATCCACCTTGTTATCTATGCCCTTCATGATTTTATAAACCTCTATAAGGTCAACCCTCAACTTCCTAGGCTCCAGTGAAAAAAGTCCCAGTTTGTCCAGTCTATTTTTATAACTCATAACTTGGCAACATCCTGGTAAATCTTGTCTGAACCCTCTCCAGTTTTATAATATCCTTCCTATCAAAAGGGTGACCAGAACAGGACACAGAATTCCAGAAGAGGTTTCGATCATGCTGTATATCTCCATGACCCTGAGAGTGCCCGGTCTTTTCTTGAATTGTACCTCTGATCTGACCAAGGGTAGCAGGTCACTGGTGGCATGAAACCTTCTCGGTCATCTGGCTTGCAGTGTGCCCAGTGTGATGATTTGGCAGAATGGGCATCATTGTCTATTTTGTATTCCGCAATGAATGTCAGCAGGGTTTGGCAGGGGGTGTGTGATTCTCCTTCAGGTTTCGATCATGCAATGGTCTCACCAACAGCCTAATCACCCTCAACATGACGTCCCAACTCCTGTACCCAAAGTCTGAGCAATGAAGGTGAAGGTGCTAAATGCCTTCTTAACCACCATGTTTCTATGTGACATAGACTGAGAGAGATATGGGCCAACTGCTGACAGATCACTTTAGGATAACTGGTCAGCATGAATGAGTTGGACTGAAGGGTCTGTTTCTGTACTGAACATCTCTATGACACTGGAACTGTACCAACTGCATTGTGAATGAGTTGGGCACACACAGTGCCATTCGCTACCAAGGTGCCTCTGCCTCTCATCAGAGAGCCACTTCAGGCTATCTCCTCTCTGAGGCTGAGTGGTTCTTGCAAGCTGGGATGTGAATGTCAGTGAAGGCTTTGGTGGACTACAGTTGTGGAGGGTGACTCTGAGGTAAGCTGGGGAGATGCTGTGGCTGCGTCATCATTGGGAGCAAAGTGCCAGCTGCTTAATTATACTGAGAACCCTAATTAATATTCTTGCTATTTTATCAGAAACATTAAGTAGGGAATTAATTATGAAATTGCACAGGAGTGTGAAGGTTCTGATCATTATTGCCTGCTGAAGCCATGGGAGAGTTATTGTAAAGAAAGCATGAGCAGGATAAATTCAGCTTTTCACAGCTACTGGAATACACGCTCTTCCCAGTACCTCACACATTCCTCCATTTTAATCTGTTCGCGGACATTTGGGAATACTGCAGAAATGGGAAGTATGCTGAACTACAAGGCACATTGTTCTGAGCAGAGCTGTGCAGGGGAATGTTGGGACAGTCAGAGTGTGAAGTTAGTTGGTGAAGTAAACCACATGCACGTTAAACAGTCAAAACAGCATGCAACAAATAGGGCTAAGCACTCCTGCAATTTAACTTATTAAATCTCAGTTCTGCAATCCTGCTATGTCCAGACATGAATGGTGATGGGCAATTAAACAACTGACTGGGTATGTAGTAGACTCCACAAATATCCCCATCCTCAATAATGGGGGAAGCCCAGCACATCAGTGCAAAAGGCTGAAGCATTTGTGATTCTCTTCAGCCAGAAATGAAGAGTGGACGATTCATCCTGGCCTTCTCCTGAGGTCTCAAGATCACTGATGCCAGTCCTCAGCCAATTTGATTCACTCTACAGGACTTCACAAAATGGCTGATCACTCACAATGCAACAAAGTCTGGGTTACCGACACCAATCTGGGAGTAGAACTGTGCTCCAGAAGGAACTGGACCTCTCCGTGTACTGTCCCAGAATGGCTGCAACGCTGACAATGTCGAAAATTGTCTATCAATTCACAAACAGCTAACCGGTCATTTTGCTTCACTGATCAATTAGTGTTTTTTGTTTGAGCCAATCATTATGGGCACGGCCCAATGTTTTGTTTTCACTTAATTGTCAGAAATCAGAACAAATCCAACCCAGCCAATTCCCACCATCAAACATCAGCAAGGCTGTGTCACCTTCGGTACTGATGGATTCCTGAAAGGCTGAAGGTTGATGTTATTAATGTGATGCCATCAGACAAACAGTTACCGAATCACTGGGTTTGACCTGATTTTCAATGAACACCTGAATACTTACAAGCGTTTGAGCTTCTTATACTGGCTAAAGGCACCAGCTCCCACAGTCTTGATCAAATTCTGTTCTAAGCGTCTGCAAGACAAGGGAAAGAACACTGTTACATTTCAGCCACACAGATTGCAAGTCGTGCTGGTAACTACATGGCAGCGTCTACATTGAACGTGGAATCAAAACCTCTGGTTAACTAAGGCTGATAGTATCATTTCAATGGCTCTGGGAAGGGAGGAAAACACACAGGTCCAAGACCTCAGGATTCTATTCACATGGACCCCACACTCTGTACCTCACGCTAACCTGACCACTCGGCATACGCCTACCTGCTCACCCTGGTCACACCCAACCCTCATTTGTTACGGATATGCACCCTGTTATGAAGATGTGGGTTTACCTTTAAAAGCATTAAAAGCAGCAGAACTATTGGAAACAGCACCAATAAGGCAACAGTGCCACATTGGGTTGAACAACTCGATTAGTCCGTTGCCTGGAGATAAAAACAAATTTGAATTTGGCCAATCAATTTAAATTATATCCTGAAAAATAACCAATTTCCAATCAAGTTTGAATTGACAATCTTAAATGCCAATGACACAATCTGATGCTCTGGGGCGTAAGAACGGGGGAAATTGAACAGTTGAGAAGAGAACTGCTAAGTCCTAGCATGTAACAGACTGCTTGAAAAAATATCTCTCTTAAAAGTACCTTTTCGATCAGTAACCTGTGACGCAGAAATTCCTAACAAGGAGAAGACACAATAAGATCCAAAGACAAGAACCTACAGCTGCCTGGTTTTGAGATAAGAAGTGTTGTTTTGTAAATCTTAATTGGGAGTTTTATCAGACTAGTATTATGGAAGGGAAGGTAACAGATAGGTTAGAGGAAGGGGTTATAAATAGTGGTTAGTTAATTATTCTAAGAAATAAGGTTGTTAATTTTTACTTTACACAGTTCTTGGCCTCTCAAATTTTTAGATTACTGCATGGGATAAATCTTTTCTGTGTTGCTGGTTTTAAATTAAACAAGAGAGTTTACCCCATGTCATAGCAACTCATACACCCTCAGTACCCACACCCCCCTCACTGCATATGCACCCAGCCCCTCACTGCATATGCACTCACTCCTGTCACTCATACGCACCCACCACCTTTCATACCGAACTCTGCCATTCCCGACGCACTGACCATGTCAGTTTGTTCACCCTGACCCCATTTAGCTCTGATGTGGATGTGCCGGTGTTGGACCGGGGTGGACAAAATCAGAAGTCACATGACACCAGGTTACAGTCCAACAGGTTTATCTGAAATCACAGGCTTTCGGAGCACTGCTCACTTCACCTGACTAAGGAGCAACGCTCTGAAAGCTTGTGATTTCAAATAAACCTGTTGGTCGATAACCTGGTGTTGTGTGATTTTTAACTTTGTACATCAGATCAGGAGTCATATTGGTGTCTTCCGTCTCTTGTCTATCATATCAGATGGTGGAGAGGGTCGTCTTGTGATCTCAATTTTAATTTTGGTTAAAGATTTGCCCAATCATAACTATCTAGCTGTCAGACCTTTTGCAGTTTTGGAATAAAATAATACCGTGCATTATCTAGACTAAAAACAGTAGGCACTGGTTTGGTGCATAAGACAAGATGAAACCCGATGAAGAAGCAGCCCTCAGAAAGCTTGTGATTTCAAATGAACCTGTTGAGAATATAATCGAGTATCCTGTGACTTCTGACCATTTAGCTCTATACGTTATCAGGGATGTTTCCAGGTTACTGCAGGCATTTGGTGAAAATGAACTCGGTATTTGCAATGATCTATAGGTGGCTATTAAGTACAGCAATTTGTTCAGGGTCACTGGCAAACCCCATGTGTAATAAATCTTATTCACACCTTCCTCTTCATCCCAGTTCATTTACCATCACATTAACAGCATGCTTTATCCTCAATCAATGAATACTGTTCTCAATGAAATTACTATAATTCAGCTTTCAAAAGTTATACAGGGTTGCTACAATAAATAAAGTATTTAATCTGTCCCTTATTGGCAAAATATGATGAGTTCATATGTGACGAATGCAGCTTTTCATTACTAATTTCCCCAACCTCCTTCTCCGATCTCCTCTCAGTCTTATACATTCTTTCACACATTCCTTGCCGATTTAAACAGCTCAGGATTATTTCTCACTGTCGTCAGCTTCCATTAACTCTCTGTGAGGTTATTAAACTCTTCTGATGTTCTGTTTGGGAGACTTTCCAGCTATTTCCCCCATAAAAAACACAACCTTACACTTTGAAGGTTAAGTACACACATTAGCACCCCTCTGGGTTTCTGTCACATCGACTGACTGATTACCCGGACAGAGTCAGGCGAGAATCCGGAAATTATCGTCTGATGTTTGCCTTGTTAAAGTACAATGGACCCTGCTTCTTAAGGCCAATGAGAAAAACACAAGCTCTGAGGAAGGGTCACCGGACCTGAAACATTAACTCTGATTTCTCTCCACAGATGCTGCCAGACCTGCTGAGCTTTTCCAGCACCTTCTGTTTTTGTTTCTGATTTACAGCATCCGCAGTTCTTTCGCTTTTTCAAAAACACAAGCTGTTCTTTTTCTCTTCATATTTGCTTTAGCCAATTCATAAACATGTATAAATAAAAACTTTCATTTATACACAGTTTCTCATAACTGCTGGGTGTCTCTTTTTTAATATTCACTAGTGGGATATGGGTGTTGCTGACTGGGCCCAGCATTCATTGTCCATCCCTTGTTGCCCCTTGAGAAGGTGGTGTGGATTTGCCTTCTTAAACTGCATGCTTTAAGTCTCAAAGTGCTTTACAGTCAGTAATGCAATCAAAATTATAATGTAGGAGTCACTGCAATAAACTTTGCACACAACAGACAGCAAGGCGGTAATAACCAGAATATTTTAGTTTGTGATACTGACTGAGATGTAAATATTCACCCGGGCACCCTGGGTAATCCCCTTGTCTACTCTGAAATAGTGACAAGGATCCTTTATATTCACGACAAGAGACAGACAGATCCTTGGTTTCACACTTACTTTGAGAAAGTGACACCAGTGAGGCACGCCTTCTCTCATCCACTTGAGTATTGGTCTTGAATTTTGTTTAAAGCCTGGAGTGGGATTTGATCCCAAAACTTCATGGCTCAGAAACTGATTATGATACTGCTGACACACTGGATTGATTGAAGCTACCAGACCAGAGAGCACACAAGAGCTTTGTGAACATGAGTCTGTAGTGATTGGAGAAAGTGAGGACTGCAGATGCTGGAGATCAGAGCTAAAAATGCGTTGCTGGAAAAACGCAGCAGGTCAGGCAGCATCCAAGGAGCAGGAGAATCGACGTTTCGGGCATGAGCCTTTCTTCAGGAGCCATTCCGCAGTTAGGCGGTAGTGTCGGGGTTAAATTAAAGAAAAAAAAAGTAACAGGAATCTTCAAAAAAAAATAAACAGGAATCTCTGATCACACAGCATTGCCCTTTGATGTGAAGGGCACTGCTTGTCACTGGCCACTCGGGTGTTTTTCATATCTTCCTGGTGGTGGAAATTGAATAAAGATTCATGCACCTTGTGTCTCTCACTGTGCCTCACACCTACACAGACACACACCATGGTGCTGGGAAAAAATAAGCACTACCGCAGTTAGGCGGTAGAAGGGGTCTGAGAGGAAGGGGACTGTCCCTGGACAGTTGCCCCACATCCAGAGAGCTCTAGGAAGGAAGGAAGAAGAAGAGGAAGGAGGAGGAGGCAGAGGCAGAAGGAGGTGAGAGTTCTGAGTCCTGAGAAAAAAGAAGAAAAAAAAGAAAAAAGAAAAGAAAAAATAAAATTTTAAAAATAAAAAAACAGGAGTCTCGCACTTCCGCAGTTAGGCGGTAGTGTGCGGGTTTTAATAGAGAAAAATAAAACATTTATTTTGATTTAATCCCTGCCCTCCCTTCACTGTTTTGATCACACAGCATTGCCCTTTGATGAGAAGGGCAGTGCTTGTCACTGGCCACTCGAGTGTTTCCTTTCTTCCTGGTGGTGGAAATTTGAATAAAGATTCGTGCACCTTGTGTCTCTCACTGTGTCTCACACCTGCACACACACACCATGGGTGCTGGGGGAAAAAAAAGCACTACCGCAGTTAGGCGGAAGTGTGGGGGTTAATAAAGAAAAAAGGATAAACAGGACTTCTCGCTGGACACTCGGGTATTTTCCTTTCGAGAGCTGGATCAATGTGAGTGTGTGCACGTGCAAGGACTCTCCTCCTTGAAGGAGTCTGAGAGGAAGGGGACTGTCCCTGGACCAGTTGCCCCACATCCAGAGAGCTCTAGGAAGGAAGGAAGAAGAAGAGGAAGGAGGAGTAGGCAGAGGCAGAAGGAGGTGAGAGTTCTGAGTCCTGGGAAAAAAGAAGAAAAAAAAAGAAAAGAAGAAAAGAAAATTTTAAAAATAAAAAAAACAGGAGTCTCGCACTACCGCAGTTAGGCGGTAGTGTGGGGGTTGAAAAAAAAACAGGAAGGTCAGAGGTTCTGCTCACTCTGAGAGCTAGCTCTGAGGAAGCTAGACCAGTGTCAAGTGCTATACATACATAAATAAAGGGTATATGGAGTTATTTCAGCTATGTAAAATCCTGAAACTCCATCCTTAATAGCACTGAGACTGCAACTATATCATGTGCATTGCAATAGTTTAAGAAGGCAGCTCACTATAAAAGAGAAAAAAATAAACAGGAGTCTCAGAGACTCTTGTTACTATAGGGACTGTCTCTGAGTTAGTTGGTCAGAGAGCATGTACTGTGCATGTGTAAATAAGGGGCGACTTACTGACGGGATGCTGGCCTCCATGGAGTTATTTCTGAGTCCAAGATACAGGATGTCTTTTGTTGGTAAAATTTTGTGAACAAAAAAAAAGCACACACAATGCTCCTGGCAATATAGAGGAGACAATCTGCTTAAAGGGCTGATGAAGCAGCTCAGACATTGGACATTAACATAGGGCTGCACAGTAAAGACATTGATATGAACCCTTCATGTTGGAGATGCAAGGATCTGGGTGGGAGGTGAGTTGTGAGGAGGATACGGAGATGTTTGAGTAGCATTTGAACAGGATAAATAAGTGGCTTAATGTATGCAATATGCAGTAGAATGTTGGTAAATGTTGGGTAGCAAAAAAAAAGGCAGATTATTATTTGAATGACCATAAACTGGGAAAACTGTGCACCAGTCACAGCAAATAACTGTAAAGGGGCAGCAGGTACGAAATGTTTGTGACAGGATTCAAATAAAGGAGCAGACATTTTGCTGAGGAAGGATATTCTCTTTCTATAGAGGGGTTGGAGCAAAGGTTGATCCAATTAATTCCTGGGATGGGAGAGATTGAGTTGATAGGATTGTATTCACGGGAGTTTAGAAGAATTGGGGGGGGGTGGGTGGATCTCAATGGAAACCCATAAAACTCTAACATGAGTATTCAGGTTGGATCCAAGAAGGATGCTCCTGATGGTGAGGGTGTTGAGGATAAGGGGTCGTAGTTTAAGGATAAGGAGTAAACCATTTACGTCTGGGATGAGGAGGAACCTCTTTACCCAGAGTGTGGTCAGCCTGTTTTTCTAGAATCCCGACACTGTGGAAACAGGCCCTTCAGCCCAACAAGTCTACACCGACCCTCCAAAGAGTAACTCACCCAGGCCCATTCCCCTACCCTATATTTTCTCCTCACTAATGCATCTAACCTACACATCCCTGGACACTATGGGGCAATTTAGCAAGGGTAATCCACCCTAACCTGCACATCTTTGGACTGTGGAAGGAAACTGAAGCACCCGGAGGAAACCCACAGGGAGACACAGGGAGAATGTGCAAACTCCACACAGATGGCAGGGTGGCATCGAACCCAGGTCCCTGGCATTGTGAGGCAGCAGTTCTAACCACTGAGCCACCATGCCACCCACGATGTGTGCAATTCACTACCACAGAAAGTGGTTGAGGCCAAAAGATTACGTGTTTTTAAGGAGGTAAATATAGCTCTTGTGGCTAAATGGATCAAGATGGGGGTGGGGGTGCAGGATTAGGATTCTGAGCTCGATCAGTCATAAGAATAATGAAAGGTGGAGCAGGCCTGAGAGGCAGTATGGCCTACTCCTGACCCTCCCTTCTATTTTTCCATGTTTCAAAATGAACAAAAAATATGAACAAGCCACCGCCTACACGTCTGTTATTCTGTTTTAAAAGGGCTGGATTTTGATGTGTCATGTGACCTCAATGGAGAGACAGGACACAGTTTACGTAGTTAAATAAATCTCCCACAGTGCAACTGGGTCACATCCACAGCTCTACTTGACAGTGCTTGTGCATGAGACAGTGGCCTTTTTCCTACAAATCTCTGTCTAATGATCCTGCTCCACACCCACCTGATAAAGGAGCACCGCTCTAAAGCTAGTGCTTCCAAATAAACCTGTTGGACCATAACCTGGTGTTGTGTGATTTTTAACTAACAATGGCAACAGTGCGTACCATCTCCAAGATGACAACACCTACCACCTAGAATGATAAGTATGGAGGATTTTGGGAACACCACCACCTACAAGTGCCCTTCCAAGCGACATAACACCCTGGCTTTAAAATATATCACTCTTTCTCAAATGTCATTGGGTCAAACTCCTGGATCTTCCTTCTGCCTGGCGCTCTGGTGTTTTGCTCTGGGGGGAGTCTGTAACCCAAGAGACTGCAATGCTTCAACAACATAGCTCAGCACCACCACCTTCCCAAGGGTGATTAGGGGGTAGGCAGTAAATGCTGGCCCAGTCAGCAAGCCCCATATCTCATCAAATCAGAATAAAGTCTTCTTGTAGCCTTTTCCTAAGCTAACAATAAAGAGTCTGCAATATGTCTGTTAGCCAGATAGGAGGCTGAATGGCTGTCAAGTTTGGTGCTTTATGGACTGTAATGAGGTAAACTAAGAACAAAATGTTTATAAAATCATGAGGGGTATAGATAAGTGAAAGGCAGATGCCTTATCCCTCAGGTGGGAGATTTCAAGACTATTTTTAAGGTCAGAGGAGAAAGATTGTAAAAAGGCACGAGGGAAGGATGTTGCCAGGGTTGGAGGATTTGAGTTACAGGGAGAGGCTGAACAGGCTGGGGCTGTTTTCCCTGGAGCGTCGGACAGTGAGGGGTGACCTTATAGAGGTTTACAAAATTACTAGGGTAATGGATAGGATAAATAGACAAAGTCTTTTCCCTGGGGTCGGGGAGTCCAGAACTGGAGGGCGTAGGTTTAGGGTGAGAGGGGAAAGATATGAAAGAGACCTAAGGGGCAACGTTTTCATGCAGAGGGTGGTACATGTATGGAATGAGCTGCCAGAGGATGTGGCAGAGGCTGGTACAATTGCAACATTTAAGAGGCATCTGGATGTGTATTTGAATAGGAAGGGTTTGGAGGGATATGGTCCGGGTGCTGGGAGGTGGGACTAGATTGGGTTGGGATATCTGGTCGGCATGGACGGGTTGGACCAAAGGGTCTGTTTCCATGCTGTACATCACTATGACAGCTTTTTTTTTTATACAGAGTGGTTCATGTGTGGAATGAACTCCCAGAAGAAGTGCTTGATGCAGGTACACTTACAACGTTTAAAAAGCCATTTGGATAAGCACTCGAATAAGAAATATTTACAGAGATATGGCCAAAGCACAGGCAGGTGGGACAGTTCAGTTTGGGATTATGTTCAGCATGACTTCTTGATCATCTGATTTTAATATTTGGGAACTCTTAAGGATTAAAATGATTTTTAAAATGGACAAGTACTGACCTAAAATTGCTGCAGTGATCATCTAGCTATTGATCCAGGCAAATCTAGGAAACCAATGGATAATCAATAATATTTTACGCACTGAAATTAACATCAAAAGAAGACTGAAACTAGTCACTGAGCCTGGCATCCAAAAACTCTCATCTCCTATTTCAATTTGCACATTTCTGATACACGAAAGATAGCCAGTAGGTTATCTATCCGAGGGAAGACATTGGGGTCAGACTTGGAAATACAGAAATAAACCATTTTTACAGCTACAGAAGAGAGAAATAGATTGGTGACAGCAAGGACTGGCAATCTGTCTCCTGCCTCAATTTTCTTTTCACCGTCTCAAAAATAGCACCCTTTAAACACGCAATTAGGGAAATAATTTACCACAAACTCAATAATCTACAAATTTAGCTATTGCTGAGGGTACCAGGCATTAATTTAGCAATTCAGGTCAAAATCCAATACCTCACAGACTCTAAGATTTTAGTATTAAAAATGTCTCTACCTGATACTTCTTTTCAAAACCTTGTACTTTTTCTGACTGTTGGAAAAAGCTACTCCTTCTTTCACATGAGAAAGCCTTATATTCAGCTCCTCAATATTGACTGGTACCAAGTTTTAATTGAACTGTCACATAGTTGGGTGCTCAAAGAATTATTTGTTGTGACAAACTGAGAGGGACTGAGAAAATAAGTAGCTGATTTACCCACTTTTGCCTGGGAATTTCAATTCAAATTGCCATGACATCAGCCAGAAGGACATGAACTAATGTAGACCTCTGGATGACT
Source organism: Chiloscyllium punctatum (assembly GCF_047496795.1). NCBI lineage: Eukaryota > Metazoa > Chordata > Chondrichthyes > Orectolobiformes > Hemiscylliidae > Chiloscyllium > Chiloscyllium punctatum. The sequence continues at coordinate 86,432,982 of NC_092758.1, forward strand.
GGCCAGTAACATTCCTACTACATTAACACACACCTCAAATCATAGACTTCCACATCTAGACAATATTTGGGCACTACCACACTTTCAGGACAAACTTGATCTACAGGGAGAGGCTGAATAGGCTGAAGCTATTTTCCCTAGAGAGCCACAGGCTGAAGGGGTGACCTTATAAAGGTTTCTAAAATCATGAGGGGCATGGATATTGGTCAGTGCATTCAGTATAGAAGTTGGGAGATCATGTTGCAACTATACAGGACATTGGTTAGACCACTTTGCAATCCTGCATGCAGTTCTGGTCTCCCTGCTATTGGAAGAATGTCATGAAACTTGAAAGGGTTCAGAAACGATATACAAAAATGTTGCCAGGGCTGGAGGGTTTGAGCTACTGGGAGAGGCTGAATAGGCTGGGGCTGTAGTCCCTGGAGCATCGGAGGCTGAGGAGTGACCTTACAGAGGTTTATAAAATCATGAGGGGCATGGATAGGGTGAATAGTTAAGGTATTTTCCCCAGGGTAGGGGAGTCCAGAACTAGACGGCATAGATTCAAAGTCAGAAGGGAAACATTTAAAAGGGACCTAAGGGGCAACTTTTTAATGCAGAGGATGGTGTGTGTATGGACCGAGCTGCCAGAGGAAGTTACAACATTTAAAAGGCATCTGGATGTGTATATGAACAGGAAGAGTTTAGAGGGATTTGGGCCAAATGCTGGCAAATGGGAATAGATTAATTTCGGATATCTGGACAGCATGGATGCGTTGGACTGAAAGGTCTGTTTCTGTGCTGTACACCTCTATGACTCTATGTTAAGCTGGGTCCCTGCGTCTTTGTGCCAATGCATTCTTCCCATTGCTAACATTTAACCCAGAACCAAAATCCAACAAAATAGGTTATCTGGTCATTTATCTCAGTGGTGTCCATGCTCCCAAAATAGTTGTTGTTTTCCTCAATTTAACAGAGATTACAGTTTAAACAATAACTGATTTGCCCGTAAGCATCCTGGTTGATCTTGAGGGGTGGGACAGCCATTATAAAATATCGGCCCAATCTTTCCATGTTGCTGGTGCATAGAATACACACACGACCTTAATGCAAATCAGCACAGCAAGAAACACAGATGTTTCTGCTTCCTCTACTTCCTCCATTTTCTCCAATGACTGCATTTTTTTCCCCTGACATCTCCACTTGAAAGTGTTTTTTCACATATTTATCATTTTGCCAAGTTGGAGTCTAGACGGCACACATCCAGGAAATTCAACTGTTTTGAGTCCCATCTTGCTTTCACTCGATATCGAGGAACCTCAAATTCTCTGAATGCAGCAGAGAGTAAAGATCTCACCAGCATCTTACGGAACTAAAGCAGGTGCTGTGTTGACTCATTGATTCTATGATGTTTCTATAATGAGGTCAGACCATCGAATCCCTACAGTGTGGAAACTGGCCCCTTTGGCCCAACAAGTCCACACTGACCCTCCAAAGAGTAACCCACACAGACCCATTCCCCTTACCCTATATTTAGCCCTGACTAATGTACATCCGTGGACGCTGTGCGGCAATTTAGCACAGCCAATTCACTGTAACCTGCACAGTTTTGGATTGTGGGAGGAAACCAGAGCACCCGGAGGAAACCCACACAGACACGGGGAGAATGTGCAAACTCCACACAGACAATCATCTTAGTTTCTGCCTGCGATCACTTGCAATTCATGGGACCTTCCAAACCAATGTATTTGAAGGCTTTTGAGACCAAATTGCCTTATTAAACAGCTATAATTGGTATCTATGCACTCAGTATGTTTGCAATATCAATACCTCCTTCTATCACCCCAACCCATTTCTTCACTAGATCCACTATGAGAATTGTAGCGTGCAAATCTGATAACTATGAGTTACAGCCTACTGATACACAGCAAATGTAACAACTGACAAGAATAGCTGATTGCTATAAATCCATTGTCACTTTATGCCCTGACGTTAAATGACAGTGGGAATTAGGCAAACAAGAATTGAACAGCATGTCCAATATTGAATTGAATTGAATTAGTTTTACTGTCACATGTACTCACCATGAGTACAGTGAAAGGTTTATAAGTCACCACTTTACGGCGCCTCCTTCGGTACAAAGATACCCAGATACAGATTCTCGAGTACAAATTCTTGGGAAAAATAAAGAAATATAAAAGTCCAAAATGTACAAAACCATAGGAATGAATCAGAAAAATAAAGAGATAGCAAGTTCAGAATAACATCCCTTCCACGATTGGATAATAAAGATCAAGAAATTTAAAGAAAAAGAGAATTTATGACAAAATCCATCTTAGGCCGTCTGGGCCCGAGGAGCTGACCCCACCCCCACCCCCACCCCACCCCACCCCCGCTGGAATCCTGCGCCAGGCACCAACAACACACGGAGTCACAGCCTGACGCTGAAGCTGCCACATGGAGACCCAGACCAGTGCCAACGAAAATTGCTTCCGAAACTATCGACAGGAGACGCCTGAGGAAGCAGACATAGTTTCAAGATGGCGGCGGCGGCGGCAGGGTAGGAAGTGTTCGGGCTCTGTGTCTATACGCTCCCCCTCACCTGGCTGGCTGCATTCTTCTTTGTTTTTTTTTGCCGTGTTTCTTGTTTTGTATCAAAGTTCACCTTTTTTTGTTTTCTGTGCCATGATGAAAGAAGGCAGCTGTGAGGGCCTGTTGCTATGGTGACAGTGCAGTGGATCCAATGTCAGTCCCTTGTGGCTGCGGCCTTTACCAAAGGCTCCATCCTTGGTGGATCGGTCCGTTCCTGCTGACGGAGGTTTCAGTGGGGGTTGCTACAGCACCGGTGACACAATGGTTCCCTTTCACTCCTTGGGGTTATGGCAGCTTTGGGCCGTGATGGCTTCAATGATATCTTCAGCGTCGGTGACTCGGTGGGTCCAGTCTGTCCCTATTTGGTGCAGCGGTGAGGCAGTGGCTTTGGTGTCAGTTTTGGCCATGGCAGCGTCGTGGGTCTGGTCCAGAAATCCTCACTTTGGTGACGGCATCCCATAGCCGCTCCAGAAACCCAGGAGCCGCGGGTGGTAGAGGGTTTGAATGAATGATGAACTTTGTCCTAACTTTGTCTCAGTTATTTCTTTTGCTGATTTCTGCAGCTAAAATGGCGCCGGACTGTGGCAACATATACAAATCTCACTGCATTTTCACCAATACAAGCAACAATAAATTGTTGTTCTACTCCAGAGCTACATTACGTCTTCATGGTGGACAGGTGGGTGAGGAATCTGTTCAAACCTGTGTGGGAGGGACATGTTAAACAGCTGGACCTCATTTATTTGGTCCTTGGTCAATTGCCCATTCAATACCAGTGGCAGTGCCACCGGTCTAAAGGGCGTGTGGACGAGCAGAAGATGACTGCAGAGACGTAAGGAACAGCCTCTAGCATTCACGGAAGTCATGTGGAGGGCATCAAAGAGTCATTAAGCATAGAAACAGGCCCTTTGGCCCACTACGTCTACGCCAACCAACAAAACACAAACTACACTAATACCATTTACCTGCACTCAGTTCATAGTCTACAGTGTCCTGATATTTTAAGTGTTCATCCAAATGTTTCTTAAATGTTGCGAGTACCTGCCTTCAACCCCTCTTGGGAAGCAGATTCCTTATATCTGCTGCCCTCAGATCGCAGATCTCTGATCTCAGATCTCCTCTCAACCTCACACTCCTCACCTTAAACTCCTACTCTCTGACCTTAGACATTTATGACATGGGTAAGAGATTCTCACAATCCACCTGTGCCTCTCACAATGTTGTACACCTCTGCTCCAGGGAAAACAAACCCAGCCGATCCTGTCTCTCCTCATAGTTGTGAATTCCCATCCCAGGCAACACCCAGGAGAATTTCCTCTGCACCCTCTCTAGTGCAATCACGTCCATCCAATAGTGTGGTGACCAGAATTTCACACAGTATTCCAGCTGTGGCCCAGCCAATGTGCTATGTTAAGTTGCAATGAGATTTCCTTGCTCCAATATTCTAAGTCCTGGCTAATGAGGGAAAGCATCCTCTATGCACCCTGTCTATCTGTGTTGATACCTCCAGGGATATTAAGGCTTGAACACCAAGGTCTCTTTGTTCCTCTGTATTTCAATATTAGGATGTTCTTGTAAATAACATTTAAAGGATGGTGGTGATGGGGGGGTGAGGGAGGACATTCAAACTCTTCCTGTTTGGTTAGAATAGCAAAATCGCATTTCACTCACTGAGCTTGCTCCACTGTTCAGTCTAATCAGGGCTGACCAAACACTTCAATGCCTTTTACCCACTCTGTCACCACAACCCTTAGACTCATAGAATCCCTACAGGGTAGAAAAAGGATATTCAGCCCATTGAGTCTGTGCTGACCCTCAAAAGAGCATCCCACCTGTAACCTTGCATTTCCCATGGCTAACCCATTTAGCCTACACAACCTTGTTCACTGCAGGGTAATTTCCAACAGTTAATCCACCAAGACTGCACATCCCTGGACACTACAGGGTCATTTCCCATGGTTAATCCACCTAACCTGCACAGCTTTGAACTGTGGGAGGAAACCAATGCAGACACAGGCAGAACATGCAAACTCGACATAGACAGTCATCAGAAGGTAAAATCGAAACCTCCTCCCTGGTGCTGTGAGACAGTATTGCTAACCACTGAGCCACCATGCCACCTATTATACCTTTGATAATCAGAGTTCTATCAACCTCTATTTCAAACCTATTCATACGAATGAACTTGCACACTCTTCAGGGTTAGAGGATCTCATAGATTCATCAGTGTCTGAGTAAAGAAAATTCAGTCCGAAATGGCATCTGCCTTATTTTTGAATGGGGGGAGCATCTTACTGGCATCTACCCTGTCGATCCCTTGTCTAAGGTTCAATGAGTTCTAACTTTTCAAAGCACTCAACAATACAGGCCAAGTCTCTCTTCTTGGGACAGTCCTCCATTGGAACAAGTCTGGTGAACCTTCACTGCACTCCCTCTGTGACAATAACATCTTTCTTCAAACTGACGCAGTTCTCCAGGTGTGGTCTAACCAAGCCTCTGTACAACTGAAACAAGACTTCACTACTCCTGCAATAAAGGCCAACATTTCATTAGCCCTCCTAATAGTTTGCTGCACCTGCAGGTTAGCCTTCAGTGACTTATTGTCAAGGACCCTGAGGTCCCCTTTGCATATCTACACTTTCCAACCTTTCACCATTAAAGAAATTCTCTGCACACATCTGTTTCCCCTACCAAAGTGGATAACCTCGTATTTGTCTGTGTTAAGTTCTATCTGCCGTGTCCAGACCATTCACAAAATCTCTCCAGATCCTCATAAAAGCATGTTACACATTCCTGCCCAGCTCTGTCTGCTAATTTGTAAATATTATGCTTGGTCCCACACCCAGATCATTGATATAAGTTGTGAACTGCTGGGAATGTGAATACTGATGTGAATATAGATGTGAGTGCTTGTAGCACCTCAGTAGTCACAGCCTGGCAATGCAGGAATGACCCATTTATTCTCACTGTCTGCTTTCTGTCTGTTAGTTATTCTTTAAGCCATGCCAGGACACAAACTCCAATCCATGAGGTTTAATTTTGCGAATCAAACACCCGTGGGGGTCAGGGCAGGAGAATTTATCAAACGCCTTCTGAAAATCCACATATACTAAGTCCATTGGTTCCCCTTTATCAATTTTATCAGCAACGTACTGAGAAAATTCAAACAAGATTATCAAACATGACCTTTCATTTGCAAATCCATGTTGACTATACCCAATTAGATCACTTTAATCTAAAAATTCACTTATCAGGTCCTTTGTGATAGCTTCTCATATTTTTCTCGTGCTGATGTAAAGTTGACAGGTCTACAGCTCCTTATTTTCTCTCTGATTCCCTTCTTAAATAGTGGGGGAACACTTATTTTTTTCCAAACTTCAGGAATCATTCCAGAATCTAGAAGACTTTGGAAAATGTTCCCCATTGCACTATCTCCACAGCCACTGCCTTCAACACTTTGGGACATAGACTACAATGCTGTGGGCACTTATCCATCTTTAGCCCATTAAGTTCTTCAGTACAATCTCTTAATAGTAATTTCCTTCAAACTCTTATCTTCCCATGTCATTTGGATATCTAATTCTGAGAGAATTCTACGTGAAACAAAGTAATCATTTAGTTTCTCTGCCATTTCTCTATTCCCAGTCATAAATTGTCCTCACCTTTATTTCTCTGAGCCAAATATTTACAGTCATAGAGATGTGCAGCACAGAAACAGACCCTTCAGTCCAACTCATCCATGCCGACCAGATGTCCAAAATTAATCTAGTTCCATTTGCCAGCACTTGGCCCATATCCCTCTAAACCCTTCCTATTCATATACCCACCCAGAAGTCTAATAAATGTAGTAATTGTACCAGCCTCCACCACTTCCTCTGGCAGTTCATTCCACACACGCAACACCCTCTGTATGAAAAGGTTACCCCTTGGGTCCCTTTTAAATCTTTCCCCTCTCACCTTAACGTATGCCCTCAAGTTATGGACTTCCCTAGTCCGGGGAAAAGACTTTGGCTAGTCAGCCTATCAATGCCCCTCATAATTTTATAAACCTCTATAATGTCACTCCTCAGCCTTTGCTCCAGGAAAAATAGCCCCAGCCAATTCAGCCTCTTCCTGTAGCTCATCCTTGGCAACATCGTTGCAAAGCTTTTCTGAAACTTTCACATTTCACAACATCCTTCCTATAGCATGGAGACCAGAACTGCACATGGTATTCCAAAAATCGCCAAACCAATATTTTGTGCAGTCACAACTTGACCTTCCAACTCCTATATTCAATGCACTGTCCAACAAAGGCAAGCAAATGACTTCTTCACTACCTTGTCTACTTGAGACTCAACTTTCAAGGAGCTATGAACCTCCAGTCTAAGGTCTCTTTGTTCAGCAACACTCCCCAGGACCTGACTATTAAGTGTATAAGTCCTGCCCTGATTTACCTTTCCAAAATGCAGAGCCTCACGTTTATCTAAATTAACGCTACCTGCCACTCCTCAGCCCATTGGCACATCTGATCCATGTCCTTCATCCTACGCTGGCATCTCACTGAAGTACTGAGGGAGTGCTGCATTCCTGGCAATGCTATCTTTCTTGAAGTCAAACCAAGGCTCCGTCTTTCCACATGGTAGTTGGTAGGGGCGTGCGAGGGTGGATTGAGGTGGAGTCAGGGGATGTAAAAGATCTTATATCAATACCTAAACAGCTCCAATACAGATGTCCGCTATTTATCTCTTAATCAACGTCCCTACAAACTGAGGATCTCAATATTCTTTGCAGGAGTGAACCACACACAAATTGCCTGCCCTCTTTCCCCACATTACAACAGTGGCCAAATTTCAAATGTACTTTCTTGGCTGCAAGGGCTTCCTGAAGTTATGACAGGTGATATATAAATTCAAATTTGTCCTTTCTTTACAAATACTTTCCCTCCGAGTTTCAAGTTAAAATGGAAGTTGGGTCCGACAATATCCTTGGAGTTAGTCTTTGCATATTTAGGAAGTTGTCTGTACTTGTTCACACTAGGTTAAAATTACAACCTGAAAAAAAATTGGTACAGACTGTGAACAGAGTCTCGTGGGCTGGATTTAAACTGGATCATAAAATTGGCCCTTAATTGTCAAAACATGATACTTATAAGCTCTCAATTACTTTGTAAAACAAGCTTGCACGCTCTTTGTTTCCAATTTTTTGCCATTGAGACAGCTTGCTCCCAGACATCAATGTATTCCTCCACTGAGTGCTGACCAAGGGGTGTTCGCATAGCAGGTCATCCTACCCAGGCTTGACTTGAATGTCATCTAAACCATTCAACGTCCTTTCCTATTGGTTTTGAACTTGGAAATTGGATGGAGAGAGGTCAGACCAGCCACCCTGCTGCTGCCTTTGTACCATACGTTGACATTACTCCACACTTTCCTCCCTCCCATCCCAAGTTACTCTGTCTGGAATGGTTACTGTGAGTAACACATGTTCACAATAACTGCTCACTATCTTCGGTGCTCGAAGGAACATTCACGCTCCAAAGATGTTACACTTCTCCAGAAACAAATTCAAGATCAATGTGATTACATTTCTGACATAAAATCGCCAAGGGAGGCTTAACAAAATGAACAAAGTTCTTTCAATCTTGATTGTTCAGAAATCCTTGGTTAATGTAAGACGGTCACTGAACCAATCATTGGAAATTAAAATACAACCTTCCAGATTCTTTTCTTTTTGAACTGTTGTACTCAACATCAGTTTGAAATTAAACGGCACAGACGTTTCTCCACTGCTGCAATAAAAGTGCTTCCTTTATCCTGCTGGTGTGTTTTTACTGTCTCGGTTAATCAATGCTGACTTGAGCCATTCCTGACAGATAGCGTAATTCGATTACGAGAGCAGAGAAGGGGTAGGCGGAGTGTAGAGGAGAAGGAACTGGAGGCAACCAGCACTACACCTAACTTCTCTTTGAGATAAAGCTTCACATGTCATGAACCCAGTGCAAATCCATTCAGAATTGATGCTTTTGCTGCACTATTAAATAAACACATACGACTGACAGCTACGAGATACTGGAGATTGACTTATTTTATAAACATTGCATTAGAGACCAGATTGCTGTAACCCACAGGCCTCAGTAACACTTAAAAGACAGGCTGTTTCCTTGAATGTTTGCAGAGTTAGGCAGCCTGCCCTCACGTTCAGTTCCAATGCTCGACATACATGCATTGACAATGATACTGAAGTAACGGCAAGTGACTGTCAGTGAGTGAAGGTTCCGATCGTACTAATTTTGTTTTTGATTTTACCCACCCTGACATGATGAAAAACATGCTGGCAACTCTCTGATGCTTTTGGCCATACAGAGATGAACTTGACATCTTAAGAGGTGTTGCCTTTCAACGAAAAAGTAAGTGCTAATGCCCGAACCTCTCTACCATACCGTCAGGGCTACAGGGGAATCGACATTTCAGGCCTGTTGAAGGGCTTATGCCCGAAACATTGACTGACCTGCTCCTCGGATGCTGCCTGACCTGCTGTGCTTTTCCAGCGCCACACTCTTCGACTCTGATCTCCAGCATCTGCAGTCCTGTCAGAACTACACAAAGGACATTTCGGCTCGAGCAGATGAGCTGACGGGACATGTGATACAGACTACTGGCCAGGGAATGTTGGCGTGCAAACAGTTAATGCAACTCCACACCCACTTGACCCGTGTCACTCAGATGTGACGTAGTGAGGTGGCACTGGCAGGCGTCAATTCTGTCTCAGTGCTCAGAGTAAGCACAGGTGGGTCTGCTGTTTGGAATTTTAAAAAATTTTACTATGAAATGTCATTTAATCCTTTACCCCAAAAATTCCAAAATCCAAAAGACAGCTGGTCTCAAGGGTTTTGGATAAAGGATTGTCATCCTGTACATGCAGATTGGCAAGCCCTCCTGGCCTGTCAGATAGGTGCACAGTGTGGACCATGATGCAATTGGCTGGCAGGAACATGGCTGACAACTTTGCTGTTCAAGTCTTCCAATTCTGGTCAGCCCAATTTTGTGACCCACATATCTTAAAACCTGTGTCACCCTGGGCAGCACTAGCATAAAGTTTTATTTTTACAGTCCACTTTCTAAATGCACAGTGTACTGCAAAAATTCACCTCAAACTATGCTGCTCCATTACCTAACCCACAACAAACCCCCTTCACCCATCATCCCTAAACTCGCTGATCTACATCGACTCCCATTCCACAACGCTACAGATTTAAAATTCACATGAATCCACCCTTCTCAATGTCTCTCATCTCCTTCAGTTTGACAATCAGCAGAGATCTCTGACTTCCTCCATTTCTGACCACTCGCTCCCTTGCGCCTTGCTGGGGTTTGGTGGTCGGTTAGCTTTGGCTGGATGGCTGGTTTGTGATGCAGAATGATGTCAACATTCCGGGTTCGATTCCTGAATTAGCTGAGGTTACCACGAAGGACTCTCCTTTTCAGCCTCCCCTCACTTGAAGCATGATGACCCTCAGGTTAAACAACCACCAGTCATCTCTCTCTCTCTAATGAGAGAGCAGCCCATTGGTCTGATAAGACTATGGCAACTCTACTTTTGCCTTCCATTACACCATTCATTCATTCATGGAATGAGGGCATTGCTGGCTGGGCCAGTATTTGTTGCCCATTCCTAATTGCCCAGAAGGCAGTTAAGTGCCAACCACATTGCTGTGGGTCTGGAGTCACATGTAGGCCAGACCAGGTAAGGATGACAGTCTCCTTCTCTAAAGCGCATCAGTGAACCAGATAGGTTTCGTCGACAATCAATTCATAGTCATCATTAGACTCTTAATTTAAATTCCACCATTGGTTGTAGCAGGATTCAAACCCGGGCCCCTGGAACATCCCTGGATGAACAGTCCAGCGATAACAGCACTAGACCATCACCTCACCTTTAAATGCCTGCGCTCTAAGCTTTGGAAGATCCTCCTTTGCCTCCCTCACATTCTTCAAGCTGCTCCTTCTTTGCAATGGTTTTGAGGTAATTTGTCCCAATGTGACTTGGTGGACCATTTGTTTGGTAACTGAAACATCTCAGGATGTCTCTGATGTTCGCAGCTCCACAAGTGGAGGCTGCTGTTGTTATGGGTTTGTTTTCCTTTTGTTTTCTGACTAAGTGGGTGGTGGGCAGGAATGCCATCTGGAACAGCTGAGGCTCCCCCAGCAACCTGACCACATCGCCGGATACAACTCTGCGTGAGCAGGCGGGCCGACAAATCTGGCTCTAAGTTTGAAAAGAGACGGACTATATTTGCTATGTAAGAGCTTCTTCATGTGGTTCCTGGAAATGCTTAACTCATGACAGCCTTGATCGCACCACCCTCTTCCCTACCCTGTTTTGCACACACCCAATTCCTTTCATAATGCAAAGTTTTAGTGACTGGCAGGTCCATATTAACGCATGTAAACAGTGCTTTCATTCTCATTTCTATGGAGACTACGGGGATGCAATTGTCATGGTGATGTTACAAGTGACATCGAGTACTGGTACCAACTTAATCCAGAGGCCAGCAATGATACTCTGACTAAAGGAGATCAAATCACAGCAACTGGAGGGATTTAAATTCAAATAATTAAGAAATCAGAATAAATTGTTACTTATCAATAACAATGTTGAAACTACATAAAATGCATCTAGTTTATCCTTCAGGAAGAGGAAATATGTCATCTTTATCTGGTCTAGCCTACCCTACATGTGACGTCAGATCCCCAGTAATGTGTTTGATTCTTAACTGCTCTCTGAAATGCCATAGCAGTGTTCAGTTGCGGTGATGCAGGTTTGCAATACATTGTTATTATTCTTTGGATTTCAAAATGGAGGAAGAACAGATTTTGGTTTTCAGTCTGTGAACATCTTTTTATCAACTAAGGACAGAACCTCGTTTTGAGCAGTGAACTAAAGAGGGTTTTTACAAGAAAGCATTTGACATAAGTGACTTGATCAGCTATCTGGGGAGTTAATTGCGGAATGTTTGCGAAGTTGAGTTTTTATGTTCAAGGGACAGAAGATCAGGGACCTCTAGTTTAGCAGCAAAGTCATTCTAGTAGAAGGTAAGCTATTAATTAAACAGTTAAGAGTAGATTTCACTGGGATTGACTGACTGCAAAGGATATTGCCAGGAGAAGTTTTTTTTATTTACGTTAAGACCTTGGCAGCCTTGTGTGAATATGTTGATTGACTGACAACTACGGTAACAAAACTGAAGAGAATAAAATTTACGGTCTATCAAGCCAGATTTCATTTATGATCTAAATTGCCCAATGTTGCTGTCAGCTGCAGTCAGACCTGTTGCACCAAACCACTATCAAAAAGCAACGTGTGGACTGCAGCGGTTCAAGGAAGTGGCTCCCCACCACTTCTCTCGAGGGGAATTAATGATAAGCAATAAATGCTGACCTTGCCTACAATTCTCACATCCCAAGAATGAATACGGATAAAAGCAACGGGGGGAGGCGATGGCCCAGTGGTGTTATCATTAGGCTGTTAGTCCATAAATTCTGCAAATATTCTGAGGGCGGCACGGTGGCACAGTGGTTAGCACTACTGCCTCACAGCGCCAGAGACCCGGGTTCAATTTCTGCCTCAGGCGACTGACTGTGTGGAGTTTGCACATTCTCCCCGTGTATGCGTGGGTTTCCTCCGGCTGCTCCGGTTTCCTCACATGGTCCAAAGATGTGCAGGTCAGGTGAATTGGCTATGCTAAATTGCCTGTAGTGTTAGGTGAAGGGGTAAATGTATGGGTGGGTTGCGCTTCGGCAGGTCGGTGTGGGCCGAAGGGCCTGTTTTCACACTGTAAGTAATCTAGGCCGTGGTTCAAATGCTGCCACGGCAGATGCTGGAATTTTGACTTCAGCAAAAAAAAAATCAGGAATTAAGAATCTATTATGAAGCCATTGCCAATTATAGGAAAATCCTAAGTCACTCACTAGTGCCCTTCAGGGAAGGAAATCTGCCATCCTTACCTGGTCTGGCCTGTATGTCACTCCAGACCTACAGCAATGTGGGTGGCATAGTGGCTCAGTGGTTAGCACCACTGCCTCACAGCACCAGGGTCCCAGGTTTGATTCCAGCCTCGGGTGACTGTCTGTGTGGAGTTTGCACATTCTCCCCGTGTCTGCGTGGGTTTCCTCTGGGTGCTCCGGTTTCCTCCCACAGTCCAAAGATATGCAGGTTAGGGTGGATTGGCCATAGTGGCTAAATTGCCCATAGTGTTAGGTGCATTAGTGAGAGGGAACTGGGACTGGGTGGTTTACTCTTCGGAGGGTCGGTGTGGACTCGTTGGGCCAAAGGGCCTGTTTCCACGCTGTAGGGAATCTAAATGTGTTTGACTTTCAATTGCCCTCTGAAAGAGTTTATTAATCGCTACACATTTCCTGCTGTAAGGGCATTCTGAGTTTACCTACAGCACGTGGAGTGCAGGGGTTCAAGAAGGCAGCCCACCCCCCACATTCTCAAGGGCTATCTAGGGATGAGCAATCAACGCTGGGCCCAGCCTACATCCCCTGATTGAAGTTTTAAAAAAAATTCATTCAGAGCCACATCAATCTTTAATGAGCCACTGAAACTATAATCAATCAGGCATAGCAAAACCAGCCTTTGCTTCAAACAGCTAGATAATTGTCAGAACAAGCCAAACTCATCATACATACAACCACAATGAAATATTGTCTCAATAGCAGTTCATAGTTCAATCATAAAATGACTTCACTCAAGTCTGCTCAACCCATTTTCACATTTCCATTTGGAAATACTGATTCCAATTCTGAGCCTTCAGATGAAAAAAATCAGTGCGTGCTCCTGATCTGATGGAATTGACTCAACTCAATGTTAGGGGAAGGTTGTTTCTTTCCTTGGTGAAGCTTTGTTCAGATCCATGTGCTTCCCTACAGCAACTAGTGGCAGCTCATCCTGTATTCGGAGGATGTAGTCACCTCTGCATCATAACAGACCATCCATCGGAATACCCTGAACCACGATGACTCTTCATGTTATCCTTATTTGGCAGTGTGCACGAGTCAAGAGTGTGTTGCTGGAAAAGCACAGCAGGTCAAGCAGCATCCGAGGAGCAGGAGAATCGACATTTCGGGCATAAGCCCTTCATCAGGAATGAGGCTTGTGGGCCAGGGCTGAGAGATAAATGGAAGAGAGTTGAGGTGGGTAGCTGAGAACGCGGTAGGTGGGTGAAGGGAGGGAGAAGGTGATAGGTCAGAGGGGGGAGTGATGGACAGGTCCGGAGGGCGGTGCTGAGTTGGAGGCTTGGGATTGGGATAATGTGGGGGGGAGGGGAAATAAGGAAGCTGTTGAAATCTACATTATCCCACGTGGTTGCAGGGTCCCAAGGCGGAATGTGAGGCGTTCTTCCTTAAGGCGTTGCATGGTAAGGGTTTGGTGATGGAGGAGGCCCAGGACCTGCATGTCCTTGACGGAGTGAATGGGGGAGTTGAAGTGTTCAGCCACAGTGGGGAGGGGTGGGGTTGGTGGGCGCGGGTGGCACTGCATTGGGCTCTGGATACTGTGGTTTTGATTGGATCTCCTGAGGTAGACAAACAGGAGGCTGGAAGAACACAGCAAGCCAGGCAGCATCAGCAGGTGGAGAAGTCAATGTTTCGGGTACAACCCTTCTTCAGGACTGGCAGTGGGGGTAGGCGGAGCTGCAGATAAAGGGAAGGGGGAGGTTGGGGAAGGTTTTTGGCAGGGGAGAGGAGCAGAATGGTGAGGTAGTGATAGGTGTACACAGGTAGAGGGTACGGCCTGGTTGGTGTCTGGAAGGGAGGGTTAGTCAGTGGAATGGAAGGGAGAGGAGGGGCTGGAAAGGGGGTTAGGGGATGGGAAAGGATGGGAGGGTCTGGAAAGGGGGTTAGGGGATGGGAAAGGATGGGAGGGTCTGGAAAGGGGGTTAGGGGATGGGAAAGGATGGGAGGGTCTGGAAAGGGGGTTAGGGGATGGGAAAGGATGGGAGGGTCTGGAAAGGGGGTTAGGGGATGGGGGTAGGATCTGGAAAGGGGGTTAGAGGATTGGAGGATCTGGAAAGGGGGTTAGGGGATGGGGGTAGTGTCTGGAAAGGGGGTTAGAGGATGGAAAGAGATGGGGAGGGTCTGGAAAGGGGGTTAGGGGATGGGAGAGGGAGGGTCTGGAAAGGGGGTTAGGGGATGGGAGGGGCGAGGTCTGGAAAGGGGGTTAGGGGATGGGAAGAGAGGGGGAGGATCTGGAAAGGGGGTTAGGGGTTGGGAAGGGGGAGGGTCTGGAAAGGGGGTTGGGGATGGGAAGGGGGAGGATCTGGAAAGGGGGTTAGGAGATGGGAAGGGATAGGGAGGGTCTGGAAAGGGGGGTTAGGGGAAGGGAAGAGAGGGGGAGGGTCTGGAAAGGGGGTTAGGGGAAGGGAAGAGAGGGGGAGGGTCTGGAAAGGGGGTTAGGGGATGGGAAGGGGGAGGGTCTGGAAAGGGGGTTAGGGATGGGAAGGGAGTGGGAAGGGCTGGAAAGGGGGTTGGGGGATGGGAAGAGAGGGGGAGGGTCTGGAAAGGGGGTTAGGGGATGGGAAGGGGGAGGGTCTGGAAAGGGGGATGGGGATGGGAAGGGAGTGGGAGGAGCTGGAAAGGGGATTAGTGGATGGGAGGCAGGAAGAGGCTGGAACGAGGGTTAGGGGATAGGGGAAGGGGCTGGAAAGGGGGTTTGGGGATGGGAGGGGGGAAGGGGCTGGAAATGGAGTTAGGGGAAGGGAAGGGAGGTTCTTTGAAATTCGAGAATCTCCTGAAGCAGGATAGTGCTATATGATGACTTCAGCAGCTGTAAGATCAATCTAGAAGCTCAGACGTTTTGACATCACCATCCCCTTCCCATGATCTGTAGACAAATGCGGATGAGGAAATCATTACTCACATTTCCACGATGTTTTCCGGAAGGTTGACCGGGATTTCGGTCAGCCCTTTCCCTCGGCAATCCACGATGTTGTTGCTGCACACGCACGCTGGCGGACATGATGTAGCATGGGCATTGCACGACTGAGTCTCGGTGGACTGTGGCCCTGGGAGGACACAAGAGGACACTGCCTCAGAACAGGCAAACAGATACACACAGCAACTGAGAAGGGTTCTCCACTGCTGACTGAGACTGGCAACAAGTCATAGAGATGTACAGTATGGAAATAGACCCTTCGATCCAACTCATCCATGCCGACCAGATGTCCTAAATTAATCTAGTCCTATTTGCCAGCATTTGACCCATATCCCTCTATACCCTTTCCTATTCATATAACCATCCAGCTGCCTTTTAAATGTTGTACTTTTATCAGCCTCCACCACTTCCTCTGGCAGCTCATTCCACACACGCACCACCCTCAGTGTGAAAAAGTTGCTCCTTTGGTCCCTTCTAAATCTTTCCCCTCTCACCCTAAACCTATACCCTGTAGTTCTGGATTCTCCTATCCCAGAGAAAAGACCTTGTCTATTGACCCTATCCATGCCCCTCATGATTTTATAAACCTATACATGGTCACCCTGCAGCCTCTGACAATCCAGGGAAAACATCCCAAGCCTATTCAGCCCCTCACTATAGCTCAAACCCTCCAACCCTGTTAACCTTCCACCAGTTATCAACAAGTAAACCAAAGCTTGTGTCACATCTCTGGACAAATAAGCCAAATATTTGAGAATTTCTGCTTCATTTTTTAGTCAGGTAAATGTCCAATTGACTTTAATTGAGACAATTTATATTTATTCGTCCTCCAACTTAATTGCCTCAATTTGTATCTTTGTCTATATTTTTAAAAATTATGTAAGGTTTGTACCAAGGAACTTGAATGTAAGATAGCACCATAAAAAGGCAGTCATTGTAAAAACTTTGCATTGTATCCCTGTACTGGAGTACAAGTGACAATAAAGTATATTCAATGCAATATGTTTGTCTTTCTAAAAAAAATTAATAAATGCATTTGAGACCCAGCAATGTGAAGGTTGCCATCGCCACATGCCTTATACCTTTCGGAACCTTTTAAATGTGGTTTGTAATGTGTGAATTTTCAGTTCATAGCTGGAAGGAGCTACGGCAATGAAATCGATGGGACCTCGATACAGGACAGCTGCTCCAGTGAGATGTTCTTACTAATCCAGAGGCTTGTGCCAAAATTGGGGGAACTGACTCACAAACCAGTGAAACAACAGCTTGAGGGAACCACACTCGCTCGATTGCATCTGAACATAAAATGTCCCAGGTATCAACATCACCATCCCTGTGATTGACCTATCGTGGCAGTAGATCATCTCCATCCGTTAATGGTACTGTAGAATAGAGACAGAAAGGACTGACCCTCAAGATTGAATCCCAATGTCATAGAATCCCTACAGCGTGGAAACAGGCCCCTTCAGCCCAACAAGTCCACACCAACCCTCCAAAGAGTAACCCACCCAGGTCCATTCCCCTGAGTAATGCACCTAACCTACACATCCCTGAACACTCCAGGCAATTTAGCACAGCCAATTCATCCTAACCTGCACATATGTGGACTGTGGGAGGAAACAAGAACACCAGGAGGAAACCCATGCAGACCCAGAGAGAATGTGCAAACTCCACACAGTTGCCTGAGGCTGGAATCTAATCCGGGTCCCTGGCGTTATGAGGCAGCAGCGCTAACCACTGAGCCACCGTGCCACCCCACGTCTCAGGGCATCAGGTCAAACACAGACAAGGGAACGTTTGGCTGATTTTCTTTTTGATTACTTATGGGAGCTAGCAATTGCTAGCCAAGCCAGGAATTTTTCCCCACGTCCAGTTGCCCAAAAGAAACAGAGGTGGGGTGGCCTTGATCGATAGCAGTCCATTTAGTGTGGGTACACCCAGAGTGGCATTTGGAAGAGAATTTCAGAATTCTGACCCAGAAGGAACTACGGTTTATTTCCAAGTCAGGATGGTGAGTGGCTTGGAGGGGAACTTGAAGATGGTGGTTTTCCTATGTATTTAGTGCCCTCGTCCTTTCCAGATGGTGGTGGTTGTGTGTTGGAAGGTGTTGTCTGAGTGGCCTTGGTGAATGCCTGCAGTGCATCCTTGGGCACTGATAAACACTGCTGTTAGCCTTCTCTTGGAATGTTAGTGGAATCCCCCTCCCCTCCTCCCCAAATTTCCCTGCTGCCCTCTTTCTCCTTTGCAAATTCTCTGAAGACTCATCTTCTCATCTACTTTTTCAGTTCTGCTTCCAAGACTCTCTCTCTCTCTCTCTGTCTCTCTCGCTCTCTCAGTGTCTCTCTCTCTCTCTCTCTCTCTTTCTCAGCCGAACATTCCCACTCCTTGTTTGGTGAAGTCACTCTGGGATACTTTCTGCATTCAGTAAAGTTGCAAGTTAATACAAAACCCAACAAAACCAAACTTTCGTAAAGGCAACCAGAGGAAGTGAAAGTCAAATTTAATGTGATTTTTCTGCAGCTGTTTCAGAAAGAAAACAAAAGGTGCAACACTTGTTTGAGGCTGGGGTAATAAAAAGCATCTTCAAATGAACGTTTCCATTTCGCTGCTGTGAAACAAGACTCTATCAGGCCTAAGGAGAAAGTGAGGACTGCAGATGCTGGGGATCGGAGCTTAAAAATATGTTGCTGGAAAAGCGCAGTAGGTCAGGCAGCATCAAAGGAGAAGGAGAATCGATGTTTCGAAGAAGGGCTTATGCCCAAAACGTCGATTCTCCTTCTCCTTTGATGCTGCCTGACCTGCTGCGCTTTTCCAGAAACACATTTTTAAGCTCTGTCAGGCCTAAAACCGGTCTACAGTTGAACATTTATGTGCATATAAGAAAGATGGACTTATCAATTGCATTTTACGTGAGACCACCCCAAAGTAAGAACTTGGGTAAACATAACAGGGATATTTGAAACAGTAGGGACTGTAACTTTAAAAGTGTAGAACACACACATTAACTAGCAGGGCTCCATCGCTTGATTGCATTGAAGCTACCCACCTCTATGTTCCTCCTGTGTGACTTTCTTCTATTTATTCATTATTGAATGGAGGGGGATTGAAGGGGAAAAGCACCAGCTATCCTGCTCCATCTGTCACAGTGGTTACAAGTTTACAAATGCAAGCCTTGTAATTCTCTGGTGTTTTGTTGACATTTCATTAACGGCGGACATGGCTCCCTGCTGAAATGTTTGACTATGACTTGTCCTTTTCAGCGTGTATCAATAAATCACTAACATCTGTTCCATTGGGCTTTTGGGACCATTCTTGTGGGATTAGCAATACCCCATAAAGTCACTGATGGATTATCTGATTTTTGCCCTTGACTTTTCCATATTTTTTCTCCATCCTCTCACTCCCTCTCTCTCTTTCTGCCTGCCCTCTCCAAACTGCATTCTTCAGTTTGGGAAAGATAAGAATGCTTCAGTCATAGAGTCATAGAGATGTACAGCACAGAAACAGACCCTTCAGTCCAACCCGTCCATGCCGACCAGATATCCCAATCCATTCTAGTCCCATTTGTCAGCACCCGGCCCATATCCCTCCGAACCCTTCCTATTCATATACCCATCCAAATGCCTTTTAAATGTTGCAATTGTATTAGCCTCCACCACTTCCTCTGGCAGCTCATTTCATACACGTACCACCCTCTGTATGAAAAAAATTCCCCTTAGGTCTCTTTTATATCTTTCCCCTCTCACCGTAAACCTATGCCCTCTAGTTCTGGACTCCCCAACCCCAGGGAAAAGACTTTGCCTATTTATCATATCCATGCCCCTCATGATTTTGTAAACCTCTATAAGGTCACCCCTCAACCTTAGACGCTCCAGGGAAAACAGCCCCAGCTTGTTCAGCCTCTCCCTGTAGCTCAGATCCTCCAACCCCGGCAACATCCTTGTAAATTTTTTCTGAACCCTTTCAAGTTTCACAACATCTTTCCAATAGGAAGGAGACCAGAACTGCATGCAATATTCCAACAGTGGCCTAACCAATGTCCTGTGCAGCCGCAACATGACCTCCCAACTCCTGTACTCAATACTCTGACTGATAAAAGAAAGCATACCAATCACCTTCTTCACTATCCTATCTACCTGCAACTCTACTTTCAAGGAGCTATGAACCTGTACTTCAAGGTCTCTTTGTTCAGCAACACTCTCGAGGACCTTACCATTAAGTGTGTAAGTCCTGCTAAGATTTGCTTTCCCAAAATGCAGCACCTCGTATTTACCTGAATTAAACTCCATCTGCCACTTCTCAGCCCATTAGCCCATCTGGTCCAGATCCTGTTGTAATCTGAAGTAACCTTTTTCGCTGTCCACTACACCTCCAATTTTGGTGTCATCTGCAAACTTACTAACTATACATCTTATGCTCACATCCAAATCATTAATGTAAATGACAAAAAATAGTGGACCTAGCACCGACCCTTGTGGCACCCCACTGGTCACAGGCCTCCAGTCTGAAAAACAACCCTCCACCACCACCACCCTCTGTCTTCTACCTTTGAGCCAGTTCTGTATCCAAATGGCTGGTTCTTCCTTTATTCCATGAGATCTAACCTGGCTCACCAGTCTCCCATGGGGAACCTTGTCGAACGCCTTTCTGAAGTCCATATAGATCACATCTACCGCTTTGCCCTCATCAATCCTGTTTGTTACTTCTTCAAAAACTCAATCAAGTTTGTGAGACATGATTTCCCATGCACAAAGCCATGTTGACTATTCCTAATCAGTCCTTGCCTTTCCAAATACATGTATATCCTGTCCTTCAGTATTCCTATCTCTCTCAACAACTAACCTCATCAATGGTTTGTTCATGATATTTGACCCATTCCAAAGCAATGGCCAATTTCAGTGAATCAGCAACTCATTCACCTTTTAGCTTTCTGCTCCTGCCTGAAAACAGAGACCCCCTCCCCAATCCCCTGACTGACCCTTCATCCATACTGGCTGTGATAGAATTCCCTTCAGGGTGTTCCTGATGTCCTCTTGTAACCTCTGGGAATGTGCAGTGCAAACTCCAGCAAGATAATTTACCGGAGTTAATGGCCCCTTACAGCTTCTGCCAGAGTTTTACACGGAGTCATAGAGTCATACAGCACAGAAACAGACCCATGCCGAACATAATCCCAAACTAAACTCGTCCCATCTGCTTGCTCCTGTCCCACCTCACTCTAAGTCTTTCTTATTCATGTACTTATCCAAATGTCTTTTCTACGTTGTAACTGTCCCCACATCCACCAATTCCTCAGGAAGTTCAAGAGAACCATTATGCAAAAAATTGCCCCTCATGTCTTTTTAAAATCTCACTGCTATCATCTAAGAAAAATGCCCCCGAGACTTCAAATCCCCCATCCTAGGGTAAAAAAAACACCGCTATTAACCCTATCTATACCCCTCACGATTTTATACACCTCTTATATAGCAGTTCTCAACCTCCTACACTCCATTGAAAAAGTCCCAGCCTATCCAGCCTCACTTTGTAACACAACCCATCCATACCCAGCAACATTCTTGTCAATCTCTTCTGAACCCTCCCCAGCTTAATACAATCCTTCTTAATCTTCCACTATAATGTGAACAGCCACTGCAGCCAATTTGCACTGTACCCAATAAAGTGAAATGGAATAAATAACTTCTTTTAGTGATGATGGTTGAGATTGGTCAGAACACCAAGAATTCTTCTCTATATAGCAGTCACAAAATGCTAAGTCTCTCCACACTTATTGCCAGCCCTGCTGAGTTTCTCTAGCATTTTCTGTTTGTTGTTTCAAAGTTATTATTTAAATAGTGATAGAGGAGTTTTGTTTTATATCTGCCAGAGACATAACCTTTAGTTTAATGTCTCCCATGTTGTGCAACACATCTTCAGTACTGCAATGAATTATCCAACTGGATTATGCATTCATAAAGGAGGTTGGTAGGTGGAATTCATGACCTTATGATGCCAAAACAAGTGAACCAAAGTCAACACTTAATAGATCCGCTACACTTTCATCAATGCCTATGTGCCTGGAGTTGGCAAATGAATTCCCTTAATGGAAGTGTGTTTCAATGGGCAAAGAACAAGTTTCAACTTTGATGCCCCCATTCAAACCCACTCAAATGAAAAATGGGAAACTCTATTCAGACAGCGGGATGAATGAACTCAGGATGTGTTTGATTCACTTTCAGAACTGGAATGAGCTTCTTGCAGAATATTATTCGCATCCACTAATCATTATGTTTCGTTTTGCCTAACTGCACATTAATTCATTGTCATGTTCTTCATGAACTATTACATCTGTGATGTGCTTCCATTGATCAAAAGCAGAGTTGACACTGGAAAGTTGGTAAGATTGCAGAGTGTTCATAAGAACATAAGAAACAAGAGCAGGAGTAGGCCATCTGGCTACACCTCATTGAACCTGCTCTGCCATTCAGTAAGATCATTGCTGATCTTTTCATGGACTCGGCCCCACTCACCCTCTTGCTCACCATAACCCTTCATTTCTTTCCAGTTCAAAAGTCTATCTTTGCCTTAAAAGCATTCAATGAGGTAGCCTCAACTGTTTCAATGGGCAGGGCATTCTGGATTCACAACCCTTCAGGGTAAAGAAGTTACTCCTCAACTCAGTCCTAAATCTCTCCCCCTTACTTGGAAGCTATACCCCCTTCATTTCTGCGTATATATCTTACTAGACCTGCATTGCTTCAACCTGATTCCTGATGAAGGGCTTTTGCCCGAAATGTCAATTTTCCTGCTCCTCAGATGTTGCCTGACCTGCTGTGCTTTGCAGCACCACTCTGATCTAAACTCTGCTTTCCAGCATCTGCAGTCCTCACTTTTGCTTACTCCAACCTGAAGACAACAACACAAATGTATCTCTTAGACCATGACATATCATATCCAACCCTGTCTTTTCATGTGTACAAGTTGAACCAAACTCTAAGATCTAAAAGGTTTTCGAATTTGGTCGTGAGATACCAAAAGTTGAGATCAAAAAAGTGGTCTTGCAACTCACTGACTTACTGACTCTAGTCCGTTCCCAAGATGTTTCTGGTTGTACTTGTGGTTTTGAGTAGAATACCCTATCTGAGGCAGTCAAGGGCTGGTTCGAATCAGTTTGCAGATTCATTCATAGTTCTATTAGAATATCTCTTACATTTTCACTAGGGATCTTAATACAAGGCAGCTGAGGACTGATTAGAATCAGGTCCCTTGACAGTGGATCATACACTGTCTCATTATCCATGAATTTTAGTTAAATGCAAGACAGCCACATCCTATTTACTGTTGTACTGTCTGGGGAAAAACCTCTTTGTCAGTGGGATTGGGTAGCTGGAATTAAAGGAACTATAAAAAGAAAGTCATTAGATCTAATTTGCCATCAAACACTGGCCCCCTGGATCTGATTGAGGCGTTTCCAATTTGTTGCTGCATTTGTTTCAGGCTACTGAGTTAAAGGACACAAATCATTTTCCTTTTGGACTCCTCTCCAAGCTGTGCCTTATCCTGCCTTCATTCTCTGACTCCCACATCTCTCCTTCATCATCACATGGCAACTGGTCTTCCCAGGCCCACAGCTGTGAACACAGCCCAGTCCATCACACAAACCAGCCTTATAGCCCAGTCCATCACACAAACCAGCCTTCCATCCATTGACTCCATCTACACTTCCTGCTATCTTGGGAAAGCAGCAAACATCATCAAAGACCCCTCCCACTCCGGTTCTACTCCCTTCCACCCTCTCCTGTCGGGTAGGAGATATAAAGTTTGAAAACATGTCTAGACAGATTCAAGAACCAGCTTCTTCCCCACTGTTATCAGACTTTTGAATGGACCTCTCAAGTTTTAATTCTGTTCTCTCTCTCCCTGCATCTTCTCTGTGGCTGTAACACTGCATTCTGTGCTCTGTCCTGCTACCCGATGCACTTTGTGTGAAACGATTTGCCTGTAGGGTACGCAAAACAACACTTTTCACTGTATCACAGTACATGTGACAACAATGAATCAAATCAAATCAAAATCTATTTCCCTTAAGGCCTTTCGAACACTCCCTTCCAACAACTCCCCTCGGTTGAGCATTGCTGCTCATGACAGGGGCAAAGTTAAAAATCACACAACACCAGGTTATAGTCCAACAGATTTATTTGGAAGCACTAGCTTTCGGAGCGCCGCTGCTTCGACAGGGGGCCCCACTAGTTACCTGATGAAGGGGCAGTGCTCTGAAAACTAGTGCTTCCAAATAAACCTGATGCACAATAACCTGGTGTTGTGTAATTTTTAACTTTCATCTGAGTCCAACACCAACACCTCCACATCACGATAGGGGCAGGCTGCTTGCCCCTCAGCACTATTCCTCAGTTCCATTGCCAGTGACAAAAGGGATCTGCAGTTCTACTTCCTGTCAGTAAGAGTTTAGCAGAGGTCTTATGGTATAGTGCTAGTGTCAATACCTGATCCACAAGACTAGGGTTCAAGTTCCACTCTCCCAAGGCATACTGTAACCTCTCTGATCAAGTTGATTTGGGAACTCTGGGTTTTCCCTTGCTCTCTGATAGACCTCACTTCCATTTAGTCAGTGGTTAGCACTGCTGCCTCACTGCACCAGAGGCCCGGGTTCGATTCCAGCCTCGGGGGACTGTCTGGGAGAAGTTTGCACATTCTCCCTGTGTCTGCATGGGTTTCCTTTGGGTGCTCTGGCTTCCTCCCACAGTCCAAAGATGTACAGGTTTGGTGGAATGGCCATGCTAAATTGCTCGTAGTGTCTAGGGTGTGTGGGTTAGGTGCATTAGTCAGTGGAAATGTAGGGGAATGGGTCTGGGTGGGATACTCTTTGAAGTGTTGATGTTGGGCCAAAAGGCCTGTTTCCACACCGTAGGGATTCTATGATAAGGTACTGCTGCAATGTACAGAGCTGCCAATCCTTTCATCATCAGTGACCCTCAGAGAACACTGCTGGTGAAACTATTTTCAATGACATTTGATTTGTATTTGCATTTACCTTCCTGTTAATTTCATATCCTTTGCCGTACTTTATTCTCACAACCTTTTTCGAATGTTAACATTCTTAAGGTGAACAGGTCCAGCACATTATGGGGCAGCTATGAGGTGGTGCTGCGGGCTATAGAGGCATAGTGTCATAGAGATGTACAGCACGAAAACAGACCATTTGGTCCAACCCATCCATGTGAACCAGATATCCTAACCTATCCTAGTCCCATTTGCCAGCACTGGGCCCATATCCCTCTAAACCCTTCCTATTCATATACCCATCCTGATGCCTTTTAAATGCTGTAATTGTACCAGCCTCCACCACTTCCTCTGGCAGCTCATTCTAGACACGCACCATACTTTGTGTGAAAAATGCCCCTTAGGTCCCTTTTAAATCTTTTCCCTGTCATCCTAAACCAATGCCCTCGAGGTCTGGATTCCCCCAACCCAGGGAAAAGACCTTGTGTACTTACCCTATCCATGCCCCTCATGATTTTATAAACTCCTCAGCCTCCAACACTTAAGTGAAGATTCAAGCCCCCCTCCCTCCGACAATTGAGGTAGGCCATATTCATCAGTTCTACTGGAGAGTGGCATTTACTTTGTGTTTGGCCCTCAGTCATTTCAATTCACTGAGCAACCACTTCTCCCAAAGTACGTGCAATAAAAAATGCCATCCTCTGCACCCATAGCGGTTATCATTCTCTAAGTATCAGCCAGCCATCCTGTGTTATGTAGGGGTAAATATGGGATGGGGGAGTAGGTCTGGGTGGGTTGCTCTTCGGAGGGTCTGTGTGGACTTGTTGAGCCAAATGACCTGTTTCCATATTGTAGGTAATCTAATCTAATCATCTTGCTGTCAAATTGTCTTTGGTAATCAAATAATTTCCCTTCTTTCCTTCTGAAGTGCCAGTTGTTAGTGATTGATGCTATAGGGACAGCAACCTGTGCCTTCCTGCAAGCATTAGACATATAGGCCTCCCATCCCCACCACTGCTCAATCTCCTAGCGATGGATCTACTGGTGTTATTGCTGGACTGGTAATCCATAGACCCAGACAATGTTCTGGGGGGAACTGGGGTCACATCCAGCCATGACAGATGGTAGAATTTGAATTCAATAAATAAAATCCTGGAATTAAAGGTCTAATGTTGGCTACAAATCCATTGTCAAGGGGAAAAACCCATCTGGTTCACTCATGGCCTGAGGGAGGGGAATTGCCATCCTTACCTGGTCTGGCCTCCATCTGATTCCAGACTCACAGCAATGTGATTGACTCTTAACTGCCCTCTGGGCAATTCGGGATGGGGAATAAATCCTGCCCCTCATCCCATGAATGAATGAATGTAAGAAAAAAAAATTTGAGCCCGCTCCTGGCTTTACCCATCTAAAACTCTCATCATAACTCCATTCCCTTAACTGTCAAAATCCATGTTAAATGCATCAATCTTATTCACTTCCAGTGACAGCTAGCTACACATTCTTTGGTAGAGAAACTTCTTTTGGATTTCTTAAACTTGTATTGTTTTGCCCACAAATCACTCTCTCTCTCTCTCTCCACTCTACCAAAACATGTCTTCAACCTAAAGGCCAACCACTAAACAACCTCTCAGACTTGTTTTTTCTTACTGTTTAAAAGGAACCTCACACCTCGCCACATCGATGCCAAGTGGTAAGTACAGGAACTTATATCAAAGTGTTGCACTCACATCGAGGAACTGGAAACCTACCACACTGCCGCAGCACACAATGATGTGTTCATACAGCGCAACCAAGGTGCCCACCAGAAGATGCGCTGTGGCTTGCTCAGACTGACTGAATAAGCAAGAATCGTCATGGCCAGTTGGTGTGTAGCATACGGAACTGTGCGAAATGTGATCCTCAGTCCATGGGTTTCCACAGAAACGAGTAAATAATGTAATGCCACAGCTACATTTTATCTTGTTTACAACGAGGAGACCAAAGCCAGATGGAAAGAATACAAATGAATGGCCTCGCGTCATCCACATTTGAAACACCGTTTCAGAAAAAAAAAAGTCGTAAGTAGGGCAGAAAACAGACAGTGATTAAAAATCCAATTACTTCCTCAATAATTGAAACAGGGCAAATCCAACATCATCTCAGGAATCTGTAATTATTTATCCTAATTGAAAGCACACTGCGGATATCCGACATGGACATGGCTCCAGCAAATTAATTGCTATTTTAGTACGGGTTTCAACAGTTTCAATTTGTGACTGAGTTTCGAGATGCATAGGGTATACGGAGATAAATTTACAGACAATGCCCTGATTTAATTACATTCTTTCTGTCACAAGATTTACTTCATAAAAAGTGTCTGCACAGATCCCCTGTGATATATGGATTAAAAAATGGTTTTAAATGAACCAGTTATCACAATTGCCATAAACTTGCTCTTGGAGACGTTATGGACAATGATATTCTGCTTCAAGGATTTGGGAGGTGGCGGGAAGACCAATATGAGGTCACATGACTCTCTTTCTTGTCTCCGTGGCTATAAAAGCTTGTGATCTATCTCAATTGATGATTGGATTTAGGAGAGAACACCACATTCTGTTTCCTGAACAGCTGAAGATTCTGTTCTCCAACTAGTTTCCTCTTCAAAACTTGGTAAATGTAAAGCGTCACTCAGACCCAAACTGTACAGTCACCATCCTCTATCCAGACCATAGGGTGCTCCCTCATTAATGAGAGAGAGAAATGACTGGTGGTGATTTCACCTGAGGGTCACCACGCCCCAGGCGAGGGGAGATATTGAGAAGAAGAGTCTTTCATGGTAACCCCAGCCAGTGCAGGAACTGAACCCATGGTGCTGGCATCACAAACTAGCTGTTCAGCAAAGTATCTTAGCACACACTGCAGCTTCCAGGCTGAACTACAGGAAAAGTCATCAGCATCACGTCACACCAACAAGATCACAAAGCAACGTGACAGTGTCTACTCTAAATCAATAGCGTCACTGGGACACTGCAGCATTGCATTCCAATGTTGTCGGTTTGGACGCAGACAGAAAATGTCTAGTCTTTTCCAAATCAACAAGATAAAAGATTAACCCCAAGGCATCCAATCCAAACCAGCAGTATCACTCTGAAACACAGCTAGTTCGTGCCAACAGTACCACAGTAACACTCTACGGTGTCTCATCCAAACCAACAAGATCACAGTCATTCTCGAAAGTACCCAGACCAAACAAACAGCAATGAAATGAAATGCAGCAGCATTCGGTCCTAACTAACTGTAAGACAGTGAAAGCGTACAGTGGCAAGTTTAATTCAACAGTAATGTGTTGAAATCTTACAGAGTCAAGTTCAAAATAGCAGTGTATGGCTAAAGAGTCTCGTACAATCCAGCAGTATCACAGTGACATCCTACAGAGCTGAGGTTAACAATTAAACCTGACAGCATCTAATCCAAAATAACAGTCTCTCAGTGGGGCAGGGGGCAAGGATGATGATGATGATGTAGTGGTACTGTCACTGAACTAGTTATCCCAAAAACAAGCGAATACTCTGGGGTCCTGGGTTCAAATTCCATCAAAGTGTGGGATGGAATCAATTTTTTTAAAAAGCATTGGCAGTCATGGAGGTTTGCAATCAGGAGGGATATGGGCCTGGGAGGACTCACCAGTGACCCCTGGCCACCTGTCACAATGCATCAACCCAGCAGCATCACAGTGAGACTTCAAAGCAACTGTTACAAATAAAAACTATCACACTAACACTGAGCAGGGTCAGGTTCACACCAACAATACCAGAATAAAACACTCCAGCTTCTGGACAACAGTCTCAATGTTAAACGTCTAAATGTCTCATTTAAATTTTTCTTTGCTGTGACACTCTGTAGCAATCACAGGAACACGTACTAAAATCCAGTCCAATCCAACAGTGAGGCCCAACAGCATCTGGTTTAACCAAACAGGATCACACTAAAACTCGACATTATCCCATCCAAAACAAAGATGTGACAGTGAAATCCCACAGCGCC
The DNA here is from genome assembly GCF_047496795.1 of Chiloscyllium punctatum. NCBI lineage: Eukaryota > Metazoa > Chordata > Chondrichthyes > Orectolobiformes > Hemiscylliidae > Chiloscyllium > Chiloscyllium punctatum. The sequence continues at coordinate 86,461,494 of NC_092758.1, forward strand.
TGGCATCAAGTACAAAATAACAGTATCACAGCAAACCTCTACAGCATTCTGTTCAAACTCACAGCATTGCAGTGACACTTTTTAAGTGCACACTTCCTATCACAGTGTATCTCTACACCCTATTGTCCACAACCAACAATCATACAGTGAAACCTGCAGAGTCCAATCTGAACCTCCATCATTAGAGTGAAACCTTGCAGCAACTATTCCAAACCAGTAGCGTCTCAGTAATAACTTACTGTATCATTGTAACAGTGTCATAATGAGAACCTACAGGATCTATTGAAAATCAACCGAATCAGAGTGAAAGTCAACAGCATCTTGTGATAAACAATATTATCACACGAAACACTAGTGTCAAGTCTGAATCAACACTATCACAGTAAAGCACTGCAGTGTGTAGAACAAATGAACTGTTTCACAGTAAAACTCTACAGTAACTTGTCCAAGCCAACATTATCGCAGTAAAACACTACAGTGTATAGAACAAACCAACAGTATCACAGTAAAACACTGCAGTGTATAGAACAAACCAACAGTATCATAGTAAAACACTACAGTGTATAGAACAAACCAACAGTATCATGGTAAAATACGAGAGTCCAAAGCAACAATATCACTATAGAATCTAATGTAAACCATTATTACCACAATGATACCTGATAGCATTTAATTCAAATGAGCAGTAACTGAGTTAAACTAGGAGAAATTGAGGACTGCAGATGCTGGAGATCAGAGTCGAGAGTGTGGTGCTGGAAAAGCACAGCAGGTCCGGCAGCATCCGAGGAGCAGCAGAATTGACGTTTCAGGCATAAGCCCTTCATCAGGAAAGAATTAAACTACACAACTTTGATCCAAGCTAACAGTAACACGGTGAAATCCTACACTGTCTAGTACAAATCCACAGTCTCACAGCGTAATCCTACATCTAGTCTTAACCAATAATATCACAGTGAGAACCTATAATAGCTAGCCCAAACCATGCCATTGTGAAACTCTGTTATGGCTAGTTAAACCTATAACAGCATAGTGAAGTTCTAGTGTCTGGTCCAAACCTACAATGTCACACTGGCACTCTCCACCTTTGACTTCAACACAAGAGCAGGTCAGTGAAACTTTACAGGGTCTAGGCCAGACCAACAGTACCACAACATCTAGCTTAAACCAGCAGCATCACAGTGAAATCCTCCAGTGTCTAATATCTCTGTAATACTCTACAGCATTTAGTCAAAACTGACAGCATTATAGTAAAATCCTCCAGTGTCTGGGCAAAATGAACAGTGTCACTGTGACACCTACAGCTTCTAGTTTTAACAAGCAGCACCACAGTGATTTTTTCCAACAGCTACTACAATGTCATCATGAAATAAACATAGAAAAACTCAGCAAGTCTGACACCATTCTTTGGAGAAAGACACAAGAGTTCTGCTCTGAAGAATCATCACACTGTACTCAAAATATTGACTTTGCTTCTCTCTTGACAAATGATTTGGAGATGCCAGTGTTGGACTGCGGTGTACAAAGTTAAAACACCAGGTTATAGTCCAAAAGGTTTATTTGGAAGCACTAGCTTTCAGAGCACTGCTCTTTCATCAGGTGGTTGTAGAGCATAAGATCATAAGACACAGAATTCATAGCAAATCTCTTGACAAATCGTGTCAGAACCCCTGAGTGTCTCCATTGTTCTCAGTGTTTGTTTTAGGTTTCGAGCATCTGCAGCATTTTGCCATCATTCGACTGTCATCATGAAACTCTACTGCATCCAATCAAACCAACAGTGACACCGTGTCACATCAAATCAACAATATCACTGTGACACTCTCCAACTTCAAGTCTAATCCAAAAGTAGCAGAGAGAAAGTCTACACAGCTGAGACTAAACCAACAGTGTCAAAATCAATCTTGGTTAAGCCAGCAACATTGCAATAAAATTCTACGACATTCCATCCAAACCAAAAGTATCACAGTGACAATCTCAAGTCTCAGCCAAATTAACACTATCACAGAGAAACTCTGCAGAAACTCTAGTCTAATCCAATAGGATCACAGTTAAACCCAAAAGCATGTAGTTCAAAACAACTGTAGCACAGTGAAATCGGACAGCATTTGGTACCAGCCAACAATATTGTAGTGAATCACAAGAGCAAACCAACCTGTTCACAACTACAGCTCACAGCTGTGTGTCCAGACCAACAATATCATTGTAGGGTTGCAGAGCATCTAGTTCAAACCGACAATATCATTGTGAAACCCCATCATGTCTCAGTGTCTCAGTGACAGCATCACAGTAACAGCATCACAGTAACACTCCACAGTGGTCCAAACCTACAGTGTCACAGAAAAACCCTACATCAACTAGTCCAAGTCAACTCTGTCACATCAACCTGTATAGTTCTTTCTAATAGTGTTAAGAGTGAAACTCCACAGCATTCTTGCTCCTGAATGTCCATGGCAAAAAGGGTGTGTCGCTGGAAAAGCACAGCCAGTCAGGCAGCATCTACGGAGCAGCAGAATTGACGTTTCTAGCATAAGCTCTTCATCAGGAGTCCTTATGAAGGGCTTATGTCTGAAACATCGATTCTCCTGTTCCTCTGATGCTGCCTGACCTGCTGTACTTTTCCAGCACCACACTCTTGACTCTGATCTCCAGCATCCGCAGTCCTCACTTTCTCCTCAAGCACACCTTCCAGAAGGAGTAGCAGGTTATTTTTACTTCTTTTAATTTAGTCCACTCTACTCACTGTTCACAGTGTAGATTCCTCTACATTGGCGATGCCAAACAGCGATTTGGCCACTGGTTTGTGGGAGACCTCAGCTCTGTCTGCAAGACTGGCCACAAACCTCCAGCTGCTTGCATCTTCTGTACACCAACTCGCTCGCACGCTAAGACTTCTAGACTTTGCCTGCCACAGTATTCCAGCAAAAGGCAACTTCAAGCTGGAGGAACAGCACCTCATTTTCGGCACAAGCACACTGCAGCCTTTAGGATTCAACAATGAGTTTAACAAATTCACAGCATGAACACAGTCCTCCATTATAACCCCCACCCCCACCCAGGGCCTTGGTTGCCTGGATCTACTCTCAGCAGAGATGATCTAATTTCCACTATACACACCTACTTTACATCTCAATCTCTCCTTTACTACCATTAGCACTCCAGTCATCTTTTGCTCTGGGTGTCCTCACATTAGTTCCACATGATCCTCCTTGACAGCAGCATAAGAAGCATCATTTTACATTTTACAGTTTCATATTAGATTCTAAATCATAACTGTGCTTCTCTCCCAACAGATCTGTTGAGTTTCTCCAGTTTTCTGCTTGAATCTCTGTGAAACTCCAAAAGCATCTCACTCAAAACAACAACGACATACAACAGCATCCTCACTGAACCCGTCATATCACAGGGAAACTCTACAATGTTGAGTCCAACACTATTCCGTCACGGTAAATTAACAGCTAGCCCCAGAATTATCCATGACTGCTCTTTGATTGTTGTAAGAATGATTAAAGACTAAACAGCAATCTAGGTTTGTTCAATACATCGCATCAGTTGTATCACACTTTGATCTTTTACTATAAATTCTGTGTCCTATGATCCTGCCCCACTGGCTACCTAGGAGAAAGTGAGGACTGCGGATGCTGGAGATCAGAGCTGAAAAATGTGTTGCTGGAAAAGCGCAGCAGGTCAGGCAGCATCCTGCTCCTTTGATGCTGCCTGACCTGCTGCACTTTTCCAGCAATACATTTTCACCACTGGCCACCTGACAAAGGAGCAGCGCTCTGAAAGCTTGTACTTCCAAATAAACCTGTTGGACTATAACCTGGTGCTGTGTGATTTTTAACAGTTGTAAGAATGTAACGGATTCACCAAACGCCTTTCGGGTCCTTCCTTGGTATAAATCACTTGTGTGACTTCACCTGTATGATTCTTTTAAATTCCTCAGGACAAACAGAGATGGAAAGTTGACGTGCAATTCGTTGCATTGCTTGCAATCAGTTAGCTGGACAGCTGGTTTGCAATACTTAGTGGTGCCAACAGTTTGGGTTCAATTTCTGCACCAGCTGGGACTATCACAAACAGTTCTCCTTCACAACCTCTCCCCTCACCATCAGTTGTCCCTCATGAATGAGAGAGTGGGGAACTATGGCAGCTTTAACCTTATCTTAACAGTCCAAAAGCAAAGGTAGTATTGGAACTGTGCTCATTTTGAACACATAGATGTGGATATGGCTTAACTGTGGTACCCTATGCCTCCCCACTCTACATCATTCCAACTTGTCCTTTTAGCCCTTCATATGAAGCCTTCATGCAAAATGATCAATTTACTAGCTGAGTGTGGTGACTTGTTTAAAATGAATCATTCTTAGGATCTATGCATCAGCAGAGAGACCAGCATTTACTACCCATCCCTCATTAACACACAACATAGCACTGATGCCTTTTTGAGGCAATGCAGTCAGTGGCTGGTAAACTGCATTTTCGGCGTTGTTAGGTAGGGCTTACAATGCAAGAATTATGACCAGCAACAAAGGCGACATTGTCCGAATGAGGTGTTCTGTGCCTTGAAGAGAAAAAGATGGCTGCCTTGGTGACCCAAATAGATTAAGATCCAGATCAAAACGGCTCAAAATCATTTCACAACAGGTTGTTACAGGCAGTACAGAACAAAACAGAGTATGGAGCTGAATCCAAATCCAGAAGTCTAGTCCTCTCAGAGAACATCTGCAACCACGTCAGAAGTCAACTCTGGGCTCTTTCCTTTGGACTGGTGATGGTGCAATAGGTTGATGCACTGGCTGTTAACCTGTGATCTGGGTTTGCACGCAGCCTGGCCTGACAAAATGTGACCCTCTGCTCACCGCAAACATCTCTCAGTCAAACTTACATTGCCTTGACCAAGATCCCAGAGGCATGACTGACAGATCACCAAATTACACCTTGCTTGGCATTAGAGAAACATTTTAAGAGAATTTAGGGAGGGGCAATAATGCCGACATCCCAAGAAAGAATAAAAAGATAAGGGGCACTCTTCTGTGTTTAGGGACTGTGGTGCATCTGTATAGCACCAGTGTCCTCTCCAACAAAAATGCTCCATTCTCTTCCATGGTGGCTCAGTGGTTTGCACTGCTGCCTCACAGCACTAGGGACCTGGGTTCGATCCCACCCTCGAGTGACTGTCTGTGTGGAGTTTGCACATTCTCCCCGTGTCTGCGTGTGTTTCCTCTGGATGCTCCGGTTTCCTCCCTCAATCCAAAGATGTGCAGGTTAGGGTGGGTTGGCCATGCTAAATTGCCCTGAGGTGTCCAGGGTCGTGTAAGTTAGGAGAGCTAGCCATGGAAACACAGGGTTACAGAGTAGGAGGGGTGTGATGCTCTTCAGGTCAGTGTGGACTCGATGGGCCGAATGATCTGCTTCCACATCGTAGGGATTCTAGAGATTGTAAATGTCTCTGACCACGAATGGTTGAATTGAAACTCCACAATATTTAGAGAGAAATTAAATCAATTTTACAGGTAATGCTGCTTTTGGATAAAATATATTTGATTAAATGAAATGTTTAGATTATGTCATTCTGAGTTATCCACCATAGAATGAATGGTGTTCACTGGGAAACATCTTAGAGTCCAAGTATAGAGAAAGGTCCTTCAGCCCATTAAGTCTGTGAAGGTCAGAAACATTCGAACCCCATTTTCCAACAATTTGCCCCTAATTTTGTATACATTGGATTCGCAAATGCATATCTGAAATCAGAAAAAAGAGTCTTCCTGCTCAGAATGAGGTTGGGATTACTTACCGCTGCAAGTAAACTCTTTCTTTGGAACATCAGCAACGTAGAGGCCTCTTAGGTGAATGGGACCAGCGCACTGGGCGTATTGACCAATAGGACGGCGTTGCCGCAGCCAATCTGAAAGCCAGGCCAAGTGGCAGTTACAGATCAAGTTATTGGAGTGAAACCGCCTGTGGGGGAGAGACGAAGAGAGCAGGTAAGGGAAAGTTAACAAACTGCTTACATGCACATTCACACAGACACACGCAGACACACTCACACAGACACAGACAGACACACACAGACCCCCCCCACACACACATACACACACAGCCCCACAAACACACAGACACAACACACACACATAGAAACACACAGACACACATACACAGACACACACATAGAAACACACACATATACACAGAAACACACACATACACACATAGAAACACACATACACATGCACACACTCATACGGATGCACATACAAAGACACACAGACATAGACACACATACACAAAGACACACACACACAGATACATTCACATAGACACAGACAGACAGACATACACACACACAAACACAATTTCAATAGTCTGAAGAATATTTTGTAGTACTTAGTCATGTCATTGTTTTTAATGCACCTTCCCACAATTAAGATCAACTAAGTAGGCATTACCCCAAACTGTGGAGGAGAATATTAAAGAACATGCAGAGCAACAGAGCAAATCGTTCCTCTTCATGGAGCACCCTGTGGAATAGATAAATCCCCTCACTCATTACTCAAAGGAGCAACTGAATTTCACCACTTTTTCGTCCGACAGAGAAAAAGAATATCCGATGGAAACGTCCTCTGGCAACAGGAAAATCCTTTTCCTTTTTCACTTTCACTCAGCGTGCGAGTGTGAAACACTCCACTCAGAAGGTTCGACCTTTCAGCTCTCCAGTCAGAGACGTCTTTCACTGGACGGTGGTTGGACGGCGGGAGGGGGAGAGGTTGATGAGAATGACTGAAGTCAAGTGGCTGTTGCCATGCCAACCCATAAACAGACGCATTTCCTTTGTAAAAACTGTCATTTGTCATTTACCTCTGCAGTCGCTCTCATTCACGTAAATGCTACTCTCCGCAACCACCTCCCCCCGCTTACCCTCACTTCTTTGTTTTACAGGCAATTTCGATATGCAATCAAAGATAAAATGTAATTCTCATCTTCACAGCTTCCTTACACCAGCCAAATTCATCATGCATTGATTACCTGGGGACTGAGACTCAAAGAAAATAACATTGGGTTGAAATAACCTATTCAGAAAACCAGTTGGTTCAGCCAGGGATAAGATAATCCAACTTTGGAGCGTGCCCCTGCGACTGCGCTTAATTTTATTTCTCGTACATCGTTTTTAATGTTAGTTTCTCACACTGCTCACCCACCAGTCTGCCTGCCACAATGCCTCCCGCTTGCGAGGATGTTTCACAACTCTTCCTCACATCAGCAAAGAAAATCGAAAGAATTTCACTTTCCAGTCACATCTTCACTTAGAAGATTGCAACGAGAACTTTTCCTTCCTCCCACACTGTCCCCAGCATTTTGTGTGCTCTTGAATGCCTTTCTCCTCTTTGCTGGACGCACCGCACCCGAGTGGGCAATATCCAAACAAGGGGTTGGCAGCAAACAAGGTGAGGCACATTCTCCCCACCCTCGATCCATAGACAAACAAGTTCCACAGAAAGCTGCAGACTTTGTGTCATTAGGCATCTTCTAGGCTGCGATAGACAAGAGTTTCAATCAGGGTGGGGATGCGGTGGGGTAAAGTTAGGAAAGTGGAGTTGAGGATGATCAGATCAGCCACAAGCCCATTGAATGGCAGAGCAATCTCGACGGGCTGAACGGCCTAAATTCTGCTCCTTTGTCTTGCGATCCCGTTGCATTCACTTCAACAGTTGAGAGCAACAGCATTGGGCTTCCTTCCTTCTTCCACTTAATTCAGGGGACTGAGGCTGATTTGTATGAATTCACTTCAATTTCAGTGCAACACTGACCCCCTGTTCAACTGCAAGCTCACGTCAACAAGACTTTGGTCGACCATCCATATTTTGTACAGACACCTGCCGACCAAATGTTTGAACATAGAACATTATAGCGCAGTACAGGCCCTTCGGCCCTTGATGTTGCGCCAACCTGAAACCCATCTAACCTACACTATTCCATATACATCCATATGCTTGTCCAATGATGACTTAAGTGTACTTAAAGTTGGCAAATCTACTACCATTACAGGCAAAGCATTCCATACCTTCACTACTCTCTGAGTTTGGTCTCCAATGTCAATGTATCTCAATGTGGCCTGATCCCATATTTTGCTTGGTGAATGACCCCCATAGAGGGTCTTGAGACACTTTCTGTAGTACTATCAAAATGTTTGTCGCTGTTGTTGTGTGTGCTTGAAGTTGGAAGGCAGCTGTGAAAAACCTCCTGCTTTCTGCCAGTTCCCTGCTCTAGCTGTCCTGCGATGTATCAGTGAGCCAGCAGAGCATCATGGGAGAGATGGAGGCATGAAGGGCCTTTTTTGGTCATGACAGACACATCTTGTTGTCGGCATGGATTGTATCTGTTGATCGGTCTTCAACTCCAAGTTAAAAACACAGCAGGCAATTTGGCAAAACTCAATTGTGGGATTTGCAGCAAGTGGTTGTAAATTCACCACGGGAACAGGTTAGAAGCTGTGTAGATATGAAGTCCAGAATTGCTCGATACTTCTAAACTCAAGGTAGAGTCAGGAATCATCGCTCCTCTTTGAAAATGATACATTACAAAGGGTACACGCTGTACAGCATGGAAACAGACCCCTCGGTCCAATCATGCTGAACATAATCCCAAACTAAACTAGTCTCACCTGGCTACTCCTGGCCCATATCCCTCCAACCCTTTCCTATTCATGTACCTAACCAAATGTCTTTTAAATGTTGTAACTGTACCTGCATCCACCACTTCCCCAGGATGTTCATTCCACACACGAATCACTCTCTGTGTAAAGAAATGGCCCTCACATCTCTTTCAAATTTTTCTCTTCTCACCTTGTCCCCTAGTCTTGAAATCCTCCACCCCAGGGAAAAGACATCTGCCATTCACCTTATCTATACACCTCATGATTTTATAAACCTCTGTAAGGTCACCTCTTGACCTCCCACACACCAGTGAAATAAGTCCCAGACTCTCCTTATAATTCAAACCCTCCATTCCCCCCAACATCCTGGTAAATCTGTTTTGAACCCTCTTGAAACTAATAATATCCTTCCTATAACTGGGTGATCAGAATTGTACACAGTACTCCAGAACAAGTCTCACCAATGTCTTATACAACCTCAACGTAACGTCTCAATTCTTGTATTCAAAGGTCTGAGCAATGAAGGCAAGCACGCTAAATGCTGTCTTAACCAACCTATCTATATGCGATGCAAACTTCAGAGAATTATGTACCTGAACCCCGAGGTCTCTCTGTTCTACAACACTACCCAAGGCTCTACTTTTAGTTGTATACAGGTAATCGGAGATCAGATTGGATGGGATATTAGCAGAGCGAAGGGAGATCTCTATCCCATCATCTCAAGTGTTAAATACATTGAATTGATGAAGCCACAACATAATTTTTTTTGTGGGACATAATTGGTCATGTCATGCTAACCTGGAGAATCTATTATTCTTTTTCTGTCAGCTGTTTCTCAGTTAAACTCATAGTTATTTTCAACTATTCTGATCAAACACATTATGACAGACCTCAATGGCAGGAAGGTTTTGAAATCAATAAGTTGCTTGTAATTCTATAAGCTTCAAGTTTAACTACATGAGAGACTTTGCAAACTCCATACATAACCCTCCAATTCAACTCTTCACAAAATTCAAACAGGCTCATTAACCTTTTACAAATCGATTCTAGCTTTTTCGATTCAGCTAAAGAATTTCAAGGTGTTCCATCGCTCCATCTTTAATTATGGATTCTAGCAATTTCCCAAACAACAGACGTGAGTCTAAATCATTTATAATTCCCTGGGTTTCTCTCTCTCACTCACTTTTCTTAAGTAGCAAAAGAAAGGAATAATTCCTGAATGATGATAAATTAGGAATGACGTGGGGGTGCTGGTCCTGGACTGGTGTGGACAAAGTTAAAAATCACACAACACCAGGTTATAGTCCAACAGGTTTGTTTGGAAGCACTAGCTTTCGGAGCGTTGCTCCTTCATCAGGTAGCTGATAAGTTTGGAACATTATCTTTGGGATATCTGTAATGCCTTTAGCTCCTCTCTTTATCATCAGAGAATAGAAGCCATTTCACTCGAGGCGCGTGCCACTCTTTGGTGACATTAGCTTTCAATTATGATGAGATCCTGTCTCTGATTCAATGTTACTTTTATTGGGAGGTCATCCAACTCCATTTACAATAAATGATCTATCTTACAACAGCATGCAGGTCCATTATTGGCAAGAGTGGGGCTCTGAATAACTGGGTTTTGAGCTTTATCGGACTTCTTATCAAGTGGGACTCATTGCAGCACACATTTGTCCAAAGATTTCAGTTCAGAAATCAACATGGTTTAATCAGTTTGCATGGTTAAAAACTTGAATTGTTCAGTTTCATTCTAGAATTGTGGATGCCCCAGTCAAGGACAACAGTTATTATCCATTCCTAGTTTCCCTCAACGTGATGGTAATAAATCTTGTACAGGATCTGATCCAGTCATGTTGTAAATAGTACTCCCACAGTTATGCATTGTTTATGTTTCATGTTTTGTAGTATGAATTTTTGTTTTAGAAACCAAAATTTAACAACAGAAAATGGGATACAGCACCTTGAAGTATAGTTCACTTGAATGGTTGAATTCATAAATCTATAAGAGGTTAACAGCTTGTCAGATAAAGTAATGAAAATGCTGCTTTTTAGTGACTGTCAGAGGCTACCTATGTTTGTTTAATGGAATCAGAATAGATGAAGATTTAAAAAATAGCGGGTGGGCTTATTTAGTTCGACACTTGGTGTCTGCAAAGTTTGCAGTATTGAAAGTCCAGAGGAATTCAGGGCTAAGTCAACTTAAAGGCATTCCGTAAACCTTCAAGTGGGTGGCATGGTGGCTTAGTGGTTAGCACTGCTGCCTCACAGCACCAGGGACCTGGGTTCAATTCCCGCCTCGGGCGACTGTCAGTGTGGAGTTTGCACATTCTCCCTGGGTTTCGTCTGAGTGCTCTGGTTTCCTCCCACAATCCAAAAGATGTGCAGGTCAGATGAATTGGGTCATGCTAAATTGCCCAAAATGTTGGGTGCATTAGTCAGGGGTAAATATAGGGTAAGGGGAATGGGTCTGGGTGGGTTACTCTTCAGAAAGTCAGTGCGGACTTATTGGTCCGAAGGGCCTGTTTCCATATTGTAGGGAATCTACTCTAAAGTTCAGAGTAGTGTGTTTGCTGGGGGAGGCTGTTGAAGGGTGAGGGAGTGTTGATGTAGTTGAAGTGGAACTAGACTTCGGGTGTTGCTGCCGGAAGATTTGCTGACCCACAGTGGAAGACTTAGCAGGAGTTACAGTGACCAGGGGTTCTGCTGTTGGAAAAAGGAAAAAAAGCATCCCTCAAGGCAACTGGCAATTCATCACAGCTGAGGATGAGTTGAAGAAAGCACATAAGCAGCATTTACTTGGTACAGCTGAGGAGCATCAGGACTTAGTGCAATTCAGCTGAATCGAGCAGGTTTGCTGAAAGCAGCAATTGCGACAACAGTTGGATGTGTGGGAGCAGCATCAGGAACCTTGGGGAAACATATTACGGGAGAGGATTGAACTCTCAAGATGGACGCACACGTTTGAGGCTTTGATGACATTCCAAGGCCAAATCTTCAAAAGTGAAGAAATGGAACTCATTATAAAACAGAGTTTCAATGAGAACCAAAAATACTGTGGATGCTGTCAATCAGAAACAAGAACAGAAATTGCTGGAAAAGCTCAGCAGGTCTGGCAGCATCTATGGAGAGAAATCAGTGTTAACATTTTTGGTTGAGTGACCCTTCCTCAGAATAGAGTTTGAATAAGATTTGCTGACCCACAGAATCGGTCAAATCTGTGTGGGATCTGCCTTGGTAATTTCAACTTTCAAGTGTAGTCCGTGAGGTGACCAATCACAAGTTTTCTGCTGACTCAAATTTACCTGATACTCACCCTGAATGTCACGCATATGGTTTAGAATCATTACCTTTCCTGTTCAGAACATCTCATGTTCAAACTTGTATAATGAAGTTTTTTTCAGGATTTCCATTCAACCCTGGAAATCTGCCAATAATTGCTGTATCCTTCCATGTATTCTAACTTTTGAAAGCTTATAGTCCAGCAAGACTGATTTAACAAAAAGCCATTTTATCTAGTATTCTCTTAATTGGATCATAACACATTGCTGTAAGGCAGCAATTTCCAGATTTCATTCCCGTGATTATGAAGGAGCAATTATATTTGCCTAAGTCATCAATAGGTGGTGGTACATCAATACAGATGACAGTCTTCAAATGCATTCTCTCACTGTGTCTTTCTGCATGTGAAGATTTTCCAAAGTTCCGTCATGGAAAGTTTCTTTTTTTTAAAAAATTCATTTACAGGATGAGGTCCTCACTGGTTAGATAGTGTTTGATGTCCAAGAGTCAACCTCATCTCTATGGGTCTGGAATCCCATGAAGGACAGACCAGGGAAGGATGGTACTTTACTTCTCTCAAGGACATCAGTGAACCAGATGGGTTTTCCCAACAATTGACAATGGATCCATGGCCATCATTAGACTCTGCGTTCCAGATTCTCTTCAAACTGAATTTGTATTGAATTAGTTTGAACCTGGGTCCCCAGAACATTATCTGGATCTCTGGATTAACAGTCCAGTGATAATACCATTAAGCCATGACTCCCCCCACCCCCCAACTTCTGCAGTGCTTTCTGTAGACATTACACATCCATGATACACTGGTGATGGCAAGTAGGATATTTATATTGGTAAATAAATTAATAAAAATAGAAAGTGCCGGAGAAACTCAGCAAGTCTGTCAGCATTGTGGAGAGAAAAAGACAGAGTTAATGTCTCGAGTCTGAAGCAACTTTTTCAGAACAGTCTGCTTTGTGCTCGATGTATTCAGAAGAAATTGATTCTTGTATTTAAAACATCTACACCGTCTCAAGTAATTTTAAATTTTTTTATGGGCAGAACCACATCAAAACTAAAAATACGAGGATATATTTCAAATAAGGTACAATATATATCCATATTGTTCCAATGCAAGATATCTGGATTATCTTGGAAAAAGTCCTTCTTATTCTATCAGGCCAACCTGCTTCAGAAACGTTTTGTTTTCAAGTTGCCAGAGTTGCTTTCATGTACACTGCCTGAAATACAGCTGATGGAAAGTTAGTTGTACCTGCAAATCAAGAGAAGCCTTTTGTTACACTTCACTTTCAGTACAGCAGTTTATTTGTACATGTTATGGGCTCATTTAGAAGGCTGGACAAAGAGGAAATATTGCGCTGAAATGAATGTTGTCAGCATTTTGGAATTATGGAAGTGTTAAGCTTTGATTTTTGCTACGGGTCGTTCTGCTATAACATGCATTTTGTCAGCGCGAATTGGCTATAATGCGATTGATGAATTATAGACGTTGTTTGGATAACATGAGCTTTCTATTGAATGGATATAATGATTTTCTATAGCATGAGGTGACACAGGAACACAACTGTTGCGTTTTAGCAGAACGACCTGCATTTTAGTGAAGTTTGAAAGGGGGAGATGCAATAAGACCTGGGTGTCCTCGTATACCAGTAACTAAAGGTAATTCAGGCATAGCACACAAATGGTACATTGGTCGTTTCGCGAGAGGATTCGAGTACATAAGCAGGGATGTCTTGCTGCAAAAGTACAGGACAGCAGCGAGACTAACACCTGGAGTAATGTGTGTAGCTTTGGTCTCCTTAACTGAAGGAGATCTTTCTGGTTATGGGAGCGCATTGAAGATTTACCAGACTGACTCCTAGATGGCCGGACTGATATACGAAGACGGACTGGTTGGTTAGAATCACAGAATCCCTACAGTGCAGAAGCAGGTCATTCAGCCCATTGAGTCCACACCAACCCACTGAATCTTGCTTGCCTCACAACTTAAGTACGGACAAATCCCAAGCTGACAGTGAAGACAAGAATGTCAGTTTACAATGCCTCATCATAAGCACACTGCTGTATAGCAGTGAAACGTGGACTACTTGTGCCAGACAGGAGAGATGACCGAACACCTTCCACTTCAGGAGTATCCACCGTATCCTGGCAAGACAGAGTGTCCAACGCAGCGGGCCTATCTTGCGCTGACCTTCCCGGCATGTACACGCTGCTCAGGCAGCGGAGACTGCACTGGATGGGTCACGTCCACCGCGTGGAGGATGGCCATATCCCAAAGGATATTCTCTGTGAGATCTCGCATCCGGGAAGAGACCCACTGGATGCCCTCAGCTGCGCTTCAAGGATGTCTGATTGAGGGACATGAAGATGCTTGATATCATTACGGAATCCTGGGAACGGCTTGCAGCTGACTGCACGAGATGGAGCAGCACCCTGAACCAACACCTCCACACAGGGGAAAAGAAGCTGAGGAGCACTGCAGCAGATAAGGGGGCACCAAGGAAGGAGGGCAGCAGCTCGAGCAGATCAACAACCAAATACAGATGTGACCTCTGTGACAGGGACTGTCACTTCAGCATTAGTCTCTTCAGTCACAAGTGACGTCGCTTCAGGGAAGCAGCAAGTTAGAAAAATGAGGATGCAACCCATGGTCATCCAAGACTAAAAGGGGTCTCATTTCACAACCCACCAAAGAACACCCCACCTGGACCCTCCCCACTCCCCCATACCTGCATTTCCCATGGATAATCCACCCTAACCTGCACATCTTTGGACTGTGGCAGGAAACCGGAGCATTCGGAGGAAACCCACACAGAGAATGAACAAACTCCACACAGCCTGAGGGTGGAATTCAACCCGGGTCCCTTGCCCTGTGAGGCAGTGGTGCTAACCACCGAGCCACCGTGCTGTGGTCAGGGACCATATTCACTGGGAGTTTAGGAGAATGAAGGGGGATTTCACAGAAATCTATAAAATTCTAACAGGGCTGGACAGGGTGAATGGAGGAAGGATGCTCTCAATGACCAGGGAGTCCAGAACCAGGGGGGTCATTTTCAATGGACATGGGTACAGCCACTCAAGATTGAGAGAAGGAGAAATGTCTTCACCCATTGAATGGGTAACCTGTGGATTTCTCTGTCCCAGAAAGCAATTGAAGCCAAAACATTGAATGTTTTCATGAAGGAGTTAAATACAGTTTCTTGGGCTAAAGGAATCTAAGGGTATGGGGTGTAATTGGGAAGACAGTATGGAATTGGTTGATCAGCTAAGATCAAATTGAATGGAGAATCAGGCTTGAAGGGCCGAATGTACGACTCCTTCTCCTATTTTCTGTTTAATGGGGAGGTATAGAGGGAACAAGGCAGAGGGAGATTGTCGGATTTGCATGAGGAGATTTCAGGTTGGCATTGTATCACAATGATTAAGTTCAGATTGCAACAGTCGGAATAAAGAGACCTTGGAGTGCAGGTTCCTAGTTCCTTGGAAGTAGGTAGTGAAGAAGGCGTTTGGTATACTTGCCTTTATTGGTCAGAGTATTGAGTACAGGAGTTGGAATATTGCATTCCATTCTGATCCCTCTGCAAGAGGAATGGTGTGAAACTTGAAAGGGTTCAGAAAAGATTTACAAGGATGTTTCCAGGGTTGGAGTGTTTGAGCTACAGGGAGAGGCTGAACAGGCTAGGGCTGTTTCCCTGGAGTGTCAGAGGCTGAGGGGTGACCTGATAGAGGTTTATAAAATCATGAGGGGCATGAATAGGGTAAATAGACAAGGACTTTTTCCTGGGGTGGGGGAGTCCAAAAGTAGAGGGCATAGGTTTAAGGTGAGAGGGGAAAGATTTAAAAGGGACCTAAGGGATAACTTTATCATGCGGGGGTGGGGGGGGGGAGGGGGTTGGAGGGTGGCGTGTATGGAATGAACTGTCAGAGGAGGTGATGGAGGTTGGTACAATTACAACATTTGAAAGGCATCTGGATGGGTTTATGAATAGGAAGGGTTTGGAAGGATATGGGCCAGGTGCTGGCAAATGGATCAATTTAGACTAATTTAGGATATCTGGTCGCCATGGACAAGTTGGACCGAAGGGTCTGTTTCCATGCTGTACATCTCTAAGACTGTAAGGAACTGAAGTTCAATTTGGATGGTGAGGGGTTACTGAGTGGACACACCCTGACCCTCACAGCCCATAAGCAGTGCTGGAAAGACACCTTTTAGCTGATTCCAACAGCTCTAGGTATCCCAGCAGGCTATGTGCAGTGCCACCAAAGGGTCGCTACAAGTGGTTGGAAGTGTACTAGGGAAAACATAATCAACGATACAGACTGCTGACTGGACCAACTGAACCCTATTGCCATGTAAAGGAGCTGCGTTAACATTAGCAGATAGAGCTGTTCAAATACAATGTTAATTGAGAGTAATTAATAAACCGGAGTTCTGCTGATTTTAACCCAGTCATTTTCCACATGAATGGAATTAGAAATCTCTATTAGCTCCTCTGGCTAATTTATCAATTAAACAATAGCATTCACAATGCAAAACCATAACAAGGCCAAAGTTACAGGGATGTTAAAATAACTGGTTTTGCGTGCCAGTAATGGTTCCTGTAACCCTGTATAGCTAACTGCACACAGTCCCACTAATTTGTGGAATTTTAAGTAAGGAGTCACTTGTTTATTAAGTTAAAAGAGAGGAATAGGGAGGTACGGTGGCTCAGTGGTTAGCACTGTTGCCACACGGCGCCAGAGACTTGGATTCACTTCCACTCTCTGGGTGACTGTCTGTGTGGAGTTGCACATTCTCCTCCGTGTCTGCATGGGTTTCTGATGAGTGTTCTGGTTTCCTCTCCAAATCCAAATAAGTGCAGGTTAGGTGGATTGGCCATGGGAAATGCAGGGTAAGCGGGGGTGACTCTGGATGGGATGCCCTTCGGAGGGTCAGTGTGGAATTCTTGGGCTGAATGGCCTGTTTCCACACTGCAGAGATTCTTAAGGATAATGACTATCATTGGCAACCACACCGACAAAGCAACGCAGCTCAGTAATGTCACCGGTAAATGGAATCAAAGGAGGGATGGTATTGATGAATACAGGCACTCTTCCAGTTCAGGCATTGATAGTTTTGATTCTATCACAAACTCTGCTCTGCCCAACACAGTGTTCAGTCACACTGAATCACTGAGACCAGTGAAGGAGGGAATGCAGAAGCACGAAAGATCATACAAAGTCAAGTCATTCAGCGGAGGGCAGAGAGTGGTGACTTCACTGAGAGCCATTACGAGTTGGCATTGAATTAAATCTCCAGCAAGCTCCTTTCTTCGGCAGAGGTCACCACTTTGTACTGAACACGTTCGGAGAATTCAATTCTGAAATGGCCCACTCTAATCCCCTTATACGATTTCCTTCCTTTCCACATTTAATTACAGAAAGGAGATTAGTCAGCTCCATTCCCTCGAGAGCCCAGACGTTAAACAACCTCTGAAATTTAAAAAAAAACACAGAGGGAAGAAAGGGTTTTTGCTGACCTGCCCAGAGGCAATCGATAGCAACTAGAAGCAGATCGATAGCAAACAGCCAGCAGATTGTAGAGTGGCAATAAAACTTCTACCTAATCAGGTAAATTAGGCTGCACTAACATTAATGTTTTTAAAGCCAAGGACAAAGCTGAGCAGCCTGTGAATCGTCACTGTTCTTTCATCTCACTTGACATTTCTATCTTATTTATTGCCAATGCACATTTTTCGTTTTGCCAAGTGTAATACGTTCAAATCCCACTCCTCTCAACCAAGAGGGTCTTGTCCAATAACTCTCTGTCGATCGGCCATTTAATGGAGAAACAGGTCATTCAGCCCCTTCAATCTGCTCGTGGAATCCACAGGGTGGAAGCAGGCCCATTGAGTCCACACCGGCCATCCAAAAAGCATCCCACACAGAACCCACCCCCGCCTTCCCATCCCTGTAACCCTGCATTTCCTGTGGCTAATCTACCTATCTTGCACATCCCTGGACACTGTCAGCAATTTAGCATGACCAATCTACCTAACCTGCACGTGTTTGGACTGTGGGAGGATGAGATTAGATTTGATTATCTACAGTTTGGAAACAGGCCATTTGGCCCAACAAGTCAACACCAACCCTCTAAAGAGTAACCTACCCAGACCCATTCCCCTACCCGACATTTACCCCTGACTAATGCACCTAACACTATGGGCAATTTAGCATGGCCTATTCACCTGACCTGCACATCTTTGGACTGTGGGAGGAAAGAAGTGCACCTGAAGGAAACCAATACAGACACAGGGAGAATGTGCAAACTCCACACCAATGTTCTGCTTTTGTTTTGGCAACTGGTCCGACACCATTTACTAAATGATTCTTCAAAAACTGGCATGTTTTTGGCAGGTTGATTACATGTTGATCCATCCCATCCCTGTAACCCTGCATCTCCCGTGGTTAATCCACCTAGCCTGCACATCCCTGGACACTATGGGCCATTTAGCATGGCCAAACATAGTTGGACTGTGAGAGGAAACCCACATAGGCACAGGGATAATGTGCAAACTCCACACAGACAGTCACCTGAGGGTGGAATCAAACCCAGGTCTTTGGTGCTGTGAGGTAGCAGTGCTAACCACTGAGTCACTCCATTAAAACTCCCCGTAAATTCTACCATGGCTAATTTGTAGCTGTATTTGCCTGTCTTTGCTTCATGTCCTTTGGCACCTTTACAAAACAATATATTGATGTGTTGCATGCAAGATTCACATTTAGAGGCCAGCTGAGAATAGTCCTTATCCAGTTTTACACCCACTTTTTATTTTGAATTATTCAAAATTTAACTCTATAAGCTCAGAATTTTACAATTTGGGTCCAATTTTTTTTTTCAGTATCATCTCCATTTTACAAGTGTAAATATTCAGATTTATATTCAGACTCAGCCTTAATGAAGAACAAAGTACATATCCAAACCTGAGATACTGACACCACCTCACTCCATCTGCTTAAGGATTTGGCAGGAAATGGTAAAATCTTATGGCTGCCTACAGCTGACAGTAAAGACTGACTGAAAGTAGCAAGATAGATGTACAGAAGGAACAACTAAAATGAAGAACCCCTCTCCAACCCTTAATTATAATATGAATGAATTTTATTCTTTCCCAAGATCTCAAGGTAGTGTAATTCTGAAATTGACTTTTTTCTACAATACACAGGGCTTTTAAATATCACGATTCCTGTGCTCTAATCACAGCTTCTTGTTTTAGCTCATACTCACTATCTGCTGGTGCGCTAGATTCCTTGTCTCAGTCTTATTCATTTAGAAACAGTAATACAACAAGCCCAAACCATACCAGTAAACATCGGGCACTCAACACACAGAGGCACTCCTGCACATACACGTTATTGACTACAACTAGAATGAAAGAATATTACAGCATAGAGAAGGCCATTCAACCCTTATCATGTCTGCTATCACCTTGAAATGGGTATTTGTTTCCTGCAATTCTTTTGCTTCTTCCTTGTACTTGAACAGGACACATAGTTACCTTTGAAAAATTCTTAAGGATTCTGCCGTTGCTAATATTTCTGCTTGAGCAACAAAATAAAAACTCTTTGACATTCTAGTTTCATGCAAAATACGTTATAATAATCAACGAGTGTTGGAGGCCACTGACCCAGAATATAGCACACAAAAACACACACCATCCAGGTGTAGAACTCTGTGGTTGTTCTGCCAGTGTCACTGGATCGAAATCTCCCTCCCTGTAACAGCACTATGGATGCACCTGCACCACACGGACTGCAATATTCCAATAAAGGTATCTCAGCATTACTTTTCCAAGTGACAATACGAATGGGTAATTAACGTGCACCAGTCTGTGAAAGAATGGAAACAGTATAGGGGCAATTTTGTTATTGAAAAGCTGCAAAATGCAAATACTCACAAAGTCCTTAGTTTTGGCATGTGGTTGAAACTGGTCAGTGGGATAAGGCTGATGTTGTTATTGTTGAGAGTCCTGAAAGACAAAGGAACACTTTCAGACTGAAGTTCGGTTAATATTCCTCAATAGGAGGAGAAATCATAGAATCTCTGCAGTGTAGAAACAGGTCATTTGGCGCAATAAATCCACACCAACCCTCCAGAGAGTAACCCACCTGAACCCTTCCCCTACCTATTAATCTACATTTACCCCTGACTAATGCATCTATCCCACGCATCCCTGAACACTATGGGCAATTTAGCATGGCCAATTCACCTAACCTGCACATCTTTGGATTGAGAGAGGAAACCAGAACACTCAGAGAAAACCCACGCAGACACAGGGAGAATGTGTAAACTCCACCCAGACAGTCGCCCAAGGCAGGAATCGAACCCAGGTCCCTAGCGCTGTGAGGCAGCAGTGCTAACCACTGTACAGTTAAAACTGACATCTGGGCACAGGGTGATCCTCGGTTTATTAAAGGTTGCTGTCACCATTCATCTACTTCCCTTTGCCTTGTTAGTTCAAGAAACCGAGACATTATTGAGTGTCAGTCTTTGCTATTCCACAATGAGTGGCTTGGATGCGTGTGAAAGAGTGAAACAGCAAACCCATCCATCACTGTATCATGGTTACATAGTGCGTATTCCCTGTCCCGTACCTTTTACAGAATCTCCACTGGGATCAGAAACTTTGCGAGGATGCTTAAGGATTGAGAAAAATGCCATCCCCAATCAAAATCGCTGACTAGCCACAGGTAATACAATGCTCACATTGCATAACGTGCACTAATTTTAGTGTCAACAGCCTTATGCACTCTCTCAAAATACAGACAAAAGCATCAAACAGGAGTGTCTAACAGCATTGAGAAACCAAGAAATCAAAGAACACAAAGTGTTTTTTAAAATGTAAATATTCTTCTTTTATTTTGTCATTCGAATAATGAGCCGACAATAAAAGTTGAAGTTTACATGCCCATAGTATGTACCAATATTAAAAAATACAGGCCCATTGACAGTGCATGTCATTCAGATGTACATAAGAATCTGGAACAGGAGTAGCCTATCTGTTCCCTCAATGAGGTAAAAACAAGTTAGTATCAGGGTACATCTAATGATTAGGAAGGCAATTGCAATGTTGGAACTTCTTGCAAGAAGGAGAGGAATGCAAGTAGGAAGTCTTGCGGCACGTTGGCTCAGTGGTTAGCATTGCTGCTTCACAGCTCCAGGGTCCCAAGTTCGACTCCATTCGACTTCATCTTTCCTGATGAAGGGCTTTTGCCCGAAACATCGATTTCGAAGCCCTTGGATGCTGCCTGAACTGCTGTGCTCTTCCAGCACCACTAATCCAGTATCTGTTCCCTCAAGCCTGCTCAACTATTCCACATTACAACCCTACTTTCTGCTGATAAAGTTTGTCTCCTTCGTTAGTCAGGAATGTATCTAGCTCCAAATTAAGAATATTGAATGACCCAGCCTCCACCTGGGGGATAGAGCACCAAAGGCTAGTCCTCCTGAGAGAAAAACAAATCTGTTAATTTTCATCTTAAATAGGAATCCCCTTACTTTAAAAATGTGCCCGCTATGTCAACTTTCCCGCAAGGGAAAACACCCTTGTCAGTTCCCTCAGATCGTTTATATTTCAGTAAGATTGCCTCCCATTCCTCCAAACTTCAGTTGGTACCTAACCTGTGCAACCTTTCCTTATGCAGTAACAAAGCATCAATCCGTAATGGCAGTAAAATGAATTTTCTCCAAACTGCTTCTCACACATTTACATCCTTTCTTAAATAAGTCAATCAGAATTGTACACAGTAATCAAAAACAATCATAGCAAGATTAGCTTAGATTCCCTACAGCGTGGAAACAGGCCCTTCGGCCCAATAAGGCCACACCGACCCTCCGAAGAGTAACCCACCCGGTTCCATTTCCCTCTGACTAATGCACTTAACACTACGGGCAATTTAGAATTGCCAATTCACCTGACCTGCACATCTTTGGACTGCGGGAGGAAATCGGAGCACCCGAAGGAAACCCACACAGACACGGGGAGAATGTGCAAACTCCACACAGACAGTCGCCCGAGGAATGGAGTCGAACTTGGGATCCTGGAGCTGTGAAGCAGCAGTGCTAACCACTGAGCCAACATGCCGCAAGACTTCCTACTTGCATTCCTCTCCTTCTTGCAAGAAGTTCCAACATTGTAATTGCCTTCCTAATCATTAGATGTACCCTGATACGAACTTGTTATGATTCATGGACCAGGATACTCAGATCCCTCTGCACAACAGTGTTTTGCAATTGACATAATACACTGCTTCTCTATTCTCTTTGCTAAAATATGTAAATTCACACAGCCCACATTATATTTCATCTGCCAGTTCTTGATTCCCTTCCTTTAACTTATCCATACCCCTCTGCAGATTTCTTATGCCCTTTTCAGAACTTAATTGCATACCTGTCTTTGTATCATCATCCAATATTAACCATTTATTTGATGCTTTCATTTAAATATATACTGTAAATATTTGAACTTGGACACTGATCTCCATGGCTTGTCATTCATCACATAGAGTCAAAGTCATAGAGTCATACAACACAGAAACAGATCTTTGATCCAAGCAGTCCATACCGAACATAATCTCAAACAAGTCTCACCTGCCTGCTCCTGGCACATAATTCTCCAAACCTTTCTTATTCATGTACTTATCCCAATGTCTTTTAAATGTTGAACTGTACCCACATCCACCACTTCCCCAGGAAGTTAATTTCACACACGAGCTAGTCCTTGTGTTAAAAATTTGCCCCTCACGTGTTTTTTAACCACTTCCATCAGGCAGAAGATACAAAAGCTTAAACACACGTTTCAGCATCTTGAATGGACTTCTCAAAATTCAAATTGAATGCAGCTGTTGCTTTGTATATCTCGCTACATGCTATCACCTCATGATTTGTATATCTTTGTACGGTATGATTGGCAGGCAAAACACAACTTTTCACTGCATTTAGGTACATGTGAAAACAATAAATCAAATCAAATCAAATCTTCTAGTGCATCAAATCTAGCAGATAATAATGCACCAAATGCAGCATCTCCTATTGCACCAAACACAAAACCCACAATTGCACAGAATACTGCAAACCATATTCCACTGAATGTAGAAATACATTGTACAACAAATGCATATTCATTTCCACCGAAGGTAGCAAATAAAACTCTTTTTTGGCATCAATATAGCATCTATTACTGCACCAAATACAACACCTTTGTTATGTGATGTGCATGCTTCTGGTAACTCCATGGCTATTTTAGAATGCAATCACGTTGCCATGGGTTCTGAATCACATGAACAAGTAAGGACAGCAGGTTTTCCTCCCGAAACATACTCAGAAAGTTTTCTATGACAATCAATAAGGAGACTCATGGTCACCAGCCCAGAGATGAACTTTTAACGACAAATTTACTTATTAGGAACATTCCCCTCACCAACCAGAGAAACATAGAGTCATAGAGAAGTATAGCACAGAAACAGATCCTTCGATCCAACTTGTCCATGCTGACCAGATACCCGAAATTAATCTAGTCCCATTTCCCAGCACTTGTCCCATATCCCTCCATTCATATACCCAACCAGATGCCTTTCAAATCTTGTAATTGTACCAGCCTCCACCACATCCTCTGGCAGCTCATTTCATACACGTACCACCCTCTGTGTGGAAAAAGTTGCCCCTTAGGTACCTTTTAAACTTTTCCCCTCTCACCCTAAACCTACACCCTTAAGTTCTGGATTCACTCTCTCCTTGGAAAAGACCTTATTCTATTCACCCTATCCATACCCCTCACAAGTTTTTCTTACCTACACTATCAGTATAGTATCAACAAGACTGTCTCTATCAATTCAGTTTAAATGCACCACTGGAGCCACAGAGTACTGGCTGAGAGGTACAAGCTCAGAGACATTACCATGTGCCACCTTCCCCTGCTGTGCATCTTGCTACTACATCCAATACAACTTCCTCCCCCTGGCACTGCCCAATACACCAGGTACAGTGTCTTACTGTACCAAACTGAACTTAAGTGCACCAGCAGAACTTAGTGGGATTCGAACCCATGCCACAAAAAGCATCCCTGAGGACATGACAATTTCTAGCCTAGCGACATCACCATTGTGTCACCACCTCCAACAGTTTCTACTGCACCCCAAAAGCAGCATCTGCAAATGCACCAAATGCAATGTCTGACTGTGTAACATGAAGCACTTTCTATTGCACTGCCCTCCAGTGCAGCAATTACAGTGTCTGTCACTGTAAAAAATACAGAACCTCCTCCTGCCTACCTTGTTTTTATGTTGCTGCATTTGATACCGGAGGCAGTACCCTATATTGGGTCGGAGCTGATGCTGCATTTATAAATCAGGCGGTGCAGTGGGGAGGCTTTATTTTGTGCAATGGAGGTTCCTCAGTTCACTCCTGTGGGATGTGCTGTTTGGTGCAGGAAATGGTACTATATCTGATGATTCTCTTGTTGATTGGAATGCTGCCTCTTGATCTTCCCCCAGTACTTTCACTTGTTTGTAGTATACACAGGGCGACTGGTGTATACAGATAAAAGTCTCGAAT
This sequence comes from Chiloscyllium punctatum, assembly GCF_047496795.1. Taxonomy (NCBI): domain Eukaryota; kingdom Metazoa; phylum Chordata; class Chondrichthyes; order Orectolobiformes; family Hemiscylliidae; genus Chiloscyllium; species Chiloscyllium punctatum. Next base: position 86,486,033 of record NC_092758.1, read on the forward strand.
GCATGAATGAAAAGTCACAGCAAGTGATAAGGGGAAATAAGCTGTCAATGTTCTGTATCATGTTTCTGTATTTTTAATTGTGGACTGAAATGAGAAAGTAATCATTTTAACAAGTCAAGGATTGCTGCTCCTTTTAAAAAGAAGTTACCTGACACTCATTGTGCAAACAGTGGGGAACGGTCTGGTTACAGATGAGCCGGAGCTAGGGGGCTATGCAGCCAACAACAAATGCTTCACCCCAGGTTATCAATGGCAAAGGCCTCTTAACTCTGTGACTGGCTCCCAGGGAGCTGAACGACTTGGGGATGGGAAGATTTAGGTCAGAAACCATCGGATCTCTGGAAGTATACAAGCTCTTTCTGCTTTGCAGTAAAAGGCATTTTGAGCCTGAAGATGGCTGGCTTATCTCCCCACTATCCTTTGCTGTAACTTTTCTTAAGATAGAGACTTTTCTCCATCTGTACCCTGCGCATTCTGCAAACAAGTGAAAGTACGAGAAGATTGAGAGGAAGCCTTCCGATCAGAAAGACGGTCATCAAATACAGTATCATCTCCCACAGTATTATCCCCATTCCACCAAACGCACTATTCCCTACTTCACCGAAGACACTATTCCCTACACCACCCAACGCACTATCCCCTACTCCACCGAACTCACTATTCCCTAATCCACCGAACGCACTATTCCCTACTCCACCGAACGCAGTATTCCCTACTCCACCCAACGCACTATTCCCTAGTCCACCGAACACACTATTCCCTACTCTACCCAATGCACGATTCCCTACTCCACCGAACGCACTATCCCCTATTCCACCAAACGCACTATCCCCATTCCACCGAACACACTATTCCCTACTCCACCGAACGCGCTATCCCCATTCCACTGAACGCACTATCCCCTATTCCACCAAATGCACTATTCCCTATTCCACCGAACACACTATTCCCTACTCCACCCAACGCACTATTCCCTACTCCACCGAACGCGCTATCCCCATTCCACTTGAACGCACTATTCCCTATTCCACTGAACACACTATTCCCTACTCCACCGAACACTATTCCCTACTTCACCCAACGCACTATCCCCTATTCCACCGAACACACTGTTCCCTACTCCACCCAACGCACTATTCCCTATTCCACCGAACGCAACGCACTATTCCCTATTCCACCGAACGCACTATCCCTATTCCACCGAACACACTATTCCCTACTCCACCGAACACTATTCCCTACTTCACGCAACGCACGATCCCCTATTCCACCAAACACACTATTCCCTACTCCACCCAATGCACTATCCCCTACTCCACCCAACGCACTATTCCCTACTCCATCAAACACACTATTCCCTACTCCACAGAACACTATCCCCTACTCCACCCAACGCACTATTCCCTACTCCACCGAAAGCACTATTCCCTATTCCACCGAAAGCACTATTCTCTATTTCACCGAACACACTATTCCCTACTCCACCCAAAGCACTATTCCCTACTCCACCGAACGCACTATCCCCTATTCCACCGAACGTACTATCCCCATTCTATTGAACGCACTATTCCCTATTCCACCAAACGCACTATTCCCTATTCCACCGAACACACTATTCCCTACTCCACTCAGCGCACTATCCCCTATTCCACCCAACGCACTATTCCCTACTCCACCCAACACACTATTCCCTACTCCACCGAACGCATTATTCCATACTCCACCGAACACACTATTCCCTACTCCACCCAACGCACTATTCCCTACTCCACCGAATACACTATTCCCTATTCCACCGAATGCACTATCCCCATTCCACCGAACGCACTATTCCCTATTCCACCGAACGCACTATTCCCTATTCCACCGAACGCACTATTCCCTACTTCACCGAACGCATTATTCCATACTCCACCGAACACACTATTCCCTACTCCACCCAACACACTATTCCCTACTCCACCGAATACACTATTCCCTATTCCACCGAATGCACTATCCCCATTCCACCGAACGCACTATTCCCTACTCCACTGAACGCACTATTCCCTATTCCACCGAACGCACTATTCCCTATTCCACTGAACGCACTATTCCCTACTCCACCGAATGCACTATTCCTTTCTCCACAAAACGCACTATCCCCTACTCCACTGAACGCACAATCCCGTATTCCACCGAATGCACTGTCCCCTATTCCACCAAATACACTATCCCCTATTACACCGAACGCACTATTCTCTACTCCACCCAACACACTATTCCCTACTCCACCGAACACACTATTCCCTACTCCACCCAACGCACTATTCCCTACTCCACCCAACGCACTATTCCCTACTCCACCGAATACACTATTCCCTATTCCACCGAATGCACTATCCCCATTCCACCGAACGCACTATTCCCTATTCCACCGAACGCACTATTCCCTATTCCACCGAACGCACTATTCCCTACTTCACCGAACGCATTATTCCATACTCCACCGAACACACTATTCCCTACTCCACCCAACACACTATTCCCTACTCCACCGAATACACTATTCCCTATTCCACCGAATGCACTATCCCCATTCCACCGAACGCACTATTCCCTACTCCACTGAACGCACTATTCCCTATTCCACCGAACGCACTATTCCCTATTCCACTGAACGCACTATTCCCTACTCCACCGAATGCACTATTCCTTTCTCCACAAAACGCACTATCCCCTACTCCACTGAACGCACAATCCCGTATTCCACCGAATGCACTGTCCCCTATTCCACCAAATACACTATCCCCTATTACACCGAACGCACTATTCTCTACTCCACCCAACACACTATTCCCTACTCCACAAAACACACTATTCCTACTCCACCCAAAGCACTATCCCCTATTCCACCGAATGCACTATTCCTTACTCCACCGATCGCAGTATCCCCTATTCCATCAAACACACTATCCCCTATTCCACCGAACGCACTATTCCCTACTCCACCGATCGCACTATTCCCTACTCCACAAAATGCACTACTCCCTAACACACTATCCCCTATTCCACCAAACACACTATCCCCTATTCCACCGAACGCACGACTCCCTACTCCACCCAATACACTATTCCCTACTCCATAAAATGCACCATTCCTACTCCACCCAAAGCACTATCCCCTACTCCACCGAACACACTATTCCTTACTCCACCCAACGCACTATTCCCTACTCCACCAAACACACTATTCCCTATTCCACCAAACGCACTATTCCCTACTCCACAAAACGTACTATTCCCTACTCCAAACACGGAACTGCCCACAGCAGCAAGTGCAACAACTCACAATGCAGCTCGAATATTGCATGAATATGCGTAAATATTGCACATCCCCTTGCATCAAATGCAGCCCTTCCTTTCACACTGAATGCAACATCTCCTACTGCATTCGATGCAATGCCTCGTACTGTAACAAATGCTGTGCCTCCACATGCACAAAAATCTGTAGGTCCTGTTGCATCAAAGGCATCTGTTACTGTACCAAATCCTTCGACATCTCCAAATGCTATGCCTCCTACTGAACCAAACACCTTACACTGCACCAAATGCAGCCTTTCCCAATGTTAATATCATCTGCCAATGCACCAAATGTAGCGCCAACTGCCTGAAATGCAGAGAGTCCTACATTAACACTTGCATCAAATTTGATTGCATAAAGAGTTTATCCTGCTGCATCCAATACTGTATCTTCCACTGCATCCAATGCAGTGTCCACTACCCCACGCAATACATTGCCTGCCTCAGACTGTATCAAGTGTAACAATCCCCTGCCACTGCAAAAATGCAGAATCACTATCACAGTGCACTGCAAAGGCTTTTCCTACTGCACTGAATACACACCTCCTTCTACTTCAAATGTAGGGCCTCCCACTGCACCGTATACACCAATTCTCAATGGAATAAATACAACACCTTTGAATGCACCAAAGACAGCGCCTTATTCTGGATCAAGTACAAGACCTCCCAGTGCATCACATACTGTATGTGTCACAGAAGCACACACTACTTCTCCTCACATAGAATAGATTCTCATAGAATCCTACAGCACAGTCGAGGACCTTCAGACCGTTCAGTCTGTATCACCAAATATATACTATGACCTACACTTGTTCCACTTCCACACTGCTTCTCTGACTGCACCCAATGCAACATCTCATCCTACAGCAAATATAATGCCACTTACTGCACCATGAATATTCTGTTCTACTGCAGAAAACACAAACATCTCTACTGCACCAAATAAAGCAATTCCTATTGCAGCAAATACTGCATAGCCTGCTGCATCAAATAGAAATACATTGCAGGCTATACAACTGTGCCAATAACAGCATCGCTTGCTGCACCACATACAGCAATTCCTAATGCAAACATATAATGCACCATAATAGACCAATATCCACGGCTTTTACTAACCAAAATACAGCATCTCATACTCACCAAATACAGCATTTCTGATTGCATCACCTACGCTTCGCATTGTAGCAAATACAGAACCATCTAATGGACTAAAGAGAGGGCCTGCTATTGGTTCAGATGCTGCTTCTAATTCTGCACCAAATGCTGTGTCTCTCACTGCAACAGATGCCCTGTCCCCACTGCAACAGATGTCACATCACCTACTGAATCAAGAACAGCAGCTCCTCTGCACCACATGCAGCGCCTCCTATTGCCCCACACGGAACCTCGTCCTGCACCAAATGCAGCGTTTCTTACTGCAGCAAATGCAGTCACCTCTAATGCACCAATTACCACATCCTCCAGTGCACCACTTAGAGGATCTCCCATTGCTTCAAATGCTGCATTTCACACGGCACCAAGTGCCATGTCTCCTCCTCCATCAAACGGAGCATCTCTGACTGCACCAAATGCTGCAGTCCCTACCCATCAAATGCAGTGATGCCCACTGCACCAAATATAGCACCTCCTATTGCACCAGCCAATGCATTGACTTTTTCAGTGCAGGATCTTCAGTTGGATCTGGCAGAACAGAATGCAATTTGCAACTGGATCAGTTTTGCTTTGTTACAGCAATGAGCAGTGTTAGACAAAATGCAACAAATTATCCCCAAACATCCTTCAACATTTTGCTAACATTAAATGATTCATTTCACATCTAAATAACAGGTAGTTGAACAAAGTTCCAGAGCGCATCCAGAGTGTGAACACAATCACAGGGAATTGAGAAAGGTATCATCTGCTCAGAGTCACACGATTTCATCTGAAATTGGCTGGCTATGTTGCTCAGGATAATGTTTCCCCTTGCCTCCCGCAGTCAGCTGACCAATTCATCAAACCTCAGTGCAGCTCAATGCATGTAATCTCCATTGTGTCCACGGAGGCATGTAATTGCTTTAACACAAAGATATTACAGTTGGCATGCAAAAGCCAATTACAGGCATTAGGAATCTCCTGACTACATATCCGCTACGAATAATCTGTGGGAAGATTACCACAGTCAAAGCTTAACAAACTGTTTAATGCAATCCTGTCTCCCTGTACAGTTGAAGACAATTTTACAATTATCATCATTTTCCAACCGCTATTGTGTTCAAAACGCAATATACTTGTCATTTGTGAAACTGGTGTCTGACTTCAATACGCCGATGTTGAGGGGTGACACACACCATCAATAGATGTCTTCAAAGCAATGTGCTCAAACATTCTATCACACACCTCTAGAACAGGTGGATGTGAACCTCAGGCTGCCTGGTTTAGAGGTAGGGACACTACCACTGCACCATGAGAGCCCTCCTTGTCCGATATGCTGTGATGTGGAGGTGCCGTTGTTGGACTGGGGTGGACAAAGTTAAAAATCACACAACACCAGGTTATAGGGTGACAGGTTTATTTGGAAGCATGAGGTGGTTGTCCTGATGAAGGAAGGAGCAGTGTTCTGAAAGCTTGTGCTTCCAAATATTTTAAGTTTTAAATTTGTTCAGTATGTTGACTTAGAATGGGTCACTAGCTGATGCATTAAAAAGATTTTAAGAGTTTCCCTCACTACTTCATCAAACACAATGTAACTATCTAGTACTAAGATTCAGTGAAGGATCTAGCATCGGAGATTAGCCTTCTCTCCCATTACATTCATCTCGGTATAAGAGTTTCAGGCTAGAAATGTTGACTTTCCTACTCCTCAGATGCTGTCTGACCTGCTTTGCTTTTCCTGCCTCACATCTATTGACTCATGTTACTTGTCGTCTTCAGAACCAAAGAGGAAAAATACAGTCTGTTCTGATACAACACTATAATTCCACTCCTGTGCGATCCCACATTATAAGAAAATCGTGTGATAGCAGCACCATTTAAACTAATGGGCCCGGAATCGCATTATAACCAATACAGGTAAGGAAAGTTCATGTCCTACAAATAACAGTCTAAATTCTTCAATCACATTATAGCCAATTCGCGTTGAAGTAACACACATTATACCAGAACCGAACGTACAAAGAAATCAGTATTGAAAGAATATGAGCAACAGTATCGGGCTGTGGAAGGCCACAGAACATTATTTTACTTTCCACAGCTGCTGAATAGATGCAATGTAAAGGCAGATATTGATACAGAACATCCCTTCCCATGCCACTATGAAGAAGCAGCATTCCTGTCCTGTGTGATCTTATGAGAGAAATTCTATCCAAAAATGAGTGATTCGAACGTAATCTAAAAGAAGATGCTGTGTTTTTTTTTGTCATTCGCTCAGGGATGTGGATGCCACAGGCTATGCCAGCATTTATTGCCCATCCCTAATTGCCCAGAGGGCAGTTAAGAGTCAATCACATTGCAGTGAGTCATATGTAGGCCAGACTGGGTAATCACAGCAGTTCCTTTCCTAAAGGACATGGGGAGTCCAGAACTAGAGAGCATGGGTTTAGAGTGAGAGGGGAAAGATATAAAAGAGACCTAAGGGATATCTTTTTCACACAGAGGGTGGTACATGTATGGAATGAGCTGCCAGAGGAAGTGGTGGAAACTGGTACAATTGCAACATTTAAGAGGCATTTGGATGGGTATATGAATAGGAAGGGTTTGGAGGGATATGGGCCCGGGTGCTGGCAGGTGGGACTAGATTGGGTTGGGATATCTGGTCGGCATGGACAGGTTGGACCGAAGGGTCTGTTTCCATGCTGTACATCTCTATAACTCTATGACTCTATAAGTGAATTAAAACTCAGCCATAGTGAGACTTGAACCCAGGTTCCTGGAATATTTCTTCCCTCCTGCATTAATACTTTAGCAATACCACCACTGGGCTTTCACCTCCCCAAGTGCAGTGGTGTGTTCACTGGGCGAGTATTCAATGGGTCAAGTGAGGCTAATCCTCAGGGTAAGGAGTGATGCATCACGGGTTGGTACGCCAACTGCTCTGCCTTGAACCATAAGAAAGTACAGAGAGGTTCGTACACAGCCCAGTCCATCACACAAGCCAACCTTCCATCCACTGACTCCATCTACACTTCCCACTGCCTCGGGAAAGCAGCCAACATCATCAAAGGCCCCTCCTACCTCAGTTATAATCTCTCCCACCCTCTTCCGTTAGGCAGGAGATACAAAAGCTTAAATACCCACACCAAGAACAGCTTCTTCCCCGCTGTTACTAGACTGCTGAATGGACCTCTCAAATATTAAATTTAATGTAGATCTTACTCTCTATGCACCTTCTCTGTAGCTGTAACATTGTACACCTCACTCTGCTATATCATCCCAACACACTTTGTGTGGTATGATCTGCCTGTACTCCACGCAAAACAAAATGTTTCACTGCACCTAAGTACATGTGACAGTAATAAATCAAATCAAATCAAAGCCCACCATGGCTGAATTTAAATCCAGTAAATGCTGAACAAGGAACTGCCATCAACTCTTAGAAAAACTGATCTAATTGAGTCAGATCCCTTTGGAGGAGGGAAATCAGATGTCCTTAGCTAGTTTGACTGATATGTGACTCCAGACGCAGAGCAAAATGGTTGTTGCTAAAATGGCTCAGCAAACCACTCAGCTCAAGCTGAATTAGGGATGGGTAGTAAATGAAAGAATGAAGCTCCTAAGAAGTTTTAAATCACGTGAAAAAGAGATAGTGATCGGTCTAAAGGTTTTCCTGATGCACCAACTGAGGTTAGGGTTAGGTTGAAACCTAACCCTGTCACACCAACTGAGGTTGTCAGCGATCAACAATCACAGGCCCCGGGCATCAACGAGACCCTCACCAACATCCAAAGGGCCACAATGAACCAGAAGCCAATTGGATCAGCCATACTCTCACTGGGGCTACTGGAACAGGGAAGATGCCACTGATTCTGCAGGATGTGAAGAGTTTCCTGATCTCTCAAAGGCTCTTCACCAGATTCAAATTGAAGATGAGACATCCAATGAAACGTGCATGACTTGTCTCAATGCAATTCTGGCTGCATCAACACACGAGAAGCTCAACATCATCCAGGTCCAAGCATTCCACTTGACTGGTGTCTGTGTGACCAGAATTTGACTGTGAGATTTTTAAAAAATTGATTTCAGGACATGTGAATATAGAAAATCGTTTGCATAACCATTGTGAATATTGATTGCTCAGTAAGAACTACAATGATACAGTACGCTCTGCTTGTGGTAGGAACAGTACAACTTTAAAAGAAATGCAATTTATTTAGTGAAAATATGATGGACAAGTCAAGAACACAGTGTTTTGTGGAATATACATTCTGACAGATGGGATCACTATATTTCCTTGCTTTAAAGTGGCTTTGTGACACTGGTCTAAACTCGAAGGGAGGTTGAGTGATAGCAAAGGTGTTGAACAAGAATAGAGCAAGCAATTCTGGTCTCCCTCCTATCGAAGGATGTTGTGAAACTTGAAAGGGTTCAGAAAGGATTTATAAGCATGTTGCCAGGGTTGGAGGATTTGAGCCAAAGGGAGAGGCTGAATAGGCTGGGGCTGTTTTCCTTGGAGGATCAGAGGCTAAGGGGTAACCTTATAGAGGTTTATAAAATCATGAGGGGCATGGATAGGAGAAATAGACAAAGTCTTTTCTCTGGGTTGGTGGAGGGGTGGGGTGAGTGGGTGGTGGGGGGGGAAGTATTGGTGGGGAATTAGAGTGCATAGATTTAGGCTGACGGGGGAAAAATTTATAAGAGACCTAAGGGGCAACTTTTTCTAGCACAGGATGGTGTATGTATGGAATGAGCTGCCAGAGGAAGTGGTGGAGGCTGGTACAATTATAACACTTAAGAAGCATCTGGATTGGTATATGAATAGGAAGCGTTGAGAGGGATATGGGCCTGGTGCTGGCAAATGGTAGGTGCTGCTAGACTAATTTAGGTTATCTGGTCAGCATGGATGAGTTGGACCGAAGGGTCTGTTTCAATGCTGTATACGTACATGAATGACCCCCAGCAAAGGAAGTGCCACTGGTTGCCTGATGCCCTTAGCCCAGCACATGGGTAACACAAGTCATTGCTATAGAGTGTTCTCTCCAAGGGAAATCAATTCTGCTTCAGCAGCAGCTTTAAAACAGGTGCTTTGCAAACAGGTCTCCTCCCTGTGTTTTCACCATCTAAAAATGCTCCAAAAATATACAGCCAGTTAAGTAGCTCTTGAAAGTTACACATGGAGATTCCTACAGACAGTAATGCCATAATGACAATAGGATTAGGGTTACGGTCAGGATCAGGGTTAGGGTTAGGATAGGTTTAGGGTCAGGGTTAGGGATAGGGTTAGTGTTAGAATTAGATTAGGGTTATGGTCAGGATCACGGTTAGGGTTAGGGTTAGGATTAGGATTAGGATAGGGTTAGGGTCAGGGTTAGGGTTAGGATTAGGATAGGGTTAGTGTCAGGGTTAGGGTTAGTGTTAGGATTAGGATAGGGTTAGGGTCGGGATCACGGTTAGGGTTAGGGTTAGGATTAGGATAGGGTTTGGGTGAGGGTTTGGATTAGGATAGGGTTAGGGTCAGAGTTTGGGATAGGGTTAGGATTAGGTTAGGGTGAGGGAAGGATTAAGATTCAGATAGGGTTAGGGTAAGAATCAGGGTTATGGTTAGGGTCAGGGTTAGCATTAGGGTTAGGGTCCATGTTACGGTCAGGATCAGGGCAAGGGTTAGGGTTAGGGTCAGGGTCAGGATTAGGGTTAGGGTCAGGATCAGGGGAAGGGTTAGGGTTAGGGTCAGGATCAGGGTTAGGGTCTGGTTTTGGGTTAGAGTCAGGGTCAGGGTCAGGGTTTGGGTGAGGGTTAGGGTGAAGTGTAGGGTGAGGATCAGGGTTAGTGTTAGGGTTAGGTTTCAGGTTAGGGTCAGGGTCAGGGTTTGGGTAAGGGTTAGGGTGAAGGTTAGGGTCAAAATCAGGGTTAGGATTAGGGTCAGGGTCAGGGTCAGGGTTAGGTTTAGGACGAGGCTAAGAAATACAGAGTTGACATCCCCACCTCTCAGCCTGAAACTCTGGGTTGAAGTTCCACCTCAGAAGCTAATGGACATGGGAAGTGTGTCAAACAGTTCCATTCCCAATCTGTAAATCTTTCCCATCGCCACTATAATAGGCAGTAAGTGCGTGAGAGAGTTTCCTGGTCAGCAATGAAAGCAACACATTATCAGATATGTTTGTCATCAGAAGATGACACTGGGTCTGTACTTGCTGGAGTTTAGAAAAATAAGGGGGGATTTGATTGAAACGTACAGAATACTGAGAGGCCTGGATACAGCGGACATGGAACTTTATTCCCTCATGGAGGGATTCGGACCTGAGGGAGGAGCAAATCACTGAAGATGCTGGAATCTGTACTGAGAATAACAAACGCTGGAGATCATAGTGGGTCAGGTTGCATCCATGGAGAGTGAGTAAGCTCTCTCTAACCCTAGCCTGATGAAGAGTAATCTAAACTCGAAAAGCTAGCTTGCTCCCTCTCCATGGATGCTGTCGGAACCCCTGTGATCTCCACCATTTGTTGCTTTCAGTTGGGACCCAAGGGCATAGCCTCAGAATGAAGGGACAACCCTTTAGAACTGAGGTGAGGACTAATCTCTTCAGCCAGAGGGTGGTGGCTCTGTGGAATTCATTGCCTCAGAGGGCTATGGAGGCCAAGTCATTGAGTGTATTTAAGACAGAGATAGATAGGATCTTGATTAGTAAAGGGATCAAAGGATATGAGTAGAAGGCAGAACAGTGGAGTTGAGAAACATATCAACCATGATTGAATGGTGGAGGAGACTCGATGGGCCGATTGGCCTATTTCTCCTTCTATATGTTATGGTCATACTCCAGACACAGGATCTTGCCACGAGCAAGTGTCATCCTCAAGGGACTACCACACACAATGATAAAATTACATTGAAGGATAAATCTTGGTCAGGACAGCAGGAATAATTCTCCTGGTATAGTGCCATGGGATCTTTAACGTCCATCTGAGAGAACAAATGCAGCGTCAGGTTTGACGTCCTGTCTGAATAAAGCAACCTTCAATTCCCTTTGGACTGCAATGTAGCAAGACTAGCAATACTGATTCAGGGCTAAGAATGCTGTGATTGAGTTTATTACAGAACTGTACAGGCCATTGTGGAGTCTGAATAGGGTTTTGTGTAACTGCAGTGTCACGTCTGCATCCCTATACTCCAGCCCTTTACGAAGGACAACATTTCATTAGCTGTCTTGACTAGTTTCTGGACCTGGTTATGGTATTGCAAAGGGCTATGCATCTAAATCCCAAATCTCTTTGAATGTCTACTCTATTTAACTTTGTACCTTCTGCTTCCCTGTGAACACCTCTTTTGTGTCGAGAGTGTAGTACTGGAAAAGCACAGCAGATCAGGCAGCATCCGAGGAGCAGGAGAATCAACATTTCGGGCGTAAGCCCTTCATCAGGAATCTGACTCCCATCTGATACCCCATTCCTGATGAAGGGCTTTTGCTTGAAACATTGATTCTACCATTCCTTGGATGCTGCCTGACCTGCTGTGCTTTCCCAGCACAACACTCTTGACTCTGATCTCCAGCATCTGCGGTCCTCACTTTCTCCTGCATCCCTTTTGTGTATATAATTGACTCTATTACTCTTTTACTATTTGTATGCCCAAAGAAGACTTCAGGATTCCCCTTTAGGTTAGCTGCTAGACTTCAGGGTTGTTCAATGGTTCCCACTGGTGCCTCACAGGACCTAGGTTCAATCCCACATTCAAGTGACTGTCTGTGTGGAGTTTGCACGTTCATCCTGTGTCTGCGTGGGTTTCCTCAGGGTGCTCCGGTTTTCTCCCACAGTCCAAAGATGGGCATGTTAGTTGGATTGGCCATGCTAAATTGCCCTTTTGTGTCTAGGGATATGCAGGCTAGGTGGATTAGCCAGGCGAAGTGCAGGGCTATGGGCAAGTGGGGTCTAGGTCTGTGTGGGATAGTCTTCGGAGGGCTGGTACAGATATAATGGGCTGAATGGCATCTTTCTGCATTACAGGGGTTTTAAGAATCTAAATTTTGGCAGGAAGAATAATTATCAAAATAATGAAAGATTGCAGATCTTTGGAATGCAGAGATCTCGGTGTCTTCATGCATGAATCACAAAACGTTTGTCTGCAAAGACACCAAGTCATTAAGAAAGCTAATAGATGTTATCCTTTATTAAGAGGGGAACTGAATACAAAAATAGAGAGGTTATGCTTCAATTAAACAGGGTTCTGGTGAGATGGTATCTGATGTACTGTGCACAGTACTGGTCACCGTATTGAAGGACGGGTATAAATGCTTTGGAGGTAGTTTGGAGAAGATTTACTAGACTAATCCCTGGAGTCTTTTGAGGAAAACTTAGGCAGGCTAGTTGAGTTCAGAAGAGTTGGAGCTGGTTTAATTGAAACATAAAATCCTGAGGGGTCTCGACAGGATAGATTATGGAGAAATATCTATGGGAGAGTCTAAGATGATGGGACACTTCCTCAAATGGTATCGTTGGAACATCGTCCTTCTCAGGAACAGACACTTTGATTATTTTTGAAGCGGACAGATTCTTCTTAAGCAAGGGGGTTGAAAGGTTCTCGGGGGTGGGCAGGAATGTGGATTTGAGGGTCACAGTCAGATCAGGCATGATCATACTGAATGGTACAGGAGGCACAAGGGGCTGAATTGTCTGAACCTGCCCCTGCTTCGCTTGTTCACATTCCCTGGTCGTGTGCAGTGAGCTGCAACACTTCTGTCCAAACTGACATCAGTGCTGTGCAAGTTGCCTCTCCACTCTTCATGTTCAGCCACCTTCAGTCTATGAGCTGGAGCAACCGCCGAAAAGATGCGCGCTGAGCATGGTACAATGTCCGCAAGTGAGACACAGTTACATTGACAGCGGGAGAGAAAAAAAATTAAATGGAACAGGCATCTTGTCAGATACTGATACCATTACATACCAGTTAAAAGGCATCAGAATGGGTAGATAAATAGGAAGGTTTGCAGGGAAATGGGCCAAATGCTGGCCAGATTTATTTCGGACATCTGATCGGCAAGGACGAGTTGGACCGAAGAGTCTGTTTCCTTGCTGTATATCTCTATGACTTTAAAGAGGTTGTACAGGATGTTAGTGAGGCCTCTTCTGAAAGACTGTGTGCAGTTCTGGTCTTCCTGTGATAGAAAGGATTCTATTAAGTTGGAGAGGTCCAGAAGAGATTTACCAGGATGTTGCTGGATTTGGAGAGTTTGAGTCATAGGGAGAGGCTGAGTAGACTGGGACTTTTTTCACTGGAGCATAGGACGTTGAGAGGTGACCTTATAGAGATTTATAAAATATCGAGGCCTAATGATAAAGTGAATGGCAGGTGTCTTTTCCCTCGGATTTCAAGACTAGGGGGCACGTTTTAAGGTGAGAGGAGAGATTTTAAAAAGACGTGAGGGACAACTTTTTGACGCAGAGAGTGGTTGCAACATTTAAAAGACATTCAGATAAGTACATGAATAGGAAAGGTTTGGAGGGATATGGGCCAGGAGCAGGCAGATGGGACTGGTTTGGTTTGGGATTATAGCCGGCATGGACTGGTTGGACCGAAGGGTTTGTTTCCGTGCTGCATGACTCTGAAAGACATGAGAGCCAATGCAGTGAACTTGAACACAAGAGAGTTCAGATACGTGAGAATGGATGAGGCATCAGGAATAGTGTTAGTGTGAGAATACACTGGTGATACACAAGCATGTACCCGTATACATGAGTCTGTGATAGTAAAGGTTAGAGAGGGAAAGGCTGTATCAGAGGAAACATCACTGTGCATGGGGAATGCCAGTGCTAGCTCTACATATACAGAATTAGTCTCTGACAGGGTAAACCCTGAGCATGTCAGCATCAGAAGTTAACAAAGTAAACAGGATGCTTCAAAATTAAACAGAGACATTATTTCAATTTTTTTTTTAAATCAAAAGAATTTCAGTTTGAACTGATAAAGGAACCGATACCGGACCACACCGGGGAATGTTTCCATTCCCAGTGACCATCCCTTTTCACATCAGAAGTCAATATTCACACTCACTGGAAAAGAAGGATTTGTCAATGGTTTGGAATATCAAAATCAAACCAAAATGACTTATTCTTTTCATTATAGAATCATATAGAGTCATACAGACCCCTTGGTCCAATTCGTCCATGCTGACCAGATATCCAAAATTAATCGTGTCCCATTTGCCAGCACTTGGCCCATGTCCCTCTAAATCCTTCCTATCCATACACCCATATAGACACCCGTTAAATCTTGTAATTGTCCCACCCTCTACCACTTCCTCTGGCAGCTCATTCCACACCCACATCAGCCTCTGCATAAAAAAGTTGCCCCCTTACATTCCTTTTAAATCTTTTCCCTCTCACTCTAAACCCATGCCCTCTTGTTGTGGACTCCGTTACCTGGGGAAAAGACTGTGGCTCTTCACCCTATTCTGTGCCCCTCATGACTTTATAAACTTCTACATGGTACCTTTCAACTTGATTACAAATTTCGAAATATGTTCCAACTACCCTTAACCTTTCTGGCAATTAGCTTGCCCAGTTAGGATTGGTAATGCTGAATATAAATTTACATTGTCTGCCGTAACTTTCTGCTCTCATTTTGACTTGCTGTTAAATTTTGATGGCCGTTGGTTGAAAGAGGAAGAAAAGACAAATGGATCCACAGTGGGATCATTTGAGACTGGAATATGTGACTGACTGAACACAAGCATACGGGCATCAGACAGAAGGGTAACACTTTGCTCAGTCACTCTGCTGTGACACACCTACTGCACCACTCACTTAGATTTCCAGTCCGGTTACATTCACCAGAGGAGGTCAACAGAGAAAACACAAATGGTTCCTTAAGAGAGGAGAGGAGGTCCCAAAACTTCATGGAGATTGACCATACCCTCAGCTTTGAAGCTTCTCAGTTAGCGACAGAGTTAAAGCACGTTTTGGAAAAGGGAGCTTCAAATGTAGTAGATTTGCAACCAATCACCATTGTTTCTGTACGAGAAGATGTTCAGACAGTCCTTCTGTCCAAAGGTGAATTCTACTTATTGAAGATTTAAAAGGAACCTAAGAGACAATTTTTTCATGCAGAAGGTGGTGTGTGTACAGAATGAGCTGCCAGAGGACATGGTGAAGTTGGTACAATTACAGCATTTAAAAGGCATCTGGATGGGAATATGAATAGGAAGAGTAAAGATTAGATTACTTACAGTGTGGAATCAGGCCCTTCGGCCCAACAAGTCCACACCGACCCTCCAAAGAGCAACCCACCCAGACCCATTTACCCCTTCACCTAACACTATGGGCAAACTAGCATGGCCAATTCACCTAACCTGCACATCTTTGGACTGTGGGAGGAAACTGGAGCATCCGGAGGAAACCCACGCAGACACGAGGAGAATGTGCAAACTTCACACAGACAGTCACCTGAGGTTGGAATCAAACCCGGGACCCTGGTGCTGTGAGGCAACAGTGCTAACCACTGAGCCATCGTGCCGCCCATTTAGAGGGATATGGGCCAAATGCTGGCAAATGGAAATTGCTTAATTTAGGATATCTGGTCGGCAAGGATGAGTTGGACCGAATGAGTTTCCATGCTGTTTAGTTCGATGACTCTATGACTCTCTAGCCGTTCATCGGTCAGTGGTAAATCAACGTATTGCAGTGATCTGGCTGGAAGAGTATGATTACTGGACCGCAATACACTTTGGCTTGTGTTGGAATAAAGTCAACAGCACCAGATGCTGGCTGAGAAGAGTTGCTGTGTGCCAGAGAGACGTATTAACATCAGTGCAGAGATACTTGTCAATTTACGGCAGTGACACTGGAGACTATATTAGTGCCTGTGCAATAACGGCTCAAATATTACTCCCAGTTATTTCCACCAACTACATTATGAGTAATCATTGTTCAATATGAAATTACATCACCGGCGGTATGCTCCAAAACAGTAACAATGCTGTTGGTAGAGGTGAATGATAAACTCTGGACACATTTAGTTACTGTGACCTCAGTGCAGATGGATTCGGAAATGTGAAAAGATCTACAAGTTGGGGGGCAATGACAGTATTTTGTTGAAGGGGGTCCACAAGTAGGGAACAGGTACTTGCCGGCAAATGTAGCGATTTGCAAAACACCCATTTCAGAAAAGCCTTCCCATTTTTCTCCCTTCCCACTCTGCCTTTACTCGTACTGGACTACAGTGAGAACACTGGCACCCCAACACATTGCCCTTTCTCACAATTAAGCTCAGACCATGAGCTTGACCATTCTGTCTGACTGGAAAGTCAACAATGATTCGCTTCACAGCCAATTTTTCCAGCCAGGCATTTCGAGTGGCCGTCAATGGATGGCACACAGTGGCGTGAAACAATGTCCTTACCCTGGTCACACTGAAGCTGATGACAGCACCCACTCCCTTGTTCCCACTGCCATTGCCTCCCTTGGCATGGGGTGAGGTTTCAAGGGATGTCAAAATCCATAGAACTCTCACTGCATTCAATACAGAAAAGTGGAAAAGTCATTTCAAATTAAGCAAGTCTTGTTCATCCCAATTTTTAAAATGCTATCACAATATTGGAAGAATTGCAAGATTGTTGAGGTACCAGGCAGTGCAAAAATTGCTCGTGCCTTCCAAAAAAACAGAAAACAAGAGGTATCTCCTCAATACCATAGTCAAAAACCATTGATCAAAATGTTCTCAGCACAAATGAAATACACAGGAGTGATTGTTTCTTTTAACCATGACATTATGTAATCCTTATGACTAATATCAACATATTAGTGTCGCACATTAGTGTATGCCGAGTTTAGCTACAAGTTCAAACACCTAAGCTGACTACCAATTTGAAACACATGACGCAAAGGAACAAGGTTTAAAGCATGAATGGTATATATCCAAAGTGGATAGAATAAAATAATGTGGAGACCACAGTCAGCAAAGTACATCTCTTGCCCAATGATCTCTAATTTTACAAAGATGATAGAATATACAAATAATCCCTCAGTTAATTCCTCGCTTTACTTCAAGTAACGAGCGGAATAGATGAAACGTCCACCTGCAAAATAAGAACCGGCCTAAAATTCGTGGAGAAACGTACCTCTCCTGGTCAAATATCCTTGATGGAAGCGCATCGGCACGATGTGAACAAATAAAGATGATGCGGTAGACTTAAACATCACGGTTCTTTTCTCTGGTTGCATCAGCGCACTGCACCCTGCGTCGCCGCTCTCCCTTTGGTCAGCTCGAGCTTTCCCCTCCCATCTCCTGATTGCGGAGTGTGGAGATTTATGCTCATCCAAGCGTGCTGACATCAGGGGGACTGCTAGTGATTGATGACTGCGGCCAAAAAAAAAAACCATGCCTCCTTTTTTTTCAGAAAAATACTGCAGCAATTCTTTGGGTGGAGAGGTAGAGCTCAGCAGTTGCGCAGAGCTCACCTGGATATTGATGGTACCAGCACTTTATGGACTCAACAGAACATGGACAAGAGGAGGAAGCAATGGTGCAGTTATGCGGATAATTTAATGTCTGGGACCAATTCCAAAGCTTCAGCCTCACACCTTTCCCAGAGAGCCAACAGCACTGGGACACAGCATTGACTCAACCAACAGTAGGACAGTGAGATCATGGAGATCAGTGTTGAGCTATGCAGTACACTGCAGGTTGGGATATGGGGGGGGAACCTGTGTTGCATCTGTGTGGTACTAACATGCTCAGAATCAGCTAGCATCGCCGCATTGGATGTAAGGATCACCACATTTTGAAGGATGCTTCTGTAGTTTTTCACGTTGCCAAGGAAACATCTTACCATTTTTATTTCTGTCAGAACATACAAGGGGCTAGCAGTAAAACTTCATAAAACCATTAGGAAGAATGATAAAGGCGTTTATTGATCCATTGCAAGGAAAGATAAAACCAAGAATGACAATTTCTGCTGCCTACTCTGGCAGAGAGACAGGCGAGCTAAAAGAGAGCACTTTGCAACATCAAAATTTGGTCAGTCTCTTCCAGTAATAAATCAGGATCCAAAAGCATTGCACAGAGTTAATGGGATTACTGTTACTTAGCTGACTCACTGAGACAAACAGTGTGGGGTTTAAGGAGTGCTCATTGATGGATCTGGAGCTGAATCATTTAAGTGAGCATTTGTCTCCACTGAAGCCACAGCAGGCTTGCATCATCAGTTATTGCCAAACGGACTCGGAATGTCCGTTTTGCGTTCTTGGCACATGCTCCTGAAATCCATTGTGACACTCTTCCCTCCTTTGCTTACTCGGCGAGGGTGGACAGGAAGGCGAACATTTTGGAACTTGTATATGCTATGCTGCCCACCCTCCACCTTCACTCCTGCAGGGACCGACAGGTGAGGTGATTTGAGACTTCCTGTAGAATCACAGACATAGAATCATGTACAACACAGAAACAGACCCTTCGGTCCAACTTGTCCGTGCCGACCAGATATCCAAAACTAATCTATTTATCCCTCTAAAGCCATCCTACTCACGTCCCCATCCTCTCACGTGCAAATAAAATGGTCATCATCTTGAGGAAACTTCCAAAAGCTGCAGAAAAAGCCAGGCACGTTTCTTTTAAAAATGTGCCAGGATTTCATTCAAAACGACCATGAGAAGCTTATTCAGCAACAGCTAAGAACACAGCAGTCCCTGCATGAGCTACAGTTCCAAAAGAGATCCTTTTCAAATGGGATCAATTAGCTGTCTTTCGGGGATGCACACGGACCCTGGAGTGTTTTGATATATCTGCAAAGAAAAACCCACCATCCAGCCAAAACGAAGCAGTTCCTTCGTTACAATCCCAAAATGAGTTGGGTCTAAACCACAATAAAATGTATCAGTGTTGCACCTGTGGAGAATCAAGGCAGTCGAGATTGAAGTGCTTTTCGCATTTATGTCTTTACCTAGCACCCCCCTGAAATGAATCCTCGCAACAGCCAGTTCCATATCCATTCGTTCCGGAAGTAAAGGCCTTTCGACTGAATTCCTCTCTAAGTCTAATGCCCTCAAACTAATAAAGCACCTTCCCTTCATCTATCTAATCAAACTCCTTCATCATTTCAAAGACTATGAAGTGACCTGGTGGCCCTCACTGTTCCCTAGAAATTATCCCCGACTTGTTCACTCTTTCCCCTAAGCTGTAACCTTTCAAATCAAGGGTCTGAAAGGGCATCTATCAAGTGCTGCCCATTGAGGACAGTACCCACTTCTGAGACTCAAAGCCTTGAGTTGATGGTTTTGGACAAATTTGAGGGAAAAGACACTCACCAGGGTCATTAAAGGAAAACCATCATCGTGTCAGAAAAGTTATCATTGCATAGGAGAGTGCACAGCCATCAGAAATTCTGGACTAAGCCCCATTAACAAAGTGCGGAGGGATGATGTGATCCATAGCTCACAGACTGATCATTCCTGATAATGAAACTGGATGCCTTCACTGCTGGCTTTTTCAGCTGCCTTTGCTAAGCAGGGATTCCTGGTTCACGGAGAAAGGACATAGTACTGAATGATGCTTCAGCCAGGGAGGGGTTGAAGGGGATTAAGGATTTGGCATGAAGACCAGAAGAAAATTTGGTTGTTGAAATGCAGTTGGAATGCTGGAAGTCATTATTTACAAGCCATTTGCTTGGCTCATCCAACATTTTCAAATTGTTTTGCTCTATAGTATTGAAGGCTAAGTGTCTTAGCAGCCAGTAGGTGATAAACACTTATCAAATCTCTACAGAGTGGAAGCAGACCATTCAGCCCATCAAATCCACACCGAGCCCCCTGAAGAGCATCCCACTCAGACCCATCCCATCCCTCTAACCCTGCATTTCTCATGGCTAATTCACCCAACCAACACATCCCTAGACACTATGGGGCACTTTCCCAATCTACCTAACCTGCACATCTTTGGACTGTGGGAGAAAACCAGAACATCCAAAGGAAACACACACTGCGCAAACCCCACACAGTCACCCAAGGCTGGAATCGAACCTGGGTCCCTGGTGCTGTGAGGCAGCAGTGCTAACCACTGAGCCCCCGTCATGAAATCCAGAAATAACTTGCCACCTGAGTAAGAAAATACTCACTGTTCATTACATCATTGTACTTCCTCTTGAGTAACTACAGAGGATGAAAAAACAGCGCAAATTTGTAATTTCTTCAAATGTACCAATTCCATTAGCGATATAATTGTCCCAACCTCTGATACATATGTTCATATGGAGTCATACAGCACGGAAACAGACCCTTGAGTTAATGTTGAACATAGTCCCAAAGTAAACTAGTCCCACCTGCCTGCTTCTGGTCCATATCTCTCCAAACCTTTCCTATTCATGTACTTACCCAATGTCTTTTAAACATTGTAATTGTTCCCACATCCACCACTTTCACAGGAAGTTTGTTCCACACACAAATTACCCTCTGTGTAAACAGCAAGATTGCCCCACATGTCTTTTCCAAATCTCTCTCCTCTCACCTTAAATATGTGAAATCCCCCATCCCAGGGGAAATAAATAACTGCAAAATAATTCCACAGAGCTCCCAGAGTTCGTAACAAATCCTGTTGTAAGTGGGATGAGAGAGGGATGTCTGTTTGAAATTGGAGCAATGAGCACTGACACACAATGCAAAACAAATCGCTCAATTATACCTCACTGTAAAGTGTTAATAATTTTGAGTACACAGTTTGTTTCAGTCCCATGTCCCCAAAGGTCAAAAGGCAACACCATGCCCAATTGAAGAAAAGCACTTATTCACGTAACGGATATTTCATTCCAGGTATGACTTGCGTTCTGGTCAGAATAGGAGAGTTGTTGAACAGCGAGTTCATAATTACAGATAAAATGACATTGGGAGGCAATCTCTAAACTCTCCCTCGCTGCATTCCTACCCTTTCATTTTGGGGATGATATCTGACCTTGCTTCATTTTTTTGTCTCTGCTCGCTTACAACTTTAGTTCCTATGAATTCACATCTGCTGCTTCAAGACACATTGTTTGATTTTTTTCTCTCTCTCTTTATCAATTTACAGCACGTGCCCCTCTGCCACATAAAGGTGGAGGTGAGAAGCAGTCTCAATGAGGCGCCCTTGTCTGGTTAGGCTGCGTTCGGCTCTCAGTACATGCGATACAGCTTTTCCCAAGTAGGAATGGGTTAAAGCTTACAAAAGACGGGAACACGGAACGGAGGAGGAGGAGAGAGAATGACAGAGAGCAGACCCATACTTACAGAATCTCCAGGTCACGCAGGGCTCTGAACGTTCCATCCTCTATACAACTTATGTGGTTATTGTCCAGCTGCCTGTTAGACACATAAGATAAAAAAAACACAAAGACATCAGAAGGGGGCAGCGAGGAAAATAAAAGACCCCCCTCTCTTTCTCTCATTCTCAGCAGGCAAGGGGGGTGGTGTCCCGAAAAGCCTGGCCACGGTGATTATCCGCCTCACTAGTAAAAGTCAGGCTTGGCACCGTGTAATACCGGGTTCCCTCTTGTCTTGCTGAGCCACACAGCTTTCTTTTACCCTTCGCCGAATGAGAAACGTCGCACTGAGCACAGAAGCCTATCAGCTCTCTGTAAATATTAATTGCGCAGTTTTTTAAAGGCAGAGTGAGTAATTTCATTACATTAGGTGGCCTAATCCATTACAGGCTTTTACTGTCCTGTCATTGAAACCATTTCATTAAAAGTAGAGGCTTCTAAATCATTTGAAGTCGTCTAGCTCCCCTCGATGACCTATCAGCATTTTCTCTATATATGTACATGTTTCAATTCCCTTCTCCCCCCCCCCCCCCCCCCCCCCCACTCCTGGTCATTCAAAGTCTGGCTGACATGTCCCTGACACAACGCTCAATCTCTGAGCTACCAGGGTGCACACTGCAATCCCCAAAATTAAACGCAGCAAAATCTCATTTGATGTTCACTCATTGCAGTGTGTTCCCTAAAAGATGAACTATGCTGCCCTGACAATGAACTATCACTTACTGGATTAGTGGTGCTGGAAGAGCACAGCAGTTCAGGCAGCATCCAACGAGCAGCGAAATCGACGTTTCGGGCAAAAGCCCTTCATCAGGGCTTTTGCCCGAAACGTCGATTTCGCTGCTCGTTGGATGCTGCCTGAACTGCTGTGCTCTTCCAGCACCACTAATCCAGTCTATGATTCTATGACCGGCTGAGCTTTTCAAGCAATTTCTGTTTTTGTTTCTGATTTGCAGCATCTGCAGTTCTTTCAGTTTTCATTTAACATTTTTGTCAAAGATAAGTTTGCAATTCTGCACGATGCAGAGCGCTTCAGTTTTTCTCAAAAGGGTGACTCCTTTGTTTATGCAGAAGAAGACGTCCTGGCAACAGTAGTTGCTATCTTAACAACACCACCACCAGTGAGTACACCGTCCGATTTGAATCTTGTGGCTGGGTCACTGTGCACTGCCAGATGTCAGCAGCTCCAGCTACATGCACTTACTGATTAAATATTGACCCCCCCCCCTCATGTCCTATCTCCCATTTTCACACTGGATGTGGAAGCTCAATATCCCAGAAGAGGAAATATCCCACAATAATTAGTGAGAAGCATTGCTGGAATCATTAGAGAGTGTGAGGGTTTATTCATTTTAATAGTGGGAGAAACAGGGAGTACAAACTCTCTCTTAAAGCTTTAGAATCGGTCCTTCTATAGTGTTTTCCAGCTGTAGAACAAAGAACAATATGCAAAAGAACAGGCCCTTCAGCCCTCCAAGCCTGCGCCAACCCATTTTGCCTTTCCACACTAAAAGTGTCTTCACTCACAAGATCCATACCCCTCTATTCCCTTCCTATTCATGTATGTTTAGAAATTATGAAACAACTTATGCTCTTTTCAACTA
Source organism: Chiloscyllium punctatum (assembly GCF_047496795.1). NCBI lineage: Eukaryota > Metazoa > Chordata > Chondrichthyes > Orectolobiformes > Hemiscylliidae > Chiloscyllium > Chiloscyllium punctatum. The sequence continues at coordinate 86,509,377 of NC_092758.1, forward strand.
ACAGTTCAGGCTATCAAAGACAGGCTGAAATAGAATCGCAATTAAGTTATTTACAGTTACAAAACAGAATTTAATGTGCAGATCTAGACATGTGACCAAACAATGTGTACCTTGATCTCATTTCATTTTATTGATGCCCTTATCATGGATAACAGAGATGTCAAGTACTAAGAAAAAATGTTGCCAAAGCTTTCTTTCTCTCCAAAAGACTTATAGAACATAGAATAGTCTAGCACAGGAACAGGCCCTTTGGCCCACAATGCTGTGCTTGAACATGACGCCAAATTTAACTAATCCCTTCTGCCTACCCTTGGCCCATATCCCCCCCCCATTCCTTGCATTTTAATGTGCTTATCTAAAAGCTGCTTAAACACCTCCACCACCATGACCCTGGCAGCGCGTTACCGACCCCTACCACTACTTTTTGTCAGAGTTTGTACAATTTATCAATATACCAGAAGATGATTGTGAGCAGAAATTGTGCAACAAAGATCACTCCTGAATGGGGATGTAGGGGGTGGAGACAGTGATGCAGAACACTGGAAGAAAAATACAACAGACAAGTATTGCATTTTCATGGTCTCCTCCACACAGATAGGGAGGTGCTGTATCTCTGAATACATCCAAGTGCATAAGCCACTGGAATTCATAGTCCCACATCACAAAAGTCCAAAAGCACTTGTAGCCTTCAATCAAATGGTGAAATAAATGGCACCCGACTCTAAAACAAATCCTGTGAAGTCAGTCATGCATCTCATAATCTTGTAATGGTAGCCTTCCTGAGGGTACACACTGCTCATTCCTGGCCTTAGCTCATTATGATCTTGTGCTATAAATTCTGTGTCTTATTACTGTGCTCCACAAGGTACCTGATAAAAGAGCAGTGCTCTGAAAGCTAGTGGTTCCAAATAGACCTGTTGGACTATAACCTGGTGCTGTGTGATCTTTTAACTTTGCTCACAAAGGGAGGTTAGGCCTATACCTACTGGAATTTAGAACAATGAAAGGTGACCATATTGAAACAATCAGGTTCATGACAGGACTGGGGAGATGGCTAGGAGAAGTTTTCTCTTGGTGGGGATGCTGAACATTGACAACAATGTTTATAAGTAAGAGGTCTCCCTTTTAGGGCAGGGGTAAGGCATTGTTTGCTCTCTGTCTCAGAGGCTTGCTATGATGTGGAATGGAAGATGGTGTGGGTTGTGTGATCAAATTTACTCATGGCTCAATTAGATAGATTTTTGACAGACAAGGGAATCGAGGCATATGGGGAACAGATAGGAAAATGGTCATGAGACCACAATCAAATCAACAACAATTTTATTGAATGGTGGAGCAGGTTTAATGGCCAAATGGCTCCACTCCCAAGTTGTATGGCCATGTCAACAGACAGAGTAAAATAGAAGGCGATCCTTTTCTTTGAATGCTTTTGTTTTCAAAGATTAAAAGCATTCGGGCCTCCTGGAGAGCTTGACAGTCCCAGTGAGTTGTTATGGACCAGACCAAACCCCTTCATGGAGATAGCCTAGACCCTAGACCTTATTTAAAGGCAGGTGTAAGGTGCTGTGATACAGATGTGATTCAATTTGACTTTACACCACAGTTAAAATACAAACAAAAAACAATGAATTGGCATAACTTTAACTTGATCGAAATACTTGGTAAAATAAGATAATATTACTACTCATCAACTGTCCCAGTACAGGAGCATTCCATAAGCACACCCTTGGCAAAGACAAATTCAGCAAAACAGGTTTCCCTTACTTGTGATCTTCACCAGTCATAGAGAAAGGAGAAACTGAAAGAATGAATCTAGCAGTAGAGACAGAACTCAATTTTTTTCCCAGTAGCAGAGAGGGAGCTATAACCAGCAGCTTTAACTCCAACCACCCTCACTTCAACAACTGAAAGCAAAACCTAATACCCCTGGGTCTGTGTGAACCTGATTCTACCCACTCATGCTTCTTTTGCCTACTTTTAAAAAAAGGCCAAAGTTATTTATTCTTCTTTCCAAGGAGTAGACACCTCGGCATCAGATTCACAATACACCCCTTCAACAGAAACAAGGCAGACAAATTCATCTTCAAGGCACATATCGTCACAGAGTTCAAGCATGTTTTTGCACAGAAACACATCTACTTTTAATAATCCCACACAGTCCCTGACCTCTCCTAAAGGGGTATCTCAACTCTTTCCCAGAGACTGCTGAACCTTTCCCAAAGGACAGCTTACCTCTTCCACCAAATGTGCACCATGACCAAATTCAAAGGAGTGCCACACTTCTTCATGATGGTACCTCAGCTTTCTGAGTGAGTCTGTAAAATTCAGAACTGCTCTAATCTGCACAGTGTGGGCTTATTTCACCCTAACACGCAAAGGTGGAAGCCACTGCTGCCATTAGTGACCAGCTGCCTCTGAGAGCGATGTATACAAGAATCCCAATCCTACTCTCTAAAAATGGGAAGTGCTATGTTTGGGCCTGGGTATGATGGTTTCTGGCCACTTTTCCCACTTACATCACAGCTGAAAGGCTCTCCATTCCAAATTTCCTGAGGTGGAAAAATCACTATCTGAATACTCTGGCCACAGATTCCTTCTCCCACTTGCTCTCCTCCTCCTCCTCCTCCTCCCACGAGCTTCTCCCTGTCTATTTCACTGTTATGCTACAATTCAATACAAAGTGGTCTGAACAGAAACCTCCAAGGCTGAGCCTTCCCCATGGGTCACAGGAACTTACCAACTGTCCAAACCACCAAAGATTTTGATGACTCCGCAAGTGTCAAGAGAAATCAATCAGCTGCTCAAACAGCAGTACTGGGAGTCAATTGGTCTCACTCACTTCTTGACATCATGAACACTACCTACTCTGTGTGATTCTGACATACAAACCCTGAACACTTGTTACTTACACACTCACTACCTTGGGATGAAGCTGTTCCTTTATCAAGGTTATGTTGTCCTTGTTTCTTTCGGCGAGGTCATAAATGAAACAGACTTCAAAAAGTCTAAGTTGAAGGGTTTTAGGCCAGTTTGATTATAGCCAGCAGATACTGCCCCAGGAAACAGGCTTTTAAGTTTAAAAAAAAATATTTGTACAATGAAAGGGGAGTGGCCAGTTCTCCCAGCTCGGCTTTGCTCTGGTTTGGTTTGGTTTTCACACAGCAGAGTTAAAACCATCAGCTGGACTCACAGAAGCAGGTCCAGGCTGGTACTCTCTCTTTTAAGAAGCCGTGTTTGATTTTACCTTTTGTGCTGAAGGATATTTATGGGGATTTTTGCAAGCATTGGAAAAGCATCATTAAGTTGGGATAATCTCTTGGGTCTTCGAATTGGTTAAGTTATTCTGTATTCTGTTCTCTTTTGTTTGTGTTTCATTTGGTAATCTTGTAAATAAATTCTGTTTTGTTTAAAACTGAGTGGTTTGATCAGCTGCATCCCTCCTGGAACATCTGCGTTACACCCACTTAAACCAACTCGCAAAGTTAGGGTCTGGGTTACTTTCTTGAAATGTTTTGTGGGGGTTTGGCCTGGTTGATAGCAACCTGCACCCTACACAGGATGGATCTAGCACTGCTGTACCAAACATGTGCATGCAGACTGCAGATGCTGTTTTGGAACCAAAAAAAGCTTCTGTCAGTGCCAAACCAGAGATGCTAAGGAGCCCTGTTTTGTGGCTTTTATCTTGGCTGTAACTTTCCGCAGATGTGGTTAGCTATTTGTGACCGCAATCCTGGCTGACAGGTGAAAGCCTCAAGTTTGCATTCTGTCCCACAGTCATATACCAGCTGTACTGCAGAGATGAATGCTTTCTGATCGAATCACCACTTTTTACACTGGTCCTTCAGTATTTCCAAATTGTCCAGCAGCAAGCGTTCCATGAGGGTGAGGGTTTTCACTGAGAGAGCTGTTGGAAGGTCATTTGTGTTTCTATTCTTAGAGGCATAGAGGTCTACAGCATGGAACAGACCCTTCGGCCCAACTCACCCATGTCGCCCAGATTTCACAATTTAAACTAGCCCCATTTGCCTGCATTTGGTCCATATCCCTCCATAGCTATCCCGACAATGTATCTGTCTAAATGTTTCTTAAATGTCTAAATTGTACTCACTTCCCCCACCACCTCTGGCAGCTCATTCCAGACACTCACCACCCACTGCATGAAACAATTGCCCTTTTGGACCCTTTTGTATCTCTCCCCTCTCACCTTAAACCTGTGACCTCTAGTTTTAGACACCCCTACCACCGGGAAAGGCTGCTGGCTAACGACCTTATCTCTGCCTCTCAAGATTTTATGGACCTCTCTGAGGTCACCCCTCAGTCTCCTACACTCCAGGAGAAAATGTCCCAGCGTATCCAACCTCTCCTTACAACTCAAACCTTCCAGTGCAGGTAGCATCCTAGTAAATCTTCTCTGCACTCTTTCTAGTTTAATAGTATCCTTTCCTTTTGACTGGGCAGATGGAATGGAAGTATTAAAAAAAATGATGGGGTCAAGATTAAACAATGTTCACCTGTCATCTGTGGTACGAGATGCACATAGGACTAGGTGAGTGTGGCTATTAAAAGTGGAATATTGGTTTGTAGTGTACAATTCTAGTTTTCAATAACAGGATGTTCCTCCACGCTATATTAGGTACTTCAATCATGTTTCTACAAACTGGTGCTGTTTGTAACCCTATGTTGTTAGCCAGATTTGATATGCACATTGAGAGAAATTACCTGGTTATCACTGCTCTGTCTAGCTCAAAATTAAAAACAAACCAGAAATACCTGCACAAGGCCAATATCCCATCAACATGTCACCCTTTATTTACTTGTGCACAATACACTGGCTGTGCCCAGCCAGATAGGAGTCTGTCCTTCAAATGGAGGAGATTCTACTTTCCTGGTCATGTGCTTTATTTTTGTTTCTCTTCCAAAATCATAATTATTTTCACAAAATACAAGGAATTGTGACGTTATTGACAATTGCATCACGAGTTGGATGAAGCTTGCCTGCATTTCCTGCATAGGAACTTCAACCCGGGGCCCACACACGGGGCTGTCGGCCTACACACGGGGCTGTCGGCCTACACACGGGGCTGTCGGCCTACACACAGGGCTTTCAGCCTACACACGGGGCTTTCGCCTACACACGGAACTGTCGGATTACACACGGACTTTCAGCCCACACATGGGGCTTTCGCCTACACATGGGGCTGTTGGCCTGCACGTGGGCCTTTCTGCCTACCTACAATATTTTCGGCCTACACACGGGGCTTTCGGCCTACACATGACGCTGTCAGTCTACACACAGAGCTGTTGGCCTATGCATGAGACTTTCCACCTACACACAGAACTTATACACCAAGGTGCAGACTGGGGCCCAAACATTGAAGCACCATCACCGAGGCTGGGCCTTTACTCATGAGTATACAGTACAGTGGCTGCGGTCAGCCAACTCGGAGTCAGTCCCCTGAACTGAAGAGATTCTAAATCTCCTTGTTACATTGGTCAGCCAGGGCTTTGCTGAATGGTCTGGGTTAATAACCCCGATTAAGGAGCTGATGGTCAACAAGATCCACCTGGTTCCAATCACTACAAAGCCTTAAGGAAGAATGGCAAGGCTCCCCAGAATAGCACATTTCCCAGGCCCCTGCACACACAGCCTTGATATCAGCTGGTAAAATATCTGAATCAGCAGCTGTTTCTCCCAGTTTCAGGATAATGACAGTTGCTCACTGCCATACTGGTGGGCCAAGAGACACGCTGGCCAGTTCCATGCGCATTCAACATATTTCTTGGGAGTTAAGCCTGTAGATTTGCCTGATACGGTAACGGCAAGATTCAAGACCACTTCCGCTCCACAGTCATTCGTACACACGCCATTCGCAGTCGGTCAAGAAGTGGAGCGTGGGAGGTGGGGACAATCTGGGTGGCAATGGCTTCAGCTGTGACGTGCACAGCTCTACTTTGTAATGGAGACATCTCCAGACTTGCCCACTTAAGAAGGCGAGAGCTACACATGGCTAGTGCACATGGCCTCCCCATCCCACAGGAATCAGTGACTCCAAGTGTGTGGGAGCCACAGTGGAGTTACCTGCTACCTCCCATCTGGAACTGTGCACTACAAGGCACATTGCTCTGACCTTACACCTCACACTGCACATCAAGCAATCAGCAACCAATGTGGGATTTTTAGCAGAAACGTTCTTCACCCTGAACACTGTAGGAGGGTGACAGACTTGTAGTTTGTTGCAAACAGGGGAATACATTAAACTGCATTCACATGCCAGCATTTCAGCCATCTCTGGGAAACTTAAAACAGCTCTGGTTTGTAGTGAAGTGTTGAAAGAGACCAATGTTAGTGAGGAAAAAAAGCAAGGAAGATTGCAGAATTGATAGGATATTCTTTTGTTAAATGCTTCAACATGGTCAATAATAACATGCTGATGTGCTCCGACTCCAGTGAAGTGGCACATTTGAGGTTTCCAATGACGTTGCTCTCTGCTGGCTCAGCCCCTTTAAAAACTGCAGGAATCTGAGAGTTAATCTTGTCACGCCTGTGACTCTGAACGGTGTCTTAGCCAAACCGTGTCTCTCCGGCTGCTGCCCGTGATTGACAGGTGTGTGGTTTACCCATTCGCTGCCACTTTAGAGCTTGGGCTTAAACATAGCCCGTGACTCTGGCCAATGGAACATGCTAATGTTTCAATGCAATGATGGATGATGTTTCACAGACTGCAGCAACTGGAGTTGCATTGTGTTTTACAACAAAAGTCCTTCATCCAAAACCCCTGGCAAACCCTGTCATTCAGATTGGCGTCACCACATTATGTGCGGTGGAATTGTGATGAACATATTCAGATCCTGCTAAACATTTTCAGTTGGACCGAGCTGTCAAAATTGAGTTCTTGGGAATTGTTCTGACCCTAAGTTTGTGCTGGATATGAATGCCCTTCGCTTATTATGTCCTACCGATCTGACTGCATGCTAACTGATTTCCAGCCTGGTGTTTTGGTCTTATTGTTTGACTTACATACTTTAGCAACTCATTTATTTCCAAGCGGTTTCCATTTCTGTTCAGTCAAAGGTAGAGTTGATACAGGATTTGGGAAAAACTGCGATTCAATCCACATCTGCAAGATACAAGGCTGATCTGAGGGAAACAGCCTGTTGTATGCCTAATTCCCTAAGATCTACAACTTTAAAAAGCCAAGGAAGCCAGCTATTCTCTTGAAAACGTGCCAGTAAAGCATCCCCATTTCAGTCAACATGACAGCATGTCAATGAGCTATTTCCTTGTTTCCCTCTGAACAAAGCTATGCAGGGAATTTGTTTAGCTCAGTTGGCTGGATGGTTGGTTTACAGAACAGTGTGATACTAATAGTGTGGGTTTAATTCCCATCACTGGTTTGAGGTTACCATGAAGGACTTTCTTTCTCAACCTCTTCCCTCGCCTGAGGTCTGGTGGCCCTCAGGATAAATTACCAGCAGTTGCTTCTCTCTCTAATGAGAGAGCAAGCCCTATGCTCTGGTAAACACATGAACTGAATAGGTAAAAACAAGGACTGCAGATGCTGGAAACCAGAGTCTAGATTAGAGTGGTGCTGGAAAAGCACAGCAGGTAAGGCAGCGTCCGAGGAGCAGGATATACTGGATAGTCCTGAGTGGAACAGACTGTTATGAAGAAGGGTCACTCTGTTTTCTCTCCACAGATACGGCCAGAAAACTTCTGTTCTTGTTTCCGATTTTCAGCATTCAGAGTACTTCAGCTTTTTTTTTATGCATATTTTCACTTCCTTTACTTTTGGACCGTGAACTTAAAAGACAGGATACTGTTCTAAACCAAAGAGACTGTGCAAAGAGACAGCTTCACTTTTAAAAATCATTTGAGGGAGGCACATTGAGAGTTGAGTAAAATGCCATTTTTTTTTGCTTGAATGGTGGGGGCAAAAGTAGATGCCACAAAGCTATTGGGTTCGGAAATAGACAACAACTGCTGAATGAGAACATTCCGATTGGTTCCTTACCAGGTGACCAATGTTTGTGTGGAGGCTCGTGCAGACTTGGCCCGCAAATAGAACTATCAAAAATTCATTACCTTTATTTTTATCCCATTGGGATGTACGACAAAATCTCAATAATAGCTAGTTGCCTTCCATACACGTCCATTGACAGTCAAAGGATGGATTCTCAAGCAGTGAATGAAAATGAGATACAAACAACATGGCGTCAACATCCAAGAACTAACTAGGAATTGAAAAGAAGGGGGAGAAAAAGCAACTCATCACATCCTGTGTTTCAGACTGGTGCTACTGAACTGTGTTTCCCCGATCTTTTGCTTTTTCACTCTTAATACCCATGTCTTGTCTATCTTCGTGCATCTGTTATCTGTAAAGAGGAGAATTTAAGAAGGGATAGGATTTGAGTTGGAGAGCTATGTATTAGCAATTGACATTTTCTGATTTCCATTGGCCAGAGACCATTTCTTTCTAATCAACAAATTTATTCCACAGCTTTGGAGCAGGTGGAACTTGAATCGAGGCCTCTTGGCCCAAGGGCATGCACACTACCGCTGCAGCATGAGAGGACTCTTGAAAGCTTTCATTGATATCTCTACCATCTGCAGGATCACCTTGTTAATACAGAAATTTGGTGAGCCAATGGATTTGACTAAACTGTCTCACAGTTTTATTCTGATAGTAATGAGGTATGACTTGCACTTGGAGTTGGATAACTCAGCTGGTTTTATGATACAGAATGATATTAATAACGTGGGTTCAATTCCCACTCTGACCGAAGTTACCGCAGAGGTCCTGATTTTTCAACCTCACCCGCACCTCTTTGGACTGGGAGCGCCGGGGGGGGGGGGTCCCGCGCCAACGCGGGGAGGGTACGCAGGTTCCACACAGGCTGAGGCTGGAGTCGAATCCAGGTCCCCAGTGCTGTGAGGCAGCACTGTCCTTGCAGCAGTGCTGGCCACTGAACCGCCGTAAGCTGACTTGTCTCAAAGTCAACTGTCTCTGGAATCCAGTCCCAGTTGCAGAACCTCTGGTTGCAGATTGTCCTCAGCAGTTACCGCCATGTTCATCTTTCTTTCAAAGGATGAACGAGACCAGAATTCAAAATGCATTATTAATTGTGGACAAGCATGCTAAACTCGCTGTGGTTCTCAGTGGGTCAGGCAGCATCTATGGACAGGGGAGCGGGCTGGCGTTTCGAGTCTGGATGACTCTTCATTAAGGTCATTCAGACTCGAAACGTTTGTTCGCTCTCTCTCCATGGGTGCTCCCTAATCCGCTGTGATCCCCAACATTATTTGTTTTCAGTACAGTTTCCAGCATCTGTAGTAATTTGCTCCTCCCTCTCTATGCTTCTCACGTTTTATTTCCATTCATTTTCTGCTGACATTGGAGAAGAAACGAAAATATCTAATCAGTGAGTCCACTCGATACCCTTCAGAAATAAAATGATTTGGAGATGCCGGTGTTGGATTTGGTTGTGTAAAGTTAAAGGCCACACAATACCAGGTTATAGTCCAACAGGTTTATTGGGAAGCACTAGCATTCGGAACGCTTCTCCTTCATCAGATGGACAACCACCTGATAAGGGAGCAGTGCTCTGAGAGCTACCGCTTCCAAATAAACCTGTTGGACTATAACTTGGTGTTGTATGACTTTTAACAGAAATAAAATGGTACACTTGATTGCAGGTTTGATTGTCTTGATCAATAGAAGAAGAATTAGAATGTGAAATTGGTGGGGGAGGGGGGAGGTGGTTGAGAATACTTTTGAGATGCAGTTTGATTTAATTAAACTGCAGAAAGAAAAGAATGATTATGTTGAAGTAGCACATTGTGTGCCTAGCGAAATGACTTTGACAAGAATATAGGTGGAAATCTTCTGTTTTTTTAACAAAAATCCAAGCATCAGGTCAGCAGAGTCCTGCCAGGTATCATACAACAGCAACTTGTGGGAGAAGTGAAGTTACTGAATCTTCCAAGGATCTAATTATTTCTTTGCAATGTTTTACAGTTTGCAGATCTGGAACAAAAGTTAAAAAAAAGGTGGGGAAATGTTCAACCTACATTCTTATGTTAAAATGCAAAGCCTCTAATTGGACCAAACACAAGCTTGGAGATGGGAAATGGCTCTGAAGGATAATTTTCTAATCCATGACTGGCCGGATCTGCTGTTATCTTGACAAATGGAGCAGGTAGGAGAGCTGAGGGTCACAGCCTCAGGGTCTGAGTGTATATCCAAAAGGACATCCTTCTGATCTGCTCTGTGTATTGGCAACTGTTCAGGAACCTCAGGTAGAATGTCCTTTTCACATCAGCTATAATACACAGAACCATGCTCCCCTGGCGGCTGTGTGGTAATCTGCTCACTCCACTCTCAGCTCCATCCCAATGCAGCCCATTAGAGTCACAGAGAGGTCCAGGACAGAAACAGCACAACTCGACCATGCTGACCAGATATCCTAACCTAATCTCGTCCCATTTGCCAGCACTTGGCCCATATCCCTCTAAGCCCTTCCTATTCATATATCCATCCAGGTGCCTTTTAAATGTTGTAATTGTACCAGCCTCCACCACTTCCTTTGGCAGCTCATTCATTACACGCACCACCCTGTGTGTGAAAATGTTGCCCCTTAGGTCTCTTTTAAATCTTTAATGTCTCACCTTAAACCTACCCACTTCAGTTTTGGACTCTCCCAACCCTGGGGAAAAGACCTTGACTATTCACCCTGTGTATGCCATTAAAATATAAATAATAAGTAATTAACGGGCAGTCAGTTGGAGGTATAAGGTGGTTCCCCCTGCCTCTGAGAGACTATATATTTTATATATTTTCATAGACAAAGATGCAGCACAGACACTTGGAGCTTTGTAAAACCCAATTAATTTATTAAGTACTTAAACGAATAACACACGCTTTTAACTTCTAGAAATAGCTCAATCACTGTCTTTCACTACCCTGGGTTCTCTAACTAACCCCAAACTCTCAAAGCTGGACAGAATCCTTTTCAACACCGTCACCACGTCTCCTGACGTAGGGTACCTCCTGCAGAGTTATTCTTTGAAGTTCTGCTAAAAATCAAGGATTTTCTGGGTGTTTTATATACAGGTCTTTATACACAGTGTGGCATATTTGGAATTGCTGTAGGCATAACCATTCCCGAATGATTCATCCTTATTTGGTAGTTACTGATTTCCTGCAATTGTAGCTCTGAGCAGACCTGAATGACTCAGTGTAATTCCACTCACATCACGGCCCATTGTAAAGCCTGTTATCAGTTCCTGTTATCTTCAGTCTTATCCAACAGTAGCTTGTCAGCAAAGAGGTCACCCCGCCCTACAACAGCCTCCATGGTATACTGTGGCTTGTTCTGATAACATAATGCAGCATCTCAACAGCTCGAGAAGTGGGTCAGTTATCTCTGTTGACTGGATGGCTGCTTTGCAACGCAGAATGGGTTCAGTTCTGACATCAGCTGAGGTTACCATGGAAGACTCACCTTCCAAACCCCTCCCCTCACCTGAGGTATGGTGACCCTCAGGTAAAACTCCCACTAGTTGTCACTCTTCAATGAGAGAGCAGCCCTATAGTCCAGTAGGTAGGAGTTGGGAAGTCATGTTGAGGTTGTATAGGACGCTGGTGACAGCTCCTCTGGAATAATACGTCCAGTTCTGGTCGCCCTGTTATAGGAAGGATATTACTAAGTTGGAGAGGGTTGAGAAGAGATTTATAAGGATCATGCTGGGTATGGAAGATTTTAGTTATGAAGAAAGGTTGGATAGGCTGGGGCTTTTTTCACTGAAACATAGAAAGCTGAGAGGTGACCTGACAGAAGTTCATAAAATAATGAGAGGTACAGATAGAGCTGGTGGTAGTTGCCTTTTCCCCAAGATGGGGCATTTCAAGACCAGGGGGCACAAATCTTTCGGTGAGAAGAGAGAGATTTTAAAAAGACATGGGAAGCAAATGTTTTACACAGATGGTGGTTCGCATGTGGAATGAACTTTCTGAGGAAGTGGTGGATGCAGGTACAATTACAACGTTTAAATGGCATTTGGATGGATACATGAATAGGAAAGGTTTGGAGGGATAATGGGTCAGGAGCAGGCAAGTAGGATGAGTTTAGTTTGGGATTATGGTCGACGTGGACACCTCTTTGGATGTGAGCATAAGAGGCATCGTTAGTAAGTTTGCAGAGGACACCAAATTTGGAGGTGTAGTGGACAGCGAAGAAGGTAACCTCAGATTACAATAGGATCTTGATCAGATGGGCCAATGGGCTGAGGAGTGGCAGTTGGAGTTTAACTTAGATAAATGCGAGGTGCTGCATTTTGGGAAAGCAAAGCAGGACTTATACACTTAATGGTAAGGTCCTGTGGAGTATTGTTGAAGAAAGAGACCTTGGAGTACAGGTTCATAGCTCTTTGAAAATAGAGTCACAGGTAGATAGGATAGTGAAGAAGACATTTGGTATGCTTTCCTTTATTGGTCAGAGTATTGAGTACAGGAGTTGGGAGGTCATGTTGCGGCTGTACAGCACATTGGTTAGGCCACTTTTTGAATATTGTGTGCAATTCTGGTCTCCTTCCTATCGGAAAGATGTTGTGAAACTTGAAAAGGTTCAGAAAAAAATTTACAAGGACGTTGCCAGGGTTGCAGGATTTGAACTTTGGGAGAGATTGAATAGGCTGGGGCTGTTTCCCTGGACCGTCGGAGGGTGAGGGTGACCTTATAGAGGTTTACAAAATTATGACGGGCATGGATAGGGTAAATTTACAAGGTATTTTCCCTGGGGTGGGGGAGTCCAGAACTAGAGGGCAAATTTAGGGTGAGAGGGGAAAGATATAAAAGAGACCTAAGGGGCAACCTTTTTACACAGAGGGTGGTACGTGTATGGAATGGGCTGTCAGAGGAAGTGGTGGAGGCTGGTACAATTACAACATTTAAAAGGCATCTGGATGGGTATAGGATTAGGAAGGGTTTGGAGGAATATGGACTGGGTGCTGGCAGGTGAGACTAGAATAGGTTAGGATATCTGCCGGCATGGACAAGTTGAACCGAAGGGTTTGTTTCCATGCTGTACATCTCTATGACTCTGACTCTCAAGATTAAAGGTGGATTTAGAGTGATAAATGGGTAACGGAAGCACCAATTTTGTACCATCAAAAATAAGATGGCTGGAGAAATTACTGAAGCCATCCCACAGATGGAAGAGAATTCCTGACAAAGTTTCAAGAGATAGTGAATTTCCTCTCATGGTGCAGTGGTACTGTGCACACCCTTGGATCAGGAGGCATCGGTTCAAGTCCCACCTGTTTCAGAGCTGTGGAATAAAATCTCTGAATAGGTTGGTTAGAAAATCAGGGTGGCTCAGTGGTTAGCACTGCTACCTCACAGCGCCAGGTTCCATCCCAGCCTCGGGTGACCGTCTATGTGGAGTTTGCATATTTTTCCTGCGTGGGTTTCCTCCCACAATCCAAAGATGTGCAGATCAGGTGACTTGGCCATGCTAAATTGTCCATAGTGTTCAGGGTTGTGTAGGTTAGGTGCATAAGGTAGGGGAATGGGTCTGGATGGGTTACTCTTCGGAGGGCCAGTGTGGGCCTGTTTCCAGGCTGTAGCGATTCTTTAAAAAAACTGGGTTAAATGAAAAAAAAAATCAAGAGATAATGAAAGCAGGTTGTTTGAATTGGCGAGTGAATTATAAGAACTATTGCCTTCTAGGGCCAAGAACTCATCATCAACTGAAGCACCAGTACAGCATTTGGGCTTTGATGGAAATGCAAGAGACATCAGATATTTCAAGTGACGAGACATTGGAATCAGTTCATATTGAGTTATAGTTAAAGTGGCTTGAGTACAACGATGAAAAGGAAAGGGAATTTAAAAACTTCAGAGAGAAAAAAAGTCTAGGGCAGAGTGGAAAAAAACCTGGGACGTGAGTTGGATTTGAAACGAATGAGAATGCGGGGACTAGAGAGAGAGGGAGAAAAAAAACAACTTATTAAGATACAGTTATGAAAGGGGGTAGTTGGCGGAAGCCAAAATGGCAGCTCTACTGAGGAAACCTTTAGCCATGATCTAAAGTCCAGTAAGAAAATGTTCGGCCATTTAATTAGGTCCAAATTTGAGGGAAACATTGTGGAGAGATTCTTCATGTCATTTGAAAAAAAAGCAAGACAATGATTCAGCCAAAGGAAAAGTGGACATGATCCCGCTCAGTAAGCTGACAGATAGAGGACAGTCAATTTATGCATCAAGAAGGTTTCTCGAGATTTGAACATTTAACAAAAGGCTACTCTGATTAGTAGAAGGTAGTCCCCAAAGCATAGAGGCAAAAGATTCAAATTTGAAGGAAATAGCCTGGAGAAACTACAGAAAGGTAAAGATAAAAATCACTCCATCAACATTAGCCAAACGAAGGAGCTGGTCAGTGACTTCAGGAAATGGAGAGGAGGGTACACTCCTGTCTGTATTAATGGTGCTGAGGTGGAATTGGTCGATAGCGTCAAGTTCCTGGGAGTGATGATCACCAACAATCTTATCCTGGGCCATCCACATCAACACAATGGTTAAGAAAGCACAACAACATTTCTGCTTCCTCAGCAGGCTAAGGAAATTTGGCGTGTCTACAAGGACTCTTACCAATTTTTATAGATGCGCCACAGAAAGCATCCTATGTGTATGTATCACAGCGTGGTTTGGCAACTAGTCATCCCAAGACTACAAGAAAATACAGAGGGTCATGAACACAACCCAGCCCATCATGCAAAACATCCATTGACTCCATCTTTACTTCTCACTGCCTCGGGAAGGCAGCCAACATCATCAAAAATCCCTGCCACTCCAGTTGTAATCTCTTCCACTCTCTTCCATCAGGCAGAAGATATAAACATTTGTATATACGTACAAACAGATTCAAGAACAGCTTCTTTCCCGCTGTCGTCTGAATGGACCTCTCAAATTTTACATTTAATGCTGATTTCACTCTCTGTGCACCTTCTGTGTGGCCGTAACATTGTATCCCTTGCTCTGTTCTATCACCCTAATGGACTATGTATGGTATGATCTGCCTGCACTGCATGCAAAACAAAACCTTTCACTGTACTTAGGTACATGTGGCAATAACAAATCAAATCAAATCAAACCTTCACTGAATTTGAAAGGGTTAAGCAAAGTAATTTTGATAGGTGTATAGGAGGTGAGCAATTGAAACAATGACTGACGTTCTGAGAGACATCATTCTTTTCGAAGAATTTACGATCTAACTTCATTTACTAATAAGAACCTGAAGAAGACCAAAGAATGGCAACTGCGAGACAGAGCAACAAAGGCTCCTGATTACGAGTTGATCCACAAAACTGGGCCTTCTTTTCTGTCATGCCCCCTCCCCCATAATCTCCAGAAGGATGAAAGGTGGGAGAGTAAAAACCAGCCAAGTAGCCAGGGTGAGGAAAGGACAAGCAGGAGACTGGAAGAACACAGCAATCCAGGCAGCATCAGGAGGTGGTGAAGTTGACATTTCAGGTGTAATCCTTCTTCAGGAGTGGGAAGCAGAGAACTTCTTCAAAGTGGGCAACGTTTGAACAGACTTCATGGTGGTACAAACTTAGATAGAGACAAAAAAAAACTGCAGATGCTAGAATCCAGAGTAGATAAGTGTGAGGCTGGAAGAACACAGCAAGCCAGGCTGCATCAGGAGGTGGGCAAGTGAAGGAAGGACAGCTGGGAATGCCCAGAGATCTCCTCCTCAGATCAAAAACGAAGATGCTAAGGGTGAAGGTGAAAATTGAAGAGCTAAGTGCTGTAATAAAAAATGGACAACTTCATTTGGAACCCTGGACATTGCAAGGACAGCCCGTGGAATTTACTGGCATGCAGAAGAAGGAGCCTCTGTTGATACCCTGGAGTAAGCACAGTGGCAGTGAAATAGAGTCATAAAGCCATAGAGATGTACAGCATGGAAACAGACCTTTTGGTCCAACCCGTCAATGCTGACCAGATATCCCAACCCAATCTAGTCCCACCTGCCAGCACCCAGCCCATATCCCTACATTTACCCCTTACCTAACACTACGGGCAATTTAGCATGGTCAATTCACCTGACCTGCACATCTTTGGACTGTGGGAGGAAACCGGAGCACCCGGAGGAAACCCACGCAGACACGGGGAGAACGTTGTAGAGAGTAGTTGTAGAGTTATAGAGATGTACAGCACAGAAACAGACCTTCCAGTCCAATCTGTCCATGCCAATCAGATACCCTAAATTAATCTAGTGCCATTTGCCAGCACTTGTTCCATATCCCTCTAAATTCTTTCTATTCATATGCCCATCCAGATGCCTTTTAAATGCTGGAATTGTACCAGCCTCCATCACTTCCTCTGGCAGTTCATTCCCTTTAGGTCCCTTTTAAATCTTTCCCCTCTCACCCTAAACCCTCTAGTTCTGGTCTCTCCTACCCCAGGGAAAAGTTAGCAATAAGGAGAATTCCAAAGGATATATTTGGCGTGTCTTCATTAATTGAGGCTTGGAAAACAAATCCTGAGTTAAATAAGTTCGCAGAGGCAGTTCACACTAAAGCTGAGACTGAAGGAGCTCAGCAGTGTGATTTTGATCAGAATGGAGTTCTTTTGAGGAAGTGGGGACACCAACAGACCTGGAGATGAGGAATGGATCATGGTACCCATTGCGTGTAGCTACTATGGTAGGTTATGTAAGAATATGTAAAGTTCAAATATCCATAAACAGGTGTGTTGGCTGACCCAGACTTCAGGAGGACGTAGTGCAACTCTAAAACATGCCACAGATGTCGACATGTAATCAAACTGCCAAAGAAAATACCAGTTTTTGAAGAATCATTCAGTAAATTGCTAGGAAATTGTGTAGGATCAATTGCCAAAACAAAAGCAGAGCATTGGTGTGGAATTTGCACGTTTGTCCAGTGTCTGTGTGGGTTTCCTCCGGGTGCTCCAGTTTCCTCCCACCGTCCAAAGATATGCACGTTAGGTGGAGTGGCCATACTAAATTGTACACGGTGTCCAGGTGGATTTGCCATGATAAATGCAAGGTTACAGAGATAGGTTGAGGGTCTGGGTGGGATGCTTTTTGGAAGGTCATAGTCGACTTGATGGGCCAAAGGTCTGCTTTCATACTGTAGGGATTCTATGACTGGTATATTCTCACAATAATAGACATGATGAGGTGTTTTCCATTCTTTTAATAAGACAATCATGGAAATATTACATCTTTTATTAATTTGCTATGGCCGACCAAATGAAATGCAATATGGCCATAGTTCAAATGCTAGGTCTAAGGATTAACAGGACATAATCAGAAACGTGGGTATCAAGAAATTGAATCTAACTGTGTCTTATCCACCATTATCCAGAGATTTGGAGAGTTACCATCAGTCTCTCAAAAACATAATTAAAGCATATAGTCGAGAACAACCACAAGTTTGGAGTAAAAGGGCTAACTTTTTACTACCAGATGAATCAACTGACTTCAGTCATTGAAGTTCAACAATCAGAGTTAGAATTGATTAAGACTGGAAAATCAATCAATTTTGAATCCCATCTCCATGTTCCATGAGGGACGTATGAAAACGCAGCGGTAAATAGCACAGGGATATTTAAAAACAACACAACGCATAAAAGAAAGGATGGGCAGACAAACATGCTCCAACCATTTACTTTTGTGCAGGAGGTGAAGGGTTATTACCATTGCACGGTCACCCTCTGAAAGCGAATTTCACACAAAGTTATCAGGAGGGTTAATAATGTGACTGATCTGACAGATACTCCTGTGGGTGGAAGAATTGATTATGTCAAGTAAACATGTTGAAGCGATACTATCATCAGGAAGAGATTCATGGAATCCTTACAGTTTTAAAGTGAGCCATTCAGCCCATCGAATTCACACCAACCCTCCAAAATGCATCCCACCCAGACTCACCCCATCCCTGTAACCCTGCATAGCCCATGGCTAACCCACCTAACCTGCACATCTCTGGAAACTATGGGGAAATTTAGCATGGTCAATCCACCTAAACTCCACATCGTCGGTTATTGGGAGGAAGCCGGAGCACTTGGAGAAAACCCATGCACACACGGGGAAATGTGCAAACTCCACACAGACAGTCACCTGAGGCTGGAATTGAACCTGGGTCCCTGGCGCAGTGATGCAGCAGTGCCAACCACTGAGCCACTGTGCCACCCAAGAGGATAAGATGGGACAATTGTGTCAGATGGCAAGAGCAGTGGAGGATGACAGAGACAGAAAAAGAGTAAGGTAGAAGGAGAGGTAAACAGTTTATAAAATGAACCTCCTACATTCCAACTAGCCACTATGGAAATACATGTATACTTGTTGAGTTTTCATATCCAGAGGAAGTTACGGAAAGATACACCAAAGTTACCTCAGGAGTATGAAGAAATTGGTACAGATGCTGAGTCAAAATCCTGGAACTTGCTCTCTAACATCACTGTGAGTCTACCAAACATCAAATAGACCGCAGCACTTCAGGAGGGCAGCTCATGACCACTTTCTCAAGAGCAATTAAGTATAGTCCATAAATGCTGACCCAGCCAGCAATGCCCATATACCACAAATGAATAAAAATGTAGTGACATGATGAGACTTGGCACTGAGAGAATAACATGCATATCAGTTGAGCCCAGAGAAATAAGCCTATGTGGAAACAGAGATACCAAACATGTTGGAAAATAACTTGGTTGAACCTAGCCCAAGTACCTGACGTTTACTGTGATGTTAGCTCCTCATGGATCAATCAGATTTTACTTACATTACAGTAAATCCTGTCACAAAATATACCTTTACCCGGTTCCTCAGTTAGATGATTGTAATAGTAAAGTTGGCAGTGCCTTATTTCTTTCTAAAATTGTTGGGCTAAAGGGCTACTGGCATTTACATTACCATTTACACTACCATTAACATCAAAGCCTAAAGAGAAATCTGCCTTTATCATATCAAATGGATTATGTCAATGTCAAGTTATGCCACTTAGGTTTAAAAATGCCACAAGTACATTTCAAAGACTTATGACCCAAGTTGTAACTGAAGGACCTAGCTGTGTAGTTTATTGAAACAATATTGCAATATGCAATAACACATGAACAAGTGTTTAAAGCAATTGAAAGACCTCTTAAAGGTCTCTTGAAACATTTGCAGTTGGCAGGATAACTGATTAATCTAGCAAAAGGCGAATTTCCAAAACCATGAATAACTGACCTGAGATATATTGTCAGACAAGAGAAAGTAAAGACTGCAGACGCTTAAGAGTCAGAGTCGAAACATGTGGCGCTAGAAAAGCACAGCTGGACAGGCAGCATCCACGCAGCAGGAGAGTTGACATTTTGGGCATAAGCCCTTCATCAGAAATGTGGGACAGGGCAAGAATAAATTATGTATGACATACTGTGCTGCTAACAACAGAAAATGTGACAGCTCTGATAGAATTCTCCGCTCCTAAAACTAAATGCAAAACATGAAATTTTTAGGAGTCTGTGTACCTTATAGGAAATTTGTGCCTAACTTCAGCTGTACCTTTAGTACATTTGTTGACCTTGTCCACCCTCGTCCAACACTGGCACTTCCACATCATAAATATGTTATGGAAACAGAGAAAAGTGATGTGGTCAACAGGACATCAAGCTGCTTTCGATTAGCCGAAGGCAATCCTAAGAAGCAAACCAATGTTGGCTGTCTCTGAATTTATTGTCTATGGCATATACTTAGTGATGAATGCATTTTTTGAAATGGTCTTTCATCTTTCCTAAGGTTGGAGGGATACCAAGACCACAGTTTTTATTTCTTCTATTTGCAGACTGTGGACTGAAAGGAATGGGGTTACTGCTCTAAACCAAGGATAGTGTGTAAAGCAATGACTGCATTTTTAAACATCTTGTTCACTCAGCCACATTGTGAGTTGCATGTCATGTTGCATTTCTCCAGGAATTGAGAGAGCAAATATAGACAGGACGGAGCTGATGGCTTCTGCAACGTTTTGACAATAAGGTTCTGATTGACTCCTGACTATTAATCAATTATGCAGCGCAGCACAGAGCCAACCAGTCTGTAAGGAATCAGCATTAAAAAATAGAACATAGAACATGGAACATTACCGTGCAGTACAGGTCCTTCAGCCCTTGATGGTGCACCGACCTGTGGAACCAATCAAAACCCCATCCAACCTACACTATTCCATTCTCATCCCTATACCTATCCAATGACCATTTAAATGCCCTTAAAGTTGGCGAGTCTACTACTGTTGCAGGCAGTGCATTCCACACCCCCACTTTTCTCTGAGTAAAGAAACTACCTTTAATGTCTGTCCTATATCCATCATCCCTCAATATAAAGCTATGTCCTCTCGTGCTAGCCAACACCATCCAAGGAAAAAGGTTCTCACTGTCCACCCTATCTAACGCTCTGATTATCTTGCATGTCTCAATTAAGTCACCTCTCAACCTTCTTCTCTCTAACGAAAACAGCCTCAA
This sequence comes from Chiloscyllium punctatum, assembly GCF_047496795.1. Lineage (NCBI taxonomy): Eukaryota > Metazoa > Chordata > Chondrichthyes > Orectolobiformes > Hemiscylliidae > Chiloscyllium > Chiloscyllium punctatum. The sequence goes on from NC_092758.1 coordinate 86,529,899, forward strand.
GTCCCTCAGCCTTTCCTCGTAAGACCTTCCCTCCATACCAGGTAACATCATAGTAAATCGCCTCTGAACTCTTTCCAAAGCTTCCACATCCTTCCTATAATGCGGTGACCAGAACTGTACACAATACTCCAAGTGTGGCCGCACCAGAGTTGTACAGCTGCAGCATGACCTCATGGTTCTGAAACTCAATCCCTCTGCCAATAAAAGGTAACACACTGTATGCTTTCTAAAAGCTGTCTCTTTCTCTCATGTAGTGGTACTGGAAAATCTTAACAACATCTGGCTGAGTTTCTCTTGCTTTCTTTGCAAATCTCTGTTGAAGGAGGAAGAAAACACCTTCAAAGTCGGTGCAAGAATGGTTTAGGAGAAAATGAGGACTGCAGATGCTGGAGGTCACAGCTGGTCAGGCAGCATCCGAGGAGCAGGAGAATAGGTGTTTCAAGCACAAGCTCTTCATCAGGAATGGATTCACTGATTGGGAATGAATTTTCAACCAGTGAGTAAAAGTGAGCATTAGTGTTCAAGCAATCTACTGAAAAAGGCAAAGAACTAAAAAGGAATTGAAAGGAAATAAAGAAGCAACTCATCAAATTCTGTAGTCCATTCTAGTGTTATCAAACTGTGTTTTCCTGAGCATCTTGTTTATCTTTTTACGTACTCTATATCCATATTTGTGTGCATTTGGCCCCTTAAGAAGAGGGGAGAGATTGCAAATTGTAGAGTTTTAAAGTGGCAATTCAAATTTCCTAAGTGTAATTAGTCAGCGGCAATTTGCGCATGATAAACAGTCATTTTCTTGTTAAGTAAGTAGAGGGCATGGGTTTAAGGTGAGAGGAGAATGATTTAAAAGGAACCTAAGGGGCAACTTTTTCACACAGAGGGTGGTGCATGTATGGAATGGGCTGCCAGAAGAAGTGGTGGAGGCTGGTACAATTGCAGCATTTAAAAGGCATCTGGATGGGTATATGAATAGGAAGGGTTTGCAGGGATATGAGCCAAGTGCTGCCAAATGGGACTAGAATAAGGTAGTCTGGTCGGCATGGATGAGTTGGACTGAAGGATCTGTTTCCATGCTGTATATTTCCATGACTAACTTCAGAAATCTGCTGAGTCAGTTCGACTAAATCCTTTCATATTTATAGTGATTCTAGGAATAATGGGGCTTGATTTCTGGTGTACTGCCACTGAGTCATGACACTATTGGGTGCTTCAATCCTGAAATACTTGTCTGGGAGGCCTTACCTATCCCTATCAGTAAGGCCACCTCTGATCTATGATGAAATTTCTCTGATTTATAAATAACTCACAATCACTTTTAGAGTTTGGGCTTTAAAACTAGTTGCATATGGAGTTGGCTCCCTTTGTTTTAAAAATAACTGGGTCAGCTATTCCTTTTGGAACAGTGACCTTATGCAATATGCCCCTGGAGTGTTAATGGAAAATTGCTTTCTTTGACTGGTTTACACCCAGCAGTGAAAACATTAGCTTTTTTATGCCAGTTCATAATAATTAAGGATTGATTGAGGATATTAAAAGTTTTTAGTTCAATTTGGAGTAATTGGAAGAATTCTCTCCTCTAAAGAAGTATAGGATACTTCAGGGAAAGCATAGATAACCCAATCGAAAAGGTCAGTCTATGAAATTTCCAAACTTGGTACATTTGGTAACAAATTTGCAGGTTATTAAAAGTTGACAATTTTTAAGCTCTCAGTTTTGTGAATATTCATCTTAGAATACTTAATTGTTCATAATAACAAACAAGAGAAAATCAGTTAAGTTGAACTTGAAGGTTTAATGTCAAAGAATAGTTTCTCCAGATTGGAGTCAATGTATGCTATTGGGAAACAGGATGAGATTTTGCTTTGTTGTGTGTGTCTTAAGGTCTTTCAATTTGTGTTCAACATTTTGATAGCTTGGTTTGTTTTATTTCTCTTTTGTGTGATAAGTTTCTGTTCTGGATTTCAAGACTTTGTGTTGAACCCCAGGAGATAGGAGAGATACTAAATGAATATTTTATGTCGCTTTGTAATGTGAAGTAAGAAATGAAGGTGATAGAATTCAGAGGAATAAATATCAATGTTTTAAAAACAGTTCACATTACAGAAGAGGAAGCTTAGGAGGTCTTAGGGAATATAAAGGTGGGTAAATCTCCAGGACCTGATCTAAAGTATCCCAAAATGTTGTGGGAAGTAAGGGAGGAAGTTGCGAGACCCCTTGCAGAAATATTTGCATCATCTACATCTACAGGTGAGGTGCCTAATGACTGGAGGGTGGCTAATGTTATGCCTTTGCTTAAGAAAGATTGTAAGGAGAAACCGGGGAACTATAGACCTATGAGTCTCATTTCAGTCGTGGGGAAATTGTTGAAGGTGATTTTAAAAGATGGAATTTATGGACATTTAGAGAGGCAAAAATTGTTTAGGGATAGTCAGCGTGGTTTTGTGTGAGGAAAATCATGTCTTACAAACTTGATTGTTTTTTTGGGGGGGAAGTTACCAAAAAGATTAATGAGGGCAGAGCAGTAGACATTGTTTACTTGGATTTTAGTAAAGCCTTCGACAAAGTTCTGTGTGGTAGACTAATTAGTAAAGTTAGGTCACATAGGATTCAAGGTAAGCTTGCCAATTGGATACAAAATTGACTACTGGCAGAGAGTAAGAGTGAAGGGTTGCTTTTCAGACTGGAGGTCTGTGACCAGCAGTGTTCCACAGGGATCAGTCCTGGGTCATCTTTTGTTTGTCATTTATATAAATAATTTGGCTCTAAATGCAGAAAGCATGGTTAGTAAGTTTGCGGACGACACGACAATTAGTGACATTGTAGACAGTGAAGAAGGCTTTCTAAGATTACAAAGGGATCTTGATCAAATGGGTCACTGGGCTGAAAAATGCAAAAGGGAGTTCAGTCTGGATAAATGCAAGGTATTACATTTTGGTATAAGAAACAAGGGTAGGGCAAATACAATTAATGGTAGGCCCCTGGGTAGTCATGTAGAACAGAGGGACTTAACGGTTCAGAGGCATAATTCTTTGAAGTTTGCGTCACATAGACAGGGTGATTAAAAAGGCATTTAGCACTATTGCCTTCATTGCACATCCTTTGAGTATAGAAGGTGAGGTTGTACAGGACATTGGTGAGGCCTCTTCTGGAATAATGTGTCCCAGTTCTGTTTGCCCAGGTACAGGAAGGATATTATTAAGCTGAAGAGGGTTCAGAAAAGATTTACTGGGATATTGTCATGTATGGAATGTTTGAGTTATAAAGAAAGGCTGTATAGGCTGGGACTTCTTTCACTGGAGTGTATAAGGTTTAGAGGTGACCTTATAAGAGTTTATAAAATAATAAAGGGTTATACATAGAGTTAATGGTAGTTATCTTTTCCCTAGAGAGAGATTTGAAAAAGACATGGGGGCACATTTTTTACACAGAAGGTCATTCACATGCTGAATGAACTTCCTGAGGAAGTGGTGGATGTGGCTACAATTACATCTTCTAAAAGATATTTGGATAAGTACATGACTAGGAAAGGTTTGGAGGGATATGGGCCAGGAGCAGGCAGGTGGGACTAGTTGAGTTTGGGATTATGTTTGGCGTGGACTGGTTGGACCGAGAGATCTGCTTCCATGTCATATGACCCTGTGACTCTAAACTCTGCAGTCTATGTTTCAGTAATAGACCATCATAAAATGAAATAAAACATATGATCTATCAAGCCAGATTTCATTCTGAGCTCTGACTTGACAACAATAGTCATCTAGGCGGAGGTGGGTACTGCTGATGCTGGAGATTAGAGTCAAGGTTAGAGTAGTGCTAGAAAAGCGCAGCAGGTCAGGCAGCATCCGAGGAGCAGGAAAATTGACGTTTCGGACAAAAGCCCTTCATCAGGAATAATAGTCATCTGCCGACTCTTGGCCTCTGCACTTTCCTGATTTCAATTGCATTAGTCTTGGCAGGAGTACTTTCAGTAATCCCAGCCCTAATCTCTGCATTATATCCCCTTATCCTCTCTACGTTTTGCTATTCTTTCTCTTTTAAGTCTCTCTTAAAAGTTAACTCTTTAGCCAAGGTTGTGATGACCTGTCCCGAATTTATCTTAAACGAAAACAGAAATTGCTGGAAAAGCTTGACAGGTCTGGCAGCATCTGTGGCGAGAAAGCAGAGTCCAGTGACCCTTCATTGGAATCCTTCACTAGATATCTTAAAGCAGCTTGTGCCAAAATTGTTCCTCTAAGCACTACAAGATATTCTATTTCGTGAAAATGGTGTAGAAATGCAAAATTGCTGCTATTTGGGGAAAGTCTAATCTTGCAGGACGTAAAAGGGGCCTTTGGGGGAGGAAGCTAACCCACACTAATCTTAAAATGGCCTTTGAAGTAAGAAGACAAAAGATGATGTGAGGTTCTGACGGAGAAAGATTCCATAGGTTAGAATTTTGAGAGGCAGAAGGAGATTTACTGGAGTGAATGAGATGAAAAGAGTAGATAGGTGTCAGAGAACTGGAGGGTGCTAGTTGTTGGAAACGATTTTCAGGGGAACGAATTCTTCAATGATACTGGTCAAGAGGAGGGGCTAATCGTCTCTGAGGCCACAGGGAGTCAATTGCTTTTGGCAAGCAAAGATATGAGGTTTAATGCAGATATAGAAACGACAGCAAGTTGCATCTTATGGAAGGTTAAAGTCATGAAAAATATATTCTCCACAAACCATGATAGGAGTTGTTAAAAACATGAATCAGGACTTTTGCAGGAGAGAAAAAGATAATTTGTAATTCACCAGTTGGAGGAAAGACAATGTTAAATTTGAAAGATTTCAGAAAAGATTTACAAGAATGTTGCTGGGTTGGAGGGTTTGAGCTATAGGTAGAGGCTAAATAGGCTGAGGCTGTTTTCCCTGGAGCATCGGAGGCTGAGTGGTGACCTTATAGAGGTGTAAGAAATCACGGTGGGCATGGATAAGATAAATAGACAAGGTCTTTTCTCCAGGATAAAGGAGTCCACCACTAGAGGACATGGGTTTAGGGTGAGAGGGGAAAGATTTAAAAGGGGCCTAAGAGGCAACTTTTTCACACAGAAGGCAGGGCGTGTATGGAATGAGCTGCCAGAGGAAGTGGTGGAAGCTGGGGTATACAATGACAATATTTAATAGGCATCTGGATGGGTGTAGTAATTGGAACTGATGGTCTTGAGACTATAAGGTCCTTGATTAGGGTTGTTAAACTGGGCCAATCAGAAGGCACTGGCTGACCAAAATTAACAGGGGATTCCGGGGTTACGTTAGAGCCCGGGTGTCCTTGGAGAAGGAGCACGCGGTGTCCACCAACACCCTGGAGTCGTTCAGGGAGAGGTGGGTGCCGCAGGGAGTGGAGTGTATTATTTCCCCGTCCAACTCTATTTTGATTTAGTCCCTACCCTCCCCTTCACTGTTTTGATCACACAGCATTGCCCTTTGATGTGAAGGGCAGTGCTTGTCACTGGCCACTCGGGTGTTTTTCATATCTTCCTGGTGGTGGCAATTGAATAAAGATTCGTGCACTTTGTGTCTTTTCACTGTGTCTCACACCTGCACACACACACCATGGGAAGAAGAAAAAAAGAAAAAAAAGAAAAAAAAATTAACAGGGGATTTAGAATTTCCTCTGTTCACGGGACTGACTCTGAGCTGGCTGATCACAGCCAGTGTACTGTGCCCAAGTAAATCAAGGGTGACTTGGTGACAGGCTACCAGCCCCGTGTAGTTATTTCAGTGGGTATGTGAATAGCAAGGGTTTAGAAGGATATGGGCCAAATGCTGACAAATGGGACGAGATTAATGTAGTATATCTGGTCAGCATGGTCGAGTTGGGCCGAAGGGTCTGTTTCCATGCTGTACATGTCTATAACTCTACAAATGGGACTAGATTAATGTTGGATATCTGGTTGGCATGGACGGGTTGGACTGAAGGGGTTGTTTCCATGCCATATATCACTATGACTCTATAACTGCACCTTTCAGAGTGCTCATGGTCAGTAAGTGACTTGCATTTCTGTCAGCGTTTGGAGTAAACTTGCAGCCAGTTTCACGTGGTACAAGTTAAAACAAACGAGAGGCATGACCAGTTAGTCCCTGCTGGGCGACGCCCATAGAGAGCTCTCGAACTTTCTCCAGGAGAAATGGACCCTTCCTCCTGGCAATGTGTATTCCCAAACAGCAGCCTGAAGGCAGTCCGCATTTTCCACCCCTCTCTGTGGGCTGGAATTCATTCAGTGTGGTCAGAAATGTCATTTCGAGCCATTTCATGGCACCCCTTGGGTCCCGGGGAGCCTTACCTGGAATCTTCTTATCATGAAAAACTACGCAATTGAAAAGCTGGAGAGAAAAGAAAATGGACGCAGCAGGCAAACAGCTCAGAAGCAACCAGATAATAAAATGGATGTGAAAGGGGGTAATGTTGTCAGAATGACGCATACTGGGTTCATGGCTCTAATAAAGCTGTTTGAAAAAGCAATTAAGAATTACAATGCGTTTTATGATAAATTAGCTCTCTCTTGTATCGAACAGGGTGGGCAGCGTAAAACATCTACTCAATGAATATAAATCATTGCAAACATTTTACTCAGCATCACACCGGAAAACAGCAACTGATCTCACCACCATGTCAGGCTTTTAGCTCCTTTTTATTAGCCTCCGTGAGCGAATTTGATTCATCACCAGAATCTGTGAGTCACCTCAGGTTTGGCGGTCATAATATTTTTTAAAAATGAAAACTTGGGATTGGATGACATTGAAGACTAACACATTGGTTAAATGGGCTAACTTGGACAGGCCCAACTACTGCATGAAAATTGCTCAAATTAATGGATTCAGTTCAGACCATTGCTCCCTGAGTCTTAAATGCCCTCTGATTGCAGTTAACCACCTCTTTAAGCTGTTGTGAGGAAATTCAACCAAAAGGTACCAACAGGACATGTGCCTGACTTTCCAAGTTCTCGCCTCTTCACCTCACGTTGCTTTACACTACTCTTTTAATTCTTAAATTATTCATCATGAGCTGTCAAGGGGAAATAGCGGCATTAGGATTCCAAGATGTTGCCGGAAATGGAGGGTTTGAGGAGAGTTTGGATAGGCTGGAACTCCAGGAGATTGAGGGGTGACCTTGTAGAGGTTTGCAAAATCAGGAGGGGTGTTGTTCAGGTAAACATCTTTCCTCTACGACGGGGGAATTCAAAACTTTAAGGTGAGAGGAAAAAGGTATGGAACGGAGATGAGAGGCAGATTTTTCAGTGGTTAGTGTGTGGAATGAACTGCCAGAAGAAGAGATGGATGCAGGGACAGTTACAATGTTGAAAAGACATTTGGATAAGTTCATGAATAGGAAAGGTTTGGAGGGGTATGGGCCAATGCAGGCAGGGGGAACGTATTTAGTTTGTGAACTTGGTTGGCACGGACGGGTTGGACCGAGGGGTCTGTTTCCTTGCTGTGTGATTCTACAAACACCAAAAGAACTGGGTTTCCTCCAGGTGCTCCGGTTTCCTCCCACACTCCAAAGATGTGCAGGTCAGGTGAATTGGCCATGCTAAATTGCCCGTAGTGTTAGGTAAGGGGTAGATGTAGATGTAGGGGTATGGGTGGGTTACGCTTCGGCGGGGCGGTGTGGACTTGTTGGGCCGAAGGGCCTGTTTCCACACTGTAAGTAATCTAATCTAAAAAAAAACTGCGGATGTTGTAAATCAGAAACAAAAATGGAAGTTGCTGGAAAAGCTCAGCAGGTCTGGCAGCATCTGTGAAGTGAAAGCAAAGTTAACGTTTTGGATCCGGTCACCCTTCCTTAGAACTGTTCCGAAAAGTTAACTCTGATTTCTCTTCACAGATGCTGCCAGACCAGCTGAGCTTTTCCAGCAACTTCTAATTCTGTTCTTGTGTGACTCTATGGAATAGGGATTCCCTGGGATACACAGGAGCTGATCAGCAGCACAGTGATGGAGAGGTCGGGACATGCAGAAACCTGAAAGACATGAGGGATAGAGCATCAGCATGCAGGGAGCCTGCAATGGGTAGCAGCACTGGAACTGGATAGTGCAGCATCCGTAGAGACAGGAATGGGGGGAGGAGGAGGGTCGAGATGGCCTGTGTAACCCTAGCAATGAGGTTGTGGGGGTGGGGTTTTAGGGCTAGGATTTGAATGCCTGTAAATACAGTTCTAACATTGTGACTTGGTAGCCTGTTCATGAGTTGGTACAAGGTACCTTTTAGTATGGTTACTGGGTTGGAAGTCAAGTGCATGTTAGTCTGGTCTCCTTCCTATCGGAAAGATGTTGTGAAACTTGAAAGGGTTCAGGAAAGATTTTCAAGGATGTTGCCAAGGTTGGAGGGTTTGAGCTATAGGGAGAGGCTGAACAGGTTGGGGCTGTTTTCCCTGGAGCTTCGGAGGCTGAGAGGTTTATTAAACAATGAGGGGCATGGATAGGGTAAATAGGCAAAATCTTTTCCCTGGGGTTGGTGAGTCCAGAACTAGAGGGCATAGGTTTAGGGTGAGAGGGGAAAGATATAAAAGAGACCAAAGGGGCAACTTTTTCACACAGAGGGTGGTACGTGTATGGAATGAGCTGCCAGAGGAAGTGGTGGAGGCTAGTACAATTGCAACATTTAAGAGGTATTTGGATGGGTATATGAATAGGAAGGGTTTGGAGGGATATGGGCTAGATGCTGGCAGGTGGAACTAGATTGTGTTGGGACATCTGGTCAGCATGGACAAGTTGAACCGAAGGGTCTGTTTCCATGCTGTACATCTCTATGACTCTATGACTCTATCAGTACATTTACAGAACTGGATCTCAGACACCCAGATAGACCTGGGTCTTGAATATCTAAGGTCTAGTTGTAAGACTGGATGCTACATGCCTGGATGTGTAGGGCCAAGAAGTTAGGTTAAAGAAATAGCAGTTTTCATTCTATACAAACCATATTGATAAAGTGAGGTTTGACCCCGACCTTCACACAGCCGGTCATTATAACACAGCGTCCTGCTCCATGCCACACATGTCTGTCCTCAGCACACTGCAGTGTTTCAGTGAACCCCAGCGCAAACTGGAGGAACAACATCTCATCTTCAGATTGGGCAGGTTACAGCCTTCTGGGCTTCATACTGAGTTCAACACTTTCTTGCCTTTGAGAACCCCTTCTTGCCTTTCTTTTAGCTTGTTATCACAGCCTACTATTCCCCCACCTCATGTACTGTCTTCTCTTTCCAGTCAGGCAGGAGACACACCATTGTTCTACCATTCTCACAATCAATAATTTAATGTAAACTACCAACATTTTATCTCCATCAGCCCCCTACACCCACTAACCCACCTCCCACCCCCCCCCCCCTCCCCACACCCCACCATAACCTAAATGCTGTCCCCTCCATACTTCACCTCGGCTCTGATGAAGAGTCATCTAGACTTGAAATATTAGCTTACTTTCTCTCCATGGATGCTGTCTGACCTGCTGTGATTCCAGCATTTCAAGTGAGGTTTGATATTTTGCAGCTTATGGTAATGCTACTGGCTTAAAGGTCTTAGGTAGCCATTTCAGAATGGAAATAAATTCACAGGCCATCCACACTGTGCTCTGAGGTACAATATCAGTCATCCAATTGTAACAATGCTGCTCCTTTAACAAAGTTATGCTGTCCTTGGCTTTATTTTCAGAGAGGCCGTAAAAACAGCAACTCCAAAAAGTCTAGCTTGGATGGGTTTCAGGGTCAGTTTGATTATAGTTAACAGAAACTGCCTCAGGCAAAAGGCTTTCAAGTTATTTTTTAAAAAGCACTTTTACAATGAAATGGGAGTGGCCAGTTCTCCCAGCTCAGTGTTTCTCTGGTTTGGTTTGGTCTGGTCTGGCTGTTCACTGAAGGCAGTCAGTCAGTTGTGAAGCTGCTGGACCCAAAGAAGCAGGTCCATGCTGATCCTCCCTCTCTCTGACATCTCTCCTATAAGACCTTGGGTTTGATTTTACCTTTTGTGCCAAGGGATGTTTCTGGGGATTAGTGCAATTATTTGGACCAGCATCATTAAGGTGGGATGATCTGTTGGGTTTTCAGAGAGGTTAAGCTATTTGGTATTCTGTTCTGTTTTGTTTGTGCTTCATTCGGTAATCCTGTAAGTAAATTGTTTTATTTAAAACTATGTAGTTTGACCAACTGCGTCCCTCCTGGGATATCAACTCTACACCAGCTTAAAACAACTAGTAAAGTTAGTTTACTTGAAATGTTTTGAGAGGGTCTGGCCTGGTCCATGACACAATCGATACAACAGATTCCAACTGATACAGAGGCATTCACACTTGGGTTTGCAAGTTTGGATCAACCATTACAAGTGGGCAGGGTCAACTTGGTAAAATCTTCATTTCCCAGCCAGAAAATCGTGGGTTCAAATCTGACACCAAAGCTCAAATCTAACAATCTGGTGCAGTACTGAGAGAATGCAGCATTGTTCGCAATGTTTCCTCAGATGAGACATTAAATTGAAGCATCATCTGCTCTCTCAGACAGACAGAAAATATTTGACAGCAACATTTCTAAGACGAGTAGGGACTAACTTCCAGTCTCCCGCCAAGTAATTTATTACACAAGCACAGATCACAAGCACTAACCCAATAAGCCTGCACACCCCTGGACATTTTGGGCGATTTAGCATAGCCAATTTACCTAACCTGCACAGCTTTGGCCTATGGGAGGAAACTGGAGCATCTGGAGGAAACCCACACAAACACAGGGAGAATCTGCAGACTTCACACAGGCAGTCACCCTATAGTGAATTCTGTGTAAATTAGCTGCTGTATTTTCTACATTACAGAAGAGTATACACTTCTAAAATATTTCATTGCCTTTAAAGTGCTTTAAGGCATCCTTTGATCATGAAAGGTACCACATAAGTGTAACTCTCTTCTTATTTACCACTTTGGGCAATAATGACCCTATCTAATCCAACGTGGCTTAAATAAAGAATCCAATCCAAATTATTCAACTGATACCCAGATGTGCTTGTGCCAAATTATTTATATATTTCTGATCTTGCTTCCAGTGAATGCTGGTCAAGGGGACTGCACTAGTCTTTAATTTCACACCAAAAGTCAACATCAAAAAAGGCCTGAAAACTAAAATGCTGGAAATCATAGCGGGTCAGGCAGCATCCGTGGAGAGAGAGCAAGCTAATGTTTGGAGTCGAGATGACTCTTCGTCAGAGCTGACGTGAAACGTGGAGGGGCAACATTTATGTAATAGTGGGGGCGGAGTGGAGTGCTGGGGGAGAAAGGGTGTTGATAGAGTAGATTAAGTGATGTTCGCTCTTCCCTCCCCCCACTCCAGTGGGACTGTCCCTTTCCTGATGAAGGGCTTTTGCCTGAAACATCGATTTTGAAGCTATGTGGATGCTGCCTGAACTGCTGTGCTCTTCCAGCACCACTAATCCAGTCCCTCTTTCCAGTCTGGCAGTTGAACACACCATTGTTCTGCCATTCACACATTCCAATCAATTAATCTGAACCACCAACACCCGTTCTCGCCCAGCACAAACCCTCTCCACCCACCCCCCTCCCTTCCCTCTCCCTCTCCACTGTAGCATAAACGTTGTCCTCTCCACAATTCACATCAGCTCTGATGAAAAGTTGTCCCGATTTGAAACGTAAACTCGCTCTCTCTTCATATGTCTCCTGACTCGCTGCAGTCTCCAGCATTTTTTTGTTTTCAGTACAGACTCCAGCATCTGCGGTAATTTGATCCTGTGTCAAAAAAAGCCCTGGCTAGTTACCTCAGTTTAGATGCGATGTCCATGCTTTTGGGAATCACCCAAAAGTATAAGCAGACGATGAGCAACTAGAAGGGATAAAGGTCTCTTCACACAACGAACCCAAGGTCAGAAGACCTCAATTTACAATGGCGACAGTTTCATGTCATGTCTTGTTATGGTGAAGTTGAAGTAAATCGATTCATTACAAAATAATTAAAGATTTCATTGTGCATGCTACGTCATCAGAAAGTCAGAAGTCACATGACACCAGGTTATAGTCCAACAGGTTTATTTGAAATCACAAGTTTTCAGAGCTCCATCAGATGAATTGGGCAGTGCTCCAAAAGCTTGTGATTTCAAATAAACCTGTTGGACTATAACCTGGTGTCGTGTGGCTTCTGACCTTGTCCACCCCAGGCACCTCCACATCGTCACAAAGGAGCATTGTTGACTGGGTTACCCGGTTAAGAGTTTTCACAGCAATGGAAATTGAGAGGACAAACTGTGAGCAAAAAAAAAGCATGATTACTCACAGGTTTTTGATGTCAACAATACCACGGAATGCTTTACGGGGAAGAGCTTGGATTCGGTTCTCACTGAAGTCGCTGTAAATAAGAAGAACTGGAGTTACAACTGAGTAATTTGAATCAGGTGGCAACAAGAAAGACAGTGTCTGTTAAATCATAGCAACCCTTCACTCCAAAGGACTGGTTTCAAACAAAGTGCAATTATCTTAAACAAAAACAGAAATGGCTGGTAAAGCTCTGCAGGTCTGGCAGCATCTGTGAAGAGATAAATCAGAGTTATCACAGTTAACGTTTTGGGTCCAGTGACCCTTCCCTCAGAACTGATGGTAGCTGGGAAAAATGTTGGTTTTTATGCAGAAGTGGGGTAAGGGTTAAAGGGTAAATGATAGGTGGGGATTGTGCCCAAAGAGACAGAAGTTGTACAGACAAAGGATGGACAACAATCTGGCTGGGAGAATGAATAGCTACAAATGGGGACTGTTAGCAGTTAACAATGGGTTGTGTGTAGTAATGGACCATGTGATAACAAGGCCTTGGGTGTGGGGATTGGGGTAAGGACATGGAAGAAGGTGCCTCAAGCCCTAAATTTTTTGAATTTGATACTGAGAAGGCTGTAGACTTCCCAAATAGAAAATGAGGTGCTGTTCTTTCAGCTTGCATTTAGCTTCACTGGAGCATTGCAGAAAGCCTGAGACAGAGATGTTGGCCAGGGAACAGGGTAGACATTCTGCAAAGCAGTCACCCAATCTACGCTTCGCTTCCCCCAGTGTAGAGGAGACCAGATTGTGAGCAGCGAATGCAGTAGACTAGATTGTGTGAAGTATAGGTCAAGCATTTCTTCACCTGGAAGCTGTGTTTGGGCTCTAGGATACTGAGGAGGGAGGAAGCAAATGGGCAGATTTGACACCTTCGGCGGTTGCAGGGGAATGTACTGTGGGAGTGAAGGAGGAGTGGTCAAGGGTGTCCTGGAGTGAACGTTCCTGTGGAAGGCAGATAAGCGAAGGGATGGCAAAATGTGTCATCCCACTGGAAGTGGCGGAAATGGCGGCTAATGATCCTCTGGATGTGGGTGCTGGCGGGATGGTAGGTAAGGACCGGGGGATCCTATCACTGTTGTGGGAGGGAAGAGAGATGGTACGGGCTGGCATGTGGGGGATGGGTCAGACCCGGCTGAGGCGCCAGGGCATCCTTGGTTGAGGAAGACGATGGACATCTTGGAGGCCTCCTCGCTGAAGGTGGCATCATCAGAACACATGCGAAGGAGATGGAGGAACTGGGAGAATGGAATAGAGTCATTACAGGGAGCAGGGTGTGAGCATGTGTAGTCATGGTGAGTGTGGGAGTCGGTGGGGTTGTTGGAGATATTGGTGGCCTGTCTATCCACAGAAATAGAAACAGAGATGTCGAGGAAGGGATGAGTCAGAGATGGACCAGGTGAAGGTGAGAGCGGGGTGGAAGTGGAATTGATCAACCTTCCCGATTTCACATGAGAGAGGGAAGTAGCACTGATGACATCATTGATATATCGGAGAAGGAGTTGTGGGTAGAGGCACAGAACAAGGAATATCCCACGTGGCCCACAAAGAGACAGGCATAGCTGGGGCCAATGTGGGTATCCATGGCCACCTCTCTGACCTGAAGAAAGTGGGAGGAGTTAAAACAGAAGCTGTTGAGGACGAGGATGGACTCAGGCAAGTAGAGGAGTGTGGTGGTAGATTGGGACAATTCAGGCTTTTGCTCCAGGCGGAAGCAGAGAATCCTGAGACCATCCCGATGAGGGACAGGCGTGGAAAGGGATCGCACGTCCACAGTACTTGATGCACAGTCAGAATAATCCCATTTTCATGCACAACTCAATAATTATCCAGTTTGCATGTATTAGTAGAAGGGCTCTATTAAAAGAACATTAGTAATTGTTTATCTGCGCATTATGTCCAGATATTTTAGCAAATTAAAAATAAATGATTTTCACATTCCAAACCTTTTAAATTAAGTTTTGGCAACGTTCTTCCAAGTATAATAACAAGCTAATCAATGGTAACAATGATGGATTTACTGTCTATCAAACAATGCAGTAATTTGTCATAAAATGGAAGCCATGAGAGGAAAGAGTTTGCTTCCAGAAGAAGACAGCTACACAGACAAATTGCATTTTATAAAGTGTGTTTCTCAAGGCAGGGAGAGGGAGACAAAGACAGAAGTAAACAGCAGATGCAAGCAAACTGAAGAGTACAGGGGGAGACAGCCAAGGATCTGGAGATGTTGCTCACGCCACATAATTCATGACTTGGAAGTGCCGGTGTTGGACTGGGGTGGACAAAGTTAAAAATAACCTGGTGCTGTGTGATTTTTAACTTTGTCCATACAATTTAGCAACTATGTCAACAGGGGGAATGTACGAGACTGCGAAGGAGGCAGACAGGGTGAGATAAAGGGAGAAAAAACTAACTTGACAGTGTGTGAGAATACAAAGCAAGTGGCTGTAATGAGAGAGATAGAAGAGGAGATGGGATAAAACAGGATGGAATGGAAAGTGACTGAGACCATAGGAGGGAAAGAGCGAGGGACTGATAGGACAGGAGACTAAATGAGGCAATGAAAGGAAAGTGAAAAGAGAACAGAGCAAGGGAGTTAGAAAGAGGCTGAGAAAATATGAAGCATAAATGGGCAGGTGACAGGAAGGGAGGGAAAGGGAAAGAAGGACTGAAAAAACAAATTTCTACAAAATAATTATAGTTCTGATCCTTGTACAAATGATAGAATTGAAAGTGATGGGCTGGTGTGTGTGTGTGTGTGTGTGTGTGTGTGTGTGTGTGTGTGTGTGTGTGTGTGTGTGTGTGTGTGTGTGTGTGTGTGTGTGTGTGTGTGTGTGTGTGTGTGTGTGACAGAGAGAAGAGGGCTGTGTATGAGAGATACAGAGACAGAGAGAACAGAACAGCCTTGTATGTGTGGGAGACTCAGCGAGAGAAAGAGAATACAACTATTTTGTGTGTGAGGAACAGAAAGAGAGAGCAAAAATTTAAGACTGGCGTTATGGAATTTACAGAAAGTTCTTCACTTGCATTAACATTGCACAGTTACAGGAGCTCCTGCTTCGCCTTTACAAACTTTTGACCTCAGCTCTGTAACAGGGCCAGCTGCACAGGACTCAACAGGGAAATGTTACATCTTTGATATAGCAGGCAGTGTGTGTGAACTCGACAAAACAAAACTCCGAAGAAAGAATCGCCAGGATCATATATTTACTACATCCCAGCTTAAGATAGCTGATGTCTGATGTTGGGGTGGTGATTGTATTCGCGTGGTCACAGGTTCAAACCCACTGACAGCTCTAAATGGGGAGCCTCTCAATTTAATCTCTCTCGACTCCATTTTGAGATGAATTTTGACTTGCTTTCTCTGGCAAAGGGAGGTGTCAATAAAAAACGTGCCAGTCTTGTTTGAAACACAATATGAATAAAAATAATCTGACGTAAACCAGTTGCTCAGAGGCTGACATTAATAACCACCATAGGAAAATACACTGGGTGGGGGGGAGGAGGGGGAACATTTGTCTGTCTATTGATCTGCTCACCTCGAAAAAGAGAGTAGGACGGGCTGGGGTTACAGCGACAGGCTATGGCTAATTTTGGAACAGGTCTGAAATGTTTACTGAAGTCAGGGCTCTTCAAACCAGTAAGCATGAAGAGATCGGTAAAGCTCCTCTGGAGTCAAGATTGGTGTGGTGCTGGAAAAGCACAGCAGGTCAGGCAGCATCCGAAAAGACGGAGAATCGACGTTTCAGGCAAAAGCCCTTCGTCTGGAGGTTAGTCAGAACGTTGGTTCACTTGCTGTGGAACACATCATGTCTGTCACACTCTCAGTCCATCTATTAATGACGTTTTCACCCATGCTTTTGTCACCTCCAGAATTTGACTCTTTCAATGGTTCTCTGACTGGCCTCTTATTCCTCACAGTCTGAGAGTTCAGCTTCTTCAATGATTTCCTGCTGTTTTCTGTCCAGCTTCCAAGTCTGGTGTGGAGGTGCTGCTCTTGGACTGGGGTGGACGAGGTCAGAATCAAGATTAGAGTGGTTCTGGAAAAGCACAGCAGGTCAGGCAACATCCGAGGAGCAGGAAAATCGCCATTTCAGGCCGGAGCCCTTCATCAGTCCTGGTGCTTTTTCAGCACCACTCGAATCTTGACTCTAATCTCCAGCATCTGCAGTCCTCACTTTTGCCTGGACAAGGTCAAAAATTAGACAACACCAGGTTATAGTCCAACAGGTTTATTTGACATCACCAGCTTTCGGAGCGCTGCTTCTTCATCAGGTGAAGTGACCTGATGAAGGAGCAGCCCTCCAAAAGCTTGTGATTTCAAGTAAACCTGTTGGACTATAACCTGGTGTCGTATGACCTCCAGCTTCCAAGTGCTGCACATTGTTTCTGTCTGGCAATGCCTGATCTCCCCTACACAGTCAATTTAAAATTCCCGACATTGGGTTGAGGCTGCCTTGTCACTTTCTCCCGTTCTATCTCTGTGGATACTTTCAACCCAAAAGCTTTGCCGTCAAAGAATGTTTTGTTCTTCCGCTTCTGGCCTTTCGTGCCTGTCTGTCCTCCTTGCTGTTGGTTGCCATACTGTCAGCCTTACTCTTGAATTTCCTCCCTCAGCTCCTCAGCCGTCCATTCCATTCTACCCTGTCCAAACCCATCGCTTCAACTAAATGTTTGGTCACCTTTCCTATTTGTTCCTTCTTTAGCTTGATGTCCCATTTCATCTGCCCCTCCCTATTTAAATTTCGACTCTCAGCTTTGACCTCACAGAGGAGAGACAGGATAGTCACAGCCACCTTCCCCTTCCCACCCGAAAATCAATGCCCCGGAATGGGCAAGTTGGCCTTTGGCATCTGCTCATCACAACTGAGACAAGAGTACCTGCTGAAAATGAATTCAGTTTCCTGGCTCACTAGCGCCATCTCGGGCATAGTCAGACCACTCCATACCCCACCCACACAAACCAATATATACAGATAGGCCGATGACTACACATTCCCAAAATAGCTCGCCAACATTGCTCCTGAGCGCATCACAGTGGGAGGTCAAGGTGCTCTGATGAAGAGTCACCAGACTCCAAAATGTTAACCCTGCTTTCTTCCCTCAGATGCAGCCAAACCTGCTGAGTTTTGCCAGCCATTCTCTGGGTTTTCTGATCTCCAACAATCACAGTCTTTTGTTTTACTTAAGGAAAGAAAGGTTCACCAAGTTTCAAGGAGAAACCAAACAATGGCCTAGTGCTATTGATGGCAAAACTGCCAGCGTTTGCTGGCATTGCCCCTGTGCGAGTGACAGCAACTTGGGTAACCAGGATGTTGCCGGGTATGGAAGGATTGGGTTATAGAGAAAGGCTGGATAGGTTGGGATTTTTCTCACTGGAGTGTTGGAGGTTCAGAAGTGACTTGAAAGAAGTTTAGAAAATCATGAGGGGTAGGAGATAGGGTTAATGGTAGTTGTCTTTTTTCTAGGGTGGAGGATTTCAAGATGAGGAGGCACATTTTTAAGGTGGGAGGAGAGATTAGATTACTTACAGTGGGGAAACAGGCCCTTCGGCCCAACAAGTCCACACCGCCCCACCGAAGCGCAACCCACCCATACCCCTAACCTAACACTACGGGCAATTTAGCATGGCCAATTCACCTGACCTGCACATCTTTGGACTGTGGGAGGAAACCGGAACACCCGGAGGAAACCCACGCAGACACGGGGAGAATGTGCAAACTCCACACAGTCAGTCGCCTGAGGCGGGAATTGAACCCGGGTTTCTGGCACTGTGAGGCAGCAGTACTAACCACTGTGCCACCGTGGGACATGAGGGGGAAAGTTTTTACACAGAGGGTGGTTCGCATGTGGACTGAACATTCTGTGGAAGTGGTGGATATGGGTACAGTTGCAACATTTAAAAGACATTTGGATAAGTACATGAAGAGGAAAGGTTTGGAGGGATATGGGCCAGGAGCAGGCAGGTGGGACTAGTTGAGTTTGGGATAATGGTCGGCATGGACTGGTTAGACCGAAGGGTCTGTTTCCGTGCTGGATGGAAACATACATTTAACATGAGATCAAACCTGTAAATCCAAAAGGCACTGCTCAAGATTCAACATTTCTCCAATAATTATACTATTGTGGTAACCCCCAGCTCCAAACCCAATCAATTAGAAATCACTGAATTGACATTAATTTTGTAAAAACCTGCAAAGAACCCCATACTTAATCGAATGAGGTGTGACAGGGTATTTAATGGTACACAAAGTTTAGTAAGAGTCAGCATTCTTCTTGGCCTTAAAAATAAAACAACCTTCCAACTGTGGAAGGCTACATTTCTCCACATTGCTCACACTTCTAAGATCACAGAAAATCATCGAATCCCTACAGTGTGGAAACAGGCCATCCGACTCAACAAGTCCACACTGATCTTCCAAAGAGCAACCCACCCAGACTCACTCCCCCACCCTACTACTCAACTTCTACCCCCGACTAATGCATGCAACCTACACATCCCTGGACACTATGGGCAACTTAGCACGGCCAATTCACCCTACCTGCACATCTTTGGATTGTGGGAGGAAACCAAAGCACCCAGAGGAAATCCACCCGCAGGAAAAATGATAATTATCTAAAAATGTTTGTCAAGGCATTGACCTGGGATTTTCTGATGACCAGTCTGTCATTATTCCAGAGGAGATGGGAGCTGGGCATGGGGTGTCTCCAGGGAACTTTCTGAGCAATTCCATACATCTGGAAACCTCTAAGAGTCTCCATTTAACTTGGAGATTTTGGAAATCTACTCTATGAAATTGAGTAGACAGTTTCGCATGAGAAGTTTAGGATATTAGTTAAGTTAAGACAGTGGAGGCAATGGCTCAGTTGTATTGTCGCTAGGCTATTACCCCAGAAACTCAGATAACATTCTGAGAACCTGAGTTCAATTCCTACCATGGCAGATGGTGGGGGAAAAGAAACTGGGATTAAGAATCTATTGGTGACTATGAGACCTTTGCCAATTGTCCAGGGGGAAAAAACCCATCTGCCTCACCAATGTCCTTCAGGAAGGAAATCTATCATCCTCACCTGGTCTGGCCTACACATAACTCCAAACCCACAGTAACGTGGTTCACTCTCAACTGCCCTCTGAAATGACCCAGCAAGCCATTCAGTTAATGGGCAACTTGGGACGGGCAATAAATGCTGGCCAGCCAGTCATGCCCATGTGAGTAAAGAAAAATACTAAACACACAGTCTCCTCTCCCTTCTCACTGCTGGACCTGACATTCACTGTCCCCTTCAGACCTGAATTCTTCCCCTCTACCCAAACCACCCTCCGCCCATCCTACCACTGCATCCCCTAACTGTGCCCTCCAGCAACTAGGTACTCTATTCACCTGGCACCAAACTCCCAGTTAACTGTTTGTGGGCGGCACGGTGGCAAAGTGGCATAGTGGTTAGCACTGTTGCCTCACAGCGCCAGAGACCCGGGTTCAATTCCCGCCTCAGGCGACTGATTGTGTGGAGTTTGCACATTCTCCCTGTGTCTGCGTGGGTTTCCTCCGGGTGCTCCGGTTTCCTCCCACAATCCAAAAAATGTGCAGGTTAGGTGAATTGCCCATGCTAAATTGCCCGTAGTGTTAGAGGAAGGAGTAAATGTAGGGGAATGGGTCAGGGTGGGTTACGCTTCGGCGGGTCGGTGTGGACTTGTTGGGCCGAAGGGCCTGTTTCCACACTTTAAGTAATCTAATCCCTACCCACTTGGCATCCATTAACAGGAAATTCAACCCTTGGCAAACTATTTGTTACCCACTTGGTATCCTATGCACCTGACAGTTTGCCCAGATGGCACCTTATTTACCTGGCATCCTCACTTGGCATGGAGCTAATGTACTTACCGTTTGACAGCAACCATCCAAGCAGTTGTCTGCGATACCGAACATTTAAATGCCAGAATTTTGCAGCGAGAAAGGGGCTTGTTCTGCCTTTTTCTGACTGTCCGACACCACAAAAGAACTGCCAGAAGGGAAGTACAAGTCATTCTGCTATAACGTGCGTCTCCTCAACGTGAATTCTCCGTAACATGATTGATGAATTGGAGACACGGTTTCCAAAGTGCGAACGCAATTACATCGCATTACAGAAGGACTGACTGCATGGCTCTGCACTTCTGAAAGGGGCACTGAGCAGAATTTCCGCCCAGAAGTGCAGAGCTCCCCCTTGATTTATTGTTATCACATGTACCTAGATACAGTGAAAGGTTTTGTTTTGCGTACAGTACAGACAGATCATAGTGCATCAGGGTAATAGAACAGAACGAGAAATACAATGTTATGGCTGCAGAGAAGGTACACAGAGAGTGAGATCAACATCAGATATGAAATTGGAGAGGTCCACTCAGCAATCTAATAACAGCGGGGAAGAAGCTGTTCTTGAATCTGTTGGTACGTGTGTTTAAGCTTCTGTATCTTCTGCCTGGCGGAAGAGGTTGGAAGAGATTATAACCGGGGTGGTAGGGGTCTTTGATGATATTGGCTACCTTCCCAAGGCAGAGTGCTGTTCTTGAAAGGAGCTCAGAGAAGGAGTAGTTAACTGTTTGGATCAGGCCAAGAAGCCTGAGCTAAGGGAAACAGCTTTTCTTCCCTATAAAAACTGGATGAGTTTTTAACAATTCAGCAATTTTATGATCACCATTGTCAACTGAACCTTTAATTTCGATTTGTTTTAATCAACTGAATTTATATTCACAAGCTCTCAAGGTGAGATTTGAACTCCTCGGTCTGAGAGGTTACTATATCAGTTCATAAAATCATGAGGGCCATGGATAGGGTGAATAGTCAACGTCTTTCCCCAGGGGTGGGAGAGTCCAGAACTAGCGGGCAGAGGTTTAAAGTGAGAGGGGAAAGTCTTAAAATGGACATAAGGGGCAACTTTTTCACACAGAGGGTGGTGCGTGTATGGAATGAGCTGCCAGTGGAGGTAGAGACTGCTACAATTACAACATTTAAAAGGCATCTGGTGGGGTTGCTGAATAGGGGGATATTTAGAGGGATATGGGCCAAATGCTGGCAAATGGGATTACATTGATTTAGATTATCTGGTCAGCGTGGATGTGTTTGACGGTCTGTTTCCATGCTGTACAACTCTATTACTATGTCACTGGAATATTGCCCTGACCTCAGGATTACTAATTCAGTCACCAAACCATTCTGCTACCTTCCCCATGGTACTCTTCTCAACTCAGTGGCATATGCACTACCACTGGACTATTAAGAGGCTGTTCAGTCCATTTACCATGTCTCCTAGCCTATCCAGATTAGCTCTAAATCACTCATCTATTTTGCAATCACATCCTGCCTTTCGCAATTCTGACAACATTGAGAAGGAAGAGGCAGCACCACTGAATTAGAGATGTTCTGGGTCACTTATAAGCCTACTGCAGCTAACAATCCATGTGGTATTTAACTTTATTATCAAATATTTAATTCTTTTAATCCCCTCAGGAAGGTGAATAACTCCGGGTTAAGCGAACATGAAGATAAATTCTGTGAAATGTCTCTTTGATTGTTCAGCAACCTCCAGGATACCAGTGTAACTAAAACCTGTATTACTCAACCCGATCCTGTTGCATTTCTGCACATGCCATCACATTGCCTCAGGGGCACTGGACCTACTCGTTCCAAAGATGATTTCATCGTGCGTCAAAGTGCATCCTTACAGCTGTCAATCAAATCGAGCAAAGCACGCAAATATTTGCAGACAATTCTATACTCTTTGGTGATTCGAAGCTACATGAGGAGATGTAAGGATAATGAAGAACACATGGGAACAGGAGACGACAGGGATCTCTGTTCAAAGCTTTACGCAAATTCTTTACACCCACAATCAATGAAGGCTGATATAGAGCTAAAGCCATACAGATTTAAGGTTTCAAGTTTCGACTCTGGGTTTGTGCTGACTTTGCCAAATTCCTAACACAGCCATCACCCTAACACTTGAGTGAAACTAGAGAAAGGAGAGGAAGAATCATTTGCTTCCTGAACCCAGTTTCTGTCCAATGGACATTACATGCGAACAAAATCAGAACGAATGTTTATGTCCCCTTTTGGGGGTGAGGGCAGCAGCTAAGTGCAGAGCATGGTGGTAGCCAGTGGTCAGGCCGCATGGAGATCTGCTATGTTTGGCATGCTGCAGAGAACCCATGATATTCGTCTTTTGTTTTGTTTATTCATTCACAGATTGTGGGTGTGACTGGCCAGGCCAGCACTCATTACCCAGAGAGCAGTTAGGATTCAACCCCATTGCTGTGGGTCTGGAGTCACACGTAGGCCACTCTAGATAAGGATGGCAGTTTCCTTCCCTAAAGGGAAGTGAACCAGATGGGCTTTACCAACAATTGACAATGAATTCATGGTCATCATTAGACTCTTAATTCAGTGTTTTTTTTTCAAACTTGAATTCAATTTCTACCATCTGCCATGGCAGGATTTGAACCTAGGTCATATGGGTTTCTGGATTAACAGGCCAGTTACAGTACCAGTAGGCCAGCACCTCACCTTTAACTTTGCCTCTTGTTTATCTGACCTGTAGTTACATGTGTACAGCTGGAATGTAACTTCTCTTTCATCATTTCTCTATTCTGTAACTCTATTCTGTACTTTTGCACCTAAGAGGTTGTAGACTAAGGAGACAGTGGTTTTGAAACCGACTTGTGAAGGAATATATTCCAGGGGCAGGTACATGTGTAGGATTGTCAACCTCGGAGTGTTATGGAGAGGAAGGAGGGAGATAGAGCTCTTAAATATCAGGGAGGCATGGAGCTGGCACAATAGAGGAGTTGAGGCCTGGGCACGGCAACCACAAGGCTATAGAATGGCGAGGCAAGGGAGAGGAAATGTATGGTCGGCACAGTGGTTAGCACTGCTAGCTCACAACGCCAGGAACCTGGGTTCACTTCCCCACTTGGGTGAGCATTTAGAGGTATATGGGCCCAATGTGGGCAAATGAGACTAGATTTATATGGGATATCTGGTTGGCACTGATGAGTTGGACCAAAAGGTCTGTTTCCATGCGATGTGTGGGTGACATTATTATGCTGTAATTGAATAAGCTGTACCTGGGTGCCTTTGGACTTAAGATCATGCTGTAACTGGTAACTTATAAATCTTTCACTGTACTCCTTTGAGTACATGTGACAAAAAAGCTAATTCGATAAGAAATTGCTTTAATTGCAAACCTTGCCTGCTTCACAGGTAAAATGGGACATCAAGCTAAAGAAAGAACAAATAGGAAAGGTGACCAAACATTTGGTTGAAGAGATGGGTTTGGTGAGGGTAGAATGGAATAGAAGTCTGAGGTGTTGAGGGAGAAAATTCAAGAGTAAGGCTGACAAGATGATAACCAATAGAAGGGTGGATGGAGATGCACGCAAGGCCGGAAATGGAAGAATGTTATTTGTTGGCAAAGCTTTTGGGTTGACGGTATCTACAGAGATAGAACGGAAGAAGGTGACAAGGCAATTTCAACTGAAAGACCAGAATTTTAAGTTGAACTGGGGGGATTGGGTGCTCTCACACAGAAACAATGTGCAATGCTTGGAAGTTGGTGTGGGACAGAAAACACCAGTAAGTGATGGGAGAAGCTGAATTCACAGACTGTGAGGGATGACAGGCCTATTAGAGGTCTACATGGGGAGACGAAAGCATGGATGAGAATTTCAGCAGTAAGATAGCGCACAAGCAATGATCGATGCAGCCATGAAAGTAAGCCATGTGTGCTGCCCAGGTTATTAATATGCAGCCCGCAACAGTGACCTCGATCTGGGCATGTTTCCCAATGTAGGGCTCCCATAGGAATTTGAAGATAGTGAGGACTGCAGATGCTGGAGGGTCAGAGTCGATGAAGTGTGGAACTGGAAAAAGCACAGCAGGCCAAGGAGCAGGGCAGTCAACATTTTAGGTCTGGATATTTCATCAGGACTGGGGGAAGGTGAAGGGGGCTGGGGAATAAATGGAGGAGTCAGGCTGAGGGAAAGGCAGGTGAAATGGCGATAGGTGGATGCGAGTATGAGGTGATTGTGATTGGTCAGTGGGAAGGGTAAAGTGGATAGGTGGGAAGGAGGATGAACAGGTAAGATCAGGTTAAGGGGGCTGGGCCTGGGATGATGGGATGAGGTGGGGGTGTGGGGAGATTTGAAAACCGGTGAATTCTATGTTCAGGCCGTATGGTTGTAACCTCCTGAGGTGAAAGATAAGGTGTATTTTTAGAATTGGAATCTCTACAGTGTGGAAACAGGTCATTTGGCCCAACAAGTCCACACTGACCCTCTGAAGGTAACCTAACTAGGCCCATTCCCTGACCTTATTACTCTACATTTCCCTGAACTACACATCCATTAAACACTATGAGCAATTTAGCATGGTCAATTCACCGAACCTGCACATCTTTGGACTATGGGAGGAAACCCACGCAGACACAGGGAGAATGTGCAAACTCCACACTGACAGTTACCCGAGGCTGGAATCAAGCTCAGGTCCCTCATGCTGTAAGGCAGCAGTGCTAACCACTGAGCCACTGCAATACAAGGATCGCAGTTTCCTTTCCTAAGTTATGGGGTGTTCATACTTCAGTTTGCGTGCCATCTTGTGTTGACAGTGGAGGTGGCCCAGGATGGACATGTCGTTGGGGGAGTGGGAAGGGGATGTTGAAATGGCTGGCAACAGGAAGGTGGGGTTAGCTGGAGCGTACGGACCATAGATGTGAATTGTCAAGCTGATTATTATTCCAATGAGGGGCTCCAATTAGGACAATTATCTCACAATGGCAGAGTTTTTCTGTTGCTGGATGAGCATCCCTGGTGTACCTGAAACACTGGAATAATATGGAAGTGGCTTTGTGGAGCCAGCAGAGAAACCCCAACAAGGGAAGCCCAAGATACAGTTAGATGGATAACCCCTCAACACTAATGACCTGAATAGTTGTGAGCCTTCAGGACTGTAGCTAACCCAGTGAACCCTGGGTTTGAGATGCCCTCAGCTGTGCCCATCTCCTTCAGTGCAGCTGCCAAACTCTTGCATCCCTGAACTGGACGGTGAAAATGGACGTGCTCCATTAACTGGCTACCTCCCATGAGACCCTCAAATATTTTCTACCTTGACGATTTTAGCGTGAGCCTGAAAAAGGTTGTGGGACTGGAGGAGGTTACAGATACAGGCAGTGTGGATGCTCCATTGACAGATTATAATACCAGGGTGAGAATTTTAAAATCCACAATTCTGGTCTCCGCGTTATAGGAAGGATGCTGTGAAACTTGAAAGGGTTCAGAAAAGATTGACAAGGATGTTGGCTGGACTGGAGGGTTTGTGCAATAGGGAGAGGCTGAATAGACTGGGGCTGTTTTCCCTGCAGCATTGGAGGCTCAGGGGTGACGTTATAGAGATTTACAAAATCATTGAAGGGTATGGATAGGATGAAGGTGGGGGAGTCCAAAATTGAGGACATAGATTTAAGGTGAGCGGGGAAAGATTTAAAAGGGACCTAAGCACAACTTTTTCACACAGAGGGTGGTGCGTGTATGGAATGAGCTGCCAGAGGAAGTGGTGGAGGCTAGTATAATTGCAGCATTGCAAAGGCAACTGGATGGGTGTATGAATAGGAAGGCTTTAAGGTATGTGGATCGAATGCTGACAAATGGGATTAGATTAGGTTAGGATATCTGGTCAGCATGGATGAGTTGGACAGAAGAGTCTGTTTCCGTGCTGTACATCTCTATAACTCTATGACTCTACAAATTGACGAACCAACTGAAGTCGGTGAAAACAGATGTGATGGGTGAATGATGGGAGACAGGATGTGGTTAGCAACACTTTATGCACAGGGGTGATGATGTTGGGGAAGGGCAAGGTTCTGGAGAGTTAGAACTGGGCATTGAGTCGAAAGCTACAACACTAGCTCATACAGTGGCACTAAAGGGGTTGACATTTACCAGGAAGTCTGCTCCTGAAAGAGTCCAGGATGTCAGGACAAGTGAAATGAAAGCATGCAAAACAAAGTTCCTTGCAAATTATTTCACTGATGTATAATCCAAACCTTTCCCATAGTGACCCCCCCCCCCAAACCGAAGCTTGAGAATTATTGTGACTGCTCAAGCAAGAGAGAGTTGTGGGCTTGTGAGCGTGGAACCAGGATGCTTTCTGCATAACAGGAGTGCAGTTTCTTTAACTCCACAGCAGCTCTCTGCCTCAGGGCTTGGAATCCCAAGATTTTACCTCGTGACCCCATTTGGGGTCCTGATCCCCACATTGGAAAGCGCAGTGAATAATTCACATCTGAGCTTTCAAGCAAATCGTGTCTGTTACGTTTCTGAGTAGCTTGTGAAAATGTGACAATTTCTTTGCAAGGATTTTTATTGTTATTCATTTGAGCTAAGTGGAGGCAGAAGCAAAATAAATTCATGTACAGCTTTGCTTCCAATGTACTGTGTCCTACTCTCACACAAACATGAATCAGACCAGATATAGGCCTCAGCAGAGTTAGTTATTCTGCACCAGATGCAAAGTGCAGGCTGTGTTTGGTACAATCAAATATTCTTTAAATATTTACATAGCTCTTAAAACTTGTGTCATCTGAGATATTTTGGTGTGCCGTCCAGAAATTTGGAATGGGCAAGAGGAAGAATAATTGTAGAATTTTAAGTGTGCTATAACTTACAGAAGAATTTGGTCTTTGACCGTTTAATAAACACTTTCCAATAAGTTGCCCTTTTGATAGCCTCTAGATGAAATGACAGCGGACTCGCATTTCCACCACTCTCCTTAATTGTCCTGCTCTAAAGGACTGTTGCCATGGTAACCCTGATGGTTAACCCGAACTGTTCCCATCATCATGCTGCCTTTCTCTGAAGGGTGACAAGAGCTTTTATAAATGGGGAATTAATTAAGTGGTGCAACACAGCTTCCAAAGCTCAGCATCTGGATAATTCCCCAACGGGGTCCACAGATGTGAGATTTCACTGGCTCATTTGATTCCAAAAGTTAGTGTCGTTTTGCTTCAGTGAATGGGTAACTACTGTCATTTATATCCTCAGCTATAAACCGTTCATTATGACCTGACACATGCATTGACATCATTCTACAGCACCTAATAATACATATAACCTTTACAATGTGGAAACAGGCCATTCAGCTCAACGAGTCCTCCAACAGAGCATCCCACCCAGACATATCGCCCTACCCTATAACCCGGCGTTTCCTATGGCTAACCTACCCAGCCAGCACATCCCTGGACACTATGGGCAATTTAGCATGGCCAAACCACCCTAACCTGCACATCTTTGGACTGTGGGAGGAAATCCATGCAGACACTGAGAGAATGTGCAAACTCCACACGGAAAGTCGCCTGAGTTGGGATTGAACCTGTGAGGGAGCAGTGCTAACCACTGAGCCAATATGTAACCCTTTAACATTTCAGTGTGAATGTCGGCATATGTAATCAATAATCGAAGAGTGTGGCGCTGGAAAAGCACAGCTGGTCAGGCAGCATCCGAGGAGCAGGAGAATCGACATTTTGGACATCAATTCCTGATAAAGTGCATATGCCCAAAACATTGATTCTCCTGCTCCTCGGATGCTGCCTGACCGGCTGTGCTTTTCCAGCGCCACACTCTTCGACTCTGATCTCCAGCATCTGCAGTCCTCACTTTCTCCATATATAATCAATAGCTAGCACATGTATGGATATCATCCACGATAATTGTTAGATCACAAACAGAGGTTGAACATGTGAAGCCCATATTGATCAAATATGGAAAGTGATTGTTATCACATAAAGTTGAGAAAACAGGCTTGCATTTTGCTCTAATGTCTTATTCTATGCTTTGAATATTTGATGGGATTTCTGACATGCATCTCCATTGCTTCACCCTTCCTCTACATATCCGCTCTAGGGTTTGTTGATCTCGGTAAACACCCGAGTAGAAACAGCAAAAAATGTTCCGGTATCAGCAACTTCCTTGCAAAGAGGGTGAGGTGACAATGGGCAGCATTCTCTCTCTGTCAACCACAATACCTTTCCCCAAGCCAACTTCCCAATCTCACCTTTATCCAGCTGGCTAGGGGAAATGAAAACACTTTCCAGGAATGCTATGCCTTTTCCAATTACCTCCGCACCCCTGCACCACCCTGAATGCTAACAGCCCAACAATGATCAGCAATCCCTCTTCCTTTGGAAGATATGGCCAAAGGTCTCATGACAACAGGTTATAGTCCAACTGGTTTATTTGAAATCACAAGCTTTCAGAGTGCTGACGAAGGAACAGCGCTCCGAAAGTTTGTGATTTCAAATAAACCTGTTGGACTATAACTTGGTGTCATGTGATGTATGACTTTCTCCACCCCAATCCAACACTGGCACCTCCACATCACCTTTTGAAGATATAATGATGGATGGAATTCCACACAGAGGGTCTTGTCAGCCCAGTCAGATTGGCTGTCTTGTAGGTGGCCAGGATAGTGAAGAAGGTGTTTGGAACAATTGCCTTTATTGGTCAGACCATTGAGTAGAGCAGTTTGGGACATCTTGTTGCAGCTGTACAAGACATTAGGCCAGTTCTGGAATGCTGTGATCAATTCTGGTCTTCCTCCGATAGGAAGGATGTTGTGAAACTTGAAAGGGTTCAGAAAAGATGCACAAGGATGATGCCAGGATTGGAGCTTTTGAGCTAAAGGGAGAGGATGGGGCTGTTTTCCCTGGAACATCAGAAACTGAGGGGTGACCTTATAAAAGTTTATAAAATCAGGAGGGGCATGGATAGGGTAACTAGACAAAGTCTTTTCCCCAAGGGAAGGGGAGTCCAGAACTGGGGGGCATAGGTTTAAGGTGAGAGGGGAAAGATATAAAAGAGACCTAAGGGGCAACATTTTCACACAGAGGGTGGTGCGTGTTTGGAATGAGCTGCCAGAGGAAGTGGTGGAGGCTGGTACAATTTCATCATTTAAAGGGCATCTAGATGGGTATACGAATAGGAAGGGTTTAGAGGGATATGGGCCAGGTGCTGGCAGGTGGGACTTGATTAATTTTAGAGATCTGGTTGGCATAGTTGAGCTGGACTGAAGAGTCTGTTTCTCTGCTGTACATCTCTGTGGCTGCAGATTACACTCCAGGAGATCACAACCAGTCAGTGTCAATCTCAGAACTTTAGCCTGTTACCTGTTCGAAATGGAGCAATGGAGCATGGCCTTTGCACTGATTAATCTCCCCCTGTCTAACTCTGCCTGTTCCTCCATTCTTGCTGGGGAATAGACAGGATTCCTTTCCCCCCTCTCCTCACAGCCAGGAATACAGAGTGGGAGCAAATGGAGGTTCAATTGCTTCCTTTTTAAACAGAATAACAAGTTCAAAAGCAATCTTGTCCTGCAGTAATACCTCAGCTGGTCTAGCAAGCGTGCATTTATCCACACACTGTCATGACTAAAGTCTCCACCCATTTATGGAAGGGTTTATTCTGTACCTGTCAGTTGCTCAGTGATACTGAGTGTGTGGGTGATGTGTGGGCACACAGCCCATATCCTATCATTTGCCGGAACAATGCATTTCTGTACCAGTGAGCTGCAGCATCAAAATGTCTAATGATAATTACAATTTGATCTCATTCGAATTTGATACCTTTGCCGCGCGAAGAAAGGAAAGAATTTCTTCCGAGACGCTCCGGGCGCAAGAGTCGAGCTCCTGTGTGCCACGTGCCACCCTGTAGCAGAGGCAGAGCTGGAGGAACCTGACCCGGTGCTAAAACATCATGGGAAGAACCACAAAAAGAAACAACTGACTTATGTCCTCGAACTCAGAGGTACGGGATGCCGTGATCGTAACAAGATCAGGCCATGTCTATCGACATCTCCTGCCAACGTGCTGAATACTATGTAGATAGACAAAACCCACTTGTCTACTTTTGTCCAGCTATGTTCTCTTTTCTCCCCTGAAGGGCGATCTTTCTGATTCCTACTCAGTGAATATACCTCTTATCCACTCTCAGCAATGTTCACAGATAGTGATAGTTGTGAATTAAGTACCAAGTTGATTCATGTAAAACTCCAACCATTGAACACTGCTCAACTTCCAGCCAGAATGGAATAAATTAATAACGGTCCCTTCAATTTTTGACGAGCAGCAAAAGCTGCTAAGGTATCTGATCTCCTGTTTGAGCAATGACACAATTGCAGTTCTGATTCCAGAAGCATCCACTCCATAGAATTCCTATAGTGTGGGAACAGGTCCAACAAGGCTACACCAGCCCTCTGAAGAGCCACTCCCCTACTACTGTACATTGACCCCTGACTAATGCATCTGAACACTGGGCAATTTAGCATCGCCAATTCCCTTACCCTACACATCTTTAGATTGTGGGAGGAAACTGGAGCACCTGGAGGAATCCCACGCAGACACAGGGAGAATGTGCAAACTCCACACAGAACGTTGCCTGAGGCCGGAATTTAACCCAGGTCCCTGGTGCTGTGAGGTAGCAGTGCTCACCCCTGAGCCACTGTGCCACCTCCAGTTGGTCCTCCGAAAGCAGACTGCGAACTTTCCAATGCAGTCAACCTCCAAACTAGCAGACAAACTGATGAAGTGAAGTTTGTGGCACTTCCTTGGCATTACCAAGCATTTGGATCGATCTTTCAATCGACATTGAGACTGCTGGAACTACAGTCGTTCAGAGTAGTTTTTGTTGCTAAACTAAGCTCATACCCTGTCCAGAAAGCCTTCATTTTTCCAGATGAATTGGCCTGGGTCAACCATTTTACTCTGTCTTTCTGTCTCGGCATCAAAAACAAAACAGGTTTGTTACGCCATATCTCCAAGGACACACAGCCACAACTTAATTAATATGCTGTCAAAACCGATAATAATTTGGATTCATTAAGCATCTTTACGTGTTGAACTATACTCAGAATATGCAGAAAGGGTATTGTTCCCCTAGGGATCTAGACCTTTTGTGGGGAGGCACTCAGAAACACTGCTGATCCACTCATACCACAGTAAGAACAGTTGTTTCAGGCAAGAGATGTTTTAATATGAGCACGAATAGTCCTCAGAGCGAGACGCAGATAAAAACAAAATCTATGAGCAGTGCTGCACAAAGATAATGCTGCAACACTTAAAATAGGAATGAGAAATACTATCTCCATTTAACAGATCACAAAGGCTACCCTCACTAAAACGGAAAAGATTTGATTGCCACATCCTGCCTGAGTAATCACGTTTTTTTAGAAATCCAACCCATATTATCAACTTGTTTTCTTTCCAAAATTGCCATGTTGAACTCTGCACCACATCAGCCGCCCACACTGTATTTTTCTGTTCCAATGTTATCCCCTCAGTCCCTTGTTCCCCAAAGGCAGCAACCCACGTTAGATATGGTTCGATGGACACTGGTGGGTGTCCCAAAACATGACCGCGCTGTCGACACAAATATCGACAAGCCATCACTGCTTTGGCCAATCGCGTCCATGCCAGTTGTGGTTCCAGTCAGCAACCACGTGATAAATGCGACAGTGCGTGGACATCTACAAGAATACAGTGGCTGAAATCACTGCATAGTTCATAAGCTGCGTTGTGCATCATTTTGGCTCAATGGAAACGCCATTATTTCTGAGTCAAGAGTTAGTACAGGTCCCACTGCAGAATCTCCTTGTAGTACCAAGACAACATTGCACAGTTAGAGATAGACTTTTGGGATGGGAACATAAGCCAAGATCTTGTCTGTCCTATCTAATGGATGTAAAGGTCAGATTGCTTGACCATAAAGACAAGAAGGAAAGCACTTAGGTGTCACGTTGAATATTTATTTTTTATTTTAAAAATATACTTTATTCTTAAGAACTATCTTCATAAATATATAAAATATGTAATCACAAAATGCAGTTCAGTTCTGTACAGTAGCATATCAAGGAAGCAAACAATCGAGTTTGACTCTATTCCAACAAACCAAAGGCATCTCTTACACATACAAAATTATATTCACATGCATTTGAGGCACTGGGAGGGTCTGGTAACTGAATGGACCGCCAATTAACATCAGCAGGAAGATTCTCAGACAGTGGTCTTCCCCCACTGCACCTTGGCGGCAGCTGCCGCAAGCTTTAGTACCTCCCTCAGCACGTAGTCCTGGACCTTGAAATGTGCCAATGTGCAGCACTCAATCAGGGCCAACTCCTTGCTCTGGAAGGCCAACAGGTTTCAGGAGACCAAAGGGCATCTCTCACCGAATTGATGGTCCTCCAGGCGCAGTTAATGCTTGTCTTGGTGTGTGTTCCGGGGAAGAGACCAGAGAGCACAGAGTCCTGTGTCATGGAGCTGCTCAAGACAAACTTCGACAAAAGCCACTGCATCTTCCTCCAGACATCCTTTACAAAGGCACATTCCAGAAGGAGGTGTATGACAGTGTCCGCACCGCGCCCCCACAGATGCTTCAAGGGCAGTGTGCGGTGACACAGACCGACCAGGCGTAGATGAAGGATCTGATAGGGAGTGCCTTCTCACCATACAGACAGAGTTATAGAGATGTACAGCACGGAAACAGACCCTTCGGCCCAATTCATCCATGCTGACCTAATCTAGTCCCATTTGCCAGCACTTGGCCCATATCCCTCTAAACTCTTCCTATTCATATACCCATCCAGATGCCTTTTCAATGCTGTAACTGTACCAGCCTCCACCACTTCCTCTGGCAGCTCATTCCATACACGCATGACCCTCTGTGTGAAAAAGTTGCCCCTTAGGTCCCTTTTATATCTTTTCCCTCTCACCCTTTGCCCTCTAGTTCTGGACTTCCCTGCTAAGAGAAAATACCTTATCTATTTATGCTAACCTTGCCTGTCATGATTTTATAAACCTCTATAACGTCACCCCTCAGCCTCTAACACTCCAGGGAAAACAGTCTCTGCCTATAGCTCAAATCCTCCAACCCTGGCAACATCCTTATAAATCTTTTTTATCTGAATCCTTTCTAATGACTTGGAGATGCCGGTGTTGGACTGGGGTGTACAAAATTAGAAATCACACAACAGTGAGGGGGTGCATGTGTGAGTGTGGGAGTGTGTGTGTCTATAAGAGTGTGTGTGGGTGTCTGTGTACGCGTCTGTGTGTACCTGTGTCCGTGTGCATGTGAGAGTGTGTGTGTGTAGGAATATCTGTGTGTGTGTAGTGCAATGGTGATCACCTGTACTGTGACATGAACCCAAGGTCCTGGTTGAGGCCCTCCCTATGGGTACCGAACCAGACTTAAGACACTCTACACACACACACACACACACACACACACACACACACACACACACACACACACACACACACACACACACACACACACACATTCTCATGCTTTCTCACACTCACAACCCCCACCCCAGACAGACACACACACAAAGACCCATGTGCACACATATATTTTGTGGGGTGAATTTGTACTTGCAGAGTTACATTGCACTTTGCTCAAAAACTGCATACATTCATATAGAACTCTGAGCTCAAAAACTGCACGAATTTATGTTAAGCTCTGTTATCTCACTTTTTAGATTAGAATCAATCTAAACATCAGGTCATAGACAGAGAACACAGGGGGCGAACACCTTCAACATATTGTCTAGCTATCACCATTGTTAACAACTAACCCGAGAATGCAACTTTTAAAAAAAGGTTTTGTGATTTACACATGAAAGAAGTGAAACTATCACTGTATTCTAACAGATGAAAGGCTTAACAGACAATCAATTTTTCAATGTATAATTTCAGTTACATCACACTGCAAATCTTTGCTATAAATTCTGTGTTACGATCGAGCCCTCCACTATCACCTGATGAAGGAGCGTCGCTCCGAAAGCTAGTGTGCTTCCAATTAAACCTGTTGGACTATAACCTGGTGTTGTGTGAATCCTTTCTAGTTTCACAACATCCTTCCTAAAGCAGGGAGACCAGAATTGAATGCAGTATTCCAAACATTGCTTAACCGATATCCTGTACAGCAGTAACATGACCTTCCAACTCCAATACTCAATGCACTGCCCAATAAAGGTAAGTATACCAAACCCCTTCTTCATATTAACCAAGGGATGTCTTGGTGCTGGTTAGAAAGTTCTGGTGATGAGGCACTCTGCCAAATGACTTTGATAGTCTGCTCAAGGAGCAACCTGAAAGGATCTACCCTCTCCTTTTCCCTCATGCCAAATATCTATTCCTCAAAGAATTTCTCTGAGACAGATTATTTGGTAATTATCGCATTGTTGCTTGTTGGACTAAAGCACACAGAAACTATCGGTAATGTACTAGCGACTACACTCAAAAGGTATCCCATGAGCTGAAAAATGTATTGAGGCTGTGAAAGGAGCTAGAGAAATGTGAGATTCGCTTTAAGCAGATGGATGGTTCTGTTGAAATGCCACTTGAGCAGAGGTGAATGACAAAGAGATAAGCAGAGACAATTCAGTGTTTTTGAGGAGAGTGAGGGATTAAAGCTCTGATTCATGGTAAAAGCTCTGAGTGTGACCTAATGAACAGCAAAGCACGGCATTAGATATTTTTCAAAGCACATCAGGTTGATAACTTTTCATTAGATAAAGCTCACTGAATTAAAACTATGTCTATTTCTCGCTCCAGAGATGCTGCCTGACTTACTGAATATTTTCTGCATTTTCTCTTCTTATTTCAGATACTCACAGTATTTTGCTTCTGTATAATTAAATCTGGGCCTCTGTTATTCTAAACCAATGCTGCCAATTTATTAGCGACACCACAAGATATGAAACAGTCCCCTGTCCATTTACATTGTATTGTCCATTCCTTGATAGCTTTTCAGAATGTTCTGGAACTGGTGGGTTTTCCCTCTCTGTCAAGCATTGAAGATACCTCAGAATCTGAGATGGACAGCACGGACGTCGCTGACTTTGCTGTCTGAAGGTGCGAATGAATTTCTTTTGAGAGGCTCTGGGCATAAGAGGCAAGCTATTGTGTGTTGCATGCTACCCTATTCCGAGGCAATGTTGGAAGAGCCTGATCTGGTGCTGAAACGCCCCAGGAGGAGCTACACAAAACAGAGAGGGAGCGATGTAGTGGTTGTAATGAGGTTAGGCCATGTATTGACATCTCAACAATAATGGCAGCCAGCGTGCTGAATACTATACAGAAAGACAAAACTAAACTGAACACAAATAGAAAGCGGGTCAATAACATCAGTGCTTCACTGGAGGCTCACTGATGATGTTACCTAGTATGGTGACAAAACGTCTGAAAATGAACCTTCCAGCTCAGTGAGCAAACCTACATCCAGAGCCCCAACCTGAGTTACTAATCTTCTCAAAGCTCACTAAAGACAAACTGCTTGACTATTTTTGTCCAACTATTTTCTCTTCTCTCCCCAGAGGGGTAATCCAACAGGCAAGTGAACTTCCACGTTCCTATTCAGTTAGAATGCCTCTTATCCACATATATGTCCAGAAATGTTTGCAGATTGTGATTAGCAGCAAGAACTTTTGCATCTTTTCTCATATTTAAGCTGGAGCACTGCCTTCAAGCAGAATATCATTATCCAGTGTCTTAGTTTAAGATGGTTGACTCAGAATAAGTTGGATATTGAATCTGGAGTTTGAAAGCCTATATATTTTGGAACTCTCCTCCAGCTCTGCCTCCACAATGTTGAGTATCAGAATAACACCATGCAGTGATCTTTAAATTTAAGGTTTGCAGGCTCAGTCTTGCAACAGTGACACGATGTTCTCAATGCATAAATACTGTCTACACTGGTAGTTGGCTGAGCTGGTGAAACCACAAAAGGTCAACGATATAAAAGGAACCCAAGGGACAACATTTTCACAGAGAGGGTGGTCTGTGTATAGAATGAGCTGCCAAAGGAAATGGTGGAGGCTGCTACAATGACAACATTTAAAAGGCATCTGGATGGGTATCTGAATAGGAAGGGTTTGCTGGCAAATGGGACGAGATCAGTTTAGGACATCTGGTCAGCATGGACGAGTTGGACCGAAGGGTCTGTTTCTATGCTGTAAAGCTCTACCAATCTGTGACTTTTGAAATAACTGCACAGAGGCTGGTATCACCAAGTCACCCTTTATTAACACATCTAGAATCCTTGACACTGATCCAGCTCCCTCAGAGCCAGTTCTCAGAACACCTGACACTCCTGTTTATATCTGTCAGCCAGGGCTCCCTGATTGGACCAGGTGGACAGCCTTAATCAGAGAACTCAGATTCTATAAGATCCACCTGGCTGACCTCCTTACAATCACTGCAAGGGCTCTCTCACTCTGAAAAAGAGGATTATCGAAAAGCCGAGTTAAACATACCGAGAGTGGGACGAACATCGCCTCAGGATGAAGCAGGGGAATAACTAGGTAGGTTGCAACTGTTAATTAGCCACCATGCCAGGTTAATGCTACACAGTGGTCATGGCTAAAGACTGCTTTCAGTCATTGATACCTCTCACAGTTAAATACCTCGTTGGTTGCTCTTCAGTTTTATGTATGAAGGATGTTAACTAGGGTGAGTTTCTTGTGCAGTGGCAGCTGCCTGAGAAAACCATGTTATTTTTGTGATACAACCTCGTCAGGCTGAAACTTGAAGGAAGAGTGGGGGGGCGGGGAAGAACATTTGTCAAAAAGAGACCTGGAGCACAGTTCCTGGCCCTGGTTCAGTTGTTTCCTTTTTTTGAGAACATTTCTGACACAAGGTGAAGGCTAACAATGATGCAACACTGCAAACTTCGCACACGCACTTAAAATGTGACTTTTGCACAGTTGTATTGTCAAGTATACGGACTTGAGCCTGAGGTAGTGTTGATATTTTTAACTTGCAATTCCAGAATGTGTTCTGTGAAAGGAGGGATGACGTAATTAAGTGTATATCTGAAGAGAGAGAGAGAGAGAGAAGCCAATATCCCCTTGTCAAGTCAGACTTTATTTACAAATGAACAGTTCTTGACTTGAGTATTACCCCCTCAAAGCCAGCTCTCTGAGTGCCAATATCTCTGCCCATTCCCTTTCTATCTGTCAGCCAGGGCTCCCTGATTGGACCCAATTAACAGCCTCCAAACAAGAAACCCACATTCTATCATGTCCTGCCTCACAACAACAATTGTTACAATCATGACAATGGCAAAGATAATGTGTTCCCGATGACCCCCTCCTCAACAGCAAACTGCCCCCTGCAAATTATGTCCCAAAATGCCGACATGCAGACTCATAGAGAATCATAGACATTTCTAACCTAGAAGTTGACCATACGGCTCATCATGATCTGACTATACCTGTCGCATTTTCTAACTCTTTGCCCTGGAGGCTGTGGTAGCAGAGGTGAATATGTAAATATTACAAGAGTTACTGACTTAGCCTCCCTTTCAGGCATTGAGTTGTAGGCTCCAACCACACTCAGTGAATAACAATTCTCTTGTACTCCCCTCTTATCCTCCTATCTCTTATCTTCAGTCTGTGCTTCCTGTTTATTGACCGCTCAACAAATAGCTACATACCTCCATGCAGTCCCTTCCCAACATCAGCAATCTTCCAGCCCTCTTACATCTCACCCATGGCCAGAGAAGGTTTCAAAATTACTGCTGGAGCCTCTAACATCTTCTGCTTTGCCTCCTTCAACAGTTTAAAGCAGCCTTTGAAGACTCCCCAGCCCACAGGGTGCTTGGCAATTTTGGGTTTTTCACTACTTGGTCCTTATGTGGCCTTATCTGATCCCCTGGTGGACTACTGTGTACAGTTCTGGTCACCACATGATCAAAAGGACATAGTTGCTCTAGAGAGGGTGCAGAGGAGATTCACCAGGATGCTGCCTGGGATGGAGTGACCGGATAGGCTGGGTTTGTTTTCCTGGGAGCAGAAGACGTGGAGGGGGAGTCGGTATACAAAACACCGGTGGAAGGGTATACAAAATTATGAGAAGCGGAGATGGGGTTGATCGTGAGAACGTTTTCCCCATGGCAGACATGTCTAAGACCAGAAGGCATAAGTTCGAGGTGAGGAGTAAATGGTTTAGAGGAGATCTGAGAGAAAAAAATGTTCACCCAGTGGCTGGTGCAAATATGGGTCATGCTGCCTGACAGGGTGGTGGAGGCAGGAACTTTCATAACATTCAGCAGCATCTGGATGATCAGGTAAAATGTCAGGACACAGTAGGCTATGAACCAAGAAGCCAATAGGATTAGTGTGGTTAGTGTTCCTTGGTTGGCATAGACATGATGGGCCGAATGCTGTATAATTCTGTAACTCTATGACCCAAAGCCAGGAAGGCTGAGCTGTTAACCCTGTCCCAATCTACTGCCAGATCTCCAAGCCAGCACATTTTGAAGTTTACTCAAGGACAGGGGTTAAAAAGCCAGGTTTAATTCTATTGGTGTGCATTCTCAGCCGATCACCAAACCTCAGGATCATGAGACTAGCTCTTCCAACTACCAATGTCAATGCTACTGGTAATCGCCACAGCAACAGCTTAACATTCAACTCTCTGCTCTTTGCAAAGCTGGTCAGTGGTTAGCACTGCTACTTCACATCACCAGAAACCCAGGTTTTTTCCAGCCTCAGGTGACTGTGCAGAGTTTGCACATTCTCCCTGACTTTGTGTGAATTTCCGTCCACAGCCTGGGTTAGGTGGCATGGCTGTGTTGAAGTGTCTAGGTTGGGTCAATTAGCCAAGGGAAATGTAGGGTTATAGAGTAGAATGTGTGGGATGCCCTTCAGAGGGTTGGTATGGGCTGAATGGCCTGCTTCCATACTGCAGGGGCTCTATGTTAAGTCTACCAGTGTTTTTGAAAAACTTTTACCTTTTTGAACTCTTATTTCTAACCTGTACATGTGTTGTGTGAGCATTTACTCCTGTATATCATTATTCATAAACTCAATCTTTTTATTAATTCAAGAAAGCCTGATTAAATTGGCTTGATTTAATATTTTTATTTGGTCTGTGAGGAAGGCATCCATTAGGGAAGGGGAATCTTTTAACATTAACCTTGTTGTAATCAACTGAGGGGGAGTGGTGAATAAAGGAGGGGAGCCAGTTTATCCCTGCTGGAAAAGCACAGCAGGTCAGCCAGCATCCAAGGAGTAGGACAGTCGACGTTTCGGGCAAAAACCCAAGGCAATTCTCCTCCTCCTCGATGCTGCCTGACCTGCTGTGCTTTTCCGACACCACACTCTCGACACAAGTTTATCCCTCCTTACCCAAGAGCTTAAAAGTTTGTGGTATCCATCAAAACAGTAACAAATTGGGAAACTTTGCTAATGGGCTGGCCACAGAATGTCTCCGATATTGTTAAGTAACATTGCTGCGCGGACTTATTCATTCAACCCTCAATTACCAAAAACAAGGTCTGTTTCTTTACTCTAGGTATTTAAATGCCTCACAATTTCAGAATGGCAAACAGGACAGCTAATGTACCTTCCTACCCATGTCACGTCTGTGCCTACCTCGTTGAGAAATGCACTCCTGGACAAGAGCTAAAGAGCTAAAGTGGTTCATGGAGATTTGGGGATAAGGTCATCATGAAAGCATTCTACAGCAACAAGCCTTACAATATGGTACAAGTCGTTCTGCTATAATGCAGCACTTGCATTTCTCTGCAAACCTACTCCATAGAAAATCATGCTGCTTAAGATAGCGATAGAAAATTGCTATACTCATTCAGTGGAAAGTTTGGGTTATGCAGACAGTGACCACAATTCATCAGTTGTGTTGTAGCCGATTCACATTAACGAAACACATGTTATGCCAGAACAACCTGCACCATTGATTCTTCTTTTGTTTCCCAAGACAACGTGCAATCACATCTTTCTAAGGAACTCAGCCTTACCATTGGCAATGTTGCATCTCATTTGAAACAATAGAAGCTTGAGAAAATTGATTTATCTAATGCTCACAGATAAAGGAGCAAAATTGATTTGTTATGCAATGAAAATAATTTCACTATATAAGAAAAATCACCTTTAATGGTCGCCTATGGCATCACATTAGTACACAGCTCTTCCCTGCCATGTTGGCAATTTCCTTTAAACCTGCCCTGATTGATACAGCACAACTTTCCTCACTCTATGTAACTACAATTCAAACTGACTCTATTCTAAATACCTGATGTTGTATGAGGCCAGTGTACCATGTGATCCCCAACAAATGCATTCAGACTGTGCACAGACCCAATGTCATCTCCAGGCTGTGCTCAGTAAGCTCACCCCCCTTCAAGTCTGTAATTGCCCGGGGCTAGGTTCGTGGAGAGAGGAGTTTGCAGCCCTACACTGCACTGTTGCTAATCCCCCTGCAGCAAGGCACATGTTTATGTATTTCAAAAGACAACAGCACCAAATTCAAATCTGACCTCCCCCATGTTAACTCTCTTGACACATTCAGAGTAACACAGCAATAGTCAGATCGACTATGCTTTGTGTCTCAATCAATAATTGAATTGAAAGAAAATTGTGAAGAATATAAATAAATATTGGGTAATACAAAACTTCATCATAAAATCCTTACAGTGTGAGCAATTCCAACCCTCCAAAGAGCATCCCACACAATACCTGTAACCCTATATTTCCCATGGCCAATCCACCTAACTTACACACCCCCGACAATGCAGCATGGCCAATCCAACTAATTGGTATACCTTGAACTGTGGGAGGAAAACAGAGCACCCAGAAAAAACCTACGCAGACACAAGGCTAACGCGCAAACTCCACACAGACAGTTGCCTGAGGGTGGAATCAAACCCAGGTCTCTAGGGTTGTACGGCAGCGGTGCTAACCACAGAGCCACCACTCCATGCTTGCCTCATAGGATTTGTTAAAGGAAGGTTGAGTATGACAAATTTGATCAAATGTTTTGATGAGGGAAAGCAGGATTATTCATGAGGGCAATGCATTCAATGCGGGCCACAAGGGCTTTAGCAAGGTTTTTGATAAGTTCACTCATAACAGACTGGTCAAGATTGGCTTTTGGGATCCAAGGCAAAATGGTACATTGAGCCAAAATTGGCTGGGAGTCGGGAAGCAGAGGGTGATGGTAGAGGGACCTTTTTGTGAATGGAAACCTGGATTTGGGGGGTTCTGCAGTGCTAGGGCCCTCCCTGCTTGTGGCATTTGTTCATGATCTGGGCTTAAAGGTTGGGGGTTTGATCAAGAAATTTGCAAATGATATCTACAGTCATATGTAAAAGTGAGGAGAATAGCCAAAAATGGCAGGAGGACATCAATGGACTGGTCAGGTGGATACAACAGTGGCATATAGAATTCAACTCAGAATCTGCATGGAGTTTGCACATTCTCCCCATGTCTGCATGGATTTCCACAGGTGCTCCGGTTTCCTCCCACAGGCCAAAGATGTGCAGGTTAGGGTGGATCGGCGGTGCTAAATTGCCCATAGTGTTCATGGATGTGTAGGTTAGATGCATTAGCCATAGGGGGACGGGTCTGGGTGGGATGCTCTTCGGAGGGTCGGTGTGGATTTGTTGGGCTGAACTGCCTGTTTCTACACTGTGGGGAATCCTATGATTCTATGACGAAAATTGTGGTAAAATGCACTTGGGGAGGGCTAACAAGGCAACGGATTGCACTGAGACTTGTAAGACCCTGGAAAGTGCTGATGTTCAGAGGGACTGTGGAGTGCATGTCCGCAGATCCCAGAAGGTAGGGAGATAAGGTGATCATGAAAGCATATAGCATACCTGCCTTGATTAGCAGAGGCCACAGAATACAAGAGTGTGAGAGGCGCTTGCGAAAGTTGCTGTTTCTGCAAAAAATCACAAGGCTGAGTCATGGGGGGTGGGGTGTATGTTAAGTTAGATATGCTTGCACAAACAGTTACAAGTAGCTGCATCTGCAAAAATCACAAGGCAGAATCAAGAGGGTTTAGACCAAGAAATAAC
This sequence comes from Chiloscyllium punctatum, assembly GCF_047496795.1. Classification (NCBI taxonomy): domain Eukaryota; kingdom Metazoa; phylum Chordata; class Chondrichthyes; order Orectolobiformes; family Hemiscylliidae; genus Chiloscyllium; species Chiloscyllium punctatum. The sequence goes on from NC_092758.1 coordinate 86,572,110, forward strand.
TAACCGAAATGGGAGGTGATCGACTGGTAGAAACAGACGTATTGACATGACAGTTGCAATTGTCAAGCACATAGGGAGTTAGTATGAACAGGATAACCAAATAAGACCCAGTGTTGCATCAGCAAAAGAAATAAGACCCAGCTATTGGGGGGGTTGCAAACCAACAACAGGCCTCAGACAGATGTGATAAAGCAATTAGATTAGCAGCTATACAGAGCAATACAACTGTCACATATGATGCAAAAGGGGTGGTACAGAGGGGCTCAGAGAAAACTGTATAAATGTGCAATAAAATTATTCATAAGTGTGCCTACTTTGTGGTCACCTGGGCTCGCAAGAAAAGACTGCTTCAGAATTTGACTCAGACTGACATTATTGAACAGTGAGTTTTGTTTCTCACAAGAGCAAGGATGTTTCTGCTGGGTAAAATGCTGGTGAGGCAGCAAAGGGAGTGGTGTGTGGAGTTCTGGTCACCACATTGTAGGAAAGATGGGACTTCAGTAGAGAGGATGCAGAGATTTACCAGGATACTATCTGGGCTGGAGGATCTGAGCTCTGAGGAAAGATTGGATAAATTGAGGTTATTTGCTTTGGACCAGAGAAGGTTGAGAGGGGATCTGATGGAGGTGCAAATCTATGAGAGAAATAAATATAGTGGAGATAATGAATGGAATTTTCTTTCATTCAGAGGGTGGTAGGAGCCTGAAACGCACTGCCTGAAAGGGTGGGTCAACCCGCAACTTCCGGAACATTTCAGCGGTATTTAAATATCCATTTCTGTCGACTTAACCTTTGGGGTGATGGGCTGAAAGCTGGAAAATATCATCAGATTTTTATTGAACAGTATAGACACAATAAGCCAAATGGCCTCCTTCAGCTTTGTAAATATCTATGAGTCTAACTAATGCATTACCAGAAAAGGCACAGTTTGGTGGGTCGGTATGGACTTGATGGGCTGAATGGCCTGTCTCTACACCATAGGTATTCTATGAAAATGTATGATAAATCAGCATTATTAAAAATACTAGGAAAACAACTCACCATAACTTAAACAGATATTAAATTACAAACATTTCTCACTTGATATTCTTAACCTTTCTTTAATGTAGGGGGCTTGTCCAGCATTGAACATTAGTTAGCAGCACTTGCTATTGAGTGACCGTGTGGGAAGCACAATTTCACAGGTTTACTTGTGTCAGTGAACAGGTAGGCTTCAGTATTTATGCTTGTATTGACTGTTTTTTCTCACAGAATTACCAAACCCAGGAAAATGAGCCCCAGAGGAATTATCACTGCCTGTCAATGCTGACCAGAAGGTGTCAGATTGTGACATTGTTCACATAAATTGTGAAGCGTATTGTGTTCCTTGTAGCAACATCCTTTGCCTTCCCCAGAGAGATACATGTCCTCTGATCACCATCACTGATGTCTTTAAAACAGAGATAGAAATGGTGAGCTTTGGATATCTCAGTGCAGCTTAGAAATTACTGTTGCCAAGGAAATGTCTCATTGTCAGAATATTCTAACAAGCATCAAGACATCGCTTGGCCGGTGGTGAGAATGGCACTACCCGTGAGATCCTTAAAGTACGGTCAGACTCTCTGCGCACGCTGTCCTCGAAGCAGGGGGTAGAGACTGTCAGACGTCTCCTGCTGAAATGTCTGAAATTTTGCAAAGGAAATCTGGAGAGAGATGCGGAGGTTCATCCTGAACAGCTCCATGACTTTGTGCACTACGGTCTGTCGCCCGGGACGCACACCGAGACCAACATTGACTGCGCCAGGGGAAACATCAACTCACTGAAAATTGCTCTTGGGTCTATCCGAAACTTGTTGGTCTTCCAGAACAAGGAGTTGACCCCGACCGAGTGTTGCAGACTGGCACATTCCAAGGTCCAGGACTATGTGCCGAGAGACGCACTAAAGCTTGGGGCAGCTGTTGCCAAGGAGCACTGGGGAAAGGCCACGGTGAAAGGTGTCTCTGCCGAAGGTAACGGGGGGGTCCATTCAGTTACTGGACTGTGCCCCCCTCCCCCAGTGTCTCAAGTATATGTAAATGTAATCTTGTACAATCAGGAAATGCCTTTGGTTTGTTTGCTGGTTGCAGTTTGTTTCTTCATATGTTTACTGTACAGAATCAAACTGCTTCAGTGACTCTGCACACAATGATACTTCTATGAATAAAATATATATTTGAAACAAAAAAGAATCAACAACAGGCACATTTCTTTGCTCAGTATGCAATTGTTTTGTAAAAATATTTTGTAAAAAACTCTTCCTGAGCCATTGTTTGCTGTAGAGAATTCTATATTCTATGTTCTGTGCACAGATAGATTTTCTAACCCATGGGTTAATAGCTGTATTAAACAGAATAATGTCAGTGGCAGGGCGCAAACTGCAGATATAATCAAAGAGGAGATTAGAAACATATTCTTGTATTCATCATGGTCAAATTGTGGAATTTTCTGCCACAAATCAATGTTCAAAATAACAGGATTGTTATGGATGTGGATATACACTTGCTCCCTATCCCCCACCTTCATTCAGCTATTGAGCAACATCTTAAATACTCTCCTCCTCAATTGCTTCCTCAAAGATCTCATGGATTGTATCTACATCACGCTCCCCTGTGGCGATTTTGGATAGTGATCACTCTTAATGAAAAGCATAAGAGTCACCTGGGCAAATACATGAATAGGAAGGGATATGGATCCTGACAGTGAGGTCAGTTTTAGTATGGAAGGGCAAAATGTGTTGGCGCAGGTGAGGACGGCTGAAGAGCATGTTCCTGAGCTGGATTGTTCTTTGTTCTATGTTCATAATTTCCTGATTTGGCGGATTATTTCAGTCAGAGGATCCAGCTTCAATTCCCACTAGAGCACCGTGACAGAAGCTGACAGTCTAATGCACGACTGTGGGAGTGCTACACTGCCAGAGGTACCCTCAGCCAGATAAGACATTGAGATGAGCTCCGGCCTGCTTTATCAGGTGGACACAGATTATCCTGACTGCACTCCCCAGAGACGTTGGTTCCCAGTGGTATTATCACTGAACTGTTAATCCAGAGACCTAGATGATGTTTTGGGGACCCAGGTTCAAAATCTGCCACAGTAGAATTTGAATTCAACCAAAAGAAAATCTGTAATTAAGGGTTTAATGGTGACCATGGATCCATTATCGATTGTTGGAAAAACCCATCTGGGTCACTAATGTCCTTAAGGGAAGGAGGTTGCCATCCTTACCTGGTCTGACCTACATGTGACTCCATACTCACTGCAATATGGTTGACTCTATACTGCCCTCTGGGCAATAAATGCTGGTCCAGCCAGAAAGGCCTTCATCCCGTGAATCAGTAAAGGGAAAAAAAACTATTTGAAAGAAGAAGAAAACTCCAACCAGCACCTGGACCAATATTTACTCTGTATGCAACATCATCAAAATAAATACAATCTACCCATTATCAAATTGCTGTGTGTGAGAACTGTTATTAGATTCCCTACAGTGTGGAAACAAGTCCTTCGGCCCAACAATTCCTCTTAACAGTAAGCCACCCAGACCTATTCCCCTACCCTATATTTACTCCTGACTAATGCACTTAACACTATGGGCAATTTAGCATGACCAATTCACCTCACCTGCACGTCTTTGGATTGTAGGAGGAAACCGGAGCACCTGGAGGAAACCCACACAACAATCGATAATGGATCCATGGTCACCATTAAACCCTTAATTACAGATTTTCTTTTGGACGAACTCAAGATCTACTGTGGCAGACTTTGAACCTGGGTCCCACAGACACAGGGAGAATGTGCAAGCTCCACACAGACAGTCGCCTGAGGTGGGAATTGAACCCAGGTCCCTGGCGCTGTGAGGCAGCAGTGCTAACCACTGAGCCACTGTGCATGAAAATGATCAAGGTCAGCTCACCACCATCGATGAAAGTTGGTTCACAATGGCTGAACTGGCATGGAGGAATGGGGAGCAGGCATTTTTTCACGTTTTGTGACCATCCAGTTACTTTTAACATGAGTTTGTGTCGGAGGATTCCATATTTTAACCAGGGTAAATTACCGCCTGTGTGAACTGCTGCATTAAAATTACGAAGGCAGCTCACCACTATCTTCACCAGGGGAACTAAGGATGGTCAATAAATGCTGGCCCAGTCAGTGATGTCCATTTTAATAAGCTGGCACTTTTCTTACATTGCAACATTGACTACACAATCTATATTCCAAAGTGCTAGGAGCAAATTACTGTAGATGCTTTTATCTGAACTGTAAACAACAAGTGCTGGGGATTACAGCGTGTCAGACAGCATCCATGGAGAGAGAGCAAGCGAATATTTTGAGTCTAGAATGCTCAGGTCAGAATATAGTACTGTTTGGTCACAACTTATAACTTGGTTCCATTGTTTCTTTGGTTGTAGCTCGGCGTTGATTAAGTTTTAGATCTAGTAAGACCCAGAATGCTCTTTCAACTTCATCCTTGACGAGTTCAATGCCACCAATGGGCAACAGATAATTTGCATTCTTGTTCATTTGTGCAATCTTTAAAACATACCTGAAGAAAGAGTCCAAAGTTCTCTTTGTAAGGAGGATTTGGAGAGTTGTTTTAACAGGAGGAATATTACAGCATGGATCAGAGGTGTGAAGAATAGTGATTTAACTGTCAGAAAAAATACTCTGACAGAGGCTTGTTGGAAGCTAGGAGTGAATGTGCACTCTGAAGCGGCTGCAAAGGGGTACAACAGGTTCAATAGGTGGGCAATAATACGGCAAGTTCATTATAATGTAGGGCAGTGTAGAGTTATTCATTTTGGTTGTAACAATAGAAAACCAGAATATTTCTTGAAGTTGTTAATATTCATGGAGACTTGGGCGTGTTTATACAAGGAAAACAAGACAATAAGTGTGCAGAAAGAGTAAGTAGTTAAAAGGCAAATGGCACATTGGCTTTTATTTCAATGGGATAATAGTACAATTCCTTTTTACCTATTCACCTATGAGATGTGGGCTTTACTGGTTGGCCCAGCATTTACTGCCTGTCCCTAGTTGCCCCTTGGGAAGATGGGGGTGAGCTGCCTTCTTGAACTGCTGCAGTCCGTGTGCTATTGATAGACCCACAATGTCCTTAGGGAGGTAATTCCAGGATATTGACCCAGCGACTCTGGATGGATGGCAATATATTTTCAAGTCAGGACAGAGAAAGGCTTGGAGGGGAAACTTGCAGGGGGTGGTGTTCCCATGTATCTGCTGCCCTCATCCTTCTAGATGATGATAGTTTTGGATTTAGAAACTGAATGTGCACTTGGAAGGAAATTTAAAGAAGTCTTGTTACAGTGCACTGACACAACTGTAACTGGAATACTATTTGCAGTCTGCCTCCACACTTAGGAAATGTTATGGATTCATTCAAGGATGTACAACATAGGTTCAGGAAATTGGACTCTGGAATGACGGGTTGTCCTAGATGCTTAATAAATTGGACCTACATTCTCTGCATTTGAGAAAAACGCGAAGTGATCGCCAATTAAAATACACGATTCTGAAGGGCCTCGACGAGGTAGATATTGCTACCTCTGGTCAAGAAATCTCAACTGAAGGGCATGGTCACAAGATAAACAGCCAATGAGGAGAAAGTATAGTGCTCAACGTGTGGCAGAGCTTTGGAATTTTCAACTCCAAAGAGTTGTAGATGATTCTTCAAAACTGGGGTAGGAAGATTTTTGATCTCTCAAAACCAAGGGATTAGGGGAGTGAAGTCAAAAGCAACAAATCAGCGATGATTGTACTGAATGGCAGAGCAGGGTCAGTGGCCCAGATGGTCTAACCTTCTCCCTCTTTATTTTGCATCCTTGTGTTGTGGAGTGATTGCTTCCTTTGTGGTTCTAACACTGAACATATTCAGCAGTCTTGCATAACATTGCCAACAGCAATTCTTAGCCATTCAAGTATCATGTCACTAATATGTAACCCAAAAAATCAAAAAGGACGGGGGAACCAACAACACATTAGAACTTTAAGCTCCAATTTAAAATTGCAAAATGCTGTACAGAGGCAGGAGCTTGAGGGGAAGTTTAAACTATACTCTCAAAACCAATTTAATCAACAAAAGATGTTCAGCTCTCTAGTCAATACAATAGTGGCCAAGATGGAAACTCTCACCGTTGAGGCTGCACATGCTTTCGAATTTCATACAAGCCCTTATTTAAAGGACAATGTTCCCATTTACTTGACTTCAACATTGGCCCAGCCTGGGAGCGTGGATTTTAATAGCTGCGCTATTTTCTTCATGATTCAAGGTGACTCATCCTTTGAAGACCACACAGCGCCAAGAAATCAGATGACCTTGCAGTCGATTCGAGATCAGAGCCTGTGCCATTTTGCAATAACAATGGAGTTGACTGAGTGAGAACTATGAGGTTGGAAAAACCTTTACCCTGCAAACAAATTCTTCCCAAACACCAATCTTTGTGTACTGACATGCCCCACCTGGAAAAGGTGTGCTTTCCAAGCCAGCTTGACAAAGCCAACTTTTGTGCCATAAACTACGGTTGAGTTAAGTCTGTAACAATGTCCATGATCACTCAGGTTGGCTGCTCTTCCATTAAGAATTTACGGCATGCAAATTTGCAATGCCTGCTGATATCTGATCTTCTGAATGACACACATTAAAGACAAGTAACAATATGACAGGGGCGGGTAGAGCTCCTTAAAGAAAAGTTACAATATGACAGGTATGGCAAGTTAGAAAATGTTGCGTTCCATTTCAGCCATAATTTAATTGAATGACATAGTAAGTACAATGGGCTACATGATGTTGCCTGAGCTGCTGTGCTTTTCCAGCACCACTCTAATCTAGACTCTGATCTCCAGCATCTGCAGTCCTCACGTTTGCCTACATGATGTCCACCTGGTCCTATGTATTTCATCGTTTTGTAATTCATAGAGTCATACAGCCCAGAAACAGACTCTTCGGTCCAACCAGTCCATGCTGACCATAATCCCAAACTAAACTAGTCCCATCTGCCTGCTCCTGCCCCATATACTTCCAAACTTTTCCTATTCATGTACTTATCCAAATGTCTTTTGAATGTTGTAGTAACTGTATCCACACCCACCACTTCCTCAGGAAGTTCATTCCACACACAAACTGCCCTCTGTGTAAAAGATTTGCCCCTCATACTTAATAAAATCTCTCCTCTCACCTTAAAAGTGTGCCCCCTAGTCATGAAGTCCCCCATTCGAGGGAAAAGACAAACCATTAACCCTATCTATGCCCCTCATGATTTTATAAATCTCTATAAGGTCATCTCACGGTGGCTCAGTGGTTAGCACTGCTGCCTCACAGCACCAAGGTCCCAGGTTTGATTTCACCCTCGGGCAGACTGTCTACGTGGAGTTTGCACGTTTTCCCCATGTCTGCATGGGATTGCGCTGGTTTCCTCCCACAGTCTGAAGTTGTGCAGGTCAGGTGGATTGGCCTTGCTAAATTGCCCATAGTGCATTAGTCAGAGGGAAATGGGTCTGGGTGGGTTATACTTTGGAGGGTCGGTGTGGACTTGTTGGGCCGAAGGGCCTGTTTCCACGTGGTAGGGAATTTAATCTAATCTCTCAACCCCCTACGCTCCAGTGAAAAAAGTCCCAGACTTTCTTTATAATTCAAACCTTCTATACCTGGCAACATCCTGGTCAATCTCTTCAGAACCCTCTCCAACTTAATAATATCCTTCCAATAACAGGCCAGCCAGAACTGAACGCTGTAACAAGGGATATGTAGGTTTTTTGCAACTGAAAGGGATATGCTTAACTATGGACAAAGCACATTTACTCACAGCAGCGAAATAAAAAAAACCAAAAGAATTGCGGCTACCGGAAAACAGAAACAAAAACATAAATTGCTGGAAAATCTCAGCAGGTCTGGCAGCATCTGTGGAGAGCAATCAGAGTTAACTGGACCCGAAACGTTAACTCTGATTTCTCTCCACAGCTGCTGCCAGACCTGCTGAGATTTTCCAGCAATTTCTGTTCCTGTTACTCCCAGTGGCTGCTATGATGTATAATCTTCATGAGGACTCAAGATGTTTCAGTCAGCAACAGTCTGCAAAACTTGCACTCAGATGAGAAATCCTAACAAGGATGACAGACTCGATTGGATTTCCATTTTGCTGTTACATGCCTGAGGCTCAAAGCTCTGCCAACATTGCTCCGATGCCAACTATTGTCCACCTCCCAACCGGCCCCAGATGATTCTATTCCCCTACAACCTTCTCTCGCTCTCCACCTCGTGCTTTGAGGCATCATGCTGATTCTCACCTCTCAAAGCAAGTGTCCCTCTGACCTCCTTCACAGCCATAGATGTGTCGTCACTGCAAACCAGGGAATATGTCGTTTCTTTCTATATTTTTATTCATTCACAGGATGAGGGCATGGCTGACTTGGGCAGCATTTATTGCCCACCCCTAATTGTTGAGAGTCAACATGGGTCTGGAATCACATGTAGGTCAGACCAAATAAGGATGGCAGATTCCTTCCCTAAAGGACATTAGTGAACCAGATGGGCTTTTCCGACATCAACAACGGTCAGCATTCGACTCTTAATTCCCTTAATTCATTGCTGATTGTTCTGGATTGGATATCTCCACATCAGCCCTCAGCCTAGGTCAAAGCTACTCCAGTTTTAAACCTGCTTTTCTAGGCTTTTACTTGCAACAAAAGAACAATTTGGCACAAATGCCCAACCCATCAGTATCGTTTCTGGACGTTCCTCCCTGTCAAGGTTCAATGCTTTCTTAGGGAAAAGCTCACCTTTGCAAATGAATGTATGCAGCCCTCTGGATTGGATCTGGTTGTGATAGATTATCTTTTGCGATAACACAGTCACTGGGAAGGCTCAGGCATTGGGAATGGCGCTGTCACATACTGATTTCACTGCTCGGCCTCACAAACGGCTTTAATTCCTTTAGTGATCGGCTGCGGTTTGGCAATAGCCCGCATGCTAGAAGGTGGCCTGTTCAAATCCCACTCCTGAGCACAAAGTTAGGTAATACTCCAAAGCTGCACTGTCAGAGGTGCTGTGTATTCTTAAGATGAGACATTAATCTGCTCTGCCCTAAGACATCCTAGGGCACCACTCAGAGGGAGCTGGGGTGGAGGGGATGTTCCTTTGCTGTCCAGGCTGACAATCAATAAAACACATCATCTGGTCATTATTTCATTAAGCCACATGACACCGGGTTATGGTCCGACTGGTTTATTTGAAACCACAAACATTTGGAGTGCTGTTCCTTTGTCCAATGAAGGGACTGTGCTCCCAAAGCTTGTGATTTCAAATTAACCCGTTGGGCTATAACCTGGTGTCATGTGACTCCTGACTTTGTCCACCCCAGTCCACCCCCCGCATCATGTCATTTGTGTATTGCTCTCCGCGGGTGACTGCTGTGCGCAGACTTGCTGCCAGTTTCCTCTATCAGAACAGCACCTCCACTCCGAGCCATCTGGAAAAACACTTGGGGATAACTGGAAATTGTGAGAGGCGCCACAGAAATGCATATGTTTCTTTCCTCAGGAGCCCAGGCAGGGAAGATGGAAAAGAAAGAGCAAGATGAAAGATGGTTTTAGTGACCGCGCTTTGGAAACTTCTACAGGGATGATGTCATTTAATTTTCTGACAGATACGGTCCAGAGTGTTGCTGTAAAATTGCTTAAAAAGAATTGACAGCAAAAGGCAGTCTAGTTAACTAGCTTTGTAACAAACGGTTTTGGGAACACTATTCCTATTCCATCTTGCCTGATTTACCCACAAGTCAATCTGATTTAATTAACCTGGAGTTTTATTAATATAAATATTCCTATATTGATTGCTGGAGATGATGTATTTAGGGCTCAGTCATAAATCAGAGGCACTTAACTATGCTGCATTTGCTCTTCTCTATTAAATCAATTTTAATGATAAAATATTACCTGTTGGTATGACAGGCATGAACCTCCAACCATTTGCCAGCCCTCAGGAAGGTTACAATCTCAGACATCAGACATGCATTCTTAAGCTCAAAATCAATGCACTTAATCAGAGGTGCAACAGATATAAAGGACCTGGCAGGACATAAGGGGAAGTTGGTGGATTTGGATTGCTAAAGCCTTCAGGATTGACCTAGCTTTAGGATTAATCTCTCAGACCCTGCTGCAAGAAAGCTAGTGAGGCGAACCATGAAGGGATGCAAAAATGACAGAGTGCTTTTTCTCCATATCTGTCACAAAAATATTGTTGACGAGGGAGAGGAAGATTAGTTTGACCGAATGGGGCATTTGTAGGTTAGACAATTTTTGATGTTAACTCCGTGAATATTTGAAACAAGGGTTTTGACCATCGAGAAATGGGGAAGAAGATACCATCATTAATTAATACCAACAGCAATATGGCCACCTTCACTAGCCTTCAGCAACCACCTTCCAGTTTTCAGCTTACTTAATATGCCCCATTGTGCATAGAACAGATCTGACTCAAATGGATTGGAATTGGAATCAAAACTTGGCTAGCAAAACTGTAACTAAACAATGGTCTGACTTTAAAGAGGAGACAGATTTGATGCAGTGAAGACGTATGCTCACAGAGGGGAAATAATGTGGGGCAAACTAATCCAGAGCAGGCTGGGTGGAAAAGGAGACAGATTGAGATGCAAAAGAAAAAGTATGCTTGTGTCAAATGTTGGATGGATAATCCAACTGAGAAATATGGAAGGTGTAGAAAGCTCAAAGGAGTATTGAAAGAGAACAAATATGAAAAGCAAAACGAGTGAATGAGAAGAGCAACCACAGACCAATCATTCTGTTATAGAAAGGATATTAGAAAGCTGGGGGAGGTTCAGAAAAGACTTACCAGGATGGTGACAGGAATGGAGGGTATTAGCAATAAGGAGAGGCTGGATAGTCTGGGATTTATTTCACTGGAGTGCAGAACGTTGAAAGAATGACCTTATAGAGGTTTTTAAAACCCATGAGGGGTATAGATTGTGTTAACTGTAGGTGTCTTTTCCCTAGGATGGGGGATTTCAAGACTAGGGGTACATTTTTAAGGGGAGAGGAGAGAGATTTAAAAATGGGCGGCACGGTGGCACAGTGGTTAGCACTGCTGCCTCACAGCGCCTGAGACCCGGGTTCAATTCCCGCCTCAGGCGACTGACTGTGTGGAGTTTGCACGTTCTCCCCGTGTCTGCGTGGGTTTCCTCCGGGTGCTCCGGTTTCCTCCCACAGTCCAAAGATGTGCAGGCCAGGTGAATTGGCCATGCTAAATTGCCCATAGTGTTAGGTAAGGGGTAAATGTAGATGTAGGGGTATGGGTGGGTTACGCTTCGGCGGGGCGGTGTGGACTTGTTGGGCCGAAGGGCCTGTTTCCACACTGTAAGTAATCTAATCTAATCTAATCTAAGACATGAGGGCAACTTTTTTACACAGAGGGTGGTTCACTTGTGGAATGAACTTCCTGGAGAAGTGGTGGATGTGTGTACAGTTGCAACATTGAGTTAACTACATGAATAAGAAATGTTTGGAAGGATATTGGCCAGGAGCAGCAGGTGAGACGCGTTTAGTTTGGGGTTATGTTCGGCATGGACTGGTTGGGCCAAAGGGTCTGTTTCTGTGCTGTATGACTCTATGACTCAGTGCTGGGAAGATTCTAGAAACTATAATTTGTTTCAACAGTAAGAGCATATTTTGTCCAACTAACTTGCTATGTTTTGTTTTAATGAGGTCACAGAGATGGTTGATCAGGATAATTCTAGTGATATGATGGACATGGACTATCAAAAAAAACATTTAACCCAATGCTGCATAACAGACTTGTGAGTAAATTTACAGCTCACGAAATAAAAGGGACAACGGCAACATGGATCAATTGATTAAGTAACAGGAAACGGTGTAACGATTGACGTTATTCTTTTGGACTGGAGACATGTTAAAGTGGAGTTGCAGTAATCATTTTTAAAATCCTTGCTTTTTGCAACATGTAGTGAGCACCAAAACCTTAGTGTACAAAGCACAATTTTAAGTTGGTGAACATTTACGGATGTTGGAAGTGTTGCAAGCTGTGAGGAGGGCTGTGTAGAAATTCAAAAAGATTTTGGCAGGTTGGTGGAATCGGCAGATAAGAGTTGGATGAAATGCAGAGAAGAATGGAGTAATTAAAGAAGAATGCAGAGAGACTATATAAAACAAAGGGTACAATTCTAAAGGGATGCACGCATAGAAGAGCTGAGGTGTCCACGTACATGAATCACTGAATGGGGAAAGGCCTCCTGCCCACCACTCCCCTTTGCTATCAAGGGAGCTGTATCTATATTGAAACCCATCAGGTAATGGAAATGCATGCTTTGTTTAAAGCCTTGAGTCACATTAATCAAACTTGTTTCCTTGCAGTCCCATTTTCATTAAAGATCTCTGATCTCATCGTTCCGTGGTATAACTAACACACAGTGATCTGAGTGAAGGTCAGTGTTCACACTCTTTAATGCTCTGCCCACACTCGCTCCACTAGGCTAGCCTTTGGTTAGAGTCAAGATTAGAGTGGTGCTGGAAAAGCACAGCAGGTCAGGCAGCATCTGAGGAGCAGGAAAATCGATGTTTCGGGCAAAAGTCCTTCATCAGTGTGGTAGGTGCCTGCAAGACGTTGCCAGCAGAGTTAGTAGAGGCAGGCATGGTAGATTCATTTAAGGTGTGTCTGGACAGATGCATGAGGTGGTGGGGAGCAGAGGGATACAGATTCTTAGGAATTGGGCGATAGGTTTCGACAATGGATTTGGATCAGCTCAGGTTTGGAGGGCCGAAGGGCCTGTCCCTAGGTTGTAAATTTTCTTTGTTCTTTGTTCAGGAATGGGGCTGGGAGTCTCTGGGTGGAGAGCCTAGCCTTTGGTTAGCAATGCCTTGATGTTCAGGCCACACATTGGGAGCCTGGAGCACTGCTGATACGGTGGCTCAGTAGTTGGCATTACAACCACACAGCACCAGGCAGATTAGTTTAATTCCACCCTCAGCCAACTATCTGTGGGAGTTTACACCTTCTCCCTGGGACTATGTGGCTTTCCTCCAAGTGTTCTGGTTTCTGAGCAAAGGCATGCAGCAGAGATGAATCAGCCATGCTAAATTGCCCAGTTTGGGCGGGCTAGGTGGATCAGTCATGGGAAATGCAGGGTCACTAGGATGTTGGAGTGGCTCTGGGTGGGATCCCACTCTTCAGAAGGGTAGTGTGGGCTCGATAGGTCAAATAGCCTGCTTCCACACTCTTCGGTTTCTGTGATTTATGTGTTTTGCAGCACCACACAAAGGAAGGCGGTGCGTGTATGGAATGAGCTGCCGGAGGAAGTGCTGGAGGCTGGTACAATTACAGCATTTAAAAGGCATCTGGACGGGTATGTGAATAGGAAGGGTTTAGGGGAATATGGGTCAAATTTTGGCAAATGGGACTAGATTAATTTAGGACATCGGGTCAGCATGGGCGAGTTGGATCGAAGGGTCTGTTTCCGTGCTGTACATCTCCATGACTCTATCACTCTATGATGCCCCATTCAGCACAGGCAGAGGAAGCTGTGACAGTGTGAATCTATGGGTCTGTGGTAAGTGATGCCAATATTTCTGCCAGCTGGAGATGCCCTCAATAAGTGGAGACAGAGCCAGTTGCTGGCCGTGTTATGCTATCTCCCGCAGTAAATCTTTAAGGGACATGAGACATCATCGCTGTATCACATCATGTGACCTGAGGGTATAAATATCTGACTCCATCTTCTCTGGAGGCATAAGACGCTGAGGGAAAATTGCTATTGTTTATAACCGGTGAGCTTACTATTAGCCTGGATACCGAAACGTCTGTGAATGCAAAATATCAGCAGCTTTAATAAACATCTGTTAAATCTTTCAATACCATATCATCCATGTTACTAATACCCAGCAGCAGGCACAGCCCACACTATGCTGCCAATTCTTGGCTGGCCTTTCAAATTTTATTTATTCATTTGTAGAACGTGGCTGACCAACGTTTATTACCCGTTCCTAGTTGCCCCCGATTCAGAAGGTGGGGCTGAGCTGCCTTCTTGAACCGCTGCAGTCCACCTGCTGTGGATTGACCCACAATGCCAGCTTCTGGCTAGGCAGCGGGAAGGCAAGGTGAGGGGAGACTGTAAGCGTAATCATTGTTGTGGCAGGAATTGCCTTCTGGTACCACAAAGGACAAATTTCCATTGGACCATAAGACGCAGGAGGAGAACTGAGGCCATTCAGCCCATCAAATCTGCTCCACCATTCAATCATGGCCAGCGAGTTTCTCAATCCAATTCTCCTGCTTTCTCCACACAACCCTTGATCCCTTTCATAATCAAGAGCCTATCTATTTCCATCTTAAATATACTCAAGGACCATTGAATTTCCTTTCATCTGAGGGGTTCCTTCTGCTTTCAGACCAACTCCGAAGAAACTGTTTTGCTGACCAGCAGCAAAATCACAGAGTTCTGCACTCAGGGTTAATTAGGGAATTGACTTATCGTCATCATCAAGTTGCCGTCACCATTTTTTTATCTACAAAGCCCCAAGGTCAGCATCAGAAATGGTCAGGTTCTGAGCGGGTGAGTAACCAACTTGAATGAGCTGCTCATCTGGATGGGATAGGGTTAAAATTCACCCCTTTATTTCTGTTGTCGAGCCAACAATGAGAAGAGAAACATGTTTTCCAGGACTATTCTTCTTTTGGGTGGATGATGATTTGCAGGGGATCTCCGGGAATGTGTCAATATTTACCACATATTGAAATGCTTAGAAACCACAGGAGCTAAATGAACCACGTGCTTTCCACTCTCAGTAAAATGAGGGGGGTAAGAAAAGAAGTCAGGAGCCTTTGTTTGGGATAACCAGGCTCAGTCTCCAGCTGGCATCTTTTAGGATTTACATAATAATGAACTGAAACTTGCAACCCATTCTAAAAGATGAAAGACTTAACAATCACGGTTTGTACAATATGCCATTTTAGTTGCATGACACTGTAATCTTTTGCTATAAATTCTGTGTCTTATGATGTTATACCGCACAGCCACCTGATGAAGGAGCAGCACTTTGAAAGCTAGAGCTTCCAAATAAACCTGGTGATTTGTGATTTTTAATATTGTACCGAGGTATCTTTGTACAGATGGTCCTCTGCTGTTTGTAATTTTTATTAATGACTTAGATGAGGGAGTCGAAGGGTGGGTCAGTAAATTTGCAGATGATACGAAGATAGGTGGAGTTGTGGACAGTGAGGAGGGCTGTTGTCGGCTGCAGAGGGACTTAGATATGATGCAGAGCTGGGCTGAGGAGTGGCAGATGGAGTTCAACCCTGCCAAGTGTGAGGTTGTCCATTTTGGAAGAACAAATAAGAATGCCGAATACAGGGTTAATGGTAGGGTTCTTAGTCAGGCGGAGGAACAGAGGGATCTTGGGGTCTATGTACATAGATCTTTGAAGGTTGCCACTCAGGTGGATAGAGTTTGTAAGAAGGCCTATGGAGTATTATTGTTCATTAGCAGAGGGATTGAATTCAAGAGTCGTGAAGTGATGTTGCAGCTGTACAGGACTTTGGTTAGGCCACAGTTGGAGTACTGTGTGCAGTTCTGGTCGCCTCACTTTAGGAAAGATGTGGAAGCTTTGGAGAGGGTGCAGAGAAGATTTACCAGGATGTTGCCTGGAATGGAGAGTAGGTCGTACGAGGATAGGCTGAGAGTTCTCGGCCTTTTCTCGTTGGAATGGCGAAGGATGAGGGGTGACTTGATAGAGGTTTATAAGATGATCAGAGGAATAGATAGAGTAGACAGTCAGAAATTTTTCCCCCGGGTACAACAGAGTGTTACAAGGGGACATAAATTTAAGGTGAAGGGTGGAAGGTATAGGGGAGATGTCAGGGGTGGGTTCTTTACCCAGAGAGTGGTGGGGGCATGGAATGCGCTGCCCGTGGGAGTGGTAGAGTCAGAATCATTGGCGACCTTTAAGCGGCATTTGGATAGGTACATGGATGGGTGCTTAATCTAGGTTAGAAGTTCGGCACAACATCGTGGGCCAAAGGGCCTGTTCTGTGCTGTATTGTTCTATGTTC
The DNA here is from genome assembly GCF_047496795.1 of Chiloscyllium punctatum. Classification (NCBI taxonomy): domain Eukaryota; kingdom Metazoa; phylum Chordata; class Chondrichthyes; order Orectolobiformes; family Hemiscylliidae; genus Chiloscyllium; species Chiloscyllium punctatum. Next base: position 86,588,213 of record NC_092758.1, read on the forward strand.
TATGTTCTAGAGCTTTATAAGGACTGTAATATTGATCTTGTAACACTATTTGTTTTTATTTTCTAACTTATACTTAAGGTTTTGTTTCATTTGGTTGATTATTGTCCAATGTACCTAGGTTTAGAGAAAAGTTTTGTTTTGCATGCAGTGCAGACAGATCATACCATACAAAGATCACACGGTGATGGAACAGAACGAGGAATACAATGTTACGGCCGCAAAAAAGGCGCCCAAAAAGCAAGATTAACATTAAATTTGAAATTTGAGAGATCCATTCAGAAGGTCTAATAACTGCAGGGAAGAAGCTGTTCTTGAATCTGTTGATACGTGTGTTTAAGCTTTTGTACCTTCTCCCTGATGGAAGATGGTGGGAGAGTTTATAACCGGGGTGGGAGGGGTCTTTGATGATGTTGGCTGCCTTTCCGAGGCAGTGGGAAGTGTAGATGGAATCAGTGGATGGAAGATTTGGGTTTGTGTGATGGACTGGGCTGTGTTCACAACTCTGTGTAGTTTCTTACAGTCCTGGGTATAACAGTTGCCATACCAAGCTGTGATGGATCCAGATAGAATGCCTTTCATGGTACACCTGTAAACATTGGCAATTTGTACTAAGATGGCACCGGAAATGGTGACTTTGTACACTTTTCACTGTATTCATGTATTCTTGAACTTGAGTATGCTTGACAATAGTTTTAAACTTTAAAATTCTAATCAAAATGAACAATTCCCTGGTCAAGTGAACTGCAGATTTTATTCAGAAATCCAACCCATATTGGATGCACTATGGATGACACAAAAAGCCAAGATCTGTGCGGTACAATCAGGGTGCCTAGACTCTCAATCTTCTTGGAGCACCAGCACCACATATGTTTGGCATGTCCAGTTCCTGTGCTGCCCATTCCTGTACAGTAATGTCGTTCATGAAGACACGGTTACATTGATCTACAAGACATCTTGGTACCACAGACGTCCTGAATGAGAGTTCCCACAACCCATTTTATTCAGAATCCTTAGAAGTCAACAAAATTTCAGCGCATTCAAATTCAAGCCTTGAATGTCAAAAGGTGGGAACTGATCGATCAGTCAAAAACTGGAAATCCAACAGGAGGATCCGACTTATCTTGAAGTTACACCCAGCAAACTTAGCACAGGTCTGCTTGATGTACTTGCGTCATGAAATATTTTTAAAAATCTATTATTTGGAAAGTAACAATGCTGACATATAAATAAGTGATTTTCCATGGCACTTATAATATGGAATTTCACAGCATTGGCACAGACCATTATGAGTGACTGAAGAGGTTGGATCCTTCCTTACCAGTTGCCCTGTGGCATTTTCATGGGCATGTTCCTTTAATTGGCATGCAGGCAACTTTTAAAAAAATTACTCATAGGTCAGCTATATTTAAGATTAATAGGGTAGATATGGTAGGGGATTTTAACTTTCCAAACATCGACTGGGACTGCCATAGTGTTAAAGGTTTAGATGGAGAGGAATTTCTTAAGTGTGTACAAGACAATTTTCTGATTCATTATGTGGATGTACCTACCAGAGAAGGTGCAAAACTTGACCTACTCTTGGGAAATAAGGCAGGGCAGGTGACTGAGGTGTCAGTGGGGGAGCACTTTGAGGCCAGCGACCATAATTCTATTCATTTTAAAATAGTGATGGAAAAGGATAGACCAGATCTAAAAGTTGAAGTTCTAAATTGGAGAAAGGCCAATTTTAACGGTATAAGGCAAGAACTTTCGAAAGCTGATTGGAGGCAGATGTTCGCAGGTGAAGGGACGGCTAGAAAATGGGAAGCCTTCAGAAATGAGATAACAAGAATCCAGAGAAAGTATATTCCTGTCAGGGTGAAAGGAAGGGTTAGTAGGTATAGGGAATGCTGGATGACTAAAGAAATTGAGGGTTTGGTTAAGAAAAAGAAGGAAACATATATCAGGTATAGACAGGATAGATCAAGTGAATCCTTAGAAGAGTATAAAGAAAGTAAGAGTATACTTTAGAGGGAAATCAGGAGGGCAAAACGGGGACATGAGATAGCTTTGGCAAATAGAATTAAGAAGAATCCAAAGGGTTTTTACAAATATATTAAGGACAAAAGGGTAACTAGGGAGAGAATAGGGCCCCTCAAAGATCAGCAAGGCGGCCTTTGTGTGGAGCCACAGAAATTGGGGGAGATACTAAATGAATATTTTGCATCAGTATTTACTGTGGAAAAGGATATGGAAGATATAGACTGTAGGGAAATAGATGGTGACACCTTGCAAACTGTCCAGATTACAGTGGAGGAAGTGCTGGATGTCTTGAAATGGTTTAAAGTGGATAAATCCCCAGAACCTGATCAGGTGTACCTGAGAACTCTGTGGGAAGCTGGAGAAGTGATTGTTGGGACTATTGTTGAGATATTTGTATCATCGATAGTCACAGGTGAGGTGCCGGAAGACTTGGAGATTGGCTAACGTGGTGCCACTGTTTAAGAAGGGCAAGCCAGGGAACTATAGACCAGTGAGCCTGACCTCGGTGGTGGGCAAGTTGTTGGAGGGAATCTTGAGGGGTAGGATGTACATGTATTTGGAAATGCAAGGACTGATTTGGGATAGTCAACATGGCTTTGTGCGTGGGAAATCATGTCTCACAAACTTGATTGGGTTTTTGAAGAAGTAACAAAGAAGATTGATGAGGGCAGAGCAATAGATGTGATCTACATGGACTTCAGTAAGGCGTTTGACAAGGTTCTCCATGGGAGACTGGTTAGCAGGGTTAGATCTCACAAATTACAGGGAGAACTAGCCATTTGGATACAGAACTGGCTGAAAGGTAGAAGACAGGGTGGTGGTGGAGGGTTATTTTTCAGACTGGAGGCCTGTGACCAGTGGAGTGCCACAAGGATCGGTGCTGAGCCCTCTACTTTTTATCATTTACATAAATGATTTGGATGAGAGCATAAGAGGTACAGTTAGTAAGTTTGCAGATGACACCAAAATTGGAGGTGAAAAATGTGTTGCTGGAAAAGCGCAGCAGGTCAGGTAGCATCAAAGGAGCAGGAGAATTGGCTTTTCAGGCATCAGAAGGGCTTATGCCCGAAACGTCGATTCTCCTGCTCCTTTGATGCTGCCTGACCTGCTGCGCTTCATTTTTCAGCTCTGATCCCCAGCATCTGCAGTCCTCACTTTCTCCAAAATTGGAGGTGTAGTGGACAGTGAAGGGGGTTACCTCAGATTACAACAGGATCTGGACCAGATGGGCCAATGGGCTGAGAAGTGGCAGATGGAGTTTAATTCAGATAAATGCAAGGTGCTGCATTTTGGGAAAGCAAATCTTAGCAGAACTTATACACATAATGGTAAGGTCCTCGAGAGTGTTGCTGAACAAAGAGACCTTGAAGTGCAGGTTCATAGCTCCCTGAAAGTGGAGTCACAGGTAGATAGGATAGTGAAGAAGGTGATTGGTATGCTTTCCTTTATTGGTCAGAGTATCGAGTACAGGAGTTGGGAGGTCATGTTGCGGCTGTACAGGACATTGGTTAGGCCACTGTTGGAATATTGCATGCAATTCTGGTCTCCTTCCTATTGGAAAGATGTTGTGAAACTTGAAAGGGTTCAGAAAAGATTTACAAGGATGTTGCCAGGGTTGGAGGGTTTGAGATATAGGGAGAGGCTGAACAGGCTGGGGCTGTTTTCCCTGGAGCGCCGAAGGCTGAGTGGAGACCTTATAGAGGTTTACAAAATTATGAGGGGCATGGAAAGAAGAAAGAGACAAAGTCTTTTCCCTAGGGTCAGGGAGTCCAGAACTAGAGGGCATAGGTTTAGGGTGAGAGAGGAAAGATATAAAAGAGACGTAAGGGGCAACTTTTTCACGAAGAGGGTGGTACGTGTATGGAATGAGCTGCCAGAGGATGTGGTGGAGGCTGGTACAATTGTAACATTTAAGAGGCATTTGGATGGGTATATGAATAGGAAGGGTTTGGAGGGATATGGGCCGGGTGCTGGCAGGTGAGACTAGATTGCAATGGGATATCTCGTCGGCATGGATGGGTTGGACTGAAGGGCCTGTTCCAATGCTGTACATTTCTATGACTCTATGAGTGTGAGCATCGCTGCCTGGGCCAGCATTTATTGCACATCCCTAATCGCCCAGAGGGCAGTTAAGAGTTAACCATATCGCTGTGGGTCTGGAGTCACATGTAGGCCGGACAGGGCAAAGACCACAACTTACCCTTCCGAACCTGACAATCAACAATGGCTTCATGGTCATCAATAGACTCACAATTCCAGAATATTTGCTGAATTCAAATTCCACAATCTGCCATGGTAGGATTTGAACCTGGATCGTTAGTTGAAGTTTCCTGGATTACATGGTCTACCGATAATACCACCAGGCCATCACCTCCCTAAGAATTCCTATATCTGGGCAATTTGAGGCCTTTCAGGCTTTGAGGGAAACTCTCTGCAGTAGAGAGTAAGTAACTGAGAGGGTGTTTCAACATGGAGACTCCCTCTCACCAACATTCTTAAATCCTTAAATTAAAAATAAGTAAGCCCCTACTGTAAGGCAGGGGTAGGTGGTGGGTTCACTCAGGGGGAAGTGCTCTTCATATTGGCCTTTGGACATGCACCCAGGGAGGGACTGTGTCCGAACATGCCACTGTGCACACATCTCCAAGTGATTAAACCTACCCATTGCAGAGAGATATTGCAGGCTGTTATTGGGTAGCTGAGCCAACTGCAAGCATTCGAAAGATGACTAGCGTTGAGAATGGGTTTGTGAAAGCGTTCCTGGAGTTTCCCAACAGTTTGTCTTTCTCAGGAAGGCTCTCACTTCCATCTCGCCGAGGCCACTGCTACACCCTGGGTGCGATTGCAAACTCCCGACCTTGCGGCTGTTCATACTATACACCAGCAAAGTACAGTGTGACCGAGAAGCTCGTTTCTCCGAGATAGTGAGGGGCTCATAGAATCCCTACAGAGTGGAAACAGGCCTTTCGGCCCAACAAGTCCACACCGATCCTCCGAAGAGTAACCCACCCAGACCCATTCTTCTATCCTATATTTACCCCGACTACTGTATCTAACCTACACATCCCTGAACACTACGGGGCAATTTCGCATGGCCAATTCACCGAACCTGCACATCTGTGGACCATGGGAGGACACCCACACAGACACGGGGAGAATGTGCAAACGCCACACAGACAGTCGCCCGAGGGTGGAATCGAACCCAGGTCCCTAGCACCATGAGGCAGCAGTGCTAACCACTGAGCCACCATGCCGCACAGGTTTTGGGTTATGCTAAATGCCATTGACGGCCAATTGCTGCAGTGTCCTCCAGAGATAATACACATCCCATCTCCAAGGCACACCATAACATGGCAGTTAATAAGAAGCACATAAGATGTCCCTGTTTCATTTTAGAGGTGTATAGGTCTGGATGAGGTTTTGAATATGAAGAGAGGAATAAAGGAATTTAAACACAATGATCATGCCAAATCGAGAGGTGACAGAGGACCACATGTTTAAGCAGGACAGGATATGGCCAGCAGAACGTGTTCCAACTAATGTTTATGAGGGTCCAAAGATGGGAGATGGCTAGGAAGGTACTGGAACAGCCAAAAATATTGCAGGACTAAATTGCGTCACTCTCCCCCAATTATATCACTATAAAACGTCCACCTGCCTCCAATTATTTTGCAACCAGAAACCTGCATACAACACAAAGCTTGGCAGTGGTTGAAGAGAATGGATCTCCACCAAAATTCCCACTCCATTACAGCCCGTAAATTGGTGCTCATGGGACGCACCGGAAATAAGAAACAGTCCCTGGTGTTTTTACGGCTGCTGATAAAAATTTCATCCAGCCCTTAATGGCTAAAACCACCATGTGCGGAATCGAGAAAAGTCAAATCTCTACCTTAAAAACTGGACTTTGGATATCCAGTTTGCATTTTAATAACATCTGCACAGCCCACTCTATTATTATAACCCAAAACTGGACAGATGGCAATCATAACTTCTGCTTTCCACTGGCAGAGTAAGTCAACCTCTAATTGCCGGTGTCAGCAGTCTCTGCTACACCTGCATATTACCTCTCCATCTTCCTGATGTATTCACTCTCTTCCACTATGCTGCTTTCTCCACAACCGGTACATGACAATGTTTTAAATCCCTCTCTATCAAGGGTCTGCCACTGGTGACGCAGCACTGCAACAGCTACAGCTTAAGGATCCAAGTGACCCTTTCAATGACCTTTGACATACGGTCCCCTCCAGCACCTGCTGGAGCAGGAGTGTCCTAACTTGGTTCTTCTCTTACCTATCTAATTACAACAAGAAGATCTTGAGTAGTTGTGAGTTAAGCAGCAGAGCACTCATCGGGTGATTACTTGAGAACATACGAAGAGACAGAGTGGGGAGGCTCTCAATGGCGGAGTCCTCCTTTTCTCCAGCGGAGGCTTTGCTGCTCAGAGGTTAAATCGGTTCATGACCCAGGACACCTGCCATTTCGGCGAACACATTTATGTTGAGTGTAGGAGGTTACAACCCCTTTATTACTATTGGAGGGGGGGGGGCTACTCCTCAGTTCTGTTTCCACTTCAGTCTCACACTCCTGGCCACTTTGCCTCCTTCCGTAGAGGGTGGGGGTAGGAGGGGGATCGATGGACCTCCTGTTGGGTTTGTTCTTGGACCTGGCCAAGATCAACAGGCCCAGGAAGCAAGTGATTGAGGCGGTTGATCAACTCTAGTGACTCCCTCTGGTTCATGGTTACACCCTCAGCCTGGTGTCCCTGCAGAGGGAACACATGTCGTTGGCCAGTGTGCTTCAGACCTTCCACAACTTATGGGCACCACTTGGCCTAGAGTGCATTATCTTTATCCTCAGCATGTTACCTTTATTTAACAAGTTTGCTCGTTTCCTTTAAGGGCTGCGTCTTTAGTTAGTTTGTTAATTTGACTTGATTTATCGAAACACCTTGGCCTGTAAATTTCACTCAGATGTTAAGATGATGGATTTGAAATCTATTATCCAATTTTAAATCCTGCCAACTACACTCTTCATCATTCTTAACTTTTATTCTGTTAAAGTTTTTGTTACAGTGCTCTAGCTCCAGTACTACAGCTGGTCCTCAGTTAATTGATTCATTTATTTATCGTACTTTCCAACAAGTAGAAAGTACTTATCCCTTTAAGGGGTTATTGATTAGATCATTGGTTTGCTTGTTCTGAGTTTGCTTAAACATTTTCAAAAGAGACATTTCTTGTCACTACGGCTGGTTTTACAGAGTTCAGACTTTCATATTGCAATGTTTCACTTTGCAGATAAATTGAAAACAGAGTAAAGAATGACTTCTGGTTTCCTCCTTCGACCACTTCAAAAATAATGACTTCTCTTCCTGCCCCTGCGCAGTTTCCTGTGAAGTTTCCCAGTGGATTTACTCCCAGTTATCTTTTCTTGTTCACCTCAGAGATGCCAATTGGTGAACAGTCTAAAGTTAAGCAGTCAGAGCCAGTTGTAGGGCTCCATCACCCTCTTTGTGACTACTCTAGTGATCATGTGGTTAGCCTGCTTTTCTGATATCCAATACTATCTGAGCTATCAATTCCTGGGGAAGATTAAAGTCATGAGCTTCAGCCCCGAGAACTGACTCTCATCAGTGAATCTTTCTGAACCAGCCTACTGGCCACCCTCGGGCGACTGTCTGTGTGAAGTTTGCATGTTCTCCCCGTGTCTGTGTGGATTTCCTCCAGGTGCTCCGGTTTCCTCCTACAGTCCAAAGATGTGCATGTTAGGGTGGACTGGCCATGCTAAATTGCCCCATCGTGTCCCAGAGATGTGTAAGCTAGGTGCGTTAGTCAGGGGAAAGATAAGGGGAATGGGTCTGGGTGGGATAATGTTTGGATGGTCGGTGTGGACTTGTTGGGCCAAATTTCAGTCCTGCTGGAAGAGCTTTTGCCCGAAATGTCAATCTTCCTGCTCCTCGGATGCTGCCTGACCTGCTGTGCTTTTCCAGCACCACTCACATCTAGACTCTGATTTCCAGCATCTGCAATCCTCACTTTTGCCTTGTTGAGCCAAATGGCCTATTTCCACACTGCATGGATTCTGGGATTCTGGGAAATGAATCTTGGTATCTGAACTGACTACGAGCTGAGATCACAATATTCTTTCTGGCAGTTTATTTCCATCCCTGTGAAATCAGCCATATCCACTTCCATTTGACTTACATGCTTTTTTTTTTGACTTCAAGACTTCAACAATTCAACGAATTATTCCCAGCATCCGACCTCCATAATCATTCAGCTGATCCAGAACTCTGAACACTGCAGGTGGACTACATCGGTTCAAGAAAGTGGCTCAACTCACCTTCTTGAGACCAATTCAGGATGGGCACTACATGGAGGCATGGGCGATCATGCTCATAGCTCAAGAAGGAAAGAAAAACAACAAACACATTGCACAATTCTTTAGTTTCTACGCAACCCATTTGAAAATGTTACAGCACACCTCTGGAACAGGTTGGACTTGAACCTGGGCCTCCTGGTTGAGAGCTACAATTGCAACCACAAGAATCCGATGTTGCACCCTCTTTTTATACCCAGAAATGCCCTTACACACAACTGAATATTTTATGCTCCCCCATCAAACCCCACGTTGTGCTTTTCTCATCTGTTAACCATCCTCAGTAAACCATTCATGCTTTCCAATTGATTAATTTGCAACATTAAGCCCAATACAGACCATCAAAGGTGAGGAAGAAAGAGGGAGAGAGAGAGGGTGGGTACTGTGCACCTTTCACCATTAGTTCAATGGCCTAGATTAAGCCTCACCAAGAAATCTGGCCTCATTTCTGGATCAAAAGTGCAAGATAGACTCACTTGGAAAGGCTCCTAAAGTTGATGCTCATTTTCACAGGCATTTGTATGTACTTTGTACATGATTTTACATGACAAAAGATATTTAACTCACTGAGAAGGGACTTTTGTACTCGTCTGAAACTATTGAAATTATTCAGCCTTTATTATAAATGAATTTTTAGCGATTTTATTCCATCCCTCACAGATGGACTACTATTATTAAAGTATCTATTTCTGGTGATAAACCCATTTTCAGTTGCATTAATAGAACTGCACTAGATTACCTCTCTTAAATATATCAAACAACACATTTTAATAGAATTAAAAGAAATAATTACCTTCTTCGTTGGTGTTCTGATTAAACTGAATCATTGAGGATTTTACATTTGGGATTATGCACATTAATTTCATCAGCAGTTTAATCTCACCAATGCAACTTTGATCACTTTTAAGGTACAATTCCCTCATTGAGGGAGAATTGCTGCTCTTGGCATCTTGCAAGAGTGGGATGAGTGAGGGAACACGTTATTGCAGATGCTGCAAGCTGTCCTGAAAACAACAAGTGCTGGAGGTCACAGCGGGTCAGGTGACATCCATGGAGCGAGAGCAAGCTAACGTTTCGAGTCTAGATGACTCTTCATCGAGAGGATGAGTGAGATTGGAAACCAAGGACATTGGGTGGGAGGGGGGAAGTTCTATCAAACAAATCCCAATCCCCCTACAATACTGCCTGCTGATCCTTCAACACACTGTCCTGCAGTAAGTACCAAACTAAACCAGCACACACTTCCCAGTGAGATTTCCTGGCAAACATCATAAACCCTCAATCAGCAGGATAAACTGCACACAGAATTTCTGCTGTCACTTTATTGAAAGGCTGCAGGATTCAGACAAGTTCCTCTTAAAGTTACAAGGGCTCTGAGCCATAATAGATAATGATGTAATTGTGGTGGCATTTCTTAATTAAACATGTCGTTACCACTAATACCATAAGCAAGGACATTCTCCTCTGTGTCAGGAGAACAAGCAACTCATTTTTGCAGCTAATCCATCTCTTTTGCATCTATTCATTGCCATGGTTACCTTAGGCCCCTTAGAACCAGACCTAATTAGCACAGTGGACCTAATTGGTTACATGATACTTGTTGCCAAGCACGAAGCATTTATTTAGCACATGCCAACACCCAATGCAGGGATTATCAGTGAGCTGTCTCCTTTTCTCTCAATCTGAAATCATCCCATGAGGAAAATGAGGAGCAGCACGATTGTGAGACCTTCCAGCATCCTAAACAGTTACCATGGTAATATTTGCGATGTGACCAAATTTGAGTTTGTTTCAATTTTTGCATCAGATTACATGAAGGAAGTCTTCGATGTTGACAACTGTTAGTTACAGTCTCTCCCATTCAGTACTTTCCGCTAGTCAAGTGAATCAGACACTGAAAGGAAATCAATTTCTGGTTTGCTGAGAAATAGCAGACAAATACCGCAGCCACTGGGGGGAGGACATGGTCCCTTGCCAACAATTTCCCATGTAGCAAGATTCCAATGTGGGCTCTTGTCTCAGGGGAAAGGTCACAGCTCCAAACACTTCCTGTGGATGCTGGGTTAGTTAGTGCGATTACTGTTGCTGGCACCTCGTGGTATTCCCCACCTCCTCCATAACATATTGCACAATGGGTAAGGTTGTGTTTTGAAATAACTTGCTTCTACAAATCTTCCTTTACGTTGACCCTATCTAGCGGTTAGTGGTTTTTTTTTTCTTGATTCGCAGGAAGACGGTGTCACTGGTTAGGTGGACATTTATTGCCCATCCCTAATTGCCTAGAGGGCAGTTAAGAGTCAATCACATCGCTGTGGGTCTGGAGTCACATGTAGGCCAGACCAGGTTTAGGAGTAGCACACTTCTTTCCCTCAAGGGTTTTGTGAACCAGATGGGTTTATCCCATAATCAGATTCATGTTTGTCATTATACTCTTGAGTCCAGACTTCTTTTGGACTTTGAATTCAAATTCCATCATCTGCATTGTTAGGATGCAAACCCAGGTCCCTAGAATATTTTCCTGAGTGTCCGGATTCACTGTCCATTGATAATACCACCAGGCTATTGCCATCCCTGAGGTAGAGCATAACCTTGCCATACAGACTAGACACTGCTCTCAGACAACAAACAAGTGTGTGCTTTCTCAGTGAAAATTTACAATTATGTTGCCATGGTTGGAGGGTTTGAGCTACAGGGAGAAAGTGAAAAGGCCAGGGCTGTTTTCTCTGGAGCGTCAGAGGCTGAGGGATGATCGAGGTTTATAAAATCATGAGGGGCATGGATAGGATAAATAGACAAGGTGTTTCTCTCGGGTTGGGGGAGTCCAGAACTAGAGGGCATAGGTTTAAGGTGAGAGAAAAAAAAGGGACCCAAGGGGTAACTTTTTCAAGTAGAGGGAAGTTTGTGTATGGAATGAGCTGCCAGAGGAAGTGGTGAAGGCTGGTACAATTACAGCATTTAAGAGGCATCTGGATGGCTGTTTGAATAGGAAACTTTAGAGAGATATGAGCCAAGTGCTGGCAAATGGGACTTGATTAGGTTAGGATATCTGATCGGCATGGATGAGTTAGACCAAAGGATCTGTTTCCATGCTGTACATGTCTATGATTATGATAAGCCCATTTGGTCAGGCAGAACTACTAGATCATTAAGGAATTGCTACAGGTCCCTCTACTCCCTCTGAAACTCAATGTAGAACCAATGTCTCCACTCTCAGGCTGCGTATGACATCAAGAGATTGGCTGGTGCCAATGGAACACAAACACCAATCCCCTCAAATCCATAACCTTAGACAACAATTTCCTTATCTTGACCACGTCCTGGATCTGTGGATGTTGGTCTGGATCCACTGGATTCACGTGCAGCTTAACTCCATCAACTTGTTGATCCAATTGGAGATCTTCAGCTCATGCTTTGTGGTGTCTCTCCAGTGAAGTATAATTCCCCAGCACTAGTTCTATTGCCGGCATTGACTGTTCTGTTGTATCAGTTTATTTAGGAGACTGTTCTGTCACCTGAGCATCATCAGTGAAGATTCCTGACTAAGATCAAGTTAATTTTGATGATCATTCTCGTTCAGTATTGCATCTTCTCACTAGTTGTGCTAAGTTTTAGCTTCCAGTTTGGTTTCAGCTGCAATGGGAGTGGAGGTGTGGTGCAATATGAGGAAAAATTGCATCGACTGGGCTTATACTCACTGGAATTTAGAAGAATAAGGGGGAACATCACAGAAAAATGCCAAATCCTGAAGGGATCGGACAGGCTAAATGGAGGAAGAATGTTCCGGATGTTGGGAACAAGGGGTCACAGTTTAAGAATAAAGGGTAGGCCATTCAGGACTGAGATGACGAAGAATTTCTTCACTCAGAGAGTTGTGAACCTGTGGAATTCTCTCCCACAGGAAGCTGTTGGGGCCAGTCCATTAGATAGATTCAAGAGGAAGCTGGACATGGCCCTTGTGGTTAAAGGGATTAAGGGGAAGGGGAGAAAGTGGGAGCGGGAAACTGAGATTGCATGGCCAGCCATGATTGTATTGGAAGTGGGGCAGGCTCAAAGGGCTGAATGGCCTACTGCATGCACCTATTTACCATGTTTCTCATGACAAAGCAGCCCTATGATCCAGTAGGACAATTGCGACTTTACCTTTTGCTTATTAGGACGTGCAATGAACTTTCTTGTAATCTCAGAATAGTGCCGTTTCAAAGCAAGAACGGCAGTAGCAAACTCAGACAAGTAACCCTTGCCCAATACCAAAGCTGGCGGAGATAGCAAATACAAAATGCATCAATCACGTATAGTTGAATCATTTGGATTCAGTACCCTTTCATTTCGTAGGCAAGAATGCCCAGTTGGCACATCTTTGAAGCACAATCATAATTTATTTATCAATCTTGTCTTAACAACAAGAAGAAAAGCCCCTCAGAAATGCACAATGAAAACCTGCCATTTCCATAAACTTGATCAGACCTCAAAAATATACTGCTCCCTCCACTGGTATTTGGCACTGTTCTGGGTCTACATAATACACTCTGGAATAAAAGCTGAATAGTGGGGAACCGTTACTGCCTTCGCCCACGCATACAACATGAAGCATTATGCTTGGGTCAGGCATTCTGTATAATGGGACAAAATGGGAATTGATTTTAGCATATGGAGACTCTGTACTAGGACCCAAGATACCTTTACTTGGCGCAGTTTGTAACTCAGATACTCAGCATGGGTCTTCGCTTTCCTCCTTCAGCAGCTGGCTGCAGTGAAAATAAAGCAAAGTCTGCCTATTTCACTCCCATTTCTCTAGCTTTCCAGTGAAGACCATCAAAGCAGCAAGAACAATGTGGCATGTGTTGGCAAGAATCACTACAGTGTGGAAAGAGACGATTCAGCCCAGAGAGTCCAAAACTGACCCTCTGCAGAGCATCCCATTCAGACCCAGCTGCACCCCCCCCCCCCCCCCCCCTTCCCATCCATGTAAATCCCACATTGACTATAGTTTGCACATTATGGGGCAATTTAGCATTGCTAACCCACCCCAACCTACACATCTTTGTGGGAGGAAACCCACACAGACACAGAGAGAATGCACAAAACCCACACTGGATTCTGCGAGAATCAAACGTGAGTCCCTAGCGTTGTGAAGTAGCAGTGCTAAACACTGAGCCACTGTGCCTCCCTTACAGTTGTGTACTGTAATGTAGGTAGATGAACGCATCTTTCACCCTCTGCCTCTCCTCCAAATAATATGGAGGAGCTGTGAAAGGACTCCTGAAGAAGGGTCACCACATCTGAACATTAACCCTGCTATCTCTCCACAGACCCGCTGAGTTTCCCCAGCAATTTCTCTTCTTGTTTGTGAAAGGATCCTGCTATTTCATACAAGGTTCCTCCATCCCCTTCACACTGTCACAGTCATGAGTTGTTACAAAACCTGACAACCTCTAATTTCACACTGCCTTCATTGTAAAGAATGTTTACTTCCCCGTGTTCATTTACCTACCTTCTCTCAACTAAGTCACTGCCTGGCCCCATCGAGTTCACCACATTCCCAAAATTTAGGTAAAACTGAAACAAAAGGGATTTAATCCAGTGCATTTGCACACAATGGTCCTCTGTGAAAGAACAGAGATGCACTGTGCTATTATGATAGTACTGACATCAAAGACATACAATTAAAACACACCTATCTGAGGTTCTATAATTCACCCTTCACTAAAAGAATTAAGGAGCAAATTTCTGTTATTGCTGGAATCTGTACTTAAAACAAAATATGCTGGAGATCACAGTGGGTTAGGCAGCACCTACAGAAGGAGGGAGGCGATGGCTGAGTGGTATTATGGCTGGATTGTTAATCCAGCAACCCAGGTAACATTCTGGGACCTAGGTTCAAATCCTGCTGTGGCAGATGGGGGGGAGTTTGAATTCACTAAATCCATGGAGTTAAGAATCTAATGATGAGAATGAATCTAATTGTTGGAAAAGTCCATCTGGTTCACTAATGGAAGGAAACTGCCATCCTTACCTGGTCTGGCCTGATGAAGGGCTTACACCCGAAACATCGATTCTCCTGCCCCTCAGATGCTGCCTGACCTGCTGTGCTTTTCCAGCACCACACTCTCAACTCTGATCTCCAGCATCTCACATTCTCCTGGTCTGACCTACATGTGACTCCGGACCTACAGCAATGTGGTTGATTCTTAACTGCCCTCCGGGCAATTAGGGATGGGTAATAAATACCGGCCTAGCCACTGACACCTCATCCTGTGAATGAATGAGAAAAGAACAAGCTAATACTTTGCATCTAGATGACTCTTCACGGAGAGTCACCTCGAATCAAAGCAGTTAGCTTGCTCTCTCTTCACAGAAGCTGCTTGACCCACTGTGATCTCCATCATTTTTTGTTCTCCCTAAAAGAATTAGAGTCATATTCCTCTTCTAAAGGCAGAGATCTTTCCTTCACCTTCCTGTCCCCAACACGGGGCTACGGGGCTGCACTAAAAAAGAACCATTTCATTCTCCATAAAGAGTTGCAAACTGCAATCTGTAAAACGGTGTGTTTCTAGGCTTCAGTGAGAGTTCCTGTCAGTCCAGAATGCGTGATAAATAAACACAATTCCTCAGCTAACAAGGTACAGTATTCACACAGGGGCGCAAGAGCCTGGAGAACAGAATGCTTCTCATGTCGTGGCTAATAAGCCGATTTTACTGCAGGAGAAACAATCAGAATGAATGTGCAGTATTTAAGTTTGACATTATACAGCGCATGAAGCTAATAGCATAATCAATGAGTCACCTACAGAGGCAGAATGAATACTGCTTCAAAATGATTTATTTGCTTGCTGTTTGAGGCACTGGGCCAGCAGTGAAGCACTTTCTGTCTCTGTAATAACCTTAATGGAATGTGATTGCAGATGGCTTGTTCATAAATAAATAAATAACGCTAAACGCAGGCCCGCTGGCAAAGATGCAGCACACTTCATATCTTGTCAATAAAAAATTCTCAAATACTCAAAAAGAAAAGGAACAGAGGGACCCAGTGCATACAAATCACTGAAGGTGGCAGGACAGGTTAAGGAAATCATTGATTGTGGGCTATTGGGCAGTTTTTGGGCACCCCATTTTTAGAAAGGATATGTGAAGATGTTAGACAGGATGCAGAAACAATCCATGAGAGTGATTCTGGGAATCAGGAACTTGGATTATAAGGATAGACCGGAGAAGCTGAGGCTTTTCTCCTTGGAGAAAGTGAGGACTGCAGATGCTAGAGAGTCAGAGTCAAAAAGTGTGTTTTAATCTGCTTCAGGCCCTTTGGCCAGCTCCAAGACCAGTGAGGCTGCTGGGTCTCTGACTCCCTGTTTCATTTTCCCTTTGAAGCTATGGCAGGCTCCAAGATGGCTGCCGTCTGCCTTTGCTCCATGTGCTGGCAGGTGGGTCCTGGCTCCGGGTTACAGTTGGCATCACTGATCGGATGCTGAGACCCGTCTCCGGCCTAATGAGAGTGTTTTTCATGGTCGCCCTGTCTGTATGGCACAGTTAAAGCACAGTGACAGGATCCAGAACACGCTAGAGGGAAGTCAAAACCACCAAGGGAATGGCATGGTGGCTCAGTGGTTAGCACTGCTGCCTCACAGCGCCAGGGACCTGGGTTTGATTCCAGCCTCGGGCGACTGTCTGTGTAGGGTTTGCACATGCTCCTTGTGTCATATAGAATCTCCACAGTGTGCAAGCAGGCCGTTTGGCCCATCGAGTCCAAGAGCAAGCCACCCAATCACAATCCCCTCCCTACCCTGTCTTTGTAACCCTGCATTTCCCACGGTCAACCCACCCTAACCTGCACATTTTTGGACTACGGGAGGAAACCCACACTGACACGGGGAACTCCTAACCAACAGTCGCCCAAGGGTGGAATGATTTCCTCCCACAGTGCAAAGATGTGTAGGTTAGATGGATTAGCCGTGGGAAATGCAGGGTTACAGGGATAGGGTGGTCTGGGTGGGATGCTCTTTGGAGGCTCAGTATAGCCTTGATGGGTCAAAAGGCCTGCTTCCACCCTGTAGGGATTTGATGATTCCCATCAGACTGTGGGATTAAACCTTCTATTCTCTTTCTTCCCACAATATTATGGATCCCAGGATTACAGAGTACTCCATTCATGTCTAGTCATCAAACTAGCCAAGAGACAAAAGGCACAATTTGCATTTATACAGCATCAGCTTAGTCTACAGCCGAAATGAATTAAACAGAGAACAGTTTCCTCTTTTATCCAGTTTTAGGGAAACTTTTATGCAATGTGGAGAAGCTTCATCTTTCTCTCCCAACAGTGTGACTGGTGCCAACATCACTACAGAAAGCAATGGTTGCTTCATGATATTTCAATGCTCCACTCCAAGCTCAGAGTGTGATTGTGAGTTGTTTTGCAATTGAAGTACTAGTAATGCTGTCTCTTATTGGGAACAGGATTGTACTGATTATGAATACAGACCCAGGAGCAGTATGGATGAGCTCCTTACTGCTGGATGTATAGAGCTGGATTTGAAAGTGGAGACAGGACGTTTAGACTCTGACAGGGCGGGCAACTGCAATGGATCCTTGAATATCCGGCATTAAATTATCCCAATATTGGATTATCCGGCAAGATCGCAAGGTCTCGATGCTTGGCTAAACTATGTTATCCGGCAATCAATTATCTGGAATTCGATTGAATACTTCCCGCTTGTGTCTTTCGGATAATCGAGGCTCCTCTATGTAGGGGTGGGCATAGCAATTTGCCCTACCTGCTGGCATGTTGGATCCATCCTGACCCTCGGCTACTCTTCCAGAGAGGGGTGGGGAAATGGCAGGGCTATCCACCCACGTGATGGGAAACCAATTAAAGGGATTCAATGCCTCTGAAAAGAATATGTTGAATAAGGTAATGGTGCTGACAGGGTTAATGTTAGCAATGGTATTCAGCGCCACCTAACTGGATCATGTCACAAATGTGGGAGAAACAGAAAAATCTTCAACCATTGTACAGTGGAGACTTATGTCCACAGGTCTTTGATTGTATCAGAAAAAATGTCAATTGTACCTGTGCTGTCAAGCAACAATCTCCATTTTGTTTAAGACAAGAGTCTCTTCTCATTCAAACTCACGAGTGGTTTTCTCCCACCATTCTAAACTAAGCGGATTCTTCCAGCCAGTCAAGGGAACAGAGGCTATTGTTAGCCAACTCCTCCAGCCACAGGCCGGTGATCATTCATACGGCAGCACCCCCAGGAGCCTGGGTTTGTCAGGCCCCAGAAGGTGTGAGGGACAGGTGGCAAGTTCTCCAGTCAGGCTTTCGGGCCCTCTCCATCTGCCTGACTCAGCTGCGACTCTGTGACTTGAGGGGGTTTCTGTTTTTAAAATTCTCACTTTTTTAAAAAAGATCGGAGACAGGGTTACATAAATAGAGATGCCATCTCCCTCACTTAAAGCCTCTATCCTCCTTTTACCCTTAGGCCATCAATTCCGCAGGCCCGTTAGTTGCTCGAAGACTGCAAGCATGGCTTCTGGCCATTAAACTGGGACAATTCAGGGGAAGAAATATCACAGAAAAGGTGACAAATCCCCCACAGGGCCAGCTCTGACCTTGACTGAAGCACGTTGGGGTAAATTCTGTCTTAGGTGCCAGAGGCTGGAAGTCAAGAATAAATTTTCAACGTGCCTACGGTCTGGAAGTAAAACAGCTTTGCGAACCGGCCAATGGTTAAAGGAAGTGCCGCTGATTTTGAAGGCATTGCAACTTTTAAAATAAAACTTCCCTTCTCATCCACCACCCCCTGCCTCAGAGGTTTATCACTAATGTTCCATCACTGGCAAAAATACATTGGCTGTCACACCGTCATAACATTGCAAAGGAACAGGCATCTCTATTGATGGAAAATATTTTAAAAGCAGAGAAAGGAAAATCACCATTTCACTTGAAGCTGCCGTGCTGTCATTTTGCTCAAACATCTCATTGCAAACAATTAGGAAATTGAAATTCATTTCGATGGGATTTCCTTTTTAGCAGCGAGCATGATCTGCGAAAAGGGTGTGGGGTTAGTGCAAGCGGTAAAACAGATGATTGTATCTTTTTACAAGGGCTCCTGGGGGATCTCAAACTGCATGTCACTGCAATCTAAGTTAAAGTCACTGTTCGATTTAATTAAGGGAGGCCACATACCGAGCATTACAAATATAATGAGATGCAGTCGGTGAGTGAAAATGCAGATTAAAGTTGTAATATATCAGATTAAAACATCAATGCTGGCCCAGCCGTGGAACAGCCTTTAACCCGTTCAGGATTACACTGAGACAGCTGCTCCCAAACATAGCAAACAGAATAGAATAGAAATTTATTGTCTACTCAATATAAAATACAGTGAAAAGTGTATACCGTCACTGTACATAAGCGTTATTCACGGTAACATAGAATAAAGTAAAGAAAGTTTAACTTAAAAAGAGAATAGAGTTGAACAAAATAGTAACTTGTTATCAGTTGTGTTGATGAAAATATAATCAGATGTGTTTCAGTCACCACAATCGAGTGCCATTTTAATTACAGAAATGCTAAAAATAATTGAGGCAAAGTTGGGACAAAGTTTATCATTTATTCCCCCTGCCACTGCCCAGGCACGTTCCTGGGATTCTGGAGCAGCTATGGGACACAATCACCAAAGTAAGGATTTCCGGAAGGGGCCCACCACACTGCCACGGCCAAAACCGACACCGAAGCCACTGCCTCACCACTGCAGCAAGGAGGGACAGACCGGACCTACTGGGTCACCGACGCTGAAGACATCGCTGAAGTCATCGCCACCTGAAGCCGCCATATTGCCGCCAAAACCACGAGGAGTCAAAGGGAACCACTGTATCACCGGCGCTGTCGTGTCCCCCCGCTGAAACCTCTGTCAGCAGGAATAGGCCCACTCACCGAGGATGGAGCCTTCAGTAAAGGCCGCGGCCACAAGGGACGGACATCAGATTCACCTCACTGTTGTCATAACAACAGTCCCTCACAACTGCCTTCCTCCAGCGCAGCACAGAAAAGAAGAAAAGGTGAACTTTGATACAAAACAAAAAACATGGCAAAAAAAAAAGATGAATGCAGCCAGCCAGATGAGCGGGAGTGTACAGGCACAGAGCCCAAACACTTCCTACCCTGCCGCCATCTTGTAACATGTGCCAATTTTTAAAAACAAAATGTAATTCTGTGCTTAATTTTCAGCATTGCGCATCCCAAGTTTTCCCATCATCCTGTACTTTGTCGATGACGGTTTCAACGGACTCATATCCTCAGAGCTGAAAGAGACCCCCCCCCAACACCCAACTCACTGACACTGCTGCTTTCGAGATGACACAAATCATACCACGCTGCACCCTGAACCCTGCTTCCAGCATGACCTGGTCCTGTCTGTGCTCTCCACACCTCATCGTCACCACCACACGCTCCGCAAACTTCTTCCAATTCTTTTGTCTCTGTTTTCTTCTCCTCCTCCTCGGGCACACACTCAGCATTATCGCGCTGCGAATGAGGAGAGGGGACGGAGATGTGTGTACGGCCAACAAATACAGGTGATTCCAGCTTTCAGGAATTTAAGGCGTGTAAGAGACCTGGTATAAGCAGGGAAGATTGGCACGTTTCCCTACCTTTTTTACTCACAACACAACACAAAACATTTTGAGGAGCAGCCTGCATTGGATGACCATTTACACTCTGAAGAGATTTACAAGGCAGCCACGTGATGAGTTTAAAGGTTTCAGAGATTATGATGACCAATTCGTTGAGATTGAAGGATCACTCCCAATGTGACTCCTTGTTTCCTGTAATTCAATATCTCCTAACCACGACTGGATGGTAAAAAGGATGAAAGACTGAGGGTAGGATTTCCCAGTGAGCATTATGAATCCTGTTGACAAATGGACGTCAGAAGATATGGAGGAGAAATCCAAGTTGTGATTTTCCGTGAATCAGGCAATGCATTGAGGGTTCACTCAGGTGCAGGGTGACTGAAGCAATGCTCTTTCAGGTAAAGTGGGAGAGGGGAATGGAAACCCAATGTTCACGTGCCCTCTCCCCTCCTTAAGTTTAAAAATAGGCCTCTGCTGTCAGGCCTCTATGACACAGGATGGTCTGAGCCTGTGCTAAAGCCAAGGTGGCCTTCTGAGCCTGGCAGGAGCACCCATGGGGGCCACCAAGAAAATTCCAGGCAGCTTCTCAAGAGTAGGCCCCAACAGGCCTTGAATTTTCACCCCATCCCACCACTCCCCACCACTCTGGCCTTGGAACGTGATGGAGACTGGAGGATTGACGCTGGAGCTGGATTCATTTCCAAAGTCCCCAATGTTCCAATGTCCGCCTCCTCAACCAAAATGTGGCTTGAACATTCAATCCCAAGGGAGTCAAAGATCTTCATTGTTTCCATTGGCATCGGCTGAGAATGAGATTCTTAAGTTCCTAAGAAACAGGAGCAGAATGAGGTCATTCGACCCATCGAGTCTGCTCCGCTATTCTATGGCTGATATGCCCCTCATCCCATTTTCCCACCTTCTCCCTGTATCCCTGCATCCCTTTACCGACTAAGTGTACTCACTGTCCCAGCATCCATTGCACTTTGGGGTAGCAAATTCCACAGACTTTACATCCCTTTGGGAGTGGGAGTTTCTCCTCAACTCTGTTTTAAATTTGCTACCCCTATGTCTATGACCTCACATCCTTGAATGCCCCACAAGTACAGGAAACAGGGCTGTGAGTCTCTATTTCAACTCAAAGGATGTTATTGTGTGGCACATTTGACATTTGGAAAGAGCAAAGGAACAGGAGTTAAATGCAGCAGGAGCAACCTCACCAGAAAAGTTGAAAGTTGCCTCCGAGGGAGATGGAGGTCGGAGATAACCTACCTCTGCCTGTCATTGTAGTCCGGGGAGTGTGTGAGAGAGTGGGGTCAGAGGACTCCCTAAATCTCAAAGTGAACATTCCAATATTTAGGTTTGGAAGAATTTCAGCTTTAAAGATTTATTTCGACTTATTTTGGTGCATCTTAGTTCAGGAAATAAACTCAGCTCCAGATGGTAGCTTCATGTGTTTAAACAAACAACTTTCAGTCAAACCTTTCCGAATATCAACACTCTCTCATTCCTTGATTCCCTTGTGGTGATGATTCTGTTCATGGAAAATTAAGAATTGCTCAGGGCTCTGGAAGGATTTGAAGGCAATTTTACCATCCCAACTGGACTGGTATCCAACAAATGATGAAGGGCTTATGCCCAAAATGTCGATTTTCCTGCTCCTCGGATGCTGCATGACCTTCTGTGCTTTCCCAGCATCACACTCTTGACTCTGATCTCCAGCATCTGCAGTCCTCACTTTCTCCAATTGAACAAATAGTCTGACTGTCGGCTCTCTTTGACTTTCCGGAGGCCAGTACACTGGATTACATGCTGGAAGCAAATACGTTGATTGTTCAAACATCAAAACCAGGAAAGATTGACCACCTGCCCTCAGTCATGGTGTCAGTGCAGTCACTAAGGTCTCCATCATCAATGGTCACTCAATGACAAGAGATTCCAGAACCTGTTCCCTACTTAAAATCCCAACATCACAAATCCATGCAACAAAACTTCGAACCATAGAATAGTCATGGGAGTGTAGAAGTAGGCCATTTGGCCCATTTTATCTGGACTGACTCAAAGTAAGAGCAACCAACCTAGCACCAATCCCCACCTCTTCTCTATAGCCTAGCAGATTTTGTCCATTCTGATAATTATCCAACTCTTTTGAATGCCTTGATCGAACCTACCCCACCACACACTCAGGTGATACAATTGGCTTGAGTTCATGAATGGTTTCCACCGACTGACAAACTAACTGGCATCACCCGAGGTTCTCTTTGCTCCTCGTGTCCACATGCCCCTTGTGACTTGATCCAAGAGCCAAAGGCAGATCAAGCTGTGGTCAGACCTTTCCCGAGCTGTCTCGGCAACGGGTCGCTCAGAGGAGATAGAAAATGTTTATCCTCCAATCCATCCCACAGCTTCAAGGTCGGCTCACCTCCACATTGGAAAGGACCTTCTGACTGCCCAAAGCATGGCTGACTTTGTGCTGGGGTACACGGCCTTTGCAAACATCCGGTAAAAACACATTTCTCTGAGTTGCACCAAATGGAAAGTCAGCCGTACCGAAACTGCATTGTAACGGTCGTCTTGGTAAACCTATCCATTGTTCCAAAATCCCTGCGCTGGTAACTATCAGGCAGACGTGGTTAAAAGTCACCAAGCTGTTCCTGTGCAATCCCAGAAACTCTTGCTCCAAACAGGCTAAGGTTCATCCTTACAGATGCTACTGGCCTGAATCCTACAATACTGCCTGTTTCTGTTCACATTGCTCCCGTAAACAATAGCTTGCTAGGGCACATTGGAGGAAGGGGCATTCCCAGTGTATATCAACTTCCGCCCACCACCGATGCGACTCGCATCAGCACAGTGATGGAATTGTAACTCCTGCTCACCTCCTTTTCTGGAGGCTCGGCTTTGTGGCACATGCCGTGCACTGCACATTTGTCCGGGGAGGTCTGTTGAGACTGTCAGCTGCTCCATCCAGCATTCTTCCACCACCATCCCGCCCCCATTCCCATACCCCTGACATCCTGGGAATCACTTCCGAGTAACGGTAATGGTTGAATTCTGCATGTCAACCATCTCTTGAACAGACAGATAACAACGGCTCCTTCCAGTTGAAGATGAAGGTTGGGTTGGAGGGCTGGAGACAATGAGGGCGGAGAGACTTGACAGCACATTGATTCCTGAGATGACACGTTAATTGCGTTGTTCACCTTGAATGTTAATGGATGTGAAGCATTTGGCTGGAACCAGACTTCTGGCAGCTTTTTTTCTGCGCAGATGTTAACTAAAGTGATTTATGTGTTGCACAAGTGCTTGGGTACTGAATAGAACAATAGACAGATAACCCTCTGATGAGACAACTGTCAAATGTTCTTCCTTTCTATCGCAATCTAATCTTCCTGTCTCTTCACCCAAATGTTACAACTGTTCATAGAACATGTTCTCACTGAAAATAATCGTTAGCACTGCTGTCTCACAGCACCAGGGACCCAGATTCGATCCCACCCTTGGGTGACTGTCTGTGTGGAGTTTGCACATTCTCCCTGTGTCTGTGTGGGTTTCCTCCAGATGCTCTGGTTTCCTCCCACAATGCAAAGATATGCAGGTTAGGGTGAATTGGCCGTGCTGAATTGCCCCATAGTATCCAGGGATGTGCAGGCTGGGTGGGTTAGCCGTGGGAAATATGGGTTTACAGGGATGGGGTAGGGGTTTGGGTCTGGATGGGATGCTCTTCAAGGGTTAGCGTGGACTCAATGGGCCGAATGGCTTCCACACCGCAGAGATTCTGAGTATAACTCACTCAAGGGACCCAGACGTTGGAAGCATACAGGCTATTCATCTGCAGATGGCATTATACTGTAGGCCCAATCTGCTCTCATCTGAGTGTAGTATGAACTCCGAAATGGGACTCAGCACTATGACTCTAGCCTGGAATGTTTCCCTCCTGGGACACGTCCTGCCAACTGAGAGTGCAGAGCACAGTGAATCCCACAGCTTCTGTTAATCAGACAGCATTTTATATCCAGTAACCTCCCAGAGCGAGCTGACCCGAAATATTCCCCCAACCTGTCAACTCAGAGTCTGACTGATATCAAATTGGGTTCATCTTTCTTTTCTTATTTATGTTTTAAAAACATGTGGATTAAATTGCATCAAGTCAGCTCATCTGCCAGTTCTGTGTCTTTTTCTTTAGGAGCTGGTTCAGTAAGAGACCAAACGAGCAGGCAGGAAGAATGTGAATAATTCTGTCCACCATCTTGGCGTCGGACAAACATGAGGTGTTCTTTATGTAGGCCCAAAAAACTCCATCAGCTCGTTCAGAACAAGATTAGAGGTTGCTGGAAAAACTCAGCAGGTCTGACAGCATCTGTGGAGACAATTGGAGGGCTGGAGACAATGAGGGCAGAGACACTTGACAGCAAATTGATTCCTGAGATGACACGTTCACCTTGAATGTTAACGGATGTGAACTCGAAACGTCAACTCTGATTTCTCTTCACCGATGCTGCCAGGCATGCTGAGCTTTTCCAGCAACGTCTATTGTTGTTTCCGATTTACGGCATCTGTGGTTCATAATTGGTTTTTAATTAGCTTCTTCGCATTTTGTTGTGATTTTGGCAAGCCATTAGAAACTGATCCAAACACCAATGATCCGAGGTCACATAGATGACTATCACAGTGCGAGTGACACTATTATGAGGACTGAGTCCCAAACTGCAGGTCTCCTTGGATTTGTAAACATTTGCAGTGACAGCGGGCTGAGATTTAAGCACGCCCAGTGCTCACTGGTAGGAATTTCAAAGATTTTCTAGCTTCCTGCTGTCCACATAGCTTGGTAAATGCCTCTTGTTGCTCAATGCCTGGCAATCTTGTCATCTCACTCTCTTTCAGACACATCCTTGTCAGGTTATAGCTGCACACACAGATTTGCCAGCCAAATCCAAGTCAATTATTGTAACCCCTGCCGTTTTACCCACTGGACCTCGGGGTGGGACTCTGTGGATCGAAACACACTCTATCTGGCATCTGTCTCAACATCTACAAGATTGGATGATGAATAAGCCAAGCCAGAATCCACAGTGACAGGAGTAAAGATCCCAGGAGTGGCTGTACCGTTGGCTCTGCTATATATGCGCGTTTCTTCAACGCAAATTGGCTGTAACGTGATTGACGATTTTAAACCGTTATTTGTGGAACGCAAACTTTTCCTTTACCCGTATCAGCTATAACATGATTAAATTGGTTTAAATCGCATCGCCATTACGTAATGTTTCTTACAATGCAGGATCACACGGGAATGAAACTATCGCGTTATAACAGAACCGACTGTATTGTGGTTTTTCCCCAGATTTAGGATGAGAGGGGAAAGATTTCAAAAGGACCTAAGGGGCAACGTTTTCATGCAGAGGATGGTGTGTGTGTGTGTGTATGGAATGAGCTGCCAGAGGAAGTGGTGGAGGCTGGTACAATTATAGCATTTAAAAGGCATCTGGATGGTTATATGAATAGGAAGGGTTTAGAGGGATAGGGGCCAAGTGCTGGCAAATGGGACTAGATTAGGTGAGGATATCTGGTCGGCGTGGACGAATTTGATGGAAGGCTCTGTTTCCGTGCTGTACATCTCTATCACCCTATGATCACACTCACAGAAAGAATTCTAATTTTCCAAACTTACCTCAGTTGCCATAAATTACAGATTCCGACCACCAGGTTATTTTTTTCCAGTAATGAAATATTCTCAATTCCAATTTACAAGCAAGTCATGAAAGCTAACATATCTCTGGATGCGAATTAAATGAATGCACTTTTGCCATCTACAGAACCACGGCCTTAATCTTGCAAGACTTAAGAAGTCTCCTTATGTATTAACCTGCTGTTTGCGTTTACTTTAGATGCTTGTTAAATAGGATCGGCGCAAAGTTATTGTCTTGTTAAACTGCACAGTGAGTATTCTGCCTGCTCTCTGTGAATCCAGCCTACAACGAGACTTAGCTTGTTACCCAGGCTGGGCCAATATCCGTGTGTTCGTACTAGGCAAGTTAAAGAGATTTTTCCAAACACGAACCTGTCCTTTGGCCTTTTATCGGAGCCCCGTCAGAGTCAAGCTGCCTCATTAGGAGAGCTAATCTATTCTGTAACGATTTTAATCCAGTTAGTGACGGAAAATGGGTGAATGGCATCTGAGCTGCAGAAAGCGGCTGATCTGGTGTCATTTAGCTTCCCACGGGAGATACCTTCTGAACCAGACCCTTCATTAGCAAGCAGGTTCCTCCTGGCCTAACCTCGGTGCTGGTAAGTCAGGAACCTGAAGATAATGTCTGACTGAAATGTGTCTCTACCCTCATGCTCTGGATTCTGAAATTCACGTCTCCTCACTTGATAAATCTCCAGGCATGAAGTATTAAAGCACCCACTGGACGCAGCCATAGGAACATGAAAGCATGCATTCAAGCTGGTCAGGAACCAATCCCAAGCCCCATCCCTCGACCTAACAGGGGATAAGCTGAACATTTGGTTGACTAGAAATGAAACATTTATCTGTCTGGATTTATCAAATTAAGAGCAATTGCCTTAACGGGAGCTCAGTTTACCAGCTGAACAATACAGTGAATTTATGCTCCTAACCCATACCTGAAGCAACAATACAAGGGTGGCACGGTGGCTCAGTGGCTAGCACAGCTGCCTCACAGCACCAGGAACCTAGGTTCAGTCCCAGCCTCAGGCAACTGTCTCTGTGGAGTTTGCACGTTAGTCTATAAAACATAGGAGCAGGAACTAAACCATTGAGCCTGCTTAATCATGGCTGATACGTTTCCCAAGCCTTTCTCCCCCGTAGCCCTTGATACTCAAGAACGTATCTATCTCAGTTTTAAATATACTCAATGACCTGGCCTCCACAGCCTTCTGTGGCAATGAATTCCACAGACTCACCACTCTCCAGCTGAAGAAGTTTCTCTTTATCTCTGTTCCAAAAGGTCTTCCCTTTACTCTAGGGCTATGCCCTCAGGCCCTAGTCTCTCCTAGCATTTTCTCCCTGTGGGTTTCCTCACACAGTCCAAACACGTGCAGGTTAGATGGACTGGCCCTGCTGTAGTGTCCACGGGATGTGCAGGTTAGCTAGTTTAGCCATGGGAAACAGTAGGGTTACGGGGAAAGGGTCTGGGGCCAGGTCTAGGTGGGATGCTCTCTGGAAGGTCATTGTAAATTTGATGGACTGAACAGCCTCTTTCTTCACTGTAGTGATTCTATGAATCTACATCCCTGACTGCTGTGTAATGGAAAACATGCAATGAATGCATGATCATTTCTGAGGAAGGGTCATCGGACCTGAAATATTAACTCTGATTTCTCTGCATAGGTGATGTCAGACCTACTGAGGTTTGTGCAGTGATTTCTGTTTTTGTTGTATGTAATGAATGCACAGTGTTTCACACTGGAATAGAAGGTAAACTCTGAAAGGCAGTTAAAGTGTGTGTGTGTGTGCGAGTGTGAGTGTGAGTGTGTGTGTGTGTATGTGTGTGTGTCTGTGTGCGTGTGTGTGTCTGTGTGTGTGTGTGTGCCTGTGTGTGTCTAAGTGCGTGTGTCTGTGTGTGTCTGTGTGTGTGTGTGTATGTATCATTATGAAGTAAATCACTGTGACGGATCCGATGAGTGGGCTTAGGCTGGACGATTGTGCACCCTCCCGAATGTATATGATTTAATTTGATATGGAAAAATGTGCAGAGCTGTTAGCTTCCTTGCCCCAATTCTCAGTCCTCCCTCCTCCATTGCACTACATTAATCTAGAAATTACAGCATGGAGTGTGGAACAGCATCTAATTCAATGAACTGGCAGACGAGATGATGGAAGGAATGCTCTGCCACTAGGAAAGACAGGAATACCAACATTAACCAGGGAAAAGGGACAATAATGTGTCAGTTGGAACTGGGGGACCTGGAGAGAAAAAATTCTACAGGCAATCCCTGGGTTACAAATGGGTTCCATCATGGATTCCATTCACAAGTTGATTTGTACAGAATACAATGCAGAACAATGTATAATAGCCATTGTGAAACAATATGAGGATCAGCAGGAAATCCACGTTGCCTCTTCTGCAGAAAGCTACATGTCAGGAGCCTTCCACATCCATCAAAGTTTTACCTGCACATCCACCAATATCATTGATTGTATCCATTGCTCCCAGTGCAGTCTCCCCTACATTGGGGACACTGGACGCCTCCTAGCAGAGCGCTTTAAGAGAACATCTCTGGGACACCCGCACCAATCAACCCCATTGCCCCGTGGCCCAACATTTCAACTCACCTCCCACTCAGCCGAGGACATGGAGGTCCTGGGCCTCCTTCACCGCCGCTCCCTCACCACCAGACGCCTGGAGGAAGAACGCCTCATCTTCCGCCTCGGAACACTTCAACCACAGGGCATCAATGTGGACTTCAACAGTTTCCTCACTTCCCCTTCCCCCACCTCACCCCAGTTCCAACCTTCCAGCTCAGCACCACCCTCATGACCTGTCCTACCTGCCTATCTTCCTTTCCACCTATCCACTCCACCCTCCTCTCTGACCTATCACCTTCATCCCACCCCCATTCACCCATTGTACTCTTTGCTACCTTCCCCCACCCTCCTCCCTGACCTATCACCTCCATCCTCACCCTCATTCACCTATTGTACTCTATGCTACATCTTCCCCACCCCCACTCTCCTCTCATTTATCTCTCCACCCTATCAGGCACTCTGCCTGTATTCCTGATGAAGGGCTTTTGCCCAAAACGTTGATTTTCCTGCTCCTCGGATAGTGCCTGAACTGCTGTGCTTTTCCAGCACCACTCTAATCTCCTTGGAAATTAATTCTGGTGTGGGCAAAGCCCCTCTCACTTTCTGGGAGCAGAAAATCCTACCCATTGTCTTTCCATTAACATCGGCCTTAAAGTGAGTGACTTCTGGTGTCTGATAACTTAGCTGGAATTTGCCAGAACCTTCTAAAGAGAGAACTGCCTAAATATACTCCTCGTCATGATTTAGAGTCATAGAGCT
The DNA here is from genome assembly GCF_047496795.1 of Chiloscyllium punctatum. Taxonomy (NCBI): domain Eukaryota; kingdom Metazoa; phylum Chordata; class Chondrichthyes; order Orectolobiformes; family Hemiscylliidae; genus Chiloscyllium; species Chiloscyllium punctatum. Next base: position 86,617,266 of record NC_092758.1, read on the forward strand.
GTGCAGCATGGAAACAGACCCTTGGGTCCAGCTAGTCCATGCTGACCAGATATTCCACATTAATCTAGTCTCATTTGCCAGCACTTGGCCCATATCCCTCTCAACTCTTCCTATTCCAGCTACCATTTAAATGTTGTATCAGCCTCCACCACTTCTCCCTGGCAGCTCGTTCACACACGCACCGCCTTCGACATGTAAAAGTAGCCTCTTCAGTCCCTTTCAAACCTTTCCCCTCTCACCTTAAATCTATGCCCTCTAGTTCTGGACAAGCCCTACCCTGGGGAAAAGACCTTATCCATACCCTCTCCCCACCACCCATAAACTTCTGAACTGGAAGTGGCCACAAGATGGTGCCTTTGAATGGGGGGGGGGGATTCGAAGTATTTTGCGTCAGTATTTACTGTGGAAAAGGATATGGATGATATAAACTGTAGGGAAATAGATGGTAGCACCTTGCAAAATGTCCAGATTACAGAGGAGGAAGTGCTGGATGTCTTGAAATGCACAAATGTGGATAAATCCCCAGGACCTGATCAGGTGTACCCTAGAACTCTGTCAGAAGCTAGGGAAGTGATTGCTGGGCCTCTTGCTGAGTTATTTGTATTATCGATAGTTACAGGTGAGGTGCTGGAAGACTGGAGGTTGGCTAACATGGTGCCACTGTTGAAGAAGGGTGGTAAGGACAAGCCAGGGAACTATAGACCTGTGGGACTGACGTCGGTGGTGGGCAAGTTGTTGGAGGGAATCCTGAGGGACAGGATGTACATGTATTTGGAAAGGCAAGGACTGATTAGGGATAGTCAACATGGCTTTGTGCGTGGGAAATCATGTCTCAAAGACTTGACTGAGTTTTTTTGAGGAATTAACGAAGAGGATTGATGAGGACAGAGCAGTAGATGTGATCTACATGGACTTCAGTAAGGCATTCGACAAGGTTCCCCATGGGAGACTGATTAGCAAGGTTAGATTTCACGGAATACAGGGAGAACTAGCCATTTGGATACAGAACTGGCACATAATTAGAAGTGGTGGTGGAGGTTTGTTTTTCAGACTAGAGGCCTGTGACCAGTGGAATGCCATAAGGATCGGTGCTGGGTCCTCTACTTTTTGTCATTTATATAAATAATTTGGATGCGAGCATAAGAGGTACAGTTAGTAAGTTCGCAGATGACACCAAAATTGGCAGTGTAGTGGACAGCGAAGAGGGTTACCTCAGATTACAACAAGATCTTGACCAGTTGGGCCAATGGGCTGAGAAGAGGCAGATGGACTTTAATTCAGATAAATGCGGAGTGCTTCATTTTGGGAAGGCAAATCCTAGCAGAGTTAAAAATCACACCACACCAGGTTATAGTCCAACAGGTTAAATTGGAAGCACTAGCTTTCGGAGTGCCGCTCCTTCATCAGGTGATAGTGGAGGACACTATTGTAACGGACAGAATTTGTAGTAAAATATTATAGTGTGATGTAACTGAAATTATCCATTGAAAAATACCTTGATTGTCTATTGAGTCTTTCATCTGTTTGAATACCGTGATAGTTTCACTTCTTTCATGTGTAAATCACAAAACCTTTTTTTTTAAAAGTTGCATTCTCAGGTTAACTGTAACAATTGGTGTTAGCTAGACAATATATTGAAGGTGTTAGCCCCTGTGTTCTCTGTCTTTACCATAATGTTTAGACTGATTCTAATCTAAAAAGTGAGATAACAGAGTCTTAAATGGATTCATGCAGTTTTTGAGCAAAGTACAATGTAACTCTGCAAGTACAACTTCACCCCACAAATGTATAAGTATACGTATGCATGTGGATCTTTGTGTATGTATGTGTCTGTCTGTCTGTCTGTCTGGGTTGGGGAATTGTGAGTGTGAGAGTGTGTGTGTCTGTAGGAGTGTGTGTGTGTCTGGGGTGGGGGGTTGTGAATGTCTGTGAGGGAGAGTCTATAAGGATGTGTGTGAGTATAAAGTGGCCTAAGTCTCTGAGAGGATGCATGTGTGAGTGTGGGAGTGTGTGTCTGTAAGGGTGTGTATGAGTGTCTGTATGTGTGTCTGTGTATATGTATGTCCGTGTGTATGTGTGTGTGTATAGGTGTGTGTGTGTGTGTGTGTGTGTGTGTGTGTGTGTGTGTGTGTGTGTGTGTGTGTGTGTGTGTGTGTATAGTGCAATGGTGATCACCTGTAATGTGAAATGAACCCAAGGTCCTTTTTGAGGCTCTCCCTATGGGTATGGAACTTAGCTATCAGCCTCTGCTCGGCCACTTTTCTCTGCTGCCTGTCCCGAAGTTTGCCTTGGAGGATGGACACCTGAAGGTCCGAGATCGAATGTCCTGGACCACTGATGTGTTCCCCAACTGTGAGGGAACCCTCCTGTCTGTTGATTGTTGTGTGGTGCCCATTCATCCCTTTGCCGTAGCCTTTGCTTGGTTTCCCCAGCTGTCTTGAAATTGTGTCCTCCACTATCACCTGATGAAGGAGCAGCGCTCCAAAAGCTAGTGCTTCCAAATAAACCTGTTGGACTATAACCTCGTATTGTGTGATTTTTAACTTTGTACACCCCAGTCCAACACCAGCATCTCCAAATCTTAGCAAGATGTATACACTTAATGGTAAGGTACTCGGGAGTGTTGCTGAACAAAGAGACCTTGGAGTGCAGGTTCATAGCTCTTTGAAAGTAGAGTCGCAGGTAGATAGGATAGTGAAGGCGGTGTTTGGTATGCTTTCCTTTATTGGTCAGAGTATTGAGTACAGGTATTGGGAAGTCATGTTGCGGCTGTACAGGACATTGGTCAGGCCACTGTTGGAATATTTCACGCAATTCTGGTCTCCTTCCTATCGGAAAGATGTTGTGAAACCTCAAAAGGTTCAGAAAAGATTGACAAGGATGTTGCCAGGGTTTGAGGATTTGAGCTATAGGGAGAGGCTGAACAGGCTGGGACTGTTTTCCCTGGAGTGTCAGATGCTGAGGGGTGGCCTTATATAGGTTTACAAAATTATGAGGGGCATGGATAGGGTAAATAGACAAAGTCTTTCCCCTAGGGTCGGGGAGTCCACAACGAGAAGGCATTGGTTTAGGGTGAGAGGGAAAAGATATAAAAGAGATCTATGGGGCAACCTTTTCACACAGAGGGTGGTACATGTATGGAATGAACTACTAGAGGAAGTGGTGGAGGCTGGTACAATTGCAACATTTAAGAGGCATTTGGATGGGTATATGAATAGGAAGGGTTTGGAGGGATATGGGCCGGGTGCTGACAGGTGGGACTAGATTGGGTTGGGACATCTGGACGGCATGAACGGGTTGGACTGAAGGATCTGTTTCCATGCTGTACATCTCTATGACTCTATGGCTCTAAGACAGAGAAAACAGACAGAAAGAAATGATGACCAGCAATGCACATAACGTAATTACATGTCCTTGGGGCAAAATGTGGTGGGGGGGGGGGGGGGGGGGGGGGGCAGGGGGGGTGAGGGGCGGTCTGGGTGTCAAAGGCTAGTCAACCTATGGCTCCTTATAATCACTGATTTCTGCAGAAATTTATAATCCTGAACGCGATTACATCATGGTACTGTCTTCACAAGACACGTTGCCATGACAACGCTGCCTTTTTAAGTATACATCCTGCGAGGTAAGAACCAATCTTAATGAGCTATATCATCTAGATTGGGGCAGATTTTATTGGAGCCCAACAAGAGAAAAAAAAACGAATGGTTCCACTTTGCTAAGCCCCTCCATCTCTGAGACACATAGATTAGGAAAATAAACAGTAGCTGCCAATCAACAGAGTGTCAATCTTGCTGGTAGAAAGGTACTTGCAGCACAATACATGAGGCTGAGTGACAATCTGTCATATTGCAAACTCAATCTCTTAACTAAATAAACCCACTGTCTTGTCTCACACACAAAACACACGAAAAACAGCAGGTAGCTCAGTCTCCACAGCACCAACAGTGACTTAACCCCTTCAGTACCAAGTAGAAATATATAAAAGTATGAGAGGCATGGAGAGGGTGGATAGTCAGAGCTGTTACTCCAGGGTGGAAATGTGAAACACTCGCGGGGCTGAGGTTTAAGGCGAGAGGGGAAATGTTTTAATGGAGATGTGCAAGGCAAGAACTTTACATAGTGGATGGCAAGGTGCCTGGAACACGCTACTGGGGAGGTGTTAGAAGCAGGAACAATAGCAATGTTTAAGAGGCATTTACACAGGCACATGAACAGCCAGGGAATAGAGCAATATGGACCATGTGCAGGCAGATGGGATTCCTTTAGAATGGCATTATGATTGGCGCAGTCATGATGGGCTGAAGGGCCAGTTCCTGTGCTGTATTGTTCTATATTCTATCACTGCGATTAGATCCTTCCTCGCACTAGTACTAACCCCTTCAGTACCAAATGCAAGTAGACCTTCCCTGCTAACCAGTACTAACCCCTTCAGTACCAAATGCAATTAGGCCCTTCCTGCTAACCAGTACTAACCCCTTCAGTACCAAATGTAAGTAGACCCTTCCTGCTAACCAGTACTAACCCCTTCAGTACCAAATGTAAGTAGACCCTTCCTGCTAACCAATACTAACCCCTTCAGTACCAAATGTAAGTAGACCCTTCCTGCTAACCAATACTAACCCCTTCAGTACCAAATGTAAGTAGACCCTTCCTGCTAACCAGTACTAACTCCTTCAGTACCAATTGCATTGCAAACCCAGTTCTTTAGAAAATAAATCCACAGCCTGAAACAGTGCTCAAAACAGATGCAAACAGATCCCCTTCAACACCAACTCTTCATTGATCAAGGATTAATCCTTTCAGCACAAAACAGGACGAATTGCTATCATGGCAAAAGTGAGGACTGCAGATGCTGGAAACCAGAGTCTAGATTAGAGTGGTGCTGGAAAAGCACAGCAGGTCAGGCAGCGTCCGAGGAGCAGGAAAATCAACGTTTCGGGCAAAAGCCCTTCATCACGAATGGAGACAGGGAGCCTCGAGGGTGAAGAGATAAATCGGAGGCTATAATATCAAATGAGAGGGTTAAGCCCTCTCCAATATCCCATTGGGTGAAACTCCCTCAGTAGCAGTGGGGTTAACCTCTTTGTTCCCCAGTGGGTTTTCAGATGGGTTTAAATTTCTCTGAATCCTTTACCTGGAAAAATTCTCAACATAATTCTGAAACATGACAGAGGCTCCTTCTCAAAGTTGGTGGTCATTGACGAAGCTGACAGAGGGTTGACACAGACTCTGCTTAGATCACTGCATTCCTCGGTTCCGGGCCTTCGTTAATTCCTTCCCTCCAGCCTTGGGATGGGTGCTGCAATTCAGCTGACTCATTCCTAAACTGCAGAATTCCTGCCTTCCATTTCCCTCTCCTCTTAAAAGGT